>NC_133400.1:93045643-94295643 GCF_047511655.1 Castor canadensis
CTTAGGAATTAGAAGTCATTTTCCATAGTCACTATTCTTCAAAATACAGATTCAACTAAAACTTTGTGACTTTTCTGTGTATAATTTTTTGTACTGAATGTTTATTTATTAATTTATTATTATCATATAATAGCTGTACAGGGGGTATACATTGTGACAGTTACATATGTGTTTGAGTACATCTTAACTGGATTACCCCCTCCATCATTCCCCCTCACCCCCTCCATTCCCTTTTTTAGAACAATTTCATACATCTTCAAACCTTAAGTAAATTCTTAACCCCATATTATTGTGTAAATATTAGATAAAGTACTTATTCACTGAATGGGTTTTTCCAACAGTAATAACTTGATTGACATTTAAAATTCCTCCTCATTGATGCAAAGCTTCAAACCAATCTACACACTCCACTATAGTTTCACTGAGTGTTTAAACCCTGACATCTTTGTTTACATAACTCCCAGTTCAAAATCACATCCAGATTCAGTTTTCATTTTCAGTCATTCAATCTGGAACTGTTCTGTAGTCTTTTCTCTTTTTGACCTTGATGAACTTAAGAGTAAGTCTTTAATATTTCCAGTATGAACCTCGTCAAGGGCCATCAGATATTGGTCCATCAGATGTTCCTCATGTCCCTCAGGGAGCACATTGCTGAAAGGACTGGAGGTAACATGAAGTCCCTTCTCCAGCCATCACCATAGTCCCTCATTCCCAGTGGGGGCAGGGGAGGGGTGCTAACCTTTCATATCTTGTCTGCTTTGTTTCTTAGCCAGAAAATCCTTATATTCCCTTTTGAAATTAATAGGTATCGTCTTAGGAGACTTCTGAAGATTGGGTCTGTTTCTTTAAGAAATTCTACCCAGTGACCTTAGCACCCATTGAACTATCTTGCTTGAATAAATTACCCTCATGGTGGTTGATGATTTTTCTATTTTATCATTCCTTCAGCATGTTTTAGTTGGCATTTTCCTATAAGGAAAATATTTCCTATCACATTTATTTGTTTTTTGTTTACTCATGTATTCCTATTTTATTCAATGGATGGTGATACATTATTTTCATTTTTCCATGTTTAATTTTTACCACAACTGACCAAGGTATGCCCCC
This sequence comes from Castor canadensis, assembly GCF_047511655.1. Classification (NCBI taxonomy): domain Eukaryota; kingdom Metazoa; phylum Chordata; class Mammalia; order Rodentia; family Castoridae; genus Castor; species Castor canadensis. Next base: position 93,046,751 of record NC_133400.1, read on the forward strand.
TTCATTATGTCCTTGTGTCCTTTGATCTTGTCCTTCTAACTCATTAAGGATTTTATTTTTGGCACTTATTTTAAGATACTGTATCTTAAAATTTTCCTACCTCAGCCCAGGAATCTACCTTTTATACAAAGAGGATAGGTTCCTTTTGTTGGAAGATGGGTAGAAGAACTCAAAGTCTAGGTATATGGTATGCTTATTGCTTCTGGGGTAGAGTTACATACACCTATTTTTAATTTGTAATCCAGGTGTTTTAAGATAAATTTGTCCATTATTTGTAATTCTACTCCAACATCTAGAGCTATTTCTAGTAGTACCCATGTGCATGGTTCAAATCCCTTCTCTGATCTTGAGGAAATGTTGCCTATTATCCTCACTACATAAATCTACTTATTATTTCATTAATGTAATCAATGTCATCCTTACACTGTGAACTCTTCTTCCTTTGGTGTTTATGAATGCCAAGACTCCATACACACAACTTCCTCAGCTACTGGGAATTCAAACAACTTCTTGGGTTCCTAATGACCCAATATCTTGGTGTTGTGAAAGAAAGGGAAAGGATGTAAGAAAGTGATGAGAATAATGAAAAGAAAATGTCATTTTTGTTTTTATATTGAAAATAATTAAGATCTAAAATAAATTCATTAAAAACATAGTAACTGCTTCGGTCTCAGTCAATGACAACAATAACAATGTACTGGACTATGACAAGAAGCAAGAGATTACTCCTTGGAAATTCATATTAACAGTGGTATGTAGTATATAGTACATAACATAGCAGAAGTCTAGAGCAAGCAGATAAATACAATTTATAAGATGGTTTCAATTTTGAGTGGAAGAATTTAATGCACAGTTTAAGATACTTGCTTATAATTAATTCTGATTTTATGTGGAGTGATACTTCCACAGTATTCTGACGTGGCTATCCTATTACTGTTCTCAAAGAGTAGGCAAATTGTGAGCCATACCCCAATAAACACTGGCCACCATTCCAATCACACAATGTCTGCTATGGTATAACAAACTGCACGAAAAAGTGATCTAAGATAACAGAATTTTACTTCCTCATAGTTCTGGATCCAGAAGTCTAAATCAAGGTGTTAACAGTGTGAGCTCTTTCTGGAGCCTCAGAGGAGGAATCTGTTTCATTCCTCCACCCTAGCTTCTATGAGATTGTGATTAGAAATCCTGAGCACTTCTTGGCTTGAAGGTACACCACTCCAATACATGCTTCTATTGTCATGTGACACTCTTCCCTCTGTGTCAAATACTACTCTTACTTCTCTTGGAAAGACACCAGTTGTATTGTATTGGATTCCTTTCTAATCCAGTGTGACTTTGTCATAACTTAATTACAACTTAAAAGATCCTGCTTACACATAAGGTGACATTCACAGGTATCAGGGATTAGGACTTGAACACCTCTTTGCTGGGTGAGAACTCTTCAACCCACTGCACCTTTGTTATAAGATAACCAAATAACCATCACTGGTCTAGTTTGAGCTATTGAGTTTAATGTAATTATTTATGAACACTAAATTATTTAGTGCCTCTTACTCTATAGTTAACCTAAATTTGTGCTTGTTTCTCAAAGGACAAAATAAAATATTGATTGAAAAAATTGTGTCTCAAGGATTTTTTTTTAATTTTCCTAACATAGCACATAAGTTCCAACTAAATATGCAACCAACACAGTCTGACTTCTTTCTCTCTGTGGTCTTCTCAATGCAGAGATATTAAGTATTTCTATCATAACAAGATCTACTTGGTATGGATTTGGACAGTGGATCTTTTCAAATTTAGTGTTTTCAGTCTCTGTATTTGTCTACCTTACTCAAATAATGTTATTTGGAATACAACGATCCACAAAAAAGTATGCAACTGTCAAAATAATTTTAAATAGGTTATTTTCAAAGTGTTCTTGTCTAAAGTACATTCCTCCTTGCTCAGTTTCACTGACTACAATTCATCAAAGTGCGGGAGGCAGCTCTTAAATTGAACATGATGCCTACCAGATTTTACTGTCCATATTTCAGAAAGTGGGCTGTTACATAGTGCGTAACTGGATAAGAATGTTTTGATGATGGAGTGAATCCTTGGTTAATAACCCAGCATCTATCACGGTCCTCCAGTTCATGACCTACTGTATCAGAACATGAGGAACCCCGTTTTGTTCACTGATTCCATCCGCTACCATCCCTGCCCAATAGAGAAAGCAATTAAAACCCCAATGAAAGATTTCTTATTTAACCCATTGCAGTTGGTTGAGTTAAAGGCAGCGTTGAATTCTGTGCTATTCTAGAGAGTTTAGCATTAAAGACTCTGGATGACTTTGCTGTGAAGAATTAATGAGTGACTTTATGAATTCATATTAAGGAATAGAAATGTGTCACAGTATGCCTTTAAGAAACCAGACGAAGATAGAGTGGGGATATATATGAGTTAGATTATGGCAATATTTGTGTCACAAAAAGGATGAAATTGGATAATTGCAATTTTTATTTTTTATTCATTTATTCATATGTGCACACATTGTTTGGGTCATCTGTTCCCCCTCTTCCTTTTCCTCTCCCCTCTCCTCCCATCCCCCTTGCTTGCAGGAAGAGCCTGTTCTGCCCTTTTCTCCAATTTTGTTGAAGAGAAAACATAAGAGATAATGAAAAAGACAGGATTTTTGCTAGCTTGAGATAAAGATAGCTATACAGATATTTTTAGCATTGCTTCCATGCACTTGTGTATTACAACCCGAACTGGTTCATCTCTACCAGACCTCTTCACTACTTCCTGAACACTTTCCCATAGAGGCCTCTGCCAGTTTAAATACATCTTAATTCTTTAAGCTAAATGTCATAATGTCTCAATTATGCTTATGCAGGTTCATAGGTCATTTAATTGATTGAACAAGAAAAAACTAGTATATAAAGGGATAAAGTAAATGGTTTCTGCCATCAGATTCTATTATTGTCCTTTCCCTGCAACGTAGGACAAGATATATAGGAATGTAGACTAGTACAACCACTCTGGAAAAAAATTTGGAGGCTACTTAAAAAGCTGGACATCGATCTACCATTTGATCCAGCAATACCACTCTTGGGGATATACCCAAAAGACTGTTACTCCAGAGGCACCTGCACATCCATGTTTATTGCGGCACTATTCACAATAGCCAAGTTATGGAAACAGCCAAGATGCCCCAGCACTGACGAATGGATTAAGAAAATGTGGTATCTATACACAATGGAATTTTATGCAGCCATGAAGAAGAACGAAATGTTATCATTCGCTGGTAAATGGATGGAATTGGAGAACATCATTCTGAGTGAGGTTAGCCTGGCTCAAAAGACCAAAAATCATATGTTCTCCCTCATATGTGGACATTAGATCAAGGGCAAACACAACAAGGGGATTGGACTATGAGCACATGATAAAAGCGAGAGCACACAAGGGAGGGGTGAGGATAGGTAAGACACCTAAAAAACTAGCTAGCATTTGTTGCCCTTAATGCAGAGAAACTAAAGCAGATACCTTAAAGCAACTGAGGCCAATAGGAAAAGGGGACCAGGAACTAGAGAAAAGGTTAGATTAAAAAGAATTAACCTAGAAGGTAACACCCACGCACAGGAAATCAATGTGAGTCAATGCCCTGTATAGCTATCCTTATCTCAACCAGCAAAACCCCTTGTTCCTTCCTATTATTGCTTATACTCTCTCTACAACAAAATTAGAGATAAGGGCAAAATAGTTTCTGCTGGGTATTGAGTGGGGGAGCGGGATGGGGTGGAGTGGGTGGTAAGGGAGGGGGTGGGGGCAGGGGGGAGAAATAAACCAAGCCTTGTATGCACATATGAATAATAAAAGAAAAATGAAAAAAAAAAAAAGAAAAAGAAACATATTTTCAAAATTATTTTTATTGGTTAAGGCAATGATTTATTTTTGAAGAAGTTGAGTTTAATTGAAAATAATTCATTTTTCTGTGTTTAATTAATTTCTAATTCTAAATTGTATAAGAAGGTAATTATTTTTGACATGACAAGAATTTATAAAAAGGTAGGGCTGGTGGAGTAGCAAAAGAGGGAGAGTGCCTGCCTACTGAGTTCAAACCCCAGTACCACCAAAAAATATTATAAACAGGGAGTTTGTAATTAAATACAATCCAACATGAGTTTCCAAAAAAGTGACAGATGAAAAAGGGTTTTCCCTTTTGATTTGCTACAATGAGTGCAGTATGTTAAGATTGAGGTCATTTCTAGCCCATGGATAATGAAATGCTGGTGGTGGGTAGACCTGTTTTAGACTTCTGTTTTAATGTCAGTAATTTGGTATAAGAAACTCTTACAAATTGATCTGGGTATGGCATAAAGACCAGGGATGAGAGTGGGAAAGGCCGGGACAAGCTTCCCTTTGGGAAAATTGAAGAATACCAGGGTATTCGGTCAGAAGCTCAATGCAGTAGAGGGCAAGGGTGTTCGAATGGCATTGTGTGAGGTAAGTTTGGAAAACAAGGATCAAAATGGCATCAATAGGAAAAATGAAGATTTGGACCCTTAAAAGGAAGAATTAGCAATGAAACCCACTTAACAGAGGAGACTCCTTTGGAAAATTGCAGAGACTGGAAGAGAGTAGCATTCAGCTCATTTCTCTCAGGGAAATCAGGGTGCACTGATGACTTCTAAAGTTTTAAAGATCACTCTCCCAACAATTTAATTATGTTTGTTCTCAGCATCTTGTTTTTCCAAGAAGAAGGAAAGAAGTTTTTGTTTTAGAAATATTCATAAATTCTGCATAGTCAAGAATTGTTTTTATAATTCACAAAAGTGTTTCAACATACAGATGTTTGAAGTCAGGGAACTTTGGAAGACATTGGCACATAAATGAGATTTCTTTGATATCCCATTGAGCTGCTAGCAGTGCATGCCTGGGAGCCTTCCTTTTCTGAACAGAACACGTGGGGCCAACCAAATCTGTCAGATGGCAATGCCAGGCAACAGGCTTGGAGCTCCACTCTCATTTATGACAACAAAGATGACTTGGCTCTTGGTATCATTATACTATGAATATACTTCTTGACCAAGTGTCATAGTCACTGTTGTGCATCCTACCCATAGGGCAAATATCTCGTATTGCTTATTCCTGTCAGTGGGAAAATTATTTTTGTTTGAAAAATAGCTTAAAAATGTTTCTTAAATGCTCAGTTGTGTTCTCTTCTAATAATGAAATTTAAATAACCTACATTTATTAGATTATAAATGAAAAATGGTATGAAAATTACATTATTTGGAATTGTAAAGTTCTGGGTTCAAATTATGAAGTTTCTGTGGCCTTGGCCAATTAAACTACCTAAGCCTGTTTCCTTATCATTAAAGAGCAATACCGAACTTACAGTGTTTAAAGACATTAAGTACCATAGTATATGTAAAGCGAACGTCAAACTATCTCACTTATTTGCTCTTCCATTTCCATTTTCATCACAGTTTTCCCTAATACCTGGCAGTTTTGAATTTTCATTAGATTCATAAATTAGACTTACTTAAGATGAGCTAAAAATGGCAGGAAACTCTAAGGTAGGAAATGTAATGGGGTGAATAATATTCCATAGCAGTCCTCAAAAGTCAGCTATTAGCAGATCCTGGATTATTGATTAAGAGCACCTGAGAGAGGCTTAAGTCCATTATCCAAAGTTGGAATATCTGGCTTACACTGAAAATAAAATTTTACTCATGCCTTTCTGAAGGGAGATCAGAAAATTTTAAAATTTAGATTTTAAAAATCATTGCTTTAGGTCTTTGATAAGATTTGTCCCCACTGAAGAAGGCTGAAAAATTGGTACCACCAAGAAAATTGATCTATTCTTCTTATTTTTACACCCATGGGAAGAATAACTGTGTATAGAAGCATACACACACACAGAAGCACATACATACTCCTCAGAAATCTCTTGAAGCTAAATAAACAATTTCGTCTCCTGGGTGCCCAATCCATGAATCTTCATGCTAATAATATATAATCAACTCTCTGGAAAGGTTTAAAAGAAATATAAAGAAAGCTTTTACTTACCCTTAATTTGATTCCTGGTCAGCCAGCAGTACTCCATACTATATGGTTATTATCTATGTGTGTTTTCATTTCAAATGTGCCAGCTGGGGCCAGTTCTCATCTGAGAATTGTAACAGCTGTCCCAATGGAAAATAAAAGCATGCCACTTTAAATTTTAGAGCAGGTCCAAAGAAATGTCAGATTCCTGCTTCAGTTGTAGAATGACACACATTGTATTTGACCTGAACACATCCCATCAATTCATGCTCAAGAGAAAATTGCACTTTGGATTTACTTGATTCTTGTTCTTTATCAAATTTCTTACATAAAAAGGCAATTTGAACTTTTCTTCAATGGCCTCTGTATAAATATCACAGTCAACACCAGCATGTGAATATCTTGAAAGTTTGATGATAGTTTTGAAATGCCAAGCACAATATTCCCATCTCTCTTCATATGTTACAGAATAATTGCAATCTCATAAACTTTAATTAGTTGTACTGCGTTGTTTCTGAAATACATTGCATTTCTGCATTGATAAATTTTAAATTAAATATTACTGTTCCTTTATGATTTTTCAAACCTAAGTACATATTGGTCATATGATTTTTCTTTCTATCCCATTGTCTTTCTAAGCATATTATATATATTCTCTATAGTATGTCTCTAGAAAGGAAATAGGATATTCTAATTTCTGGCGATCTTTTCTAGAATGCATTACAGACTTCTAAATTCCTAATTATCAGAATATGATGAGTTGCTTTCATTTCTGGCTTGATTTTCATTCATGGCCTCTGTTAGATGTGGTTCATCCCACTGTATCAAAAAAAACGGAGATGAATGTGTGTTTGAGTTCTCATGTTGCATGCAGTTGGGTTGATATATACACTTTTAGAGGAAATTCTTGTGTAACATATGTATGCTACAGCATTCATTGTAGTTCCAGCACTATAAGATAAGCTTCTTTTAAGAATGAAGAAAACAAATACCTAAACATGGTTAGGATAGCATGGGTAAACAATTAATTATAATAGGCAGCTTAGGAAAGATTACAGATAGGAGACACTTGAGTTTGATCTAAGAAATGAGCATTATTTGGCTTTTGCAGAAGTTGAAATTTTGTTAAAGAAAAACAAGAATATTTCTGGGGAGAAGAATGGCATAAGCAGATATGTAGGTATGCTTAAGAAATTGATTGGTAGGCATTGGTCAGCACTTTCTAGAACAGGGTTGGCAAATCCAGCCTGCTGCCTTTTTTGTCAATAAAGTTTTATTGGAACCCTTTTGAATCATGCCAATGGCTGCGTTTGCCCCACCAAGATGAACACTCGATAGAAAATCATCATGCCAGAAATGGCAAAAGCAGTGACTATGTGGCTATTTATAGGAAAAAAAAGTTCTGATCCCTAGCACAAGCATAAGATGCATGCTCGAGGGAAAAGGGCAAAAATGATGCCTTGTGGTAGAATATATATTTGGATTTCTCTTTCAGATAGGTTTAGCCATATGGCTAAAGATCTGCTTATTGGCAAGTGGAGTCAGGGCAATTCTGTCCTGCCAGATGGGTCCTGCTCACCTCTGACCTGTTTCATGAAAGAAGAATATGTGTCTGCCTTGCATTTCTAGGATCCTTTGTCACAACTGCTTAACCTTGTTCTAAGCCCTGTTATTAGGTTCCCATATGAATATACTGCTAACCCTTAGCGTATTTCTACAGACATGAAACTGATCCCCATTACCTCTCCATGTGTACATCCATTTGTACATGCATGTGTGCATCCATGTGTACATCCATGTGTGCCAGAAACTGAAGATGATTCCTCCACAACTTGATTCCTAGGCTTGCTTCATTTTCTGTTTTAGGTTTGGCTACTTCCCAAGAAAATTTAAAATAGGAATAAAACTTTCTATCTTGGCCCCAAGGTCTCCAATACAATCATTCAAAACTACATGTTGTAAGGACTTTAGAATTTGTTTTTAATTCAAGTTTCCTTGTCTGAAATAATTTCTAAGTATTTCTATTTATTCTTTTGTCCCTGTTTGTACTCTTAACTTCATCTCTGTAGTAAGGAAGTAGGTTCTGGTATTAAAGGGAGTGCACCTTTTGTTATATTACCTAAATAACATTCCAAGATTTCAAACCAATTTAACCTTTGTCAGTTTCACTGATTATTAGTTTTTAAATGCTCATTTAACTGGAGAAAATTACAAATATTTCTATTTTATTATCAATTTTGAGAGCATTATTAAAGCTGAAGATTTATTGTTCTAGTTGTGAAGGTGGAGACAGAATCAGATTTACCTGCAGTGAAGAACAACTGCAGCACAGGACAGAATAGATTAACAGTGTCCAGAAAAGAGAAATGATGGAAATGATTTCCACAGTCACCCAGCTCTTGTCCTGAGGACACCTTCTGAACCAAAGAAGAAGGAGGTAGAACCAGGTGTAACCTTACTAAACAAAAGCCACAGAGGCCAGGTGAAAGTGAAATAAGAACTTGTGATTTCTGTCAGCTAAAATTGGTATCACAGAATTGTAATGGCTTTTAAATATAAAGATGAAATTACAACTTTCATACATAAAACACAAAAGAATTCATTACAAAGACCCTCACCAAGAACTACCAAGGAAATGATAATAATGATACCATGCATTTGGAATTAGATATCTAAGAAAATCAAAGACTAACAAAAGAAACTATCCAAATTGATGCACAGGAGGGAGAGGGAAGGAAAGAAAAAGAAGTCAGGACAGATTATCTGCAATGTTAGGAGAAGTTCAGAATCTAATATGCGATTAGTGTTACAGTTTACAACAAAGTGCATTCTGAAACAAGAAAATTTCCATAGTCGACGGAGAACATTTCTTAATTATAAGAGTGTCAGCTCCCTGAGTAGATGCAACCATCCTAACTGTGCATGCATGCAGTATCACTTTCAAAATTCTGATGCAAAGTTTTACAGAATTAAAAGAAGTAATCACAGAACCACAACCATAGTCAGAGAGATTGACAAATTCACCAGGCAGTGACAGGTAAAGCTGAACAGTTTCTTTTCATGTGTTTAGTTATTTTTTAAAAATCTGTCTTTAGCCTGTGTTTTTTCATTGTGTTCATGTTGCATTGGTGGCTATAGTTATTTGGTTTTTTGTTAGACTTTCAATAAAATGAGGTAAGTTTTACTAAAATTACAAAAATTACCATGATTTTAAAATGTATCTTTACATTTTGTTCATGTGACACTAATGTTTTATATGTATCATTTCTATCAGTCTTTCTTTTAAGAATTTTGATATTTGAAAAATACTACCTCCTTCAAATATATTGCTATTTAAGTATATCAACAGAATCTTTTCATGGTTCCTTTTTACATTTAAATATTTAGTCTGTCTATAACTTTTGCTAACATATTGTATAAAAATCATATAATTTTTTAGATTTTTTCCATGCATTAACCAATCATGACAGTGTTATTTATTATGTAGGCATACTATTATATATTTCTGGTATATATTATCAGAAATTTTACTCATTATATATCAAATACCATTTTCAATGGATTTATTTGTAGGAATTATATTCTCTATCACTGATATGTCTATGCTTGAATCAATACTACTTTAAAAGTTATTATAGTTTATGGAGTATCTGACTGTGAAATTCATCTCTAATTATCTTTCCTCTATATTTCCTTGACTATGATGATACCTTATTATTTCAGGAGAAATGTGTAATTATATTGTCAAGTCTCAAAATAAAGTTGCTTGGGAATTTGAGTAAATTTTAATTACTCATATGCTATGAACTTTGCCCTACCTTCCAATTTTAATAAAAATGTCTTTATTTTGCTCATTATCTATGATGTTGGAATCTGAATTGAAATTGGAATTCAGTTTTACATTAATAAAGTTTATTTACATTTTATAATAATATAAATAATTAAAATACATTAAATGTTTACCATATGTCTGTGACCTGCTCTATATTCTAAAACTTACAATAAAATTATAAAAACGTAGTTTTCACTGTAATAGCTGTTTTATTATTTTATATTTAACAATTCCTAGGCATTAGATTAAGTTCCTCAAATCCACTACTTTGGGACTGAGTTGCATGTTGATTTGCTTCAAGGTTGGAGCATTCGAGGATGATTCTGTTTTGACCTGTTGTTGGCAAAGTAAAGGAAAAAATATTTAAATTCAAAACAACCAAATTTATAAAGGAGAGTATTGTGACTTTTTTTGGTGGTACTAGGGCTTGAACTCAGGGCTTCAGGCTTGTTAGGCAGGCACTCCACCACTTAAGCCACTCTGTCAGCACTATTGAGACTTCGGGGATTGAAATAACTCATGCAAAATGTTCTAGAGTTCAACAGCAAGTTCTGAAATAAGTCAAGCATGTGTACTTGAGTTTTGATTTTTCATGTGACTATATACAGCCTATCAATATTTTTGGCACTGTCATTGGGAAAGTGTGAGCAAGACACTGAAATCTAATAAAGTGTGTAAGCATCACTTTTGGTTTGAAATTAACAGACATCAGCTTCAGGTTTGCTTACATGAAAAAATGAACTGAATTACCTCATATAAAGCTTTATAACAAAATCCAGATGTTTATGTGCTTCTTGGCACACATTCCTATGTATAAAATTCATACACATACATGCACACAGCTATGTACACATGTGCCTGTGGATCACTCACATACACATAGTGCATGTATGCACATACATTCATTCACGTATACACATAGGCACACACCACATACACACACACACCCTACAGTTCAGGAGTGATTGAATCTTGGGATTGGAAGCTACTAGGACACCCTCTCCATCTCTGGACTCTATATTTTTCTGCACATTTTTTACATTTTCTGTCTTTTTCCTTTTTCTCCTCTTCCTTCTCTCCGAATCCTCCAACCTTTCTTTCCTTCCTCCCTCTTTACTTCCCTTTCTGTCTCCTACTCTCTCCTTCTCTCTATTCACTTTTCCTTACCCTTACGAATCTCTCCATCATGGGCCTTTGCCTTCCTCATTCTCAGTATTTCCCTTTTTATATTTCTTCTAGATTTACTCACTGTCAATCAGCTTTTACTAACTTTGTCATGAAAAAATGTTATTACTCCATGGTTATCCTTTCAATTTCAGTATCACAGCTTTCAATTATTTTTAAATGTTGAGAAACCATCCCTACTTCATCTGTTTCCAGAAGAATCCAAGTATAAATCCCTGGTGTGCACCACATGCCTTCCACAACACAGCGTCCCCAAACACATGTTCCTTAGGCTCTACAGCTTCTCCTACAATTGGTAACACCGTCCTAATTTACAGATGATGAGTCTAATACTCCCCAACGCTTACACAGAAACATGCCTGGGCCCACTCAGCTATCAAGTGAATCTTATGTTACAACAGCAATCTGTCGTCTACTCTGAGCTAGCCATAAATTTTGTCCCAGATACAAAGTGACTACTCATTGCTGTGGTTTGGAATTCTCATGTCAGCAGAGACATTATTTTCCAGGGAACAATACCTTTATTCACTAAGATGAGAAGCTGGGTTCACAATTGGTCACTGCATGACTTAAGGGGATTAAAAATTTGCTGGAGTTTTTAAGATCAATCATATAGGAACATTGTGTTAAACACTTTCTGTCACTGTAGCAAAATACCTGAGACAATCAACTTACAAAGAGTGAAGGTTTATTTTGCTCACAGTTTTGTTGATTTCAGTCTATGGTTAGTTAACCCTATCATATTCAGGTATATGCAAGGCAGCACATCATAGAGATGTGAAGGCAGAGTAAAGTCCCTCACTTTATGGCCAGAAAAAATGCAAGGAAAACATAAAGAGGAAAGGGGTAAAGTCCACTATTCCTTCAAGGGCACACCCCAATGACCACCCTAATGGTGCCTTTAACACGTGAGACTTTGGGGGACATTCCAGATTCAAATTACAGCAAACATGAATTTCCAATACTCTTCAGCTAAATGTTTACTTATATCCCCAGGATAGAGCAAGAAAATTGGGACTGGGGCTGGTGATGGTCAACCTGAAATTCTGCAGTGGTCCAAGGAGGAAATTTCTAAAGTTCCAGGAGCTACATGGAACTGAAGTTCCTCCCCTGGCTAAGAACTTCAGCCATCGTTAGTGCAACATGGGGCAAAATAAGCCAGAGGTATGGCTTATATGAAGTAGTGAGCAATTTCGTAAAATTAGTTGGCCCCTGGTTTCATGGGGATTAGAGGTGAGTGTCTTACAATCACAAAAGTGAAGACCACAGCTGAAGATTTTGAAAGATTGGGAATAGTTAGGCTAAACCTATAAGCAATGTTTTCTTTGTGTTTTTCCTCTTCTAACCAATCCCTAACAAGAACCTGCACTCCGTTTTGCTCTGGGAAACTGCCTTCCTTTTGCAGTCCCAGCTCAATGTGGAAACTTCTCTATTGGAATTTTAAAAAATACAAGGACAGCTGGACGTGGTTCTACATGCCTGTAATCCCAGTTGTTTGCGAGGTGGGGGAAAGAGGATCATAAATTCCAGGCCTGGGCAAAGTTAGTGTGAACTTATCTGAAAAGCAATTTGGAAACAAAGGGCATAGCTCAAGTAGTAGAATGCTTGCTATGCATTCTACTTGCATAGCAATGAGGTCCTGGGTACCATCCCAGTGCAGTAAAAAAAAAAAAATCAAAATACAAGGATGGCTTCTGTGTTCTGAGATCTACAGACTAGCTCTTGTCTATAAGATCGGCTCCAATGCACTGTCTCCTTTAATCATCATTACCCTGCAATGTTGCCATAACACATCATATTTATAAATAGGGCAATTTAAGCTTAAGGAACTGTGGTACCTGTCACATGGTCACCAGATTAAGAATTAAAGTGACCTTCAACTCCTGCTAATTGTAGTGTTTGTTTTCTTACACTACACTAGAAAATGTGATATGAAATGTCTTTGCATGTACTCAATTTTCATAAACTTCAAAATTCTCAGTTACAATTAATTGCAATATTAGAAAAAATGGTTCTTAATTTAACACAAAGGTGATCTTATTCCATATTTACCTGATAAAATAAATGATGAACATGTCTCTTCTGTCTTTAGCAAAGCTATTATTCCTAACCTTCTTTTAAAAGATGTAGCATCAGTTAAAATTAAACTGCAGAGAGAGATGTATATTAAGGGATATATTGCAAGGAATTGGCTGATGTGGTTGTGGACCTGGAGAGGCAGAACTCAAGTTCCTAGGTTGGACAGTTGTGAAAGGCAAGGCTCCCAGCCACAGGTGGGTTGCTTTTGTCTTCATGGTGGCTCAGCTCTGCTATTAGACACCACAAATGCAAGGCATGGGGAAGACTGGGAAGAAGGTGTTTGTAAGCAATGAGGAAAACTAATATTATTTTTCTCCCGTTACTTGATTCCTTCTTTGTCTTGATGCTTCTTATTGCTCAGTATAACTTGTGCCCATATTCGCCCAGCACCTTTTATATTTCATATTGCTCACAGTGTTCTCCTCAAAAGCAAATCACACATGACAATTTTCTATTACTATCAATAGAATCGAGGTTAGTTTTTTAAACTTTATTATGTGAGCATGTGCACATTTATTAAATATATACACAAATACATACTATATATGCACATACTATACACACATATGTGTATTAATATACATATATATATATATCCTAAATTTTTACTTCTCTGAATGAAGCTGTAAATTATCCCTTTTTCTTTCCTAAACTACACATTTCCTGGGGTATTAAAGTTCAATGGTGAAGGCTATAAATTGACCCTCCCCCAACAAATAAGCACATAAAATTAATTGCCTTTGTTCATTTGTAACACAAAGCATTTTTAATATCCTCATTGCTACTGTTGTAATTTTTACTCCTTTGGACACAGTTGATGCTCCAAGTCAGTTTTTACTCATCTGACAGTGACAATTTGGGGTTACCTCTAGGATATAATCCCCAATCCTTCTGTTTTTACACAGATGACTGAGTATTTTAATGGCAGTACAAACTAAGGATCTAGGGCACAGCTTATAAAAGACAACATATACACACAAAAGAATCATTTTCAGAATCCCTGTGGGTTTAGAAAAAACAAAATGATGGGTAACTGACTCTTTATTTCAGAGCCCTTTATAGAAAGAATTACCTTCAGAGCCATGCGATGCTTTTATTTTGTAATATGCTGTGTGGATGTCAAGATGGTATATGGAAACCAAGTGTTAATTACAAATGCATGCCTCTGTTGTTTATCTGTGGCATATGCTCTGTGGTTGCACTGCATGCTACACACTGAGTATTCTTCTCATAAAACAGATGCTCTAAGGAAGAAAAGGGGCATGGATTTATCTTTAAGATGAGAAAGTTCAACTTTTTCAAGAAAGGCTCTCTAAAAGCTGAATCAAGTATCTGATTTTTTTCTAAACTACAAAATGAAAACCATTTTTAACAAATGCTGTAGTTAGAGCCAACTGAACAAGGACTTTAGGAGGACTTTGTGTTATTGCCTAAAGTCCAATTTACAACCACTTAACTTGCCACCTTAGGTGTTTTATCTATTGATTGAGCATCAATATTTAATCCTCTGTTTCTGAAGAAATTGCATTGCAACATCATATACTATCTTCAGTACTTTGTAACGATCAACTTCTAGTCTCTATATTTAGAATACAACTTCTAAGATTTTGCTTTGTTAGAGAAGGTAATTCTTGGTAAGATATATTTTCTCTTGATTGGCATTTTGGAACTATATATAGGTTTAACTTCACTTTCATCTCATTTTAACCTCAATGTTTATAAAAGATTGCAATGCAATTTCTTTTGTCCTTCTCACACATTACAATATTTCTGCGCCTCAATATTTTAACTCCTTTCCAGGTCAACTGGCAGGGTCAGTGGCACTCTGACTTTTGTTGACTATCTGTTGTCTCATATTTCCATTTGGGTGGATAAAAAGGGGTCACACCTTATTTCTATCAAGTCCTCTGTGCTTGTATGTATAACACTGATCTATCTATATAAAAACAAGTTTTCATATTTATTTTCATACATACTTAAAAGGATTCAGGTTCATATTTTTCTTAATGATGATTTGGGTATTTGTAGAGAAGGAAAATAGCAGAAATGACTCTATGTAGGCCATCCATTAGGTAAAAAGGACTAAATAGTCAAACTTTCTGGTCAGTAACCATGGCTATCCCAGATATTCTTATAAAAACATGTTGTCTATTAAGTAGTCACCAGTCATGTGCAACTTTCAGGGTGAATATGGGAAGCATTAGATAGAAATTCAGCACATGCATTTTGAGACCAGATACCAGGGTTTTATCCTGCATTTCCACTCAATCTAGTTATGATTTCTTTCTGTCAGCTTATGTGTAATATGGATGTATTGAATACATTCCCCAATGGTTAAATTTGAACTTTACAAGCCTGTATCAATGCAAAGTTACTTTTCTTTTAAAGTAAAATGGAGTTACCATGTCTTTTCCAGGTGTGTTCTGTGAATGCGAAATGAACCCATTTTATGTGTACATTTTGATGAGTGGTTTCCATGTAACAAACATCATATTCAAGAAACAGGATATTTTTATCATTCCCCAAATTGTCTTGTGCATCTTCCCTACAAACTACCTCTACTGTAAGGCCCTAAACCAACATGACACTCTTTCTGTCTGCATGGATCTCATTTGTCCTGTCCAGAGTTTTCTACCCCTAGTACCATTCAGTAGGTATGATTTTCTGTTAGAATACAGTACTTCAGAAAATATTTGTTATATCTATTCATGTTGCTGCCATCACATAAATAAGCAAAAAGAAGCAGTAAAATTAATTTTCATAAAATATTTTGTTGAATCTACCATATTCAGAATGATATCATTGTGTACCCTGATATAAATGTGAACAGATATTTTACATTTTTGGTACAATCTTTTTGATATCTGATGTGTATTTTGTAATTATAGAACATCTCATATAGGCTCAGCCACAGTTCAAATGCACAATGCTCACATGTGTAGTGGTAGTCATAATGGATAGCACAGTGGGGATAACTTGATAACTTAAACTTTCATGTTCAGATTCTTCATCAATTTTTAATACGTTTTGTGTATGTAATGTTTAAGATTTTTCTATATGAATATCTGTTTCCAGTATTGAATTATTACCTTTTTCCTATTGAATCCTCTTGGCCTCTTTGTTAGAAAACAGTTTATGATGTGGGTCTGCATCTATTTCTGGATTTTCTACTCTTTTCAGTTGACCAATATACATAACTTTTCCCTCCAAAATATTAGCTTGATTACTGTAGCTTTATGGTAAGTCAAATGAAATAATCTCAGTTCTTCAATTTTATTATTTAAAATTTATTTTTGTTCCACAGAATAAAACAAGAAAGAGAAAAAAAATTTATTTTTAGTATTCTTGGTCCTTTGAATGTCTTCATATATTCTAAAACTTATTCATTGATTGAAGTTATATTTAAAGAAAAACTAATGAGATTTTAATTGGGATTTCTTAAACTTCTAGTACAACTTGAGTATAATAAGTTTACTAGCCTTATTAACTTTTCTAAGTCTTTTAGTACATGAAAACTAAAAGATGGTGATAGATATGTATTTAATTCCCTCACTGGTGCATTTATTTTCCTGATCTTGACCATATTTTGTTCAATGTCATGCTGATCTTTGCTTTTTTAAAAAAACTGATATTTTTTGAAAGTTCAATTTTGTATTATGTTTTGCAAGATATAGAAACACAAATGGTTTTTTTACATTGACTTTATATCCGATAGTACTGCTAGGCTCACTTATTAGTCTTAGTCTCTTTTAAAGCCCCTAAGATTTCTGGATAACTAGTCATATCATCCATAGCAAGATACAGTTGTACTTCTTCAGTTTTAACTTTATGCTTTTTATATATTTTCTTACTTTGTTTCATTGGCAACAGTCTCCAGTACAATGCTGAGCAGAAATAGTTGGAACAGCCACCCTTGTCTTGTACCTAAAAAAGGATGACTTAATTTGCTCAACACCCATGTCACTGGTGGTACCTGCTTATATGATCAGGCAGTGAGTCTATAGTTAGTGTTCAAATCTCTGTGACTTGAAAGGTTTTAAAGCTCTTCGTTATCCATCATTGGACAGAGATTTCAGAACCTCCAGAGGAAAGGAGTATGGGATATAAGGGAGCAACATTAGACAGAGACCTGTTGTCAGATATCAATGAAACAGTATACACAATGAACTGTGCAGAGTTCAGTGTGGGCTGGAACTTGTGCACTGATACTGGTGAGAGGCTTTTAGATAAAAAAAGCTAATAGGCAGTTCCTTGTAAGAAATGCTGTAATATTGCCTTGCCCACCAACAAAGCCCTGGCCTTGAATACATCATTCTCCATTTCTGTGGCAAAAATAGTGGTAAATTGTATCATGCAAATAAACTAAAATAGCAACTAAGTTATCATACTTTCAAAAAGAAAGTTTATAAAAGAAAGATCCAATTGTGGTAACAAGAACACACTATGACTTACCATTAAATAAAAATTCAGTTTTGAAAAAATATAGATAGAAAATATACTCGGTTCTCTTACTCAAAGCATAAGTATATTCATAGAAATAATATTCAAAGGATATGTAATAAAATATTCACAATGACTATTTTTGTTATCAGAACTATAGACAAATAATTAATTTTCTTTATTTTGGTTTAATTTACTTTCTTTTTTATCACCAAAGTCTACAAAACTACTGATGTATATTATTAAATTTTTTTCTATATTTACTTTCAAATTTCTTTGACTAGGCTATGGCATATCTGGAGGTAGAAAAATATCAAGCACTCATATAGTGCCTCTCCCTAGAACAGTAATTCCAGATGCAGATTGGGAGAGAATTTTGTGGCCTATTTATGTACTCAAATGTTTGTAGAACAGAAACACAATATGCACTATTGATATAGAATAAGTCATTTGAAGCAGAATCATGTTTGCCTCTGTTGCTTTTCCTTCCAGGGCTTTTGTTTAATTTCGCTATGCCACTAAGGGCACTGCCAGGCTGCATTGCAGAGGCCCTGTCCTTGCTCTTCATCTAGATTAATGAGAGTAATTCCCAACTAATAGGAAACTATGTCCATTCATGACTCTACTTTAATAATACAGTGATAGTAGATGTGTTCCTGAGAAAGGGTTGCCAGAACATCTGGAAATATAAGGTACAATCCAGAAATCCCATGTTTCTAGATAGTGAGTATAAATTCAAGGAGACTGCAGAGTGTAAATTTCTCTCAAATTCCAGTGATTGTTCTTGACCCTGGATGATCCATGTAGATCATTTGGCCATGATTTTTCTTTTTTTCCCATGACCTCACCTTTTGGCACAAAGTATTTTGGGGTTCTTCCAATATGATCTTGAGAGGATACTAAGCTCATTTTGGTTGATGAGATACGAGCAAAGTGGTTGCATATTTACTATTTGACCTGGCTGGTCCTGTCCTTTGTCATTGCAGAAGGACGTAACTGGACTAACTCACAAGTCCCAGAAAGAGGATGAAAGAAACAAGTAGACCTGAGTTGTCACTGTTAAACTGATGAGCTCATCAGACAGTTAACTATCAAATTCCAGACATATGAGCAAGTCTGGCAAGAACCAGGAATACTAGCTATGAACCCCTGCCTCATTAGTCAGTTTGCACACTTATAAGCTGGAGTATTATTTCATGTCCCTGAAATCTTGTGGTTGTTTCTCATTCAATACTTCTAGAACAATTAATGTATAATACAGCAACAGTAAGAACTACCACACCAAAATGCTATCAAAACAAAAACCTAACATATTGACATTTGGTAGCTTGATAGAAGTTTAAAGTGATGAAAAATAATAGAACATTAAAATGGTGTGGAAAATACTATGAAGAATCCTGAAAAACAGTCTTGTTAGATAGCTGAGAAGATTTGGAAGAACCATTTCACCTGGTCGCTTGCAAAATAAAAGTGTACCTAATGTTCTTTTGTATTTGTATAGGGAACTTGTTTTTTTTTTTTCTTTTATTATTCATATGTGCATACAAGGCTTGGTTCATTTCTCCCCCCTGCCCCCACCCCCTCCCTTACCACCCACTCCGCCCCCTCCCGCTCCCCCTCCTCAATACCCAGCAGAAACTATTTTGCCCTTATTTCTAATTTTGTTGTAGAGAGAGTATAAGCAATAATAGGAAGGAACAAGGGTTTTTGCTGGTTGAGATAAGGATAGCTATACAGGGAGTTGACTCACATTGATTTCCTGTGCGTGGGTGTTACCTTCTAGGTTAATTCTTTTTGATCTACCCTTTTCTCTAGTTCCTGGTCCCCTTCTCTGTGTAGGGAACTTGTAAACAGACTGCTGAAACTCTCCTTATCTCTTAATAGCTACATATGATGAGTTACTTCAGAAAAGCGATTGACCCAGTGTACACTGGTCGGATTTGAAGCATTATTCAGCGAAGCTACTACACAGAGTCCAGGAATTCCAAGATTTCAAGAGGAAGTGGAAAATAAACATATTTCTTGTGTTCCTCCTCTCCAGCAAAGAAAATCAGCTTAAATTAAAGCATAGCCTTAGAATAATAATAAAATCAATGATTCAATGATCTTTATTATATTAACTAAGCTAATGCAAAAAAAGTTTCTTGAAATTTGATTGAATTGTCCCATAGCAGACTTACAAATGAAAACTAGTTCTAATTATGTCTAGAAAGTGAAGCATTGGAACACACACACACACCATACATAGAAAGCTTTTGCTGCATATAGACAATTCAAATCTGAAACTTAGCCTATACACTTTTAGTTTCTGGTTCTTCATTTGATTAATTGTTAAATTAATTGTTGTGGCAAAAAACTAGCAAAAGTTAATTAAAACTCATAAATATAGGAATATTTCTGGGCAAAAACTTCCTATGGTAGAATGCACAATAAAAGACATCTCTTAACATCATTACAGATGGAGTGAAGGAAGCTGTATCAGAAGGCAGAGACAATGTCCACTTCAAGATGAAGGACACCTCTCCACACTTATTCACTGGATTTTGGCATCACTGTAGACCTGTGTCTACTACACATCTTCTGCTTTCCACTTCAAATAAAACTGGTCACTGTGGTTATCTGGCCCCTCTCCTGCCATTGCACATTTAGTGTTGACAAAGCAGATCACTTGTCTTTTTAGCTCACAGTTCTCTGAATGAAGAGGAGAGAAATAATGGATCTAAAATAAGTTACAAAATCTTGGACATGTGAGATTTGGGGAGAATGTAAGATGGATTTAAAAAATTTTTTCAAGTAGGAAGGAAGTAATTGTGGGCAACAATTTAACTAGGGTAGATTGAAAAGACTAGCTCTCTTCTGCAAATCCTTGTTCTTTGCCATGGAAAAATCTAGTGTCTTTCCTTTTTGATTCTGGCATTGGCCAAGCAAATGTGATACAAGAAGATGCTGCAAAAGTATTTGTGCAATTGAATTTGCTCTTGCTTCTGACAACATCCATCATTACAAGAAAGGCCTTAGCTAGCTAACCCATTGGTCCTATGAGAAGGATGAAAGATTTTATACATATATATATATATATATATATATATATATATATATATATGTATCTTTCATATATGACTCTCAGAATTTGAGGCATCAAATAACACAAATATCAAAGTCTAATGACTGAAGCACATTTGAGACTTCTACAAAGTAGCATGTCTGAGCTCCGGTATGGTGACAAGTTTGGAATCCCAGCTACTTATAATGAGATGAAGGGTGATCTTGAGTTCAAGGCACTCAGGCAAAGTTAGTGAAAACACAAACAATTTCAACCAACAAAACAAAAATAAAAGGTCTGATAGTGTCCTGCATTGGTAGAGTAGCACAGTTGCCTTGCAACTTTGAGGACCTGGGTTCAATACCCAGAACTACAAAAAGTTAATGAGCAAAATGAAAAATTAATGAGCAAGCATGAGACAATTCAAAGACTCATTTTTAAGAAATATGATTCTGAAAATGTATAATGTAGTCTAAGCTGAAATATGTGCCCTGAATCTGTGTCATTATAAGTGCTGAGGTGTGAGCAAAGACTTAGTGTGAGGACTTAGAGTGAATTGTGTTTTCAAGAAATCTTCAGTATTTTGTCTGAACTACCAGTTTAAAGGAGAATGATTATAGGATAGTTTCTAAAGACATTTTGAATTAGCACATGTGATTAAATAATTTAGCACATCTCAATGCCCCTGTGTCTCTCCAGTGATTGAAAATGTCACCCAAAATAGATTATGTATGAGGGGAAAAATAGGATCTGTTGTCTGATATTCTGGTAGATACTCGTAAAAACCAATTTCCTTAAGGACTATATAGGGTATCATTTAATTAAGTGGAATAGCCAACATGGTTTAGCAATTTTTCTGACTAAAGCTTCCATCTTCTAAAATTTTAAAATAAGAATTACATTTTCATCAGTAAAAGGCATGACTCCAGAGGAGGCTGGAATTTTTAATTTGTATGCAAGTTAAGTAGTCACTTCATCCTACAGCTATAATTGAAAGTCTTTTATATGGTAAATTCAGAATAATTACCAAGCCAGAATACAGTAAATACAGCAGCCAAAGAAGTTCTATGAAAACAAAAACTTAATTTTCATTTTTTATCATGTATTTAATATTTGGCCTTTCATGAAAAAGACTTTAAATGTCTCTGTTGAATGGCATGAATCTTGTACCAGCAGGAGCATCTGTTTTTCTAGTCAGATATAGTTCCTCTTTCAAAGCAGGAAACTTACAGACAGCATGTTTGCTTTAACATGTGCTTATTTCTGTCTTGATAACAAAGAGTATACAATTTTAGAGAAAGAATTTTCTTTTCTGTTCATTTATCTGTTTTCTGCAGCAGTCTTACATTTTTATTTCGTCACATCTAACTGAAATTCTTGAAAACGACTTTATCTAAAGGTCAGCTACCTTTTCTAGCCAATTTAATTTTATCTACAAAATTTTGTGACTTTGGATTTAGATTAGTGATAGTTAAAGATAAGGGCAATGTCAGAGGCACTTGCACCTTGGTGGTCAGAAAATATAACTAACCAACAAGGATTTACAGAGAGCTAGCCAGAGAATAGTTATAAGGGGAAAATGTTCCTTGAAAGTTAATCTCTAAACTTAACTTTTAATGGATAGAAATAAAATGTGAAGTCACTCAAAAGCCATGAGTAGTGTCCTAGACCAGCAAGATCTGTCAGGGTTCTAACTAAGGGAATGAAATGAAAATAATGGATTTATCATTCGTCTATCAGAGGGAGGTTGGGGTTTTGCATAGGATGGTAAAAGCAAAGGAACATACCACAGCAAATATTTTTAGAGACATTAAAAGAAGGGAGTCTTAAAAACAAATTTTAATATATTGGCAGTAAGTCTCTGTAGCAGAATAGATGATTTGGGTAATTTAGCTTGAGTGTCATTAAACAACAAAAGTTGCTAACTAATTCCCTTTGTTTCTACTTCACTTAGTTGCCATTTGGCTTTCCATGTAGGGCTTCTAGTTGGAAAAGAGGGTCTAGGCATGGCCACCACAAGCATACCAATCTATGTAATAATATTGTTTTTCGTTCCATGTTACTATTCTTTTTTCTTATTAGACTTGTGAATTCATCTTCTAAATTAAATATTCCAACAGTACTGGCAAAATCAAGCTATTTCATTTGTTTTCTTGTGTTTTTGCCTCAAGACCTATTGCTATATCCCAGAAGCTCTTAGGAAATTCCATGCTCCCTCCAAAATTTCGGGGGAAGCAACCTTCCCCACCTCTTCTTACCTCTTGTGGTCCGGCTCTCCACTGGTTTGCAGGCACATCACTCCAGTCTGCCTCCATAGTTACAGTTTTCTTTCTCATTGCATTCCTGTTACTGGTGTTGGTACAGTCTGTGATCAGAAGATCCTGATTTTTGTGCTCCAAAAGGAAAAATCCCAGCAGAACAGAGTGAAGTAGGATTGCTTTATTGAGAAAAGGGGAGTCACCTGTTCTGTCATGTGAGGAAAGGGAAGAAGAAGCAGAGAGTATGGTGGGGGCAGATGGAGTTCTCTGGCAGAAAAATTGTGCTTTTCTTTTTCAGGTGCCTTTACAATCAACACTGACACATGGAGGGCAGGCCCAGGAGGTTCCCACCCAATAATGAATGAGTGGGGAGGGGCAGGGGCCATTCCCAGCCAGGTGAGGGTGATCTGGTCCATCCCCAGGCAACCTACATGAGCCCCAAACTTTTCCTACTTCTACCCTGCCTCATTTCCATGCCTTATCATCTTACATTTCCTATAAAGACACATAAAGACACTATGCATTTGATTCACAATCCAACAGGGTAATCCAGGATGAGGTCACTTCAAAATCTTTAACATTTGCAAAACTCCTTTCTTTCCAAGTAAGTTCTCATTTACAGGTTCTGTGGACATGGACACATCCTTTCTGGGAGATCACCGTTCAGCATTCTACTCTTAGAAATTTTATAATAACTATCTTTTACCATTGTAAATTTGCTTCATATTTTAATGATATTTCTAGTAAAGAAGTTTTCAAAATCTCCCTCAGCAGAAAATGCCCCTTTTGTAAATTCTTTATGCTTTAATTTAAAATCATTCCTCTGGCTGCCTTCAGGGTTGGGTGTTTCATTGAAAACCCTAGAAAGATAAACCGGGGAAAATACAGTGGCTTCAGCTTAACTCCTCACCAATCATTCACTAAGGGGAATTTTCTTATTGGAGGAACATTTGTTGTGTATAATGGGAAAATCATTAATGCTTACTATGCTGCTCATTAGACAAATCAATATTGAGCATTGTAGTATCATTAATTCTACCTGAAAGTGTCATCAATGAGTTTTTAGGATGAAATTAGAAAATAGAATCCACATGGCATGTGTTTTTATATAAATCTTTTATACTAAAAGATACCACAATGTTAACATCGAGAATGGACCCATTATTCCTCACCTCATTAGAATGTCGATTGACATGGAACTTAAAGCACTTATTTAAAAAGGACTGGACTGAATTATATCTACTTTTATTAACTAATAAGAGTCTTTCTCCTAAAAGTTATTTGAACCACCAAGGAGACTATTTGATCAATGACAATTTTCAAAAATAAACTGAATGCATAAAGTGGATTGATATGTTAATGAAGCCAGAATTGTCTTTAATAGTTCTACTCAGAATTTCACAAATATAGATTTAAATTTTTTCATGAACAAACCAAGTAAGACAAGATGATTGGCAGGACTTCCTTCCTATAGTCCCACATCTGACTCACCACTTTTGTGTCAAACAGAAGAGTTAAGTAGGGCCAGGACCCTGCAATAATTTAGTTATTTTCTTACTTTATGAACTGCTCCTCACAGTCAGGACTTCAGGTCATGGGGTATATTGGGACTGAAAATAAGAAAATAAAAATAATGTCTCAAATGCCATGAAATTACACTGATCCTTAAATACTCAAAAAATTTAAGTTCTTATACAGTGGTTGTGTAATAGTGGAACCAACATCTCTCAATACAAACTCTTTCATCTCACAGGGACTTTTACATTTTGGCTAAAGAATACTTCCAATGTTAGGAACTGCTTGCAAAACAAATCACCAATAGCAATATTGGTGAATTGAAAGATGTATTTAGAAATTCACAATATGCTGATTGTAGTGGTACGTGCCTGTAATCCCAGCACTCAGGAAATAAAAATAAGAGGATCATGAGTTCAAAGCCAGACTGCATTACATGGAGGAGCTCTGCCACAAAAACAAAAACAAAACAAGTTAAAAAGAAAGAAATAAAAGAAAAGCAGGGTAACCAGAATCCCGTATGCACCTAGAGAAAACTCTGATAAAAGATCAATTTACAACACATACTCAGCAAAGTCCCTGACTCATTTTCCATTCTTCCATAGTAAAACTGAAAATAGACTTAAGAAATGTGGAGAAAATTACCCATACTCCAGAATAACATTGATGACTGGTTATAGCTTTCCTCACATGAGTGTAGAAAGATTCGGCAAATCTATTGCTTCTGGGATTTTGTAGTGATACATAGCTGAATATGCAAAGTATTACAAGAAAGGACATGGTGGTTCACTCCTGGAATACCAGCCACATAGGAGGCAGAGTTAGAAGGATCACAGCTGAGGCTGGCCCAAGGAAAAGCATGAAACCCTGCCTAAGAACCAACCAACCAAAGAAACAAAAAAGGACTGAAGGTGGTAGAGGGCTTGCCTTGCAAGTGTAGGCCCCGAGTTCAATCCCCAGTACTGTGAAAATAAAATATAAAACAAGAAAAATAAGATATAATAAAATAAAATAAGAAGTAATTGGTTTTTAAATACCTAAACAGAATTTAAGCAAAGACTCTAGAAACTTTATAATAATGTACATTGAGTAGCTATTGATTCACACCATAGTTAAGATTTAAATATGACTCAATTTAATTTTTTAATTCATATTTTTGGATGAAAAACACTTAAAAATCACTATACCTGCATATTTCTTTGATTTCTACTATTTTTCTTTTAGTACAATTCATTTGTCTCTTGGTTTACCCATATACACGAATTTCACTAGTTGAAAAAATATGCTAGGTTAGAGTTTGGTTATCAAATAGACTAAAAATAAAATAAATGAATTATATCAGAGATAATGTTTTATCATTCTATCACAAAATAGAAAACATAGGTGCACTTTAAATCTTTCAAAAATAATTCAGCTTCTCATTTTGTAAAGTCTTGTTGTTTGCACATGGACTACTTTTCTTTTTATGTTCAAAATAAATCTCAATCTGACAAAATTCTGTAAATTCTTATGTCCCTACAAATTTACGTTACTAAATAGCAAATTGCACTTACTCACTTTCTTTCATTTTATGCTCCTCTTGACACATCATGGGAGAAAAATATTTTGTTTGTAATCATAAAGATCCAGGATTTTAACACTGTGGCAAAAAATGGATAACAGACACAGTTCACTTTGGAATTCCATAGTGTGAATTAAAAATGACATTCTGATTCTGATAGCTCTCACATGGGTGCCTGCCATAGAGGTTTCATTTTATTACAAGATCATTCTTTGACCTAAATATTTTTAAACAATTTCAAATTATTCAAGTGTTAGATTTAAGCTCATTTGATTGTTTGGCTGCCCCCCTACTAAAGTGAAGAAATATGAGAAGGAAGAGAAGTGATTTGTAAACTGTCTGTGATATTGCAGCTGTACAGGTGAGGCTAGAATTATTAGAGACTGGAATGAGTATAAGTGAAACATATGGTCCCTAAGTTTCAGACAGCCAAGACCAAAAATACCATATTCTAGTTCAGAGTATTCCTTGAAGCATATTACTTATAGTTTTCTCCTCAAATTATGTTACTCCAATAAAGTGTTCCCATAATGTCTTGAAAATCAGTGATCATCTTAAAGTGAGACAATCAAATCTTGGAGGACATGACAACAAAGCAATAGTGTAAGACAAATTTAAGAGAAGAAATTTAAACTCTTCAATTTTCACTAGCCCACCAATCATGCAATATTTTCTTAATTTTTTAGCTTCAGTCCAAGTTACCCTATACCGGAGTATTTAACTTTTAACTTTCCTATTTTTCTTAAGCTCTAAAGGATTTTATTGTGACCAAAATTGTCTCTTCATCATCCTCATCATTGTTACTATTAAGCACAAGAGAGGATTGAAACCAAAGCTAAAACTAATAGTGGACTTATATTTAAATCCTTACCTTGTCTTAATGCTCGGAACAACACATTTGCATTTTTGCATTGCGATGAGAAATTCTCCCTTCTCCCTGGATATGATTTTCCAAATTGTATTATTAATATTTGGTATCACATACTAAATTTTCCTTTCTTCTTTTGTCCTAATTCATTTTACTTAGAATCTGTGATGATGGATAAAGAAACAGTCTATGTTCTAAAATGTGTGTGCGTGTGTGTGCATGGGTGTGTGCCCATCCGGTGGCTGGAGAAAGACACAGAAAGACAACACTTGTACAATTCTTTATTAAATTGAATGTCAAAAGTGCTAAACTGTTGTGTTTTATTTACATCTGTAAGTTAATTACAACATAGTTAAGGAAAACATGGGCAAGAAAGTGAGAATTAGAGAAAAATAAGGAAACCCCAAAGCTCAGATCATGATCACTTTATGATGGAATCATATGGAGAGAGAAATGAAAAGGATATTTAATCAGAGTATTTTAGATGACATATCATAATGCACATCAAGGAAGATGTGCATTTATACAAACATTTATATAAAATATACATTTTGATGATACCCTCTTACTCTGCACAGCACAGCAGATAACATGATTTATGTGACCTCTTTATACTTCCTATAAATCTACTGAATCAAAGAAGTTTTTGTAACGTGATAAAATCCACATGTATTTTTAGCCCAGTTGATGCTCTCTCTGATATGATAAACCCTGTGTTTCTAAAGAAGGTCCAATAAGTTGAACCTTGATATGCACACATCTCTAT
Source organism: Castor canadensis (assembly GCF_047511655.1). Classification (NCBI taxonomy): domain Eukaryota; kingdom Metazoa; phylum Chordata; class Mammalia; order Rodentia; family Castoridae; genus Castor; species Castor canadensis. The sequence continues at coordinate 93,074,328 of NC_133400.1, forward strand.
GAGCCTTCTTGCCATGTCCGATCTAGCCCCAAGAGTTGCAGTAGATATGCCATGCTTGATTTAATGAGATAGGAGATGTAGGAGTGTGAAAAGCAAACAAAAGCAGAGGAGGGAGCCTGGGGACAGACTCAGCTACCCAGACAATTGCCAAGAATCTCAGAGGTGATAAAACAATAGACAGTGACTCAGAATAACAAACTCAGGGCAGAGGGAAACAAATTTTAAACTATCCTAAGAAATAAAGTGGACAAGTGAATGGGTTATTTGCATCCAGCCCACAGTGCACTCGTTTCTGTCTGAACAAGTTTACATCCAGAGGAAAAATATACTTTGAGAATGGATGCTGAGAACACCTCAAAATCCAAGCAGGAGGAAGCATTAGTGTCCACATGATTACAACTCATATCAAGTCAATTTTTACTCTTCATACTCAGGGAGATGGCAATAACCCAGAATTAGGTACTGATCAAACACACTAAGAAGATAATTGCTTATCAAAGTAGTAGACCATTAGGAAATATTTCCTGAATTAATGCCATAGAAAAAAATTACTCATTAATTACTCTAATGAAATCTCATGAGGACTCTGCTTTCAATAATGACCAATGCAAAAAATGCTAAAATAGTTTAGCAGCAATCTACGTGTTTGACTTTATCTTAGAAATAACAAATAAAATTTGAATTTTTTAATATTCTTACAAATTTTTAAAAACTTGCAGTTTAAGGAAATTTTGTGATAGGAAGGTTCTTTTGTTGAAATAGTGCATATTATCATTTAATCATTTTCATTACACATTAGTGGGTCTCTAATTCAGTGAGGTCTTAAAACAGTTACTTTGTACAAGCAAGTGCTGGTTTCTGAGGCTAGGTGTATCCTGACAGAACTGTCCTTTGGAAGGACACTCCCTCTTTAACATCCTCCTTTGCTTCTTTTGTCAGGATAGGAGTGTTACACAAGGATGCCGACCAGCCTGCTGAGCAGTAGTGAGAACGGCAAGCTCAAGCTAAAGGGAAAATTGCCTGTCCCTTGAGTGGGACACCAGGCAGGACCAAATGGCATAAGTAACAGAAAAGCAGAACTGTGAGGGAGAAAAAAAGAGCCGTCATCGTAAGATTACATCATTATCTTTCCCTCTATCAGACACCTGCAGTCAAATGAACAGATTCAAAGTCTCAATTGCAGTTATTATTGTCTGGGTTATAGCCACACAGTACATTTTCCATTCTCTTTTCTTCAGGTGATAATGAATGTGTAGTTGAATTAGGCTGGACTCCTGATTTTCCAGGGTATTGACAGATTTTGATGGTTCATTATCCTACTATTTTCAGAGGGTAAAGGTGAATTAAACGTATGAAATAATGGGTCTTAGGATTTATTTTTGCCTATTATTTAAACTATATGCCCCCAAACCCTTGCCAGATGTGACATGACATATGTCTATATGGATGCATGAATGTGAGTCCTTGCAAAACAGCCTCATATTAAGCAAATAACACCCCACCCCATCAGAATCATTCTAGAGGACAGAGACTTTGTCATTTCCAGAAAGCTAAAATAAACACAGAGACTGGTGGAGTGGCTGAAGCAGCAAGAGCACCTGCCTTGCAACTGTGAGGCCCCGAGTTCAAACACCAGTGACACAAAAAATAAAAGAAAACATAAAGAGCCTGGTGTGATGTCTCATTCCTATAATTCCAGTTTCTTGGGAGGGAGAGATAGGAAGATTTCAGGTTGAGGTCAACCGAGGGGAAAAAGGTTGCAAGAATAAGCGGATGTGGTAGAGCATGCCAGTTATCCCAGCTACAAGGGAGGTTCAAGGAGAAGGAGTGTGGTCTGAGGCCAGCCAGGTAAAAAGTGTGAGACCCTATCTAAAAAATAACTAAAGCTTAAACTTTAGTTTAACTATTTAACTGTGGCTTAAATGGTAGTAAGCAAGGTGCTAAGTTCCAAACGTAGGTGCTAAGTGCCAAAAATAAAACAAAATAAAAGAACACACAAAACACCTGGGAAAAAGCTCTTTCCACACAATAATTTTATCGGTTTTGACATGAAGATTATAGAATATTTGGAATGATATTTCAGAAGGAATTTAATCTGAACTGTACAAATTTTCTTCCTGAATATACAAAAGAACTTCATTTAGTTATTGTTCTAGTTCTAGTCAGGCAGACGTGTTATTCTGTATCAGTATCATGTTATGCTCGACTATTTCTACATTGGTTCTATAAAAGTTTTAATCATCCACTTTGCCAAAATTCCTTTCACATTTTTTATAATTCTCCAAATCTCATCCATCTCTCGAATCCCAGCTCTGATCTTTCTTCTGGCCTAAGGCTTCTCTCATTCTACCCTCTCCCTTGCCTTTTCATTTATGACTGGAAGTATAGCTCCAGCACAGTTAGCACAGAAATCTCCAAAGCTTTGGCTTCCACTGAAGCATGTACTTCTCACAGCAATTCTAGGAGCTATAATTAGTCATTCATTCCCCTTCCAGGGAGGCTGAAACAGACTTCGGAGAAGCAAACCAAATTCTCCAGATTTCTCAGTTAGTAAGGACTCTAATCAGGGTCAATACTAATTCAAAGTGGGTATACAGTGTGTACTCTTGACTGTCTTAGTATGCCTCCTAGGGTTGGTAAAGGTGTATGTGTGCGTATAGGATACTTTGTACAGTCATGTACTTGTGTGTATGTAGATCTAGATCTGAATCTTTATTGCTAAATAAATCTCAAAAGATAGATAGTCCTGTATGTAGTTATATGCACATATATTTATCTATAGATATGTATCTAGATAGAAAAATAGATGACAGATAGATATATAGATAGATGATTGACATATAGATAGATAGATGATAGATAAATATACACAGAGGACAGTCATTTATTCTGAAACACTAGTAATCTCTTTTAGAGTAGCCATGTAGTGTTTTATGTACATCCTGTGGCCTTTAGTTGGAAGATGCTAAAAGATGATTTCTAGTAGGGCAATATTTCATAATTGTTAAAAAAGAAAGATTTGGAAACAGACAGCTGAACTTGAATCCACAAAACATTATTTATTACAATATGATCTTGAGAATGTTTATTAAACTCTCTGAGTCTCAATTCCTTCATTTATAAGCAGTTTTGAATAATAGGTACCTTCCTTATAGAGCTGTGGCTAGCAGTCAACAAGGTGGAGTCACATTGTAGCACACATGTAGCATTGGTTACTATGTTAGTCAGCTTTCCATTGCTGTATAAAACACCTGAGAAACACAAAGGAAAGGTTTAATTTGGTTTAGAGGTTCAGTCCATGGTTCACCTAGTCACTTTTGGTCCTATAGGATAAGAAGCATATTGCTGAGGAAGCTGCTCACCTGGTGCTGACTAGGAAGAAGCAGAGAAAGAGAGAGAGAAGAGAGAGAGAGAGAGAAGAGAGAGAGAGAGAGAGAGAGAGAGAGAGAGAGAGAGAGAGAGAGAGAGAGAGAGAGAGACCTAATACACCCTTCTTCAAAGTCACATCCCAAATGACCTACTTCCTCCAACTAGGCCCCATCTCCCAAACGTTGGACCAATTCCCAATAAGACCACAGCTGAGGACAAAGCCTTCAACACACAAGCTTTTGGTGGATATGTAAGATCCAAATCATAATAGAATTTGAATTTTGGAGATTTAAATTTTTTAACAGGGGTCTGTAATACCCCAAACATTTTCTCAAATAACTTGATAGAGTCCAACCTGATTTTGTCAGCATTAAATTTCTATATTTGAAACCTATGGATTTCACTAATTTCACAAAATTTCAATGATTAGGTGCAGCCAGTAGTCTAAGTTTTATGCAGTCATCACTCTTCTTTTGTAAATATTAGCAACAGGAGATCTCTTTGGCCCTAACATCCTTCTACCATTTGAGATAGCTTTGATTTGTTTGTTTGTTTGCTTTCATGACTTTATTCTAGCTTATGTATGAAGTAGATGTAAGACATAAATCATTGTAAATATGCTGATACGTGTGTGACTCAGCTATGCCTACCTTCTACACAGAGCAGGCAAATATTTAGTTAGATATAAGTAGCTTCTGGGCTGTAGATGTTACTCTTTGTGGATCAAAGGTTAGAAATAGAAGTTACAAACCCTTACATACAAGATTTGTAATTGCACAAAATCTGTAGCATATTTGATTCAGTGGCATTTTATTGCCATGAAATAAACATATCCATTACTGCTACTTGAGTGAAGTTTTTAAAAACCTTTCATTTGTTTTAAATTTCCATTCAATTAATTTCTCTTCTTTCCATCTGTTCTAGTGATTGGACAGGGTAATAAGAAAGAAATAAACTACTTGAATATTTACTATGTACTACAAAATTCTCTGGGCACATTTCCTGCTTTTCTTTAATTTGGAGTGGTTTTTTTCCTTCAAATGTTTCCAAGTGACAATGGAGCTGGGATGATCAGACGCTGTTTCTCAAAGCTGTTGTCATTTCACTGCCCACTGGGCAAGGACTAAGTGGAATCATTATGGGATGGTGACCAGAGATGAGTAGCACTAGAACTGACTCGGAGGCACTACCACAGTTGAAGCAGGAGGCTTTTTCTGTTGAGACAAATCACGAATCTACTTCTCTTCAGCAGCCCTTGTTCACGTGTCTTGCCGCATTGAAAAGAGGGGGATTTCAGAACTGTTTCCTTTCCTCATCAATAATTAGACTAATAAGTAATAGGAATTGATGAGAAACAGTCACTCAAATAAGGAATCCTTTAAGACAAAATGACTTTTGAAATATTCTAGATTTTTAAAAAACAGGCATTACAGCTTCTCCTCTTCTCTTCTCTTCTTTTCTTTTCTCTTCTCTTCTGACTTCTGAATTGCTAATGTATAATATCCAGTAATGCAGATGCCATAAAAATGTTGCAAAGTGTTTTTAGCAAAGTGGGAAGATAGCTCAATCCTAGGAAAAATAAATAAATCAATCAAAAGAACATATGCACAAGGAAACTGAGACGTATCGATTAAGCAAAACTTTAAATCAACTATCATGAATATGCTTAAGAACAATATTATTACCAGTTTTAATAAGTTAAAAGAAATCAAAAATAGGTCTAAAGCAGGTCAGAGATTTATGAGCAAAATGAGAATGTTGAAAAAGAAAAACTATCTCTTCATCAATAAATAAAAATAAGAATCAAATAAAAATTCTCAGTTTGGACAGTTGGAAGAAATACTTCCTGACATTGTTAAAAGAACTGAAGGTTAGTTAAGCAAAGTAGGTCTTGGAGCAGAGGAGTCAATAAGTGTAAATATTCTGATGTAGAAAGGTGCTTGAAAACTAATAAAATGGATAATGGCTAGACCACAGTGACAGTGAAGGAGCCAAGTGAAGTAAAATTGAAGATATAGGCCTGTAACCAACCATCCAAGTCTTTGAAAGTATCTGATGTTTCTATGAAGAACAATGGAAAAACATTAAATATTTTTACACATGGGATAAGATTTAGGCTTTTTTGGTAAAAGAGCAATCTGTTTTCATTGTGTTGCTTGCAAGAGTAGGAATTTAGAAACCAATGAGCTGGCATTTGCAGTGAGGTACATAAGCAGTAAAGGGAGGTGAACTCTACTTATATGTTGAAGGTGACTGGCCTCAGAAAACACTGCTTTATAAAGGTAACAAGAAGTTGCTGTCAATGTGTTCTGACACAAGACAAGCACCCACATGGTGTCATTGTTATTCACGTCTATTACTTTTATTTATTATTATTACATCACTGCCACTCCTTAACATTTCTATCAGCATTAACTTCCATCCACCTGTGGAGGTTGTATGCTAATTTCTATATAATATTATTTGACTTAATGCTTCTAAGCTTAGTCTTAACAAGAGATGCTTGTTTTGGTTTTAAATTTCATGAGTGTAGAGAGCCTGTGAGACAATTGCTCTACCTGCCTGACATCAGGAAAGACTTGTGGCCCAGAGATGGGGTAATTAAGTGATGTAGATCATAGTTCATATGGCAGGTGTGTCCCTGTCCTTTGAGGTCTAGTTGAATGTACCTTCATTGCTATGGGGTATTGTTTTATCAGTTATTTCCAATGGCTTGAATGGTTGGTTGCAGGCCTTCACCTTCACTTCAACTTTCTTTCGTCTGGCTGCTTCACTATTATGGTGGTCTAGCCATTATCCATTTCATGAAAAGGACTTTGGAGAAATGGGAAGACGGAAGACTGGCTTACACTTATATAATCAGAACAAATATATTTTGAAGATACAGATATAAAAATAGATGAATAAATCACCAGAGTAGAAGAGCCAGTGTCTTAAAATAAATCCATTTACAAAGATCAGTCTATATATGTTTCACTCTCCCACACATTAACGAGCTTCCTTGGGGTTTTAAACAAAAAAGAGACAAATGTTTTATTATATTGCCATCAGCATTTCACCTGAAACCAGAATATGATAATAAAATTATAGGAAGTAGTTTATGGAAATGTAGAAAGGACACTTACGAAAAATGCTATGAAATAAATTCTGCATGAAAGAGTAAAGTAACTATAATCTCATAAACGTAATCTTAGGTACTTAGTTTTCACATTGACTTGACTAATGTGTTCCCAAATCTGATAATCCCAAGCTTTGGAAGAAAATCGCTGTTTTAAACAAAATGAAAATGTTCCAAAATTTGTAATATTTCATAAAATTAAAATTATTAGATAATCTTGTTTTTACATAAACACTGTTTAAATTAATTTTTTTGGTTTTGTTGTGACTGGGGTTTGATCTCAGGGCTTCATGCACTTCACAACTTGAGCCACAACTCCAGTCCATTTTGCTCTGGTTATTTTTTGTTGTTGTTGTTCATTTATTCACACGTGCATACATTGTTCGGATCAATTCTCTACCCTCCTCCCCTCTCCCTTCCCCCCTCCTCAGTTCCAGGCAGGTCCCATTCTGCCCTTATCATTGATTTTGTTGAAGAAAAGACATAAGCATAATAAGGAAGACAAAGCATTTTTGCTAGTTGAGTTAAGGATAGCTATACAGAGAGATTCCTACTATTGCCTGCTCTGGTTATTTTGAAGGTGGAATTTCGCAGACTATTTTCTTGAGATGGCCTTGAACTGTGATCTTCCCAATTTCAGCTTCCCAAGCAGCTAGTATTCTATGTGCCAATGGTGTCCACCTGTTTAAATTGTTTTATAGAACATCTGGATTGATATTCATAAGAATGTAAAATATTTCATATTTAAAATAGGCACAAAGAAGTTAATCCTCATTGCAAGGAATTGATGTTGTGGGTGTGTGAGAGAGAGACAGAGAGAGTGTGTGTTTGCAACAGTATTGTTTGAACTTCAGAATACATAGTTGAGTTTTCACATGGGCAAAGATCATGGAATATTTCCTTAAATTTTAAGAACTTTCAAATGAATTAATATATGTCATCAAGGTGATCATATGAACCAGGCATCTTGGAGTAGATTGAACCCTAAGTCAAGAGTTTCTCATAATGACTAATTGAAAATTTAAAAGATTTAGAGAAATGCTGCTTTTTAAGTGAAAAAGTACCATGAGCTGACTTGGCAACACAGTTTTATTAGAGAATAGATCTTAGTTATGCGATCATTGGTTTCCTTTCTCCTTCAAGTCTTCATGTGTGAAAAAACCTGGCAATGAGTAGAGGTAGTGTCTGCAAAGTAAATTAAGACCACTAGGCCAAGCGAAATGTACAAAAATGTAAGTCTTGATCCCGATAGTAAAAAGAGGGAAGAGGTAAAGTAAAATCAGTAATATAAGATAGTTAGATGGCCAATCATCTTTATCTACATTACAAGGAATTCTTTTTTTTATTATTTCTTTTATTCATATGTGCCTACAGTGTTTGGGTCATTTCTTCCCCCTTCCTCCCACCCCTTCCCCCCCTTCCCCTTCCCTCTCTCCCCTACACCCTAGCTACCAGGCAGAAACTATTTTGCCCTTATTTCTAATTTTGTTGAAGAGAGATTATAAGCAATAATAGGAAGGACCAAGGGTTTTAGCTAGTTGAGCTAAGGATAGCTATATAGGGAGTTGACTCTCATTGCTTTTCTGTACATGTGTTACCTTCTAAATTAATTCTTCTTGAATTAACCTTTTCTCTAGTTCCTGGTCTCCTTCTCCTATTGGCCTTTATCACTTTAAAGTTTCTGCATTAGTTCCTTTGCATTGAGGACATGAAATGCCATCTTGTTTTTTTGGGGGTTTCTTGCCTATCCTCATACCTCCCTTCTATGCTCTTGCCTAATCATGTGATCAAAGTCCAATCCACTTGTTGTGTTTGCCTTTGATCTAAAGTCCACATATGAGGGAGAACATACGATTTTTGGTCTTCTGGGCCTGGCTAACCTCACTCAGAATGATGTTCTCCAGTTCCATCCATTTACCTGCAAATGATAAGATTTCTTTCTTCTTCGTGGCTGAGTAGTATTCCATTGTGTATAAATACCACATTTTCTTAAACCACTCATCAGTAGTGGGGCATCTTGGCTGTTTCCATAACTTGGCTATTGTGAATAGTGCTACAATAAACATGGGTGTGCAGGTGCCTCTGGAGTAACCTGTGTCACAGTCCTTTAGGTATATCCCCAGGAATGGGATTGCTGGATCATATGGCAGATCTATGTTACGATTTTTAAGAAGCCTCCAAATTTTTTTCCAGAGTAGTTGCACCAACTTGCATTCCCACTAGCAGTATACAAGGGTTCCTTTTTCCCCGAATCCTCGCCAACACCTGTTGTTGGTGGTGTTTCTAATGATGGCTATTCTAAGAGGGGTGAGGTGGAATTTTAGTGTGGTTTTGATATGAATTGCCTTAATGGCTAGAGATGGTGAACATTTTTTCATGTGTGTTTTGGCCATTAGAATTTCTTCTTTTGAGAAAGTTCTGTTTAGTTCAGTTGCCCATTTCTTTATTGGTTCATTAATTGTGAGAGAGTGCAAGGAATTCTTCTTAGAAGGTGATTTGGTGAGTTTGTTATGTAATAATAAATTGGTAAGGTGGTTTTTAAAAAGCTTTTTGGTTGCTTTCATAAAATTAATTTAATTATAAATGGTTAAGATTGTTAAGTCAGCCTTATGAAATCTAACAAGTTAGAAGATATTTTGGATTATTTAATTACCAATCAGAATTATTTCATCTGAATATTTTACAGGCTCAATGATTTCATAATTTACCAGTGGTTTTAAGCAAGATTAATGAGCATAGGTAGATTAATTATAGATAGATGTTAGATAGATAGATGACAGTAGATAGATAGGTAGGTAGATACACACACATATCTCTATCATTTTAACCTCTAGAATGGATATAGATCCAAAGCACATGGATATGACAGGCCCATATAATTTCCAATCACTTACTCTATCATAATCATTTTATTACTAATCTTTTTTTGTATGTGTGTATGTTATTGCTGTTATATAAATTTACATGGGAATCTATTTTTAATTTACAGCATCAGTGTCTATTAATAAGAGTTGCTATAGGACCTAAATCCCTATTTCTAATTCCCAGATCCTTGACCCTGACTCTGTTACTCAGGGGAGCACTAATGTGATGAAGCAACATGAGGCTACTTGGGATGGTCTCTATATATCCACCACTTGCAAATTCTCGTATGTTCCCCTGCAGAGATATCAGCCTTTGATTGTATGCTGATTCTACAGACTCTTTTGAGGCACTTCATAACCATTGCTTAGGTCATTGTGCTGCTACTGTAAATGTGACACTTATGAGCATTGGTGGCCATCTGACTCTTGCAGTTTCACAAAAAGATTTATTGACACAAATCAAGTTCAATTTCCTACGTTCAATATCAAAGAATCAGAATTTATAATTATCCACAAATTATTTTTATAAGAAGAATTGCCACAGGGTTTGAAGAGACTTTTGGGGATGAGGGTGTGATGAAGCTGGGATGAGAATACCCAATGGTTTCATTTGTTATTCTAAGTCCTCATCTATGTGTGAAATTAGTGGTAGTGGGCTGTGTGCCAAAGTTAGTGGGAACAACTTAGAGAAACAGAGGACCCAAAGTCAAAGAGAAAGAGCAAACCTGAGGGATGAATGAAAATGCACACACAAAATGGAACTGATGCAGATGAGAAATGAGCTAGGGAATGCTGTGACAGGAATGGAGCCAAGAGAAAATGAACACAATATAACAGTGCAGCCAGGTGTAATCTCAGGAGGTGGAGATAGGAGGTTAGATGATAGTATAAAACCAGCCTAGGCCAGCCTAGCCTTGGCAAGACCCCCATCTCAATGCATAAACCGGGGATAGTGCCACATACCTTTGATGTCAGCTATGTGGGAAGTATAGTTAGGAGTTTTGTGGTCCGAGATGGGCCCCTATTTGAAAAATAACTAAAGAAAAAAGTGCTGGGGCATGGCTCAACTGACAGAGCCCCAGCGTCTCAAGTGAGTGGCCCTGAGTTCAAACCCCAGCAGCATATATCATGCATACACATACACACACATATACATACATACACATACATCCTGAGTACATACATAGTTTATATATGCACACAGAATGTGTTTACATTCATAGTATTTATGCACATAAAGCAATGGACACAATCTCAGAAACAATAAGTAAACTAATATATACTATGCATGTGCTGATACTAGGTACTGCACTATATATATGAAACATTAACTTAATTAATTTAATTATCCCCAAATATGCAAAAATTCAGTAGTTTTAACTTCATATGAGAAACCAGATTTACTGAATTGCTTGACATCACAGCCAGCAAGTGTCTGATTGTTAAAGGATTTGTGCTCCATATAAAATTTAAAATAAGTGTAATGCAGCAGAACAATAACAATGCTTAGCTAAAGAACATTTTCTCATGATATAAAAAATCTGAGAAATTCCTAGAAATGCCTAATTTTGGGAGTACTGTATATTAGGAAACTAGGCGTTTTAAACACAGAAATAAGCTTACACTTGTTTTCCTCCTGTTACTTCATCTCTCTGAATTTTTCTTTCTTGTGAGGCAGGGATGATGATGCATTGTTCATAAGTTTTATTGTCTTAAAAATAAATGAGACTTGTAAAGTATTTGCCACAACACACAGTGAATACAGCAAAGCTATTATTGGCCTTCTTCACATTATTATTAATAATATTATAAACTAAAAAAAAGGAAGGTGATTGAATAGCAAGAAATTAAATTTTTGAAATCAAAGAGTAAACATAGGCAGCCACTGAAACTTCCCATCAAGGCCCTACAGACACCATGGTCCAAATGTCTGTGTCTCCCCAAGTCCGCATATTAAAATTCTAACCTGATACTCCCAAAAGTAATCTACATGTTTAATGTAATTCCCATCGAAATTCCAATGACATTCATTAAAGAGATTGAAAAATCTACTGTGAAATTTATATGGAAACACAAGAGGCCACGAATAGCCAAGGCAATACTCAGTCAAAAGAACAATGCAGGAGGTATCACAATACCTGACTTCAAACTATATTACAAAGCAATAACAATAAAAACAGCATGGTACTGGCACAAAAACAGACATGAAGACCAGTGGAACAGAATAGAGCACCCAGATATGAAGCCACACAACTATAAGCAACTTATCTTTGACAAAGGAGCTAAAAATATACGATGGAGAAATAGCAGCCTCTTCAACAAAAACTGCTGGGAAAACTGGCTAGCAGTCTGCAAAAAACTGAAACTAGATCCATGTATATCACCCTATACCAAAATTAACTCAAAATGGATCAAGGATCTTAATATCAGACCCCAAACTCTAAAGTTGGTACAGGAAAGAGTAGGAAATACTCTGGAGTTAGTAGGTATAGGTAAGAACTTTCTCAACAAAACCCCAGCAGCACAGCAACTAAGAGATAGCATAGATAAATGGGACCTCATAAAAATAAAAAACTTCTGTTCATCAAAAGAAATGGCCTCTAAACTGAAGAGAACACCCACAGAGTGGGAGAAAATATTTGCCAACTACACATCAGACAAAAGACAGATAACCAGAATATACAGGGAACTTAAAAAGCTAAATTCTCCCAAAACTAATGAACCAATAAAGAAATGGGCAAGTGAACTAAAAGAACTTTCTCAAAAGAAGAAATTCAAATGGCCAGAAAACACATGAAAAAATGCTCACTAAGATTCCACCTCACCCCTGTGAGAATAGCCATCATCAACAACACCACCAACAACAGGTGTTGGCGAGGATGCGAGGAAAAAGGAACCCTCTTACACTGTTGGTGGGAATGTAGACTAGTACAACCACTCTGGAAAAAAATTTGGAGGCTACTTAAAAAGCTAGACATGGATCTATCATTTGATCCAGTAATACCACTCTTGGGGATATACCCAAAAGACTGTGACACAGGTTACTCCAGAGGCACCTGCACACCCATGTTTATTGCGGCACTATTCACAATAGCCAAGTTATGGAAACAGCCAAGATGACCCAGCACTGACGAATGGATTAAGAAAATGTGGTATCTATACACAATGGAATTCTATGCAGCCATGAAGAAGAACGAAATGTTATCATTCGCTGGTAAATGGATGGAATTGGAGAACATCATTCTGAGTGAGGTTAGCCTGGCCCAAAAGACCAAAAATCATATGTTCTCCCTCATATGTGGACATTAGATCAAGGGCAAACACAACAAGGGGATTGGACTATGAGCACATGATAAAAGCGAGAGCACACAAGGGAGGGGTGAGGATAGGTAAGACACCTAAAAAACTAGCTAGCATTTGTTGCCCTTAATGCAGAGAAACTAAAGCAGATACCTTAAAGCAACTGAGGCCAATAGGAAAAGGGGAACAGGTACTAGAGAAAAGGTTAGATCAAAAGAATTAACCTAGAAGGTAACACCCACGCACAGGAAATCAATGTGAGTCAATGCCCTGTATAGCTATCCTTATCTCAACCAGCAAAACCCCTTGTTCCTTCCTATTATTGCTTATACTCTCTCTACAACAAAATTAGAAATAAGGGCAAAATAGATTCTGCTGGGTATTGAGGGGGGGGAGAGGGAGGGGGCGGAGTGGGTGATAAGGGAGGGGGTGGGGGCAGTGGGGAGAAATGACCCAAGCCTTGTATGCACATATGAATAATAAAAGAAAAATGAAAAAAAAAAGACTCACTGTGTAGTCAACAGTGGAGGGGTGAGTATAACATACTGGGGTTGAGGAAAACAGTGATACAGAGTCAATTGCAAATATATTGACTATGTGTGTGTCTGCATAAATACTCAACTGTTTTACTACAAAGATGCTGAGACACTTTAAGAAATGACATTCTGTTCAGCAAATGGTGTGCAAAGATTTGTCAGCCCTATGAAAAACAGCAAAAACAATGAACTTTAATATGTATTTTCCATGCCATTAAAAAAGAAATCACAAAATAATTCAGACTTAAATGCTAACAAAACTTCTAAACTTTGACAAGTAAACATAAAAATTGCATGACTAATGTTTGTACAAACATTTTTGATACAACACAAAAATTTGACCTAGACTTAAGTTAAAAGAGGAAGTTAATATTTAGAGTTGATTTGAAATACTGGTATGTATTCATGTAATATTCACTGAATGATTTCTATACGGTAGTCAGTATTATAGGCATGAAACAAGGTTTTGCTAAAATTAAGAAACTCAGTTCCTTTATTGATTGATTTTTGGTGACTCAAGGCCTTGTATTTGTTAGGCAAGGGTTCTACTATTTGGAACATGCCTCCTGCTCTCTTTGCTTTAGGCTACTTTTTTTTCAGATAGGGTCTTGTCAACTTCAGATCACAGTCCTTCTACCTATGTTTCACAATACCTGGGATCACAGACTCTTCAGAGGCCCAGCAATTGTACCTTGGCCTCGCCTCTGCTCTGACACTGAGGACCCAATGACATGGCACCAGTCAAGCTTCTTTTGCCCTCCTCAAGATGCAGAGCAGGGTGTCCGCTGCCCCTCCTATCAAACTGAGCAGGACAACTATGACTGAAGGAATGATTTGATGAAACCAGAATAAATGCAGTACTTTTATTCAGAATAATATAATGCAGAATAAATAGGTGCATTGTTCAAACATATTCCCAACAATGGACTAAAGAATCCAGTGGTGTCAGATGATGCCCGATTGCTGATCTACTTGTGTTTTCTTTAGGGTTTTTCCCAAAGATTCTTGTGGTGCCACCTGCCCATCCTTGCCTCATGATTCAGGTTTTGTAAATAGAAATAACTATTCTTAATTTTAGTTTTTTAAGGGAGAGATAATTGCACACCCATGTTTAGAGCACCACTATTCACAATAGGTAAATTACGGAATCAGCCTAGGTGCCCATCAACCAATGAATGGATAAAGAAAATGTGGTATGTATACACATTGGAGTATTATTGAGCTGTAAATAAGAATGAAATTATGTCATTTTCAGGGAAATGGATAGAACTGGAGACCATGAAATGAAGTGAAATAAGCCAGACTGAGAAAGACAAATATCACAAGTTCTCTCTCATTTGCAGAATCTGGTTCTTAAAATTGAATGACAGGAATGTAAAAGGGGTTCTGCTTGGGTGCAAGTACCAATGGGCGGTTGTGAAAGGAGAGGGTAAAAGGGGTGAATATGATTGAAGTACTTTATACACATTTAGGAAAGTAGAACAATGATACCTGTTGAAATTGTTTTAAGAAGGAGGGAAAAAAAACGAGGAGTCATAGAGGGGTTGAATTTAATCAGTACATCAAATGTGTATAGGGAAATATCACAGTGAAACCCCTTTATACATCTTATCTATCCTAATAAAATATTTTAACAAAATATATGATTACTACAAGATGAAGCCAACTGTGTGTTATCAGTTCTCAACCTAAGAGGGGATTAGTGGGAGTTAAATTTCTCAAGGGTCAGTGATGGTAGTAGGTATTTGATTCAGACCTGATGCAAGTATTTTTCCCCTGAATCAAATAAGGCATGCATTAACTCGTCTTCACGTTCTTTTTCTCAGTGCAAACAGATCCTAACTCAGCATGGACAGAAATTGTTAAGGTCAGACAGTCTAACCAATGCTGCTTTGGCATGTGACTAAGCAGCAGGTGCTTTCTTATACTGTAGGAGGACCTCAGAAGGCCCCTGCTACCCTTGGGGAGCTCAGGACTGTGTTTTGTGCTTTAATAATTTGCTTTACTTCTTTCAGGATGTGAGGGTACCATTAGCCAATTATTATTGGTGAAGACACTGAATGGCAGAAACCTGGAAGAACGAATGCACTTCCTCAAAGGTTCCTACTTAAAAATCTCAATGGAATTCTCTTATTAAGAATAAGTGGTGTACCACCAATTGTGATGGTACACACATTAATTCCAGCACTCAGGAGTATAGGAAAGAGCATTCAAGTTCAAGGTTGTTCAGAGCTACATAGCAAGAGACCCCTGTCTCAAAAACCACAGGAATACTGCCTAAATACATTGAAATTCCCTTGGTCACTTCAGAATGTATCAACATGTAAGAAAACTCATGTTTTCACTCCTTACCACCCAAACCCTCAAAGTATTTTTCTTTTGATCTGTTAATTCTTTGGTGATTTGAATCTTAGCTTATGTGGTTTTTTGAACAGTCATGTGGAATGTTGTGTAACAGTGAGTAAAATATGTCCTAATCTAATGCAACGTACCAGTAAAGACCTTAAAGAATTTCACTTTTCTAAGCCTTTTCTCCCCAACCACCCCTTCTTTTTTTTAAAATTAATCTGTGTGTAGTAGGAATGTCAATAAATTCAGCAAAGACAAGATCTTGGGGCATTGACAGGATCATGGTAATTGTAAGAAGGAAGGAATGATGAGGTGTTTTATGAGATGAAGCCAGCCTGGCAACCCTAATAGCAGGCTCTCCAGTAATCAGCAGATATTTGCGATAACCCATGGAAGTCATCGAGAGTCCTTGAAATCATAGAAAGGATTTATGATACTACTCATTTCTGAAATTAGAAGACAAGTTTTATCTTCATACTCATTAACTGTTCAGCTTAACATTTCAATAGTTGGGAAAGAATTAGAGCAATCTGTCAACTAAACAATTTGCAATCACAAGGAAGAGGACAAGGCAGTGGGGTACATTAGCTTCTTCACTCAGTGAGGGGTGCACTGAGTCAATTTAATGTCCTCCTTGAATGGAGTCACAGGACTCTAAGACAGGGAGAGATGATAGATGGAATCTGTCCTTGAGAAAGACTGTTCAGTGCCACACAGGAAATCCTTATCAATATGATAGAGGAGAATATTTGGGTATGTGGGTGGGTCATTATGAGAGGGTCACAGCTGGAGAACGGCAGAGGCCCCATGTGACTCTGAAAAATGTTACTCAGAATGCATGGGTACACACAACATGCCCAAGCATATAGCAGACTCACATAAAAGGATTACCACTTACATTTAAATCATAAAAATAGCATATAAGTTGAAAAAAGCATTTCCTTTTCAATTTATAAACATTTTGTAATTTATTTCCCTAAGAATAGAGTTCCAAGATCTGATCATTTTCCTGAATCTCCAGAAAATATAGATTTGCCATTTTTGAGATTAAGTATAATTTAGGAAAGTAAATTATCCCCAAATATTGATCACATTAACCACGGTGCCAATTTATTAATTTCTAGAAGGTCAAATTAAAAAATGGACTAGAGTGATAGGTACCTATAGATATTTTTAAAAAGGTAATTTATAACATGTAAGAAGTAAATGAACTTAATAATAATATATTAATATGTTTGTGCAATATTTTTGTTATTTTTATTTCATATTACTTGGGGGGGTCTTTGTCATTTATTTCAATCTACATTAAATTAGGATAATATTTGTAAAGCATTTCACAGAGAATGTTAAATAATTATGTGAAAGAGTTACATACAGACCTTTATAGAATACTGGAGACCATATCAGAAAAATAAACTAAAAGCAATAAAACTGGGAGTGTTGCTCAATTGGTAGAATATAGGAGGCCCTATGTTTAATCCCCACTATAGCCAAAAAAACCCACCAAAAAAAAAAACCAAACAAAAAAAAATCATGGATGCTTGAGTTCATTTATGAGCCTAAGTGCTCTAGAATTTCTTTTATTTAAAAGAAGTGTCTAGACCATTTAAAAAGTCTACAGACTATTCACTCAAGATGAAATGGAAATTGACTCATAAAAAGTAATTTAAGGGCTAAAGGTATGTCTCACTGGTAGAGTGACTGCCTAGCAAGCATGAGACCCTGAGTTCAAACCTCAGTGCCTCCAAAAAGGGGGAAAAAGTAATTTAAAAAAGGCAAATGAAGTAAATCTGTTTTAAATGTTTGTACTTGCTAAATTAGTATTTTAAATTGCAACACACAAAGATGGCAAGGTTAAGAGGACCCTGAATTACTCATAAAGTTTAAATTGCAATCTAGACTGATATAATCTTTTTAGAAAGAAATATCTGATGATGTGGTAACTACCAAGATGCTGGCGTAGTGGGCTAAATGCATTAATGCCTCTTGTGGGAATTTATCTCAGTGAAATAACACAGAAGTATAACTTCTATGTATTTACCCAAGAGTAATGCCAGGCAATGTCTAATGGACATCTTGGGAAGAATGCTGGAGTCAATTTTATCAGAACATTCAGCAGAATGTTTTGCAAGTACAAAATTGAACATTATGAATACTGAAATTTAAAATTCATAAAAAGCAGACATTTAGGTTTTGTGAAACAGTGGAAACAACCTAAGGACTTAAAGGACTTGAAACACAACATTGACCATCTCCAATACCCTCTAGACTGGCAATGACCTCCTCCTGGAGGAAACTGGAGCCAGGCTCCTCACAGACCCTCCTGGAGGAGTGCTTGTCCTTGGGCCCTGACTGCAGTCTGCCTAGAGCAAGAGTCTTGCTTAGTCAGTTTCCAGAACAAGTTCCTCACTACTCTTCCTGTCTTGGTGCTTGGCCTGCCTTTCACAGGAACCCTGTTAGGTCAGGTTTTCAGGAATCCCTCTGTGTTTGAGGTCTTCTCTGAACAACTGCCATTCTTCCACCTGTGCTCTGCTCACTTGTTCTAAATTCCAGGCTGCCTCTGTTGTGTTAGGAATTCAGCTTAGGTCCATGTTGAGCTCTGTCTACACTTCTGCAGTAATTCTATTTCTGCAAACTTGAACTAATATCTTCTCTCTTTCTCTGCACCAATTCTTTTAAGAACCACCATAACCTTCTTGTAAAGTAGTAAAATACCTTTATCTTCTGTGTGAGGTCTCTCAACCTTCAGTGGCATCAACACTTTCTTAAAATCTCAGATGTCAGGATAGAAATTTAAAAGGTCAGGTGAATGGGGATAGAGGAGTGGCTCAAGTGGTAGAGCTCCTGCCTAGCAAGTGTGAGGCCCTGACTTCAAACCTCAGTACTGCTCTATCCCCCCAAAAAAACTAATGAAATAAAAGGAAAAGGTTAGATGAAATTTGAGGAGGGGAGGAAAGCCTGGCAACTGAAGTGACCACCACTCAGAAGATCTGATACATACCTATGGTCTTAATCACACCCTAAAGTACAAGAAAAACAAGAACAATGTCAAATACAGTTGTCTTAGGCATAGGGTATCTATACGCCCACCATTTCCATGGAAAAAAGTCACAGAGGAAGTAAAATTATTGGATGACTTCTTCTTAATGCCATCAGAGCAAAAGGAGGTAATTATTTGGTTTGAAGTTTTAATAGCATGAGATTTCATTAAGCTGATGTATCTCTGTCAACAGTGGTCATTTGTGGACCACACAAACTCCTGGTTTCTTTGCAACATGGAACCCACACAACTTGAAGGAGCACAGCTTATTTCTGTTAATTCTTATTGACACATCCTTCTTTTGATATGCTAATCCTCTTAAGCAGATTATAGTCAATTGAGTTTTGCTTAGGGCATACTTTATTCTTAAAGTGACTTTGCATGTCACCTCCAATCTGATTCAGTATGATAGATTTCTTACAGAAGGAAATGAAGGTGTCTAGCTTTTGCTACATATCACAGTACTGCTTTTCCAATGTGCCTTATAGTGTCAACATCTGGAAATGACAACCTGTGCTAAACACTGAGTCATGTAGACAGGTTGTAACCTCACTTATGTTATGGAGGTCAAATAAGATAATATGTATGAAAGAGTTATGCAAACTGTAAAGGGCTAGGCAATATATGTTGTTTCAATCCTCTGATTTGAGGAGGCAGAGAGGTATCATCTATTGTATTAAAGGAAGTCTTACTCATTCTGGACCACAGAAACCACAGTCCTGAAGAGAGGGTAAAGTATATCTTTATTTTCCCCATTAAGTCATCTATTAATTAATGTCTCCCTTTCCTTCGTTGTTTCTCTGTTTTCCTCTTTCCTCCAGAAACTCCCATTGTTTTCCACCTTCTACTTAACTCTGGTGGCCCAAGATGTTGGGGCAGAAAAGTCAGACCTTAAAGCTCCATGGATCCCATGGCATTTAGGATCCAAAGAATGGAGTCACTAAGACAAAATGTGTCTTTTTGCTTAACAGGTTTTGAGCAGCCATAGAATCACTTTAAATTTCATTTTATTTGATCCTATGTCCCCCCACAGGAGAAGGCTATAGAATGATCCCTGGTTGTGGATTACACTGGACAGAAAGCTGTTTCACCTTGTCCCGAAACTGCTGTCAGTACTCACAGATTGTGGATGCCTGGATTATGAAAGCATTTCTTTTGTGGATATTATGAAAGAAGCTTCTACAACTACATTTGTATCTAAAATAGGTAGTACTATTTTATATTTAATCACAAGTGACATGGCTGGAACATAATATACAACCAGTAAAGATAGCACATAAACTGATTAAAAATCCTATGCTTTCCTCTCACATGCTTCTTGGAATTGCTGCATTTTTTATTATAGAATCTGGTGAAGAAGAGGATCTCAGAAACTAGTTTGGGGGATGTTTAAATGTCAGGTTGTATCTGTGATTGGATGCTACCATTGTGATTTTGGCTGTTACTGAAAAGCAGAATTGAAAGTGAAAAGGCGCCTAAATGGAAGCAGGACTCAGAGCAGAAGGTAGCAGGAAGGTACCTCATGAGTAAGGCAGTGGGAAGACATTTTTACTGTGTTGGAGATCAAACACAGAGCCCCCTCCATGCCAGGCAAGTATATTCTGCTGAGCTATACCCTAGTCCATCCTGGGAACATATTTTCTGCTATGAAGTGGTGTGCAATGTTTTCAGTCTTTAATATTTTCTAAAAGCTAAAAAACCCATCTACCTTTCAAAGTAGAATTGGATGTATGGTTAGCTCTAGGGGTATATTTTATAATACATACAGTAAAGAACATAAAGGTCTTGTTTTACTTTTATTTATTTATTTATTTATTGGTGGGACTGGGGTTTGAATTCAGGGCTTTGCACTTACTAGGCAGGGTGCTCTACTGCTTGACTCATACTTCTAGCCCTGTTTTACTTTTTAAAATTATCTTTGTGTTAGTTGGATTTCTCTTGCTGTGACAAAATATCTGAGATGATCAACTTAGAAAGAGGAAAGATGTATTGCAGCTCGTGGTTTCAGTGGTTTAACCCATGGCTCTTTGGTCTATTGCCTTTGGGCCTGTGGCCAGGCAGCACATCATGGCAGGACAAATGGACAGATTTTACTGATTACTTCATGGTGGCCAGAAAGAAAAGAGACAGAAAGGAAGGGCCACTGTCCCAATATGCTCTGCAAGATCACATGCCCTTGTTGGCCTATTTCCTCCCACTAAAGTTCCTACCAACTTCCAACAGTGTCTATAGCTAGAAATGAATTTGGGGGAATACTTTTTTTTTTTTTTTTTACTTTAATGGGAATTTTATTTTTTTTTCTTTTATTATTCATATGTGCATACAAGGATTGGTTCATTTCTCCCCACTGCCCCCACCCCCTCCCTTACCACCCACTCCGCCCCCTCCCTCTCCCCCCCCCATACCCAGTAGAAACTATTTTGCCCTTATTTCTAATTTTGTTGTAGAGAGAGTATAAGCAATAATAGGAAGGAACAAGAATTTTTGCTGGTTGAGATAAGGATAGCTATACAGGGCATTGACTCACATTGATCTCCTGTGCGTGGGTGTTACCTTCTAGGTTAATTCTTTTTGATCTAACCTTTTCTCTAGTACCTCTTCCCCTTTTCCTATTGGCCTCAGTTGCTTTAAGGTATCTGCTTTAGTTTCTCTGCGTTAAGGGCAACAAATGCTAGCTAGTTTTTAGGTGTCTTACCTATCCTCATCCCTCCCTTGTGTGCTCTCGCTTTTATCATGTGCTCATAGTCCAATCCCCTTGTTGTGTTTGCCCTTGATCTAATGTCCACATATGAGGGAGAACACACGATTTTTGGTTTTTTGAGCCAGGCTAACTTCACTCAGAATGATGTTCTCCAATTCCATCCATTTACCAGCGAATGATAACATTTCGTTCTTCTTCATGGCTGCATAAAATTCCATTGTGTATAGATACCACATTTTCTTAATCCATTCGTCAGTGCTGGGTCATCTTGGCTGTTTCCATAACTTGGCTATTGTGAATAGTGCCGCAATAAACATGGATGTGCAGGTGCCTCTGGAGTAACAGTCTTTTGGGTATATCCCAAGAGTGGTATTGCTGGATCAAATGGTAGATCAATGTCCAGCTTTTTAAGTAGCCTCCAAATTTTTTTCCAGAGTGGTTGTACTAGTCTACATTCCCACCAACAGTGTAAGAGGGTTCCTTTTTCCCCGCATCCTCGCCAACACCTGTTGTTGGTGGTGTTGCTGATGATGGCTATTCTCACAGGGGTGAGGTGGAATCTTAGTGTGGTTTTAATTTGCATTTCCTTTATTGCTAGAGATGGTGAGCATTTTTTCATGTGTTTTCTGGCCATTTGAATTTCTTCTTTTGAGAAAGTTCTGTTTAGTTCACATGCCCATTTCTTTATTGGTTCACTAGTTTTGGGAGAATTTAGTTTTTTAAGTTCCCTGTATATTCTGGTTATCAGTCCTTTGTCTGATGTATAGTTGGCAAATATTTTCTCCCACTCTGTGGGTGTTCTCTTCAGTTTAGAGGCCATTTCTTTTGATGAACAGAAGCTTTTTAGTTTTATGAGGTCCCATTTATCTATGTTATCTCTTAGTTGCTGTGCTGCTGGGGTTTCATTGATAAAGTTCTTACCTATACCTACTAACTCCAGAGTATTTCCTACTCTTTCTTGTATCAACTTAAGAGTTTGGGGTCTGATATTAAGATCCTTGATCCATTTTGAGTTAATCTTGGTATATGGTGATATACATGGATCTAGTTTCAGTTTTTTGCAGACTGCTAACCAGTTTTCCCAGCAGTTTTTGTTGAAGAGGCTGCTATTTCTCCATCGTATATTTTTAGCTCCTTTGTCAAAGATAAGTTGCTTATAGTTGTGTGGCTTCATATCTGGGTGCTCTATTCTGTTCCACTGGTCTTCATGTCTGTTTTTGTGCCAGTACCATGCTGTTTTTATTGTTATTGCTTTGTAATATAGTTTGAAGTCAGGTATTGTGATACCACCTGCATTGTTCTTTTGACTGAGTATTGCCTTGGCTATTCATGGCCTCTTGTGTTTCCATATAAATTTAACAGTAGATTTTTCAATCTCTTTAATGAATGTCATTGGAATTTTAAAGCTCCAAATGATACTGATGTCTTTTCACCATCCACAGTTTCATGGTGGAGGTGATGTTTACTCCAACCTAGGCCTTTCTGTAGATATTTAAGTTTGCTCATGGGGAAGATTAATTATGAAGGTGCATTACACTTTCAAAACATATCTTAAGGGTTATTGCAGAACAAAAAGAAGAGGAGGAAAAGAGGAACAATGAGAAGACAATCAAGAGTACTGAGAATTTCTCTTTCATGTAGCCCAGAGATGGGAAATCAACATGAAATTTTCTTTCTTCCAAAATTTCTCTTGAATTTAATGTGCAGCATGGCACAATGCTTCTGTTTTTGCCTGGATCTCACAGACAGGTATTTAGTTTGGTGATAATGTACAGACTTTCCTCTGCCTTGCCAATAAGTATATCATTATAAGAGTAGAGTTTCTTCCTGAGCTAATCTCAGCCCACAAATGAACCAGAAGATGAAATATTCCAGTCAGGCACAGCCCTCCTAATAAAGGAAAGCAATCAACTATGCAGGCAGATGACCAAGTGGCAAAGTAGGAAGACAAGCACATTGGTGTGACACAGGACATGCTAAGTTACCCATCAACCACTCAGCCCAATTGATGGACATGAAATAACCTCATGTGAAGAATGACCTCTGCAGAGAAAACCATGTCTACCTCCAACGTGTGGAAGGTTAATCCAGTTTCTACTGCTTCCTTACAGTTCTCCTTTTTGAGTTTCATCACAAATAGATAATCAGGGTTTATCTTCACATTTTTAGCATTATAATATTGAAATAATGTATCATCTATCACTGGGAACATTCTGCTACTACCAGCTCAAGACAAAGTAGAACAATATTCCTCATGAATCATGAATCAGCTCATCTGGAGTATTTACTGATCACAAAGCCTTTCACAAAAGTTTATAATAGAATCATATAAATTAAGATTTCCTAAAATGTTCTTTGTTTGCAAAAATGCCATTTTTAGTGGGTCACGTTTATGTCCTGGTTTTGTGAGGCTCACACATTTTTAGAAATAGTTTTTCTAGTAAATTTAACAAAATCTTACTCAAAGAGGCTCTCTATACTCTGTGCTCTCTAAAATCTCTCCCTTTCTGTCTTAAATGACACTTTGACTTTCTAAGAGTGATTTTCAATAAAATGTCACAGGAAGATTAACACAGGATGTTATATTTTATCTATATTTTAATTTCAGCATTATTTAGAAAATTGTAGGTACTGGCCAGCCATAGTGGCTCAAGCCTGTAATCCTAATCCTAGCTATTTGGGAAAAGGAGATTGGGGGGAATCACAGTTCAAGTCCAGCCTGGGTAAAAAAGCATGCCACCATACCAATAGCTGGGTATGGTGGCATGCCTTTTATCACGACAATGTGGTGAAGGACAGTCCAGGCCAACCCAGACATAAAGTGAGACTCTATTTCAAAAATAATCAACACAAAAAAGGCTGTCAGAATGGTTTAAGAAGTGGAGAACTTGCCCAACAAGTGCAAGGTAGTATTTCATACCCAGTACTGCCAAAAGTAAATAAGAAAGAAAAAGAAAATTCCAGATAATAATTTATGTTTTAGTCCCAATGTACATATGTCAAAGGAAAGTTATATATTACAGAGAATGAGATTATGAGTCTAGAATAGTGTGTAAAATCCCTTCATTTGGAGTCAGACTTCTTGGCTTCTTTGACTCTTGACTTCAATAGAATAGCTGGGTTACTTTGGCAGAGTTACTTAATCCCTTTCATTCATAAAATGGGATTATCAAGAATTTTTTGCTCATTATCTCATTATGTGCTATTATTATTCTTTAGGAGTAGTTCCAAATATATGTATTGCTATCCTGCCTAACACAGATCATTAATTATTTTGATAAGGAAAGTCACGTTAATATCATAGGAGTGGGGGTGACTAAATAGAATGAGTAAGAAGGGGACAACAGACAAGTAATTGAAAAATAGAAAGTGTGGCCAATCTTACTCTAAAGTGAAGGTAAGATATGGGATAGTGACTCTGGAGATGCTGAGTTAAGGAGGATTGTGTACCTGAGTGTGTATATGATGTCTGTATGTGTATGTGATGTGTATATCTACGTATGTGTGTGATGTGTGTATTTTTGTGTATGGTGTATGTAGTGAATATGGAATGTGTATCTGTTGTTTATCCATATGTGTACAAGTGTTTGAAGATCTTATTAGTTAACCAGACAAAAACATTTTAAAAATGAATTATTTTAAATGAAATACCAAATGTAGTATTTGATTAGTTCGCAAGTACATGGTTAACTCACCCAAGAACTCCCTGGAGAGAACACTCATTTTATTTTACGGTGTCTTCTTTATGCCTCATGCTGGTCACCTGGAAGAATCACAGGAGGCAGCGGCAATGAGGCAGTCCTGATCTGCTGGGAGCTATGTCAGGGCTTCTGTGTCAAAGAGTGACATGGAATGATGGTCAGGGAACCACAGATTGGCTTTTCTTTGGGAAGCCACAGTAAGGATGATTTTCCAGGGGTCAGAACATGCCAACGTTATATGGCCACTTCACTGTGAGGCATAATTGTACTTCATTCTGTATCAGTTCTCTTTCTACAGTGTAAGGGGGCAGTCACAAAGGTACAGAATTACTCATGAAGGCAGAAAAGAATGTGAATTCAGAGAGACCTGGGTTAAGCTCCTTAGTTCATCACTGTCTTTCTTTCCTTAGAGTCTTAAACAAACCACTTGTTTCCTTAAGCCCTGGTTCACTTGATGATCACCACTTAGGATGATACTGGTCTCTACCTGGCAGAGCTATTGTGAAGTTTCTGTGTATAGCTCTTAATTTGTTGGGCTTGGAGCCCAATATCTGTATGTATAGAGTAGCCACAAGCAATGTCTCCATTTGGTCATTAGAATGCTGACGATATGAGAAAAATGCTTCATATCAGAAGCAATACACAGGTATTTGATGTTAAAGATTTTTTGCATTACCAAAATTATATTAAAGAAGCTACCATAATGCACACAAGGGATAGGAGTTAGGAACATAGAAGACCATATTTAAGACATTTTTTACCACTCCACAATGAACGCCAGAGAAACTATTACAGGCTTTAAGAATATTTAGGTTTATTTTATTTTATTCATTTGCAGAGCAAGATTTATGTTACCTATTATGTTTCTAGAAAACAGGTATAACAACAAAAGTCCACATTTGAAACCACGTTTGGAGAAAAGTTTTAAGACTTTGGTGAAGTATCACACAAATAACCTGAAATACCAAGAAGGGGCATATTTGTTCCAAGTCATGTTGTTGATTGAACTGTTCCCATTTTGGAGAAAAGAGCTATTTTACTAGCTCCTAGAGCCCAACCATCCCTTTATATTCCTCCAGGGTGTACTTTCTATACTGTTAACCCACAGACCAGAGCTTACATTGAGATTCTTGATATGAAAAAAGGCCATTTAGCAGACTAGCACCAAATGAAGTAAGATTGCAGGCAATAATGTCTTTTAAACAAAAATGACACCGTAAGCCACAAAATTTGTGGCATTTACTGGTACAGGAGAGAATAAATTATTACCTCATACAAAGTCTGGTGATTTGACACAAGGCAAATATTTTCTTAATGCTTTTAACTCACTTCTGTAATAATTCTAACTTATTTCCTTATAGCCCATATAGAGAATAAATGATACTTAAATGGGAACAGAGAAGTGTCAACAGGCAATCACTGGCAGGATGGCCATACTTAACACCAATTAAGGATAATGAGAATGGAGAATGGAGAGAGGATGGCATGCTTGTGAACATCAGGAAATCTGACAAGCTCTTTCGAATTGAAATATCAGGGGCACAAATTGCATTGAAAGCCATGGCTCTCAAGTTTTTGGTTCAGCTTCCAGACAATTATCCACAGAGATCTAGTTTACAATTATTATTTACTTGGGGTTTAAAAGTCTTGGGTGTGAGGGCAGCCCTTGTAGTCATGAAAACTGGTCTTGTAGGACAGCATTTGACCATTAACTATTTCCCAGGAAAAGGCAAAATGTAAAATTGACAAAATGATACTTGGATCCAAAATTAATGCTTTAACCAAGACAGGAGAAAATGCAAAGAAATTCATGAGGTGATGTAAAATCTATGATGAGAGAAAACTAAGTCATAAAAATGCCACCATAAAACATAAAATGGATCTTCCAGAAGATCTACCTAGAGCCAGTTCGACAGCACCAATGTCTATGACTCTCTGCCTTTGTATTTTATGATTTTAGAAATAAAAGTCAGTACTTCAATGACAACAGATCTCCTCCTCCTCCTCCTCCTCCTCCTTCTTCTTCTTCTTCTTCTTCTTCTTCTTCTTCTTCTTCTTCTTCTTCTTCTTCTTCTTCTTCTTCTTCTTCTTTTTCTTCTTCTTCTTCTTCTAATTGCTTAAGAGACTTTACTTTAGAGCAGTTTTAAATTCACAGCAAATCAAGCAGAAGAGCACCCAAATTCTTGATCACCCAACTCGGCACATGCATGGTCATGTCTTCCTGACATCAAAACCCCCAAACAGAATGTCTTTTTTAACATCTACCTATGAACAAACACTGATACGTCACCATCAACAAAAGTCCACAGTTTGCATTAGAGCTCACTCTGGGCATACACCAATGGGTTTAGACAAATTCATCCACCATTAGAGTAGCATATAGAGCTACTCTAATGCCTATACAGCATTCTTCCCCATCTCCAAAGTTTTACTATTTGTAGAAAGTCATATATTTGGACTCATTCTCATGCACCCTTTTCAGACTGGCATTTTTCACTTAGTAGTAGGCATTCAATGTTCTACCATGCCTTTGAATGGCTTGATAACTCATTTGTTCTTATTGCTAAGTAAGGGTCCATTGTCAGCATGTAGCAGTTTATTTATTTATTCAGAGAGTGATGGACACTTTGGTCACTTCCAAGTTTTGTCACTTATGAATAATCAAGCTATCAACATCCGTGTACAGGTTTTCATGTGGACATAAGTTCCTAATTTGAGGGGGTAAATGCTAAAAAAGGTGTTCGTTGGATTGTAATGGTAAGGGTATAATTTGTTTTGTTAGAAAATGCCAAACTATCTTCCATTGTAGCTGTGCCATTTTGTATTCCCACCAGCAACGAGTGAGAGTTCCTTTTGGCCCACATCCTTGCCAACCTTTGGTATTTTCAAAGCCCTAGATTTTGGACATTTAGTTAGGTGTGCAGTGGTATTTCATTGTTGTTTTAATTTATATTTTCTGATGACATGCAAAATGGTGCCTCTTTTCATATGTTCATTTATCATCTGTATATCTTCTTTCATGAGCTATCTTTTTAGGCTTCAGTTGTATCAGATTGGTTGTTTTGCTATTGTAGAAAACACAGTCCTATATCGTATATACATATACTTTTTGCAAATATTTACTCCCAGTAAGAGGTGACTTATCTTTTCATTGTTTTGACACTGACTTTTACAGAGAATTTTTCATTGTAAGACTAGTTTATCAATCTTTATTTCATGAATCTTGATTTTTGTATCACATTTTAAAGGTCATCACAAAGCCCAAGGTCATCTAGATAGTATCCTTTCTTATTTCTTAGAAATTTGGGAGTTTTATGACTAAATTTGGGTCTGTGATATAGTTTGAGTGAAACTTTATGAGGAGGGAATCAGGCCTGTCTTTAGATTATTGTTATGTTTCTTTCATGTGAATGTTCAGTTGTTCCAGCACTTCTTATTGAAAAGACTATCTTTCTACATTATATTCCCTTTGATCTTTTTTTAACTTGAATACTTTTTATTTTATTATAAAATTTCTATTAAGATACATTAATCATCATGGTGGGGAATTCAAAGTGATAATTCCAATCAGAATTATATTGTACATTATTTACATTTCCTCCATTGTCTCTCCCCCATCAGCCCCCTCTCACTCCACCCAAAACAATTGCAAGAGGTCTTTTTAGTTCTGTTTTATATAGGTATATGAAGTCCATCAGCCATATACCATCACCTTAGTCTCTTTCATTCACCCTCTCCCTCCCACTAGTACCCCAACATACACACTGTGCCTATTTTACAGTTCTTGTTTTCATTATTAACATTTAAGTTGATGTTCAAAGGGATGTCTCAGTGTATGTCCTCTGTGGGTGTGCTTTACTTTGGGCTGGTTAGTCCCTTTGATTGTTCTACCTAACCCTTTTACCTCTCACACCCTGTTTTTCATGTGCTTTCAATATACATCCTTATATCCTCTACCTTCACATCTTATATTATGTGATATTACTGATGCTCTATCACTCTCTTTTCTTTTCCTTCTTTCCCCAAATTCCATAGAGTAGTTCTACTGTTATAAACATGTTCTCCTTCTGAGTTTGTATATGATCATGCTTACTTTTGTGTATATGGTAATATTTGGATCTATCTTCTACATATGAGAGAAAACAAGCATCTTTTGTGTTTCTGACACTGGCTAACTTCACTTAACACGACATCCTCCAATTGCATCCATTTACTGTCAAACCACATGTCATTATTCCTTGTGGCTGAGTAAATACTCCATTGTGTATATATACCACAATTTCTTGATCCATTCGTCAGTTGTAGGGCATCTGGGTTGTTTCCAGAGCTGGACTATTGTGAATAGTGCTGTGATGAACATTGGTGTACAGGGATCTCTACTGGATCCTGTCTTATGTTCTTTTGGGTAGATGCCCAAGGAGCAGTATTACTGAATCATATGGCAGTTCTATCTCTCATTTTTTTGAGGCATCTCTGTACTCCTTTTCTTTGTGATTGTACTAATTTGCATTCCCACCAGCAGTGTATAAGGGTTCCTGTTTTGCCATATCCTCACCCACATTTATTTTGTTATTATCCTTGAATATGGCCATTCTAACTGGGGTGAGATGAAATCTAAGTGTTGTTTTGATTTACACCTCTTTTATAGCCAGGGAAGTTGAACACTTCTTCATGTATTCACTGGCCATTTGTACTTCTTCCTTTGAGAATTCCGTTTAATTCATGTGCCCATTTTTTCATTAGGGTGTTGATCCTTTGGGGGCTGAGTTTTTTGAGTCCCCTGTAGATACTGGATATTAGTCCCTTATCAGATGAGTTGCTGGAAAAGATTTTCTCCCATTCTGTGGGTTGTCTCTTGAGTTTGGTAACTGTTTCCTTTGCTGTGTAGAAGATCTTTAGTTTAATGCAGTCCCATTTGTTCATGGTTTGTCTTAGATGCTGAGCCTTTTGGGTTCTATTCTGAACACCTATATCTATGTATTCTGGTGTATTTCCTACTTCTTCTTGATGTTGTTTAAAATTTTAGGCCTTATATTAAGGTCTTTGAGCCACTTTGAGTTGATTTAGGTACAGGGTGAAAGACCGGGATCTAGTTTCAGTCTTCTACCTATGGATATCCAGTTTTCCCAGCAGCATTTGTTAAAGAGGCTGTGATTTTTCCATTGTGTGTTTTGGACTCATCTGCTGAAGATCAGTTGGCTACAGA
This sequence comes from Castor canadensis, assembly GCF_047511655.1. Lineage (NCBI taxonomy): Eukaryota > Metazoa > Chordata > Mammalia > Rodentia > Castoridae > Castor > Castor canadensis. The sequence goes on from NC_133400.1 coordinate 93,104,512, forward strand.
TGCAAGGGTTTATGACTGGTAAACCCTTCTATTCTGATCCATTGTTCTTCCTGTTTGTTTTCATGCCAATATCATGCTGTTTTTCTTGTTATGGCTCTATAGTATAGTTTGAAGTCATGTATTGTGATTCCTCCAGTATTAGATCCTTGTTCAGAATTGTTTTGGCTATTCCAGGTCTTTTGTGTTTCCTCATGTATTTCACAGTCTTTTTTTTCTATTGCTATACAGAATGTCATTGGAATTTTGATAGGGATTGCACTGAACATGCAAATTGCTCTTGGTAGTATGGCCATTTTCACAATTTTGATTCTACTGACCCACCATTATGGAAGGTATTTCCATCTTCTGATGTCTTTTTCAATTTCTCTCTCAGTAGTTTATAGTTTTCATTACAAAGGTCTTTGGTTGCTCTCATTAAATTTATTCCAAGGTACTTTATTGGTTCTGAGGCTATTGTAAATGGGATTGTTTCACTAATTTCTTTCTCAGTTTGTGCATCATTGGTATATAGAAAAGCTACTGATTTCTGTAGGCTAATTTTGTATCCTCTACTTTACCAATAAAGTTTATGATTTCTAATAGTTTTTTGGTAGAGCTTTTTGGTCTCTTAGATACAGGATCATGTCATATACAAATGGGGATTGTTTGGATTCTTCCTTCCCTGTTTGAATCCATTTTGTTTATTGCTCTTTTCTTGTTGCTCTGGCTAGTTATTTCAAAACTATATTAAATAGGAGTGGAGAAGGTGGACAGCTCTGTCTTGTTCCTGACTTTAAGGGGAATGGTTCCAGTAGTTATCCATTTAGTATGATGTTGACTCTAGGTTTGTCATACATAGCCTTTATTATGTTGAGGAACATTCCTTCTATTCTTAGTTTCTTTAGAGTTTTTCTTTTTTATTATTCATTTATTCACATGTGCATATATTTTTTGTGCATACATATTTTTATCATGAAAGGCTGTTGGATTTTGCCAAAGGTTTTTTCTGCATATACTGAGAGGATCATATAGTTTTGTCCTTGCTTCTATTTATATGCTGTATTATGTTTATGGATTTATGTATGTTGAACCATCCTTGCATCCCTAGAATGAAACTGAATTGGTCATGGTGTATGATCTTTTTGACAGGTTGTTGAATTCTATCTGCCAGTATTTTGTTCAGAATCTTTGCATCTGTATTCTTTAAATATATTGGTTTATAATTCTCTTTTCTGGTTATGTCTTTTTTGGGTTTTGGAATGAGTGTAATGCTGACTTCATAGAATAAGTTTAGTAGTGTTCCTTTGCTCTCTATTTCCTGGAAAAGTTTGAGGAGTAAACATGTTAGTGCTTCTTTAAAGATTTGGTAAAATTCGTCTGTGAGTCCATCAGGTCCTGGACTCTTCTTTGTAGGGATACTATTACTGCTTCAATTCCATTGCATGTAATAAGACTATTTAGGTGTTTAATATATTCTTGGTTCAATTTTCATTGGTTATATGTGTGTAGGAATTTATCCATTTCATCTAGATTTTTCAGTTTACTTGAATATAAATTTTCAAAGTACTCTCTAATGATTTTCTGGTTTTCATTAGCATTTGTTGTTATATCCTCTTTTTCATCTCTGATTTTACTAATTTGGGTCTTCTCCTTTCCTCTGTTTTGTTGTGTTGGCTAAGGGTTTGTCAATCTTGTTACTCTATTAAAAAACCAAATTTTTGTTTCATTGATTCTTTCTATAGTTTGTTTGGTTTCAATCTGATTGATATTGGCCCTGATCTTTATTATTTCTCTCCATCAGCTGATTTTGGGTTTGGTTTGTTCTTGTTTTTCTAGGAGCTTAAGGCACATCATTAGACTGTTTATTAAAGAAGCTTCTATTTTTTTTTAATGTAAGCATTTATACCTACAAACTTTCCCCTTAACATGGCCTTACTGTGTCCCACAGATTCTGGTAGGTTGTATTTTCATTTTCACTGGATTCTAGGAAGTTTTTTATTTCTTCTTTTATTACTTCAGTCACCCATTGGTTTTTCAGCAATGTGTTATTCAGTCTCCATGTATTTAAATATTTTCTGAGATTTCTTTTCTTTTTGAGATCTAGTTTTATTCTGTTGTGATCTGATATAATACAGGTGGTTATTTCAATTTTTTTGAATGTGTTGAGATTTACTTGTGTTCTAAAATATGCTCAGTTTGGAGAAAGTTCCATGAATTGAGGAAAAGAATGTATATTGCATAGTTGTTATGTGAAATACTCTGTAGAGATCAACCATGTCTATTTGGTCTAATGTGTGGAGCAGTTCTGAAGTTTCTTTGCTAGTTTTTTGTCTGGATGACCTACCTATTGGCGACAGTGGGGTATTCAGGTCTCCTAGTATCACTATGTTAGTGTCTATCTATACTCTTAGGGCCATTAGCATTTTTAATGTAGATGGGTAGATGGGTACCCCTGTGTTTGGTGCATATATGTTAAGGATTGATATGTCCTCTCAATGAATTGTTCCGATTGTTAATATGAGGTGACCTTCTCTTCTGATTGGTTTAGTCTGACATCTACTTTGTCAGATATGATTATAGCTACTCGTACCTGTTTCCTGTTTATGTGATCCATTTGCTTGGAAAACTTTTTTCCACCCTTTGACTCTAAGCAAGTATATATATATATATATTTTTTTTTTTCAGTGACATGAGTCTCTTGCCACATATGATTGGGTTTTGTTTTTTTAACCCAATTTGCTGTTCTATGTCTTTTGATTGGATCATTGAGGCCATTTACATTCAGTGTTAATATTGAAAAGTCCCTGTTGTTTCCTGTCATTTTTATTCCTCTGTTGTTTAGTTTACCTAGTCCTTGTTTACTGGTCTGCTTACTTAAAAGGGTGTATTCTTTCTTGAATATTCCTGTCTCAATCTAGTTTATTCTTCTATATGTAAAAGTACTTTAAGTATCTTCTGTAGTTCTGGATTGGTAGTCACAGATTCCTTTAGTTTTTCCTAGTTGTGGAAGGTTTTGATTTTTCCTTTAATTAGGAAGGATTGTTTTGCTGAATAGACTAGTCTGGGTTGACAGTTGCTTTCTTTCAGGGCCTGAAGTATGTCCTTCCATGACCTTTTTGCATTTAGAATTTGAACTGACAAATCTGCTGTTATTCTAATGAGTTTATCTTTATATGTGACATGTCTTCTCTCTTTGGCAGCTTTCAGAATTCTTTCTTTGTTCTGTGTGCTGAGTGTTTTGATTATGATGTAGTTCTTTTTTGGTCCTGACGGTTTGGTGTTCTGTAAGCTTCCTACACCTGGGTGACTCTTTCTTGAGGTTAAGGAAGTTTTTAGCTATTATTGTATTATATACATTGTTATTGCCTTTACTTTGTGTCTCCTTTCCTTCTTACATCCATGATTCATAGGTTTGGTTTCTTCATGGTGTCCCAAATATCTTGTATATTCCATTCATATTTTCTTACCATTCTTTCAAGGTCTTTTACTGTTTAGTCTAATTCCCATATTTTGTCTTCTCTTTTTGATACTCTATTTTCAACTTGTTCCACTTGGTTTGCCAAGCTTTTGATTGAAATATTTATTTGGGATATTGAATTGTTTGTTTTGGATTGAATTTTTTTCAGGGTTTCCATATCTTTATTGATTTTTCTTTTATATCTTGGATAGTCTTCTTAATTTAATTCATCTGTTTGTATTCTCTTTGAGCTCATTTAATTGTTTATTCATGTCCTCTTTGAGGTGAAATACTAACTTTTGTGTTTCTTCTTTGAGGTTATTTATCATTTTTACGATTTTTTTTGGAATTCATTATTTGATAGCTCTTCCTCTATAGTAGTGGAATTCACTTTTGGTGGAGAGCAGTTGTTTTGCTGTTTCATTCTGCATTGAAATTTATGCATCTGGAGTTGTTTTTGTTTAGGGTTTCAGTCCCTTGTGTCCTATAGTAGGAGATTTGTGTTTTTTCTCCTGAGGCCCCAGGAATATTCTTCAGAAAGGGGTATGCTGGATATGTTACCCCTTGCATGGTTCTTGTTGTGTTGCAGATTATCTCTTCTTCCCTCAGGTAGGGATCTGGAGTTCCCATCCTTTGATGAGGTCTTGGTGGTTCTCCTGCATTCACAGTGGGGAGTGCTGGGTCTCTGCACTGTAGGGGCAAACCTCTTAGCACCAGCAGAGTGGGTTGCCACTCATTGGAGGACCTGGGGTTCCAGTTCTTGGACAGGAGAGTCATGGATCTCCTGGAGGGAGGTGCAGTGTGAAGCGCTGAGCTTTTGTGTACTTAGGGGAAACAGGGCTTCTAGTGCCACCTGCAGAGTAGCAGGTTATAACTTTCCTCCCGTCAGTGGGGAATCTGGCATTCTCACTCTTTGATGGAGGAGCAAAGTCTCTCTTGATGTCAGAGGCAGTGGGGATGCTGGGCCTCCATGCTCTGTGGGGAGGGAAGCCTCTTGGCACCAGCAGAATAGCAAAGCCTGGTGTCTTGGGTTCACTTAGGTGTGTGGTAGCAAACTCTTGGCACTGAGTAGCAAGTTGAGGTGACCTGGGGGGCAGTAAAGTAGCAGGCTTGAGTCACCTGGCGCCCACAAGGCAGTGAAGGCCCTGGGGTCTACATGTCTTGGGGCATGGGCTTCAAGGAGACACAGCAGCTGGTGCAGGCATGGGGAACCCAAATCTGCAGGCAGCGGGAGGCCTGGGGCCTGCTTGCTGGTTCTGTCAACTAGAATCCACAGAATCTGCTGCTGACTTGGGAGAACCAAGCCTGGTGGTGGCAGGAGTTCTGGGGCCTGATTGCTGACTAGGGTTTCAGGGAGTGCAGTGCAATGGTGCATGTGGACAGAAAAAAATAATTATGATTTGTGTAATACAAAAATAGTTTCTGCTGACTTGAGCCTCTGTTACCCATGGAGCAGTGGGAGCCATGGGTCCTGCTTACACAGGGGCACCATTTTCCCTGGTGTTTCAGGGTGAAGGTAGTAGGTTGTGTAGTAGGGGATAGTATGGAGCTCTGAGTTCCTGTGTGTGCAGGGAAGCAAGACTTCCCATCAAGGCCACCAAGTAATGGAGCCTGGAGCCATGGCAGTGCCTTCAGGTTTGGGGGATCAGGAGTATTGAGTTGTGAGTTGTTCTTCCCATAGTTAGTTGCTTCTCTGTTTGTGGATTTGTGGAGGGTTTGGCTTCTTGCTAGTTATAGGAACCCATGGGTGTCTTTTGGGGTCTTCTGATCTTCTTTTTTCAGGGTAGTTAGTTGCCACTGGGCTATAGGGATGTCAACAATCCATCATCTTGTTCCTATCCTCTTGCTTTGCTCTTTGGTCAAAAGTCAGTTGACTATATTTGTATGGATCTATTTCTGAAGTCTGTTCGTCCCATTGATCTCTTTGTCTTTTTTTTTTTAATTCTTATTTTTATGGCGCTGGGAAATGAATTCAGGGCCTTGCATATGGTAGGCAAGTGCTCTATGACTTGAGCTATGCCCCAATACCTTTTGCCTAGGTTGGTCTTGAACACGTGATCTTTCTGCTTCCACATCTCTAGTATCTGAGATTACAGGCATGTACCATTACACCTGACATATTTGTCTCTTTGTTAGCTAATAGCATGTTTCCTTGATTACTAAAGGTTTTTTGTAAATTGTGATTGACTTTAGTATATTGCAATCCTGCGTTATGCAATCTTGCTATAATCACTAATTAATTGCAGGAGTTTTGGTTGCTGTTGATTCTTTCAGTTTTATTAATTTTGTTTGAAAAGATATATAACTAACCTATAACACTTTTTAGAACATTTAAGATTTTTGTAATTAAAAAGTTCACAATTCTCAACCTAAGAATATTAGGTGAAGTAAAGACCTAGGTCGCTACTAGAGTAAGAGAGTATGGTAAAAGACTCTTGACCCTTTTTTCACCCCTTTTCCAGGATTTTCCAGGAGTCATGACAATTCCAGATGAACTTGTAATAACTGAAGCTTTGTACCTGAGCTATCAGGGCCAGGGAGATTCCCACTGGAATTGTGCTCTTTTAATACACAAGATGAACTTTTTCCTACACCTGTACCAATTCATGGTCATAACTTCTTTGATGCTGTATGACACTGTCATTGAATCCTTTTTGTCACTACCAATAGTTCTTTATAAAATGAGTGATGATATTTAAAAGGGTTTTTACTCATAGACGTACGCTAACATTTTGCCTGTGGATGTCCTCAACAGATCTTTGAATTCATATTGTAAAAATTTCTCTCATGATACACTTTTTTAACTTGTAATAAAAAATGGAAAATTAAATTTCACCCCAAATTACACTTGAATATTCACAAGAATGCATTCAGATCAGTGGGTATATGGACTATGCACTCATGCTAAATGTTCCTCCTTAGAGGAGCCCCAAGCTTGACCTAATGCATGGTTGTTATTGTCTTAAAATTCTGAATATGTTTTGACCAATTTTAATTATGACTGGAACCAATAAATTATTATGTAATCTATCCTGCATAAAACCAACTGCTGGCAATGTACTAGGTTTGTTGTAAGAATGTTTAAATAGAGATACATCAAAAAACTCTGAATTTTCAAGGAGTATTTTGCTTAAATTAGATCTCTAGTTTGGATTATTTAAAAATTGAAGAGAACTGAATCAAATGTAACATTTATTCCAACCCTCTTCAATACAAGCAAAAAATCTTTATTTAGGCAAAAATATAAACCCTATTTATTCATTAATCAATAGCAAAGTTATTTTCATTTTGTAGTTTATTTGTTGTTTCATTTCCAGGAAAACTTAGACTGGTGTCAAAACATAGAAATAAGAAGTCAATATAGAAAAAAAATAAAAATAGGAAAAATTTGAGTTTGGAGAAACATATGCTATACCATTCCATATAATGATTATGGTGGGCTATAATAGGTCTCAAAACTTCCTATTAACCAAGGCAAGAAAAGAAGTAAAATCAAACCATAAATTTCAAATCTTGGAGTGCAAAATTCATGAAGACACAGGACTGAATTTCTGTGAAGGAGGAAGCCATGCTACCTAAAATGGGTCCCTGGTCAGAACTAGGGCAGTGTGTCACAGTATACATTCTAAAAGGAAACATGGAAAGAATGAGTGTCCATGAACTCACAGGAACTCAGTTTCCTTGGAATTGCCCTATGAAACACATTTCCTTCTAATTTCATCATGGGCACAAATTTAGAAAGCAAAATTTCCAGAATTAATTTAGTAATTACATCTATGTGATCATTTCATGACAAGTTCTGCACTTGAACTTTATGATAGAATATAATACTAATATACAATTCAGTGAAAGGGATTTTATGGGACTAAAGGATATAAACTACAAAGAAGTTTCCTCAGCCTTTGAGGACCTATGAAAGTCATGTAATGGCTCCCCAGAGAGAAGAGGCAATTAAATGCTTCCAAATTTTATAGAGCACTTTACAGTACTTGGACCCTACCTTAACACAAATACCTGAATGATTATTTGTGGCAATTTGTGCTTCAAATCATTAGCTACTGATTTAAACAAATAGATTAATAGCAAGTACTTGAAGAAATTCTCCACAATTTCCAACAGCAATTCTATTAAATTCTAATAGAATAATAAATTATAATATGAATTTCACATTTTCTAACACATTGCTGTATGAATAATTCATGTGATTGTGTGCAGAAAACATTTCAACATCGTTAATTTCATCACATACATTTTCTCAACAAAAGAATAAATTCTAAGGAGTAAAAATTATTAAAATAAAAAATTTTAATATTTAATTGAATTTTAAATAAATCTGTTCCAGTCAGTATAATTACTCTGAATTTAGTAGTAATTGAAGTATTAATATTAATACTTCTGTAATACTGAAAATTCAATATATCAGAATTCCTATCTTTCATGTTCCTATATATACAGGTTTATATATATATATATATATATATATATATATAGTTTTATATATATACATACATATATAAGTATGTTTATATATGTATGCAGGTATATATATGTATCTATTTGCATGTGTGTACATATATACAGATGTACCCTATAGATTAGCCATCACTCCCCACTTATAAGAAGCTTTCATGTGATTAGCTAAAGCCAGTGGTTAGGACTCTATTTCAGTTCTGACCCTAAATCTTTACAAAAATGCTAGGAGACATCTTTAAATGATGTCAAAATGCTTATTACAGCATTCGTTCCAAATACTATTCTTCACTCCTTTTCCTGACCACAGTTCAGTATTACTTCTCATCAAAAGCATATCAAATGCAAGCATTGGAATAAATTTGTTTTATGACTAGGAAGAAATACATTGTCATAAGCAGTAGACTTTATTTACTAAAATTAATCCTTTCATTTTTAAATATTCTAATTTTTGTTAATGTAGTAAGTGAAAACATGATTCTTTGTAAGAGTACCCAATAAAAGACTTATATTTTTTACTTTATACCTAGTGTAAAAAAAGTTTAAAATATATTACATATATAATGTCTTCAATTTCTGGAATGATTTGAAACCATCTAACCAGGTCAGAAAATTGATTTGGTCCTTCGCTTTTCTTAGCCTCAATCATGAAAAATAGGAATTCTGATATATTGAATTCTCAGCCCTAGTAGCATTATTCTGCTTGACTGTGGTGAAAATATCTCATTCTCACACAATACTGTAGGCTTTGCCAGTGGGTCCCCATAAGTCAAGGCATTCACAGCAATGGATAAGTAACACTGAGTGTTGCAATTGGATTTAACTCACTCTGCTTAAGTATGACTAACTACCAAAGCCCAGTGGATGTCATCATTATATAACTGCCAGCTCTCTCTAGGAATGACTACAGGAGAATCATCCATTCAATAGTAATAAATGCTTCCTATTAATGCTATATATTTATAAATGACTTAAAGTTTTGTTAGTGCTTCTTAGTATTGAATATGGTAAAGATCACATTGATTACAGACATAAATCAAGCAATTGAAATTCAGATGCCAAGCAACATTCAACACACTTTTTTGAGTTTGGATATAAATTTGAGTTATTAGATAAGGAAATCTTTGCACTAAACAAAAAAAGTCTTTTTTAAAAAAAATGAAGGACAGGAAGATAAAACATGTCCTGCCTTGGGGTTGGTACCAGTGGAAGGGGGGAGGGGATAAGGAAAGGGTTAAAAAGGGCAAATATGGTGGAAGTACTATATTCATGTATTGTAATGGAACAATGAAACGTGTTGAAACTGTTCTAAGGCAGGAGAGGGGATAAGGAAGAAAAATGGGGTTGGTGACTCTAACTAAGACATAGTATAAGGACTTTTGTAAATGGCACAATATATCATCAGTACAACTATAATATACTAATAAGTAAATAAATAAATAAAAAGAAAACAAAACTAAAAGTATAAAAACTAATTTATAGTCAAACTATGTATGTTTGGATCCCTGCCAGTCATTCATGAACAACTGATTTAGACTTTCTGCTCTTGTTTCTTATTGTTAATAGAGGTAATAATTTCAACCTCAAAGAATGTTTGCGGGACTCAACTGAGATCATTTGCATCTGTACAAATGAAAGTTTTATTATTATTATTAATATTAATAATAGTGACTTTTTTTCTTACTTCAGATTTCTCTAGAAGAATGACTGGGGTATCTGCTTCTCAAAGTGTATTAAAATTTTTGACTCCATTCTTTACTTTATTCTCAACAAGTTGGATTTCTACTCAAGAATATATGCATTTCCCAATGTAAACTTAACTCCTATTGACTTAAGGTGAGAAAAAATAGGAGTCACTTACAATTCCCTTGCAGTTACTGCCATTAAGATGGGTGGAATCCCTTGGCTACTTAGTTTTGTGAGGTCTTCCCATTCTAAGACAATGCCATCTTGTAATTAGTTTGTATATCTTTAAAATAAGTTGCATATTCTAGAGAATCACAGCAATATAAAGCAGTTTCTCAGGATGTCAATCATATATTCAGCTGCGTGCTACAGAAAGCCTAATGCACCAGGATTTACCTCTCACATACAAGAGGTCAAAAAGCATATCACTGTAGCTATTATGACAGTACAATGATAATCTTACGGACGCCTCCAGAGGTCCATTTTATTATGTCAGTGCATGGCTACAGTCATGAGCAATGTTTTCTGCTACATCATCAGCAAATTATGCTTCTGTTTAAGCAGCAGGAAGTTAGAGGAGTGTTCCTGGCAATCTACCTTCACTTGGAGACTTTTGGACATATTGGAAAGCATTTCCTCTTAAATTCTGAGGTTAAAACTTGATTGCATGACCAATGCACCTATCAGTAATGAAGGCTGGGAAATGAACATTTGTGCTTGGGTAAATTGCCCTAGTTAAATTGAAGGCTATAAATATAGTATGGAGAATCAGACCTTGGGAAGTGATTAGCAATGTTTTCCAAAGGAAAGCTTCAGGATTGTACACTAAAGCCAACCTGAGGAGGATGGCTGCTAAAGCATTCACTTATTGAGAGTACTATCCTTGGCTAATTTGTGAAAGAATGATACTCTTTAAAAGATCTGTGTACTTTATCTGTGGTTTCAAATCACACTCTTGTAATGATGAGGTAAATGAATCAAACTTTGGATGACGACTACATGTATGTTTTTGTTTATCTCTAGTTAGTGAATTTAAATCCAAAAGAAAAAATAATGCTTAAAATATGAACCTAAAATAACACAAAAATACATAAAACTCAACTCATGCTTATGTAATAAGTAAAATAAATATTTGAATTTTATGCCATACTTCCTTTAATTTCCAGTAATAAGCATGATAAAGAGATCTCAAGTAAATTTTACTTTTTAAAAAAACATAAAAGTTGACTTGAGGATAATGAATATCTAAATTTTTGTATGTTTTGTAAGCAAGTTTTTGTATCAAGTAGAAATTTGTGAAACTTTGTTTTAACTCAGATTATGGTTTAATTTGGAAATTACCTAATATTTAGAACAATAGCTAGCCCACAGTAAGTTGTGAGTGCATGTGGACTATTGTTAGTGTTATGGCTTATCTCAGATTCACTTTTATCTGAGGTTTACAGCCTAAATTGTAGTCTCCGTCCGGAGCATTTGTGCTCATTTGTAATGATGAGCAGTGGCTTGTATTGCTCGGGGAAGAAATTCACAGTCAAATCTTTCTTACAATGCCCATTGGAAACGCTGGTTCTATATTGTCAATTTCATTATCGTGTGAGAAACACTTTTGCCCCAGGTGCTTCTCGTGATCCTGATTCTTAATTGTTGTTATTTTGCAGTGTAAAATATTGATGACATTGGTCAAAAGGATTGACAGACGCATGCATTGGTATTAGCCAGATAGTTGGTTGCAGCCCACATTTCAATGCACAGTGAGATGAAGCACATGCCCTCAAGGGTCTCCTTTTCATTTTCCTTTCCAGGTAGGCAGATATTAACCATTTCACATCTTTCCTTGCAAATTTTCCTTCTTTTTCCCTTTCCTTTGAATCATGAAAATGTCATTTATTGATTTCAATTATGAAAAAGGACTAATCAGTTATCAAGGTACAGATTGGAAATTATCCAGAAAGCTCAAAGTAACAAAGAATTCAATAATCCTCACTTTAAAAAAAAAAAAAAAAACAAGGATAGGAACATAATAGTGCCTAGAAAGCTCATTCCTCCTTGAATCTTAAGGTCAACTTGGGATAGACAAAAAAAATTATAGCAAAAAATTAAATGACAGTAGAAGAAAAGATACTCCGTCTTCCCACCCTAGCACGCACATTCACACAGACACACAGAAAGATGCTTAGAGTGAGAAAATTAACGGTGCAGTAGAAACCTTTTGGGAAATAATCTATTTACTCCTTTGTGCATCAAATGAAATCTGGCTACTAAGGTTTCACTTGAACGATCTTGTCACCCACGGTGAATATAAAACTTTTACCCATGTGACATTTATTACTTCTGGTTACTTTCACATTTGTGCCATTAGTGTTACCAACGCCATTTCTAACCAATAAAGTGAACTAAAGAGCCACACTGGAAGAAAAGATGGAAATGATACTTCCCACGGGTGAAAAACGAACAGTTCCAGTGCCAAACACGGCTTCCATTTTCTTCTAAGACCAATCTTTAGTCTCAGAAAATAGAAAAGATGCAATTAAAATCAGTATTTTCAAGTGTATCAGTGAAAACAATTACCACACTCAATTTTAGGTTACACGGCCATTTTTTGTAGTGGGGTGAGCTGCCTACTTACTTACAGGCTGTTTGATAGTTTTATTCTGGTTCAAATTATGGGAAAAGAATACCTGGCATGGATATTAGAATGAGCTGTCTGGCAGAATAATCTCAAAAGTGTGATAGAAATGCAAATTCTGAGATAGAATCGGAGACTTAGTGAGGTGCAATTGAGAAGCTAGGACCCAAGAATCGCTCTTTACCAAGTTCCATGAATGATTATCGAAGCAGAGAGGAACCATTAGAAAGAGACAGAAGGGCAAATACACTCTAGGCCCTTAACCTGTTACCTGTTAAAAGTGTGATGTGTGTTTTCTTTTGCTCTCTTAACAGCTTTGTCATAAAGCACCAGATTAGGCCACGAAGTCACAGTGTTTACCAACAAGGAGCCCCTTGTGACTAGACTGAGCTAAAACTAGAAGGGCTTGAGATATCCACACAAATGACAAAGACAAGGGTGAACTGCTAACAAAGTAAAACCTAAATAACCCATCTAGATTTACATTTTCTTAGTTAACTACAAAATTACTAATTCTGGAGGTCACAGAGCTGAGCAGTATATAATACCACCGACACAGCTTATGCTAACAATTGCCTAGGTTACTTCACAGAAACTTGAAGGCTGATTTTGCTAAAAACACTGACTCTTGACTAGAGCCTATAGAGATCTCACAGAAAACAGAAATGTGTTAAAAAGCTTGGTATCTCTGTCTTCCTGTTGTGCACGTCCCCTTTGCTGCCTCAAGCTTTGAGTCAGAGTCTACTAGATCCACAGATAGGCTTGTCAATCATTTGAGAAATGTTTTGCTCAGGACCGTAATGCAGGGGTAACGTAGCCCAGTGTTTCTTCTTCCACACCCTTGTACTTTCATAGCAAACCAAGCGCTGAAAGTCCTCCAGCCCTCTCAGAAGTCTAGGACATTTATGCAAGATTATGATGCCAGCTGTAACTCAGCAGTTCTTGAAAGGAGGTGGCAGCCAGTTAGCTTTCCAAGTACAATATCAAGGTGCTTGGGCACAAGGAAGAAAATAGCCTTTGAAATTGTGTCCATGATTAATGGACAATTACCAAACATTATCTCACCAACACCCTAAAATCTAATAAAAGCCTTTGTCCAGTGAACAATACTCCTCTCAATCACTGCTGTCTTCCTTTGGCTGGAGCTAAAATTGATCAGCTCTGGCTAATGTCTTATTAAAGAAGCCTTGCCCGCCTGTGCATAGCAGGTGGCTTGGTCTCATTTCTACTGTTTCCATGCCATAAGGTCCTGCTCTCTGATATCAATTATGATGAAGGAAGCCTGCCAGGAGTTTGAGACTCTCCACAAATTTCTAACTTTTTTCTCATTGACTCAAAACTTAGCTATGTCATATTCAGAAACATCTCAATCTTCTTTTGAATGAGTCACAATATCAACTAATACAAAGGGCATGTACTAAAATATACACTTAATTTAGTAATATCTTTCCCTACTAATACAAAGGTCCAGAGACAACCTTTAACAGTTTCACTTTGTATTTTATATGGTACATACCACATTATAAATTTGTAGCTAATTTTTAATTTAACAACTTTTTATATGGCTTTCTCAGACATAATTTAGATATACCCTTCTTATCCCACTCTTCTTTTCCACTGCTCACAATATAGTGAAATATATTCTTCTTTTTGTTCTGTAGTTTTAATTTGTTCATAATTTGTCATATGTTCTTGGGCCCCTTTGTCCATTGACCTTACCCGATATCTCTAGATTTTGAACTTAGTAAAATAGTACAAAACTTTCTCCTCCTGCCAATCTTTTCCCTAACTGCCATTATTTTTAAATTTTTCTTTCATAGGATTAATTACATATGTATTATTTTCATAACTCCAAATAAAGATGGTGTGTTTTATTTCTAGATTAATTTTAAAAGAAAAAGCAGTGAGCAGTGTTTATACCATTAGTATTATAAAACTGGTTAATAATCAAAGCTTCAATGCCACAATATACATGGCATTTCAAGGCAATATTTCAAATGTTCCTTTCTTGAGTAAGACCAAGGTTTTGCTCAAAATATGCTATGTTTGAGTATCTTCTGCATTTGCTCCATAAGTCATTAAAATAATTATTTTCTTGGAGTTTCTGACTATCTCTATTTTCTTATGACGTGATTAGTCATATGTTATATAACTTTTTCACTAGAACCCATGTTTTCATTCAGTGAGTAAAAATATACAACAATGACTCATTTATTCTATCACTATGGCTATTTTATATTTTAAGCTGAAATTCACAGGCTTCCTTTTCTTTTCTGGATTGCATATACCATACTTGGTTGGGCTGTAATATTTAATAATATGCTAATATCTTATTTTTAACTGACTTTTTACAATTGCAATCTGTGCAGGACTACATCTTTGTTTATTTTTTAAGCATTTAAATATACCACACCTTCTAATTTATCTTACATCTTTCTTCTAATTTAATCAGAGATATACATTCCTAGGATTTCCTTTTCTGGCATTTTTTGGATCAGATTAAGTGTTTTCTGAACTCATTTGTTCATATTTCCTTGTTTTTAAACTCAACTGTTGAAATACATTAAAATAATTTTCTAAGAGTTTATCCCATGAAACATTCTTTTCTAGATCTTCTTCACAAGAATATAAGTGTCTCAGGTTTGATTTACTGTGATTCTGATCTATGTTGATAAGTAATATCTTTACCTTCATTAACCAAAATGACTCTTCCCTCCATACAAACACTTGATTCTACTTGTTGGAAACAAAGAGCCAGAGGCAGATTTGGTTCCTAATCAAACTAATAAAGATAATACCTTCCTATGGGCAGCACTGGGGCAGGTTTGCTCTCCATTCCCTTTCAGACTGCATGGTCCCTATGCTTGGGCTTCCTCTGATTCACTGTATATGTGGCATTCACCTGACCACTCTTCATGCTCACAACAGACTTGGCAAGCAAAGGGGAATTGAGCAAAAGCTCATACTGTCTTTTGTGTCATGAATAATAGTATCCTTTGTCTTTGATGCAGGCGTCTTTATGTCATTGTCTTTGATGCAGGAGTCTTATGTCACTGTATCATTATTTATGAAACTCTGGTAGGCTAACATGTTAGGCTGCAACCCACACAACATACAGGGATTTCACAGCTATTGACATGACACCACCTAAATACATTCTAGATTTCTTGTCCTGCAACACATCAAACTACAGAGGTCTCAACCAGGTAAGGACTTTTTAAAATTTAGCCTAATCAGAATTCTTTAGTCTATCTTACACAGAATTCTAGGCAGAAAATCATGTTTCTTTTCAGAACTTTGAATGCAACTTTGTCTCTGGAAACTAGTATTGTTGGTAAGAGTATGATCCTAAACTCCTTCTTGTTCTTTTCCTGGTGCCCTTCTTTGTTTGTTTGTTTGTTTATTAATGTTGTTGTTTTTTTATTGGTTGTTTTTATGGGCTTCTATTTTATACATGGTCTTATAAAACTTAATATGATCTGTGTTGGTGTGTCAGGCCATGATTAAATCTGATCCTTGGAAAGGCCTTGATCAAAAATATAGTCTTACCTATAGAACAACTTTATAGTAATGAATCCAAGGTCACTGGAAAATTTTCACTTAAAGGAAACTAAAAGTTAGACCACATGTGGTGGCAGTCACAGTGCAGGAGAGCTGTTGAGTAAGGAGCACATTGGTGCTAGGAAGTAAATGGTGCGGTTCTTCTGTTGTTTTGGGCAAGTGCATGAATCAGAAAGTAGACAGCTCTTCTGAACTGGAATGACCCTTACCTCATTCAGGTCACATTAGAGAATTATTCTAAGGAACTCTGAAGAGGATAAGGAAGTCAGGCACTGGGACCCTTCTGACCTTTAATATAATCTGTACATTGCCTAAACTTATTTATTCAAGGACCTTTCAGCCTTGGGTTCTTTTGGTATTCATCCTGATCCACATTCAGAAAATACAGGATGATAGCCCATAACAAATGGACTTATAGTCCATTTTGTTTGCAAACATCAGTGCCAGTTTCCATTGTGAAATATCTGCTTTATACGAAAGGCTATTTAATCATATAACCAAGGATCATTCATCTTATAGTTGTAGTAAAATAAGAAGTCATTTTTTAAAAGCAAAGTTTCTCAAAGTGCTAAATTCCATCATCAACATCCTTGTTCTTTGTTTCTTTTTTTTTTTAAATGCCATTGTATACCATATTTTCTCTACTTGCACAGACCTTGGGGTAAATGTAAAGAGTGTAATCATGTGTCAAGAAGAATTGCCAAGTAATTTATTTAAACAATGCTTACAATTGTGCTTTCCCCATTTGTGTGTCTTTAGTAATTTAACCTAGAGCATTTCATTCATGACATTTAATCAATACATGCAAATCATTTCAGGGATCTATTATATCCTGAATTCATTAATCTATGTGGGCAAAAGACAAGCATGTAAGAATTTCTTTTTTTTTTTTTGGTTGAGGTCAAAAAGGAGGATGGATAGTATCAGATTCCACAGCCATAAGTTCTTTTGACACTGAAATATTCCACAGGGAAAGTAGTCTTTTTGGCTTCCTTTTTAAATTCATGGAATTTTCAGTAAGATATATTTTGACCTAACTTGACCATACATAATGCTACTTATTATTATTATTATTATTGCTGTTTCTATTTTATATAGTAGATTTTGATGGAAAATGCTAAATAAGCAAATTTATCTCCTTTAGAGGTAAAAACGTTTTATTCATCATAAATACAAGGGTGAAAGTAATAAATTAATTTTCACTGATGTCTTTCATCAATAGGAATTTGGTGTATGGTTGCACAATGGGAAGCCAGTAGAATCAGGTGCTCGATTTTGGCCTATAACAACATATCCGTTAATGTGTGGGCTTTGCTTAGAGCAGAATTATCACAAGTTATTATTTTGTTTGTTTCTTTGAGGGTTTCACTATGTAGCCCAGGCAGGCCTCAAATTCACAATTCTCCTGTCTCTGCTACCTGAGAGCTGGGACCACAGACATGGGGCATCATACCTGGCTTCAGGAAGTTTTGATAGATACAAATTACATTTAATAAGATGTGATAAAAATCAATAAGATGCCTATTGCATTCATTTGACATAGGTTGAGTTATTTTTAAGAAATAAACATGTTACAGTGTCTCAGAGTTCTTGGGGTTTTTTTTTTTCAGTGTATAGAAGAAGAAGATCTTTTATGATTTTCTGCTATTTGTATCCCTTGGTTAAATAGTGTATTTATTGGATAATTCTTGAGATGCATGAAGATTGTGACATTATTAGCTTCATTGATAAGTCAATCTAAAATGTGAATTTCCGCAATCTGTGTAAATCACATGTAAGTTACTTCATAATATAGATCCAGGCTGGCCATTATGTCAATGCCTCATACTTGTTATGAGGTTATGACTTGCATCAGCTGCTTCACTGACAACATGTCTGTCATAAAACAGCACTAATTATATAGCATGTCCAAAAGGATGGAGTTGTGTTTGCAGGGGTTTGTAGACACTCCAATGAGTATCTACTGAAAGATGACTGCATAGATAAATTGTAAGCAATAAGTTTCTATATAACTAAAATGATGAGTTGATGTTGATGTACTGATACGGAGAGATGTCTATCTAGCATATGGTTCAATGTAGAAAAGCAAGCGTAAAAGAGTAAATACCAAATTCTTAGTTGCACTACTTTTGGCTAGTGCTATAGGTAGTACATATATCAGAAGGGAAGAACACAAATTAATTCATGCTTTTATTTCCTTTTGCGTACATAACAAAATCTGGAAGGAGAAAAAGCTAAATAAAAATTCATAAATTAAAAACAAAAAAATAAGATGGATGAGAAAATAGGAATAAGTGAGACATGTGACATTTCTTTCACATTCTTTTAATGTTAAGGTAATAAAAACGTCGTAACTTTTCATGAGCAGTTTACAATGAGTAAACTGCCATGATAACTTTCAAAGGGCCATAACTCTCACTCACAGCTACATGGTTTTCCAGAAAGTTGCTCTCATCCTAGCTTGGACTCCCCCCCACCCTTCTAACAACTTCCTAAGAGGGTACATATATTTGCAGTTTAGAATCATCCCAAAAGCTATAAGTAACTGATAAGAAAGTATTAAATTCCCCTTCTTCAAAGCAGGACAACTCTGTGCTGTGTACATCCCCAGTGCTATCTATGGAATAGACAGGCTAGATTCCAGTTCAAACCATGGGACAATTGCTGTCTTTCCCTCTCTATTCTTCTGTTTTCCTGTCCTTATAGATTCTATGAGATTACTCCCTTAATGCATCACTTATGCAAGAATCTCCATCTTAAATTCTGCTTCTAAGGAATCTTACCTAAAGCCAAGTTTTGTGGAGCAAATGTTGACAAATCCTTTAAAATGAGAGGGCCTTCACTGGGCTAAGTTGTTATCGTTTACATTTAAATGGATAACACCATTCTCACTAGATGTTCTAATTTCTACAGTCCCATAGTTTATCAATAAACTTGTAAGAAAATCTAAGTAAGGCATATATGAATAGAAAAATATCACCAGTATCACCTTAATGGCAATAGGTAGAATAATAATTTTCTATGGACCTATGCAAAGTTCATGCATTTTTATTTGCCTTTACTCTAGTTCTAAATTATATTAAATTAATTTTAACTACCACTTACACTGTGAAGTGGTAATGACCCTTCTCCAACAATGAGAACTTTATTGAGCAATAATAATGTTGCAGATTTGATTAAAATAAGTAATTTTGCTAAGCAAATGAAATAACCTATATATTTTTTTTTATCTTAATGGTATTCAAGGGAATTTAAGAACCATGACTCCATGACTTAGGGTTGTGTAAGGCAGAGAAAACAACTGTAGGTACAGAAAATGTGGTGCCTATATACCAAAGGAAGAGATAGGGAATTCAAAAGGAAAGAAAGGAACCACCTTGTGTGGGTATTTCACTTGCAGAATATCAGAAACCACAGAAGAGGAGCAGAGCGCACCCAAAATCTTCAGGGAAAACTTGGGCTAGCTTTACCATCTCATGCCAAGATGATTCTTGGCCTTCAACCCCAGGCTTGTGTGGACTAATATTATAGCTTTTGATTTCTTCCATCTTTGTAATCTTAGGCAAGCTTCTCATTGGTAGACTTTATAACCATAAACTCAATTGGCAAGAGGTTCAGAGAAAGTAATTTCTATTTTTGTTAGTCAGGGTTTTCTAAAGTATCAGAACCAAGAGAAAAATGTATATTTATATGAAGGGATTTATTTGATCAGATTATGTGATCAGAGTGGGTAGCCTCAATGGCAAACTTCAGACTGGAAAGCAGGGGGAAAAAAGTTTTTTTCTTGGTTCAATAAGGCTTCAGAATAAGAGGGACCAATGATATAGCTCCAGGGCAGGCCTGTAGGCCTGGAAGCATCCTGGTGAGTTTCTGGTATGAGCCCTCCTAGGAACTGGAGTCTCAGGTTCGTGTGTGATGGCAGCAGCAATGGTCATACCGTTAAAGAGGAATTCAGTTTGCATAGAATGGCAGACTTCCTTCATCGGCTTTTGTTCCACTGTCACTTTCTAAAACCCCTTTTCTCTTTTCAGAGCATCTAATTCTTACTCACGTTATCATTTTTTAACATTTTACATTTTTTATTTGTGTTGATAATTTGAGATTCTTTTCACACAAGAATCACATTCATTCAGTTACCAGACCTTAAGGCAAATTGGGTTGTAACTATTGGAACAGTATGTCCCTGAACTTAAGGATTTTCAACTACTTTGACACTTGTCCTAGAGATATTTTGGGGCATAGGTCCTTCTTAAGGGTCCTAAGATAATTCTCAGGATTAGGAAACACTGTCCACCTATGGGTTGTCAGTGCCCAGCTGCCAGTGCAAGAACATTCAGTGCTCTGAGCCCCCAACCTACTGAACAGTGACACCCCCATGTTAGGTCTTCCTCCTCAATGGCTATCCCACATGCTGTCTGTGGAAATACCCTCACAGACACACGCAGAAACCTGCTTTACTGATATCCTAGGTGGCTCTCAACACAACCACGTTGACAGTAAAGATTAACCATCGCACCATTTTTCTAAGCCCTGAAGCAGAGGGGAGGTCAGCTTCACAGTCAGACAGCATCCCTTGTCAAACAGAGAAAACACATTTTAGTCATTGGAAATAAAGTTCCAGAAAATATCGAACAGACGCCAGCATGCCCATTTGGCATTTGAGTAGTGATGTGCCTAAAGGGCAAAGTAGACTGGCTTTCAAGTTTAGGATTTTATAGATATGTGTTCTTGAATTTTGATGTGATTGCATTTAGTAGCATGGAATTGCCTTTTCTTCTCCTAGTGACACTGAGATGTCTCTTAAAAATGTACTTAACATTTTCCCTCAGCAGTAGAGAGCTATACAAATTCAAATTAAGCAGTGAACTGCCTGATTCTCAGGTAAAATGCTTATTGATTTAATTTTCCTTTAGTTCACATGGTTACACTATCAGTTATTCTGAAGGCAGGGTTTACCAAGCTAAATGCTCTCAGATGGCCATCTGGGCACTTATGACTGACAGGTATTCAGCACCATACAATATGGAATAGTATTTAGGACTATTAAGAAGGACCTATGTCCCAAAATATTTTTACAAGTACCAAGGTAGTTGAAATTCCCTAAATTTAAGGATGTGTTGTTCAGTATGTTCTCTACATATCCCACAAATAGTTACAATTAAACTTACTTTATAGTTTCATAGTGAAATCAATGTTTTTTTAATGTCAAGAAAGTCTCAAGTCAACAACACAAATAAAAATGGAAATGAGCAATTTTAAAATGACAACTGAGACAGAAAATAGATGTTCTGAAAGGGGATGAGAGGTTTTAGAAGTGTCAAGTTGGGGACAGGGTGCGTAGCTCAACAGTACAATGCATACATAACAGACAAGAGACCCTGAGCATCAACCCTCCCACAAAAAATAATGCCAAATTACAAAACAAACTTTGACTACCAAATGGTGTACCATGAAACATTTAAACATTGCATAAATAAATTAACCTCTTTAAATATGAAACATAATGATACCTGTTTTATCTATCACTTCAGTACCATGAGTTAAGCAAAGTAGGATACATAAAGATCTTAAGTTTGTGTGACAGGAGTGTCTCAATTGTTGTAACTGAGTGTGTTGTATGTTTTTGTGTATGGTCAGCTGTCAGATACATGGCAACGGGAACAATGTGTCACAATATAAGAACTGGTATCATATGGAAAGGTACATTCCTATTGGACCCAGGTCATTTCTACATTTTAGGCCTTGTGTCCTTTCTGGAATCCTGAAAGTGCACATTTCTTGCAGTATAATGATTTTTAAATGTGCTAATGCTATAAGAACAGAGACATTTCTGGGAAATTTTACCTGGTTTCCATTCTTTGCATTTTTATAGTTATGAAAATCAAGAAGACTCTATAAGAGATGCAACACTTTCATCATCTAAGAGACCAGTTTCTATGAAAATCAAAGTGTTTTCTTACCATAATTTTGATTTATTTCATGGGAAGAAAGGGTTCAGTTTCAAAGGAGATAGCATTATCTGTGTGACCAGTGCTGAACTAATTTCTTCCAAAACAGAATTCACATAAATAAAGACGCTCATGGGACAATGCAGGCTAGGATTTGAATACAAATCTCTGGATTTTTTTTGGAAGCTATGACAAATTGAGTGTAGTTGTCTTATTAAATAAAGATACATTCACTCTTTGAGTCTCAAGCAAATATATTTATATATGTCATTTTAAAGAAATTGATTCTTTCTAAATAATGCTATATGAAGAATTAGCTAAACCATGAGGGTTAAGAGCACAGTTTTACAGATTTCCCAGTCTGGCCAAAGTTTCTGGCCCAAATTATAACTCTAAAGATTTTTAAAACTACCATCAGGTTTAATAATTTGTTAGAAAGATGCTCAGATCTCATTGAAAGAAAGCTATTGTAATAAAACTCTGGTGAAGGAGGTTGAATATGGTGCAAATATTGTGTACTATTCCAGGAATCTGGGGAGGAGGGAAGAAGGAAAATGATGTAGGGGTTGAATTCAAGTATGACATATTTGATATACTGTAAGAATTTTTGTAAATGGTATAATGTACCCCACCCAGCACATCAATGAAAAAATTAATACTCCACTCATTATTATATTCTATAGAAAGAATACAAATTAGAAGCAGCCAAAGAAAGACTCACTTAGGCAAAGTTGAGAGAAAAGCTTCATGCCTCTTCATTGTACTGAAACTCTCCCAGGTTGTCCTCCAGGCTTCAACATTTGCACATGTGGCAATATGAAAATAACACCTAGGAAGCTCACCTAAGCTTTGGTGTCCAGTTTGCACTGGGGCTTTGATATGTAGACATGATTCCTTGATTGATTGTCCAGATGGTTAAACTTAGTCTCTAAGTCAACTGATAACACATGACAAAAAAAATCGCTACTGTAAATCCTATGGTTGGTATTTTTGCATGGCTCTGAGTCAGTGCTTAGCTTAAACCATTAGGTGTGCTCTGTGGAACCAATCATGATGAACAAAGAATCCAGTCACTTGGGAAAGTGCAAGGGTGGCAAAAGTCATGGCTAATGGCAGGCCTGTCTTTGAACAAGGCCAAATTCTTTACTATACAATTATCATTTAAAAGTATGAAATCTTGAAGTATGGTAAACATTTAAGAAATAATTACAGTGAATTAAGTGATTACACTCTAAGGTGTATATAAGTTGACTCTAACCTCTAATATGACTAAGTGCAGTTAGCTGAGAGATTTATTTAAACAATATTTTCTACCTCCAAATAGTTCTGAATGTTAGAATATCATCATACAACTTGGGCTAATCAAAGGTATAAAGAGAACTTCACTGTGCACAATATCAAGAGTACCAGATGGAAACAAATGTCCTTTCCATGTCAAGTCAGCTGGAATATAATGACAAATGAGAACTTAACACTCTTCACTAACGAAGAGTGAGACCTTGACACCCAAGCCACAGTACGAGGGTCAAGTTCAGATGAGGATGTATCTCGAGACTGTAGGAAATGCAGAAGAAATACAGATAATGGACTTACATGAAGACCAATTTTTTAGTTTTCTTGAGTGTATTTGTGAGTGAAATTGATTATTTCTTTGCTTATACAGTTTTACTGCACTACACTATTTGCATAAAGCCTCTATCCATAATCCTCTTTCAGTTCCATATGTGTCAAGGTCAATCTGCTCATTCATAAAAATTCTCTGTTTCTACTCTAATTATCAATTTAATTCAAGGTGAAACAAAAAAGGTATTGTGGGCATAATTTTTTTAAAAGTGCAAACAAAAGTCCTTCAAATGCATCCATCTATCTTATGTAGAATTTTTACTATGGAACCCATGTTGTAATTTTGAATGCTAGCTTTAATAATCCAGTATAAAGATATAGAAATAGGGATTTTCCAGCCTTAAGTTACCTCTAGACCTTTTCTGATTTTCATTGTTTTCTATTAAAATGAATACTGTATAAATGTCATAATTGAGGTATTGTGATTATCTTTGAAATGTCTATTCTGCAAAACCGAGGGATTGGATTGCATTATAATTATTCCAGTATTTATTGTCATTTAATGTATTGATCTATCTATTCAGAGGATGTCAAAAGTCTACCCTGATGCAGTATCTTGTAGATATTATTTTAAAAATGCTCATGATTCTCTTTGATACTCTTTACAAATAATAGTTTGATATAGGGTCATCATCAATCATTGGCATGTTTCATCAACAGGTGTCTTCATATTTCACATATACTGATAGATGACCAGAAGGCACTTAACATAGTCACCAGACGATTAATGACATTATATGTTACTGAATACATCTCCAAATGTTTTATCAGCACAACCTGGAGTATTACACTTCTTTCTGCTAAGTTTATAATGACTACTATTATAGGCTTGATGGAGTCAAAAAAACTGTATTTGGCCCTGAGATTCAAAGAGAAAATGAAGCATATCTGTTATTTATTTATTATTTAGCAACAAGAAATCTGCAAATAGATTTTTGCTGATATCATTTTATCAATTTATATGAAGGCGTCCTTTATTCTCATGACCATTTCTCATGATTGGTGGCTAAGCAGCCATAGAAGGGAAAAAAGACATAGTAAAAGGACAAGGCAATGGCTATGTTCAGCCACCAATGCTTTTGTGGACATTCTGGTAAATTCTGCTTAGATGCCTTTATCTAGATATGTATTAAATGGGCATGAGTAACTTATAATCATTTTAAAAAGGCAAAATTTTACCTGACCACTTTGTTGCCACTGTCAAAATTTAAGAAACTATAAGTAAGAGACAAGAGGAGGATGGATTTTCAGTAGCATGTATGATACAACAGCAGAATTACAACACTGCCCGCTTTGTTTAATTTTATTCCTGCCAGGGATATCATCTGGACCCCAAAAATGTGATAATTTCTTTCTTTTCTTTTGTAAATCCTTGTTTTATTCATCCTCTCTATTTGCCTTTAAGATATGCTCATGCTAAGACAAAATTAAACACATTTTCCATTTCCTTCAAGATATTTTTTCTTTAACCCTAACTGTATAAATAACTTCTCTATCTCTATAACAATCCATGCTTCTATTATGACAATTATTTATAGAATCAACTTTTGAAACTTACTCTTTCCTAGATAATATTCTGGGTATTGGACAATGAACAAAGATGAATATGACGTTTAAATAAATAATTACATGATCCACTCTCTAGAAAATCATGAATACTATGGGTACTGTAGTAAAAAGGATGTGTGTGTGAGAGAGAGAGAGAGACAGAGACAGAGAGAGAATTATAATGCTCTCTGGTTGGGTAAAGAGCTTCTAGCGACTGGACAACTTATTTATTCAAAGCAGCAGTAGCATGTGAGAGCACTGTGGATATTGACAGGGAGGTTGTGACATGCTGCCCCATCCATTTTCTAGTCTGTAGAGGCTCATTGGAGGTTTAGCATTAGGATGAAAGAAAGATTGAGCTTGTGTTTTAAGAATATCATTCTCAAGGCAAGGTCTTCAGGCAAAGGGATGAACTTGGAAGTTGTTGTGATACTGTAATTAGGAAAAGATGAATTAACAGAATTAACCATTATTGTAACAACCAACATAAAGAAAGACTTGCAGATTCTCCTCCCTTTATGATAGGCTTATGACCTGAGAAATACATTGTAAATTGAAAGTATTTTAGTTTGAAAGTGCATTTAGTACACCCACTCTAACAAACATCGTAGGTTAGTACTTCAGTACCATGGAGAATCAATTCTTCATTCTTGCAATTTTGTGGCTGACTGGAAATTGTGTCTCACTGCTGCTGTCTGACATTGCCAGATAGTAAGAGACTGCATATTGAAGAAAATTCAAATTATGTTTTCTACTAAATGCGTATTACATTTGTACCTTTGTAAAGTCATATAGTCCTAAGTCAAACCATATAGAGTTTGAGAACAGTCTGTATTCAGGAAATAAAAGTAATCATATTTTGATATTTTATTGTTGACTACATGCCCATCTGTCTTCTCCACTAGATTATAAGAGGCCAATAGCACAAAACACTATATTCATTTAGATTTTTTTAAGTGACTACATCCAGGGTGCTTGTAATTTGATGGAATATATTCTAAATGAATTTATTCTTTTCTATTGAATAATGTGAACAATTTGAGTCCTTAAAACAAATCCTCATCTTTCATCAGTCATTAAACTACAACACACTGCAAGACTAAAAGCCTGATTTGAAAGTGATCGGTGCTTCAAACACAATTCACATCACATAAAAACTGACTAAATTAAATGTAACAGCAGACCTGCCTGGCTTTTTTCCAGCTCTTTCTCCAGATGGTTTATTCTTGCACATGTAGAGATGTTAAAGTGAAAAGTGCTTCTCCTACCAGACTAGTATCTGTATCCCAAACAGAATTATTTACAAAAATCCTTGGCTCTAACAAAGGAAATAATCATTCTAAGAAGGAAAAAATTGCTTAATAGTTCATGAAGGAGACTTACCTAGAGTTAATTCTATACCAGATTTATTTTAGACCAAAGTGGCTCTGAAGGCTTTCACTCTCTTCTCTTGCTAACTGACCCTCTCTGGTTATCAGTCAAAACAGCCTCCAGCAATGAGATTTACCATCATAAAGTGTTTTATTTTTCTCCAAAGTAAAATAGTTGCTGTTCAACTAAAGTTTTTGAATGTGTGTTTGTCGCCACTGTTGAAAGAAAAAGAAAGCCTTTTTGTCTTAGCTCAGGCATGAAATCCCATGAATATTGCATATGTCATGAGAAAATGCTTGGTTCTGTAGAACACTAACACTAACTCACACTACAAGGTTAATATGTTTGTTTAACTTAGTGTTTTCAGGCTCATTAGGCAGTGTTAAGAAATTATGTATTATAATTATTAATCATATCTCAGTGGAGAAAGAGCTGTATTCCAAATATCTTCAAATAAATATTCATCTTAGTCTCGATTAATTTTGCAAATGGAAAAACTAAAGGCACTTTACTTTTATAAAAGATTATGTGTATAGCTACAATTCATCTAAGTGAGTTTCTATACAGGATTTTAAAAATATTTTTCCCAAATTGGTCAGAAACACAGAAGGTGCACACACATGCCACATATTTAATTATCAGGTTCTAACTAGCAATTGCAATGATAACTGGATATGGAGTAGAAATATTGATTTTGTGCTTTGTTGTATCTAGTAAGCACAGGATATCATAAAAATTCAATGCAGCCTCATTTTTCCTGCTTGCTTTTAAGGATTCACGAACTTTAAAGGACATTCATCAACTGTCTACTTGTGCATTTATGTTCCAATCTATAGCAGTATAATCTCCTTAGGAGTGTGGACTCATAATTTTCTCTTAGATCTTTTACTGAGATGGGCTTTATCATTGAGCTTGAATTTTAAGTAGTTTCTCTTTCAAATCCTAACCATGGGTTATTAACTTAAATGTTCCCTTTGTGGCTTCTGCAATGAAGTCTTATAGGTTTGATTTGTAATTATATTATAAGGTTGCTAATGCTTTTATTTGAGAAAGACAATAAAATAAAAAACTCAAGCTTCACATCTTAAGTTTAATGTGAAACATCAGTGGGAAAGGTAGTATGTTCTTTATCAGACAAATTTTTATTTTAAAAAGGATTTGTAATAAAAATATGTGTATATTTAATAATACTGTTTTAGTAAAAAGAAAGTATAGTCTATAAGTTTTGTAGGCTTATATCTTGGATTATCTACTCATAAAGTAATCATTTGAATTAAGAAATTTTCTTTTTCCAAATTATGTTTTCCTGCTCCTTTATTGTGGAATCATAACAAAAATTTCAGATTTTGCATGAGCATTAAATAAAAATAAGTCTCTCATTGTGTAGAATGTATAGGAGTGACCCAATAAAGATATCATTCTCATGTGTTAAAAACCTACAGAAGATAATAATACTGAGTTTTAATATAAACATAACTGGTCGATTTTTTGTTTACATATTTGGTGGGAAGAAATAACTGTGTCAAATTTTGGCTCATGATAGAATCTAAACCTTTAATCCTTTTTCTAAATGAAATAATTAGTACTTCTCATACCAGACCATGTTTTCTGCTTTTTATCACATATTACATAATCATCTTAAATTAGAATTACATTTCAAATATTCTGTCCTTAAAACTGCAGGTTTTAATGAAATTCCCATCAAAATTCCAATGACATTCATTAAAGAGATTGAAAAATCTACTGTGAAATTTATATGGAAACACAAGAGGCCACGAATAGCCAAGGCAATACTCAGTCAAAAACACAATGCAGGAGGTATCACAATACCTGACTTCAAACTATATTACAAAGCAATAACAATAAAAACAGCATGGTACTGGCACAAAAACAGACATGAAGACCAGTGGAACAGAATAGAGGACCCAGATATGAACCCACACAACTATAACCAACTTGTCTTTGACAAAGGAGCTAAAAATATGCGATGGAGAAATAGCAGCCTCTTCAACAAAAACTGCTGGGAAAACTGGTTAGTAGTCTGCAAAAAACTGAAACTAGATCCATGTATATCACCCTATACCAAGAGTAACTCAAAATGGATCAAGGATCTTAATATCAGACCACAAACTCTAAAGTTGGTACAGGAAAGAGTAGGAAATACTCTGGAGTTAGTAGGTATAGGTAAGAACTTTCTCAATGAAACCCCAGCAGCACAGCAACTAAGAGATAGCATAGATAAATGGGACCTCATAAAACTAAAAAGCTTCTGTTCATCAAAAGAAATGGTCTCTAAACTGAAGAGAACACCCACAGAGTGGGAGAAAATATTTGCCAACTACACATCAGACAAAAGACAGATAACCAGAATATATAGGGAACTTAAAAAGCTAAATTCTCCCAAAACTAATGAACCAATAAAGAAATGGGCAAGTGAACTAAAAGAACTTTCTCAAAAGAAGAAATTCAAATGGCCAGAAAACACATAAAAAAATGCTCACCATCTCTAGCAATAAAGGAAATGCAAATTAAAACCACGCTAAGATTCCACCTCATCCCTGTGAGAATAGCCATCATCAGCAACACCACCAACAACAGGTATTGGCGAGGATGCGGGGGAAAAAGGAACCCTCTTACACTGTTGGTGGGAATGTAAACTAGTACAACCACTCTGGAAAAAAAATTTGGAGGCTACTTAAAAAGCTAGACATTGATCTACCATTTGATCCAGCAATACCACTCTTGGGGATATACCCAAAAGACTGTGACACAAGTTACTCCAGAGGCACCTGCACACCCACGTTTATTGTGGCACTATTCACAATAGCCAAGTTATGGAAACAGCCAAGATGCCCCATCACTGACGAATGGATTAAGAAAATGTGGTATCTATACACAATGGAATTTTATGCAGCCATGAAGAAGAATGAAATGTTATCCTTCGCTGGTAAATGGATGGAATTGGAGAACATCATTCTGAGTGAGGTTAGCCTGGCCCAAAAGACCAAAAATCGTATGTTCTCCCTCATATGTGGACATTAGATCAAGGGCAAACACAACAAGGGGATTGGACTTTGAGCACATGATAAAAGCTTTAGCACACAAGGTAAGACACCTAAAAAATCAGCTAGCATTTGTTGCCCTTAACGCAGAGAAACTAAAGCAGATACTTTAAAAGCAACTGAGGCCAATAGGAAAAGGGGATCAGGAACTAGAGAAAATGTGAGATCAAAAAGAATTAACCTAGAAGGTAACACACATGCACAGGAAATCAATGTGAGTCAATGCCCTGTATAGCTATCCTTATCTCAACCAGCAAAACCCCTTGTTCCTTCCTATTATTGCTTATACTCTCTCTACAACAAAATTAGAAATAAGGGAAAATAGTTTCTGCTGGGTATTGAGTGGGTAGGGGGGAGGGGGGGACGGAGTGGGTGGTAAGGGAGGGGGTGGGGGCAGGGGGGAGAAATGACCCAAGCCTTGTATGCACATATGAATAATAAAACAATAAAAATAAATAAATAAAACTGCACATGTGCGAGTCCACTCTCGCTAAGACAAGGCAAGAGGGACTTAGCTTATGTTTTTCCTGAAATAAATTTAAAAACTGTATAAAGCAATAGACTAACAATTATTGGACATCAGGCAGCAATGCACAGTGTGCCCTGGGAGCAGAGAAGCAAATGAGGTGAGTGCTCTAGTTGTCTAACTTAATATTTGGGGAGATTTCCACAAGCCTCTGTGCAGGCCGGGCGAGTCCAGGGATCTAGAGAGACAGAGACTGATAGTGGCCACAGAGCACAGTACTGGGAAGTAAGACCAGCACAGAGAACTGGTGATGAGAAGTATCCCCATAAGTCTGCTCTGGGAGATGAGAGAGAAGTTCTGTTTTGAAGGACTTACAGGAATAATAGCCAGGAATCACACCCAGACTGGGGATGGTTACTATTTCTACTAGCAGAGTCTTTTAAAGACTTATAAAGCCTTATATTTCAAGGAGTATTGAATATAGTACTCAGAAGTGTCTTGCCTCAGTAGAGAGGAAAATTAGCCCTAGACTAAACATTGGTCTTGCCCCAAATAGCAAAGCTTTAAAGCAAAGTTTGGTGGAGGGAAAATATTTCTACATCACTACTTAACCACATCCCTGAACAAAGCTTTAATATTTGCCAGAGTTCAAAAATATATAATATTAACAAGATAAAGTCCACAATGTCTAGCATGCTGACTATTTCCACCCTTCATCAAAAGAATAATCAATTACTGAAAAGCAACCTAGAATAACACCAATGATAGAATTTGTAGATAAGGATATTAAAATATTTTTGAAACTGCATCTTATATTTTCAAGAATCTTTTGAGGACATAGGAATATAGAAGATACAATATAACTCAAATCATACTTGTAGAGATGGAAAAAATTCTGAAGTAAAAATATACTAGATATCATATTATAGAAAGAAAGGACTAATGAGCTTGAAGATATATCATGGAGTGGGTAGCTTATGCATAATGGAAGTTTATTTTTCCCAGTTAGCTGGAAAGTCCAAGATCATAGCATTTTCAGATTCCATATGTGTTGAGAATGTGTATTCTTGTTGATAGATAACTACATTTTTGCTGTGTCCTCACATGGTAGAAGGAGCAAGCAGGCTTACTTGGACCTCTTTTATAAGGTCACCGATCCCATTCATGAGGGTTGCTCCCTCATGACCTAATCACCTTCCTAAGTCCAACTTCCTAATGCCATGTCCCTGGGATCTAGGTTTCAACATATAAACCTGAGGGATTATAAACATATATGTAATTGGAACTATCAGATTGGATGCTTTTCTGTATACCTGCTAACACACTACAGAAGACTTTCACTTACTCCCCCCACTGGACAATGATCCCTGTCTGTGTTGTATTTTCTCTTTTGTTTTCTAGTTGTATCTCCAGTGGAATCCTGGAGCAGGAAAGGGTCTGGTAAAAACTAGTATAAAGGGGTGGGGGAGACTTTAGTCAATCAAAATATATCAATCGCTGCCCATTCATTGCAATGAGTGCACCACACTAATGTGAAATGTTATTAATGGAGGAAGGAAAATGTAAAATATAGGGGAACTCTATATTATCTTTGCATGTATTCTGCAAGATTAAAACTTTTTAATTTTAATGTTTATTTAAAATATTTTGTGATTAAAACAAACTAGAGAACAAAATAAAGATGAAAGGTACTGGATTTCTATCCTAGTAACCTAGATTATCAAAATATACATATCAAGCTTTGATTGATTGACAATCTATTTCTTCTAGCTCATAATTTACACCATCTGTTATGTTCCAGAAGTTCTTATTTAAGAACACAAACTAAATCAGACTCTATGTAAACACCATAATTGCCTCAAAGTTTGAAAATATAGTATGTATGTATTATATTTTATATAAAACTTGCTTCTGTGTATAACTTGCTTTTTAATTGGATGGTTAGCATTTATTTTGGCACTTTATCTTACATTTGACATATGATAGCTCTATCCATACAGATATGAATCATGTTGTTAGTTACCAGAATGTCATAATCAGAAAAACACTGTAACTAGGAACCTTGAGTTTATATTCTGGATCTGCCTCTTACAATTATGTGATTCTTAGATATCTTAAAATATTTATATTTTAGTTTCTTCTTCTATAGATTGTAAAGAATGATACTTACATAGAGTGATTAGACATTTACTTGAGTTAATATATAATAATTGTGTTTCAATATTACATATACTAATTATATGGAGAGAAATCTGATCTATTTTTGCAGTTTCAACATTTGTGCTACTTTAGCTTTGGTCCTGGTAACAGGTAATGGGAGAATTGAAAAAATCAGAATGATAGCTCAATTGTATTTTAAATACAAAATAGTAGCTGTAGAAAAGTATACCTCCAAAAAGTTGGAAGTGACTAGTCCATACATAGAAAGAGAATATGGGAGCTATAAAGATAAGAGAAGGAGAAGGAGGAAGAGAAAGAGGAGGAGGAGGAAGAGGAGGAGAAAAAGGAGGAAGAGGAGGAGGAGGAAAGGATTGAATACCCACACACTTGCCTTTTGAGTTGATCCACACTGAGAATTCTCCTTCACAATTTCCAAGTGGTTAACCTTGGTGAATAGAATTACAAGTTACGAATCCTGTGACTGTCTGTTAAAATATGACCTATCACATGTTCTGAAGGTGGAGTAAGAAGTATTGTGTGCTCACCTTATTTCATTTTAGTGCATGCACACAGAGGCGGAAATGGGCCTACTAGACAGGCACGTTGGTTGTAAGTGATCCACAATTCTTAGGAAGAAACACTCCGCTTGGAGGCAAGTGCTTATTACTTATTTACAGCCCTGACAACCGTGCAAATGAGAATTTCATAATGGAGTGCTGGCCACTGCTGACTCAGCCAACATCAACACTACAAGCAAAGCAGGCATTGACCAATTTACTGGCTTCATTTAACAGACATCAGAAAGAATGCGGCCTAATTGTGCTGCTCACAGATGATGCAGGGTGTTGGGAGGACATTTTCCTAACTGGGGGGAAAACAGAACGTTTTTTCCTCCTGCAGCAGATCTGATCTGTTATCAGAACTGGGAGAGAATGATGTGTTCCTGTTCCTCCTATGGAAGGCAATGTATTCAGGCCCTTTAAGTGGTCACAAAACATGGCTCCAGGTGCTTTTGGCTGAGGCTAAGTCCTTGCAAAATGAGGACTCAGTCATGGAATTGCGACACACTGGTTACTCTTTTTACTGTCATTTTGTCTGTATTGCTGTTTTGTTATTTGTATTTTTACCTTCTTATTATTTGTTTTAAAAGAATCTTCTTAATTCAAATGTAAATTCAATTAAAGATACCCTAAATATCTCCTTTATATATCAAATATATGGCCCTGGATTTGAAAACTACACAGAGCAAATTCATATAATTATTTATGAAGTAAAATAACTATAACCAAGGGTAGCTATTCCATGATTCTTGGACAGATCTTTCTTTGACATGCCAGAGATTAAATTAACACAAAATGGTTAACCAATTCAATCAAAGTCATTGAAGGAATGAGGCAGGGGAATAAATTCATTATAAAGGGTATCCCTAAGTGGCTTAGGTAACCATACATCATGACTTTCACCACATTTATGATATATAATTTTTCTTGGTCAGCATATGAAAGCATATAAAATAATGGTGAGCCAGTCAAAGTTCATACAATAAATCTAAACTAGAAAAACCAAAATTCTTTGACATTTGTTCTGCCATTATCTGGAGAAATAGCCTGAAACTATTTTGTTAGTTACATTCTAGTCAAAAGGCAGAAAACTGAGTAAGTGCTATGGGGCTTGTCACTGTCTAAGCTGAACTTGGTGTCTGCTCTTGTGCTTGTTCCTTGCTTGTAGCTATAAACATTGTTAAGATACATTTTTGACATGTGAAACTTGTCGTAGTTTTAATATTGTATGGCAATACCAGGTTGTACAGGTGGCAATCTGTCAGGTGCTACGAAGAGTTCATCCTTTAGGTTATTACTTCAAGGGTAAAGTTAGAAAATAGAAAATGTGAGAAGGATGCTCCAAAAAATCAGCGACAATGACCTTGGTTACTGGTACTTGATGTAGGTACCAAAATTCTGGGTAGGGGAAAGGGTCAAGCTTACCATCATTTCTGTGATGCTCCTCAGACTAGAATTTATATTTCCTATCAACTCTTGTTTTCTTAAAACTACTGTCCTCACAGGTGGTCTTCTTCTATTAACTTGTCACAGTGAGATTTCTTATATGGGGTTTCAAAACAAGTAACCAAAACCAAAAGACTGAACCCTTTGAAGATGATTTAAGACTAAATTCTCATAAATCAAGGAGGAATAATCTCTGAGAATATGTGTTGGCTAAGCCTTTTATAGTTAAGTAGAAAGGACAATGTTTGAATGCAATATTTCATAAGTAGCCCAATTATTGTGCTTGCAAGGAATTTACATAAACTGAACAATGATTGGAAATGACAGTGATTCTCAATTTCTAAATCAGAGTTTATGTGCCAATTAAGGTTATAAATAAAATCTTTTTTTGAGAACTGTTATCCTTTTAGAACAGATTTTTTAAGAAGGAAGGTAGTGGTCTGGTTTTAATCATATCACGTAGTTTTTTCCTTTTATCATTAATATTTTATGCTAGATTTATATCTTAAGACTTAATCCAAATCCAAGAAATTAGAAATGAGAATCCTTGCAAAGGCAAAGGTTGTTCTTGGAATTTACTGCCTTTAACTTTCTCTAGACTGGAAGATAAACCATTTGTATTAGATGAAAAGTACACCTGACTATTGGAATATGTGATAAACATCACCTTCAGTAGTCAGACTAGAAATCAGTACAACTTTATATTAATGCATTATTCTTCAATAAACATTATTCATCAGTAAGCAATAACCATTTTTCAATAAGCATTAATGCTCTGAAGGTGACAGAAGATTGGTCAAAGCAGAAAGATAACCTAATTATAAAAGATCTGAGCAACTTATTAGTCAAATGCATCTCACATGCAAATATATATGAGAATAGAGAAACTTGAAGACAATCTTGTGCAATAGTCAGGTGAAAGTACAACTGAAACTTTGTTTCTCTTTGAGTGTTATTCACGTAGTCAGTATTTTCACAAACACAAGTTGTGTTCCCATTATATA
Organism: Castor canadensis; assembly: GCF_047511655.1. Taxonomy (NCBI): domain Eukaryota; kingdom Metazoa; phylum Chordata; class Mammalia; order Rodentia; family Castoridae; genus Castor; species Castor canadensis. The sequence goes on from NC_133400.1 coordinate 93,139,479, forward strand.
CCTGGCACTATTTTAAATACTTAATCAAAGAACTTAAAAAAATAAAATCTCTTCAATGAGGGTTAAGTGACTATTTGCACAGACAGTGAAACTAGCAACAATTATAAATACATGCTGAACTACAACAGTGATACAAATAACATGTTACGAAAAGAAAGGGCTGGCATGCCTCAGTTGAAATGAACTATGGACAGGCCATGCGGGTTACTTAGGAACAAAACATGAGACTGGAATGCCAAAACTCAGGACTGCTTGGTACTTGTAAAAAATGTCTCGGGTCTTAATAAATCAGGATGTACTCAAAGATGCTACACCTTTAGGGAAAGCCAAAGATTCAATTATTTTAAATGAATGTTAACAAAATAAGCAGGAGAGGTACAAGAAAGGGAATAAAAAATAAATATATTTGTATATGTCAGTGACCTGAAGTTCAAAAATTATTAAGAATAGCATATATAAGACACATGCTGAGGGCCTAAATTGTTAACAAAATCTTAGAAGCACATGGGTATTCATTTTATGACATAGTGTATTTGCATATATATGCTCAAAATAACCATATAATTATTATATATGGTCATCCTTCACATAATAGACTATATACAGCAATCACATATGTAGTCATATATACACATACTCATAGTAATCTTCTAAGGTAAGTAAATTTCCCCCTTCACATAGAAGAAGATACTAAGTCATGGAATATTTAAAAGATTTAGTGAATGTCACAGAACCAGCAAAAAGGGGCAGGAGTTTTCACAGAGCCTATATATTCAGTATTTATACACTTAGTCATCATATCCTTGTTTCTTTCCATGTGGTTGCATCTTGCTTTTGAATAATAATTTGGCATTTTGATAAAATAAAATGTGATGCTGCTATACTTAGCAATGCCCAACCAGTCACTCTAGGGTTCAGATGCAAGCTAAATGGTTATATCTGTTTCTCAATTGAACATTTTACCTGCATATATTAGCTGAGAAGGATTTCATTGTGACATTTCCATATATGCTTACAATGTACCTTGGTTAGGTTCATCCCCCAATCATCTCCCTCATTTCCCTCCACCCTACTTAAAAGGATTTAAACAGGTTTCAGTGTTCTATCTTCAGACATGCACATAAAGTACATTGACCATATTCACCCTCTTTACTCAGCCATTTGCCCTTATCCCTCCCACTAGTATCCACAGGACCTGTTTTGCAATCCTGCCCTTCATTTTTGAATATATGTTCATTGTTCAAAGTGGTTTCACCTGTGAATATGCTGTACCTTAATGAGATTAACCCCCATTATTGTTCTCCCTTACCCTTTCCCCATCTCCTATTATTTGACAACTTTCAGTGCATTTCATTATTTTGTCATCCAGTTTAAATACTCAGGAAAAGTCAAACAAAAGCAAAGAAAGGAATGCTAAAAATTTCTCATTCAGAATAGTGGTCAATGTATCTCATACTCCTGCACAGATGGACTGGATACAATGTGGTAGAGAGAAAACAGAATTCACTGTACTTCAATGCAGATACCAGGTTGTCACAGGTAGAATTTTTCTAGCTAGCATCCTGCTCCACATGGGCTTTTTTTCTGAGGCAACTTGGATCTTTCATTTCCTCTGTACAGCATATTACATTTGAAAACAACTCCATTAATTCCAGTTCACAAATTAGAACTGTAAGCTAAATGAGAGAAGATAGTCATTACTCCTCAAAACACATAGGAATTATTTACCCTGCTCTTATAAAGGTGACAATCAGAAAGGAAAGACCTCATTGTATACTTGTGATCTTACATTAGTGATACCCACACAATTGACAAGTAGCTGTGGATATCTTTTAGCCAACTGACACATGAAATGGGAGGATAAATCCAGTGGGAAATAGGTAGTGAAGAGACCCAAGTCAAATCAACACAAACTGTTTATGAAGAAAAAGAAAAGCAAATTAGAAGTGCAAAAACAGCATTAAAATTTACATTGTAAGCAGTAACCATACAACATCAATGGTGCAGAAAATTGATATAGTTTTTGGTAACGTAGGCAATTTTATTGAGAAGATGTTAAAGTTAAACCTGCAACAACTCTCCATTGCATGGATGGCCCTGTAAGAGTGGAGGTTACTGGGAATTAAAACCACACTGGCAATCAAAGAAATGCAAATTAAGGACACTGAAATACCATCTGTTATTAATTGGATTTGCAATAAAGAATATCTGACATAGTGAATGTTAGCACAAAAGTACATGGAAAAGCAAATCAAAAGCTGCTGGTGGAAACACACTTTGGGAAAACTACCTTGGACAGTCTACAATATCACTGAAATGGAATGACATGGAAAATCCACCATAGATATATATATACATAGGTATATATCTATATCTATATAGATATATACCTATATATATATATTTGTGTGTATGTACATGCACATATATAAAGCATTATTTGTAGATGCATACATATGCAATAAGAATATAAAAGAGTATAGAGTGTACTCATGACAAAGTATATTAATAACATCATGGAGATCATACCTAAAGAAGGAGAGAGACTGATGGAGATGGCTGGAGTATTTTATTTGTAAGGTTATATATCTTTAAAATTAAAAGAGAATATAAAGCAAATATAGTAGAATATTAACATTTCTTCAGTTATCAGTAGTGGCTAGATAGGTATGTTATATAATTTTATGCTTAAATTTCATTATAAATTTAAAGGTATTTGACTTAATGCTTTGAATTTCATATTTTAATGCTATTTAAATAAATGTCAATTTATAATCATTCATTTGAATATGAAGTACCTGTAAAACTCAGTTTAACTTCTTATGACTAATATAGGGAGAACATGGACCAATTTAATAATGTTCTTATCTGCTGCTCTCAAGTTTTAAATTTTTTGAGTAAGTTACATAATATTTATTGATTATCTTAAAATTTTCCTACAGCAGAGCCAGGCTCATATGGGTAATATGTGAGGAGCAGCATTTTGCTCCCAAGGTTCAAAGACTCAGCTGATTTTTGAAGTGAAACAATCCAATTCTCAGTCAACCCAGGTGAGCTTGAGTTCTTGTCGTGACACCCTATGAGACCTGGTCTCAGGCTAATATTTTCTCAGTTACCTCACGAATTTTAAAACGTTAGTCAATGCTTGCCAATCATTAGATACCTACGATTTACTTATTCTTTCCCACATGAAATCCTTCCCCATATAGAGTTATCTATGGTCTTACCCAGAGAAGCACGGTTGTTGTTAATGAAGTACACATGCTATTTTATCATGCGTTCAATTTAACAAGTATGACTTAATCATGTGTGCTTTGGTATCAAAGTATGCATTTTTACCACTAAAGACAATTCTTTAGAATTAGAGCCATCAAGACTGCTTCATAATTTAGCATGACTACAAAGAATTTGGCTGGGACATTTCTGTTATGTTAATTATATAAGTCATACTCATTCAGTAGGCTAAATATTATATAGTTTGAAGTCAGTTTCATAGAAATAATAAATGTTTTTGACACATTTATGAAATTTAGTAATTGTCTTTTTTCATCATTTCTTCTTCCTTTCTCTCTTCCTATTCCTTCTTTCTTACCTTTCTTCCCACCCTTTTACAATTATTCTTTCTCCCATTGCTCCTTTCTCCCACCTTCTTTCCTTCTGTCTCTCTCTCTTTCCTTCCTCCTCATTTTCTTTCTTCTGTCTGTATCTCTCTTTCTTTAATAGTTATTGAACATCAATGATGAGTGGGGCTCTTCTGCAATTGCTTAATATAGAACAGTGAACAGTCACCATCTTCTTGAGCTCACATTCTAGTGGGAGGAGTCAGATAAAGAATAGATATGTTAGAAAGTGAAAGTTATGAAGAAAAAAAGCAAGGCAAAAATGGTGATTTGGACTTTCTGAGAAGAAAAACTTCAGAAGAAGGCAGGGAGAGCCATCTGTGAGGAGTTGCTGTACAACATGAATGTTCTCACAGGTGAAGAAAAGCAGCAAGGTCGCCATGACTCCAGCTTACAAAGGGAAAAGGAAGTCACACAGAACAAGGTCAGAGAGATAAAGGTAACCTTGTGGGTCAGGACTTGGTTTTTATTCTCAGAGAAAAGGAGAATGTTGGAAGGTTATAAGCAAGTACATGACAAGGTCTGGCATGTGAATTAATAATGTCCCTCTGTCTGCTGTATGGAGCATAGAAAGCAACTCTTTAATGGTCAACGGATGGGCAGTGCTTGGACCATATTGCACTCATCTAGGAGTGGGGGACAGTTTGTGTCAAGTGATAGTAATGAATATGGAAGGAAGAATGAAAACTCAGGATGTATTCTATAAATCTAGTCAACAGAATTTGACATTAGATTGAATATATAATTTGATAGAAAGAAAAGACTAACTGTTTCAAGGTTTTTGCTGTGGGAAAATTAAGGGTTGCAGTTGCTTCTAACTGAAATGGTTGAGAAGGAATGAAAATGTTGGAAGTCAGGATTGTAGCTATGGACAATCCCATAGGTGTCTATGAAACCTCTTAGAAACTTGTCAGTTGGTCCCTATTTCAAGAGGATATATTACTATGGATTTCATGAAAAGGTCAAAGTGGAATACAAAAATTGGTGGAATTAGCCATGACCCAATAAAGAAATGGGCAAATGAAATGAACAGAGCTTTATCAAAGAATGAAGTCCAAATGGCTAAAAAACACATAAAGACATGCTCAACATCCCTGGCCATAAAGGAAATGCAAATCAAAGCTATATTAAGATTCCACCTCACTCCTGATAGAATGGCTACTATCAAGAACACAAACAACAACAAATGTTGGCAAGTATGTGGGGAAAAAGGAACCCTCCTAAACTGATGGTGAGAAAGTAAATTAGTACAACCACAATGGAATACAGTATGGAGGTTCCTCAAAAAACTAAAAATAGAACTGCCACAGAACCTAGCAATCCCATTACTAAGGATATTCCTCAAGGAATGTAAGGCAGGTTATAATAAAGGCACCTGAACCCATGTTTGTTATAGCACTATTCACAATGGCTAAGTCATGGAAACAACCAAGATGCCCCAGTACTGATGAATGGATTAAGAAAATGTGGTATTTATATACCCTGGGATTTTATATACTCACAAAGACAAATGAAATTTTTTCATTTGCAGGTAAATGGATGAAACTGGAGAGCATCATCTTAAGAGAAGTTAACCAGGTTCATGAGGCCAAAAGCCACATGTTCTCCTCATATGTAGAATATAGACCTAATACAAATACAGCAATACTATAAAGAAGAGATCACGCTAAGAGAAAGTCATATGCAACTGGGGGAGGCTAAAAGAAGGATGTTAAGAAGGTGAACATGGCTAATGTACTCTCTATCCAAAAATGAATATAGAATTTTTAAACCTGTTGAAGTCACCATGAAAGGGTGACTAAGGTAGAAAAAAATAAAAGTTGAGGAAATTAACCAATTTGGGTTATAATACATAAATACATGGGAATGTCACAAGAAAGCTCCCTGTATAGTTACATTAAACAAACAAAAATGGCATTGTTTTCATTTACAAAATCGGAGAACAGGAGGGCAGAATAGGCCCTTCCTGGGGAGAGGAGGTTTGGTACCAGTAGGAGAGGGAAAGAGGTGGGGAAAGAATATGGGAGGGTGAATGTGGTGCAAATACTGTGTATACATGTATGTGAATGGAAAAACGACACTTGTTGAAACTATTCCAGGAATGGGAGAAGGTAGGATAAAGGAGAATGCTGGAGGAGGTGAATTCAAGTATGATATATTTGATATATTGTAAGAACTTTTGTAAATGCCACAATACACCTCCAGTACAATAATAAAAATAGAAAATATTGGTGGGATTCTTAATGTGCAGATGCAAACAAAGTGATAGATTAGATGTGATTACCAGGGCCTTGAGGATCAGAGAAGAGTAACTCTAGCATTGAGTATAAGACTTCATGCTGAAGCAGCTTCAAAGAAAACCAGAGGAATGTGTTTTTCTGGAAAGCAAGCAACAAAAGTATTGACTAATGGCAACTATTATTGGAAGGTCAGTAGGATAAGAACTAGGACCATTAGTTTTACAAAAGTGAAGGATTGACCTGGGAGTTGGACTCAGGGCCTTGTGTTTGCAAAGCAACCAGTGCACTGCTTGAGCCACACCTCTTAAAACTCATTTGAGCCTGGAAAGTTCATGATTTTTGAGTATAGAGGAAGTGATCTGATGAGAATAGTTCCATAAGAATTGTATTAGAAAACACTGGGTTGAACTTTGGCTGCCAACATGAACAAATCCATATAGAAAGGCAGTGGAGATAGGAGAAAATTTTATTGTTAAATTTTCTTTCTTTTTTTAAAATATTTTTTGCTTTTCATTTTTTCCCTCACGTGGTTAAGCTACATTATTTTGTAAACAATGAAAGTATGTTTTAGATTTATGTAGGGAAGCCGTGACTCAAAATCTTTTGTGAATTTTGTAATCAATTCAAGATTGAAAATGAGGCATAGAAAATGTGTGTGAAGTAGCTATCATCTATACATTGATAACTATGCAGTATTAGACTCCAGGAAAACATGAAATAAATATCAAAGGGTTAAATATATTTGATGCATCTTAAATGAGATGGTGTACATGAGCACATGAGTTATTTCATTCTTATTTTCCATATAAGTATTATGGCTAAAATATTTTAATAAATCACATAAAATACAAAGTTGCTTTTCACAGTCTTAAAAAGTGGTTCATTTTTAATGCTTTTCCTCAGTAATGTGCATTAATTTAATTTTTCTAGTTGATTGGAATAGGATGGGAGGTGTTTAAATAGACCTATTTTAAATATATAAATATATCTATCCATCTGTCTGTCTTTACCAATCTAGATGCCAAATTAATTATTGTAGTTGATTTATATGCTCAAAAGATGGCTTTTGAAGTTAAGGATAAATTCTATATTATAATAATTACAATACACAATGATGAAGTTTGAAACTGTGTTTAACTGTTTTTTCATGAATCTGTCAGAAAGTAAAGCAGAAACCAAATTCCAATTTGTCCACTACTGTGAAACACTACCACTGAGAAGTCAACAATGAACTTGACCTATTTCATCTGAATACTTGGAGATGATAAGAATGAGAAAAAATTCATTTGTTGCACAAAATCTGAAACTACCATATGGTAACAGCTCATTTCAGAATCTTTGAAGAAGCCATATTTTGTTAATTCTACTTTCCTGTGCTAAATACACATTTTATATTGAATTATAAGAATTTTTTAAAAATTAAATGATACAACTTATCCATGTTTGATGCAATAATGGTAGCAAAGAATTACTCTCAGTTAATTATGAAATAATTGAATGTGACATGGGTAGTTATCTGTACTATATATATATATATATATATATATATACATGTATATATGTGAGATATATACATATATATAAATATATATATAAGATATATATATTTATATGTATATAAATATATATATTTTTATATATATATAAAAATATATATATAAATATATATATAAATATATATTATATATTTTTTATATATTATATATAAAATATATATATATTATATATATATTTATATATATTATAAATATATATTATATATATTATATATATATTTATATATATATAAATGCCACAACTTCAGCTTTGAACTCATTTAGTTATTCTTACAAATTTAGTTCCTAGAATCTACATAACACATATTAAAGTTGAATTTTTGTCTAACTTAGTAAAGTATTACCTTAAAGACAAGCTTTTGATAAACAAGAAAAACATGCTTTTTCATAAATTTAGAAATGGAGTCAAAGTACCTTTCTCAGCTTTTCTAATTGACTTATACCAAATCTTCAAGGATTCTTTGTCTGGATGTATATTCTTTATTTCTGTGTTTCATGATGAAAGAGGTTTTACATATACCTCAAAATGAGTAGGGGATGCGTTGCTAAATGCGTGGAGCTGGACCTCATACACTTAACATGATGTGGGATTGGCTTCGGAAAGCAGTAGGTATGAGGTGTGCTGGTGAGTTCTTTGGGAGATAACGGGGGAAGAAAACAAGATTTGGAAGGGTAGTTGAGCAGCAATATGGTGTTCATTGGAGTCTCAGACAATCTAATGGAGGATACTGAGGATGGGATAAACATGAAGAGGTTTTCTAAGTTTGGATGAGAAGGTGATATTCTTTCTCTTACCCCAAAACATTCAGTCAGGTAGATCAGAATCACTCTGGGGAAAATGTGTACCCTTTGTAAGCCCCTCCCTTTAGTCAAGAAAATCCCTGAAGATGGATTTCAGTTGAAGGTTATCTTCAAAGCATTCCACATAGCTTGCAGAATCAATATTTCATTCCTGAAGGGAACCCTGAGTGGCACATCACCACTTACAATCAACTTCTTTAAATTAATTCTTAAAAATGTTCCTCTGGGTTTCTGGTAGATCCCTTTTCCTGAAGGCCAATAGGAAGAACTAGAGACTCTAAATTCTGATGTTCTTGTGGCTATAACTATGTTATTCCTCTTCTTCCTCAAATTTCCATTTGAGATTTGTCTGACCCTCAGTTCCCACTTTTTCAGGGCCTATTAGTTTACTTCATATGCAATATGCAGCTGCCAGGGGCTAAAATTGCCTGCTGTGTATTGTTCTTGTTCTTTTGCAGTACAAGACACATTGTACAATAATTTATTGTTATTGTGTAGGGTATATTTTGGCATGCCTAAACAACTGACTTGTTTTACAATCTCATGGGTCCCTTTTGGAGCTCATGTATCTTACCAAGACATCCAATGTACCACTCATTTCTTGCTCATCTCCTCAATCAGCATAATATTAATGAGCTAATGAGACAGTGTGGTATTCTGTAGGGTCACATTGGTCCATTTGCCTCTAGGCTAAAATATAGCACAAAAAGTGTGAGAATTGATACAATCCTGAGGTTTTAGTTTATGTATGTCTTTGTTTTTCTCAAATGAAAAAGCTGTTTCTGATCTTCCTTTTATGCAAGGATGGAAGAAGGAATCTTCTAGTTCATTGGCTGCATATTCAAGCAAAGTCCCACAAATTGGGGAATTAATTGGTTACACTCTGTGCTCTGAGATCTGTGGAGTCACTGAAGGGGCCATTCTGCTGAAATAGATGGAGATATTCTGGTGACTACCCCATTTGCTGCTTTTAGGTTCTTTATATTGGCAATAATTTTTACTTTTCCACCTCTAGGATTTAATACTCTTTTGACATGCTATTTTGATTAGGAGAAGAAAATTTCACAAGCTTACACTTTTGCTTCACAAGTAAAGTAACCATCAATCTGTAAGTCAAAGAACAATCCTGAGAGTTGTTTTTAGAAAGCAAAGAAAATTGGAGACCAGAGAAATGACCTTCAAGTGGATATGACCACTGGGAACCCCTGTGAGCTGGACATGAATCATATCTCCATATTGTCATCTGGCCTCACAATGACCTGACTATAAGGGTGTTTTAATGTCACCTTAGTTCTAAAAGTGACCATGATAACAAAAACTATACAAAACAGGGCTTAAAATTCATGTCTACTGCCTTTTCCCTACCATGTAGTCACCCAAGTAAATAAACTAGAAAGACTTGGATACTTTCTTTGGAACTGCAAGAGCTTAACTTCTCTCCTTTAGGCAATCAAATCTCCATTTTAAAACTTGGAAAATGGCAATGGATTATGACTTCTTATGGCAGTGCTGGGGTTTGAACTAAGGGCTTTGTGCTTGCTAGGCAGGCACTCTACTGCTTGAGCCACACCTCTAGTCATTGTGCAGGGTATTTTGGAGATAGGGTCTTGCCTTTTGTCCAAGCAAGCTTAGCCCCCAGTCCTCCTATTTTATGCTTCCCATCAATACTGGGATGACAGTATGTGCTGCCATGTCTAGCATTTTTCTGTTGAGATGGGATCTCACAAACTATTTTGTTCAGGTTGGGCTCAAACTGTAATCCTCTTGATCTTAGGCTCCCAAGTAGCTAAGGTTACAGGCATGAGCCATGCCTCCAGCTATCAGGGTGACTTCTTATTGCAGGCTGAGGGAAACTCAGTCTCCTGGACATCTCTATTTTTTTTAACACATTGAGGATCCGTCCTTGGTGCATAGGACATTGTATTTTATTAAAGTCTTCATAACCTTCTGCATGTCAAAGTTTCTGCCAAGCTTCCTATTTCTCTAGCCATTGCAAACCAGGTGAGTAAATCATCATGGTCTTTATTGTTTCAGAGTATAGTTATCTTAATTGCTACATGTAAGCCAGGTTTTGTAACAGCGTCTTACCATCAGCTCTGGCATACAGAAAATAATCCCCACAGAACTTCTTAGTGAGCCTAGGACCGTTTCATTGGCATGTTGTTCATTGCTTTGGTACATAGTTTTGTAGGATGTCTATTTTGTATTTTCTAGCCTTAGTCTACGTGATGGTTAATGTTGATTGCCAACTTGATTGAATTGAGATATGCCTTGGAGACTACTAAAACACACTTCTCAGTCTGTCTGGCAGTTCCAGAGATGATTAACACCTGGAACAGCAACTAATTGGGAAAGACCTGGTCTGAATGTGGGGAGAACCATCCCATAGGCTCACTCCAGAAGGAACAAAATCAGAAAGAGAAAGAAAACTATCAATTCAGGCTTTCCCCCTGTTTCACTTTGCTTCTTGACTTCCATGAGGTGAGCCCTTCCACCATGTTTCTTTGCCAAGGCATAAAAGCAGTGGAGCCAGCCAACCATAATCTGAAATTGTGAACCAAAATAAATCTTTCCTCCTTTAAGTTGATCTCAAGTGTTTTATCACAGCAACAAAAAGAATGACTAACATCTTCTACTTACTCAAGCAAACCCATTATAATAAACATTTTATTGACTTTGTCCAATATATAGCATGCCAATTCAGGCATTTTATCTTGGTGAGTCTGTGTCATTACTAATTTGCAACTCTGGGAGACCTCAGCACCACCTCTTGGGGGACTTGCTGGTGTATGAGGTCCTCTATTTTGGGAAAGTTCTCCCAATATATAAACACTTTCACATCCAGCCTTGTGACTTGTTATCCTGTGTCAAGCACTCTTGGAATCCAGTCCTAGGCAGACTTTTCTAGCTGCTACTGATAAAATAATACTTCTTTGCTGTGTAGTTTTTCAATGTAGAATCCAAAGGGAGTTTTAGAGATAACGTAGAACTTTCATAGGAACCTGAGGTGGAAGACCAAATCAGGCCTTTCTACTCTGCTGACCAATCATCATAATGTCCTTTAGCACATTGCTAAGAAGAGGGCAAAATCCTAGAGGTAGTGACTCATTCTGTACAAAAATGTGTTAGGGTCCTGACAGGTGATGGCCCTTTGCAGGCATGACTCCTAGCTGCTAACATAATAAAAAGTCCATATTCCCAGAAAAGAAAGTGAGTAATGATTCCTGCATCCTCCATGGTGCAAGTACTTACCACTAATAAACTATCTCATGGCTCCTCACTGATTCCATGTGAGTCCCAGCTTCTCTTAATCTCTTCTCTTTAGTAAATGATTCAAGAGCCTTTAATTATTCTCTGTCTTCATTATGGCACTTAAGTCTCTTTCTCGAAATGTTTTTGCAGCTCTCCTCTTAACAACCCTCAAAGAATCATTCCCTCATTTTACCATTAGTTTTTAAGAGGAGAACTCTCCTTTTAAAGATATTGAAACAAATTCAAGTAGGTTAAAATTACAATTACAAATTTTCTTAACAAGGAACAATTTAATACTTGTATTAGCAAGGTAAAAGTTTGAATGGTGGTACTATAATCAGCTCATTAAAAGGTGTGCCCATTTTCACAACCAGTAAAGCTTATACAGACTGATTAAAACTTCTAGGCAACCATCTCAAGGTAACATTAAATTCTGCTTGGAATAAATGCTTTCACATATCTTGAGTGACATTAGACACTAGAAATCTCAAATGATTCAATGTCACTGTAAAGCTGATGGAACTTCAAGTTTATTTGTTTCTTTCCTTTTCCTTTTTTCTTTCCCTAAAGCACAAGATTGAAATAAGCCTTGCTATTATGTGTCTTAGAAAGAAGTTTGCCATTCACTGTGGGAAATCTTTATGATAGACATTATTGTTTAGGGTATGTATTAAGAGAAATAGTTAATACTGTGAAGGCCTCTAGCTAAACTCTGGCTCTTGGTTCATAAAACCTCTTGCATTTACACAAATAAATTACATTATGTTACTTTCTCCTGTTTTATGGCTGAAAGTACCAAGTGTTTTGGTAGACAAATGACAAGCTATCAGCTTGTCCCTACTGCAAGTTACAGACAGATGTTTGATAACTGCAGCTATCACAGATGGAAAGGGTTGTGTCAAGATATCTTCTCCTGGGGGGCTATTAGTCTCTGATCTGAGATATGTCCTAGGGGGAAAAAGGAGAAGAAAATAGTAAGCACAGGCATTAGAGCCATTTATCACCTACTGCTGTGTATAGAATAAAAGGATCCTCTTTCAAGATAGTCTATTATCTGCTGCTTGCTGGCTTCACACTGTCATATGTTTTTTTCAGTAGTCAATAAATTGCTGAAGGCCACATTTAGAGAGTAAGTACTGTTGTACATCTAACTTTGTACATTGTTCTTTTATTTACAGCAGCATTTGCCCATTTTTTGGAAGAGCCTGCTATGTAAGAGAAGGTGTATTTTTTTTTCCATTTTGGCTGACCAGATCATTGTGTTGATAATGGTTAGCCAATTTAATTTTAGACTATATTAACCAGAAAAACATAATTTGAAAAATGTGGTCTCTGCCTCAAAGTACTTAAACAGGTACACACACACTTTTATTTGTCAAATGTGTTACTTACCTTTTACTTCCATTTAACCTAATCTTTGCTTTAATCTGTTCATTCTTCAGTTTTCACACCATCTGGGGGTTCTTTAAACCATGCATTAATTGGCATAATAGCCTTGCTTTCTTTTAGCACTGAAACCTAGATGACTGGGGTTATTCTTATATTGTATTTTATAAAATCAAGGAGGAAAAATAGGATTGAGAACCATTCAAGAGTGATTACAGGTAAGGAATTTCTAGCAACCTTTGTTCTGCCAAGCCAGGCATTTACCCACTAATTTATTAGGGACAAGATCAATAGCCTGAACGACATTGCTGTGCTTAAATTGAATCGAATTTATGCCATGTTTACAGCTGTTTTCTCTGATAGCATCCTTGGAGGAGATGAGCTGTTAATCTAATGTGTTTTTGCCACCATTTTGCATGTGTTGATTGCTTCAATGACTTCCTAGAGATTCTTTATATTAAGCCCAAACTCATAGCCAGAAATCAATCAGAGCTACACTTTACTTCTCTAGAAGGAATACAGAAAACTTATAAGAAACAAAATTGTGCCTCTTAACTGTAATTAGCTCTGGGCAATAAGCAAGAAATGGTGAACTTTATTGTTCAACCTGGCAATGCTACAGGTAGTGTATTAATGTTCAGATGACAATAAATGCAGTTACTTAGAGTAAACACATTCACTATTTCATTGTCTTTCTAATTGCAAGACCTAATATGGCTTAGTCTTGTCTTTGCAAGGGTTTAATCAATGTGTCAGAGGACTAGATTCTGATAAGAATGCTAAACCAGGAAAGGATCCCTTTTCCAAGGTCACCCAGATTTCTAGCAGAATTAATTTCCCTAAAACAACCATACTGGCAGCTACTTGCTTCTTCAAAGCTAGAAGGCACAGTAAGATCCTGGAGTGAAGGACCTGGCAAGATGGAGAAGTGTATAAAAATGACATCATGAAAAGGACACCCCATCTTCTTACCACATGCTATTGGTTAAAAGCAAGGCACAAATTTTTTTTGACCATATCAAAGGGGAGGAATTTGCATGAGGACTTGAACACCAAGAAGAGATCACAGGCACCTCCTTGCGATATCTGCCATGTCTACCTTCTTCTTCCAGTGAGTCACATCCTTGCCATATGCAAATGAACCCTGCTACTGACATTCTCTGCCCCTTCATCCCCTATAACAGCAATTCAAAGGCCAGGTTTCATCATCTAAAACTGGATCTGATTCTGCTTGGTGTGATCTGTTACATACAGTTCCTTCACACAATTCCTCCCCATCAGCAAATCACAAAGGAGCAGGAATAAGACAAGAGGAATAGATAAGCCAAGACAAAAATAGGAAAATGGAAAGAAAGGAGTCAGTGGACCATAGCATGTTTGAAATCCAGCTGGGCAAATGTTGAGAGGTTTGTTGTTAAAAGTTGATTAGATTACATGTTCTCTGTGCCTCTTGCCTCTTCCTTCGGGATCTAGGCTCCTTTCCCTGAGTCATCTGGCAATAAAACATTCTAACTAATGTAACCTTGTCATTAGTTAGAAATATTCTTATCAAATTACAGTATAAAATTATAAAAATATTTTGTAAATTGTACTTCAGAAGTTATTAGTCTAAATATTGAAAAAGTTATGCTCTGCAACTCTACAAAATTGAAAATGAATAATATGAAGCTATGTTTTATATATATGTACATTTTTCTAGAAACTTTTTATGTAATGAAACAATCTTTTGAATGATTTCCTGGGCAGTTATAGCTACTTTCAAATCATATCCTTAAAATGTTAAGAATCAAGTAATTATAAGTAATGAAAGGGTTACTTAGTGGTTTCTCTTAAAATATTTTAGATCCACAACTATGAGCAAGATATTGCTCTTATATTTACAAAGCAGTATAAAAAAGTGAAAGAATTATTTTTATTTTAAAAAATACTGGAAACTGCATTGGAAGAGAAGAAGTGGAGTCCTGGGGTCTCACTCTTGTAACCTTATCTAATGCTTTTGCAAGCACATTTTAAAAGCTACTTTCTCACTCTAAGATATTGGTAGCAGGGAGCAAAAGATACACATTGGAAAATTACTAAAACAATAAAATCTGAATGATTTTTTGCAGTACTGAGGATTCAGCAGAGGGCCTTGTGCATCCAAGGCAAGAACTCTACCCCTTGAAGTACACCCACAGCTCCTAACATTTCGGAATTAGTAATTCAATAAAAATTAGTATTTTACCATGTTTGAAAGATCTTCTTACGCTGGTCACCATTTCTACATTAAAACACATTCTCTCCACAGCAATGGCTTTCTCCTTGGCCTTGGACATGCCTCCTTTTGTTGCCACAGGATGCAACTTATCCTTCAGTTACTTTTATCTGTTCCAGTAACCTTCTTACTAAGGCAGGCTGCCATTAAATATATTTAAAATATAGAAAGGGAAACCATAAACTCCTAAGAGAATAAGTGACTTTGTAAATACCTAGTTGCTTTTAAAAATTATTTTATAAAGCATTTTTATAAACTCCACTAAATGCCGTTTAAGAGTAGAAATTATTATCTAAGAATAGCTTATCTTCCAGAACCAAGGAAAAGGGCTTTTGCTTCACTTTTTCTTTCAGACAATCTCTGTAGCAAGCAGGTTTGTCATTCCTTTAACGGTCTTGTGCTATTAATCTGTTGGAATCTTCTTCAAACCCCTGTCAGCCTACACAGATGAATGGTTCGCATAACATGACAATGAATTTGAAAACACCAAGTTTTGAGAGTCTGGATTGGCTGCCAGTGCGGTTGCCAGCTGATTAGTGCTGCTGCTACTTCATCCAGTTGGAAGGGCCGCCATGTTTGGAATAGCAGCTATGTTGAGTTGTCGTACACAATGAAGAATCCCTGCAATCTGACAGTGCAATCAAAATCCATACCAGTTTTTCCTCTTGATTTTGTTACACTGAAAAACCATACTTTTAAGAAATGTTATTTATATTTCTTGGAAAGATGTGAAACAGCATGAAGTGCAGGAACCAGTAATTTCTTTGGTTGGGTAATTGATTGGCATTTGGTTTCTTCCAATTTGTAAATTACTTTCATCTTAATCTTTAAGATACATGCTTTTGTGTCTGTTTATGTAATTTTCATTTAATACGGAGGAAAAACTGAGATTAGAGAGATTAAGTAACTTATACAAGGTAAAATAACTTAGCTGGTAAGTGGTAAGGTCAGCAGTCAAACAGTTAACTTCTAAATTCATTGAACTTGTACTAGATTCATTTTCTAATAAGGTAGATTTTTTACTGTGATCTTCTCAATAACTGACATCAAAAGCTAAAGGCATACTTGTTACAGAAAATATTTCTTTTGAGAAAACAATTGAATCTTTCTCAATAATATACATAACCAAATGTTATAAGGTACAGTATCATTGGTGGATAGCAATCTCATTCATGGTATAATGCACTTCTTTGAATAAAGGGCATTTCTAGCATGCTGTTACTTATGCATTTAGAATGTCATTGTAGAACAGAAAGGCCTGTAGTTTGCCAACACACTGATACTATCTGAAGATTCATCTGATTTTCAAAGCAGTTTCTTTGTGTTTTGAAACTTTTTGAAATTAACATAATACTCATATTGCCTTTTTAAAGCCTGTTTCTTTGCAGTGTATACAGGAGCTGAGATCAGGAACACAGGGTGCCAGGTAATTTAGACAGTCAGCAAACCATGAATTTTCAGCTTGAATTACTTTAGGCAGTTGGCTCTATCCTTACAAAGCTCAAACCCATCTTACAAAAACAAACATTTTAGGTCATTGATTCCAAGGGGAAAAATAATCTATTTTTTCCAGTTCACAACTGGTCCAAAGAACTAGTTTTCCTTTTTTTGTTCATATAATAATTTAGAGAATACCCTCTTAATTACATGCTTTTCTTTTCCCAAACAAAATCACTCAATGCCATGCTACAATCACATCACAGGGATCTAGAAGAGTTTGGGCCACAGGAAGACATTAGTAGAAGCTAAACAAGGAATTGGGGATCTAAGTACCCAAGGAAAACACAGAATCCAAATGCAAAATTGAAGGATGTCATTGTATATTCCCAAAACAAGTTTTCCTAGCAGAGCCAACTTGTTTCAACATATTGACCAGAATTTTATTGACTTTTTAAAAATAAAGTACCATGAATTCATTGTCAACAAACAAAAGTTCAGAGAATTTTATTTTCACACACAAAAATGTTGAGCTGTATATAATACCTTTTTTTTTCTTTTTTAAGTGTTCTAAAACTCCCAGGTGAATAGTATTCTTATGGAAGGAAAAAAAATTAATGAGAATTTCAGTGATGACTTATTATTAAGGGCTCTTTCGTCCCTCCCAATCTAAGAGACACTGTTCATACTCAACACAGTCTTAGTGGTACCCTGTGGTGTATCTCCACTTAAACTTTTCCACTCCACAGCTGCAAGGCCTAGGTGGCAAATGCTCTATATTCTGCCTCCTTGTTAGATTGAACTTCCTCTCTTAATAACTAAATTTATTTTTTTCTTCACATCCTGCTTGCTCATTACTCATTTTCAATTATGAGCCAGATTTCTTCTGATCTTAATTACTTCTCTGGCTAAAATGATAAATTAATTTGCTTATTAACTCCTTAATACCTTCTAAGTTCAATGAGCAAGGTGTCACTTATTTTACTTTTGTAGTGTATGGCTAGTATTTTACATGAATTAGAGAATGGAGTGCTGTAGATTAAAACTGTCAAAAGCCATTTGGGTTGTGCTTCCCCCCATAGAGTTTTTCTAGTTTGAGGTACCAAAGGCCATATTAATTTAAACATGCCTTCTCCCAACCCAAAGCATTATTAAAGTGTCATCCATTTGGATTATTGAACAAATTATCATTTATTCCACTGAGAACAGAAATGAGTTCCATATGCAAAAGATCTATGGATGCAGCCCACGCTTCATATTTGCTTGTATTGTTGAATTCCAAACAGAAACACAGGTCTGGTTATGTTTTTGAAGCCTATGTGTCTCTTTTCCTATTATTATTTCTATCTTTTAGATCATATAAATTCATACTTTCAACATTTTCACTGATTTATTGAAGACGGAAATGTGAATGTCACAGCTAGTATTTTTTTAATTTTTATTGTTTTATTACTCATATGTGCATACAAGGCTTGGGTCATTTCTCCCTCCTGCCCCCACACCCTCCCTTACCACCCACACTACCTCCTCCCTCTTCTCCCCACCCCCTCAATACCCAGCAGAAACTATTTTGCCCTTAACTCTAATTTTGTTGAAGAGAGAATATAAGCAATAATAGGAAGGAACAAGTGTTTTTACTGGTTGAGATAATTAACAGACTTCATTTGCTAGAACTTTTTGTTTTTGTTGTACTGAAATTTGAACTCAGGCCCTCACACTTGCTGGCCTCTACCACTTGAGCCATATAGCCCCAGAAAGAACAATTTTTTACATAAATATGAAATTAAAGTACAGTGAGTTCCACATTACTCTTCCCCACAGTTTCCTCTAACACTAACAATTGTCACTAGAGTGATATATTTGTTTAAGTGGGTCAATATTGACCTTTTTACTTTTTTTTGTTTTGCAGTGCTGAGGAATTGAATCCAGGGTCTTTCACAGTCTAGGAGAGGACTCTATCACTGAACTTCATCCACAAACCATTGGTGCTATTAATGAGTCTATATTTGAGGGTTCATTCTATATGTTGGGTGTTTCATGTTTTGGCTTATATGTGATAGCATGTATTCCAATTGTAGGTAATTATAAATGAAGCTGCTATAAGCATTTATTGCCTGGTTTTGTGTAAACATGTTTTCAACAATTCTGAGTAAATATAAAGGAGGAAAATTGTTGATCAAAAATAAATGTATGTATAGCTTTGTTTTAAAAAAAAACTGATGAAAAGTCTTCCATTGTGGCTATACTAATTTTGCAGTACCAAAATGCAATAAGTGAGATTTCTTTCGTTCATATCTTTATCAGCATTTGGTGCTGCTTTTTATCACTCTGTAGTATGCATATCTCATTGTTCTATAATTCCTGAATGACTTATGATGCTGAGCATATTTTCATATTCTTATTTTCAATCTGTATTATTTGTTTAAATGTCTGTTTGGAACTTTGAATAATTTTTAACTGAATTGTTTGTTTAAATATTGTTGATTTTAAGAGTTCTTTGTTTATCTTAGATACCATTCTTTCATCAGCTATGTGTTTTATAAACATTGTCTCAAAGTTTGTAGCTTGCCTTTCATTCTTGTAACAGTGTCTTATGCAGAGAAAGAGTTTTCAGTAAAATTAAGTCCAAATTTTTAATACTCATCAATTTTTTGTACATGAGTCATGTATTGTACCTAAAGCCAGGTCATCTAGAATTTCTCCTGTAGTATATTTCTAGGAAGTTTATAGTTTTTGTTTTGTCTCATTTTGTGTTTAGGTCTACAAAACATTTTAAGTTAATTTTATTATAGGTATAAGTTCTGGCATATTTATTTACTCATTCACTCATTTTCTTGTGGATATATAGTTGTTACAGCACTGTTTTTATTTTTTATTAGCATATAGTAGCTGTATGACATAAGACATTTCATAATTATATTGATACATGAATGTAATGCACTTTGAACACCTTCATTACCTTCATTACCTTTTATTATACCCCTCCATTTGCCCCTCCATTTCCTTTTCATTCTTGGACATCCCTGATAGTCCTTTTACTATCATATCTTTTTCTCACTCTAATTTCCATATGCAGAGAAAACATTTGACACTTATCTTTGTGAGACTGACTTATTTTATGTAATATGATGATCTCCAGTTCCAACCATTTTCTTGAAAACAGTATAATTTCATTCTTCTTTATGTCTGAATAAAACTCCACATTTTCTTTACCCATTCATACTTGATAGGCATCTAGGCTGATTCCATAGCCAGCACCGTGTTTTAAGAGACCACCCTTTCTCCTTTGAATTGCCTTTGCTTCTTGATCTGAGATTGATTGGCTATATTTGCATGAATCTATTTCTGGGTTCTCTATTCGTTCATTAATCTGTACATCTATTTGTTCACAAATACCACACTGTTATTGTTACTGTAAGTCTCAAAGCTTGGTACTGTCAGTCCTCTAACATTGTTAGTTTTCTTGGCTATTCTGAATCTTTTGGTTATTCATATAAATTTGATTATTTAAGTTATGGATATTCACAAAATAATCTCCTTGTATTTTGACTGGGGTTGCATTAAATCTATAGTTAAGTTGGGAAGAACTGAAATTTTGAACAATTTTGAGTCCTCCTTTCCATGAATATCTTCCTTTTTACTAGATTTTAAAAATTTCTTTCACCAGTTTTGCAGCTTTAATCATACAGATTTCACATATATTTTGTTAGGTTCATGCCTAAATATTTTTTATATTGTTTGTTGGTGCTAATGTGAATGGTATGGTACCATTCAATTTCAAAGTCCTATGTCCTTTGCTGATATATAAGAAAATGTTTGACTTTTTAATATTAGCCTTATATCTTACTAGAATGCTTTTGCTTCACTTATCAGTACTAATTTTATTGGTGATTGTATTATATGTTTTATATAGTCAATCATATCATCTTAGAACAAAATTAGTTTTACTTTTTTATTTGCAATCTGTATACTTTTCCTTTTTTTCCTGTTTTATTAGTCAGTAGGACTTCTAGTAAGATATTGATAGGGATGATGAGGGAACAATGCTTGTCTTGTTCTCAATCTTAGCAGGAAAGTTCCTTTCCTCCCTAGAAAGTATGTCTGTAGCTCTACTTCTTCATCACTATTGTTTCTAATCCCATAGATTATTTGTACATCCTTAATTAATTTTATAACCCAGAAACTGCTATCAAAATCTGATGTCAGTGGATGTCCCTAACAGTGAAAATAAAATGATCTTCTTCAATAAAAAAAAATCCCATGTAAAAACTAAGCATATATTTTTGCAGTGCTTGGGATTACAACTGGGGGCTTTGGGCTAATTTTTTGATACTGGCTCTTGCTATGTAGCCCAAGTTGTCCTCATACTCATAATCCTCCTCCCTCAGCCGCCCATGTGTTGGTATTAGAGGGCTGGGATCCATGAGCATACATAATGAAAGACAAATTATTAAGATTTTAAAATGTAATAAAAGAAGACATTTTTATTATTTCAGTATAGGAAAAGCATTTAAACAGATAAAAGGAAACAATCAAATATAGCTACAATAAAATTAAAACCTTCTGTTCATCAAAAAGAATACCCTCCTAAGAAAGTAAACAGTTATGCCAAACAATGGAGGAAGATGTTTGCAATATGCATGGCCAAAAAAAATGCTGGTTGGTCACATGCTTATTCCATATCATCTCCATTTCCCATTTTCCCTATGACACCAGCAATGGACATTTTCCAAGCCACCTTGCCAGTGACTTCCAAATAAGTTCATTTCATGGTACATTACTGAACTTTGTAAGCATTGCATTTTTTACAAGTTTGTGGCAACTCTGTATCCAGTACCAACACTATAGTTTAAATTTTATGTGCTCACTTCATGTTCCTGTATCATGTTTTATTAATTATCACAATATTTCAAACTTTTTCATTATTATTACTTCTGTCATAGTGATCAGTTACCTTGATGTTACTACTACAATTGCTTTGGAGTCATACTGGGATCACATAGATAACAAATTGGTAAATGTTTGTGTTGTGACCTTTCCACACACAAGATCTTCCTTATCTCTGTTCCTGCTCTTGGACCTCATTATTCCCTCACACAAAATTGTAATCAGAGTAGATCTATTAACAACCTTACAATGATCTCTTAAGTCCCAGTGAAAGAGTTTATATCTCTCGTTTTAATTCAAACACAAATAATGATTAATTTAATAAAGAATGCATGTCAAAAGCTAAGAGGTCCAAAAACCAGCACCCGGGCACCAAAAGTTGGTAAAGTTGTGAATGCAAAGGAAAATTTGTTGAAAGAAATTGAAAGTACTTCTCCAGTGGATACACAAAAGAAGCATCTTCATAACATAAAAGTACAATATGAAGCAGTATTTATTGAGTAAAAAGAGTAGAAGACAGAGCTAAGATCACTGGTGAATGTAGCTACACTAAATAATGGATTTTCCCTGTAGATGAGAAAGCCTTATATTGAAAGAAGGTGTCATCATAGCTAGAGAGAAATTAATGTCTGTTTTCAGTGGATAAGCTGATTCTTGGTAGGATGCAATGCTACCAAGATTTTAAGTTGAAGCCAAAGATTATTATCATTCTGAAAATTCTAGGTTCCTTAAGAATTATATTAAGCTTACTTTTCATGTGCCCATAATGGAACAACAAAATCTGGATAACGGTACATTAATTTGCAATTTGGCTTACTGAACAAGAAGAAAGAATCCCTTATTGGTAAGGCTGCAACTGCGAAAGAGTGATTCTTCTGCTTGAGCTGGGTAAACAGAAAACCTTCTGGAAAGGCATTCACCATTCTACATGATACTAAGAAAACCTGTGATTATTATAAATATAATACTAATATGAATTTGAAGAAGTTGGTCGCAACCTTCACAGATGACTTTTAGTGGTGCAAGACTTCATTGGAGGAAGTGACTACAGATGTAGTAGAAATAGCAAAGGAACTAGAATTAGAAGTGAATCCTGAAGATGTGACTGGATTGCTGCAATCATATGATTGAACCTTATTATGGTTTGAATATGAGATGTCCCTCACATAGTCATGTATTTGGGGTTTGATTGCCAGCTGATGGGCTTTGGGGAAGTTATTGATTCATGAAGGCTCTGACTTCATGAGTGGATTAATCCATGAATGGATTCATAATTGGAAGGCTTTACTGGGAGGT
Organism: Castor canadensis; assembly: GCF_047511655.1. Classification (NCBI taxonomy): domain Eukaryota; kingdom Metazoa; phylum Chordata; class Mammalia; order Rodentia; family Castoridae; genus Castor; species Castor canadensis. The sequence continues at coordinate 93,162,208 of NC_133400.1, forward strand.
GATGGAAACATTGGGTCTTGGTCAGAGGAAGTAGGTCACTGGAGGCCTACCTATGAAGGATATCTCTCGTTCCCTGCCACTCACCTCCCTCTCTCTCTCTCTCTCTCTCTCTCTCTCTCTCTCTCTCTCTCTCTCTCTCTCTCTCACTGCTTTCTGGTCACTATAAGGTGAGAAGCCTCTGCCACATGCTCTGGCCACCATGATATTCTGCCTCACCTCAGGCCCAAAGCAATGGATCTGGCTGATGTTGGACTGAACTAATTCTTTCCTCCTTTTGATTACTTCTTTCAGGTAGTTATCACAGTGACAGACAACTGTCTAGCACGAACTTTAGCAAATGTGGAGTTGCTTTAGAGGGATAAGCAAAGAAGGGTTTCTTGAGTACTACTGGTGAAAATGCTGTAACAATGTTGAAATGGCAACAAAGGATTATATTAAGCAAACTAAGTTGATGAAGCAGTATAGGCTTTGAGAGGATTGACTCCAATTTGGATAAAAGTTCTGCTGTAGGGAAAATGATATCAAGCAGCATGCAGCAGAATCTTTTACTAAAGGGAGAGCTGATCAATACAGCACATTTCATTGTTGTCTCATTTTAAGAAATTTCCACAGCCATTCAACCTGCAGGAACCACCACCCTGATAAGTCAGGAACCATCAGCATGGAAGCCAGACCATCCATCAGCAAAATAGATATGACTGCCTGAAGGCTCTTGTGATTGTTAGTTAATTTTTAATAAAGTCTTCCTTTCCTTTAGTGTTTAATTGTAAGAGTAATGGGTTTCATTGTGACCTTTTCACACATGCATACAGTGTACTTAGATCATATTTACTCCTTGGTTACCCTCTCAGATTCCCTCTGCCTCCCCCTGATCCCTATCCTCTTGCTCAATAGTGCATTTACTTTCATGTCATTCCCCCCTATATTCCACATATGGGAGAAAATACATACTTCTTGTCTTATTCTAAGTCTGGTTTCTTTCGTGCAGCGTAATCTCTGGTTTCATACATTTTTCCCAAAATACACTATTCATTCTACTTTATGAATGAATAATACTTCATTGAGTATATATGTATTTGTCTATTGATGAGCACTTAGACTGACTCCATAACTTGGCTATTTTGAATGGTGACACAATAAACATGGATATGCAGGTATCCCTATTTTATGGTGGCTTTGATTTTTTTTCAGGTATATACCCAGAGTGGTATAAGTGGATCATACAATAGTTCTATTTTTATTTTTTTGAGGAATCTCTACACTAATTTCCATAGCGGATAAACTACTGTACATTCCCACTAACATTGTATAAGGGTTCTTGTTCCCTCCATTCTTGCCAGCATTTGTTGCCTTTTATTTTCTTTATAATAGCCATTCTGACTGGGGTGAGATTGAATCTCATTGTATTTATTGTACTTCTTGTTTTGGAAAGTGTCTGTTCAGTTCAACTGCCCAATTATGAATTGGGTTACTTTTTCTTTTGGTACTAAGTTTTCTGAGTTCTTTCTACATTTTGGACCCAACTGTCAGATGAATATCTGGAAAAATTTTTATTCTATTATGAAGGCTGTCTCTTCAACTCTATTGATTAAAGAAATGGAAAGAAAAAATACTAAGCTTTTACATTGAGAAATGCAGAGCACTTTTCATAATCAACACACCACATGGCTCTAGATCTGCTGAGTTCAGACTTCTGTTTGTTCTGCACCTGTTTCTGTGCCAATTTCCCCACTATATCTTCACTCTTTCTCTTTCTTTTAGCCTCTCTTCTGCTCTCCCATGGACTCAGCAATGATGCACTCAATCTCATTCTCTGTTTTGATAACCAGAGTCTCTGGTTCTCCTCACACTTCTCTGTCCAATAATGAATTTTGAAGCTGTTTTTGAATATAATAATGCATTCTAATTTAAGGTAAGTACATATTAAGGCATAATGCTATTGTACACTTATAAACCTCAGTATAATAAAATACAACCTTTATATGGACTGAGAGAAACCAATTGGTTTGATTCACTTTATTATGATATGTCACTTTATTTCATTGGTCTGGCACTGAACACACAATATTTCCAAGTATTACTATAGAATGATTTAGGAAAGAAAGAGAAAAGGAATAAAGGTGCACATCCTATTTTATTTCTTTATCAAAATAATCAATCTTTGCTTTGTTCATAAATTGTAGTGAAGATTTGGAGCAATGGAAAGGTTTTCCACTGCTAGTGTGAGTATAAATTGATATCAGTACATTAAAGTGTAATTTAGCATTATCTGTCAAATGCAAAGAAATATAGTTTATAAACTATTAATTTCACTGCTACTATATATTGAACTTTAATTGTGCTTTTGAATACCAAATGTCATATACAAGCATAGGCATATCAGGATTACTGTAACAACCCCAAATTAAAAATCATATACATGTCCATCTACGGTTGAATAAATACTTTGATATGTCTATAGAGTGTATTATAAACCAGCAATGAGAATGAGCAAATCAGAGTTCCATGAAGCTGCATAGATGAGTTTAACAAATATAATATTCAAAAAAAGAAATCAAACACTAAAGATTGATAGTCTGATTTCACTCTAAAAATTCTAAAGGAGCTGGGCATGTTGGCTCAATCCTGTAATCCTAAACTACTCAGGAGGCAGAGAACAGGCAGATGGCAGAGCCAGGCTAGCCTAGGCAAAAAAGTACATGAAACCCCAGTTCAATTGAACCATCTGGGTGTGATGTCATGTACCTATCAACTCAGCTATGGTAAGAAGCGTAAATAGCAGGACTGATGTCCAGGCTAGCACAGGCATATAAATTGAGACCTTACCTCAAAATAATCAATCCAAAAACGTTGACAGAGTGGCTTGCATGATAGAGTGCCTGCCTAGCAAGCAAAGCCCTGATTTCAACCCCAGTACAACAAAAAATAAAAATAATCAAATTAAAATAAGCCCTAAAGCATATTAAAAGAAGTTATAGTTATAAGAATGCTTACATAAATGATGAAACTATAAGAAAATAATGAGATGGGAAAATCAAGATGGCAGATATCTGATAGACTCTGGGATCTTGACATGCACAATTTCAAACAAATACTCCAGATTTTAGTGGCAGTAAGGATCAGGTAATCCTGCTTTTTTTGGTCAACCTCCAACACATAGGGAGCAGATGATATTCATTGACCAATCCTTAAACTAACTTTTTAAAGCACATAACAGCCCAGTGCAGGGTCAGGCAGCTGCTGCAGGTTTGCTGGCTGGGAACAGCTGGGAACAGCTCAGAACAGGGTCATATAGCCCCTGCTGATTCTCCTTTTTTATTTTTTCTTTTTCTCTCTCTTAATTCCCTTCCACCTGGGTTAGTAAAGGTAACACCTCAACACACACTAGGGACTTAGTACCCTAGAACACCCATGCCTCACACCTCCCCCCTCACCCCTTTCCTGCTTTCTGCTCCTTCCCCTAGCTCCAGCTCTTTCAATAACTAAGTATGCACCTCTACCCAAACAACGGTTATCCCCCCAATCTCCATGGCTTATAGATAATATCACTAAGGGGCTCCTTACATATTTTGTAAATAACTGGTCCAGCATTGAATCAGTGAATTTGTTATTGCCAATTTATACCACCTAGTCAAGGAACAGAAATAGCACATCAACCTAGCTAATGACTAAGCCAGTCATGGCATAGGAATTGAGTCAAGGGAAAGATAGCAGGTGATTATCTGTCATTTACAAGAGACCCACCTTATTGACAGAAACAAACACTGGCTTAGGGTAAAAGGTTGGAAAACAATTTACCAAGCTAATGGCCCCTGATACAAGCAGGAGTAGCAATACTTATATCAGATAAAGTGGACTTCAAAATTAAATTAGTCAAAAGAGACAAAGAAGGTCAGTTCATATTAGTAAAGGGAGCAATACATCAAGAGGAAATAACAATTATCAACTTACATGCACCCAAGATCAGTGCATCCAACTTCATTAAACATACATTAAAGGGTGTAAAACCATGATAGACCCCAACATGGTGGTAGTAGGAGACTTTAATACCCCTGTATCAATAATAGATAGGTCATTCAGACAAAAAATCAACAAAGAAATCCTAGAACTAAATGACACCATAGATCTAATGGAACTGACAGAGGTCTGCAGAGTATTCCATCCTGCAACAGCACAATAAACATTCTTCTCAGCAGCCTGTGAAACTTTCTTCAAAGTAGACCCTATTTTAGGGCACAAAGCAAGTCTCAAACAATATAAGAAAATTCAAATAACCCCCTATTTACTATTTGATCACAATGCAATTAAACTAGAACTCAACTACAAAAGCAGCATCAGAAAATACTCATCAATTGGAGGCTGAATAACACATTGCTCACAATCAATGGGTCATAGAAGAAATAAGAGAAGAAACCAAAAAGTTCCTGGAATTTAATGAAAATGAAAGCACAACCTAACAGAACCTATGAGGTACATCAAAGGCAGTCCTAAATGGAAAGTTTGTAGCCACGAGTGCATATATTAAAAACAGAAAGATCTCAAATAAATAAGCTAGCACTACATGTCTAAATCCTAGAAAAACAAAATGAGCAGGACAGAAATAATAAAAATAAGGGCCAAAATCAATGAAATAGAGACCAAAAAACCTTACAGAGAATCAATGAAACAAAAAGCTTGTTCTTTGAAAAAATAAACAAGATTGAAAAGCCCCTGGCAAATGTGACTAAAGCTAGGAAGAAAAAGACCCAAATTAAGAAAACCAGAAGTAAAAAGGGGAGGTAACAACAAACTCTAAGGAAATCCAGGGAATCATTGGGGACTACTTTGAGAACCTATATTCAAATAAATTGGAAAATCTAGAAGAAATGGACAAATTTCTAGATACATATGACCATCCAAAACAGAACCAAGAGGATATTAATCATCTAAACAGATCTAAAACACACAATGAAATTGAAGCAGCAATAAAGAGTCTCCTAAAAAAGAAAAGTTCAGGACCTGATGAATTCTCTGCTGAATTCTATCAGACCTTTAAAGAAGAACTAATACCAACTCTCCTTAAACTTTTCCATGAAATAGGGAAGGAACACTGCCTAGCTAATTCTATGAAACCCAAAACCAGACAAGAACACATCCAAAAAGGAACTGCAAGCCAATCTCCTTAATGAATATTGATGCAAAAATCCTCAATAAAATAATGGCAAACTGAATCCAAAAACATATCAGAAACATCATTCATCAGAAACATGATCAAGTCAACTTCATCTCAGGGATGCAGGGATGTTTCAAAACACATAAATCATTAAATTTAATACAACATATTAACAGAAGCAAAGAAAAAAAACCACTTGATCATGTAAATAGATACAAAACCTTTGATAAAATTCAACACATTTCGTGATAAAAGATCCCATGAAAATAGGAATACTTATTCCTCATGAGGAAATATTTTCTTATGAAAATAAGGAATGTACCTCAACATTATGAAGGCTGTATATGACAAACCTATAGTCAACATCATACTCAATGGGAAAAAAATGAAACCATTTCCCCTAAAGTCAGGAATGAGACAAGTATTCCTACTCTCCCCACTGCTATTCAACATAGTCCTGGAATTCCTAGCCAGAAGAATAAAGCAGGAAGAAGAATTGAAAGGAACACAAATAGGAAGAAGTCAAACTATCCCTATTTGCAGATTACATGATCTTATACCTAAAAGATCTAAAAAAAACTCCATCAAAAAATCCTAGACACCATAAACAGCTTCAACAAAGTAGCAGGATACAAAATCAACTTACAAACACCAGTAGCTTTTCTGTACATCAACAAGGAACAGATTGAGAAAGAATATAAGAAAACAATTCCATTTACAAGAGCCTTAAAAAAATCAAATACCTAGGAATACCCTTAATAAAGGGTGTAAACTACCTCTACAAGGAAAACTACAAACCATTGAGGAAAGAAATTGAAGAAAATTACAGAAGATGGAAAGAGCTCCCATGCTCATAGATTAGCAGAATCAACAGAATAAAAACGGCTTGTACTACCAAAATTGATGTACATGTTAAAAGCAATTCCTATCAAAATCTCAATGACATTCATCCCAGAGATTGAAAAATCAACCCTGAAGTTCATTTGGAAACACAAAAAGCCCATGAATAGCCAAGGCAAGACTGAGCAAAAACAGCAATACTGGATTTATCACAATACCAGACTTCAAACTATACTACAGAGTCATAGCCACAGCAATAAAAACAGCATGGTACTGGCAAAAAAACAGATAAGAAGACCAGTGTGCAGAATAGAGGACCCAGATATGAATTCACACACAGATATGCCCACCTAATTTGTGACAAATGTGCCAAAAACATAAGTTGGAGAAAAGTCAGCCTCTTAAACATATGTTGCTGGGAAAACTGGATATCTGCCTGCAGAAAACTGATACTAGAGCCTTGTCACCCTGTATTAGTATCAACTCAGAGTGGATTAAGGACCTTAAATATCATACCTGAAAACTTGCAGCTAGTATAGGAAAGAGCAGGGAATACACTGGAAGCAATAAGCATAGGCAAGGACTTCAATAGAAAAGAAATGGCTCAGCAACCAAGAGAAAGAATAGGCAAATGGGACTGCATGAAATTAAATAGCTTCTGCACAATAAAAGAAATGGTCTCTAAATTGAGGAGGTTATCCACAGAATGGGAGAAAATCTTTGCTAGCTATACATCACACAAGGAACTGATAACCAGAATATAAAGGAAGCTCAAAAGGCTAAATTCCAAAAAAAAAAAAAAATCAATGACCCAATAAAGAAGTGAGCAACTGAACGGAACAGAACTTTTTCAATGGGAGAAGTCCAAATGGCTAAAAAACACATGAAAAAATGCTCACCGTCCCTGGCCATAAAGGAAATGTAAATCAAAACCACACTAAGATTCCACCTCAAAATTTGGCAAGGATGCTGAGGAAAAGGAACACTCATACACTGCTGGTGGGAATGTAAGCTAGTACAACCATTATGGAAAACAGTATGGAGCCTTCTTACAAAACTAGAAATAGATCTGCCATATGATTCAGCAATACGTCTCCTAGGGATATACCTTAAGGAACGTGAGTCAGGTAACAAGAAAGGTACCTGCATGCCTATGTTTATTGCAGCAGTATTTGCAATAGCTAAGCTATGGAAACAGCCAAGATGCCCCACCACTGACGAATGCATTAAGAAAATGTGGTATTTACGCAGAATGGAATTTTATTCAGCCACAAAGAAGAATGAAATTTTGTCATTTGCAGGTAAATGGGTGGAATTGTGGAACATTATCTTAAGTGAAGTTAGCCAGGCTCAGAAGGCCAAAAGCCACATGTTCTTCCTTGTATGCAGATTGTTGACTTAAACAAATGGAGCAATTCTATGGGACATGGGTCACACTAAGGGAAGGCCTTGTAAGGGAGGAACAGGGCAAGGGAAGTAAAATAAAAACTTTAATGTGGTTGATGTGCTCACTGTACATGAATGAATGTAGAAATTTTAAACTGGCTGAGGCTACCACGGGAAGTAGACTAAGGAGGAGTGAAGAGGACTGGAAGATGTGAATTAATTGAGGCTGTAATACACATATGCATGGAAACAACACAAGGAGACTCCCTGTGTAGCTATCTTTATCTCAAACTAGCAAAACATCATGACTTTCAGTTTATCTTTTATGTTTTTGTCTTCTATGAAATCGGAGAACAGGAGGACAGAACAGGTTCTGGGGTGGGGGTTTGGCACTGGTGGGAGAGGGGAGTGGCAGAGCAAAGGGCAGGAGGATGAATATGGCAAACAATGTATACACATATATGTAAATGAAAAATGGTACCTGTTGAAACTCTTCCAGGAATCGGGGAGGGGGGTATATGGGAGGCCAATGGAGGGGAGAAATTCAGTTATGATATATTTGATACATTGTAAGATCTTTGTAAATACTACAATTATCCACACCCAGAACAACAATAAAGAAAATAATTAACATGGAACTCAGAATAATGGTTTCATTGTCATAAAAGAGAGGTGAACCTAATAAGCTGACACCAGTGTCTTCTGACTTAGAGACATGATCAGTTCCTTGAGCTTGGCTGGAAAATCAATACAATATTAACCAGTACATCATAATTTTTAATCCCTTAATATTTCCAATATTTCACAGTAAACTTTATAACAGTTTCTAATATGTGAAATATACGTACTGAAATATTTTGTGATTTTATGAAAAAATCTGAGTTCAAGTTCTTTTTACATAGATCAATATTTGTATTTACTGTCTGATAAAACTGGAGGAAGCTGGGTATTCTCTGATTTGTAGGAAAAGTATGACTATACATTGGTCTTCAAGGCAATAGTGGAAAAATATCAGGAGCATTGCTTGCTTTTATAAAAGAGAAGGCATTTAAAATTTTTAGAAATAAGAAATGAAATTCTCAATGGAGTTTCTCTTAGAGAATGAATGGAGAACATCTCTTAATTGTGCTACTTGTTAGGTGAGGAAAAATATTGAGGATTACCATCTTAGCTTAAAAGTACTTAAAACCATGGATTCTCTCATATTTTTGAGTAGTTGAGCTATCTTAACAATAAATAGGACATGAGCTGAAAAGGAAGAAAAATTCATTTTTTTAAATAAAAAGGTAATATATTTGGGGTCTATGCTTATTCCATATAATCCAGACTGTATTCAACTGAAGCTTTTCATACACTGACTTGAAAAACATTGCATTCTCTAATAGCTGTCAAAAACTACAAGAAGAGATGTGCTTTTTAACCTTGGGTTAAAAACATAAAAATGTGTTTCTTCTTAAATTCTCAATTCCTAAAACCTGGTCCTGTTTTATTTTTTAATTTCTCTTACTTTAAAAAACTCTTCTCCACACTCTTAGTAGTAGTTAAAATAATGGTAGTTTTTGGGGGGAGGGGTAAAATGGTTGTAAAACCAAGGCTAAAGTTTTGACGTATGCTTAATATATCCTGAAACATGACTGAGTAGTGGGTAGATTTAGCAATGTCAAGGTCAAAGACTGAAGCTGATTAATTATCAGTATAACTGAGAGATGGTCAAATATAAAGATTTAAATATTCTGGTCATAGAACATTTTTATATACCCTAAATTTCAAGCATAATAGTTAGTTCCCTATAATTAGATGGTAATTACCAATACAACACCTGTTATTTTTGTAAGAGTGTCTTTTGCTTATGAAAATGAAAGAAAATCCACATTTTTCCAAAAATTACATTGAAGTTTGGTCTTTTTTTTTTGAACAATAGACATTTTAAGTGTGAAACTATCTGATGAATACCTAAGGATAAATTGTTTTAGGCCTCTGAAATATGACTTGAGATGACTTCACTTAAGTACAACTTAAGATGAACTATATTTTATTATATTATGTGATAATACTTCCACATGGGTGTTTAAACAAGGAAGTGTATGTAATATATAATTTGTCATCTATATTTTATTATATAATATCTTCTTCAGTTATAATAATGGTCATATGAAAATTAATGAGGAGAGTGGAAATTTATCATTAAACTTTTAAAATATTTTACTCAGGAAAACCCAAGGAAGAAAATACTAACCAGTGAGCAAACAGTGAATTCAAACAGAATGTTTTAAAATTTGTTTTGGGTACTGTGACTCAAAGCTGCAATCCTCAGTACTCAGGAAGCAGATCAGGAAGATCATGGTTTGAGGTAAGCCTCGGAAAAAGATCGTGATACCCCATCTCAATGAACTGCTGAGTGCAGTGGTGTATGCCTATCATTCCCAGGTACACAGAGAAAGAGAAACACTGATATCATGGGTTCAAGCCAGCCTTGCCATAAAAACAGACCCTGTCTCAAAAATAACCAAAGCAAAAAGGGCTGGCAGCTTGGCTCAAGTAATAGAGCACCTACCTAGCAAGTGGGAGACCCTGAGTTCAAAACCCCAGTGCTGCAAAAAAAAGTTTTGAAATCACATAGTGTGTAATAATTCAATAATGACTAAAAACAGAAGCTTATAAAACATATGCAAAGAATGTAATACTTTGAGTTTGTTTAAAATATCTTTATTTTCATAATAAACAAAGCTATGATAATTTCTGATAAAATAGTGTTCTTTGGTTGCTAATTTGCCAAATTGATATATTTATTTGCTCCTTTTCCTTCATTGGGTATATTAATATTTATTTGATATTTTCTAGGTGGGAATATTTAGAAAGTGTTCGACTTAAACAAATCTCTTTCTAGGAATACACATTTCATTCAGTGAAGATATGGATAAGGTGATTATTAAAGCATTTTCCATACCCATATAGTAAACACCAGTATATTTGTTATTTGTAGGTTTCTGGCTCTGTGTCTAGTACTTACATTAGAGAGACATAAAGAATATTTATCTAGTAACCTCATGATGCGAAGAAATTAGAAACTAACCTGGAGTAAATGATAGCTTTTTACAGCTATTTAAGCACAACTAATAGTTTCTCAAAGCTCCACATAGTAAAATACTTATACTTCAAAAATATTGAGTATTTATGAAATTAGGAAACTTTCCAGTTACATTTTCCTTTGACGTAGGTCACCTGGATGTGAGTCTTGAACTTTTTATGCTGAATAAAGGTTTTATCCACCTATTTATATTTCTCTTCCTTTTATATTCTTATTTGAGGACATATACATATTCTAGAAATCTATTATGAATGCTATGAGTGATTTCCTCACCAATATGTTGATGTAGTCATTGGTCATTCTTTTTTTTTTATCAATTAAGAAGCCATTTAACAAAAACCAGTTCATACATTCTTTTGATTTATGTCCATAAAAAATGGAATATAAAAATCACACTCTCAAACCCCCAAAATCATTCTAGATAAATGAAGTATAGACATAGACAAACTCAGGATTCAAGTCACTTAAAATATTTTTTTAAATCACAGTAAATGTATCTTATAATCAATGAAACAGGTGACAGCATATACAACTATTAAAAAGTTTCAAACCGTTCACTAATGCTTTTCTACTATACCTATTTTAATTTTGTTACATAATGTATTTAAAGTAATTCTTGAACATATTTATAATATCCAATTCTTTTCTTAGAATATGAATCCTTTTTATTTTGTTGACACAGTTGCAGTGTCTGCTGATACTTTCTACCTCATATCCATAATACTTAGGTAAAAATTTAAAGCCTCAAAGGTGTGATTAACTTATCTATGAAATCTATATTGGAATCACATAGAAAGGCCCCAACGAATGCACTTTAGAAAAAATCTCTTCCTTCCTCCACCTCCATCTTGGGATTCTAGCAAATTACTGTCTGTAATGAACTGCAGGTACTTTTTGATGAGCATTTGGCTGTTTATCATTTTTCCCCCACCAATGTGACATCTCAGCTGATTACTTACATCGTGGCTAATTTGCAGCTTATAATCAGCCCTAGTTTCTTAATAAACGTCTCATTAAGTGATGGGAGCTGCCATTTTCCTCCATGTTCTCACTTCCCAGTATAATATGTGAACATGTCAGGAAAAAAGAGGGGGAGAAAACTGCTAGATGTCACACATGTCATTTGCAATCATGTCTTTAAGCTTCAAATGGGGGCATATAAAGTCAATGCCCTTCACAATGCATTACTGCAAGTGACAAAAGTGAGATTAGTCACCACAGTGTTTCCTTGTATTCACATTTCAGATTTTGAATATAGGGCTGTATTGGGAAAATTAAGAATGTGTTTGAAGGATTTAAAAGTGGGAGGGACCATTCATGTCTCTGGATAATGGTGAAAACGATGACAGTAGTGATGATTTACACATTGTATGAGCACACTAAGCTGACCAAAGAATCAAAAGACATTCATAGGCACTCAGAAGCCAAGTGACCCCACAGACTTCACATAGAGCTAGAAAACATATGGGGTGAACCATTTAAAAATTCTTTACAATAATGAGCATGGTAGAAGATCAACATACTGGATGAAATGTCATGGTTTCATATGGCACTTTATCTCTTTTTGTTATCAATATGCATAAGGGGTGGTGAACTATGATTACATGTGTGAAAACACTCATGAAATTACATCTTCAAAAACAGTTGTTTCAAAAAATTATACATTAAATTGCACAATGAGTTTTTGTTAGTATGCAAGTTTGCACTAAAGATGTGATATTACCACTAACATATATAATAACTTCTAAGACAAACTTCTTAGAAATGAAAAAGAAATATGGTAATAAAAAATAGCCACATTGCATTTCACTCCAATCTTTAAAATTGCAAAAGCTCTGTTGGTCAGATTTCAATTACTGTTATGATGTGTAAAAGGGAGAGAAAGCAATCTTGTCCTGTCATAGGGAATGGAAAGGTCCCCCTGTTTGTGGAAGCAGGCATTTCAATGTATTTAATGCTTTTTTATGCTATTGATTTATTTGAAGGCCTTTTATTACATGGAACTCATCATCTCCCTAAATAAATCGTGAGTTATGAATTTCTAAATGAGACTTTCTTCTCTCTTCATTCAATACCTTCTCTTACAATGGATTTTACTCCTGTGCTACCCTGGACCCTGCTCATAGTTCTAGGCAGAAGTAAAAACCTCACCTCTGCATGGAGTCTTTCCTAACATCTGTGCCTCTGACCCCTCTCTCCTTAACATAGCGAAGAATTTAGTGGCTGTGTGATACTAATTGAAATTTAAACTTGTACACTAATTTTGAATGTATAATTACCGTCTAGAGTAGAAGCTGCCTGAGGGTACAAATATGTTCTATATATTTTTACTTTATTCTGATGACTGTCTAGCCGAATTTTACAAAACAAACAAACAAAAGCATAAAACTCTGCATAGGTTTTGACCAGTAGGTGAAAATATTATGAAAAGTTGAAGGAAATTTGGTGGAAACATAAAATTACATTTTTGGAGGTTATCTTACCAGAAATACATAGAAATAACATTGTGCTGGTAGACTAGAGAGGCTTGTATTTTGTGAAATTGTACTGGGTATTTACAGTTTTTTTTTTTTTTTTTGTGGTCCTGAGGTTTGAACTCAGAGCCTTCACCTTGAGTCACTCTACCAGCCTTATTTTTGTGATAGGGTCTCTCAAACTATTTGCTTGGGCTGGCTTTGAATCACCACCCTCCTGATCTCTAGCTTCTGAGAAACTAGGATTACAGATGTGAGCCACTGGCACCCATCTGTAATTATAGTTTTATGTACTTAACTTTGAGTCTCATCTCAAATATGGGTGACTCTAGTACTTTCTCATGGTTATTGCTGTTTCATCTTAATGCCAAGGATCTTACTAGTCATACTTAAAAGTCTGACATGTTCCAAGACCAATTAAAATTATGTATTGAACTCAAGAATTTTTTATTATTGTGCTGGGGATATGTTGTGGCATTTACAAAAGTTCTTATATCAAGTATATCATACCTGAATTCAATCCCTCCATCTTTCTCCCTTATTCCCCCTCCCCCATTCCTGGAATAGGTTCAACAGATCTCATTTTTCTATTTATATACATGGGTTGATAGTATTTGCACCATAGTCACCTTCCTACACCCTTTCCTCACATCCTCCCCACTCCCACTGGAACCAACCCCCTAGAAAGAACCTGTTCTGCACTCCTGTTCTCTCATCTTGTAAAAGAAAATATGACATTTTTGTTTGTTTAAAATAGCTATACAGGGAATCATCAGAATGGATCTTAGTTAGGTGCTGTGGGCTCATACCTGTGCTCCTAGCTACTTGGGAGGCTGAGATGAGGTGGATCATGGTTCATGGCCACACCAGACAAACAGTTCGTGAGACCCATTCTCCCAAAGAAGCAGAGCAAAATAGACTTGAGGTGTGGCACAAAGGGTAGCTTGCCTGCTTTGTAAGCACAAGCCCTGCATTCAAACCCAGGTTCCATCAAAGAAAACAAGAAGAACGGATCCTACTTCTGTATGACTGACATCCATATGAAAAAGTGGACACAAAGATAGAGACAAACAGAAGTGCATGTGAAAACTAGTTATTGGAATCATACTTGTATATGTCAAAGAACACTCAGCATCACCACCAAACTTCTAGTTGTTAAGAGAAGTATGGAACAGATTTTTCCTCACAGCCTTCACAAGGAACCAAATTTACTGACACATTTGTTTTCAGCTTCCTGTCTCCCAACTTATGGGACCACAAATTTCTGTGTGTCAAGAACTTGCTTTACACTTTGTTATGGAAGCACTAGGAAGATAATGCAGATTATGGTTTATGTTCGCTTGGCTAAGTTCTCTACAGATGTGCCTTTTACTCTGCAGTAAGCTTCTAACCTGTAAGCCTAGATTCCATGATCATAGCCATCACAACCTGGCTATTTGACTGGGAAAGGCCAGCAAACACTAATGCGTCTCAAATGCTCAGGTGGCATATGAGAATAAGGACTCTGTAAATAAAACTTATTGAGGGTTCTTGTAGTTAGAACAGTCCTTGTGTAATAAACAAATAATGATGTGGTGAGAAGGCCAATTCAGTGGGGAAATTACCAATGGAGTGTTAATCACAATACTTACAGCCCTGGGATGCACAGTCAAATGTCCACATCCCAGTAGTCCCAAGCTGAAACACCCCACATATCTATCCATTCTGCCGTCCATTTACTCTGTCCTTCAGTGGCTATTCCTTAATACTAAGGAATGCTCCATGAGAACCTAATTCATCTCTGCAGGACTCATCTCTGGAAAGTGAGCCAACCTGGTCCATTTGGCCCACCTGAACCTAACATAACGTTCTGACCCTTGTTCAATTATTTTTGATGACAGAATAACACAGGGATTTGTCATGAAGATTGGAAATCAGACAACTCTGAGGATAAAATGAGTATCTGAAAGTTTATACCCTATCACCTAAAATATTTAGACAAATTGAAAGCTTCTTTACTCTACTAGACAATAAAGATAGATCCTGTGCCTTTGCATCTTACTGTCGCCCATGATTCCTCATACCTTGGCTGAAATGCAGTAGAAGCTTACTAAGACTTTTCAGGTGATTGAGGGTGAATTCATTGATGAGTAACTGAATGAATACATGAAGGCACAATCAGAGCACTGAAATTATGTACCTAAAGTCTTTAATGACACTTTAGGAGACACAGGTAAGACAAGCATCCTTACATAGCTATGAACATTTTAAAACTTAACAAACCAAATGAATTCACAGAACAGTCATGCCTCTGACTTTCTGAACTCAGATATTATCTTTAACAAACTACCAAAAATATAAACTTATAATAACTTCCCACAGTCTTAAAAAGCAAATGTGAAATACTAGAATCTTAATCCAGAATGTTGAGTCATATGTAATAATAAACTATGAAAGAAAAAACTCTAATCATTTCCAGGAGCCAATCATTTTGTACTAAAGAAGAACAGCAAATCTCCCATTGTCTGGAAATGTTTTACAAGTATATTTTTATGGATTAAAGTTTTGCTATACAGTATCATCAAGATCCTGTCACATTTCAGTGTTATTGATTTGAAACAGAAGTGGATTTTGATATCATTTATTCCAGGCTACACACTGTGTAATTATTCAAATGCTTCATTTTCATTTGCACTTTCCTATTTGTTTTAAATGTTATTACTTGCTTCAGTGCATTTTCATTTTAGTGAACACACTGATAAATATTTCTATCAATTGCAGATGTGATTTTTGCATAAGTAACTAAAATGCTAGTACCGTGGTTTAATACAATATTAGACACCGCAGGATCCCATAACAGCAATTAGAAAGTTTGTCTGCATTTATGTAATCATAAAGGACTTATGGAATGGTTTAAAGTGTACTTATAATTAGTAATTTTGATGCTTCATATCTTTCCAAAAAGTCTTAGGCACAAAGCCAGGGCTGATCCTAGGTATGATGGTAAAGGAGGGAGAATTTCCTTTTCATTTTCTTCTTTCTTTTGTCCCTGAATTGCAAGCCCACTGGCCTTGTTACTGACTTAACCCTGGGTCAAGATCTTCTGAATCTAATCAGTCTTATAAATATGTTGATTTTTGTTTATTTGTTTTGGGGGGTGTTGACAGCACTAGAGTTTAAACTAAGGGACTAGCACTAGCTAGGCAAGCATTTTAGGACTTAAGCCATACACCCTGTTCTTTCTTTTTTATATTTTAGTTTCAGACCATGACCCTCCTTTACCTCTTAACATATCATTCTTTATACCATTCTTACCTCTGCCTTTTTATGAGGATACCTTGAATTTTCCTTTCTATTGGCTCATTGATATTTTCCTGCTTTGTATGATTCGGTTGTAGGTTAACACAATTCTCTTGGGTTGAATGAACAGCACACTAAACCCAAACTAGTTTGAATACCACCTGGCACATTGCAATACATCAATATTATTGTTCCTAGGAGCCAAACTGGTTGGTTAACTACTCCATTATCCTTTTAATTTTGCTAATAGAGTTAGTTTACCAGCACAGTTGATTTTTCATTGTATTTTCGCTAGTGGGAACACAGGAAGTACCATTTCCCATGTTTAGAACTGAATTTATCTAAGCAAGAGAGAGAGACAGAGCGTGTGTTTGTCTAGATTCCTTGAGTGAGTCAAAGTAAGAGAGTTCAAGCTCCCAAACATAGCCTACTGCTCACTAGGTCTGGATGATCCATTTGTCAGACATATACCTTAACCTGGAGGCTGCAGTGATTCACCACCAACAGGCTTCCCTTGTGTGGCTCACTGAATAGAAATTGTCCAACCCCTACAACAAATAATGGAAGGAAAAAACAGGAGGAATTTAGCTTCTCTTATTTTGAATCTTGTTTATGTGTGAGAGATTTGTAAACCAAAAATTGAACATTAAAATATGCATATTTATTCAAATAGACTTTGATAATGTTCCAAACGACAAAATAGCAAGCTGGCATCAATTATTTTTTATTTTAAAAGATTTAATAATTACCACATTTACATAATAACTACTAGATAAAGTTATGATAATGAAAAGGTCACAAAAATTCATAACACTTAAATATGTTAAACACTAACGTCTGATGAGCATAAAATATGCCTAAGTATTAAACTTCAAAAAAACAATTTTGACTAAAGTCAAAATTCACCAAGTGCCTGGCTCTGTTCTATGTGATTTCCATATATCATAATATACCATTCTCAACAAAAATCATGTTATTGTGTTTTTTATTTTACATCTGAGGAAACTGAAACATAAAGATATTAATTACATTCCCCAGCTCACACAGTATATAGGGGAGGCTTGGATATGAACCCATAAATTCCAGTTACAAAGACTATGCTTTTAAACACCAGAAGATATAGCCTGTGGACTGAAAGGATTGAGTATTCTAACTGTGAGGAATATTGGGAAAAAGACTACGTCTTCATCCTTCTTAAAGGAAAAATGGAATGTTCTGTAGTTAGCATAAGTGTAGAAGAGTGCACAAATAAAGCTGTATAGCTAGGTAGATTATTACAGAGTGAAAACAAGTCAGTAAGTCCTGTGTTAGAACCCAGAAATTGTACCTTTTACCTTTAAAATGTTTTCTCTTCATTTTTTTAAATTACCACTTTCCCTAATGTTGTATTTGTCTGACATTAATATAGTTACTATGTTTTGCTCGGTGGTCAGAGTGTAATCTTTTCTATGGAGATCTGTTCATTTTTTATTTAATTGTATTATCCAATGACTCTTATAAGCAGTTTATGTGAAATTTTCCTGTTTTGCCTTAAATGTAAGAGTTCCTTCAGTAATCTCACCTATTTGACTACTGTCTTTCTTAAGTGAATTGTCTTTCTTCTAAATTTCTGAATTTTTCTAATTCTATTTTCCATTCTTTAGCTTGTTAATTATGTCTTCTTTAGGAAATTGAATATTTAAAGGCTAGTGCAAAGTTAATAAAAATAATTATCTTTAGCTCTTTCCAGACTATTCAAAATTATAAACATTGCTTTATCATCAGCTTCCAACATTTGTACAAATTTCATTGTATTTAAATTCTCCATGTATTTTCAGGCCATAAAATTTTCAGGCATTATTGTATTATTTTTTCCATTCAATGTACATTTAGATCTACATACTTCTTTGTTCTTTTTACTGGCAATTATCACTTCCTTCCCACCATGGATTACTTCCTTCCTACCCCAAAAATATACTCTAGTGTTTTTTTAATGCATGATAGCTCATTACAAAAATGTCAGCTTTGGCTTGCCCAAAAATGTATTCATATACTCATTGCAAAGAGTACATGTGCTTGCCATAGAATTTTTTGTTGACCTGCTTTTGTCGACATGTTGAAGGCATCCCGTCCCCCATCCATTGCTGGTTTGTATGACCGCACTTGTGGTGTCCTTAGCAGTTACTCTTGGAATTAATGACTTTCTGTCTGGAAGTTGGTAAGGATTCTTCTGTGTTCTATAAGATAAGCTGCCAGCAGTATTAGGAGGAAAAGCCTAGGTCATTTCCCTTTTATTTACTCTGCTCCGTGTTTGCAGAAGCTTACCTGTCTGTAGCTTAAAGTGTTTAATCAGTTTTATAATAAGTATGGTCTTAATAAACAAATTGAAGTCTAAGTCCTATATCTCTTTAGAGTACTTTGACTCTGTGATTCGGGTTTGAAATAGTATTTGGCCTTCTCTAACTGTATTTAAATTCAAAGTGTTATATTAATTAATGTTATTGTGTTTTTAAGCCTTGGAGTTAATTTTCTCTGACTCTGTCTGTCTCTATGCATGTGTGTGTGTGTGTGTGTGTGAGATTCTTTTATGTCACGGACAGTTCTCTGCAGAAATGATAAATATTGAATTTTAACACTTTTCATTTTAATATATTTAATTGTGGCAAAATGTAACTGACATGAAAGTCATCATTTTAACCATGTTGAGGATATAATTCTGTGACATTAGTTGTATTCACACGGTTGTGTGACCTTTACCAACCTCCACCTGCAGAATATTTTTATCTTCCCAAGCTGAAACTGTACCCATTAAAACTAACTTCTCATTTCCCTTTTCTCCAGTCTCTGGCCACCTCTGTTCTACTGTGTCTTTAAGAATTTTATTACTCTACGTACCTCCTAGGAGTGGACACAGGACGTGTGTTCTTTTGTGACTGGTGTATTTCACTAGGTAAAATGTCATCAAGGTTCATCCACATTGAAGAACATGTCACAGTTTTTTTCCTTTGTAAGGATCAATAATAGAACATTATTGATCACAGACTGTTTATCCTCATTCATCTCTTTGTGGACAGTCAGTCCTGCCTTCAATTCTTTGCGAGCACATGCTGAGAAGTAGAATTGCTATGCCATATGACAAATGTGAGTAACATCAGTTACTCACAGTTTCCACAGTGGCAGCAGAAATTTTACTTTCTATTGGCCGTGCACAAGGTTTTCAGTTTCTCCACATCCTTGCCCATCCTTGTGATTTTCTTACTTTCTTTTATTGATGGTAGCCATCCTAAATGGCAAAGTGGTAGCTATCTCTTGCGGTTCTGATTTGCATTAGTGTTTGTTGATGTGAAGTATCTTTTCATATGCTAAGGAATAGTTTTATATATTCTATAGAGAAATGCCTATGCAAGTTCTTTGCACATTTTTAAATTGCTTATTTGGTCTTCAATGTTGAATTTTATTTTTGACCATATTTATAATAGCTATTTGAAAACTACATCAGACTGTCCGATTATATTGATATCCTTAGTCTTACTCTGCCATAGACTGAAAATTTGTGTCCCTCCAAAAAATTTATAAGTTAAAACTGCAATCTCTTTTGTGACCAAGTTTAGACAGAAAGACTTTATAGAGATAATTAAGGAAAATTGATGTGACAAGGGGGCTGTGATCCAACAGAAATAGTGATCTTAAAAGAAGAGACACCAGATAACTTTTCTCCCTTCTTCTCTCTACCATGTGAAGATTTAGCAAGTAGGTGGCCATCTGTGAGAAGGCTCTCATCAGGAACCAAATATGCTGAAACTTTGATCTTGGACTTTGGAATTCCAGAAATGTGAGAAATAAATTTGTGTTTTTTAAAGCCACATAGTCTATGATATTTTAATAAGGTTATGAGACTACTTTCAAAGTCTTGTCTCTTTTTCCAAGTCTTGTGTGGTGAATACACTGTGACACATTTTTGTGACTGCATGTGAGATACTTTTTGTTAATAAGTGTCTAGAAAGAATACTTGAAGATGGTGAATCAGGTTATCTTCTTTCAGAAAAGGTGTATTTATTTTTCTTTCCAAAGGGTAACTATGGGATCGGCCCTAAATACTCTGTACTACCTTGCTCCAAGCAGGAATTAGATGCTTCAGTGCTATGCTTCCACTCCTTTACTGATCTCTTCTGCTTTTCTCTGCTCATATGCTATTCCCTGTCAGAAACTCAACCCAATGCCTGGAATCTGTCAGGACTTTCTTCTTCAAACACTGAGCTCTCATATTTGGTTCTGTGCCTGAAAGCAGTGCTTAGCTGTAATAAAGAGTCTAGCTTCATTTTTGACTCTTGACTGCTCCAAGTCTTTCCATTTCCTTTTCCTTCCTGCTAATCATATGTGCTGGCTACTTGGAAAGCCCAGCACTCCTTCCTGCACAGGGGCATGAAGTTCAAAGTGCATAAGACCCAGAATTTGAACATGGGGCCTCCACTCTATCCATGGCCCTTAACCACATATAATCCAAGGCACTGACAGCTTCCTAATGGCTTTTAAGCAATTTTCAAATCTCCTTAGGACCCTGCTCAGAAAAATTCATTGTGTAATACATTTTTTCAAAGTGTATTTGTGTGTATGATTGTCTCAACATTCAACCGAAATTTGAAGTAGAAAGTCCATTCTTTTTCAGGATGACCCCAACATCACCCTTTCAGTGTTTTAACCAACACATTCGTAGCTGTTAAATTCCTCAATGGGAAAATAATACCAAATGCTCAATTCATCCATTTGGATATTTTCTGTCTTCTGGATCTTTCCAGGAGCTGTAAATCCTTATGGTCATCTATTTTGCTCTCTAATCATTCACGTTCATAAAAATCTAGCTTAAGGGAACCACACTTAGCAGGACTTTAACCCAAATGACTTGTTTGTATTTTCTGGAAATTTAACTCCACTAACTAATAGATGCTCTGTTTATTTTCATGAGTAAAGAGGCAAAATTCAATGCATTCAAATGGTATCACAATAAAAAAATAAATTTGCAAATCTGATAAATGCCGGAATTCAAGTAAGTATAGCAGAACAGTAGTGTGAAGAATAAGTAAATCATAGTTTTGAAAAGCACTGAGATTTTTAGAACCTCTCTTTATACCATGGTAATAATTGAAAAGAAAGAAAAAATTCCAGACCATGCTTAAAAATAATAAAATATTGGACTTATACTATATTATTATGGTATTACTTATACTAGAGCATAAATCCTGCTGTAGCTGAGGAATACTTTCTTGCCACACTGATGTTGGTAGAAATATCAGTAGGAGCTTTATTTTTTATTTATTTTTTTCATCAAACCACATTAAGCAGGCTCTTTATGTATGCATGTACATTTTGCCTTTTGCTGCTTGATGATCTTCTGTGAGAACACGTCCTCTGTAGCCACAACCACATCAGAATGGGTCCCTCCTAAAAAATAAGAAAAGTAAACTAAATGAAACACAAGTCTTGGAACCAAGGCCAGCAGACTTGCAGGCTGTGACTTACAACCGAACCCAGACTCCAACCGTTGGTCATCAGGTGACTGTCAAACCTGCAAACACAAAATGAATCCTTCTGATTATAAGCTACTGTAACAAAGAACATTGGTTTTCTACTCATGTAGTTCAGGTGTTATCATCTCAGGGAACCCTAGCCAGTTCCAACCAATACTATCTACATCTCTCCTCCTGAGTCTTTCCACAAAGCAGAATAGGGTCAATTTATACTTCCAGGAATATGCCCCAAAAGAGACTGAGATTTTTATAATTTTACCAATTCCCATACATATTCAATAACTTATTTAAAATTAGATATGTACAGAAGTTGGTGTAAATTATACAAATCAATTTGTATATTATACATAATTTATATTAATATGTATATATAAAGTAAATTGTATACACATTTAAAAAAATCTCAGCCTTTCACTGCCTTAGACAGGGATGATAGTGAATGCAAAAAGAGGGACGAACAAGAGGCATCAGAGAAATAACAGTCCACATAGATCACTGGCACAGAAACCAGAGGGTTAGAGGTTCTCAAGTAGTGCTGACAGCAAAGCATGGTGGAGAGCAAAGGTCAGGAACTGAAGGTTGAATATTGTAAAACCAATATGATTATCTATTACAAGTATTTTTGGGGAAGATAGACTGCAAGTGGTAAAATGGAAGGCTGATTTCAGTGGGTTTTACATTAAATGCAAAGTAAGTAGAGATAGTGAAGTTGTTTAATGTTTAAAGAACCATCTCTATGACTATAACCCATATAAAACACTATTTAGTTCCTACTCCCATAAAATTGATTGTCTAATGCAACATTAATAAAAATATCTGAGCTGTATTTATGAAATTAAAATATCAATAGCAACATTAGAAAATAGAATCATTAATTTTAGTAACTTACTTAAACCCATTAATATGAAAATGTAATAATTTCAACATATGATCAATGCAAAATATTTTGTATAGTTTTCAACATAAATCAGTAAACTCTGATATATTTATACATTTGTACATCTCAACTCAGACTGGTAATATTTCAAATGCTTTGTAGTCATACATGGCTATGAGTTTTATATTGGGCAGCACAGACTCTCAAAGAAAGGATATCCAGCAATAAACACAGCCCAACTATTAATAAATTCTGCTACAAAGGAGAACAGAAATCTTTATCAATTTGTTCATGGGCTAAATGGAAGAATTAATCTAGAAAACCTCTAGGGAGTAAGCTGACTGTTTAGATGCTAGATAATGGCTAATTGCCTGTCATTTTTCAGAAAAGAGATTGTAATTTATGACCTCAGGAAGACTGATGTGTGAATTATTTGAGAAAAACAGTATCAATGACAAATTATACATCCCATTTCAGACTAGACTGAGAACTGTCATTTATATATTGAAGCTGTACACACATAACATGAGTGTCATCATTTCCACATTTGTAAAGGAGAATCAAATCATTGTTTTCTCAATTGTACAGACTGGGGACTTTGTCTAATCTAAATTATTGTGACTGTATTTTAAAACTAATTATTTAAAAAACTATGTATTTGAAATACATGCATTCTCAAAGCAAATCTAGGGAAGTATATTACATTGATGATGGCTCTAAAATTCAAATGTCAGTGGTCTTAATCCTATCTCTAAATCCAGAAAAATGTTTTTTGTTTATTTATTCATTTATTCATATGTACATACATTGTCTACCCCCCCAGCTTAAATTCTTAATAAAGAATAAAAATAAAGGACTCTGAATAAGATGCATGAGATGTAATGGATATCTAAAAAGAAACATATTCACTGTATTTATGGTCTTTTGAATCTGGTCATCAAAGATAATGCTCTGTTTGGAAGTGTCTAGTATAAAGACAGTTGCAGTGTAGTATGAGGATTCATGAATGTCCTTAGGAAATTGTCCTGATTTTCCTATAACGTTCCTAGGAATTAACATGGGAAATCATGGGTGATATTCGTCCAGGTTTATCATATGAAAACAGGATATTTTAATCTGCAGGATACATATATATTAAAATGATAATTTAATTGGATGTATTTTATCTAGCTACTTCTATTATTCCTAATACTTGTATAAATAATGAGCACAGTTTTCTCTATCAGTTTCTTGATATTAAAGATAATCCCCTGGATAATCATGAAGTAACTGCTCTGAACTGGGTCTTAAGTCTTCTAGCTTGGCAGCAGCAAGCCAGGCTGTATGGACAATCCAGGTACTCCTTAGTTTCTGAGTCAATACCACAGGCACTAGAATCCTGTTGCCTCAGCCACCCACTCAGACCAATCAAAATGGTAGCATCCATTAAGGTGAGAATGCTCACCTTAACTTTCAAGCCACATTATTCTGAAGTTGACTGGATCTGGTTGGACCACTGGCTCCTTGTCTGTGTGGCTCATTTACAATCTTTATGATTACTGCTTCTGGCAATCCCAGTCTCTCTCTTGATCACATCATAGAGGTTTGGAGCCCACACACTTGCCTATTTCTTAAAATGTTCCCAGGAAGAAAGCCACCAACTATCTTTTTTAAATAAGTCAGAGTATATTTGTAGAATATTTCAATTTTTGTGAAATTTATGATCCTGTGTGGAAAGTAATGCTAACTTGTCTTAATAGATTGAACATTCACTTCAACAGAAAAAAACCCTTTGAAGGGCCATCATGTTATTTACAGTTTAATTTTTTCCCCTAAATGATGTGCCGAGCAGTAGGGAACCAGCTATCTTTTTGCTTGTTGTGTGATAATATTTCCTTATTTCCTTTACGTATTTTAATGTAATCAGTACAACTCAAATCTGCATAGCAATCAAATTACCAAGTCAACATAATCCAATGAAATGTTGAAGAGTCAAATAATCAAATTCAAGTTAATATTAATTGCTATACTTTCTGCACCTGGATTCAGAAAAAAGAACAGAGAAAGAAAGAGAAAGATATAATAGAAAATATATATCCACCAACCATGAAATAATTATTGCCACATTTTATGAGGTTGGCCAAACATTCTCTTTTCAAGCTTATATTGAATTCATTAACCTGGTTTCTTTAGTGTCTATACTGAATTTGTGGCTATAAACATATCAACATTTTATATCAAGAATGACATCAATACTAATATGCTGAGCTTGCCTACTAAATTATATTTTCTTTATAGGCAATAGATTATTATATGAAGGTATAGTAGGGAAGTCAGAAATTCTTAAATTCATTATTGTAATTCTGCTTCACATTATTTAATTCTATATGTCAACTCAACTCCGAGTCTCACTCTCCTCATTGGAAAGATCAGGGGTTAACTATATTGATGAAGCTTTACTCACTGTTTTTAAATATAATAATACATTTAAACTGTCTGCAAACTGTAAATAAAGAACAAACAGGTTGCTGATTTGATGAAATTCTTTGTGTTTTGTTTGTTTGTTTGTTTTCATTTAGCTAGGTTCTTACTATGTTGCCTAGACTGGCCTGAACTCCTGGGCTTAAGCTGTCCTCCCACCTCAACCTCCCAAGTCACTAGGATGACAGGCATGTACCTGTATGTCTGGCTAGATGCAAGTAATTGACAAAAGTGACAATAAGTGTCTGAATAAAAAAATATATTTGTTATACAAATATTGTTTAAGGTATTATTTCTATCACAGAAAAGATTAAATATAGCAAAATTTTACTATTAAATACAGCAAAAATTAAAAGAATTAATATATATGTGGCTGTGCCCTTATCTTCAAGTATTAGTTTTCTGCATCTTTAGAGTAATGCTAATTTTATAGGAATATGATGACAAGAGAAATAAAAAAACTAATGAAGTCATTTGCATAGAAAAAAGTCTAAGTAATATTCAGTTTTTACTCTAGGTAGAGATTCATAAAAGTCGAGTTGGATTTTCACGTGTGTTAGTGATGCCAGTTTTCCTTGTTACTCAATTATTGCTTTGGGTTTTAGTGAATTTTATACCTTCATTGTATAACCAGATGAATTTTACATCAGATAGCCAGCATGAAGGTGAAGACAAAGGAGGACAACTGAGTCACATTAACAAGCTCCTGTGCACCTCTTTCTAGTGAGCAACACCGCACAGCTGACTGTGACCTTGACTTAGATCAACACAGACACATTTCATCTATTTCTTAAATTTCTTGTTCAAAAACATGAACTTTTGTGTCTCTCTTGTTTTATTTAACATCATACATCTAAAATTCATTCATCTAAATTATTTTGCAAAATGGCAACGATATTTTAAAGACTCCACATGAGAAATGTAGGGAAAAAAGTTGCAGAAGCAGAAAAATCTAAATGGAACTCACAGATAAAACATAAAAGTTATGCATACTTTAAGTCAAAGAATGAGGCAAGATATTGGTAGAATATTAGGTTAGAGAATGTAGAATATACCCCAATTTTTTAAATATTGGATAATTTTCACTTAAAAATTCTACAGTGACTGATTCAAATATTTATTGAATAAGCACAATTGGAACTGAGCTTAAGAAAATCTCTCTCTGAGGGCAGGGCATTGTAGAGCACATCTATAATCCCAGCTACTTGCAAAGCAGTGTTAGAAGGACTATACACCAAAACCGGCCCTGATACAAGTGTGAGACCCTATCTGAAAACAAACTGGAGCGAAACTGGATGGGGCATGGCTCAAGTGCTAGAGCACAAGCCATGAGCTCAAACAATCAAGAGATCTGAGACACGGTTAGCAATTAATATGTTAAAATATGCCAAAATGAAGACAGCAGGAAGGAAGGACGGAAGGAAAGGAGGAAAAAAGAAAGGAAGGAAGGAAGGAGAAAACATGGAATTTTGGAAAACTGAAATCTAATGTGTACATTTAAAAATGGAAACTTGAAGAAGCAGTGATTCCAAGGTGAAGTACAAACTGTGCTAAAGGATTCTGAGTGTATAACAAATGAATAAAATAACTTCACTAAAGACAAGGGTGACATCTTGGAATCACTGACATAAGTAACTTTGAAAATGATTAGAGAAGGTAACAAATATTTGCATTTTTATTTCTAAACTTGTTTCTGGAGGGGAAGAGGAATTTAACAATTCTGAAACAACTACACATATATACTGTAATTGAAGTCTGGAGACAATGGATAGAAGATAGTGGGTGTTCACCTCTATTGAATCAGGAAGTTTTCGGTAAAAATGAGATGAAGCTATAAAAGTCATGTGACTAGGGAAGAGTGTGGTAGACATTGCTGTGAACTCATGTTTAGCGCAGTATAGATACAGATAAATACACCTAGACGTAGACACACGTATGAATGTACAAACAGTTTCACGTAGATGGCTTTGTTCTCTACCTCTATCAGGTGACAGCCTGAGAAGAACCAATGCCCCAGTAATACTACCCAGCATCCAGATTTTTTTATATGATGCTAAGAATTGAACTCAAGGCTCAGTGCATTCTTCGCTGCACAGTTGTAACATTTTAAGTAAAAAATATAAATACAGGTTTTTGAATTATGAGCCAAAACATATAACAAACAACCCTGAGCCCACATTAAAAAAATACAATACTGTATGAATAATCAGATCAAGAATAAAAAAAATCTCATGTAGAATAATTCCACATAATTTATGTAGATTTTTCCATATTCATGGACCTGGAGAATAGCTTCTTACTCTTTAAAATGTGGGCTATACATAGTGACTCTTTCCAAAGAATACAGTATGGAAAGGAAAAAGACCAACTCAACAGTGGAGAAACTTGAAAACACCTCTAGCCAGATATTTCATAATAAAATGCCTTGGTCACATAAATAGTCACGTAATTGGGTCAACCAGTGTAGCCCCATTGTGGCAAGATATGTAAGTCAGAGAATGAAAGAAGGAGATAATCTCTTTTTTAAATTTTGGGTGGTGAGAGTATAGGGTGATCTGCTTAAGAATGGATATTTATGCACCAATCAGTCCATGCACATTCTTTAAAAGCAAAGAAAAGCTTTTTGCATCAAAATGTGTATGCACACCCACCCATACTAACAAAGTACATAGAGAAGTAGCTTCTACTTCATGTCATTTAAACTCCAAAGAATTGATAGCTCATTGAGATGATGTGAACCAGGGATCTTTAAATAGTGATAATATGCAGTTTTATCTTGCCATATCCCCTTCACAGATATACTTCCTACTAGATCACAGGCATAAAACAACATTTTGACTGTATTTTCAGGGATGATCAAGACTAGGAGGCATAAATCTCACCTAATCAGAATTGCATTAGAACTTATTAAGTTCTAGCTCCCATCTTTCCAAAGGAGGCATATGAATAAGGCAGCTTCAGAATCTTGGATGAGAAAAATTTTATATTCAGGTAATCATCACTTTATTCTTGGAAAATTTTATCAATAATTTATGAAATACTCATCGTGGTTTTAAAATTCAAGTCATTTCAATGTAAATGAAGGACTCAGTAGCCACCCTGAAGCTTATTTTGCATTGATTACACTTACCTTAGGAACAGAAAATAAGCCATTTTGTATTGAACTCCACAGGTCTTAGGGCAGTGTTTTTCAGCATAAAATGTATTAATACCATTAGGAGGGCATGATCAGATTGAAAAATTGTTTTCCATTGGTGAGATAATATAAGAAAGCTACATCATTTTCCTTTCCCCCACCTACATTATCCTCATCTATTTCTCTCTTTCCTTTCTCTCCTTCCCACTCTCCCTCATTCTTTCCTTCCTTCCTTTTCTTTCCCATCTTCATTTCTTTCCTGTTTCTCTGTGTAGGAATGTCTCCATAAGATGTCAAGCTTTCCAAACATGAATCATTTTCCCAACTGCTCCATAAGTGGCCCCATGAATCTGCTGTTGACTTCTTCCCTCCCTTTCTCCTCTTACAAGGAAGATCTTAATTAGGTGCAGAAGTGGCAATGTCTGAGGTCAGCCTTTTGCATGTCATGAAATTGACTTCTCACTTCCCATTACCAACTATAAGCCACAATTAGCCTTGTCACTTACGTGAAACTGACCTGAACTGCTACTGTGTATTGACTTGCACATTCAGGAAGACATTTACTACTTGTTCATACATCTCTGTTCTGTTTTATTACAACTACAGGCTATTCTCACTAAGAGTAAGATCACAAGTGAGAGGAGGCCAAGGAATCAATTGCATTTGCTCATAATGACTCTGAAAACAAACCGTCAGAGGTCTTATCTTACCTATAAACACTTCCATTTTAACTTTTTATTACTTCAAACATTCACAGAAGTAGTAGCAAGAATAATGCACTTTTTTGTACAGTGTGAATCACCCAGCAGCAATATTTTATCAACATCTTCCAATATGTTTTGGTAGATTGTACCTCATATTTTTCCTGCATATTTCCTTCATCTCTACTTTCCTCCTTTCATTTATTCTTTCTTTTTTTTCATACTTTTTCTATACAAAAAAGTATTAAAAAAGTATAGTATATTATACAAATATACTAACAAGGGAATTTTACTGTGATAACTCCAGAGATGTGTACATCATACTTTGAACAAGTTCTTCCCTCCTTTTCAAAAGTGTTTGGTGGGTTTTCATTATGCTATCGCCACATGTGTACACATGTAAATATAGATACAGATATGTAATATACTTTGATCCTCTTCCTCCTAGTACCCTCTCTTCCCCCCATCTCCTGCTGATCCCTCACCAGAGTCCCCATGTTACACTCATATTCCATTATTATTATTAATATTAATAATATAACTTATATTATTGTCATTTTGGGTATAGATTCCACATATGAGTGAAAGCAAGCAATATTTGGCTTTCTGGGTTTTTTTAGTATAGCATGATGATCTCTAATTCCATCCATTTTCCTGCAAATAACATAATTTCATTTTTCTTTTTAGCTGAGTAATACACCAAGGTATATTAACACCAAAATTTCTTTACCCATTCATCAGTTATTGGACACCTAGACTGATTCCACAGTTTGGCTGTTATGAATAGTGTTGCAGTATACCTGGGTGTGCAGGTATTTCTGTTGTCCTTTTTTTCTTATTGTTGGAGCACTTTTAAAGTCTTAGGTAACATGTAATTAAATCTATAAATACTTTACCAGGCACTCTGATTGAAAAGTATATGTATATGTGTCTGATTGGTATAATAATTATCTCTCTGTCATAAGGAAGAAATTTTTTTAAATAATCTTTTAAGTTATTTACTAACTTGCCCATGTTTAAATTCTTAGTCTAAACCAAATGTCTTTTAAATACTTGGTTTTGATGGGTTAGGATACATAAAAGTCTGAACATTAACTTCTATTTAATTAATGTGTAAGCTGGGCATGGTAGTCTGTGCCTATAATTCCATTTATTCCAGAAGTGGAGATACAGTGGTTTTGAGTTCAAGACTAGCCTGGGCAAAAGTTAGGGAGACTCTATCTCAGAAACAAAATACAAGCAAAAGTTCTGGATGCGTGGCTCAAGTGGTAGAGAACTGGCAGTATTAGGTCCTGGGTTCAATTTTCCAGTACTTCCAAAAACAAAAGCACTCTATGGAATAATACATATCACATATAATTGCTTTTTTTCTTACTTATGTGTAATGCTCAGATATGAGATATAAGAATAATTACAGAAACTGTGTTTGCCTCTTTTTCCTTCCAGACTTGGAAATTTGGGCTGCCTAGGTCATCAGACACTGCATATAACAACATGTATGCTATCATACATGTTGCTTATAGAATTTTATTTTTTTAATCTCAAAGGAAATAGATAGTGAATGCACTTTAATTTATATAGTTCTCTTTTGAAGTAAGTTTAAAAATGAAAATCTAAAAAAGAGGAGTTGTATGGTTGAAGAAATAGCACAAGAAAGGAACCAATATTTTTTTTCTTTTATTTATATGTGCATACAATGTTTGAGTCATTTTTCTCTTCTTCCCCCCTCCCTGCTCCCTGCCTTATCCCCCCTTACCCCTTGCTATCAGGCAGAAAATTCTCTGCCCTTATCTCTAATTTTGTTGTAGAGAGTATAAGCAATAATAAGAAGGAACAAGGGTTTTTGCTGGTTGAGATAAGAATAGCTATACAGGGAGTTGACTCACATTGATTTCCTGGGCATGTGTGTTACCTTCTGAGTTAATTCTTCTCAAACAAGAAGGAACCAATATTTATTAAAAATTATTTGCTATTATAGTCTTAGAAATCACTTCATAGTTTTTGTGAAAATATAATTCTTTTTCTTTCATATGAAAAAAAAAATAAATGACATGCCAAAGCTCTTCCCTGAGCTACACAATGAATTTGTTAGCTACAAATTAGGGTTTTGAAAGAAAACTAATTAGTTTTAGATCATAGGTCCAACAGTTTAAATATGTGACTTAATTTCTTTAAAATCAAGAATGCTATTTACCAAAAAGGAGTATCTGTTAACCTAAAATGAGATGACTCATGTTGTTAGCCAATTAGATCATAAAGCTTAACCAGCACTGTCTGTGAGTGGTTGTTGTGCTCTCTGAAGTCATCAAGGGTAATTTTTAAAATATAGACTACAACTGGTAATTACCATTGAGAAAAGCATTGAATATTTAAAATAAAATGCAAGTCCCAAGTCTTTAGGGATGATGTATCATCTTTGAACCTTCCCAACCCTTGTAGGTTCTTGAGAAATTCATCCAGATCTCTCCCACAAGGAGGCTCTTTTGGAAACACTTGTTTTGGCTTTTCCTTGGAACACCAGGTATAAAAAGGACCTTCTCTTGGAACCAGAGTTCTAATTTTCTTTGGCGGACATTGTGTAGTTAATTAACAGAAATTAGGGGTGAAATCCTAGTATATGTCCACAAGCCTTCTCAACTCATTTTCTTGCAGGACAAGGGACAAAATCAGAAATGGAAGAAACCAATGCTTTACAGGACTAGTAATTGTCTCAACCAAGGGAGTATTTATACCAGGCAGGATAGAGTTGCCTCTTTCTGGGTTAAAGCCATTTCATAGGTCTTGAGTAGTTCTCCAAGATTCCCTGGGTCTTGACTCCCTGATCCTCACTCTGGTCTAGAACAAGATATGAGTGTGGGATTCATCTTCATGTGGAAGTTCCATGCCAGGCAGGGTGGAGTATCCCCATAATTCCAACTACTTAGGAGGCTGAGGCTGGAGGAGTCCAATTTCTAGGCCAGCCTGGGCAAAGTTAGAAATGAGACCTTATCCCTAAAACAAAATACAAAATAAAAAGGCAGGGGGTGTGGTTCAAGTGGTAGAGCCTGGGTTCAATTCCCAGTGCTGCCAAAAATTAAATATAAATTAATTAATTAATAAAAACAATACATATATCCAAAATTTGACCACGCAAAATACTGATGAGAATGGGGAGCTACAGGGGAATTTATTCATTGTTGGTGGGAATACAAAATTGCACAGCACTTTGAAGATTAGTTGGTGGCTTCCTACAAAATTAAGTGAACTTTAACCCTACAATCAGCAACTGTGCTCCTTGATTTTGAAAACACTTGTTCATACAAAAACTTATGCAAGGTTATGGATATTGGAAGTGACCAAAATAAACTGTTTATTTTGTAGGTAATAAACTGTGATACACTCATATAATGAGTTCTATTTGGCCCTAAAAAGAAATGAACAATCAAACCAAGAAAGACATGGAGGTAATTTTAAGTGGAATTTCTACATGGAAGAATTCAATCTGAAAAGACTAAATACCATACCATTTCAACTATGTGACATTTCATATAATGCAAAAGCTTTAGTCAGAACTGAATTCTCACTGGGGATTCAGGTGCAGGCATAGGGATGGACTGGGAAGAAGTGGTTGTCAACTGAAGTGGTGGTGTTCCTCTCCTGGATAAGGAAAACCAGAATAGGCACTTTTGATGGCTCTCAATACCCAGAAAGTTCTATTAAGAGTTCTTTCCTTTTTCACCCTGAAATGTCAGTTTTTCTAGATTACGAGCTGCATTACTCCCACTTGGCTGGCTTATTCTAGATCTAAAAAGGCAAGGAAAAAAAGATGTGGTGATGATGAAGGAACTTCCATGGGTCCTAAGGAGTTTGGGCCCTGAACCTAATATGACTAGAAGCAAGGAAACCCAACCGATTAATTTACACCCTTCCTATAAGAAGTCAATCTGTCTCAATCCCCCACATGCAGGAAGCCTCACACAGTCTAGAAGAGTTGGTAGCAGACTATATGATTTTCCTGTGGTTTCTCATAGCATCAAGAACAGCCAAAGTCTAGGAAGACGGAGATATCCAGAGAGCTCTGTCTGCTGGAGACAGCTACCAGCTCTGCCATCACCAGTACTGATGGTCCTCAGGCCCAAAAACCCAGACAGGTGATAGTGAGGCCTGATCAGTGTTTGTGTTTCCAACTTACAGAGGGATTTTCATCAGTTTTTTTTTTTCTTTTTTGCCTTGTCTTTTTTTTTTTCAAAGTTTTATCCCTTGGTATTTCAGTATAACAGGATAAACTAGGGAGAAGAGTGGGAGAGGGAAAGACAGGGAGAAACATTTCCTACTTCCCATGCAGTAAATAGGAGTAAAGATTTTCTTTTTTAAATTTTAGTATTGTTTTAGCCTCCAGTATACATGACTCTGCTAAGACCATGCAAATTATATAAAAATTAAAACAAGAAAAAGAAAGGAGGAAGAAAAAAAAAAGAACGCTATTTACAGTCCACCGAAATGACAGTTCGTGATGATAATCATCAGTCCTCAAAGAGACATGACAGTGTTTCTTTTTCCATAATCAAGAATTGGTTTCAGGAGATCACTATAGATAAGAATTAAAAGGTCTTTTCCACAAAAAATATGAGAAAAAGCACTATTTGAATGAAGTGGGCACAGTCACAAACCACATCAATTGCACCTTTGATTTCAAAGAATCAGGGGTGATGTGACCTGAAAAGGCAGAGGTGGTGCCCACTGTGGAAGGTAGTATTTATAATGCTTTCCCACAGAGTGGGAAACCTAAACAACACGAGGAAGCTGCAGACTCAATGCCTTACGGTACCTGAGGATGGAATTATTACAGGAATATTCAATGTAGGAAATATGAAAAGTATTTTTTTCTGCATGTATTTTTGTAGTTCTCAAGTCATTTCCAGTTGAACAAGTACAATTTATATACTTAGCAAAGTAAACAAATATTTAAAGACATATTGTGAGGGTTAATTTTGATTGTAAGTTCGCTTAGATTAAGAAATATATGAGTAAAGCACGTCTCTGGATGTGTCTATGATGTCATTTCCATAGAGGGTTAATTTGATGACATTATTTGGAGGTAGTAGAAGATAGGATGTAGGGCCTAGTTAAAGGAAGTAGGTCATGGGGACATGTCCTTGGGTGGCAGCTCTTGTTTTGGCCTCTTCCTGTATTCCTTTCTCTGCTTCCTGTCTTCCCTGACATGAGCTGCTTTCTTCCACCATGCCTTTCTCATCATGATAGACTGACACCTCTAAAATCAGAAGCCAAAATGAATAACTCCTCCCTTTAAATTTCCATGGGAGGTACTTTGTCATAGCAACAAACACAAAAATAACTAATACATGTATTAAGAATGAAAACCAGAAACAAATTTCTATTTAATAATCAGATAATAATAACTCAGTCTGAGAGGCTTTCCATCTCAAACCACATTTGGGTTTTGTGCTTACACAAAAAATTCACATCCATCTTGAAAACATTTAGAATGTAGGTACATTTTTGAGTGCATGCTGCTAAGATTTTTAAAATATGAAATTAGTTCATAGTATTCCACCACCAACGCTGCAATCAAAATGCCTGAGGGCTCATTTCATTTAGGTGAGATTAAATTGCTTTGATATTAATGCCAATGTTGTGTGTTCCAAAACAGCCATGTACCCCTAAGGGTTTGGATCCCATCCAATGTATTTGTCAATTATTCTTGAAAGTTCTAGCTGCCAAGATAATCTTTTATGTTTCACTTGCTTCTACACACTATGAAAATACAAGTTCAAGTCAAGGTACCAGGTTTTATGGCTGATGCTGGTCTCTGGACCAAAGTAGAGAGGAGATTCTCCTTAGCTCTATCCATCTAGGACAGAGGCTCTGCTCTGTGTCCACCTCTCCTTCATTACCTGCTGCTGCGTTCCTCCATCCCTCACTCACTTCTTCTTCAGAAAGGAAAGTCCCTGGATACAGCTCACAGAGGAGCAATGAGACTTCAGTTTTTCAAACATCTAAGTTCTTTGTCCTTGTTTGAAACCAGTCAGGAAATTGCTGTAATATAGGAAAGCTGTAATAAGCAGAAACATCTGAAGTTAGTTTTCACTGAGTTAATAATATTACATAATAAGATCTTCAGTCATAACATTTATAACTATAATATACATTTTTTCATGTGTTGTAACATAAAATGGGATGAAACTTTTATCCACTCAGAATTTGGACATTGTTTAACTTCAGTGTTACACAATTGTGTTAGGTAGTATAATAATGATACAGAAATCTCTGAAATTTAGAGATTTAGTAATTCTGATCTACAAACATCAAACACCTGAAATTATATGAAAGTTTGAAACGGCGTGGCATAGAACTCTTTATTGCATCAAAGTCCATATTCCATGTAAAACAGACAAGTGGTTATGCATATCACTCATGATACAAAATTGGTTGGAGATGGGTTTTTTGTCTATATTCCAATATCACAGGAAATCAGATGTGAAATACTAAAAAGTCAAGGTAGTGACTTTTTGTTAGTGTTCTGTATGGTAATATATCGTGTAAGTGAGCAAACCATCTTAAGACATTGAGAAAGACATCTATGATGAAAAGTCGGTCATTTTAAATTTTTCTGAATTTATCTTTTTCTGTCTGTGTGCATTTTAATTTTCTGTCTGCTCTTTTAATCTCAACTAGTTAGTGGATTTCACTTCCATGTAATGATGGACTTTCAGGCTGAGCTTGTAATTACAGTGAGGACTCTGTGTCCCAGTTTTTGGGTTAATTGGTAATTCCTCACACAGCATTTTTCCTGAAGATGTTTTACACTGCAATTGTTATCCTCTTTCTCATGACAACAGATTTAACTATTTGTCTAGGTATTTCTCCTTCAAACTTCTAGATAAGGGATGGGAAAGGGAGGTCTCATGGTGAAAGGATCTTCATTACCCTCTAAAATTACATTTTATGCCAGAGCCTTTATCTTGTACATCTCACCATGATTCCTTCAGAACAACTAAGTGATTTATTAGACTTTTCTTGTAACTAAAGTATTTTGCATAATATTAAATATCTTTCTTCTAACATTTGAAGGCAAGGGGGGAGGGAAGGAGGGAGAAAGGAAGGAAGAGAAGGAGGGAGGGAGGGAAAGAAAAGAGAGAGAAGAAAGAAGAAAGAAGAAAGAGAAAGATTTGATTTTTTTGAATTATAGCTAATAATGTTTAGACATGGATAAATGATTCTTTCCCAGAATCAAGTAAATTCAATATATCTAATATCAATCTTATCTTTTTTATCTCCCAACCAAGCTTTGCACCAACTGTTCTCACATTTCTCATCATATTCCTGGAATTCAGACTGAAGTTACAAAGTAACTCACAGTTCACTTCCTTCCTTTACCTCCAAATGTAGCCAGGAACATTTCCAGGAATGCTTTCTCCACAGTGTGAGGCAGAGAAAACCTTTCTTTCTTCCTTGATCTCCTCTTGCAAAACAAAGACACTAATTATAACTGTTGCTTTTTCCGTAATTCCTTAATATGTATATGGAACTAATCTTTTTGTTTGTGTTTGTTTTTGGAGTGTGAGGATCAGACCAGACCTTTACACATGCTAGAAAAGTTCTACCACTGAGTTGTACATCCTGCCCAATTTTTTATTGAAAAAAATAGTTTATGTCACCTTGAAGGAAATTTACTTTCAATATCCACTTAGTGAATATCTTTGTGAGGAATGCGTTGATTAAAACTTTAATGCTTGAGTATAAATTTAAAAACTAGATAATAAATAACTGTTCAAAATAATACTGCCCACCATAGAACACCCACAGTGGGGCCGATGTGGGGCTCATTTTGGACCTTAGTTTTTCTAGCCAACTACATCTTAAGTCACTAAAAAATAAATCTGTTAAGGTGGTTTGAAATATCAGGGATACCAAGGGTTGAAGTTGTCTGCTGAATTTATCCAAATGCCACTTCTAACGTGCTTCAATTACTTACTTGAACTGTTAAGAAAATTTTGGAATAGAAATCTTTAATTAATTTTCTGGGGCTCTCCAAGTACAAGAAAACACACCCAACTAAAATGTCTGAGAACACAATTTTATTTCCCTGTACACAGTTGTTGAGAAATGTCCCCATGTGGAATATACAAAAACTAGAGAATGAAAAATGTCAAATCACGATGCAGAAGATTTGGTCAGGGAGAGAAAATAGACTCTGCCGTCTCTCAATATTGTAAAATCACCTTCTATTCATCAGTTTGAGTTGTCAAAATGCAGCTCCACCCTTTGTCCTATAAGTAAGCTCCATTTTCTTCAGTCACTTTCTCACAGTGACATCCCTCCAGCTGTACCACATGTCTCCCCTTTACCTTTGTGTTGCAATCTCCATACCTACACTCTGTGACCAGCATATGGCAATCTCCAAAACTCTTCCCTTTATTGTGCCCAAGACACACATTGCCATAGTTAAACTCACGTTATTAAAGATGCACACTCGTGTTAGTGTGCACTTGATAAGAAAATAACATGATGGGCTTTTACAGATGATTTACTATCAAAGAAGAGTGAAAGTACTGCTAGACTCCTCCACTGTTCACACCACCCAGTGACTCCCTTTTCCCAGATGAAGGGTAACCCTATATTACTGTGCTCTAAAACCACTGGCCTTTTACAATATTTTTTTCTTTTCTTTCTTTTTTTCTTTTCCTCTCTTCTCCTCCTCTCTCTTTCTTGCAATACTGTTGGATGGACTCAGCCTTACACTTGCTAAGCAGCTGTTCTATTACTTGAACCAGGATCCCAGCATATTTTTGCTTTAGTTATCTTTCAAACACTATCTCATATGTTTTGCCACAGGCCATCTTTGGACCATGATCCTCCCACCTATTCCTCTGACATAGCTGGAGTTGTAGATATACAATACCAAGTTCGGCTTATTTGTTGAGATGGAGTCTCACTCCTTGTACCTAGGATAGCCTCAAACTAAGATCCTCCTGATGTCCACCTCCTGAGTAATTGCTATAACAGGCATGAGTCCTATGTTTGTCTTATTTCAGTTCTTTTCACGGGCTGTAGCTCTTCCCTTAGGACATTTATACCTTCCCTATATCAATCTTCCAATTAATCATTTGAGTATAATCAAAAATGTCACTTTCTCTGTGATATCTTTTTTGACACTCTAAAGTTAGGTTCCCCGTGACACACACCCTCCCTTACTGTATAACTTGAGTTCACTAAACTTAGGATGCTTTGTGATTTTAACTTTCTGTAGTATTTCATTCTTTCTATTCAACACTGATACTTAGTGTTGCCTTTTTTGTTCACTACTATATTCCCTGTGACTAGCAGAATGACTGGAATTAAGTTTTGGATAAACAATCTCTGGATGCATGGCAAAATCAAGACTTTGATTTTCGTAAGGAGTCACAGGAGCGAGGATCGTTGAGATTGGTCATGTCTGTGCACCCGTTGCTGTTGCAGTGCTGGGGCCTGGAGAATGTGCCAGATGTTCAAAGGCACTGGCATCAGGATAAACTTTTCACTTCAATAAATGCAATTTCTAATAAAATCCATGCCTTCTGCAGTCTATGTGGCTACCTCTCCAAATTCTTAAACAGAGCAAGACAAGTGATGAAGAGATAGGCAAAGAGAAAAGGAAGAAACACCTCATGGGAACTTAGTTAACCTTTGTGGTTTGGTCGGTCCAAACACAATTAACAGAGAAGTTATTAATGCTTTCAACCAGCTAATGTGGGCCAGATAAAAATCCATGGCTTCATTAAGAAAGGAAGAGGACAGGAAACATCAGTGAGGGGAACTGTATTTTTAATAGTTTGGTTGAACAAGGATAATGAGACAGCATCATTTTAACAAAGAGCTGAGATGGAACATTTCAAACACAGGTAACAATACACACAAAAGCCCTGAGGCATAAGAACAGCAGTGAGGAAGGAACTGAGTAGAAAAAGGGAAGAATGAGATGTGACACAGTCAAAGGGGTCAGGTGGTCAGAATTGCACAGTTTGGAAGACATTTTATTGGTTTGGGATTTCTTATTGAATGAAATAGGAAACTATGCAGGAGAGTGACTTAAGATGAAATGCTTTGAATGGGTAATCACCTGATTTGTGAACAGCAGAATGCAGGGTAGCAAAGGCAGAAGCAGAAAGAACTGTTCTGAGGCTCTTGGAAAATCCGGATGAGAAAGGCAGTGGAAATTTGAGCCAGGATGGCAGAAGTGGGACTGTGAATTTGTTGTATTCTGGATATATTTTGAAGATAAAGTGCAGGATTTGCTGCTAGATTATGTCTGTGGAAATGCTAAGGGAATAAATAACACTTTGGAGTTTTCTAACTTTAATAAAAAAGGGTTCAGTGACTATTTGAAACATGGGGGAAACAAGAGGGAAATGTGTTTGGTGGAGAAAAGCAGGAGTTTTTGTGAACACTGTAATGCTTATTTGAGATCCAAGTGAATCAGAAGATAGGTGGAAATGTTAATCTGTAAGTCATGTTAAAAGTTTTAGGAGTTTTGAGAATATCCATCATAGTTAAAACCATAGACAGTACTAATGGTGGGAGTAAAGATAGGAGAAGACCCAAAAACTTGAATATTCAACTGGGAAGAGATGAAGGAAATGGGAAGGAGCCAGGGATGAACCAGGGAAGTAGAAAGGAAACCTTGAGATGTGGTCTCCTGGAAGACAAAAGAGAAGTTGCAGCAAGGAGTGGTCAACTAAATCAAGTGGTTGGTTGGTCATTTGGGCTTGTTACTAAAGTTAGCCATTGGCATGAGCAACATGGACATCACTGATAGCTATGGAACCAGCAGTCTTGCTACTGGTTTTAGATGAGTTGAAGCCAGCAAATACCAATGTGACTTTTCAAGAAATGTTAGTATATAGCAGTAAAAAGGAATTAATACTGAGATTAATTAATGAACACCTATTCTCAAAAGAATTATTATTAATAGGGTAATTTTCACCAGGGGCTGGTGTCCTCCACCTATAATCCTATCTACTTGGGAGACTGCGATAGGCAGGATCAAGTTTTGAGGCCAGCCTGGGCAAAAAGTTCGTGAGCTGGGCATGGTGGTGCCATCTCAGCTGTAGTGGGAAACATGCAATAGGAGGACTGGGGTCCAAACCAGCCTAGGCAAAAGCAAGACCCTATTCCCAAATTAACCAGAGCAAGAAGGGAGAGGTGTGGCTCAAGTGGTAGAGCAACAGCCTAGCAAGCACAACACTCTGACTTCAAACTGCAGTGTTGCAAAAAAAAAAAATTAAAAATAAAGGGAGACAGAAGGAAAAAGACAGGAAGGAAAGAAAGAAGGAAAGAAGGAAGGAAGGAGGAAAGAGGAAGGAAGGAAGGAAAGAAGGAAGGAAGGAAGAAAGGAAGGAAGGAAGGAAGGAAAGAGAAAGGAAAGAAAGAGTTTGTAGAATGTGGAAGCAAGGAAAAGATTGCAAGGATGACATCCTTGAGTAGGCTAGAGAGAAAAGTTACAACCTAGGAGAATAAGCTGCTCTTAGGGGAAGTATGCTCATTAGTTATTGCTCAGAAAGATATACCATGAGCTCCACTGTGGATAGGTATCTGTTTGTTTTAAATACAAAAAGGAAAACAAATTTATCAACTGAGAGTGGAGAAAGAGTTACTAGAAGAGAAAGTCTATTAGAACAGAGATTGTTCTGTTTGTTATTGTTTTTGTTCTTTTGTATGTTTGTTATTTTTTAATAAAAGTACTAAGTAGCAGTGTCTTTGCAGATAATTAGCTCTTATAATTACTCAACTGCACTTTTGTAGCTGAAAAACGTTTATAGGCAATACATGCCCACACACACACACACACACACACACACACACACACAAACTGTGTTTCAGTGAAGTTTTCTATACAAAACAATGTGCTAGATTTGGCTGTAAACCATAGTTTGCATCCCTGATCCAGGAAAAAGGAAGGATGGATGGACTTGAACCTGAGTATTGGAGACACCAAGGCCCACTGGAGGTCAGAGTTCAAGACTCCAACATCAGGTCAATTGGCAGGGTTGAGGACATTTCTCCAGCCAGGTGAGACTAGGCAGCAGAAGAGCTTTTAGGCAGAGTTGACCTCTTTATCATTTTATTTATTTTTATAAGTGTAATATTGTGCAACGGGGTTTCATTGTGATATATATATATATATATATATATATATATATATATATATAATGTATTTTGCTCATTGTCTCTATTGCTCTTTCTTCTCCTCCCCTTTTTAAACCAATTTTAATGGGTTTTGTTATTCTATTTTCATCAATACATATGAACTACTTTGATCATATTTCCTTTCACCCACCTTCTCCCACAGGTTCCCGTTTACTCCCCAATAGCTAATACAAACAATGGTGACACCTACTTTTAAGAGACAAACAATAAACCCCATTCCCTATGCTGCACTTCTGTCTAATTTGAAGGGTGAGATGTAAACAATTTTTTTTTGCTCGTACTGGAATTTGAACTCAGGGCTTCATACTAGCTAAGCAGGTGCTCTACACTTATACCATGAGCCTATCCCTTTTTTGCTTTTGGTATAAGATAAGGTCTTGCTCTTTGACCTGGCGCCAGTTTCAGACTTTGGTCTTCCTACCTATCACTCCCTTGTCATTGGGATTACAGATACATGTGACCATGCTTGGCTTGTTGATTCAGCCAAGCATGAATCCCCCTACCTTTGGAGGGGCTTTGGAGTCCCCCTACCTTTTTTTTTTCCAGGCTAACCTTGAACTGCAGTCCTCCTGAAATCCACCTCCTAAGTAGCTATAATAACAGGTGTGTATCAACATGCCTGGCCCAATAATTATAATTTCAATAGTTCATAATATAACACGGCTTGGAAAATATTCTCTAGAATATATTGAAGAAATTTTGTATATTAATATAAAACATTATCACAGAAAATAAATATTTCATTTAAAAGCAGCCGTTCATAAACCCCATACTTTGTTCAATAGATGATACAGCAGCTGTGAAAGTAGTAACTTATATGAGATTCAAAGAAAATAATGAAAGTTGATTGAGCTTCAATGAGGATTTTATATCTATCATCTATCTATCTTTATCTACATATCTATCTATCCATCTATCTATATGTCTATCTATGTCTATCTGTCTCTGTATATTTTGATGTTTAGGCAAGATCTCACTATATAGCCTAGGCTGGCCTCAAACTTACTCTACAACCAAGACTTGACTCAAACTCATAACCTTCCTACCTCAGCCTAACAATGCTGGGACTAACACCCTGATATTGTGCCCAACTTTTTCTTAAAATATTTGTTTACATCATGTACTTTGAGGTTCAATAGTGCTTCTGTTTCTCTCTATTTATTTTGTGAATAAATAGCTTCCTATGTAAGACAGTAATATAGATCAACTTAAATTCTTCAGTATAAAATATATTCAAATCAAATCCAGTGGATTAAAAATTTGACCTTTTTTTTTTTTTGCACCCTTGTTCATCAAAGTGTGGGATGCAGGATTGCAGGGACAGCATCTTCTGGGCTCTGTAGACACAAGAATCTTATGGTGTCTGCTGACATGCCCTGGCAGGGCTATCCTGCCACAGACCCAGAGTGTGGGCACTGCACCCTCTGAGCTTGGCTCCCCAGTACTACTTCCACATCCCCTAGATGGAAAGGACAATTACTGTGAAAACCTTGTCATCAGTTGGTTTCATCTCAGTCTTTATGAAAGTCATTAAGACTTTTTGAGTTATTTGGTCATGCTGACTAATAATTTCAGTTCTGGCCTCCAAATGTCATTCAGAAAATCAAAATGAAGAATATTAAATTATGAGGACTTGTTCCATTCCTTGCTTTTCTCCCAACTCCAAGAGCTTTATTTTTAGATGAATAATTGCATCCTTTGTACTGAGAACAAATTAATAACCACTTGCATTTAGCACTTCCAATTTCACATCAGAAAGGTTCATGTACTCAGGCAGAGTAGAATATCAGTGACAATTAGTTAAAATTTAGCTGGCCTTGTGGAAAAAAGCCTTCATTCCAAGGGCAGCTATTGTTAAATGAGGACATTTGGGTTACTAGTCAAATATTAAATTAGATGAGTTTGCAGAAGCCATAAACATGTTATGACACAGTCCTACAGGAAGATAATAGAAGGAATAACAAATAGGCTTGGAAATCACATTTTAATTAGACAAACTGTTTTACACAGAAACCCTGACACAGCATCAGCTATGGGGCCATGAAGCCAAACATATAGATATAAGCCAGACTATTTGGAAATAAAAATGTACCACTTAATAAGCAGTTTGGCTCAAAATAATGACTTCCGTAAATCATTATAACTAGCATATTGAATTACAAATATGCCCTATTTGACTTCATTATTATTAAACATTATCTCTGGATACAGAAACAAAGTTCCATTTTATAGATGTACTTTTCAATAATAGGAAAATGTAATAAAATGAGAAGTTCACCATCAAATACATGTGATTTACTGCTTTAGGGGCAGTGGGGACAGGTTTGGTGGAACAGGGACCCTGAAAATAGTATGCACTCCAAGTGCAGCTAAAGCTGTATTCGCTTAGTGCATTTCAATACTGATTTCTGTATATGCTTACTATTTACTATGACAACATTTTCATTTTCTTCTCTCCTTGCAATTTCATACTATGAGTTAACCAGTCAGCTTTAGTGTCAAGGAGACTTCATTCTTTTCTTACCATCCAACTTCCTCAGATTTTCCATTACTTGGATGGTCCTAGACTTGGTCATGGGCAAACTGTTCACCACCTCTTATGAGAAATTCACAGAGCTCACTCCTATGTAAAATAATCAGAGATCTCAATGGAGACCCAGTGAGCTGCACTACACCTTTCATAAGCTATAGCTTTCCTGGCACTGCTGTGAGTCAGGAGGTCAAGAATGGATGCAATGAAGAAAGGCTCAAAATTACTGAAACAAGGTGAGAGGGAGGTATAGGAGGAGTCCAATGGCTAAAATTATAAGAATAGAGTTTACAGTGATATCTAAGGCAGTGGAAACCATGTACAGAATATTATCAATAGCAGAGGCTGACCCAGCATCCTGGAACACGCTGGCTGCTAAAAAAGTAAATAAAACCTATTTGGGTAGAAAAATCCTCATTAGAGTATAGGAAGTCTCACAAACAACCAAGTATAGAATTTGATAAGAAATAGTGGAGTGGCTGAAGGATTTTGTCTTTAGCAACTTTAAACACAGTCAACAATATCCTTTAAAGTAGAAATGATTTGTCTGCAACATGATTCTATGACTCAAGCTAATTTTCATATCATATTTGTTTTAATGCCAATTGGTTTACTCTCCT
This sequence comes from Castor canadensis, assembly GCF_047511655.1. Taxonomy (NCBI): domain Eukaryota; kingdom Metazoa; phylum Chordata; class Mammalia; order Rodentia; family Castoridae; genus Castor; species Castor canadensis. Next base: position 93,206,441 of record NC_133400.1, read on the forward strand.
TCTAAACAGCATATGCTACCCAATTGCTTGGTCATTCAGATTTGAGAAAAATTATGAAAAGAATTAAATGAATATGTATGTATGTATATGTATAAATACATATTTATATGAAGTGTGATTTAGAAATATTCTGATGCAAGCTCTTTAGAATGTGTTGATTGCTCTCTTCCCACCAAATCAACAATTTCTCTTTTTATCATGTACAACATGAACTAAACACGTTTATCCAAGGAATATAGTTAAACATCAGAAGATGTCTAATTCAATTTATTGCTTTGATTAAATTACAAAACTATTTTCATCTCAATAGGTCCAGAAAATCATATATTTAATAAAATCAGTTATCCAAATTTATTAAAAGTCTATCTTCAAACATGTAATAAAGTGAACTTACTTTACCTTATACATGATATGTCCCCAAAATTTCAGAAAATATTATATGCAAAGGTGAAATAACAAAATTAGGTTGCATAAGCAACAGAAATATGAAAAAATCTACTACACTTCTCTTCACATTATGCTTGAGTTCCTTGTATAGCTAGAAGAAAAATAAATCAAGGATAAAATATTGAACTGTAATGACTTTATCTCTAAGCTGTTCAGTCTTCACAAAATACCAAGTCCTCAACAAGAGAGTTTCTTTCTGTTCACCTGAGGATATTGTCAAGTAAATACACAAATTTTGTATGGAAAGCAATAGCTTAGATGTAATGAAGATATTCCTGACAAAGAAGAAAAATTTGAAATATGACAGAAAACTGTAGATTTCTGGGAAACGGAGGGAGCTTCTGAAAAAGAAAGCAGAAACAGTGTGGAAAAGGTCTCATAAACACACTCAGAGCTGTGGTTTACTAATGTCCTAGGCACTTCTCCAATCAAGTTGATAATCAATATTAATCATCACCCTTCATATGTCATATAGAAATACATGAGTTTCATTAAAAAATGCAAATAATACTTGCTTTGTGTTTTCCATGTAGTACCTTTACCAACTATCTTTACCTTTTCTTATGTCTATGAGTTTCTGTCTAGTTTTTTTGTATGTGATGATTTCTCTCTTCCTTTTTTTAAAATAGTGTCTCTTTGGTCTTTAGCTTTCAAGTGTGATTATGGTATTTTGCAGCATACTTTTATACACTTCAAGTTTAATGAGTCTCCTAGGTGTGTGGATTCATATCTTCTCCCAATGGGATGGTTTCAGCAATTGTTTTTAAAATACTTCTCTATCTCTGACTATCGGATCCATCTGTGACTTCATTATATGTTTTTTGGTCTGCTGGAATGTTTTCAACAGATACCTGAGTTCTGATCACTTTTAGAACCATTTTTCCTATTTAAATGCCTTCTAACCCACTGCAACACCAGAGCCCCTGGACTGTACCTTCAACTTCATTAATTTTTGTCTTCTGCCTGCTCAGGTTTGCTGTTGAGCCCCTCTATACTATTTTCCACTTAAGTCATTGTACTTTTTAACTCAAGAAATTCTATTTGGATGGTTTTTACTCTTTTCATTCCTATTCTAGTTTTGTTAATACGTCATTTTTCTTGATTTCCTTTGCTGCTCTGAGCATCTTTAAATAAGAGTGTTCTGCGAACTCATTGTCTAGTTAGTTCAATTACTGGGACTATTCATAGAGAGTTTCAACTAGTTTTGCTCCTCTGTATTATCCCAATCTTTCTATTTCTTCCTATGGCTTGTGGTTATTTGCTGAAAACTGACCACTTGAATAGTATAATTTGGTAATTGAAACAAAAACGTCCCTATTTCTAAAGGTTTGCAGTTTTGTTTTGTGTTGTGGTTTTTGAATGTTTTACTTATTTTTTTTTGTAAAGTGACTTTTCCTAGCTATTTTTTTTTTTTGGCAGAACCTGTATTCTCTGCTTTCATCACTGAAGTATCTATTCCCTATCTTATCTTAGGTTCATCTGATGTTTTGAGAGATACTCCCTTGAACATTAAAAGATACAAGCAAACAAATTAACAAATTTAAATAATAGTTGTCTCTTTCATTCTTGATTATTAGCTCTATGAATCTTTAATCCTTTAACTCAGCATGGCTTGCTGAGTCTAAGAAGCAGTATAAAGATGACTTGATGGAAATCATGCCACACATTTCTGACAGAGAGGAAGTATTGCTTCAGCCTTCCACACATGTGTAGAGTTTAGAGACAATGCTCAATAGCATTTAAAATGATGAAATGAGAACAACCACCTCCTTCTGCCTTTGGTTCAACACCATACTTTCTTTGCCATACCTGTGCAAGTAATAGTGATGTTTTTAAAATTTTGAAATCAAGAAGTAAGAAATTGATAACCTTAATATTCTTGCAAAAGGTAAATTGGGTTGTACTATGAGCTTGGAATTATAGAATTTTTACCTGCATGATAGATGAGCTGATTAATTTTAGACTGTTCAGACAGGTGTCTCCAAATAACCACTTTTACTCTGAACTTCATCTGTCTCACTGTGTATTCTGATGGTGTTCAATGAACAAACTGAAATGTCAATATAAAAAAAAAGTCATGTGATTGGTATATGTGATTTTGTTTTATTAGCTTTCGAGAAGATAGTACACTGGATGTGAACCACATAACGTTGTTCCCAAAATCTGAACCATAGCCCACTTTTCTGTTTTCTATAAAACCCACAATCCTAGGCCAACATTAGAGGTAAGAAGCTGTTCCAATCAACATAGATTTAATGCTACCATAAGCAAATGTAGCCTCATTAGTGAGCTGAAATTCAAGCAATCATGCTAAGATTCCTCTAAGAGAAAATGAGAGGGTGAGTGAAAGATAATTTGATAGGAATATAAAGCAACATTCTCTAGAATAAATAAGAACTTGATAAATATTCATTGATGTTCCTCCTATTCATGGTAGCAATTCCTAACAATTGTGAGAAATAAAATAAAAGAATAATTAGTCATCATCAGAATATGCAAAATCATAAACTCTGATGAAATGAAAAATTCTTCAGAAATCTTTAAATGACAATTTTCTGAATTAATTTTAAGTTTGTAACACCTAGAATGATCTGCACCTATCCTACTGATTACACATACTGAGAGAAAATAAATATGATGATTCTCATATTGTTCAAAATAATTACTATAGTTCAGCAAGTTCAACCTAGAGTTACACTGCTTTGAGAATATTTGGAAATAATGTAAAAATAATTATGAAGAAAATCTGAAATACTGAAGCCTTGGACCTGATAACCAAGGTGAAAAATCTAAATGCTTCTGGACACAATTATTGTTATTATTATTTTGCATCATATGTATTACATTATTTATCATACAAACATACTTTTGTATGATTAATTATCTTTGTATTGTTATTCACTGTTTTTCATTGAAATGGGCACTGATTTCACTGTGATTAGCAATGAAGTGTAATTCTTCAAACACATTCGACATTATGTATTTTTGCATAGCCATTAATGCCATAACATAATTTTAATTGATGGAATAACTTTGTTAGGACTATAAATTTTATTTTACTTTAAAAAATTAAATATATATTCTTTTTTAAATTAGAAACTACAATTAAAATTTTTGGATGAAGATGTTAGAAGGTTCAAAATCATTTATTCTTAATTAAAATCAAAATAAGCATTACCAAACACCTCACTATTAAACAATTTCTCAGTGGATTTGAGAAGAGTATGTTTTGAAAACAAAGGAAATTCACATTTTAAATCAACCAGACACTCATTTAAAATTTGAGAACATGGGCTGAGTGTGTAGCTTAGTGGTAGAGGAAGTGCTTTGTATGTGCAACATTCTGGGTTTCTGTCTCAGCATTGTAAGACAGTAAAATTTGAGATTATATGTATCCAGCATATTCTTCCTTATGATTAATTAGTAAAAGTTCAGTAATAGAATTATGTTAAAATTAAGAAATCCAAATCAGCACATAATTTATTTTGAATTGCCTATTTATTTATTCAATAAATATCTATTGAGCTCTTTTTCATACTAGGTTGTGATCTCTGCAGAAATATTCCTCAAAAATCACATTTTCCAGATTTGCCTGACCATACTATTCATCTGGTGTAACATCAACAATATCCCAGTTTCCTACTCTCTTTTCTTTTTTTTTTTTCATAATTAAATTGTCTAGAATTTAATTCCATTCTTTTTTTTTTAAGTTAATCTGTTTATTTTCTCTTTTTTTTTATTCATTTATTCACATGTGCATACATTGTTTGGGTCATTTCTCTCTCCTGGCCCCCACCTACAACCTCTGCCCCCCTCCCCTCCTCACTTCCAGGCAGAACCTGTTCTGCCCTTATCTCTAATTTTCTTGAAAAGAAGACATAAATATCATAAAAAAGACAAAGCGCTTTTGCTAGTTGAGTTAAGGATAGCTATACAGAGAGATAAACAGAGTGGATAGAAAAGAGAGTAGGAGTGGGGACATCAAAACATGAAAGCATTTGATATCCCCACTCCTACTCTCTTTTCTATCCACTATCTTTATGATGTGGCCTTTGGCCTCATGTACATGGCCTGAAGCTTGTAGGATGCTCTTCCATCTCCAACATCAAGTTCATAGTCAATGCAGGAAGAAGTCTGATGCCTGTATAGGGAAGCAAAGGCATGTTTCCAGAAGGAACCCTCCTTCTGAGAGCTCCTAAAAACCCTATGATGGAAAGGTATGGTATCATTGTTAGAGGACACAGGTGATGAAGGTACAGATGGCCAGCGTATGCTGTGATCGCTCTTCTGGGTGCTCAAACTAAAGATGGATCTGAACTCCACAGTTTAAGGGAACTATCATCTCTTCTCTGTGCCCTTTCCAAATAAGGCTTTGAAATCATGCAAGTGATGGAACTTTACCCATTGGGGTTCTACCATGAAGGCCAACAAAACGTCCCTGACCATCGTCCTGCACAGCTCCCATCCTCTTGAGCTGGGAGGAGGTAGAAGGAACTCAGAGATAAACATGTACACTTAAGGAAGCACTGATAAGGTATGTAGGAGTTCTACCAGAAGAGGCTATTGAGTCAACATTGAAATGAGTTTTCAGCAAAGATTTATGAGACAGATTTGACAGGGTCAAAACAAAATTAGAGTCACAGATGGGTTTGGGGAGATACACAATGTCCATTTTAAAGAACACTGAGAATGAGAGATCCAAAACTGTCAATGAAGAATGCTTTTCCTGTGCACCAGAGGTTGACTGGCATTTCATTAGATGAGAAGGGGCTGTCAACAGACACAGTAGTCCACCTGGGGCAACTGAGAGCTGAACTGCAGCAGAAGACATGGACAGCAGGAAACATGGACAGCAGAAGACATGGACAGCAGACATTAGGCTCTTCTACATATTCAAAAGATTTTCTTCACATACAACACAAAATTTTCTCTTAAGGTTGAGACGAGTATAAAAACTTGTAACTAAACATTTCTCCTAAAATACTGTTAAAATCCTCAAGCAGATTATTATGATGCTATTGGATTCTATGACTTTACACCCCAGACTGAACGTTCTAAGGAGAAGGATCATAAGGAAAAACAAACTAGCCACATAAAATCATAAAATTGAGTGCAAGTCAGGTGTCTTGACACATGTTTGGTAGTAAACCAAACTACCCAGGAGGTGAGGCAGCAGGATTGGGAGTTCAAGGTCAGCCCAGGCAAATTAGTGAGACATTATTTTAAAAACAAAAATAAAAATAAATGGTCTGGTGGGGATGTGGAGCATGGTTCAAGTGGTAGAGCACTTGCCTAGCAAATGTGAGATCTTGGCTCAATTTCCAATAACTAAGTAAATTAATTAAAAAAAAAAGTTGAGTGCAGTCCATTTGGTTTTGGTGGTTAAAGGCATGTCCTTGCAACCAACATGGAAGAAAGAGCATTAATGTCTTTAATGGATAACTGGGTCCGCAGAATCTAATAAAGATTGTGCAGCTCTATACGTCTGAAGACTGGTTCCAGGAAAGCAGCAGTAAATTTTGTTTAGAAAAAGCAGTTCACAAAAAGCAACAATGGTTAGAAAATAACACCAAACTACCAAGAAACATTGTTTTTTAGACTGCAGTTATCCATAATAAATACCATTTATTCCAACGAATGGCTTTAAATAAGACTGGTAAACTTAGTTAAAAAAATCTCCAATTTTAATGCAGCAAACTGTCCTGATACACAAGCTTAGGTGATAAGGACTTTAATTAAAGCCAATCTTATAGATGCTTCAAGTAAATGAGCATTGTCCATTAACTTTTGTAGTTTCTGACAACAAATGGTGTAGAATGGGATCCATTAGGCAAGACAGGCACATTGTGTAATGCTTAAGGGTGTAATAAATGAATATGGCCATCTGACAAGAACTTGAGGCATTATAGTCTATCTGATGTAAAACTTTAGCTTTTATAAATGCAAGACAGTGTGCATAAGGTTATAACAATAAAGAGAAAGATGAAAGTGGATTCCTAAAAGGAAGAACATCTACAGGTGGGTAATGTGAAATACACAGATCTTAAATTCTTCAGTAACCTAAGACACATATCTACCTTGTTTTCATAGTTAATAATTATTATTTAATCATTAAAATCCTCTGGACAATGTGTTTTTAAAATGAGCAATTTCCAAATCCGCTCAATATGAATGGAATTAATTTTCAAAAGCAATATGCACCCAAATTAAATTAAAGACTATGCATATTTAGAAGAGTTGATATAAAGTCATTAGGATAGAAACTGTAGGGAACTTTTCATTAAACAGAAGTATTTGATTTAAAGTAGCATGTTTTATATCCTCATTACATCTTGAGATGGAATGGTAATGATATTTAATAGTAATTGTCTCTTTGCTGGCTTTACTTAATAAAATTAAACTACTTAAGATCAGTTACCTGTGTATATTTTTGTTTTAAAATATTAATTATCTGCAAGTGTAGGAATCATTGGTCTAAATAGCCAAATAACAGATAATTTCACAGATAGCGTTCCATTCCCAAATGTACAGGTGTTACAACCTCCAATTAAATTATATATAAATATTACTTTGGAATGTTATATGTAAATTATAAGCATTGTATATGGAGATATATATATATATATATGTATATACATATATATATATATAAACTCCTCGATTCTAATAATCTCTTAAGGAAAATAAAAAGGTAAATCCCAATTCTTAAGAGATTATTCTTACCTTGCTGCTTCTTGTGTCTGAGCATATTTCTGGATATTACTCTTAAATTTTTCCTAGATTAAGATTCAGATAGCCAGTGCCTCCTTACAAAATACTGCTGTACTACTGATGCATTTTTTTAGCTTTATGTATGAATGAAAAGAAAAATATATTTATCAGTATAAGTAAACACTAATTCCACAAACACATCATCAATGTATAAGTGAAATACTAGCCTAATCACTATGTAAAGAAGCTCTACAAACTTTGTTAGCTTTGTATTGCTTGAAATACATGTATAATAATTGCATACATTTTCTTGTGTTAATTTTGCTGAACAGTGTCAGTGCAGGTATTTCATTCTTTTTCTGCTGTTTTTGTTAAGTGAAAACTGCTTTTGTGACAAAGACTTGTTACCTTAAAAATTCTTCACATTTATTTTCACAGTTCATCTAAAGCTCACTGTATGATTTCTGGCACAGCAAGAGGAAACTGAGTAGATAAGTACAGAAAATGATCTTAGAACCAAGTCAGCATTTTTATAGGATATGGGTTTTAAATGCTAGTATTTTTCCTTCCACAAATCCTTAAAAGCTATCATGGAAATTTTTTTCTCTTAACTTTTCTCAATAACTCCAGAAATATCTTCTTTTTTAATGTTGAAAGCATTTTTCCAAATAACATGAAGGCTTGAGATATGTTTGCATTCAGGTTTTTTCTGAACTCAGTTATTTATATTCACAAAAATATAAAAAACAGATTCAACTTATGAGATAAAATGAAATTTATTTTATATCTAAATTGCTTATAGCTAGTAGAAATTGTAAATTTCTACTTCATCTTCAGAGAAAGATAGGCATTTCGCTTCTCAGATATGATATCTGCTAAATGAATGTTTCTGTATTGCACTCAAATGAACACTTTTTTAACAGAAGAAAATGTGGAACCCATTGTACATTAACTTCACAAGCAGCTCTAGCGTTTAATTTCTTTTGGTTTCTCATCTGGTTTGCTCCTGAGGAATTACCTCAGGAAATGAGCTGTGCTTGTGAACTAACAGGGTTTACTCCTTCTGTTTTAAGTGGTATGATCGTATTTATTTGCTTTCTCATAGTTACACAGTACATTCTACTGTCTTTAGGATGTAAATTTTACTAAGTCTGTGCAAATGAAGGCTTTTAGTCATTTTAAGTTTTTAAAAATTTTTTATCTTGATGTCACATTTTTATATGTTTGTCTCATAGAAGACTTTCTTTTTGCACTCAGTTACCAGAGAGAATTAAGGCATAGATCAGCATAATTTGGAGGTGAGGACTTCTGTTACCCATCTGTTTTGTTTTATTTTGCCTTATCTACACAAAGAAAAATATCTTATTCTTAAAGTCTAACCTTTCAAGGTACTTCATTTTTCTTTCTGCCAAAATGTTCTTTGGCATCTCTTCCCTCACCCTGAAATAATTAATGAAGGGCAAGGATTTAATTGGGTTACCTTATGATTTTAATTATTTTCATTGGGAAATTAAAAATGATGGTAGGTGGCATAAAGCATTTAATAGGGAACTCTGAGAGAACACTACATGAATAGTGTGGAGCAAAGTTAAAAGGGGGTATATGGAGAAGAGGGCTCTTAATCAAAATCTTTTGTATCTTAGAACCCTGAGCTCTCTAGGCTTACAAAGCATCTTGCTGTTATTCCGCTGAATTAAGCCTACACTGGCCCTCCTATATTGAGGAATTTAAGAATAATAAGATAGGCTTAAGGTTTTTTAAAAAAGCTTTCTTTATGACTTACATGCTACAAGGAGATTTATGTTTGAAGCCCACCCTGTAATAATTAATCTCTTTAAAATTCTGAGCTTACATTCATTAGTTTCCATGGACTTAATGGAGGAAAGGTTTATTCCTACTGCAGTACTAACTGTAATCCTGTAGCTAATTGAGAAAACAGATTTCCTTTAAATTGATTGTACACCTCATGAGTCATTGTTTACAGATTGAAATGAGAAAAATAAATTGTGTGTGATGAGCCTCAGATCTGGGTTTCTTGTCCTCCCTCATTGTCACCTAGTAGTTTTTGTATCTGCCTAAGCTCTGCAGAGAATTCACCCACAATGATCTGATTATTGCCATTTGGGCTGGTTTGTGTAAATGCACTGTGTTGATCTTTTGTTATATTCTTGATATTTTTATTGTTTATGGCTTTCAAATGAAAGAAAATAGCAATATATCTCAGACAGAGTATCCTACAAAAGAATCTGAAATACAGCCTTACAGATTCTGCTCTCAAAATGGGTCCTTATCCATCTTTGTTCCCCTTCCTCTCTTAGAACAGAACTTTTGTCTGAATGTTGAAACTTACCCTACCTTTATATCACAAGCAAACAAAAACATAGTTGCTATGCTAATACCAACTTTTGAATAAAATATTTGTGCAAGAAATGGAGAAAAGGAACTAAGACTCCTCAATGTGTCATCTCCAACTTATACTCCACAGAGATTAAACCTATTTCTTACTGCAACACAGACAATTTGTATGAGTGGAAACCAAAATTATCTTTAATTCTGAAGTAAAGATCATTGAAGAAATGTTTTTGTGTTGTTGTTGATAGTGTTGCTTATTTTTTTAAAGAAGTAGACAGTGAATGACAAAGAAAGAGCCTTAATACATGTGTGCTTATACATATATATATATGGATACATAGACATTATATATATATATATATATATGTATATATATATATATATATATATATATATATATATATATATGTATACTATAGTCTCTCTTTACCTGTTTCAAATGTTCAAGATAGTAATTCTGGAATGTCTACAGATTGTTCTATTAATTGTTGATGAATCAGATTCCCCATCAATATCTAGAAACCAAAGCTTTGGATGAAACTATGAATTCACATGGAGAAAGGTGAACATTGAAGTGGCTACCAAGTGTGCTATTGTCCCTCCTCAGTATACTTCAAACACAAGATGATGAACTCTCTAAGTTTCATTGAAATTTGCTTCTAATTGCCTGAATTTTTCTGCCTTCCTTTATTTTTTTAATGCTCATGTTAACCTGCTTGTTTTCCTCATTTTAAAAAATTTTAAACTTGATGAATATAAAGAATGGAGAACTCAGTATTGAAAAAAGGAACAATACTAAAAGCAGCTAGAGGGAAAACATATTACACATAGAGAGGCTGCATTTAAGGATTGGAGTTTGTATTAGAAATCTTAGATGACATACAAGAATTGTCCTACATCTTTTTAGAGCTGCAAGTTCTATTAGCACAGAATTTTATACCCAGTGAAAATATCCTTCAGGGTTAAAAAAGAAATGCAGGCATTTTCATATAAGGAAAGCTAGTACAATTTGCCATAATATTGGTAGAGTCAACAAACTGACTATATCACAAATCATAAAGGAAATTAGCCCAACTGAAGAAAATAATATCAGAGGAAAACTTGGTTCTTCAGGCATGAAGGAAATCCATCATTAAATGTAAATATGTAGACATTCATAAAAGAACATTTTTCTCAAACCTTTCAAGATAAATATAAACTTCAAAGTGGTAGACTCCTTGATATATGTAGATATTATATCTATCTATCTATCTATCTATCTATATATGACATATAAAATACATGGTTGCAAGGTTTGTACATTTCCTTGAAATAGTAAAAAGTTTTCTTGAGTTTGGTGAAAATTAAGTTATAACCCAAAAGTAATTGAGAAAACACTACAAAGAATGCATCAAAAAGTCCAAAATAAGTTAATTTGTTCTGCTAAAAATCCTACAATAATTCATAAGGCATGGCAAAGGATTAGAAGAATAGATGGAGCAAAAAGAAAGTAGACAATGAATAGGAAACATGATCCCAACTCTGTATTTAAATACTGATGGAAGAAAAACTCAATTAAAAGTCAGAGATAATTTAATAAGGATAAAAAAAGGAAGGTCCTACCCAACTGTATGCTGCCTACAAGAGATATTCTTTAAATATGAACACATAGAAAGGGTGAAAAGAAAATGATGTGAAATGCAAACAGTAATCAAAAGAAGGATGGAATGGCTGAATTAATATACAGAAATTGGTTACAAAACAATATTACATATAAAAAGGAATACCTTATAATTTTTGGGGAAAATAGCAATCATCAACAAGACCATGTCAAAAATCAACAATGCAAAAATTGCCAGAGTCAAAGGATGAATACACAATTCAACACTTATAATTGGGAGATATAACATCAATTATTCAGTGATACATAGCAAACCAACCCAAAACTTTGTGGTTTAAAATACCAATAACCATATATAACGTCTTACTGTTTCTGTGTATCAGAAATGTGCAATTAGCTGAGGGTCCTCCAGAGCCATTCAGAGTTCTGTGGAGGTCTGTCAAACTCTGCAGGATCCTGTACAGCCCTGAAAAGCCCTCATTCAGCAGCATACATAATATTGCATTCAGATATCAGCTACAGCTCCAGGTTATCCAGCCTAGGGCTGGATTTTCAAGGCAATGTACTTATGTGGCTGGTAGGTTAGTGTTATGGTTAGTTATCAGTTGGAAACCTCAATTTATGTTTGTCTCTGTAAGCCCCTCATAAGCTGTTTAGTGTATTCTTTGCCCCAGAATAAGTAATCCAAGACTTCAGCATTAGTTTTATACCTTCATGTCCTAATACAGGAAGTCAGGCAGGGTCGTTTCCACCATATTCTACTGTTCACACAGACTACCTCTGATTAAATGTGGAGAAGGCTATTTCACTACCCAAATGCTAGGAGAATAGGATTATTATAGACTAGATACTATAGACTTCTCTTTGAGACCCAATAAAACAAATACATCTGCATGAAAAATATACTCACAACTTTTTAGAGCCCTCCAGATTCTCCTCTCATTACAAAATCAGCTCAAAGTCCAGGACTTCATCATGCAAATTTGATTTAGATGCAGATGACACCCCTTGGTTTGAGTCTTAGTTATATTTCTTAAAGTATAGCCTCTCGAACTAAAGACCTGGAATCAAAGCAAATATGTGTCTTCTCTCTAAACAGACTACCACAACGTGGATGGCTACAAGCATAGAATAAGTTCTCTACTGGATTATGCCTCCAAAATTTATTTTCAAAGCTCTACTTCTCTCTCTGCTACTACCAACTACCTCTAGAATGCCACAACTTCCTTTCTCTTCAAAAGTTTTGTAAGTAGCCTCTCATTCTCTCCTGCTGTAATTAGTTTTCCAGAATTTAACCAGAATAATCATTGACCATGTAAATCCAATCATGGTAAGTTCTAGCATATTTTCATTACTCTAAATAATATGGAAACTCTTTACTAAGGCCACAAATTGTATGGTAACCAATGAAAACTCTACTCTAATTTTTCATTCCTTCTTAACTAGTCACAGAAGACTCCTTTCTGTTTTTCCCATGAAAATGTTTCAAAGATGTTTTGTCTTCTGAAAATATTTCTTCTTACTGAACTTTTTGTGCTCCTTTTTATGTCCCAGAGAGATTTCTACAGTCCCCTATGTAAGTTTCTTTTGCATATCTGTCATCATTTCTATTACATCGCTTGCTTCTGTCCTTTCATACATTTATAGTGATTTGAAATAGCACTAAGTTTTTTAGCTTAAAATATTACTTTTTTATATTTCTTTCACTGGGATTTAAACTTTGTACATTTGGGTTAAAGAAAATATAGATTATATTATCAAGTTATAGATGTATATAAATCAGAGATCTTAGCAAGTATTAACTCTATTAATAATTTCAAGTGTAACAGCAATCAAGAGGCACAAGCAAAGTAAGAGGCCTACCCAGGTCCTGCATGTATAGCTTACTTAGTTTTATACATTAAATGATCAGTTTTGGGGTTAATTTGATTAATGTACAGTTGCTGATTATTCAAATAAACACTGTCTAGAGGTTGGAGGTACTTTATACATTTGATTAATGTCTATAATCTGGTGACTTACATGGGTGGTCTGGTTCCACAAGTGATAGCATGAAGGTAAGACAGAGGTGACTGCAAGGTGTAATCATGCATGAGTGGGCAGCAGCTTCAGTTGGTACCTGAGAGATCCAGCATGTCCTTTCTCACTGCTTGCCATATGAATTTCAGACTTGCCTGCACAGCTCACACTATCCAGTAAACTCATTCACTGCAGCAACAATCATACCATTTATCTCCTTCTGGTCCTATTTTGCTGGTTATACTCTGTATAGGAGTTGAATAGTGAACTCTTATGTCATTCTAGTATATCTTCTGAAAATTCTTATTTCCCACCCACATTTTCTAAATATATTTTTCCTTAGCAATTCTTTGTTTTTCTAAGTCAGCTTTCCAAACTTTTTTGTCATCCATCTAGTCCATGTTAGCTTCTAACCTGTATCAGTGTAGTTCTCCTAAAGGGTTGTCAAGGTGTTACTGGCTAATTACCAGCTGCTATGCCTCCCTTTACCTGAGTATTTGAATTTAATAGCAAGCGTTATGTGGCCACAGGGCCTTAACTCATTATCAGGAAGCTGTTGCTTTGCCTGACAATATCCCTTAAAGCATGTTTCTTTGAATGCTTTCTGGGAAGAAGACCCTAGAGGAAAGTTTTCCTTGAATAAACGTGTCTTACAAATCCACACACAACCATTAACATAATAAAAACTCTGAGAATTATAGACACCTCCCTACAACTTTTAATGCTCAGATTCAGGCTTTTAAAACCCTGTTTAACCTTCCCACTCTTATTTATAACATTGATTTAGAAGACTCAGGATCTTCTAAATCTTCCCAAAGGAGTGGTGGGAGCTCACTCTTCTACCCTTTAAGAGCAGGGTGACCGTATAACTCATTTTCTAAGCCAAGATATATTTCATAGTAGCAGGGAATGCTCTTGCTAATTATGTTAGAAAATAAGGTGGAAATTGAGACTAGCTAGGACAAAAATCCAAGTGTACTCAATTTCAGACAGTAGAAAACACCAGTCTAACTATTTTTAAGCAGCAGTATCTAAATATCCCTACCCACATCAGTTCCTAAATAAAAACAATTGTATATATGTAATATGTATATGGATTCTCTGAAAGTAAAAATGGAAATACTACAAAGCTGAAAGCTATTTCAGCTGACAGGTCAGCCCACATTTTCATTAGAAATGAATACTACCCATGACACAGTGAATGAATAGGGCTTTGTTTGGTAGAGGTACAACATTGGGGGTTTACTAATCTGTCCCTATTGTGCATCTAAATTGGAATTCCTGGGTAATAATTTAGCCGAAGCCACCAGGAAGAGATGGTGACTCATATAAATCATACACCACTGAGTACATTGCTCACTAAACAAATACCAAGAGAAAGAATAATGTTTGCCTAATGGTGGCAAAATGTCAGACAAAATGTGGGCTCAGCAAAGCGATCACCAACAGCCTACATGGAATGAGTCAGTAAAACTCATTGGTTGTCTCCTCATTTTTGGATCTTCCCATGGGAAAGAAATGTTCTCCCTTGGATGGCAGTGAAAGATTTTTGTTGTTTTTTTATTTATAGATTATGGGTTGTGGGCAAAGAATAAGAAAAGATTAATTCAAAGAAAGACAAGATGAAAGGAAAAATTAAAATAAGAAAGAAATAAAAAGATAGACTCTACTGATTAATTGAAACTGGTTTATTTAAAGTAGATATCATCTGTAATCACTTTTCAGTCCTGCTTGTTTGTGCTCCTCTATCCCAATGCCTGGCATGCCAATGTACTAAGACATTATGGAAGGAAAAAAGCAAGGAAGAAAGGTTGAACCCGCTGTAAAAGGACAGTGGAAATTAATTAAACCAGAGCTTGTGCCTCAAGCACCAACGCCTGCTGACTATACTTTTGTTCAGCTCAAAATATTTTATTTTTACATATAGATTAAAAGATGGAAAGCATTTATCATCTTTTTACTGACTTTTACTCCATATTATGTTATGAATTGATAGAGTTGGAGATCAACATAAAATACCAGTGTCATTTCAACAACAACTGCTCAATCAGCACTTCATTTACAAAAAAGAATCTGGAAATTTCTCTTAGCTAGCCAGACATGTTTTGTTTTGTCATTTAGGTCACTTGATGTTTTTGTTGGTTGTTTGTAGATGAATTAGGAACTATCTATGCGCTCTTACCTTGAGATATGACCAAAGGGATAAAATGAATAATATTTGAGACTGAATATGGATGATAACAAACTTTAATGAACATATCATCTTTAAATAAAATATAAGTATTGGTTGACTTGGATATTGTGTAATGTACCATATAAAAATAAAACTATTCTTTACCATCAAAGGTCTTCTGGGTTATATATACTGCATATGAGTTTTTATTAATGTTGTAGAATAATTAGTGCTTATTGACAAAATAGCATACAGGTTCTAAATTTGTAATATGAGCTAGTAAGAGAGACTTAATACTGGAATTACCTTTGAAGAGTAAGAAGAGTCTGATGTCTGTCAAAACTATAACTGATGTCAGAAATGTGTTGGAGCTTACGAGTAGATTTCATGTGTCAAAAAGTTTCACAGCTCATAATTTCATACAGTGACTCTGCATTGATAGGAGGTACAATCCTGTAGTCTTCTCAATTTAGCTTTTGGTTTCTTTTTATAACCTAGGCTTAAATATCAGATATTGAAATCATGTGTTAACAATGATTATGGGAAATGGATATGAGTTCAACTCTTGAGCATGTATGCTAGACACTCCTTTTGGATGTTCTGATTAGATCAAGTGATAACTATGACAGTATGGCAAGGTGGTATGGTCTATTCCAAGCCTGTTGCAGATACATATAGCTTTCAAGTATTCTTAAATGATGTTCTTTAAAAATTCTTAAAAAGATATCAAAGTAAAGAAAATGGAAGCAATGAGAACCAGAACTTTGTCTGTTTCTGATAAATTAGTATCTTAGATCATAGGGTCATTGAGGGCAATAGATACATCAATAAATATGAAGGCATCAAACAACATTCTTGGCACTGGATATTCTTTGATGAATCCTTATTTAATGGTCGTTTGAACCACCTGGAGGGAAGCAAACAAATCAGTAACTGGAGAATATTCTCTTAATGTCTATCAAACATAGAGATCAAAGTAAGCTCGGTTATTATTAGGGTGTTTACAAAGGAGGATTTTATCTGTCAGTTAAAAATGAATGTGGAAAGGAAGCAAAGAACCACAGCTATAATAGACACTGGGGAATCTCATCCCTCTCTCTGGTCTTGCAGCAGGAGGAGACTCATTCTGAAGAGATTAATTGGACTTCCTGCTTAAGCATCCCCATTTGATTTGCAACAGAGCTGGGTCTGAAATCCAGGACTTTCACAGTTCCTTATTCTACATACCTTTCTTCTATCACCACTTAATAACTCTCCTTTGACTCAAAGCTTAGCCTAAAATTAACACCACAGAATGTTCATGTATTTTATTGTGCATGAAGAGTACCAGAGTAAAATAGAAGTCTATACCATTCCTATATGAAATGAATATATAGTTTCCATGAAGACTTATGGATCATAAAAAGAGGGATAGTTGAACATTTAAAATAGTGAATATTCAGGATTGGATAGTAATGTTTGCTTCCACTCTAAGTTGGATTGTTTGGGAAAACCCAATGTACTGAATTCTCAATATTCAGAATGTTTTTGCTATTATGATAGTATATCCAGTGTAAATTGGTGTACTTATAAGAGTGGACTGAATAATGTGATCTAAAATTTTTGTGTCTGTTCAGAGTTAGATTTTCTCTGAAAATTAATTCATCGTTCTTTTGAACTGGTTTTATGCAAAGAATTATTGAGAAAAATATTAACAGAAATGTGAAACCAGTACCTTAACTGTTCTTGTCTATGGGCAGTTATGTGGAACATAATCAGTTAATAATTTGGTACACAGGGCTTATTCTGTAGTCTTGTGAGATTGGTTAATGTGAGCCCCTAACTGAAAAATAAGGTACCTTTTAATGTGCTCAGGAAAAGCTTTCTGTTTTCTCAAGCTGAAGGTCAGACCCTGAGAATTTTAAGTATAAAAACTATTGAATTTTCATGATTCGCTAGAGGGAATGTATAACAACAAAACTTTTCTAGCTTACATTGTAAAGTACAAATACCAATACTCATCTACTTTCCCACTCCATGAATTAATTTAATATTCAGATTAGGCTAAACTCTTGATAAAAATATATGGTTAACTTCTTTTTATTAAAAGAATTACTGTATTCCCTGAAAAAAAATTCTGCAACATTTTCTACTTTTTCCCTGATAATGAAGAATCAACTTACTTGACTCTAATTACATTATTGGGTTTCAGGTGGCTTTGAGTAAGGAATAAAATTGTGTCTGGGAGAAAATCATGATGTGCCAACCCCTTAATGTTCTTATTTTTGTCATTACAACTGGAGTGCTTAACACTTTAGGGATAAGTATAAAGAAGAACTTAACTCTATTTTTATTGTTTAATTATTCTGTTTATATTAACATATTTAAAAGGGAAAATATACATTAAGTTGAATAATAAGTATGAATATTTATGTATTACTATCGTCTAAAATCAATGTGTAAGTTTCATGGTTTTGTATATCTTACATATAGTTCATTAAAATATTCTTTTTAACCATTTCAACAAGACAGTACTGAAAACAAAGAAGGAAGCTCCCATTCCTCTCAAATTCAAAGAGAAAGAGGAGACTTTGAAAGCCAACAAGGCAGTGCTGAAAGGGGTACAAAATCTCATAAAAAGAAGACCCACATTTTTCCAGTGGCCCAAGACACTGTGTAGTTCTGGAGGAAGCCTAAATGTCCTGCAAAAAGCACCCATTCCCCCAGGAGAAACACACTGGACCTTGCTGCTACCACTGTGTTTCTCCTGACTACTAAGTTGCCATGAAACAGACAGAAGACAACACAGTTATTCTCATTGTGGAGATCACAGCCAACAAGCACCAGCTCAAACAGGCTGTGAAGAAGCTCCACGACACTGAAGTGACCAAGGCCAATGCCCTGATCGACCCTGATGTAGAGAAGAGGGCATATGTTCCACTGGCTCCTTCAAATGTGGGCAACAAAATTAGGATGATCTAAATGGAGTCCATCTGGCTAATTGAAAGTATCTATGTATACATGTATATATACAACTGATTTGTCTTTTTCTTGAGCAGAGCACTATTTTGCAAATTGCGCATGTTAGTTTAACCATAGTCCCAGTAGAAAAGTGCAATTTGTACTGCCTGCATTGCCAGGAGCTCCTAAACCTCTGGTTTGATATATTTATTAAACTCAGAAAGAGACATCTTTTGATGTAAGATGAAAGAAGTTAACCTGCATTGTGATGAATATGCAATTCTCAAACTATTTATAAATTTTAAAAATGTCAGAGCTCCTGTATGGCAGTTTAGGTAAAAGAGTTTAAAACATATTTTGGATAAACCTTGAAGCTGTTGATCTAATAATTTATCTTGCCTCAGGGTCCTTAAATAAAAAGTTCCCATTGTGGTCTTGTGGTACACACTACCAATATCACTGGGGTTAAGCAGGTGATCTCTGGGTTACACTACTGGTTCAATGTCTACTCCCTATGACTATAGCCTTCGTGAATTTCCACTTACTCAAGCAAATGCTTGTAACAAGACTCTGCTTCTTAAGTCATTAGTCCATTGCCTGGCTCAGAGGAAAGACTCAATGATTATTAATTTTGTTGTGGGAGTTATTTATTGAAACATTGCTGTGCTTTATATTATACCTTATTAGAAACAACTTAGCTGTATTAAATACATATGGTGATTATAGAAACAAATTCTTGTGCAAAATGTCACTGTATCTGACAAGAGTAAAACATACATTATCAGAATATTATGTTTACTTTCAGATATAATTTGCAGCACTTGAGGGCTTAGAATTTTAAAAAAGGAAATTGAGGGAAACTCGTGCTGGACTAAGAAGAGTATTTAGGATTTGGATTAGTAGAAGAAGGGCTCTCCTGGGCAGAGAGGAATGGGTGATGAGAGGGAGTGTTTGGTTGTAGACTTTCTGTTTTTGTCACTGGATGTATGGACTTGGTACAGTGCAAACTGCAACCCTGTGGTACCTCAAATACTGAGAGATTCATTTCAGTTTTGTGGTCAAAGCGCAGAGCAGGAATACTGTACAAGAATAAGGACACTTTGTACTCTAAGAACTTCCAAAGCTTGGAATATTTCATACATTAGATACTAGCTTATAATGAAAGTGCAAAATGCACAATGGCTGTTATTCCCTTGAGATTTAGTTCAAGTTCATAGTTTTCAATTTAAATTTCCTGAGTCATCCCAAGAATTCTTGTAGTATGATGGCATCAAAAGATTCAACAAGGTTATTTCTGACAGTGTAAAATAGGAAATTGGTCAGAGAAAGAGGAATGACAAGAGATAGCAAGGAAGTCACTGAATAAACCCAGTTATTTGCAGGAACTCTAATCTTTTCTACAATTGCTATACAGAGTTCTAATTCCCAGGCTCATGTCCAGTGACAGATAAAAGTGGTCCAGCTTTGTTTCAAATGTATTTCCTAAATTTCTAGCAAGTGATGCTCTCATATTCCCAGCCCCAAGAGAAAGTGGTTCTCCTGTTGCAATTTCATTTGCTCCCTTAATCTTTTGGCTGATAATTATTTTTAGTGTCACTAAGGTGTAAGGCATCATTAGAATCACACTACTATGGAATTCAAGGAAAGAGCAAGTTGTATGAGCACATTTTCAAGGTCAATAACTTTAGTGAAGAAGAGTAAGTTAACTATAATGCCTTCCAGTAACTAATCATTTAGCTGTTTGGAGAATAACAACCTATGATACATTCTGCCTTTCTGAGGTGTTATCAGGTGAAGAGAGAAAGATTTCATTCATATCACTAAAGATAATGCATTCATGAAAAGACAAGATGAAAAAAGATTTAACAATCTACAGTTATAAATATTTTCAACACCCAAAAAGGATATGTTTGTACGGCGTGGAGTGTTATGGATAGGGAAAGATCGAGAATGCCTGCATTACTGACTTCCAGAATGTGACTTTCGGGCAGAATACGTAGTTAAGAGGCGCAGTGCTTGCCTAAGAATGAGCAAAGCCTAGGGTTCAAATGCTCTCCTGTCTTATTTATTCTTGCCACTCCATGGATAAGAGGGAGCTGAACGTAACATACTGTACTCCCTATAATTTGTAGATTTATAAACATCAAGAATGAATTTTGAGTAGGACTGGGAAAATTTTTGAGAATCAACAAAGCAGGTAATAAAATCACAGTTTTATTGTGGAATTATATCAATGCTCAACTACAACTAAATAAGAAAGATATGGGGGACAAAGACAAAACTAAAATCCAATAAATATAAAACTGTTACAAACATGATATATATTGTTCCACATATATCAATAATCACCTTAAATATAAATGTTATAAATACTTCAACTAAAAGACAGATATTGTCAGAGTGGATAAAAACAAAAAAACTAAGTATTATCTATAAGAAACCACTTCAAATAAACTCTCAGTTTAAAAGTAAAAATATAAAGGATGATATATCATGCTTATGCTAGTCAAAGGAATACTAGAAGCATGAAACTAGGGACATACAGGAACTTTGTGAGGTGATAAAAGTGTGTGAATAGTTTTATTTTTTTTCCTTTTTCTTTTATTATTCATATGTGCATACAAGGCTTGGTTTATTTCTCCCCCCTGCCCCCACCCCCTCCCTTACCACCCACTCTGCCCCCTCCCTCTCCCCACCCCAATACCCAGCAGAAACTATTTTGCCCTTATCTCTAATTTTGTTGTAGAGAGAGTATAAGCAATAATAGGAAGGAACAAGGGTTTTTGCTGGTTGAGATAAGGATAGCTATACAGGGCATTGACTCACATTGATTTCCTGTGCGTGGGTGTTACCTTCTAGGTTAATTCTTTTTCATCTAACCTTTTCTCTAGTACCTCTTCCCCTTTTCCTATTGGCCTCAGTTGCTTTAAGGTATCTGCTTTAGTTTCTCTGCGTTGAGGGCAACAAATGCTAGCTAGTTTTTTAGGTGTCTTACCTATCCTTACCCCTTACTTGTGTGCTCTCACTTTTATCATGTGCTCAAAGTCCAATCCCCTTGTTGTGTTTGCCCTTGATCTAATGTCCACATATGAGGGAGAACATACGATTTTTGGTCTTTTGGGCCAGGCTAACCTCACTCAGAATGATGTTCTCCAATTCCATCCATTTACCAGCGAATGATAACATTTCGTTCTTTTTCATGGCTGCATAAAATTCCATTGTGTATAGATACCACATTTTCTTAATCCATTCGTCAGTGCTGGGGCATCTTGGCTGTTTCCATAACTTGGCTATTGTGAATAGTGCCGCAATAAACATGGATGTGCAGGTGTCTCTGGAGTAACAATCTTTTGGGTATATCCCCAAGAGTGGTATTGCTGGATCAAATGGTAGATCGATGTCCAGCTTTTTAAGTAGCCTCCAAATTTTTTTCCAGAGTGGTTGTACTAGTCTACATTCCCACCAACAGTGTAAGAGGGTTCCTTTTTCCCCGCATCCTCGCCAACACCTGTTGTTGGTGGTGTTGCTGATGATGGCTATTCTAACAGGGGTGAGGTGGAATCTTAGCGTGGTTTTAATTTGCATTTCCTTTATTGCTAGAGATGGTAAGCATTTTTTCATGTGTTTTCTGGCCATTTGAATTTCTTCTTTTGAGAAAGTTCTGTTTAGTTCACGTGCCCATTTCTTTATTGGTTCATTAGTTTTGGGAGAATTTAGCTTTTTAAATTCCCTGTAGATTCTGGTTATCAGTCCTTTGTCTGATGTATAGTTGGCAAATATTTTCTCCCACTCTGTGGGTGTTCTCTTCAGTTTAGAGACCATTTCTTTTGATGAACAGAAGCTTTTTAGTTTTATGAGGTCCCATTTATCTATGCTATCTCTTAGTTGCTGTGCTGCTGGGGTTTCATTGAGAAAGTTCTTACCTATACCTACTAACTCCAGAGTATTTCCTACTCTTTCTTGTATCAACTTAAGAGTTTGGGGTCTGATATTAAGATCCTTGATCCATTTTGAGTTAATCTTGGTATATGGCGATATACATGGATCTAGTTTTCAGTTTTTTGCAGACTGCTAACCAGTTTTCCCAGCAGTTTTTGTTGAAGAGGCTGCTATTTCTCCATCGTATATTTTTAGCTCCTTTGTCAAAGATAAGTTGCTTATAGTTGTGTGGCTTCATATCTGGGTCCTCTATTCTGTTCCACTGGTCTTCATGTCTGTTTTTATGCCAGTACCATGCTGTTTTTATTGTTATTGCTTTGTAATATAGTTTGAAGTCAGGTATTGTGATACCTCCTGCATTGTTCTTTTTACTGAGTATTGCCTTGGCTATTCGTGGCCTCTTGTGTTTCCATATAAATTTAACAGTAGATTTTTCAATCTCCTTGATGAATGTCATTGGAATTTCGATGGGAATTGCATTAAACATGTAGATTACTTTTGGGAGTATAGACATTTTTACTATGTTGATTCTACCAATCCATGAGCATGGGAGATCTCTCCACTTTCTATAGTCTTCCTCAATCTCTTTCTTCAGAAGTGTGTAGTTTTCCTTGTAGAGGTCTTTCACATCTTTTGTTAGGTTTACACCTAGGTATTTGATTTTTTTTGAGGCTATTGTAAATGGAATTGTTTTCATACATTCTTTTTCCATTTGCTCATTGTTAGTGTATAGAAATGCTAATGAGTTTTCTATGTTGATTTTATATCCTGCTACCTTGCTATAGCTATTGATGATGTGTGAATAGTTTTAAAGTTATATTCTTGCTGACTAAACACCAAGAGATGTCAAAGGAGATTTCATAGTGCAAGTTGCATTCTAGCTAGGCCTTGAGGGATAGTTGGAGTCCAAGAGAAGAAAGCAGGGGAAGTTTTTCATCATGGGAAAAGTGGCATGGTATTAAGGGACAAGCATGAGGAGGTAGAAGAGGATGAGGTTGTGTTAATTCACAACTGCCCATAGATAGCATACTCTTCAGTTTCTGGAAGATCATATAATGTGTGGTCAGAAGAATTGCATATTTTAAATTTTAGATGTAGGATTAAGTAAATTTGGTAAGGATAGGTAGGAAGGACTAGAAACAGAAAACACTTATAATTGGGTAACCAGGGAGGATTACAGTAAAACAAGTTTATTACCCTTGTGTTCTAAACTCTACCTCCCATCTTACAGTCTTCACTGATTTTAAAAAAAATAACAACAAAAAAACCCCAGAACTTAAATGCTTAGAATTCTAGGTCTCTGGAATTTTTGTCTCTGAAGAGACAAAATTATCAGATGAAATATTCATCTATCTATAAGTTTCACATTATAAGACAGATCCCAGTAAATCAGCAGCAAGAAAAACCATATTTGTTTGGTAGAATATGAGAAGAATTTCAGGTATTATTTTATGTTTGGGGGAGCAATTCCTTGTTAAAACTCAACCCACATCCCTAGTTCTTTCTTTTTTATCTTGTTTTTCAGATAGGGTCTCACAATTTTGCCTTGGGTGACCTTGGAAATGGATCCATCTAGCTCTGTCTCCAGAGTAGTTGAGATTGCTGTCAAGTACCACCATGCCTGGTTTGGATTACAGTAAAATTTAAACATTGAATTATAATTTTTAAGTTATATATTAAATATTATGCCTAGATATTTTTCTGAAGTATCTAAATGTTCAGATATATTTATAACAACATAAGATGTGTTGAGTTGTGGTTTTACTTCTATTGAAGTATAAATATTATAACAAAAATGTGTATTGTATCTCAAAAGCATGATTACTCAACTGGGTTATGGAGGATAGGACTGGATATGGTTTTCTCTTTGCTCTCTGAAGAGTTTTATTAAGTTATAGGTCCTCATCCTTCACTTCCTGTTTGCACCAAGTCTAGCAATCAATCAATCAATCAATGGCAAAGCTTAGAATTTTTGACCATCTTTTCTAAACATGTGCTGTTCTGCATATTCACAGGACTCTATAAATTCTCCAATATACATGGATATTTTCTAATGCCCTAATTATCCACAGAAACTCCCTTCTTAGCTATTTCCTAGGCTTATGTCATCTATACTAAGTCTAAACTGAAGTGTTTGCTCTTTGCATTACAATGCAAACCTTAAATGTTTTTGAACTTGTCTGCCTTAGTGGTTTACAAGTTAGGAAAAACATAGACAAATGCTTGCATCAATCTTCAGGGAGCTCCTACGCAGGCTGGAATGGAGAAACACAATGCTTTGCAATAGTGGTTTGCTTTGCTTTGCCAGGAATGTGGAATAGGGTCCCACACTGGGAGCATGGGAGTGTTATATTGAAGACTGCTGATCAGCTGGAAAGACAGTGAACAGGAGAAAAAAAAGTATCATAAAGTTTCTCTCTTTTTTTCTTTTCTGAATTTAGGATTAACTTGGTAACTTTGAATTATTTACTATATCTCCAAGTTGTGTGTGTGTGTGTGTGTGAGAGAGAGAGAGAGAGAGAGAGAGAAACAGAGAGAGAGAGAGAGAGAGAGAGAGAGAGAGAGAGAGAGAGAGAGAGAAACTGAGAGAAAGTCCAGACCTGGCATCCACCTTACAATCTTCCCGCTTCGCCTTCTCCAGCACTGGAGTCACAAGACTGCGCCACCACACGTGGCTATATCTCAGAGCTATGGAAAAGTTATTTCAATCTTTTCTGCTTGTTTTCCTGCATACTCTTCCATTGTGCTGACACCTTCGTGAACTTATTTGTAATGTAGAATTCTTGGTGTGGACTCTCCTGCACACCAGTCTCTACCACCCTCCACACCCCTTTACTCCAACCTTAGAAATTACTTCCTGTGAGAAGCTCCTCAATCCTGACTGAAATAAAGTAATTCTCAGAATTGCTCCCACAGAAACATTTCTGACTTCTATAGCATCTTTAATACTGCATTGTAACTTGATTTAAATTTGTCTTCTCTATCAGTCTCAATGGCTCTTAAGCTCTTTTCCTTTCTCATTCACAGTTCTGTATCTATGTCAGATCTGCATCAAAATATTTTTGAATAAATCCATAAATGAAAATGTGCTACATGTGTGTGTATTTAAAACATTATAAAACATGACAGTAGTTGCTTTTGCCTTTAAAAATTCCACAATAGTAATGAGGCACTGTAGGTTATGCCTGTAATTGGGAGGTGGAGATCTGGAGGATCTCAGTTTAAGGATATACAGGGCAAAAAGTTAACTTATTGAAACCAGTGTGGTGGCATCCACCTTCCATCCAAGATACAAGAAAAACATAAGGAAGAGGATCATGGTCCAGGTGACCTGGGAAAAAAATGCCAGACCTTATCTCAAAATAACCAAAGAAAAGACTGGAGGCTCAAGTGATGGAGTGCACGCCTACCAAGAACATGGCCTTGAGTTCAAGCCCCAGTGCCCCTTGCCCCAAATACACAATAGTCAGCTAGAAACATATGACCAGTAATAATACAATTCAATAGGCTATCCAAATCTAAAGTGAAAATATGAAAAACACTGGCTAATGAGATAAGTAGCAACCAAAATGATAAATAATAAGTTTGATAGCACAAACAAAACATACTTTAAAATAAGTATACTGAGAATATAATCATAAGAGTGGTAGAATAATAAAATACCTAGAGAATAAGCTTAATGATTTATATAAAAGTTTATAAGCAAATTTTATAACTTGAAGCAAAGTCAGAAATACTGCCTTCCTTTATAGATCAATCACTGAAATTTTTAAATTATTTCTAGTTAATAAATTAGTTTTGATATGATAAGCATATGTTTCCAATAAGCTATCATTTAAAATATAAAACATGAGAAAAATTCTTAAATTGAACTGTAGTTGTTATAACAATGGTAGGTGAATATTAAAAATCACTATTAATATTGAAATTCTTTGTTACAAAGTAAATATATGTCTTCAGAACTATACACTAAAAGCCAATAACATTCAACATTTTCCAAATATTTTTAAGCTGCTACATTCCCTTCTAGAAATTATATCACTACTACTTGATATAGCAATATAAAAAGATTCAAGTTACTTAAATTCCCCTTTCAAAAAATTTAATCATTTTATTATTGTTCTTAGCATCACTATTTTTACATTGTAGCTTTTTATGATACTCTTGACCATCTATTACTTCTTTCATGAAGCTCTGACACTATCTTTTGGCCCTGACAGTATCTATTAACTTATATACTATAAGGAGATTATTGTCTTTAGCCTTCTTTCTACCTCTCCCATACAACAAAATTTGTCAGCTGTAAATTTATTCTTGCATTGTCAAGATAGAAAACATATTATTTTTTTCTGACAACAAGGATTGGTAGATAAAAAGCCTCCATAAATTTCGTCTATTACTATGAATAGTATTGTTTAGTCAAAGAGATAGACAGTAATTCAGTGTTGACAAAGGCAAATGCCTAGATGTAAACTGTTTTGAGTTTCAAGAAAAAAAGCTAGGCAACATCATATGTACAAGTGCACTTCTCAGTTTGAACAGGTAACACAAGTGCTGTCTGACATTTTCAAGAAAACTGAGTGAAGTAGGGTTTGGGAACCAGAGAGTGAACACAAGAAAATGTCCTTAGGTAGAAAGGAACTAAAGTGTTTGAGTAATAAAATGATCATGGTTAGACCACAGGGACAGTAAAGGAACCAAATGAAGTTGAAGATGGAGGCTTAGAATAAACACATTGGAGGGATCTGATGTACCCATGGGATAGCAATTACACTTTCTTGTAAAAAGGATCACTCCAGCTTTATTGGGGTGTGTTGCAGCAGTAAGAATTTAGAAGCCGGTGAGCAGGTGCTTGCAGTGGAGAATGTAATAAGAAGTGGATGGAAATAAGAAATTTATAAGAACAGCCAGTAATCACACACTTCTTGAATGTATTCCTCTTATGTTCTTGTTTCTGACTTACTATCTCTATTGCTTACATCTGATTCCATTTTCATTTTTGAACCCATTACTTTTGGAGGATGTCAACACACTCATCTGATTTGCATCAATTCTTTTTCAGACCTGCATAAGATCGCTGATAGTAAAGATGCCTTTTGGAATCCTAAGTTATGCCTACAAGTTTTCACATGTCATATTTTTCTTTTCTTTTCTTTTTTTAATGATTCTTTAAGTAAATTTTATTTCCTTTCATGTTCACATTTTTCTTTGTTTTGTTGTGAATTCCATCAGAAATAACCACTTGAGACTGTTTTTTACAATATCACTGACTACTTTCATTAGAATAAGTAAGTTTTCATAGACATTATTGTGAATGTTCTATGACTACATTTGCATAATTTTAAGATTTATATTGTCTGTGGTGATAATGTTGGAATGTTCAGGAATATACAGCACATTTACGAGTCTAGCTTCTAACCCAAAAGTCTTGTCTTCCCCACCAGTAGGTGGCTATGGGACCCCCTTGGGTCCACATCCATAAAGTGTTAACACTACAACCTGTCCCACCTATCTCATGGGGTTCCTATACAAATTGATTAAGTCAATATATGTAAAATTATTTCAACATTATAAAGCTCTATAAAATGACAATTACAGATAAAGCAGTGAAGGTATCCTCCAAAATAAAATTCATACCTGTGACCAAAAATTTTCAATGAGATAGCTTAAAATAAAATGGTTCATTAAGCAAATGAAGGACATATAATACAGATATATATGTATATATACATATACATATGTATATACATGTACACACACACACACATATGCATATGTATGTTCCTAACCTACTCTACTGACTGTAATCCTTGGAAGTACTTAGTTCATTTTAAGGGGAAATAAATCTCAGTTAATTTACCTGTTAGTTTACAAACAAGATGCAACCACTTGGGGCAGTGTTTCCCCCCAAGCGGAGTGTATTATTTAATGGAACTCTGTGAATAAGAACTCCACACAAATGGAATATATACCTTAGCACAATAACGCAGAAAAGAAATATTTTCCATTATATAGAACATTCAAGTGATTCAATAAAGTCACCCATCGAACCAAATACTTACTTTTATATTTATTAGACATGCTGCAGTATGTTCTGCATATTGTCAACAATCATTGTTTTCATATTTAGTCATCTGAAGCACAGATGACTGTTTCCAGAGGGAGATGTGATGAAGCCTTTGCTTCAGAGGTGCTGAAGTGATTGAACGACTGCTTTTTAATGTTTCAACTAAACATTTCATTACCTCACCAAGGTCAGTGCCTTTGGTGGCTGTTGTTTTGAATGTCTGCCATTTTTTGATTCTTCAAAGCCAGTAATCCAGGTGAATTTCCCATTCCTGAGGGATTCGTATACTCTGCATGTTCTGCTTATTTCCAATCATCACTAGTATGGCTTTTCTCAGCTCTTCCTCCTCTGACATGGCAACCAGCTCTGATCTGGAAATGCCATTCGGTCTCTGCCAAACCTGTCTATTACAAAAATGACTGCATCTGTGCTTGAATAATATCTCCAGTGTGGCTTGACACTTGCTTGTCCTCCCAAGTTCCAAACTGGAACTTTATGGGTATTTGTATGTCACTGTCTCCACATTAGCTCCAATGGTAGGAATAGGAATAACAATATCTCCCACCTGTAATCTGTACAAAAATTGGATTTTTTACAGCACCATCTACTTCCAAAATTAAAATTCTCATTTCCCAGGTTCCAAAAAGACGGGAAAAAATTCTTGAGGAAAAGCCACTCATGATGAATCCCTGTTCATCCTCACCAGTCCTCACAGACATGCTTGGACTCCACAGTGACTCTTATTCCAGACTCATTGCCACTACCTCCGCGCACCTTGGTATCTTCCCAAGCCTGGTCCACCAGGAATTCCCATGTCAGACTCCCTTATTTTTCATTTTATTAGTTTTCTTTTTCACTAAATAAGACTAAGTCACATTTTGTTTTGGTCTGTTTTATAAAAAGGAAATGTATGAGTTCATATTCTAAACTCTTACATGACTGGATACGACGCTTGTTTTGTTATAAAGATGCAACCTATTCTTATTTAATTTTCAGAACGCTGACTAGAAGGGTGGTTAATTGCTTTTTCTCTTCCCTTGCTGAATTAGCTATGTGTGAATGAGAATTGGCATCCTTTTGTGTATTTTATTTTGCCTCTTCCTCTCTGGTGATGCTTCAATGTCTACGATACTTGTGACTCAGGTGAGATGAGGAGAAGTGCATGTCTACGGTGTATATATGACAGGTTTGCTCTATGGGGACTTCTTCATGGTGAATCCATGGGGAACTGCTATGTAATTGTTCTCCTGGTCAGTATTGTGGAGTGAGGTCCCTTCCACCCTATCTGAGTCTTCCATGATCAGGCCTCTTTCCTAAATTTCATATACTCAAGACTCTTTGACTTCCTCCATTTCATAAAGCAATTTTAATTTCTTATGTTTTCAGGGGTAACTCCTCATCTCTTTCATTGTTAAGGGATTAGTTTTTAAGTCCGCTTATAATATTTAATTTGATTTAATTATGTTATAGGAAATTAATATGGAATAAAATGTATAAAATCAAAACATGTTTCAAAATGGCTTCAAGAACAATAGCTATGCCTTCCTTGAAATATCTCAAAACTTACTAATATGATAATTTAAGGGAAAACAAAAGATAAATAGAATGGAAGTGATGGCTTACAAATAATTCATCTATGTGAGAATTTTCAGTTCTTTTTGGAATACTTTTATAAATAATTAGGGAGAGATTATTTAATTATTGCATAAATGGTGTCTGAGTATTTACTTACAGGTAAACAGTGTTTAAATTTTAAAAGAGCGCTTGTTGAACCTGCATCTAAACTGAGGTGCTAGACATCTATGGAAAAGATGATATTTTTTAAAATGGATCTGAGGAAAGTGAAAGGGAGAGAATGAGAAGGAGAGGGACAAGGAATGAGGCAGAAGGGGGAGGGGAAAGAAACTATAAAACCATGAAAAATATGAATAACTCTGAAATGCATTAGCCAGAGCCAGGTTTTATGCTGTATACCATATTATTCCAATGATGCAGCACTCTAGAAAAGACAAAAATTGTAACAATAGAAGAAAGATCAGTGTTTCCCACTGATCAGGGTTTTTTACTGGGTGAAACATAGATGCTGACAGTTACTTTGGAAATGTTGAGTCTAAGACCAAAAGCAAAATGACCTGGATATAAGCACTGTACTGACATATTACTTGGAAATATGACATTGTTTGAAAAGGGCTGAAAGCAAGGTCTTTGAATCTCTTGCAGTTGAAAATTACCTCTTCTATGGACTGAATCGTGCCTTTCCATTCATATTTTGAAACCCTAATGTGGGGTTAGTAGGTGGGCCATTGGAAGGCAGGGACATTTTTGATGAGGTCATGAGGTGGCACCCTCATCTTGAAATTTAAGTCCTTCTAAGCCCAAATCCTTCTAAGAGGAGGAAGAGCCTATAACTCCATCTCTGGGTTTTGTGAGGACTTACTGACAAGACTGTTGTCTATGCACCAGGAAGTGGAACTTCACTAGACAGTATCTCTTCCAGTGACTTAGCATGGGACTTCAGCCTCTAGAACTCTAAAAACTAAACGTCAGCTGTTTAATCCGCAGACTGTGGTGTTTTGTTATAGCAGCCTGAAGTGACTAAGGCAGGCTGCATCACAGCTATGTGACATGGTTGCTCCTCTCTGCCTTGCATGTTAATTAGGCAGTTGATTGATTTTTATACTAGACTAAGTCAGGGGCTTATTTTCCTTCAGAGCACAGCTGTATGTCTCTCTTCTTCAATAGTAACATGGGGAAAAGGGAGGAAAAGAATGAGAAAGAGAAGGGGTAAGAAGAAAGGGAAGAAGGAAAGGGGAAGAAAGGAAGGAGGGAAGGAAAAAAGGAGCAAAGTAGAAGGGAGAGAGGGAAGGAGAGAGAGGGGAAGGGGGTAGAAGGAGGGAGGGAGAAAGAGAGAGAGAGAGAGAGAGAGAGAGAGAGAGAGAGAGAGAGAGAGAGAGAGAGAGAGCTCTTGTTTTGTTCAGAACTGTTGTTTATTCCAAGATGCAGGTAAGAGGTGAGGATAGAAAGTCCCCAGGGAAGTAGTCTAAAAAAAAAAAATAAACTCCTCTGGACCACATTTGACTGATAAAACTTCTTCAGAGCAAATTGGTTCTTTAAAGAAACTAAAATAGATTCACCAGTAGAGATGAAAAAGTACTGGAGAGGCAGAAGATAAAATCAAGTTAAAATGAGGTTTTTGTTTTGTTTTTGGCAGTACTAGGGATGGAACCCAAGGACTTCTGCATGCTCTGCCACTTGAGACATGCCCTTAAGCCCTTTTGTTTTGTTTTTGAGACATGGTCAGGCTAACTCTTTAATTTTGCAAGGGCTGGCATCAAACTCCTTATCTTCCTGCCTCTGTCTCCTGTGTAGTTGGAATTATAAGAATGCTTTATTATGGTTGGCTAAAAAAACTCATTTTAATAGCTTATGTTGATCTTAAAAAAACTAATGTAAGTTATTACAAACAATACACACACACTAAGAAACTTAGAGTACCTAAGTGCCCTTAGGAATTGAGCACACAAATGAGAGTCCATAAAATAAGAAATGCTAAAAACTAAAGGTCAACTACATTTCATTAAGAATAAACTATTTTAAGTAGAATAATTCATAAATTTAGAATGTCTAACTAACTATGTATAGTGTGCAAGGTTAGTTACTGAAAGCATTTTAATATTTAAAGAAAATTTTTGTTCAAATAACCTCTCTATTCTCAGGGCTTTAGATTTTTAAATAGTGAACTTAATTCCAGAGTTACATGTCAAAAGGTTATTTTTAAATCAAATAACATTACTAATAGTCTCATTTTATTCCTCATAGTCTTTTCTTTACAAAATTTTTCTGCTGAGTATAGTGTATGTGTGTATGCATATAGTATTAATCAGACTTTTAATCACTGTGGCAAAATCTCTGACATAACCTAAGGGAGGAAGGACTTATTTAGGCTCACAGTGCAGCCCACAGTGGCAGAGAGAGAACCTCACATCATGACCACCATGAAGCAGAGACAGAGAACACAGGTACTTGTCTGTCTTCAGCCCTTTATTCCATCCACCCTTCAGCTTTGCATGGCGCCACCCATATTCAGGGCAGTTCTTCCTCCATTAGTTATTCTTGTATGAACACCTTTACAGACACACGATTTACTAATCTCCTAGTCATCTCGCAGTCTAGTCAAGTTGACAACCCAAGGTCTCATGCATACTAAGCAAGCACTCTACCAATGAGTTACAGGTAACAGGGTTACCTGTTCTGCTAGATTTAAAATAAATCTTCCTAAAATACTGACTATGAAAGTATAATTGCCACATCCAAATTTGGAGATTAAAATTAAATTCCTTACACTGTTCTTCAAGAACCATCATTTTATTTTACTTATCCAAAGTATTTCCTTCTTTAAATATGAAGTTCTTACTTCTGTGTCCTCCATGGTGTGATTATTCCAAACTAGGCTGGTTCATGCAGCATTCCTGGAATGACCGATTAGGTTCAATGTGTTTCTCAGAAAATGCCTTTTTCACAAAACCTACTTCAGCACTCTTGCCTTTATTTATTTCTGCTTACATCTTACAGAGATGATGAGGCTGAGAAAGTGGGTATTCTTCTAGGAAGTGATTGGAACATGTATAAACACATGTATAAACTCATAAAACATGTATACACATTATAAAACATGTATAAACACAACTAATGAATATAGTGATATCAAAATATTAAAGAAATGTAGAATGTCAGTTGGGTCCAATCTGTATACATTAAATGTATCTGTTCTATACATTTATGGAACATCTGTTATCCATATTATGTAGCTATTCGAGTCATCATATTTTGCAAAGTAAAAGTCCAGACTAGAATTGTAACCTGCTGATCACAAAGGGATTTTTAATTGATAAAAATATAGACACAAGACCTTACACACCAACTTCACACTTGAAATGGTGGTCTCAGGTTGGCTTAGATAGCCTTGCCAGGGAAAAGCAACCCAGAAAAACAGTCATTTATAATCTCAGATTTTCATGACATGAGGTGCAGAGAGAAGCAACAGTTTAAAAATAATCAAGTTCTTTCCTTATCCTTTTTTAACTTTAAAAAAATTAACTCATTCCTAAGAATTTCAAAAAGAGCAAATGATGACACCTCTAGACCCTGTTATCATTTGAAATCCAAGTTAATGGTATTTCTTTAGAACCTCTCCAGAATCCTATGGAGGATGCCCAAAACTGCAGGGCAGACATTTTAATTGAATATCAAGAGTTTTAGTAGCTAATTTCCTTGGTTTACACTACAGAGAAAGACACTATATATTTGCTTTATTGGTGACAAAAGGAAAATTGTGAAGGAGACTTCCTTACAAATTTAAATATACCCTATGGTTTCTTCAATTGACTTAGCATCTGGGATTAACAGGAGTCTTTAGAAGTCTTTCGATGTCAGGAAAATGCTCACAATACATTCTTCTTGAAGAAAGATGTGGGTGAGATCTACCTTCAATATCTCTCCTACAGACATGCTAGTATATTCATTTTAACCTCCCAGGCTTTGTCACTTTCCTCTAGTTCATCTCAGAATTACAGTGATACTGTGAAAAATTCTTGTGCGTTCCCCAGGCCACTCCACTGGAGAACTTTATCAAAGTAAATATGTCCCTTCCACCTCTGTTGACTTGTTAATATCTCAACTACAACAGTAAATACTTGTTCCTGATTCTTTACCTGGCTTAGTCAAATTAATGCACTTTTAATTTCCTTTCGTGCAAGTAAATCTGGAGTTGAGTCTGAGTGATCGCCTGGTGCTTTGTGATGCAGTACTGATTTCTTCTAAAAGTTGGGTCCTGTATATGTCTTGCTGGGATACTGAAAGTTCAGACAGAACCAAAAGAAAAGGCCTTACCATATATGAATGTAGGAATGGAGGTAAGCTTCTGGCTGATCACCAAATCCACCATCCTGTGTCCACGTGCACAAAGTTGGACTCTGTTCTTAAGTTATCCTGCTTGACCCTGTCAATAAATGGTTGTCTATACAGTTTTTCTTTTGTGTGGTGGCTTGTGTTGTAGGAAATGAGGATGACACCTGGACTCACAAAATGGTTACATTGTATCCCTTTCTCCTCTACTTTCTGAAAGAATTTTCATAGTATGGTATTATTTCTCCAGTTTGTGTTCTATAAAATATACCAATGCAGCAAATGTAATCAGAATTTTACTAGTGATGCTATTTTAAGTGATAAGTTAGATTTCTATAACTGATCTAGGAGTTATTACTACCAAGTTTTCTACTTTTCATTTATTGTATCAGTTTTATTGATTTGCATTATTCAAGAATTTTGTCTGATCTACCTAAATTTTCAAGTTGATTGATAAAAAATGTTTTTAGTATTCTCTTTTTTTGTACCTGTAATGTCTTTAGTGATATCCCCCATTAATTCATAATACTGGCAACTTGTGTCTTGTCAATTTTCCTTTTATTCAATATAGATTTACAGAGACTTTTCAATTTCATGGAATTCTTCAAAGGTCCAATGAACCTGAGATTTCCTTGAATTTATTATTTCTGTTTTCTATTTTCACAAGTTTACCTTATTGGGTCTTTCTTTTACTTACTTTGAGCTTAAGTTGATATTATCTTGCAGCTTTTTAAGGTGGGAAGTAATAATGATTAATGCTCAGTCTACTTTCTTTTCAAATCTCAGTACTAAACGAGAATTTCTAAAAATGTATGCTGTGATTTCTGAGGTTTCTCTGAGACACATTCATGGTTCTAAGCAGTCACAACTATTGTCATAATAATTACAATGTATTATTTGAACCATCTTTGAATTATTGATACCAAAGCCATAGAAGTGGAGGGTGTCTATAGTTTCCACACTCAGGACATTGAGAAGGAAGATCACTTGAGTCCCGGAGTTTGAGATTAGCCTGGGTAACATAGTGAGAACTCACCTAAAAAGTTGATACCTGTACCTTCAGTGCAAAAACAATGGTGTGTTGTAGGTTCCTAAAACCAAACCAACGTCACAGCTCTAAACAGTAATAGTCATCATAATGTACTCAGTGCAATGCACCCACATTAAAGAAGTAGCGATAAGAATGTCCTTTTGTATAAATAAAAATTTCTTTATTTTACCATTTCTAGTCTCTTCTTTTCTTTGAATGGATCCAAGTTTCCCTCTCGTACCCTCTCGTACTCTCTTTCTTTTTTTCCCCTTTATTGCTGTCCTTTAAAAAGTTCTCAAATTGATTATTTTATTAAATATTGATCCTAATATATATCATTTTTAATGTTTTTGGAATGAAATGGGACATATGCATAAAATATTTCTTTTGCATATTAAAATACAATAACTTTTTAAAAAGGCATTTGTTCACCTTTTTGAATTTCTAACCCAATTGGCAGAATTTTTTTCCATGAAACTCCATTTCTACTTGAATCTGACAAATAATTATCGTTATTTAGACTTGGGCATTTGGCAGACATTTCCCCAAAACTGAACAAACTGTATTTACCACTTAGGAAAAAATGAATTTATTTGTTACAAGTGAGGAAATTTAAATATTTCATTACTTGATGATTTCTCTGTGTTTTTCCAGCGTGTAAAGAAATGATATCAGTGACTATCATTTTCTGATATTATTGATTACTGTGTCAACACTTGAAGATCCTAAGAAATTCTTTAATCGCTGATGCATGAAGTCATGAAATCAATCATTGGGGAAAGACCTGCTTATCAAATCATAGTTTTTTTTTTCTGGGATGAGAGCATTCAATATATAGCTGTATAGATTACAAATGGCTTGACTATACGACCAGATTTAATTAGTACCAAAACAAAGTTTTTTCCTGAATTTATTAGAAAAACATTGCCTACCCAACTCTATTCCACCTCATCCCACCTTATCACTCTTGTTTCATGTATATCACCATGATGGGGAAAACTCCCTGTGCTGTCTGTTAGTAGCCATCGCTGCCCAGAGTATAGCTGATACAGTCTTTAAATATTTGAGTTTTACTAAGAACCTATAGAAAACACATATTTGCTGGTCTGAAAAAAGTTAAATTTTATGAGTCAGTATTAAAGACAGTGCAGTAAAATTTTCTAATTTATTGTGTGTTGTATCCAGGCCTCTGTTTTTTTTTTTTTAGTAGATAAGCAAGTTAATTAGTTTTGTGATCAACAAAACTATAAATGCCAAGTAAGGTCCTTATAAAAACACTTATATTTATTATTCTAGATTAGGCAGTCATGTTTTTCCTATTTTAAAATTATATAATTATTCACAATTATGATTGCATTCTCTCAACATGTCAGCATTTCTTTTGTAAATCTGCATGTCATTAAAAACACCTCCAGGTTAGACCTCCAAGTAAGAATATGTTTGTATATCTTAACAATGTGATCACAAAAAATCTTTTTAAGAATTGAATGAATGAGAATTTGGCTGTAAGATATGATTGTTCCTTCCTTCTGTACACAATCAACATTTTATTAAACAAAAACATAGAGAAGAAAATATTTAAAACTGAGTAAGCATCGAGTATTTATGTTATGTCTTAAAAATCTTTTGCTAAAATTTATAAATTAAAAATAATAACAAAGTTGAATTTTAAAACACATTTCACCATTATGTGCACATAATTTATAAATGTTTACACACTTAGGATGCTTATATCTTCCTGTCTTATTTTGATCTTAGAAGGTTATTTGTAGAATTCCTCTGGTTATTATTAAATCCACTTCAATTTCTCCAAACACAATTCCTCATTCTGTCTCATTAATTTCTTAACACACATCTCTCTTCTCTACTTCAAGAGATAAATTTGTCAAGACTTCTCAGTTTATTCTACATTTCCTAAAAATTAAATTTGAGAAAGAAAAAATCTATAAGACTAAGGATGGGGTTATTTAAATGGTAAGAAAATTTAGAGGTGTAGTTTATAAATGTTTTGTGGAAAAACAATGTAAGAGAAATTTTGCCAAAGTGGGAAGAGTGTCTACTGGAAAATTTATTGCTTCTTTTACTGTGCTTCAAGAGGCACAGAACCAACATTGTGAGGATTTTACTATAAAATGTTTATTCAATTTAACTTCTTGTTCTTTATTTCACTTAAAAATGTACCAGTTACTATTTCAGCATTGTGCTAAGCAATGGAAATAGTGATGACTGTTACAGATATGGTTCTACCTTCACAGAGTTTACGCTTCCATATGTAAATGTTCCGCCATCCCTATTATTCTATTGATTGTTATGTTTTTATGTCCACTAAACAAAAATGAAATATAGCCAGCTTTCACTTTCAGTTCATGATAACTGCATTTCTGCGCTCTGTTAGTCAGGTGTATCCCTTTGGAAACAATGGGCCAAAGTGGAAAATTTAAGTGCCAGTATAGAGTTCTCCATGCTTCCTCTTCACTCTTTGAGTGTGATTAGTAATATTTCAGATGACCCCTGTGATGAACAAGTGGAATTAGTGAGAAGTAAATGTTTATGCTTCAGATCGTGAGAGTTAAAGTGTTTGTTGAAGACCATCCAAGATTATCCTGGTGGATGTGGACTCTACCTCAGGCTTACAGTTGCACAGATTCATGGCAACTTTGATGATTCACTTCTTACCCCACCCACTACTCAGTACCAAAAAGAAACTGAGTCACAGAGCA
Source organism: Castor canadensis (assembly GCF_047511655.1). NCBI lineage: Eukaryota > Metazoa > Chordata > Mammalia > Rodentia > Castoridae > Castor > Castor canadensis. The sequence continues at coordinate 93,244,343 of NC_133400.1, forward strand.
ATCAAGGTAATTTTTCTAATTTTTTTTGATATTTGGAATTATGATTTGACTCTATTACTTGTCATCTGAGATTTTTCCTTCTCTTCTGTGATGTTTCCCTTGGATGTTTTCTTCACTCCTGGTAGTATGTTACTACCAAATGGTGCAACTAAGCTGTTCCTTTAACAAACAATTGCTTGCTTTCCTTGTATTTACCACCTTTCTTGGAGATAAGGGGGACCATCTGACTAGTGCTAGCCAGTGAATTATGGGCAGGGAAGCATGTGTATTTCTGGGCTTTCTAGCTATGTCTTCACAAGTTGCAGCCATAGAGAGTAGAGCATCCACCCATCATGCTGGTTCCCTGAAGGACTGTGAGGATCCCACTGTATAGGATGCACACATTGGGCAAAACTGTGAGGGGGGTATCGAATATTATCTTGTGCAGCCATGACAATGGATATTGTTGTTGCAAATCAGCCCAATTTTGCTTTAAAAATAACATATATGCATGAGTCTGTGTGCCTAGGAATTGGGAGTAAGAAAGATATGAAATTCTCCAGGTTACAGTGGAAAGTGAAGGAAACAAAAAGTATTCACCAAAATTTAAACTCTTCATATTCCAGTCAATAGGCTGGTATTGTATCAACATTATAGGACAATTGAAATGGCTTTTTATAGGGATCTGGCCATTTGTTGCTATGATTTGTTAAGTTATAAAATTATGATATTTAATAAATCCATGTTTAAGGAGTTCCTTCATGTTTATAGTTAAAACAATCTTAATTAGAGCAAATATCTATTTTTTATAAGAGTAGACAAACTTGAGAACATGGGTTTAAAGAAATTTAATTATTTGGGGATTTTCTTCCACTATGACTAGAAAAATGTTGTGAAAGCAAATGAGCTGAGGTCCCTGTTTTTCAAGATCTGATGTTTCTTAGCTCAGTGGCTGCTAGTTAACAATCCACGAAAGGGGGTACAAACACTACTAACTGTAAGAGGAGTTCAAAAGAACTAAAAGGGGGACTAGGGGTATGGCTCAAGACATAGAGTGCATACAGGACAGTGCAAGGCCCTGGGTTTGAACCTCAGTATTGCAAAAAAAAAAAAAAGAAGAATTAGAAGAACTGGAAGGGAAATTGTAGGCAGTTTAATGGAAGAATTCACAGGCTGAGTAGATGGTGAAGATTTCCACAGCTCCACCTGACCATGGTATGAGTTGCCTCTTGATGACAACAAATGGGTCAAAAGGAAACACAACAGAATATTTATGCAGCCAAAAAATACTCTACAGAGTTAAAATCTGTATTTAACTTTCTATTAATTCTAGGATTGCAAGTTCTGATGGCTCATGCCTGTAATCCTAGCTATTCAGGAGGCAGAGATCAGGAAGATGGTGGTTTTAAAGCAGCCCCAGCTAAATAGTTTGCAAGAATCTGTCTTGAAAATACCCAACACAAAAAGAACTGGCAGAGTGGCTCAAGTGGTAAAGCACCTGCCTAGCAATGTGAGGCCCAGAGTTCAAACACCAGTAATGCCAAAAATAATAATAATAATCTAGAATTGGGCACCAGTTAGATCCCCTTTAGCTGTGATTGCTGTTGAGGTATGAGCAGATCGGTTGTCTTTGTCGTATATAATAAGCTAATAGCAAATCTACTAACATTATCTCCTAAAGTCATCATAATGCATGCAAATACTAGATATGGAGTGTGGGAAAATTCTTTCCTTGAGTAACTGTGGAAGAGAAGTTTCTGTGCTTCATAATCTTCAACAGAATTTCTAGCTGAAAGAAAACCTTTTTCTTTTCTTTGGCATTCTGTCTGCTCTTGAGCTCAACCTGACCTATTTCATTTCCAAATTTTTTACTAACACCTATAATTTACAAATGATTGTTTCAATTCAACAAGAGTAGAAGTTGGATAATAAAGTCACCAGATTGTGCTGCCCAAGCAATTTATTCTAGTTTCACAAATCAGTACTTACCTTCTGTTGTATTTACAGATACACATTTTGTCATACATGCTAATTGGAAATGTCAGGATTTTTCAATCTAATTAGTATAATTGCTTAGATAAGAGATGCAAAGCATTTATTTTTTAAATATAAATTCACTTTCATGATTGCCAAAAAGGCTATTGTTGATTAGGTTTCCTACGTTACCATGAGTTTAGTTAGGAAGACTTTTAATCTCTTGACATAGGAAATACTCTGTGAAAAAGAAACCCTGAGAAAAATGCCAGGCAATTTTCAAAGATTTTTTTTAGGCTCTTTAAAAAAATCATTATTTACAAAGCGTATTTTTATAACCTTGGAATTTAGATTTTTCTACTCTGTGAATCAGTCATACTTAAGCCAATCCCCATTTAAACCGTGTTCTCTGATTGTTGTTAATTTTGACTGTCAGAAGGCCATAGCTCAGTGTCCACTGCCTTTCTCAGAGTATATAGTCATAAAAAAGATGGACTCTGTAAGTATGCTTTATTTTTGGAAGGGGAAATTGGAGGAAAATAATGCTGACAGTGTTAAAACTATATCTTTTGAGAACTTCATTCCAAAATTGCTAATAGTGGGGCTGGAGGTACAGGTCAGTTGTAAAGCACATGACAAAATTGCCAACAGTATAAAATAAAATTCTCTAGTAAACATTTTTCTGTAAAAACAATGTGATTTATAATAAATTCATATGATATATTTTCTTACCCTTTGCCATGGCCTGAAATTGCAGATGGACTAAAAGTGTATGAAGCTATTAACCACTCCAAATATTTTATTTTGTTAATATCACCAGACCAGGCATTCACTAAAAATAAAATGGGAAGGTAGATGTCTGATATGTTTCAGGTTAGAATGGCTTTAGTTGATGTCCCTGTTTCTTCTTCCCCTATCCCTATAAGGACAACCTTTGTCCCACTCTGTCTTGAGATGTGAAGCAACCTCCACTAGTAGAGGGTAGATATCCATGTCCATGCCATGCATGGACATCTGACCATATCAAGAGAATGGAGTCATTGTGATATTTGTTATACCTCAGCATGAGTGCAAAATATGATTGTCTGATTTGGCGTGGTCTTTGTCCTTGTCCCTTTTCACGAGCACATCCCAGATAAAGAGTGTTTCTCCCTGGTCTGTAGAATGAGAACACCCATGAGGAAGTAAGGAAGCCTGGACAAGAGTTGTAGACTTACCGACGTAAGCCCATGTGTGATTTGAATTGGACGTGCAAGCCATCTGTAGGAAGCCCCTGAGATGGCTTTTGTCCAAAGCAAATCTGACTCTGCCTGTACCAAAACCTTTGGAAACCCCTCCTTTTTGTTGCCATGCTACCTAAGATAGCAGATGCTCAACACTACTTACTGTATCTCAAAAGTTTGTATCTTAAGTAGAAGCAAAGAGAGCAGGAGAGGGGAAGGCTACCGATGGGCAAGCAGTAATTGTAAGTAGCAGATTCACATTTACTATATAAAAGGCAAGAAGATAAAACAAAAAAAGAATAACTTTGGGTTGGGAATCAGGGCTGAAACTGGCTCCACAGATTGGCTATGAAGTGCCCCAAGTTTGTAACTACAATATATCCAGCAATATCTGACCATGGCTTCTTTCATCAGGCCTTAACAAAATCGAACAATAAGATCAACTTGATAAGTGCTAATATTAATGTGAGCAGTCAGTAAGTAGCTTAAATTATCATTAGGTAAAACTCACTTCCCAAGCACGGCTTCTCCTTGTAACTATTGACTCCCAGACAGTTAACATCAATGGTGGTTTGCTCATATCCATTGCCATTTCCCAACCAAGTTCTTGTATCTTGTAGATCTGGGTGATTACTGAGAGTTCTGTTGTTTCCATAATTATTCTTGCAAACTTTTTATGTAGTGCAATGTTTATCAATCAGTAGTATGGACCAATTTCATGAAGTAACATCTTTTACCAGAAGGACTGGGCTGATACTGTAAAATCGCAAGGACTGATAGTAAGACCAAAGGAAGTCTAGGGGTAGACATTATTTGTGCTCTACTATAAATGAAAATCTATAAGAAGAAATTTGGAATAATAGCCTTATAAATGTCCCACAAGCATTATTTTCAGTGAAGGACAGATAGATAAAAATACTGGAATAAGGAAGAAGATAAGAGGCTTTTGAAGGTGTCTGATAATACAGAAGCCTTGAAATATCATCAATACCTAAGTAGCATAAAATGAACTGGAAAACTGAACATAAAGGATGCCTCTGAGTTCCTAAAGAAGGTCCTGGAGGGGACACTTACTGGTCCATCAGTGACTAAGGGATGAGCACAATCTACCAGCAAAAGAAAAGCTCATGGCAAGAATCTGTCAGAAGACCCACATCCACAGCTCATGAAGAGATCAAATACAAATTTCAAACTGAAGAGAACCAGATAGCTTACCCTTCTAATTAGAAGGAAACTCTTCAATTAATGGATTTTAAAGGAAGATGAAAAAAAAAACATGATTTCCACATCTTGAAATCCATGCTTCTGAGATTTATCTCAAATATTCTCATTTTTACCAATGTAGGCAAAAGATTAAAGTGGAAAGGCAACTTGAAGTGTGAAATCTCCTGTTTTTGGTGGGTGGAATGGATGAGAACACAGGAAGCCCTGGCCCTAGGGTTGATAGACATATGGAATGTCCAACAAAATCTGCAGTAGAGAAGTTCTGTAAAATGTGCTTTCTGCTGTTGGAAGGATACCAGTGGAATATTTATCTAGAGGTACTTAAGTCCCAGGATGGCTGAAAAATTTGCAACTTGGCCTCCAGAAATACTTTAATGTTGCTGCTTGTAAGAAATTGGAATAAAGGAGCCTTATACACAAAGCATATGTTGATCAGGTTATCTCTGTACCTGAATGTCTGCACTATTAGAAAAGTTGATTTTTGAGAATGAAGCAAACCTTAAATAAATAATATGCACATAATCAGTGCTAGTGGACTGCTGTGAAATGATTGTAAATGGACATTAAGTTAGGAGCTGGACATGGTAGCACACACCTGTGGTCCAAACTACTTTGGAGGCAGAAACAGGAAAACAATGGCTGAAGGCCAGACTTAGCACAGGAGACCCTGTCTGAAGAACAAACTTAGTGGAAAAGAGCTGGGGGTGTGTCTCAAGTGGTAGAGTACAAGCCTAGCAAGCTTGAAACCCTCAGTTCAATCTCCAGTACCACCAATAAGTAGATCTATGTATGTATGTATATATAGATAGATAGACAGATAAATAGATAAATAGATAGACAGATATAGACAGATAGATTGATAGATATTGATAGGTAGATAGATAGATAGATAGAGGGTAGATAGATGGATAGATGAAAAGTGTGTTAGGAAAGACAAGTTTTGGTAAGGAGGAAGAAAGAGATGGATATACTTAGGAAGAAAGTAGAAAACCTTGAAAGGTAATTTTGGTGGTATAAAGAGACAGTGTTTTGTCTGCTCAGACTATGCATAAGACAGATTCCTGATGAAGTTTGTCTTCTGATGTGCATGGTGTATAATGTCAGCTTTATATTGTTACTATTAGTCACTTGGGGGTTAGGTAGGTGCTCTGCAAATGTGCTTGGGAGGAGAAATCTTTGATTGGAGTACTATATATTGGGGCCGAGATATGTTTTCCTTCTAAAGAAGTGAGGCATTTTGACAGAAAAAAAAATAAGTTGAAAATGCTTTCAAAAGAGGAATGGTCCTCTTCCCTTAAAATGGATTTTTGAGATGATGAAAATGAATTTGTAAGATCTACTTACATTGATTACTGTTTCACAATAATTCTATTTTTATTAAAAACACAATTTCCCTTAAAAATAAGGAAATATGTCACCCTGAATAAAATACAGTTCAGAAGTGTTCTTGCAGAAGTTTTGGCACATCCAAGCATGAGAATACAATCTGTCTTCCTTGCATTGCTGCTGAACAACAGGATGGCCTCTGACAGTGTTAAAAGATCCTCACTGGCGAGCATTTCTCTACTTGTCTTTTTAAAAGGTGTTTTGGCAGGTTTGAGTTTCTGGCTGAGTGCTTCTGCTATTGTGGTTCCCAGTCAGTATTCGTTATAGAGTTCTGCTGTCTCCCTCATCAGAACCAAGATATTTTATAAGACTTGTATTTGTCACTTTGTGTTTTAGAAGTTCAGAAATGGTAGCAGGTGAATAAATCTTTTCTAAAAGGAAAGGAATATTAGATTTCTTTTTCCTCGCCAGTTGATAAGAGAAACTACTTCCTTGCTTTTCTTCTTAAAGAAAAAAAAACAAGTTGAAAATCAATTTCTTATGCTGTTACCTGAGATACCACTCAGGGTTACAGGATAACATAGTGTCTAGTAAAATAGTGTGAATGTAAATGATGTGGGGGAAATCTGGGTTTGAGAAGTATCTACTTTGAATTTCCTCAAAATTTCTAGCATTGTGTTGAGCAGATAGCTTAAGGCACACTTCTTTATTTCACTGGAGCCATGACCAAAGTCACTGCCTTTCCTAGTTCCTTGCATTGCTGAGAAATACAATTTCATTCCATGTTTACGGCATCCATCATTCCATCAAGTAAAGCAAATACCATGGCCTTTGTAACAACCTAATGCACAGACGTTTACAAGCACTAGGTCACTTGACATTCCTACAACTTCTGATCAGTGACATACCTTCAGAGATTGGACTATGCTGTACTTAGTCCTGCCCTGGGCACCATGGCTATGGAGGAGACACCCTGCAGTAGGTTAGCTTTCTCCAGATGAATGTAAAAAGTGGAATAAGGAGGGATAGATTTTAAATGATTTAATAAAATGATATTGCAGGGCTTTAAACTCACATCTAGTACTATATTGCTATTAAAAGGTAATAAATGTTGAAGACTTACTATAAAGCTATGGTAATAAGTAGATATGATATTGGCTAAAGAAAATACAAGTGGATCAATAGAACATAATTTTGAATCCAAATATATACTCACACATATAATCAACTGATTTTTAACAAAGGACCCAAAGCTATCCAAAGGAAGAAGATGACCTTTTCAACAAATGGTGCTGACAGTACTTGCCATCCATATGCCAAAATAAGGCATAGACTTTACAAAATGAACTCAAAATGGATTACCTACATATGAAAGGAAAAAGATCAAGAGTACTAGAATATAGCAGAAAATCTAGATGATTTTGGATAAGAAGAAAAATATTTAGATATGATATAAAAGCTATAATCGATGAAGGAAGCAATCAGTTGGACTGTTGTCCAAGATAAATACAAAGAATACTTAAAAATCTATTATACAAAGCAGCTTCATTTAAAAAATGGTCCAAAGACCGGAACAGACAAATGGGAAATGCAAATTAAGAAAATTTGACGCCATTGCCTAATGAAATAGCCAAAATCTAGAGCACCAACACCACCAAATGTAGCCAAGGGTGTGGAGTGGCAGGAACTCTCGGTCATTACTGGAGAGAGGGCAAAACAGCAATACAGCTTCTCACACACTAAATGCAATTTTTATCATGCAATTCAGAAATTGATTTCCTTGTAATTTGCCAGTGTGTTGAAAATATGCACACATGTAAAACTGAAAATGGATGTTTATAGCAACTTGATTCACTATTGCCAGAACTTGGAGCCAACCAAAATGTCATTCAGTAAAGATGAGTGGGTAAACAAACTGGTGCATCTATACAATGGGATTATACAGTACTAAAATATGAGATGTCAAGCCATAAAAGGAAATGAACTGGAATGCATATGGCTAAGTGAAAGAAGCCAACCTAAAAAGTCTACCTACTGTATGACTCAACTCTATGACCTTGGGGAAAGGGCAAAACTCTGGAGACAGTCAAAAGATCACTTTTACCAGGGATGGAGGGAAGTAGGAGAAGAACAAAGGATTTTTAGGGCAGTGAAGCTGATTCTATAATAATGGGTATGTTTTACACTTGTCCAAACCCACAAAATGTCCAACATCAAATGTGAGCCCCAAGGCAAACTATGGACTCTGGATGATAATGATATGTCAAGGTAGGTTCACTAATTGTAACAGATGTAACACTCAGTGGGGTTTGCTGATAATGGGGGATGTTAGGGGCTTATGTGGGAAACCTCTGAACCTTCCTTTCAAATTTGCTGTGGATATAAAATTGCTCTAAAAAGCTAATGTTTTTTCATTAGTGTATATTGACTACATAAAAGAAGGGATTTCATTATGACATTTCTATATATGCATATATTTTGAGCACATTCAGCCCCACTATTTCCCTATATCCCTTCTCCTCCGCACTTTCCACTTTCATATTCCTTATATTCCCTCTTTTATGTTCATGTCCTCCTCCTTAGAATCCACATATGACAGAAAATGTCTGATACTTGTCTTTGCAAGCCTGACTTATTTCTCTTATCACAATGATCTCCAATTTCATTCCTTTTTCTGCAAATCAAATAATTTCATTCTTCCTTATGGTTAGGTATAACCCCATTGTGTATACATTCCACATTTTCTTTATCCATTCACCCACTGATAGGCACTAAGCTGATTCTATAACATGACTATTGTGAGTAGTACCACAATAAACATGGAAATGCATAATAAGCTGACTTTGATTCTTTTGGCATATTACCCAGAAGTGGTATAGCTAGATTTCATGGAAGTTCTATTTTTAATTTTTTGAGTAACCTACATAATTATTTCCATATTTTGCATTCCCACTAGCAGTGTGGAAGTGTTCCTTTATCCCTGCATTCTCATCAACATTTACTGTTTGGGGTTTATTTGTTAATTTTTTTTTTTTGGTGGTACTCATTTCTTTTTTTTTTTTTCTTTTTCTTTTATTATTCATACATGCATACAAGGCTTGGTTCATTACTCCCCCCTGCCCCCACCCCCTCCCTTACCACCCAGGCTGCCCCCTCCCTCTCCCCCCCCACAATACCCAGCAGAAACTATTTTGCCCTTATTTCTAATTTTGTTGTAGAGAGAGTATAAGCAATAATAGGAAGGAACAAGGGTTTTTGCTGGTTGAGATAAGGATAGCTATACAGGGCATTGACTCACATTGATTTCCTGTGCGTGGGTGTTACCTTCTAGGTTAATTCTTCTTGAACTAACCTTTTCTCTAGAACATGTTCCCCTTTTCCTATTGGCCTCAGTTGCTTTTAAGGTATCTGCTTTAGTTTCTCTGCATTGAGGGCAACAAATGCTAGCTAGATTTTTAGGTGTCTTACCTATGCTCACCCCTCTCTTGTGTGCTCTCGCTTTTATCATGTGCTCATAATCCAATCCCCTTGTTGTGTTTGCCCTTGATCTAATGTCCACATATGAGGGAGAACATACGATTTTTGGTCTTTTGGGCCAGGCTAACCTCACTCAGAGTGATGTTCTCCAATTCCATCCATTTACCAGCAAATGATAACATTTCGTTCTTCTTCATGGCTGCATAAAATTCCATTGTGTATAGATACCACATTTTCTGAATCCATTCGTCAGTGCTGGGGCATCTTGGCTGTTTCCATAACTTGGCTATTGTGAATAGTGCTGCAATAAACATGGATGTGCAGGTGCCTCTGGAGTAACAGTCTTTTGGGTATATCCCCAAGAGTGGTATTACTGGATCAAATGGTAGGTCGATGTCTAGCTTTTTAAGTAGCCTCCAAATTTTTTTCCAGAGTGGTTGTACTAGTTTACATTCCCACCAACAGTGTAAAAGGGTTCCTTTTTCCCTGCATCCTCGCCAACACCTGTTGTTGGTGGTGTTGCTAATGATGGCTATTCTAACAGGGGTGAGGTGGAATCTTAGTGTGGTTTTAATTTGCATTTCTTTTATTGATAGAGATGTGAGCATTTTTTCATGTGTTTTCTGGCCAGTTGAATTTCTTCTTTTGAGAAAGTTCTGTTTAGTTCACTTGCCCATTTCTTTATTGGTTCATTAGTTTTGGGAGAACTTAGTTTTTTTAAGTTCCCTATATATTCTGGCTATCAGTCCTTTGTCTGATGTATAGTTGGCAAATACTTTCTCCCACTCTGTAGGTGTTCTCTTCAGTTTAGAGACCATTTCTTTTGATGAACAGAATCTTTTTAGCTTTATGAGGTCCCATTTATCTATGCTATCTCTTAGTTGCTGTGCTGCTGGGGTTTCATTGAGAAAGTTCTTACCTATACCTACTAACTCCAGAGTATTTCCTACTCTTTCTTGTATCACCTTAAGAGTTTGGGGTCTGATATTAAGATCCTTGATCCATTTTGAGTTAATCTTGGTATAGGGTGATATACATGGATCTAGTTTCAGTTTTTTGCAGACTACTAACCAGTTTTCCCAGCAGTTTTTGTTGAAGAGGCTGCTATTTCTCCATTGTATATTTTTAGCTCCTTTGTCAAAGATAAGTTGCTTATAGTTGTGTGGCTTCATATCTGGGTCCTCTATTCTGTTCCACTGGTCTTCATGTCTGTTTTTGTGCCAGTACCATGCTGTTTTTATTGTTATTGCTTTGTAATATAGTTTGAAGTCAGGTATTGTGATACCTCCTGCATTGTTCTTTTGACTGAGTATTGCCTTGGCTATTCGTGGCCTCTTGTGTTTCCATATAAATTTCACAGTAGATTTTTCAATCTCTTTAATGAATGTCATTGGAATTTTGATGGGAATTGCATTAAACATGTAGATTACTTTTGGGAGTATCGACATTTTTACTATGTTGATTCTACCAATCCATGAGCATGGGAGATCTCTCCACTTTCTATAGTCTTCCTCAATCTCTTTCTTCAGAAGTGTATAGTTTTCCTTGTAGAGGTCTTTCACATCTTTTGTTAGGTTTACACCTAGGTATTTGATTTTTTTTGAGGCTATTGTAAATGGAATTGTTTTCATACATTCTTTTTCCGTTTGCTCATTGTTAGTGTATAGAAATGCTAATGATTTTTCTATGTTGATTTTATATCCTGCTACCTTGCTATAGCTATTGATGATGTCTAGAAGCTTCTGAGTAGAGTTTTTTGGGTCTTTAAGGTATAGGATCATGTCATCTGCAAATAGGGATATTTTGACAGTTTCTTTACCTATTTGTATTCCTTTTATTCCTTCTTCTTGCCTAATTGCTCTGGCTAGGAATTCCAGTACTATGTTGAATAGGAGTGGAGATAGTGGGCATCCTTGTCTGGTTCCTGATTTTAGAGGGAATGGTTTCAGTTTTTCTCCATTAAGTATAATGCTGGCTGTAGGTTTGTCATATATAGCTTTTATAATGTTGAGGAACTTTCCTTCTATTCCTAGTTTTCTTAGAGCTTTTATCATGAAATGATGTTGGATCTTATCAAAGGCTTTTTCTGCATCTATTGAGATGATCAAGTGGTTTTTTCTTTGCTTCTGTTAATGTGGTTTATTATGTTTATTGATTTTCGTATGTTGAACCACCCCTGCATCCCTGGGATGAAGCCTACTTGGTCGTGGTGAATAATCTTTTTGATGTGTTGCTGAATTCGGTTTGCCATTATTTTGTTGAGGATTTTTGCATCAATGTTAATTAAGGAGATTGGCCTATAGTTCTCCTTTTTGGAGGTGTCTTTGCCTGGTTTTGGGATAAGTGTAATACTGGCTTTGTAAAATGTGTTTGGGAGTTTTCCTTCCCTTTCTATTTCGTGGAACAGTTTAAGGAGGGTTGGTATCAGTTCTTCTTTAAAGGTCTGATAGAATTCAGCAGAGAATCCATCAGGTCCTGGACTTTTCTTTTTGGGGAGACTCTTGATTGCTGCTTCAATTTCATTTTGTGTTATAGGTCTATTCAGGTTATTAATTTCCTCTTGGTTCAGTTTTGGATGATCATATGTATCTAGAAATCTGTCCATTTCTTTTAGATTTTCAAATTTGTTTGAATATAGGTTCTCAAAGTAGTCTCTGATGATTTCCTGGACTTCCATGGTGTTTGTTGTTATCTCCCCTTTTGCATTCCTAATTCTACTAATTTGGGTTTTTTCTCTCCTCATTTTAGTCAGGTTTGCCAGGGGTCTATCGATCTTGGTTATTTTTTCAAAGAACCAACTTTTTGTTTCATTAATTCTTTGTATGGTTTTTTTGGTTTCTATTTTGTTGATTTCAGCTCTTATTTTTATTATTTCTCTCCTTCTATTTGTTTTGGGATTTGCTTGTTCTTGTTTTTCTAGGAGTTTGAGATGTATCATTGATTTGGGTTCTTTCAGTCTTTTTAATATATGCACTCATGGCTATAAACTTTCCTCTCAAGACTGCCTTAGCTGTGTCCCATAGGTTCCGGTAGGTTGTGTTTTCATTTTCATTGACTTCCAGGAACTTTTTAATTTCCTCTTTTATTGCATCGATGATCCACTCTTCATTAAGTAATGAGTTATTTAGTTTCCAGCTGTTTGCATGTTTTTTGTCTTTACTTTTGTTGTTGAGTTCTACTTTTACTGCATTGTGGTCAGATAGTATGCACAGTATTATTTCTATTTTCTTATATTTGCTGAGGCTTGCTTTGTGCCCTAGGATATGATCTATTTTGGAGAAGGTTCCATGGGCTGCTGAGAAGAATGTATATTGTGTAGAGGTTGGATGAAATGTTCTGTAGACATCTACTAGGTCCATTTGATCTATTGCATATTTTAGATCTTGGATTTCTTTATTGAGTTTTTGTTTGGATGACCTATCTATTGATGATAATGGGGTGTTAAAGTCTCCCACAACCACTGTGTTGGCGTTACTATATGCTTTTAGGTCTTTCAGGGTATGTTAGATGAAATTGGGTGCACTGACATTGGGTGCATATAGGTTGATGATTATTATTTCCTTTTGGTCTATTTCCCCTTTTATTAGTATGGAATGTCCTTCTTTATCTCGTTTGATCAATGTAGGTTTGAAGTCTACTTTGTCAGAGATAAGTATTGCTACTCCTGCCTGTTTTCAGGGGCCACTGGCTTGGTAAATCTTCTTCCAGCCTTTCATCCTAAGCCTATGCTTATTTCTGTCGGTGAGATGAGTCTCCTGTAAGCAACAAATTGTTGGATCTTCTTTTTCAATCCATTTTGTCAAACGGTGTCTTTTGATGGGTGAATTAAGTCCATTAACATTAAGTGTTAGTACTGATAGGTATGTGGTGATTCCTGCCATTTAGTTGTCTTAGTTGTTTGAAGGTTTGATTGTGTGTACCTAAGTTGAGGTTACTCTCTACTTTCTTGCTTTTTCTTTTCCTGTGGTTTGGTGCTGCCTGCCTTTTCATGGTTAAGTTGGGTGTCACTTTCTGTGTGCAGAATCCCTTGAAGAATCTTTTGTAATGGTGGCTTTGTGGTCACATATTGTTTTAGTTTCTGCTTATCATGGAAGACTTTTATTGCTCCATCTATTTTGAATGATAACTTTGCTGGGTAGAGTATCCTGGGGTTGAAGTTATTTTCATTCAATGCCAGGAAGATCTCACCCCATGCTTTTCTTGCTTTTAATGTTTCTGTTGAGAAGTCTGCTGTGATTTTGATGGGTTTACCTTTGTATGTTACTTGTTTTTTCTCTCTTACAGCCTTCAATATTCTTTCCTTAGTTTCTGAACTTGTTGTTTTAATGATGATATGTCGTGGGGTAGTTCTATTTTGATCTGGTCTGTGGTGTCCTGGAGGCCTCTTGCATCTGTATGGGAATATCTGTCTCTAGATTTGGGAAATTTTCTGTTATTATTTTGTTGAATAGATTACACATTCCTTTCGCTTGCACCTCTTCTCCTTCTTCGATGCCCATGATTCTCAAGTTTGGTCTTTTGATGGAGTCAGTGAGTTCTTGCATTTTCTTTTCACAGGTCTTGAGTTGTTTAATTAATAGTTCTTTGGTTTTTTCTTTAATTACCATTTCATCTTCAAGTTCTGAGATTCTGTCTTCTGTTTGTTCTATTCTGCTGGATTGGCCTTCTGTTTTGTTTTGCAGTTCTGTTTCGTTCTTTTTTCTGAGGTTTTCCATATTCTGGCAGTTTTCTTCTTTATTGTTGTCTATTTTTGTCCTGAGTTCATTTATCCATTTATTCATTGTGTTCTCTATTTCACTTTGGTGTTTATACAGTGCTTCTATGGTTTCCTTTATTTCTTCTTTTGCTTTTTCAAATTCTCTATTTTTATTGTCTTGGAATTTCTTGAGTGTCTCCTGTACATTTTGGTTGACCCTATCCAGTATCATCTCTATAAAATTCTCATTGAGTACTTGTAGTATGTCTTCTTTTAAATTATTCTTGTGGGCTACATTGGGTCCTTTGGCATAGTTTATCTTCATTTTGTTGGAGTCTGGATCTGAGTTTCTGTTCTCTTCATTCCCCTCTGGTTCCTGTATTAATTTTTTGCTCTGGGGAAACTGGTTTCCCTGTTTTTTCTGTCTTCCCGTCATTGTCGTTGGTGTTGTTACTGTCCCTGTACTGTGTGCAATTAAGTATTTTCTAACTTGTAATAATAACAATGGTAATATTTAGAATGGAAGGGTGAGTTGAGATGGAAAGCAAGAAGTTAAAGAAAAGGGGAAAACAAATATACAGACAAGAGGGAGAAAGCAGAACAAGGTATCAGACAAGAGAGTTTCAAAGGTATAAACAGGGAGTGTTAGTGTACTAATTGACAGTAAGCTGAACAGACATTAGAGAGACAGAGAGAGGATTGAAAATCAAAGATAAAAAAATAAAAAATAAGTAAATGAAAGAAATATCTATATATAAAAATGAATTAAAATAAAATGGAAAATAGAAAATGAAAACAAAAAACAAAAAACAAAAAACTTCCAAGTTTATATGCAATGCAGTTTCAGTCTTAATAATTTGGGTGTCCGTCTCAATCTCCAGTCCTGGAGTTGGTGCCTCAGATGTTGTTCTGTAGTTGTCTCATCAAAGGGGATGCATAAAGTAGAACAAAACTACACACACACACACACACACACACACACACACACACACACAAAGCCCCACCAAGTGTCGCAAGTTCAAATGCAATACAGTTTCAGTAAGTTTTTCGGCTTGCAGGTGTAATTCGGTTGTTCTCTCATCAAAGGTAGGGAGAAAAAGAAAAAAAAAGAGTCTGGAGACAATTCTGAGAGTGGTATCTGCAACTGTGGCTTGCCTGCCTGCTGCTGGCAGCCTGCTGTAGCTGGCGGTGTTATTTATGCAGATCTCTGGGGTGAACTTAGCACTCACCTGGTTGCACAGGCTTTGTTTGTTCAGAGTTCTCCTGTGCATGAGTCTCTGCTACAGGCTTTCCCCTTTCCAAGCACTGGGAAAGGTGACACTGCCCCCGCATTGTCAGGCCTGCATGTTTATTTACAGTTCATGTGGGAGGTGGGTCTTCCCCCCTCTCCTGTGCAGTTTTCCTCCCACTGCCACTTTCACAAGCTTTCCTGCTCCTGATTACTGGGCAGTGCTGCTGCTCCTGCCGGCCGCCATGTTTGTTTACAGTTCACGTGGGAAGTGGGTCTTCCCTCCTCTCCTGTGGAGTTTTTCTCCCTCCACCACTTGCACAAGCTTCCCCGCTTCTGGCTGCTGGGCGCGCACCCCACTCCTGCCAGAGCCTCTCCGGCCTGCCCAGCTTGTTTATTTACAGTCCCGGGAAGGATTCCCTTCCCCCAATCTTCAGCGCTCAGGGCACCCCACCCTCTTTCCAGCATGTCTTAATTGTTCTTATTGCTTATTACTCAGTTTCTCTTTTTTTCCCTGGGTGGAGGTCAGTCTGTCCAGGGGGCTATGCTGCTCTGGCCCAGGCTTGTCTGTGGGAGAACCACGGTACCACGAAGCTCACCTGGCCCGCGTCTTCCCAGTGGGTGCCAGCCACTGGCGGCCCCGGGGGCCCTCCTCGTTTCTCCATTTAACGTGAAGTGGAGATTCTCTGCGCCAGCTGGAGGTGTGGAGGGGTCAAAGTTATGCCTTTTCTCGGTGATTATGCCTGCAAAGTGTGTCTCCAGCGTCTCTCCAAGATTTCACTGTAGGAGGCTCGCTTTCTGCTTCCCACCTCTAGCCGCCATCTTGGAATCCTCTTGTTACTTTTTTTTGGTTTTGGTGGTTCGGGATTTGAACTCAGTGCCTCATGCTTGCTAGGCAGGTATTCTACCACTTGAGCCATTCCACCACCTCTCTTTTTGTTTTTCTTGTTGATAGGCAAGACTAGGGTAAGATGGACTTTCAGTGTAGTTTTGATTTGCATTTCCCTGATCATTAATGATGTTGAACATCACTGTCAAGTATTTATTGGCCATTTATATTTCTTCATCTGAAAAGTATCTGTTCAGTTTATTTTCCAAATATTGATTGGATTATTTGTTCTTTTGTTGTTTACTTTTTTTTAGTAAGTATAGGTGTTTGAACTTGTTAAGCAAGCACTTTACCACATGGTTTCTGCTTCAAGTTGTTTATGCTTTTTTAGTTATTTTTTTAGATAGGGTCTCATGCTTTTTTGTGGTGGGGCAGCCTTGGACTCTGATTCTCTTACCTATTCTTCCCACATAGTTAAGATGATAGACACAAGGCATCACATGCAGTTTACTCTTTGAGATAGGGTCTCACTCACTTTTGCCTGGGCTGATCTCAAATTGCAATCTTATCTCTGCTTCCGAAATGTTGGGATTATAGATATGATCCACTGTGCCTGACTGGGTATTTAGCTTTTTGATTTCTTTATATATTATGGATATTAATTCTCTGTCAGATAAAAGATTTTCTACCATTCCATAGGCAATCTCCACTCTATTGTTTCTTTTGCTATGCTTAACTTTTCAAATTTTATGCAAACCTACTTGTCAGTACTTGCTATTTTTCCTAAGCTTTTGGTATCCTATTCAGAAAGTCATTGCCAATCCATGGACTATGAACTGCTTCCCCTGTGCTTTCCTCTAGAAGTTTCAAAGTTTTATGTCTCAGATTAAGGCCTTTGATCCATTTGGAGTTGGTTTGAGAAGAAGAAATACATTTCTAGGTCTGGCTCCTGAGAGCCTCCATTCTTCTTTCTTCATCTGTTGGCTAAATGTCTTCAGTCAGAGTAAAACTGAATGCTGAGTGAAACTGACAAGACTGCCTTTGTCCTGAGAATCTGACTCATTCTATGGAGAAAATGGGCTTTGACCAAAACCATCAATAAGATTTCATTAACTATTCTAATATTAAGACACTTATATTTCAGAGTTTATATATTATGGCACCTAGGATCATTTTAATTGTTATAAAATTGTTATTTGAAGAAGGGTGCCTCCACCAAACAACCCTAAGATATGTGGCATTGGTTGATACTGAGGTGACTAAACATTTTGGAAGTTCATAAAACATCTATAGTAATAGGTGACAAATCCACTTAGTGCAACTGCAGAGCTATAATAATTTGCAAAGCAATTCAGAGGACTTTATGTCCTAAAACTCTCAAGGAAATGGTTAGAAAGCTAGACTTACCCATGCATATAGGATGTTGATAGCTGAATTTAGTATGACAGTATTTAGTATTCCTCAATGGATACTGATATTATTAATACACAGAAATTTTTTAAAACCTGCTTAATATCATGGATCAGTTTATAAATATTTTAATATATAAAATGGATTACAATAAAAAACAGGTTGTTTAAATATACATACGTCCAAGAGATTGCTGAAAGCTATATGATAGCATTATAAATTGAGGCTGATGTGCTCAGCATACAGAAATGAATACAAAAATTTTACACAGGTGGGGGCCACCATGGGAAGTGGACTAGGGAGGAGTGAGGAGGACTGGAAGAGGCAAATCCACTGGAGCTGGAATCCACATATGCGTGGGAACAACACAAGGAATCTCCCTGTGTAGTTCTTTATCTCAAACTAGCAAAAGTCATGTTTCTTATTTTATCTGTCATGTTTTTTCTTCTACAAAATCAGATGAGGACAAGGACAGATTCTGTGTGGAGGCAGGGGTGGAGAATGACTGTGGTGCAAACAACGCATACACATGTACGTATGTAAATGTAAAAATGGTACCTGCTGAAACTATTCCAGGAATCGGAGGAGGGGAGAGGGAGAGAGAAGCTGGGGGTGGGGGAGGAATTCAAGTGTGATATATTTGATACATTGTAAGAACCTTTGTAAATGTTACAATGTACCCACACCCAGTACAACAATAAATAAATAAAATAACCTTTATAAGGAAAAAATCGTAGTTGTAATTTATTTGCTACAAATAAATTATTTTTGTAATCATTAGGACAAATACTTTTCATTTTTGTGTATTGTTCTGTTATTCTAAAATTGTAATTAATAAAAGGCATGTTTCAGAATAATTCCAACAATGATAATTTGTATTCAAGAAAGAAAATTATGTATGTCACTTCATATAAAAATAAATAATCCTTCTGAAAAAAAATATATATATACACATATATATATGTATATATATATATAGCACTCATATATATTTTCTTTGATTAAATATTGTTCCAACCAAAGTCATCTTTTGTAATTAGCTACAAATGGTCCTATGTACACCACCCTGCACACACCTCATATAACATAAACACACACACATGAATAGGAAGGGTATTTAGTGAGACCACTACAAATAATTCTAATTTAGGTTCAAATCGGGTCAGACCTAGCTCACTCGTACAGTAAAAGTTATACAATATGGAGATTGCAGGAGATTGTAGGAACAAAGTAACTCTGGGTATTCACCTAAATTTTTAAAAGAAACCTGTCTTGAAGTTGTTACCAAGTAATTATTTATTAGACTTAAAGTTTTGATAGAAGAAATGGTGAGTTACAATTAAAGAGTATGGAAATTGGTTTGAGGACAATTTATTGTTATATTCTCACTACATTTTAAAAGTTAGTGTCATTCCTAGACAAGAGTGGTGTTGGGCCAACGTTGTTGAATAGTGAAGAGGACTGAAATTTAAATAAGGAATAATAAGCTGGTTAGTTAGAATAACATTGCTAAGCAAGATGCTTAGGCCAGGTTGGCTTTTCCAGTGAGATCCAGGCATTTGTAATGTGAAAATCTAGCAGGACAGTGACACACAAAGAGCAGCAATATGAAACTTCATCTCTGATTAAGGGCAGGACTTCTTTGATGTATTTGTTTTGATGTGAGCCGGTGGATCAGATAAGTTTTTAATTCATCCTCTTGCATGTTTTTGCCTCCAAGTTGTCTGAGTTCTTTGTTGTGGGCCTTGAGAGACAAGCTTTACACAAGGGACATGAACAAATTCTGTAGGTTGTAGAAATGATTGAAGTGTCTTGGAGGATGTGGGCCTCAAACACAGAATCACATATTTCATCATAGTCTGAGTTTCGTAAGGTCAGCTTGGACCTTCTAAATGAATCATTTTGTGATGGTCAAATGAACCACTCTTGCTGAAAGTAAAGTTAAACAATAAACAATTTCAAAACTAGTGCTGAGAGAAAAAAGGAAAAAGGAAACCTTTCTCTTTTGCTTGCTGCCTCTCCTTTTTCATAAATTAGGTAAGCATATTATAATATTTCAATAGTTACTTTAGGGACATACTAGGTACAAAGTGAAGATACATGTATAGATGGACAAGGGAAGTTCATGAAGCAATGACACTTTCAAGAGAAATAAGGGGCCTGTTGAGAATCTTCCAGTCATAATCACTAATAGAGTAAATCTAAGTCACTGATTTTCCTTCTTCGGGGTGAAGCCTAATCTGGTGTCTAATGTTAACTTTTCTCTTTTGTAAAGAAAAAAAGATGTAGCAGACTCAATGAAAGGCAAAAAAAAATTCAGGAAAAAGAGGCAGTGTCTCTCTGGCCATAGAGCAAGAGGCTTGAGAATTTGGGGAGGAAGATGTGCAAGATCCCACTCCAGAAGACCAAGAACCATGGATTTTGCCAATTGTTCACAAAGATGCTGTGCATTGAATCAAGTCCTTTTGGTTTTCTGAGAACCCACAAACTTTGAAGTGGAGCTAACCTAGCGTCTGTCACATTTAACATGGTCTGGCACCTTTTCTATTGCAGATGGCATTGGAACATATATATTTTATTTTGCAACTCAATAAAACAAGTCAGAAACAGAGCTGTAAGCAAGCCATAGAACATGAACAGTAAGTTTACAAGTGGGAAGCAGAACACAAGTAGAAATAATTTTATGGAGACATAATCTGCACTCAGTTATGATGGTGACAGGAACAGGACAGGTCTAGATACAATATGACTCATGGACACACATCATGTCCTAGTGTGTGTCCTCAAAAAAATTACAGGTTCAAATTTCTTGGTATTCTTCTTGATGAAATACCTATTTGTTCATAATTTATAACTCTGATTTGGTTAGTAGCACCATTGTTAATAAATAGACATTTCCTTCTGAATACTCCACACTAACATTTTACTTCTGTTTGCTTCTCATCTCAGTAGATGGAGATGACTTTCAATGAATTCTTCAGTTCAGACACTTTAAAAAATTCTTGTTATTCTGTTTTTTCTTTTCCTGTACAATTCCCAAATATTAGCATACAGGTAGATATAACTTAATGGGGAAAAACAGAAACCATTTCCTCTAAAGTCAGGAATAACATAAAGATGCCCACTCTCCCACTCCTATTCAACATAGTCCTGGAATTCCAAAGCAGAGCAATAAGACAAGAGGAAGAAATAAAAGGAATACAAACAGGTAAAGAAACAGTCAAAATATCCCTATTCACAGATGACATGATCTTATACTTTAAAGATCCCCAAAACTCCTAGATACCATAAACAGCTTCAGCAATGTAGTAGGATATAAAATCAACATAGAAAAATCATTAGCACTTATATACACTAATAATGAACAAATTGAGAAAGAATATATGAAAATAATTCCATTTACAATAGCCTCAAAAAAAAAATCAAATACCTACGTGTAAACCTAACAAAAGATGTGAATGACCTCTATAAGGAAAACTATAAACTTCTGAAGAAAGAGATTGAGGAAAACTATAGAAAGTGGAGAGATCTCCCATGCTCATGGATTGGTAGAATCAACATAGTAAAAATGTCTACACTCCCAAAAGTAATCTACATGTTTAATGCAATTCCCATCAAAATCCCAATGACATTCATCAAGGAGATTGAAAAATCTACCATTAAATTTATATGGAAACACAAGAGGCCACAAATAGCCAAGGCAATACTCAGTAAAAAGAACAATGCTGAAGATATCACAATACTCAACTTCAAACTATATTACAAAGCAATAACAATAAAAACAGCATGGTACTGGCATAAAAACAGACATGAAGATGAGTGGAATAGAATAGAGGACCCAGATATGAAGCCACACAACTAAAACCAACTTGTCTTTGACAAAGGAGCTAAAAATATACGATGGAGAAATAGAAGCCTCTTCAACAAAAACTGGTTAGCAGTCTGCAAAAAACTGAAACTAGATCTGTGTTTATCACCCTATACCAATATTAACTCAAAATGGATCAAGGATCTTAATATCAGACCCAAACTCTAAAGTTGGTACAAGAAAGAGTAGGAAATACTTTGGAACGAATAGGTATAGGCAAGAACTTTCTGAATGAAACCCCAGCAGCTCAGCAACTAAGAGATAGCATAGATAAATGGGACTTCATAAAACTGAAAAGCTTCTGCCCAACAAAAGAATTGGTCTCTAAACTGAAGAGAACACTCACAGAGTGGGAGAAAATATTTGCCAGCTATACATCAGACAAAGGACTGATAACCAGAATATACAGGGAACTTAAAAAACTAAATTCTCCCAAAACTAATGAACCAATAAAAAAATGGGCAAGTGAACTAAACAGAACTTTCTCAAAAGAAGAAATTCAAATGGCCAAAAAACACATGAAAAAATGCTCATCATCCCTAGCAATAAAAGAAATACAAATTAAAACCACACTAAGATTCCACTTCAACCCTGTTAGAACAGTCATCATTAGAAACACCACAAACAACGAGTGTTGGTGAGGATGCAGGGAAAAAGGAACCCTCTTACACTATTGGTGGGAATGTAGACTAGTACAACTGCTCTGGAAAAAAATTTGGAGGCTTCTTAAAAAGCTAAACATTGATCTACCATTTGATCCAGCAATACCACTCTTGGGGATATACCCAAAAGACTGTGACACAGGTTACTCCAGAGGCACCTGCACACCCATGTTTATTGCGGCACTATTCACAATAGCCAAGTTATGGAAACAGTCAAGATGCCCCACCACCGACAAATGGATTAAGAAAATGTGGTATTTATACACAATGAAATTTTATGCAGCCATGAAGAAGAATGAAATGTTATCATTCGCAGGTAAATGGATGGAACTGGAGAACATTATTCTGAGTGAGATTAGCCTGGCCCAAAAGACCAAAAATCCTATGTTCTCCCTCATATGCAGACATTAGATCCAGGGTAAATACAACAAGGGGACTGGACTCTGATCATACAATAAAGCGAGGGCACACAAGGAAGTTATGAGTATAAATAAGACACCCAAAAAACCAGACAGCATTTGTTGCCCTCAATGCGGAGAAACTAATGCAGATACTTTAAAGCGACAGAGACCAATAGCAGAAGGGGACCAGGAACTAGAGAAAAGGTTAGTTTGAGAAGAATTAATTTAGACGGTAATGCACATGCACAGGAAAGGAATGCGAGTCAACTCACTGTATAGCTATCCTTACCTCAACTAGCAAAAACCCTTGGTCTATTATTATTATTATTGCTTATACTCTCTCTTCAACAAAATTAGAGATAAGGGCAAAATAGTTTCTGCCTGGTAGCGAGGGGGTAGGAAGGGTAAGGGAGGGGGTGGGGGGGACAAGGGAGGGGGCGGGGGGGAAAGGGGGAGAAATGCCCCAAACATTGTATGAACATATGAATTAAAAAAAAGATTTAAAAAAAAAAGAAAGATCAAAGAAGACTTCAGAATGTGGATAGAGCACTCATTCTTATAATTGGCAGTATCAACAATGTAAAAATGGCTATACTACCAAAAGCAATCTACATGTTCAAAGCAATTCCCATCAAAATCCCAATGACATTCATCCCAGAGATTGAAAAATCTACCCTAATGTTCATTTGGAAACACAAAAGACTGCGAATAGCCAAGGCAATGTTCAGCAAAAAGAGCAACACTGGCGGTATCACAATACCTGACTTCAAACTATACTACAGAGCCATAGCGATAAAAACAGCATGGTACTGGCACAAAAACAGACACGAAGGCCAGTGGAACAGAACAGAGGACCCGATATGAATCCACACAACTATGCCCACCTCATTTTTGACAAAGATGCCAAAAACATAAGATGGAGAATAAACATCCGCTTCAACAAATGTTGCTGGGAAAAGTGGTTATTTGCCTGCAAAAAACTGAAACTAGAGCCATGCTTGTCACCCTGTACTAGTATCAACTGAAAGTGGATTAAGGACCTTAATATCAGACCTGAAACATTGAAGTTAGTACAGAAAAGAGCATGAAATATACTGGCAACAATAGGTATAAGCAAGGACTTACTCAGTAGAACTCAAGTGGCCCAGAAACTAAGAGCAAGAATTGACAACTAGAACTACATGAAATTAAACAGCTTCTGGACAACAAAAGAAAGGGTTTCTAAACTGAGGAGACCACCCACAGAGTGGAAGAAAATATTCGCTGACTATACATCAGACAAAGGACTGTTACTAAAATACACAGGGAGCTCAAAAAACTAAACAATCCAAAATATCAGTGATCCAATAAAGAAGAGGGCAACTGAACTAAACAGAATTTTTTCAAAAGAAGTCCAAAGAGCAAAAAAAAAAAAAAAAACACAAGAAAAAAAATGTTCACCATCACTAGCCATGAAGGAAATGTAAAGCAAAACCACACTAAGATTCTACCTCACTCCTGTTAGAATAGCTAACATCAAGAACACCACCAACAACAAATGTTGGCAAGGATGTGGGAAAAAGGAACCCACTTATACTGCTGGTGGGAATGTAAGCTAGTACAACCACTATGGAAAACAATATGGATGCTTCTTAAAAAATTAAACATAGTTCTGTCATATGATCCAGCAATACCTCTCCTAGGGATACACCTGAAGGAATGTGACTCAGGTTATTACAAAGGCACCTGCACACCCATGTTTATTGCAACATTATTCATAATAGCCAGGCTATGGAAACAACTAAGATGCCCACTACTGACAAATGGACTAAGAAAATGTGCTATTTGTACACAATGGAATTTTATTCAGCCATAAATAAAAATGAAATTTTGTCATTTGCAAGTAAATGGATGGAACTAGAGAACATCATCTTAAGCGAAGTTAGTCAAGCTCAGAAGGCCAAAAATTGCGTGTTCTCCCTCACTTGTGGATTATAGACCTAAAACAAATGCAGTAATATTATTGGTCATGAGTAACACATAAGGGGAGAATGTACACGTGAAAACAGGAAAAGGGAAGGAAACCTAGAACTTGAATGTGGTTGATAGGATCACTGTATAGAAGCAAATATAGTAATTTTAAAATGGCAGAAGCCATTATGGGAAGAAGACTAGGAAGTAGTGAAGAAGACTGGTAGAGATGAACCAATATGGCTTGTAATACATACACATATGCATGGTAACAACACTAGGAATCTCTCTGTAGAGCTAGGCTTTCCTCATTATCTCTTGTTTTCTCTTCAACAAAATCAGAGAATAAGAGAGTCTAGCAGGTTCTGCCCAGAAGCAGGGTCAGGGTGACCCAAATAATGTATACACATTAAGTAAATGTAAAAATGATAAAATTATAATAAAATAACAGGTGAACATATACTCTAAAATCAATGAATCAATGCATTGCTAGCACTAGATTCTAACCAAAGCTACCATCTTCTCCCACATGGAATATGGCACTATCACCTGACCTTGGCCATCTTCGTCACTCAGGGTCCATGCTCTGTGTAGCATCTGGAGGTCTCTTTGCAACTACAAGTCACTCAGCATTAGTCTTCTGTTCCAATCTTCTAGTACCTTCACAGCCTACAATGAAATGAATACTCTTTGTTACAGTGTATGAGGCAAACATGGTGCAGCCACTGCACCATGTTTTCCTCTGCCATTTCTCCCTGCTCATTTATTTTAATCCAACACTGGCCTTACTTCAATACATTGACAAATATGTCTCAGGATTTATTCCTTGCTTTTCTCACTGATTTTAATGCCTATCTCTTTGACACCCACATTGCTTGCCCCACAGTTTTTTAGTTTTATGCTTAATTCCTTCTGTAGAGGTGACTGTGCAACACTTAAGCAAGATGACCGGCTTTCCAAGGTCATATTTATTTGTCTCTTCTCCATTGCACTCATAACTTTCTTGACATTTTCTCTGCATACACACACACACACACACACACACACACACACACACACACACACACACAAATTAGTCCACTTGTGGATTATCCTCTTCTACTCAACTGTAATGTAATTTCTATGAGACCAGACAAATTATCTTCTTTTTTCACTACTGTATTCCCCACATGTTGGATCGCATTTGGTAAGTTGTCTTAATGACTATTTGTAAAAGCATTATGAAGAAGTAAAATTTAAGGGCTTCCAATGATTTAAACTAAGCAGTGAATTCTTTCATAAAATACTTAATACATTTAGCAGCTCAACAGAATGATGAGTCGTCGTCATGAACTATGACAACAGATGTGAATTTTACATTGTAGCCCTTAAAGATATCTAGTCTTCAAGATGTCTGGAAGGCACAAACCTGGGTTTCCTTTTTCGGTGAATTGGATATGATAGTTAGCACTCTTGGTCTTTACCTTCCCTTTTGCTAATATATATTTTCTTGCCTCACACAAAATTAAAACATCTGCTTTTTATTAGAAGTAATTAAAAGACAGCACATTAATGCTGTAACATAGAGATAGTCTGAGTGCTATTACAGAATGACGGATAAAATGACTAATTCAATATTTGAAAGGTTAGTGAAGGCTAATTCCATTTACATCAGAAAAAGAAAATCAACAGAAAAGGTTTTGATGTACATTTTTCTGATGACATTTTTAGTAAATGCCACAAATAACTAAGACCTCATATCCAGTGCATAGCAAAAAAAAAAAAAATCATCTGTTCAGAGCTCAGAGTTAAGAAATCCAAAGTGAGTCAAAGTTAAGGTACATACTTCTTGAATATCATAGCAGTGTGTCTCTATTTGAGTATCCCACAGGAAATAAAGGAAAGCTTACATGAATGTACTTGGAAAAGAAGGAGTGATCAGTTTAAAATGTTTTCTCGGTCAGCTAATACTGCCATAGCAAAATACCATATGGCAGTGGGTAGCTTAAACACAAACATTTATTTATTATAGCTTTGGAAGTTCAAGACAAAGGTGCCAGGTGACTTAGATTCTGGTGGGGTTTGGTGTCCTGCCTGGCCTTCTCCCTGTGTCCTCATACGACCTTTCATGGAGTGAGAGAGCTCTGTTACGTCTTCCACTTGATGTAAGAACACAAATCCTACCTAATAAGCATGCTACCCAATGACTGCATTCAACCTAAATTACATTTGGAGTGACTCCATTCCCAAATACAATCACTCAGAGAGGTGAGACTATCCATATGAATTCTGGGTTGACACAGATATTCAATTAATAAATGATATGTAGTCTCAACAAAGGGCCTCTAAACAATGAATAGAGGAGAATCAAAAGCTCTGGCCAGAATATTCAGGAACGGGTGTTAGTGGTTATTAGTTTTAAGGTTCTCCTTTCAGTTCTAATAGCAATGATGTAACCAGTGCATCTTGGCTTGTGTTGGTGAGCAGTAACATTCATCAGGTCTTCCTCATGCTTTACTGTGACTACTGATAGACTGCAAAATATTTCTTTCTCTACTAACCCATGTTCTACTTCTGTTTCTTTTAGCTTTATTTTCTCATGATGTCGTTTTGTACACTCTGCTCACATGATTTTCTTTATTCTGTTATTTTTCATACACTTTCTCTGAGACAAACCTCTTTCCACCCACATATCTTAATACATCTTTGAAGCAACCTAGGGAGGTAAGGAATAAGTGATTCTTGAGTCCAGTGTCATAACTGTTGTTAAATGTGAACTGTGAACTTAGATGTGGATGAGTCCCAAATACTCAGCAGGCTGATATCAGGAGGATCAGTTATAGGTCAGCCTGGCCAAAAAAGGTAGCAAGACTCCCGTCTCAACACATTCAAGCTGAGTGTGCTGGCATATGTCTAATATGTCTACAATTCCAGCTGTGCAGGGGGCTTATGTAGTAGGATTGTAGTCGAGGTCAATGCTGTTCAAAAAGTGTGAAATTGTCTGAAAACAAACTAAAAAAGATATGCAGACATGGCTCAAGTGGTAGAGTGCCTGCCTACCAAGTTCAAGACCTCAATACCAACAAAAAAAAAGTGAAATGTGTTTCTCTTCTTTCTACTATGCCTGGAATGCTGATACACTAATTCTAAAAATCATGGACTGAAGAGGTAAACGGATGACTACCTAAGCTATCAAGACAAACAATAAATAAAATAAAAGAGATTTTATTATAATTACTGATTTCCTGTTCAAATTCTCCTCAACTAGTTCTTCTGATTTCCTCATATATGCAATTCAGGTACATTCAAAAATCACTAAGATAATTTTAATTTTATAAACTACCATAAAACAAATCATATCAAATCATGGTGGAGTTATCATTATGTTATTGAAGTCTTTCTCTAAATAATAGTGATAAGCAAAAGTAGTCATGTGTTCCTTGTGATATATGATAAAATGTCTGTTAATCATTTTAGTTTACTGTGACATTATATCTGGTAAAAATAATGCTGACAATATCAAGATTACCCTGTGCTCCTCATCTGATACATATAAACTAATTCTACATAAGGTGTTAAGTATCTTTTGAACCCTAAGGATAATTAATATATATATACTATGTATATTATATATAATATATATAACATATAGTATATATAATAATATAAATAGTATATACATACTATATAGTATATATATAATTTATATATAGTATATATATAATATATGCAGTATATATATATATATATATACTAATTAATAAGGACTTACTATATACTAAGGATAATTAGTATATATACTAATATATACTATTTTATATATATACATGCCTATATAATAATATAGACTAATATATATGCTACATATAAATATAAATTTGTCTAAATATGCACATATATGTAGCTTAAAATTAGTTGTCTCAGGTCTTGAACAAGAATGAACAATGTGATGTGGCAAAATTCAGTGTTAGTTACTGGAGTACTAGAGCACACAATAGGGTAATGGGTGCCCAATATAGGGTTATGTGAATGAGTCCATCAGCCAAAAGCATTTTGATTTATGTATATTTTATGAGAACATTGAAAATGTTATGATTAACAGTAATAATAACAACAAGACCATGGGAAGCAGATGGAGTGACAGATGAAAACATCGTGGTGAGGGCTGGTGTAGTGGCATAAGTGGTAGAGCACCTGCCTAGCAAACATGAGGCTCTGAGTTCAAGCCCCAGTATCACCAAAACCAAAACAAAGCAAAACCAACAACAACAACAACAAACACAGGGTGGAGAATTTGGTTAAGTGTAAAACTTGACTGTTGTGTGCTTTTTGTTTGGATTTATTTGAAAAGTTCCATTAAAATTTTCTTTTTAACTGGTTAAATCTTTGAAAGAAGATGGATTGTCATGGGTTTTGAGATAATTGAATAGATCTTAAAATGAATATTGCAAAAATTGTGTTAAATAAACCTAAATTAAAAGGCAAAGAAAAGCCAAAAAATTTGTTTAAAGAAACAATATATAAATTATGTATTTTATAGTGTAAAAAAGTTTATATAAGTAAATAAGATACCCCAAAACTTTATACAGAAAGAGAAATAAATGAACAAATGAGAATTTTATACAATGGAGGTATAGTGGCAAACAAACAGCTAAATCCCTACTAAAGATAAATGCATGCAAATTTAAAAGCACATTATTTTTCATATATCATAAAAATTTCTGTGAAAGAGTAATACTTAGTGCTGGTTGTGATAGAATAAGATGATCCCAATCATTCCATGGAGATGATTCATAAATTATTTTAGGAAAAATGACTTTTTTACATATTAAGAGTCCTGAACATTAAAATATTCAAACCTAATAATTCCAGGAACGTAATAAGAGAAATAACCTATTTAGCATGAATATTTTAATAGCATCATCATTAATATTAGTGAAAATTCTAAAACAAACTGGCTCACATATGGTGTTAATTGAATAAACTCTGGTACAACCTTGTTGATAGAATATAATGTACCCCCCAAGAAAGATATCAGTAAAGAATAGTCATAACATGAAGGATAGTTACTATATGAGGTTTTTAAAAGTTGACTGTTACTGTATTGGCAGAGAATTAACAGAGAAAGCAAAGGAATAAGAGTGAGGTAGAGAATGAACTAACAGAGCGAATCTAAGGGCCAAGGTACTTGAAGATGCAGGGCTCAGTACTCAGAGACAGTAAGACATCAGGAAGATATCGGGGAGTGTCAACACTCCATGTGTAATGGAGGAGCCTTTGATCAAGATAGTCAGTTCTACTATTTTCTAGGAGAGGCATTGAGGCAATGCATTTCTTGGTTACATGTTAGAAGTCTATAAACAGTAGTGATTTCAGAGCTTAATCTTCCAGGACGTACTGTTTACTTTTCTGTCCATTTGGGGATGCAAATTACCGTATTTATGTTTAATGACACTTGAAACACTCTTTCCTGAAAAACTTTTTAAAAAATCATTGAAAATGATTGGTTCCTAACATTGAAACAGGATCTATCTGATAAGGTTGCAGTGATGGAGAGGGTCTTAGTCCATTTGCACTGTGTGTTACTCAGTTTCCCATCACTATAACAAAATACCTAGGAAAGTCAACATCAAGGAGGAGAGATCTGGTTTGGCTCCTAATTTAAGAGGTTTCAGTTTATTGTTTCCATTATTTTTGGATTGCAGTGAGGCAGAACACCATGGTGGAGACTGAGTGCTGGAGCAAAGCTGTTCACTTCATGGTGATTGGGAAACAGAAAGACACAGAGGGGGAGAATAAGGGACATCAGACAAGATATAGTCACCAAGGACAGGGCCCCTCCAAGATTCACTTCACTCCTAGTTTCCACCACCTCACAGTAACAAATCAAATTATAAATCCATCAATGGGACTAATCTATTGATGAGGTTAGAAATCTCATGATCCAGTTATTTCTCAAAAGTCCATCCCTGCTGCTTTGAGGACTAAATATTGAACACCTGAAACTTTTGGGATGTTTCATATCTCAAACAAAAAAAGTCTTCTATTACAAAACGATATAAGCTGGATAACTTAAAAACAATAGGAATTTATTTCTTAGAGTTCTGGATCCTGGAAGTTGAGGATCAGGGTGTCAGTGTGGTAAGGTCCTGACAAGGATGCTCTTCTGGGCTGAAGTCAACTGTCTTTTTCTGTGCCCTCATATGGTGGAAAGGGTGAGGGATCTGGGTCACTTTTATAATGACGATAATCTCATTCATGAGAGCTTTGCCCTCATCGAATCATCATCCAAAGGCTATCTCTTCACTCCATCACCTAGGGGTTAGGATTTTGACATACGAATCTGTGAGGAGCACTATACTTCAAGCCGTAGTAAAATCTGAGCCTTTTATTCTGGCTTCTCTGTGTGAGTATGAGCCAAAGGTGGAGGGACTGAGGCACCTCTGCTTGTGGAATTCTTCATTATTAAATTTAAGCTTATAATGTATCTCCCATTTCACCGTACTCTGACATTTTCTGTGAAATGCCAAACAGTTTCTCCCAGGTGCCTGGTTAATTAAGTGATGTCAACAGAGGATAGAAAAATTACTTAGGGAAAAAATAGACTGCAGAAAAAGACGTCAACAGGTTAACTGTGACTCTGTTTAGTTGTAAGTATTTGTTATCCATATTTTAAATCCTATTCCATATTTCCAATTTATGTTGGAAAGTACATTTTCTGTAATTATACATTGGTTTTTGGGTAGTGTATTGTCATAACTGGATTCAGATTTTCCTCACCAAATTTGAAAATATGAATATAAAAAATTCATCATGTATGTACCTCCACAAAACAGCAGTCCCCCACATGTATTCTGTGGGAGTAGAGAGAAAGATTTCTCCTCTCCACTGAATCCTTCATAATGAAACACATTTGGACATACGTAATTTAGGGGTTGCCTAAATCATAGCAATCTAAGAATATGTTTTATTTCTTCTGGCTGAGTACAAGTTCCTAGAAGGTATGACTTTTATTTAATCTCTCCAGTAGGCAGCTAGCAGACATATTGTTGAATATACATTTCCATAGGCCTGATCTTTCAACTTGGATTAAACTTCCAAGAGCTTTTCAGGTTATGTGCCTGACGTCCAATTAAATTTAACAATGGGTATTTACATTTGCAAAGTACTTTCTTCATAGCAAAACCTGTTGTCCATGGTTTATTTAGCACTGAGCAACTACTTGAAGATAATAGATAGAGATTCTGCCTACCTCATTGTTAGTATCTCTTGTTATTCTCATTAGAGTTGATATATTTGGATCCTTGGCATAGAATTAATTTTCTAAGGTAACCTGGACAGTGTGAGCATTGTGCTATGAGACTTGGTTCCTGTTTAAACCTTCTATGTTAGTAGATGGTCATGCTATGAGGTCTAGCACATATGCCCTGGCCACTTTGGGAACTGGTTCAAATGCTTGTTTTCAAAACCCCTTCAGCACTATCTGATGTGCTCTCGAAGCATGCTGTTCTAATCTGACAGTTCATTGGTATTTGACACTGGAGTAGAATTTGCAAGCCTTTTGCTGTATTTGGTCTTGTCAGTGTCTGACATGTCTCACTCAGAGTTGCCTCAGACTTCATATTCTACTCCAATGAAGCTCCTCTCCTTCACCCTCTTCCTACAGCCCAGCCTTGCCTCTGCAGAGCAGGCATGGAAGATGATACTCTAGCTCTTTCCCAGCCAGATACGGTGGTCACTGATGAAGGACATGAATGACTTCATGGTATCATGCTGGGGTAGGATGAGTATTGTTAAAGACTTCCATCCTGCTAGGTCTTCCCTTTAAAGTTCCTCTGGCTAGACAGTCAACATTCTTGGTTTTTTATTTTCATCTCTATACATAACATTATTAGGTTGAGGGATTCTCTAGACTGGACATTTCAGAAGGGGACATAAAAGAAACCCATGCAGTATCACTTCTGACATATCTTTAGACAGCCATTATTCTTTTCATCTGTGTTTTCTAATGTTTGATTTTTATATATTGTTCACAGTTTTTAAACTAGTGAACAATATATAGTCATTCGAACAAATACCATGAAATGCATTTATGACATCTTATGCAGAACTAGAAAGCAATTTGCCATAGTTTTGAAATTATTGCTACTCTTTCAAACACAAAGAAATCACAAAAGATGATATAAATCTCAAAATAAAAGATGGGGAAATCATTAATTATATATAATATTCTTAGTTAAGTCATTAGTACACCTCAAACTTCCCAAAGAAGATGTCAAAAAAGCAAAGAAATATACTTGAATATGGTTCCATTTTGTTATAAAAGCACCTAAGTGACAAGAACTAAAGAAAAATACAAGGATTTGAAATTGGAGCAGAAGCTTTGGCCCAAGATTTGTATTTCATACTTATGGGAGGGAAAGACATGAAGTCCAGTCAAGAATGCAAGACTAGAGGTAAGCTTGGTAGTTTAGAGGGGTTTTTAAATTTTCATTATGGTTTTTTTATTCTCTGCATTTTTTCAGATATTTCTATCAAGTTTGGTATGTTAAAAGAAAAAATAATATAGTGATGACCCCAAAAGACTCATTTAACCATGATCAAAGTGGAACTAGAATATGTAGACTATGGGAAAGAAAGGAGTATGACTTTGCTTATGACACCCAAGTGTCATTCCCCCTGCTACCTCAATGAGTGGGACACGCAATTATTTCAAACTGTTGACATGAGAATTATTATAATTTTAAACTATGTATATATATATATTCTTACATATCATTTCACTTCTTATATTACCAAGTTTCTATAATCTTTTTTCTTGCATAAAAGAGCTCATTTTCAAGTAGATATTAGTTCAGGTCTATTAGTGGTGAATTCTTATATTCTGTGTTTGACTGCAAATATATTTCTTTGGACTTCATTTTCAAAGTCTATTTTCATTGTGTATAGAATTCCAGGCTCATAATTTTATTATTCCACTTTTATAGACTTGTATCATTTCTATTAAGCTCCTTTTAAAAACTCTGACAATATTTTTAAATGTATTTTTTATTTTCTATATTTGTTCAATGGAACTTAACTATTGTGTTTTCAGTTATCATTTATTATTGTTATTAGTAGTAATTTGATTTTTCTGCTAGATTTGGAAAGTGTTTAGTCTACTTTCTTTAAATTTTGCTTCTATCCCATTCTATCTCTCTCAGTCTCTATCTCTCCCTCTTCTCTCTCTCTCTCTCTCTATCTCTCCCTCTTCTCTCTCTCTCTCTCTCTATCTCTCCCTCTTCTCTCTCTCTCTCTCTCTCTCTCTCTCTCTCTCTCTCTCTCTCTCTCTCTCTTTCTCTCATCTGTCTCCTGGGAATCAAATTACATACATGTTTCATCTTTTCATCAAGGGATATATATAGATCTTGTCAACATTTTTCTGTTTTTCCCATATTTTCTCCTTCCTGTGCTTTATTCTACTTATTTTCTCATGATTTACATTCCAGTTTTTTAATACTCTCTTGTACTGTATCTAATGTATTATTGAATAATTGAATCAATAAGTGTAATAATCCTTATTATCTGTAAGATCTTAAAATTGTTTACTATCTATATCTTTGTTTGAGTCTCTTCAATACACTCTAATTCTCTGGTGATAATTTCCTTCTTGTTAGCTGATTATTAAATATATTCATCATAGTTAAGAATTTGAGATTTGTAACTACTATCTACTTTACCTCCGGTTCTACTTCTGTAATGTCAAGTAAGTTTTTGGAGGTTGAACAATGGGCATTAAACATGCTCTATGTAATGTTTTCCTTCTCTGGGACAGACTTAATTTTCTTCCAGTTCAGAATTTCAAGGACAGAAGCTGATTTTGATGCAATCAGAGACTGAAGCGGATTTGCAACACTTGGTCCATTTTTAATGCCACTGTCTACTCATGAAGGACAGCCTTTAGTAGTTTCTATTGAAAATTAATAATCATTCCTTACCAGAGTGATTATTTTGCTCTATCTAGTTGTTACCTTCTCTGAAGCTATTGTCCTTTTGATTTCAAGGTTTCTCACCCCCGCACAGTTGAGAATTTACTGAGTGGCCAAAGAAGAAATTCCATGAAAAATTTCAAGCTCAGAATCTTGTAATTTTCTTTCTCCAGGATTATGGACCTCTATTTCCTAAGCATATTTATTGCTTTCCAAGTATTTCATTTATTTGGAAACTTTGTATTATTTGGTTATTTTGGTTTTTTTTTAGGGAGAAATGGGTGGAATAAAAGCTACACTAATATAGGTACAAGCAAAAATGTTTATTTGTTCCATTTTATTTTTCTTGAATGCTAATTTCTACAAGGCTGAGAACCAACTCTCATGTTGGTAATCATTTGATCAGTTACTGTTTTTCATCCCACATGTGGCCTGTCTTCCATATACCTAAACTTGCTCACATTATACACATTTAATGGAGTATACTTCAATATTTATTTCTTGTGTGGTAATATTTTGTTACATTTCATTTTATCAATTTGTCCACATCTTATATACAGATGCATTTTAAAGCCAAGTAAATCCAGTAACATGATGAAAAAGAGTACCCATACTCTCTACTCATCCATGCAGTCTTCTCCCCACCACACAATTTATTGCCCTTATAGAGGATAATATGTTTATTGATGCATAGTTCCTGCTCTTATCATCCACCCTTAGGTTTCCAAATAGCCTACTCATGCTACTTAGAGAAAATTATAAAAATTAGCTAGAAGGAAGCCAGGGCTATCAGTGCAGATGTGTCAAAGCATGTGAGTTTGAATATTGTTATATTTTCCAGGTGTAACATACATTGGGAAAGTTTAATCCTTCCCTGAATCTGAGATTAATACAAAGAAGCCCTGTGTTACTGCAAGATCAGGTTATTTTACCAAAATAACATTGATTCCAGCACAGCATATCTTCCTATGTCTGCAGGTTGCAATCCATGTATTGTATAAAATAACCCTTCTAGTCATTTATAGTCACTGCTGTTCTAATTGACACTAAACCCCATGTTCTTTCCATCCTGCCTGTCCTTCCCTCCCCTTCCAACCATCCTGCGTCCATTCTGAAGCCTTGAGTATTAGTCCTATTTATTCATTCACACCTAATATACCTGAGGGACCAAAAGTGTAGTTGAAATTATTGATAATGCTACCGGTTAACTATCAGATCATTATCTTTCCATGCCTTTGGTAAAACAAACAGCAAGAACAATAATAAAAGCCATGCTATTTTAAGGTTCTGTCATTCTTTTGGAAACTCACTCTGATTCATGAAAGTTTGTACCAAGAAACCAAACATCTTTGTATACCATTATATTTATGTTTATTTGTTGTGTATTTTTTTTTGGTGGTACCGGGGTTTGAATTCAGGGTCTCATGATTGCTAGAGAGGTGCACTTACAGTTTGAGTCACTCCACCAGCCCTTTTTGTGTGATAGGGCCTCGAGAATTATTTGCCTGGCTTTGAACCACCATCCTCCTGATCTCTGCCTCCTGAGTACCTAGTATTACAGGGATGAGCCACTGGAACCCAGGTCTTTATTTTACATTTCTATTTTTAGATACAATATAAACTCTAGAAAGATAGATTCCTTATCATTTTTCACCACTGTGTTCCCAGTGCTTGATGTGGTATCTAGCAAAAGATAGAACTAAATAAATATTGCTCAGTTCATAAGAAAATGGTGTTAAAAAAAACACCATACAACAGTACCAGCTTAATGCTCAACAATGCCCAATGTACTTGCAGATTTCCTTTTCTCTCTTTTATTTTCTTAGTCAAATTTCTGAATATTTTATTAGATTCCTTCCATTCTTGTAAAATTATTATCCTTATACCTTTAATTTCCCTATCACTCTGTGTCTATAAAGAAGTCATTCTTCTAACATTAAAATATACTGAATTTTTTGTCTTAGAAATTAAAACCAAGTAACACAATTAAACATCTGAATCCATATTGTGTTCTAGCTATTCGCTATTTCTCTCTTCTCTCTCATATCTAGCTGTATACCCTAGGAGGGAGAGACCCATTTCCTATAATCCTTCATATGCATCTTCCTACAATGCTCCATCAAAATTGATATGCACTTAAAATGAAAAATGCTTTGAACTTTTATTAGTAAATTCCTGAAAAATGTGTCTAGGAATAAGACCTATGAGTGCACAGACTTAGGAGAAAAGAAGGTAGTTAAGATTGAGCTGAAATTGCTTATTCAGATTGAGTCTGAGGAGGTTCCAGGTTAAATCTGATAACTCAAATTGCTGCAAGTGTTTTAATTTTGGTTCAGTTGACTCAGTGGAATTGGTGCTTAGTGATGCTCAAAGCTAAATTAACTTGAGATGTTAGAAATTACTTGTTGGAAGTGCAGAAGGTGACCCAAAGACCTGGATGGGAATGTTGTACCAAGTGTGATGAGAAAATCCATCTCTTGTTTCCAAGAGGTTCCAGAAAGGAATTCTTTCATGAAAACCTTGATAAGTAATTATTTGTTAAGAGGATTACATTGTCTTTGAAAAATGCTTCAGTTGTTTGAATAAGGTAGAGGATGCAGATAAGAAACATTTCAGTTAAAATAGGATTTCTGATTTAAAAGTGGACACTAAATATCCATGTAATTGTAGTGAATAGGTGGGCAACTTTACAATTAATGGAAGGAAATGGACATCAATCATTTGACGCAGAGCAATATTTCAAAAGAAATAGGCATTTTAAGGCACTACTTATATTTTACACCTTAAAATATCAATGAGATGACAGCCTTGATATTGCTCTTTAATAGACAAATTATTACACACCCAGTTCCTAAGCTAAAATATCATCACAGATCAAAATACTTAAATGAAAGGGGGTTAGGGTGCATTTGAAGGTAAAATTGTATTTGTACCATTTTCAGGTCAGTCATCATATCTCTGTTATTTAACCTGGATTATTGCATGTATTAAACAAATAAGAGTTTATTTAGTACCTTATCAATGCAGTCATTTAAAACAAAATATATAATTTTAAATGGAAATATTCAGCATTTCAGGAATTATTCTATGAAAACTTTAAGATAAACTAAATGCTAAGGGAAAAAAATAAAACTGTGATGCACCCAATCAGAATATTAGATTATGGACCGAAGATGATAAATGGAATTATGTTTTAGGTCTTTCTTATTGTCTATCCCTAACTTATCCTATGGATATTTCTCACTTTAGGATTTTTGCATTATAATATCCACAAATGACAGAGCTCCAATATTTAGACTACTGACCTATAAAATACACTTCTAATTTGTTAACAAAATTAAGATGTGAACCCATTTGTGTTAGCTTTCCATTGCTGTGACAGAATATCTGAGAAAATGATTTAAGAGGAGAGAAGATTTATTTTGGCTCATGGTTTCAGAAGATTCAATTCAAAGTCAGGTGGCTTTGTTACTTTGGGTCTGAAGAAAGGCATAATATTTTGCTGGTGGGAGCATGCAGCAAGGGTACTATTCAAACTATAGCAGAGAAAGAGAGAGAGAGAGAAAGGGAAAGAGAGAGGGTTCAGGGCTCAGCCCCAGTGACCTACTTCCTTCAACCAAGCCCCACTTCCCAATAGCCCGTTCAACTATGAACTTGTCACTGTATTAATCTATTAATAAAATGCATGTGTGACAAAGAATGACAGATAAATTCTACTACAATAAGAAAACCAGTATTTCTTTATCTCACAACAAAGTTGTGAGATAAGCCCTTGTACATTGTTGGAGGTAATATAAATTAGTACAGTTATTATGAAAAACAGTACAGAGTTTCTTCAAAAGCTGAAAAACAGACTTCCTATGCCATGCTGTAATGTTAATACTTGGTAAATGACCAATGAATATAAAGTCACTGTGTCAAAGAGATGAATACGTTCTCATGGTCACTGCAGCAGTTTTCACAATTGCTGAGATAAACAATCTGTCTCATCTGTTTTCTGTCAACAGATGAATAGATAAAGAAATGTGTTATATACACATCAGAATACTGAACTTTGAAGAAGGAAATTCCATCATTGTCGCAATATAGATGAGCTGGGAAGACATAATGTTAAGTGCAATAAGCCAGTGCAGAAAGAAAAAATCTGCATGACCTCACTTATATATGAAATCTAAAGTAATCAACTCATGGAAATGGAGAATAAATAGAGTGGTGCTTACAGAGGCTGGGCTGGAATGATGAGGAGTTGCCCTGTTAGCCAACAGATAAACTGTTTCTATTAGATAAGTCCAAAGTGTCTATTGTACAACACAGTGACTATACTTAACAACAATGTATTATGTACCTGAAAGTTGCTAAGAAAGGACATTTTAAATGTGCTTACTACATTCATCTACATCCACACACACACATACACAGATATTGTGGGAGGTAATTCAAATGTTAACTACCTTGATTTTTTCTATTCCACAATTATACATGTTTCAAACATGTAATAAACAATAAATAAATAATTTTGTTTATAAATTAAAAGAAAAATACACATAATTTTAAAATAAAGTATGTAAATAAAGGCATTTATAAACTAACAAATTTCTGAGATAATTATATGTAACAAAGTATTGCACCTCTTGTTTCTAATGCTAAGAAAATGAGGCTTAGCACATGGTGGACCTCATTTTGTTAGAGAAGTCATATCCATTTATTTAGCAACCCAAAACTTGCCTGCTTCAGTGAAGCTTCATGTGAAATAGGCAGTACAGCTGTACTGTGTGCAGAGAGATGAGCTTTGCCAACTGACTTGATAATTTAGTGCATACAATAGTTGCAAGTTTCTGGAGAGACTGGGAAAATTTGTGAGGTTTGTGGCAAGCCTCTGTAGGATCATATGGAGACCCTGGGCACTTTGCTGCGATATTTTCATTAATAATCAGGTTTATGTTAATAACCAAGCCTTGGCTTGCTGCTATGTACTAGGAGAGAGTGATGGACTGAATTGTAGGCACACAGTGGTCATGTAATCTGAACAGCCCAGATGAGTGTTTTGCTTATCATAACCAAACATAGGTAGGGTATACAGGACTGAGTCTAACTAAATCAATCTTGAAAGAATAAGCAAGATTCATGAGCAGATTCTTTTCATGGCCAATTGCCTGGCTGTGCCTCATCTCAGCCCTCTCTCTGTAATCATCTGCGGCTTCTTATGGATTTCACAATGAGCAGCTCACAGAGGAAGAGAACAATGTGAACTTGATTTTTCAAGAGATGCTGAACCTTAGTGGAAAGACTGCAGGGGGAGTGCACTGTCATTGATAGGTGACTATAAATTAAGATGGAGAAGGGAATGCCTTTTAATGGGAAACTTCATACATGTCTACTGTGTTCTTAATTGTGATTAAAGAAGAGATTGAAGTACTAATGTTTTGCTTAAATGGCCAGATATTCAAAAACTGTTATCTTTGCTCTCACTGCCTTTATTCTTTCTGTTTTATAGGTGAAAACCACAGACAAGAGCAAAGGTGTTACTATCACTAAAATCTTTCCCCAAATCCAAACATTTTTCATACTTACTGTAAGACATATAGATCAAAGGAGGATCTGGCATAATACAAACAAACAAAAAATAAAATAGCATTTGGATAGATCAGGTCTTTGGGTGGTGCATAGCTGTAGTTTTGCAGCTGACTTTAGAAAACTGTCTGAAGTTGCTACTGGTATTACTATTTAATCACTGATATCAACTATGACAGCACATTAAAATCCATGGAAAGTTTAAAAAACCCACCAAGCCCGTGAGTTCTGTGCTTCAAATCCATAAAAGAAATCATCATTGCAAAGGCTTCATTTGCATGTGCCATGACCACTTCAACCTAAGCATGTATGAATAGCTCAGATTGTCATCTTCCATTTGGAATTTTCAACTGCCAAATACAGTAGTTACAAAATATGTTTATGTTACATTAAATTTACATATATTTATCTCATTCTGCATTTTACTACTCCACTGTCATCCAGGACTCTAGCATATAAATTCTCAGTCTGCCTGACATGACATGTCTACCTTCTAAGTGCATAAAGCTAACATAGTATTCTTATTTGCAAAGCCAATATTACTTACAACTTTTGCATGGATCCCTTTAGTAGTTTCCTGAAACCATAGATTAGACCACAGTCCTTCCCACTATTTATCCCAAAGATATTTTCCTAATTGTCCTTCAACAGATTCACACTGGATTAAGCCTGCCTATTATGTGTTCTGATAGCACTCTAAATTATTCCTAATTATCACTCAGTTATTTGTTTTATGCTCATTATTTACAATATTCATGCTTTCCATTACACTGTGAATGATATAATGTTTGAGCCAGCTCTGACTTACTTATTGCTATATTGCTTGCACCTAGCCTAGTGCACAACAGAACTTAATCACTTAATAAATGAATGAGGGAAACTATTTTTAAACAAACAGAAGTCCAAGAGGAAGTTTGAAGATAATATACTTTAATTTTTATAATTGTACTCAATTTTACCTAAGTAAATACTGACTTCAATAAGTTATAAAAATAAAAGGTTAAGAAACTAAGACATGATAGACAAAAATATTTTTTTGTTATTTAAATATCAGTACCTATATAAGGTTAAGTAATAAGCAAGACATCTTATTAGCACCTAATAATTATAATATACTGTATGGAAATGCATTATTTAATTGCTTGAAATATTTTTGATCCCTGCTATAATCACAATTGCCCTATGGAGTTTGTAAACTGGATTAAACATCCTCACCTGGTATAAGTTGAAACTGAGGCATTTTAATAAACTTACAGAATACTACTTCTTTTTGGTTTTTGACTGAAACTATTAGTTTTTTTTATTTATTTATTCACATGTGCACCCATTGTTTGGGCCATTTCTCCCCCCTAACCCCAGCCTCCTCTCTCTCCCCCGAAACCCCTGCCTCGCTTCCAGGCAGAACCTGTTCTGCCCTTATCTCTAATTTTGTTGAAGAGAAAGTATAAGCAATAATAGGAAAGACAAAGCATTTTTGCTAGTTGAGATAAGTGTAGCTATACAGAAAGATTCCTAGCATTGCTTCCATGTACAAATGTGTTACATCCCAAGTTGATTCATCTCTAATTGACCTTTTCACTAGTTCCTGATCCCCTTTTCATGTTGACCTCTGTCGCTTTAAGGTTTCTGTATTAGTTCCTCTGCAGTGGGGACATCAAATACTATCATGTTTTGGGGTTCTTAACTATACCCATACCTCCTGTGTGTGCTCTCCTCTTATCATGATACCCAAGTCCAACCACATTGCTGTATTTGCCCTAGATCTAAAGTCAACATATGAGGGAGAACATGCGATTTTTGGTCTTCTGAGCTTGGCTAACCTCGCTCAGAATGATGTTCTCCAGTTCCATCCATTTGCTTGTGAATGATAAGATTTCATTCTTCTTCATGGTTGAGTAAAATTCCATTATGTATAGATACCACATTTTCTTGATCCAATTGTCAGTAGTGGGGCATCTTGGCTGTTTCCTTAACTT
Organism: Castor canadensis; assembly: GCF_047511655.1. Lineage (NCBI taxonomy): Eukaryota > Metazoa > Chordata > Mammalia > Rodentia > Castoridae > Castor > Castor canadensis. The sequence goes on from NC_133400.1 coordinate 93,286,084, forward strand.
GGCTATTGTGAATAGCGCTGCAATAAACATGGATGTGCAGGTGCCTTTGGAGTAACCTGTATTGCATTCCTTTGGGTTTATCCCCAGGAGTGGGATTGCTGGATCATATGGCAGATTTATGTTTAGATTTTTAAGAAGCCTTCAAATTTTTTTCCAGAGTGGTTGCACTCCCACTAGCAGTGTAGTAGTGTTCCTTTTTCAACACATCCTTGCCAACACCTGTTGTTAGTGGCGTTTTTAATGATGGCTACAGAATACTACTTCTTGTAATCCAATTTTCACTTATTTTTCCTCATACGAAAAAATGCATGGATTTGTTCTTCCATAGGACAGAGGAAGTTTTTTCAAAAATAAATTTATGGTTTTCAAATCAGTCTACCAACTCCAATAAATTATTGGAAGGCGTGACAGAAAACTGATATTTCTTGAACAATTAAAATGTTGCAGGCATGACAGATACTTTGAGTCCATCAGATTCGGCATTCACATCTTGAAATGGTATATTCCTAAACATAGAAACTAAGACTCATAACCTTCAGATGCCTCATCCAGACTTCCACAGTCTCTGCTTAAGTCTTACATGAGTCCTCTAAAACAAGCCACCATTCCCTGCATAATGCAATCCCTCTTACTTTGCCTGAAGGAAACAGTTGTTTAATACTGCAGCATAATTTCAATATACATAGCTTCATAATCAAAACGAATTTCTTTCTCTTTGGAAAAATACAGCACAAGTTAAGAAATTATACTTGAAGCTGGGTGAGGTGGCACACAACTGTAATCTCAGCTACTCCAGAGGCAGAGAAAGTAGGATTTTGGTTCAAGGTCAGCCCAGGCAAAAGATCGTTAGACCCTAATCTCAAAAAGAAGTTGGGTATGATGACATATACCTGTAATCCCAGATACTAGGGAAGTGGAGGGAGGAGGATCAAAATTCAAAGCCAGCCTGGGCAAAAGCATGAAACCTTATTTTAAAACAAAGTAAAAAAGCAAAAAGGCAGTTCAAATAGTTCAGCATTTGCCTAATGTGTTTAATGCTCTTAATTTAATCCCTGGTATCACCAAAAAGAAAGAGGAGGAAGGAAGGAAGGAAGGAAAGAAAGAAGGAAGAAAGGAAGGAAGGAAGGAAGGAAGGAAGGAAGGAAGGAAGGAAGGAAGGAAGGAAGGAAGGAAGGAAGGAAGGAAACAGAAAGAAAGAAAAAGTTCTGCTGTTGAAGGATAGTGCTGAAATTCCTAAACTCACTAAGGCCCTTTGAAGTTTTGCCTCAAGAAAAACATATGTGTTGATGAATTAGGGGAATCATTAGAGTCGCACAAACACACACACAAAACCCCAGTTACTTGCTGTATTATGGGGCACAGATCTAAGTAGGACAAATGCTGCTATAAAGCAGACAACGTCACGCCCTCAACTGCCCGCCCAATCCTTCCCTGTAGTTTGCATTTTAAGCTCTGCCTGTGTGTCTGTGGTCTTCTTATGCCTAAATGATTTGACACACCCTACCGAAAAGTCTTATGCAAGACCTTCAGTGTTAGATCCACAATTATCGTCAATTTTGGGTATTCTCAGGTGATCTTTTCACACTGAATCATGTTATAAAGACAGCCATATGAACTGCAAAGGGCAATTCAGATGGGGATGTCTGTGTAATATTAAAGCACACTGAGTGATCATATGGTGTTTGAAAAGGCAATTTCCATCATTTATATTCACCTCCAGAAAATACATGCTATCAAATGCAACACGCTTTTATTGTCAAGGGGAGAATTGAGTGATTTTTCTCACCAGGTTAGAGGATACCTTCTTATCAGCTCCAGCAGTCCCAGCATGGTTGCCTGGAAACTTAGTCTCCTTGAGTATTATTCTGATTAAAGGGCAATTTAGAGAGGGTTTTTTTTTATTTTTTCAAAACCAATCTGTCATCTAGAAATATTATCCGCCCTCCGGTACACTGATTTGTCAAGTGGAAGATTGAGCATTATTATTTAAAGATGGTTTCCCAGTAGGGTAAAATAAGAATGTGATTCTCCATTTTTCAGCCTCCTATTGATAATGCATATATTAATTTATATTAAATACATTTATATATTAAAATTATATATATTATATATTATGAATTGTATACATATATATTAAATTTAGTGAATCTTCTCTGGCATAAAATGAGCTCAATGTATTTTGGGAATTATAGGGTGTAGGAAATGAGGAAAACCTGCATTGTTTTCATTTCTCAATTTAAAGATAACCAATCATTATTGTGAATCACTAAGTGTGAACCAGCAGTTATGAACCAGTCATTATAGTGAACAATCAAAATGGTTCCAGAAAAAAAAAGATAAATTACCTCAAAATCAACATTTGTGGAGGGCTTTCTAAAAACTTATCTCAGATATTATAATAACAGATACAGAATCAAAGTTCAGGCATTTTGATTCACAGAAAATTGGGAAAAATGCATATCTGTAATCCATGCAGTTACATATTTATTTTTATTGGGGTGGAATTTGCATGTACCGAGCTGTACTTATTTAAGGTGTGCAGTTTGGTAACCTGTGATATCTGTGCACATTTGTGACACAATTACTGGCACTCTGAGAGTGAGGATACAGAAGTACCCAAGTTCCCTGTCTCCTTCAAGGTCCTTCCTGTGCCCTCATCCCCAGCACACAGTTTCACTTGCTGTCATGATAGATTAGTCTGTATTTTCAAGAGATTTTTAAAAAATAAATGAAAACAGAATATCCTCACTTTTTCTGACTTCTTTATTCAGCATAATCATTTTGAGATCATATATGTTGTGGAATACATTTTTAATTCATTCTTTTAATTTCTAAAAGCATTCCATTATAGGAATATTTCAAATTATGTTTTATCCTTTCTCTTACTGATAGAACTTTGAGTTATTTTTCTGTTTTCTGATACTAGAAACCAAGCTTCCATACACTGTGTCATATTGTTTGTCAGAAACATGTGGTAAGTTTTGTTGCAATTCTAAACAAATTCCCAAATTGTTTCCCAGTGTTGTACAGTATTGCATTCCTAGCAATAATGTGTGGGAGTGTCATTTGGTCTACACTCACAACAAACTTTCTTCTGGTCATTTTAAAACTCTTGCTGTTCTAACAAGCTTGTGCATTGAAGGTTTAGTGTGTGTTTCATGAATGATTAATGAATTTGAAGTTTTTTTCTCTTGTTTCCATGTGCATTATCTATGCTGTCTTCAGTGGAGTTTCTGCTTAAATATTCTGCAAACATATTAATTTTATTTTCTGTTTTGTATCATTGAGGTTTGAAAGTTCTTTGTGCACCCATCTAGCCTGAATATAGGTTCTCTATCAGATCTATCCTTTGCAAATGTTTCCAAGTGTTGCCTTTTTCATTACCCTAACAGTGTCAAAGAAAAGTTCTTAATTTTGATGATGTCTAATTATTAGTGTTATTTTCTTTCATTTATTGTATTACGGTGTCTTATGAAATCTGCAGATTAGCTCAAGATTCAATAGTATTTACTTTCTGTAAATTTTATTGTTTTGGGATTTAAAATGAAATCTTTCATCCTTTTTGACATAATTTTTCTACATTTTGGGTCCTTTCATTACTGTTTTCCATATCTTTACTTAATTTTTAAATACATGAAATATTGCTATAATAATTGCTTCAGTGACTTGTCTGATAATTTTAACTTTTTTGATTGATTCATTTTTACCCCAAATACGGTCTGTTTTCCTTTTCTTTTGTTGTTCCTGGTTATCTTTAAATGTCTGCCAGACACTGCAAAATTTTCTTTTGTTGGGTGATGAATAATTTATTATAAATGTTCTGGGACTTTATTTTAGGACATATTTAAATTACTCGGCAAGAGTTAGAATAATCTGAACCTTGCTCTGAGGACGAGTAAAATCAGAGCTTTTCATTTTAGCCTAGCCTCATCACTCCTCACAACGGAGGCTAGATGCACTCATCACTGGACCCAATGGCCCAAGAATAAGATTATCACGCCTGCTTAGTAAGAACAGTTACCATTTCCAGACCTGAGTTGGCACTGGGCCCTGATGTCTCCAATCCTCTCAGATGGTCATTTATCCAGTCGTGTGTATAATTAATACTCTGCTGAGTACTTGTGGAGAACTTCTGCAGATATCTAGATCCTCCAGAGCTCTGTCTTATAAACTTCAGTCATGTTTTTTTTTCTCCTGAGCCTCAGCTTCATCTTTTCAATAATGAGGGATTACTGGTCTCTGCCTGGGTTCCTGCCTCTTGTACCCTAGCCAGAAAATTCTGCAAAGATAGTAAGGGAGAAAAATCACAAGACTCCTTTGCTACCTGTCTGTTTGGCATCATTTTCCTTTATTGACATTCAGCAATAGCATCTTGAAAGGCATGGTTTCCTATGTTTTCTCTGGTTTTTTATGTGGTCACTATTTTAGCCATGAGATTAAATCCAGTCTCTGTAGCATCTCCAGAAGTGAAGATTTTTTATTTTGGTTAAAGGGAAATTGCTAGAATCAAATAGTAATTATTAACACTCCACATTATAATCATTAAAAGCACCATAAATGTTGCCATCTGCAAATTGCTATTCTTTTTATGCCCAATCACATTTTTGGTCATCTCACATTGAGTGTAATGAGTCCAAAGTAGATCAACTGTGAAGGAGGCATCCTGATCAGCTCCCTTCAGAACAAGCATGTTTAAAGTAGAAGAAATGCTTTTTCTTCTCTCTCTCTGTTTTGTAGTACTAGAGTTTGAACTCATGGCCTTGCACTTGCTAGGCAAGTACTCTACCATTTACGTGGAAGAGTTCTTCTTGAATCAGTTCTTTTTCAAATAGAGTATCTCATTTTTGCATAGGGGTGGCCTTAGATTACTATTTTCCTACTTCTGGCTACATGCATGGGTCACTGTGCCCAGCCTGCTTCATATTAAGTGTGCACTGAATTTCTTTTCAATTGGTATTTATGAACCAGTTCAACCAAATGCTTATTTATGAAACAATCAAAAATCACAACATGCATATGAAGGTTCTGGGAGTAGGAAAATTCAGAACCTAAAAAAATCATAAGGAAACATGTTTATAATGATTATTTTCAGGGTCCTATCTCCCATAAAAATAAATATATATGTTTCCAGAGTCATTAAGAGCCCTCATGGATTATTTTATGCAATAATCCTCCATCAAAAGGGCTTTAAGATACTACTTACTTGACCTCAACATTCAATTATTATAAGTTGAAATATCATTGTCAAAATAATTATTATTCTGAAATGAGCTGAATTTAATTAAGCAATCAGAACTAGTTAGCGCCATTTCATAACAGACATGAGGGAGATAAGACAGTAAGGACTTGGACAGATTTAGGTACTTCCCTTGACTAAAACAGGATTTCTAGCTATCAAAGAAAAAGTTTAAGGATCAGATTCAGGAGAGATAAATATCTGTAATTCTCAAAATTCCCACATCAAGGTCTCTCAGTTTTGCTTTTGGAGAAAATCAATTTCCATTCCAAGAGAAGTAATTTATCATCAAATTGCAAAACTAAAGACATTACAGATCAAGGAAGTTGAGGTTTTGTTTTCTAATCTGGTGACAGGCTTCCAAAGTTAAAGCATTTGAGATGCTAAGATCACGAGTGGCCTGTCTGATACTGAGAACGATTAAAAAGTACTGACCCTAAGAATTCAGTGATCTGGGTTAATGTTTCCTATTATCTTACAGAGAATTTGTTTCAAATATTCATCTTGACTATTGGGAAATTTTATTTAGTACAAACTCCATTTAATATAAAATAGGAAAGACTCTTAACATCAGACCTTGGGGTAAAAACAAAAGCTGACATTCAAAATATTTATTTTTAAAGACAGAAAGTTCCAGACCATCAAAATATGTCAAACTCTGGGTTTAATTAATCACAAACATTCAGCTATTAGAAGAAAATGATTTTAGCTTTCAAAAAAATTTATTCAAAGTTACTTAAAATAAGACTCAAGCCATTACATAACTAAAGACTATGTTGTTAAGAAGCAATTAACTGGGGAATATGAATCAGAGGAAGAGCGGCATGGGAGAGAGAGAAAAGAGCAGGATTATTTCAGCAACTAAAACCAAATACAGCTGGGCGCTATGGCTCATGCCTGTAATCCTGGCTACTCAGGAGGTAAAGATCAGGAGGATCACAGTTCGAAGCCAGCTTGGGCAAATAACTCATGATACCTAATCTCAAAAAAACCCATCACAAAAAATTGGGCTGGTGGAGTAACTCAAATTGAAAGCCCCAAGCTCAAGCCCTCTACCAAATATACACATACCTACATATGTACATACATCAGAATGAGAGGAAAAATAAGTAAATGGAATGAAGATTACCTTTTACCCAACACTCTTCACATTTTATACAGAAGTGATGAAACAAAGGCAAAATACAACACAGAATGGTGTTTAGGGTGCCTCCAGTTGTGACCTTATCCTACTCCATCTCAACATCAGCACCAGAGTGGTTTGTGGATGTACACATCCCCCCTGTCCAGGTGAAAGCTGGGACTGTGTGGCCTGAGAACAGGAGTCAAATAAACAGATTCCCACAGAACATTGGCATGTTGGGTTTCACTCTGATCTAGTGTGCTATATAAATTACACACACAAAAAGTTTGAGTCCAGAGAGATGAAGTTGTGTTTTGACTCTATTATTAATTTGCTATTTTGCCATAGTAAACTTGAAATTTGCTACTGAATTTTCCTCATGCACAAGGTGAGAGGAATAAATTTTTAATGAGCTGGAAGAAGATTTGTTCTTCTTAACTTCTGTGCTTACTGTATTGACTTGATACAATTAAATGGATGTGTGCTTTGTTATCATAGCAGTAGAAGTGTTTGGAAATGATCACAAAAGAAAAGTCAGGTGTGAATATTCTATGAATGTAACCCCAGTCTCTCACAATGAAGCCAGTTTCTCTCAACCTTAGCACCGCTGACACTCTGGACAATGTCTGCACCCATACACCTTCATTAAGAGATAATGTAAGAACTTCTATGATCATTGGAGTTGGGAAAGTGGAAAATTATGTCAACATTGTTACCTTCTACTCATAGCTTCAAATACTTATAGCAATCAAATATTATAATATTATCTTACTCATCTGTTGTAAATTTTGCAAGACAATTAAATAAGCTTTGTGTTTTATTGGGCTCTGCTGGTATCACACACAGCCTCACTGCACTATAGACCCATTTTTAAATTTTGAACATTTTATTATTTATGTATTTATTTAGTAGTACTGGGGCTTGTACTCAAGGACTTCACCTTTAGTCACTTGCCAGCCCTTTTTTGTGATGGGTTTTTCTGAGATAGGTTCTGGTGAACTATGCCTGGGCTGACTTTGACCCATAATCCTCCTGATCTCTGCCTTCTGAGTAGCTAGGATTACAATTGTGAGCCACCAGTGCCCAGTTTATAATTTATTTTTGATACAATATTTTGGGGTTTGCTAACTCAAGAAAGAGACAAGTAGAAGAGAGTTAATTGTGACAAGTGTTTTGATACTGAATGTAAATGGATCATACACATTTAAATTTAGTGAATAATAACTTGAATAAAATGAAAATTGGTAAGTTAAAAGTTTTATCTATAATATATCTCTTAAAAACTATAAGCATCAATTGTCTATTCAGAAAGAACGGGTATGATGATAATGCTCTATGTGTAGTGACCTACATTAGTATAAGCAAACTTAATTAGCTTTTACTTATATTACTTTTTTCCAAGTGTTGGCAAACGACTTGGAAAATATATACTTGTTTAATTGAGAATTGTTCTGTGGCATTTAAAAGGCAATAATGTTAATACTGAATATTTTATTCCAACATTAAAACAGGAAAAACAGTGGACAAATGTTACCTATTGTAGGGGTTTTTTTGTTTGTTTTAAAAAACAAAATAGCAAAGGTTATGCAGGTAATCACATGGAAAAAAGAATGGGGCCTTTTCATGTGGGGGCTTAGAGACAGGAGGACCACAGCCATTGAGAAGGTCAGTCAAACCTCAGATTTCCTGTGCCCTGAACACCAGGCTAAAATACTCTTGATGGAGCAGATGGTTTAAACATTTGGCATTACAAACACTTGAATGAGCTACTTCACTAATTCACTAAAATCTCTGGTTTGTCCTCTGTGACATTACAACACTGCTTACTTTTACAAACATCTGGGCAGTAAGCAAACCACCAATGGCAAACATTTTTCTCATGCCCTGCTTCCTGAAAGTGTGCCTCTCAGAATGAGACAACTGGCAAAACATCTGTGAGTCTACAGTGCACTAAAACAAACACTGAACATATTTTCATATGTGGCCTTAGGGTTTCTTATGAATCACTGCAAACAATCCTGTAGACCACTGATCCAAGATGGATGCATTAGACACCACCTACTTTTAGTTAAGTAACATCCCTTTGTTTTATACTTATAGTAACATAAAAAATTTATCATTAGTATCATTATTATTGTTATTATTATCATCATTATTATTATTGAGACAGAGTCTCACTTTATAGCCCAGGCAGACCTGGAACTCACTTTGTAGCCCAGGCTACAATCGCCTGTCTTAACCTTCCAATTGCTGGGATAAAAGGCATGTCTTACCATATTGGGCTGTTTGTTTTAGTAAGTGTTCTTTTAAAATATATGGTCATGTTCTTTTTCTTCATGTTAAAGATCTTTCTAATATACTTAATGACGTGTGGAGGAAAATTCTCAGAAGTTGATTTTGGAAATACAGTTCTAATGTATAGTGTACTTAGAATATACCAGCAAGTAAATTGTCTATTCTAACTACTGTTTCCTTTATACCAAGTAAACATTTTATTATGCAATTACTTATGAGCTCACTCTGTGGGATGGTATATATTTAATATTTTATATTAAATAGCTCTGGAGAGAAGGTGAAAATTATGTGTGTTTATATATGTCTGTCTGTCTATAGATAAATAAAGGTAAAAGTTGTGAAGATTAGAAAATCTATTTATATTACTGGGGACTGAAGCTAGGGCCGTGCACTTGAGAAGCAAGTACTCTACCACTTGATAGGCAAGCACCCCTAGCTCTGCTTTTTGTTTTTGAGATAAGTGCTCCTAACTATGCTCAGCTGACATCAAACTCACTGTCCTTCTGTCTCCACCTTCTGAGAAGCTGGTATTACAGTCATGAACACAGCAGATAATCTTTCTTATATCTAATGCATGATGCCACTGTTTTCTCAGAAAGAATAATCCTGGAGAAGTTTTTCTGAACAAATCCACACATAATGACTTTTTAGCACATTGTAATTTTTTAATAAAAATTTGAGCATCCACACATGCAAAGAAATTAAGTTATTACAAATTATAGGAATGAAATAGAATGGATATAATCAAATGCCATAAAATGATCTTTACGCTTTTAGCTAAGCAATTATTGCATCAGATACACAGTTGAAACTGTATATTTTTTTTCAGTACTGAGGATTGAACTCAATTTTTCAAATATTTTTAAACAATCTATTGAGATGATCAGGATTATGTATGCTTCTACTTAATTTATGACTATCATTACTTATAAATTCTAGTGTGCAGACCCTTCCTTTTTCATAGTTAGGTATCATCTTTAGTGTACCACAAGATCAAAGTTCTAGTAATATAATTTTTTGTTTTGGTGATACTGGTATTTGAACTTAGGGCCTTGAACATGCTAGGCAGGTACTCTATCAGTTGAGCCACACCAGCAGCTCTAAATAGAAGCTCCCATACTCTGAACAGAGACATTAAATTTATTATGGGGCTTTAAAATTTTTTTTAAGTTTTAATAGTCTAATTAACAATTTTATATCAGTATCAACAATGAGATGTCTAGTTTTCTTCATCAACAGTATACCTTTTTGTTACCTAATAGAATTATACAATCTTTCTAATAAAAACTAGATACATATATGTAACTATGTGCACATATATATATGCCATATGTGTGTATACACATATGTATATACAATCCAATATGTATACATACATAAACATATGCAAATGTTATACAAATATGTACACACCGACTTCTTAAAAAATTATTTAGACCTTATGCTCAAGAGTAGGTTCATTTGAGCCAGCTTTCATTTGTGTTCTTCATAGTTATTGGTTTTTGAAATATACCTAAGTTTTCAAATTTAAGTTGATAATTAAATTGCCATTATTTTCAAGTATAATTGCAATTTGTTTGGCAAAATTGCTGGAATATTAATTAGTAATTAGATAATCACTATAACACTAAGACATCCTTTTTGAAATATGAACAGTATATGTATATATTTGTCTTCCATAAGTGTTACCTTCCATTTATGTACATATGTGTACATGTGCATATGCATGTTTATGTGTGTTTATCTGCTACTCTAAATTTTGATAAAAATCATAACTATCCTATTTGTTGAAATGTTTATTTCTTCCTTAACTGTTTTTTTCTTTTGTTATCTTTAACTTTTATGCCAATGCTGCACTATTTTAACTACTGTATTTTAATAATAAGGGCTCATATTCAGTACATCAAATCATTTTCTTGGTCTTTTTCATCATTTTATGGACTAGTGTTATTCATATTTTCTTCCATTTATATTTAGAGGTCATTTACTAAGTCCCATCACAAAACATCTTAATTAAACTTTTACACTCTGGATTTTGGAAAGGAATGAATTAAAGCACTTATAGTGTTAAGTATTCTCAACCAGGACATTGATCTGTCCCTCTATTCATCAAGGTCTTGTTTTGTATCTTTGTTTCTTTCTCTAGATTTTACATTTCAAGATGCTAGCAGATGTTTCTGTCTTGCTAGTGATTATTTCCTTCTTGGCTTGCTTAGGTAAGACAATATGTGTTGGTATCTCTTCATTGCCTGAGCCACAGAAATGAGATGTAGGGAGCATAGATAAGAAACACAGAAAGAAGCACTGTCTACTGAATACTTTTTTGCTAATATAACAGATCTGGTAATATAACAGGTCTGGCAGAGTTTAGACACATTTCCTTTTTTTTTAAGGGGCATGCTGTTTTGAATTTAGGGCCTTGTAGTTGCTAGGCAAGCACTCTACCACTTGAGCCAAACACCCATTCCCTGGGCGTTTGATTCTGATTCTGATTCTCACCACCTCTGCAAGTGTCCAGTGTATGGGAGCTGGTGAAAAGTTGTAGGAGTTTTCTCATGATAAACTAAGGCCTTCCCAGCATCAACTTTCTTCATTGCATGTTGTGTAATCTTAGTTCTCCTTCGACTGAGCAGATAAACTGCAACAAGAGATAACAAATCATAACCAATTAAGCCTTAGCACAATGTGCATGCAATCCACTTTTTTCATGTAGTATTTAGGGCAAATATATAGCCTGTAGGGGGTACACAGATCACATGCATAATCTGGATGCAGTTGATGGTACACAATACCTCCTACCATCGTTGAGGAGAATGCTCTAAAGTTGTAGAGTGATTCTAGAGGAGAGGCAGGAAAAGAGCAAACTTTTTCTCGGGTTCCTCCTAGCAGCTGCTGTCAATGTATTTCTCTTAGTCATTAACTTCCACTGGATCATCCTGGTTATGCTAAAAGTGCTAATGTTGGCCTGATAACCAGTGGGAAGGCCAGCCAGAGGACAGTGTGTCTTCCTCCTCAGAATGACACACATAGCAATGACTTTCAGCAGGGGCCCCAGAATTATGTAATAGGTATTCACTCCTAAATATGAACAATAATGTTGAAACCTGACACACTGATATATAATGATGTTATTAATACCTTCTTGTTATTAGGAGGCTTATGTAAATGACAACTTACTAGGACACCCATATACATATATATATATGTAAACATATAGACACATATGTGTACATCTATACGTGTTCATATATAGACATATATTCTAGTAGTCAAATTTAAGAGGAAATAACAGGGTTGGTGGAGTGGCTCAAGTGGTAGAGCACCTGCTTAACAAGCATGAGTCCTTAAGTTCAAGCCCCAGTGCTGTCCAAAAAAATAAGAGGAAATAACAATATTTTAAGACCATATTTTTAATTGGGGTTACTTTTTAGATTTTGCCACATCTAAATCACTAACAAATTTCTTACAACTTCTGAAACTTATTTGAAAAACAATCACAGTTTTATCATTATAATTATGAGCAAACATCTTTCGCCACACTTTGTCAAGACAATAAATGGGATTTAAATTGAGAGCTGTTTCTAAAGACTCCTATTTTCTGTCTCTATTTCCATGTTTCCAGCCAATTTTGCTGAACAGTTCTTTGTATATTAAAACTAGGCTATCAAAATATAATGGCAATTTAAGATACAACAATTATTTACATTAGTGTTACTGGGAAGTAAAAAATATGATGTGGTAAATTAATCTTTGTGCAGCAAAGTACTTAAAATAGGTTTTCAGCATGCATGGTAATGAACTGCTGCTATCTCTACCAAACAGACATCTTGAAATAACTATGTCCAGAGTTGTTTAAAATCCTTCCTGAAAATTTCAGTTTCAGCAATGCAAGGAAGACCGATTTCTCACTTTTAATACTGAACAACACAATCCTGTATTTTTTTTTCCCCAACACTCTTTAGCTCAATGTGGGTAGCCCCTGAATCAGCTGTGATGTTTACATATTTCCCTTTGACCTTCCCAGTGATGATCAAAACAACACTTAGGTGTTAAGGATCAATCACCCTTCATAAAGGCAGCAGCTTTTCAGGTTAATCTCATGTCATTAATTTTATAAATTAAAGAGACAAGCAAGACACACATGATGGCTTTCAATATTATTTGCTCTCCTAAAAATACTTCCTGTGGACAATGAACAACAAATTTGCAATTTGGTGAACCTGTAAATATGTGGGCTTCATAAAAATTAATTTAAACGGATGTGACTGTGAGTTTGGGATTGTGAAGATTAGGGGAGATGCCTGTCGTTATAATTGCCTGCTCAGTTCCTCTGTCACTCAAGAGTGCCACAGCTGTATTAGCAACTCTCATCAGAATCTAATTCTCAGATCAAATTCCCATCTTCAATATATCCTTTAATAAGGCTTCCATTCTCCATCTTTTAGCCTTAATTATTGCTCCCTGTCTCCCTTGACAACCAAATTAAAAGGTACATGCTACAACTCCAAAATGATAATGATCATAATAATACTTTAAAAACAACAAACTGCTCTACAGCAAATCCAGGCTAACCTTGTCAAGGTTGGATGTCTTCTGATAACTAGATTTTCTATGGATAGCTTCAGCACTGGAAGATAAGAAATACAATTATTTAATTCTTTATTGATTTTTTTTCCTTTTTCCCCATTTGTATTATGAACAATTACCTCGGCAGTTTTCAGATTGTTGAAGTTAAAGTGGAAAATTTGCACTCACCTGAAGCAGATTGTTTTAACTCTTTGTAGGATGCTGGTTGCTTTCACTGAAAAATAAAGCCATGGCAGTTTGTGTGGTGGAACATACTTTTTGACTTCAGCACTAGGCTACCTGGATCCATATACTGATTTTAGCTGATTTTGTGACTTTGTGAAGGTCATTTGCTAAGCCTAAGAATCTTTACCTGTGACTACAAAGTTAAGTGCCTTTGCAATTATTTCTCACTCTGATTTTTGTGGGCTACACCATAGTAAAAACAGACTTCTGTTTTTATGTTTATGACTACCACAGTAACACTATTTTCCATTACATGCTTTCTGAAATTATTTTGTTTTCAAGAGGTATACTTACAACATTTATGTTCCCTACTGGATTTTGTGTGTGACCTTCCCAGTTTGGTCGCTCTCCTTGGCAGCATTAGGATTGACTTGTGGCCATTAAGATCTTTAACTTCTTTCAACATTCTGAGGTCCTGTCTTTAGACTTCCCATCCACTGACTTCCTGGTTTTGGATTTCCTGTCTTTTTACTGCTTTATGACTCTGCCCTGACCAGCAGCATTTAACATTAATTCTTACATTTGTTTGTGGTGACGGTTGTTGGTAGTGGTTGATTTGTGGTGATGGCTAATGATGGTGATTGGTGGTGGTGGGTGGTGATGTTTGGTAGTAGTGAGTGGGGAGTGTTGATGAGTTCAATTTTGGCAATGATGTTACTGAACTATATGTTTGACGTCTGTGTTTACTCACATAATGGCCTAACACCATGCCTTCCTTTTTTATTACTTTGCTTTTTTATTTTGATTTCAGTCCACCAATTTCTCTTCAGTATTTTCTTTTCCACTTATCTAATCATGGCTTTTATACAATAGTCTGTAGATAGGTTCTGTGGAAAGAGCAGGTGGGCTTCTATAAAATCCAATCAAATTTTATCTTCTACTGTTTGTGAAAAGCATTCAACCTTAGTGAGTGTAGATACCCCAAGTATTTTTCAGCTTCCTACAAGGCCTCATAAGAAAAAACAAATCTCATTATCTCAATGTTAGCCACCAGATATGAAGTAAAGCAACTTATGTTTATAATCCTTTGGGATATATGTAACATTCCACATTCATATATTTGCAGTCATGCCTGTGCTTGACTGAATTTTGTCATACAGATATTTATTGCAAAGTTGACATTAATGCAGAAACTTCTGAAACTGAGAAGGGTATTTCCCAGCCTCACTTTGTCAGAGGACTAACAAATAGGTGAGCATAGATCAGTGAGAATGTATTTATTTATCCAGAAAATATTGATGATGAGTTGAGGGGAATTTAGTTTAGCACTAAGATAAGAAAGACAAACTAAATGGCATTGTCAAATATTATTAGGGTGAGTCATAGCAATGATTGTAGAACCAATGATTGTTTAAACAGGATACTTGATAAAGCAGCCGTTGGAATAAATACAGCCACGGAATTGTGGATTGCAGTTGTAGAAGTCAAGGACAGTTGAAGCAAATATATAAGGCAGTGTTTTTGCAGATAAGAAGAGCCTGCAAGAAGGCCAAAACTCAACCTGGAAGCCTTTAATTACTCAGATACCAGTATTGATTGGGATAACAACTGTGCAGAAATGAAGGCCAGAGATCGGCTTGTAAGAGAAGGGCAGAATTGTTTTTCTAAGCAGTTTATTGAACTATCTACATGGTCTCAGGCGATACTAGCTCTAATCCTAGGAAATAGGAGGAGCCTTGAGGGAGTAAAAATGCAGTGAGTCCTTGACTGATGAGTGGCTTCTTAGAGATACAGATGATTTATAGTGAGAAAACACAAACACAGGCAGGGTCAAAAAATGTCAAAAAAGATTAAAAGTTAAAGGAGTGCTCACAAATTACTGAGAAACAATTTGAAAGTGATGGGGCTTTTAAAAATAGCCCTGTAATAACTTGAGACATCACAAACATAACTCTGTGGAAAGCAGGAGGAATACTCTGAAAGCATACTAAGAATGGTGACTTTACTCCATCATCTTCCGTAAAGCAGGAAACTTTTTAGAGACATTTATTCATTAGGTCATTTACTCTCTCTAACAGTTTCTGAAATATATACTCTTTTCTGTATGCTTTAAACATGAAGCAACTAATATTCGGGGAGAATAGGAAATTTCCCCAATATCATAGTTGATACTTAATTTGCACAAAACCTGTGTTGATTTTTAAAGTCCAGACTGCCATGATATTAAAAAAGCTGTTTGGTAGAAAAAGGGAAAAGGCCTTAAAGAAACATTTTAGATTTTGAGATTTAATGGGTTATGCATAGTTTAAGCAACCACGTTTCAAACAATCATTCATTATATAATTTAAATTCTAGACTTCAAATCTTTCTTTCAAAATCTTAGGTCTTTGTATCTGATTGCCATGAGTCAATACAATGAGTCCCAATACAATGAGTCAAGGAATAATTGTATTATGATTTCCATGAGAGGAAACATAAAATCTATAACCAGCCATCTTGGCTATAAACCCAAGGTTTACTAATTCTAGTTGGTGGTCTTAGGAAGTAATGTATACTCACCATATTTCAGTTTCCTTATCTTAAACTTAATAATACGAGTTAACTGTGTCATTACAGTGAGGAATTAATAAGTCCATATTTGTAAAGAGTATAGGTGATTGCTTAGCATATACGTATATATAAAGTAGAATATAATAAGTCTTTGATAAATAAAATAGCTAGCCTCACAAAGTTTTGAAGTACCAGAACTTTGAAAATGGCTTCTTGGCATCTAGAATAATACTTAATTTGTTCTCATTCCTTTGAAATTAGATATGGATTTTTCAGGTTATTAAAAAAGTGACTAGAACTATGAGTCCACAGATCTGGAGAACAGCTCAAAATTTTTGGTAAATTTCTTGCATCAAAATTGGCAAAATTCCTTTGATGTTGAACCCATTTTGCACATAAACATGGGTACCAGTAATAAAATTACCTAAGAGATATTTTGATGCTCAAATATGATAATTCAGTCATTCATCTCTACTGCAATATCACATATCAACTATAGTTCTAGGAGCTGATATGTACATTTTTCATCTATAGAATTAAATATATGTTAGTGTATATATATATATATATATATATATACATATACACATATCTCTAAAATAAAAATATTCTGTGTGGGATTGTTACTATAAGTATGCAGTAAGTGTGAGTCTGTTTTTGAAATATTAAACTGTGAACAGAAATGAATTATTATTACTAAAATGCCAGCACAAACTCAAAGGTATTACAAATATCCCCTTAGAATTTATTATCACACCCACTGATAAAATGCAATCATGCACCACTCACATCCAAAATTAATAGTTCATTTTGATTCATATCAGGAATAAATTCTCTATAATTATGGGGCTTTAACAATAATCTTGAACAAGATACAGCGTCTTTTTTTCAAACATTTATGTTGAGCCTGGATATTAGAAGTGGGCAAGGCTGTTGAGGGGGACGGGTAGCAGGAAAACATTGTTCTGATAATTGCGTAGTGCTGCCAGACCATTTTTGAAGGATCAGCCTGATAAAAATGAAGGGCCTTCATGTTCACTGAAAATGAACTCACATGTTCAGTACATGTGAGCTGAGGATTTCAGGCCCCATATTCAAAGACAATCTGAACCTGGAAGTACAGTGAAGTTAACCAAGCTTATATTTGGGGACTGTTTTTCAACAACCGCTTTCGAGGCCCAGGGAGCAGCCTCAGCAAAGGGTACACATAGTATATGGTCAAATATTTTAGGGAAATTGTAAAAATCAAAATGTTTTAATTATTATTCTGGCCTGTTTCTTGTTTCTGTTAAGCATTATCTCTGTGATCTCATACTTCCCTCATGTGGGGGCTTTGGAGAGGCCATGGAAATTTGGGGGACTTAGCAAAGGGAAATTGTTTCAATAATCACTTTGGTGTGATTAGAATGGCACATCTAGATGGTGCTAGATGATGATCTCATTTGTCTAAATGAGAATATCTTCAAGACATTACCAGTTAACATTTGTGTGATGTGGAAGGTGTTTTCTAAATTATAAGTAATAAGCAAAATAAACCACACTGAGAATACTAGCAAAAAGTACATGGGCTTTTGATTCTGCCTATAAAAATTATGTAGAAAAATGCATTATACAGAGATATCAGGCAATTAATATAAATCTTATATTTCATACATTTCATAGTCTAGTATTCATGATGGTACTTCCTAACCTTACTCACTTCCCTAATTAATTTTATACTCACAATTTTATTCTTGTTCTTAAAGAAATTCTTCAATTTATAATACTCAGTAACCAAAAGAACTGAACCAATACCTAAGAAAATACAGAACTTTAAAACCACATGATAAATGACTACTTAGAAAACATGCAGAACTGGGGTGTGGCTGAAATGGTAGAGTGTTAGCCAAAATCCCAATACCACAAAACCAAAACCAGAACCAAAACAAAACAAAATAAAAAACCATGCCATAGAAACT
Organism: Castor canadensis; assembly: GCF_047511655.1. Classification (NCBI taxonomy): domain Eukaryota; kingdom Metazoa; phylum Chordata; class Mammalia; order Rodentia; family Castoridae; genus Castor; species Castor canadensis. Next base: position 93,303,998 of record NC_133400.1, read on the forward strand.
GGGTCAGCAAACGATGGGCTGCAGAACAAATCTGACCCTCTGATTATATTTCTAAATAAAGTTTTATTAGAGCACAGCCATGCCTACATCACACTACTTCAGGGTCACTGTTGCATGATTTCAGAGGCTATGATCAAAACCAAACATATTTCCCATTTTGCTCTTTAAAGAAAACATTTGCCTATCTTTGCTATAGAGCATGACTGGGTCATTACTAGTCCCTCACTTCTGTGAAGGTCACATTTTGAAAAACTGCTGTTAATTAATGTTTTCAAATAATAAATATTTGACATTAAATAACTGTCCCTAATTATGCTTTAGTAAATAAGTAATTGTAAATGAAGGTAGTACAAACTTGCCAGTCCTCATACCTGCTCTCACAGATACACATGCTTGCCCTATGTGTAACTTTTCCTCACTACCACCCTTGAAAACAGAGGGAAAGATGCATCAGAAACCGTGCTCTTATTGCTTCAATGACTTCACTGCCTTTGCATTAATAATCTATCTTTCCTTTCTGACAGGGATTCCTTTTATCCTTGATTGGTATTGCATTTAAGTTGTAACCAGAACTGTGCAGAAAATAACGGTCCCCATCAAAAGCAAAATGGAACTTGTGGGTGAGCAAAATATTTTTCTGTAGCACTTGCAAGTTTGGTGAAATGGAAAGCAATATTTCCATAGAAACCATTCTTACCAAGTCAGGATGGACAGTTTTGCTCATAGATGCTTTGCTCTATATTTCACTCCCAGGATGGAAGTGAAATGAGGCTGGTGGTTTTGGAAAGGTCTCACTATAATTTATGTGTGACATGAATTTTTAAACATGTGTGATATACTCAGGGAGCTCATTGAAGAAAGATGTTGCCTCAAAAAGTGGAGAAATTGCCATCTGTAAAGAAAAGCAAATTCATTGGGTTGGGAGACATCTTTGCATCCTGAGCTACAATATTTATAAGTCCTTGACACGAAATTTGTGTCTACATACTTCTGACTCTTATCTGAATAAGCCCAACAATATCACCTCCTTACTTTGGGCGCAAGGTCAAAATAAGTAAGACAGCAATTACAAGTATCTGGGGGAAGTTTTAAAAACCATGATGTTGAAATGTAAATTGAGTTAGGACTTTTTATAATAAAAGATACAAAAGTGTTTAACAATGATCATATAAATAATGAGAAAACACTTGGAACATGTCTTAAATACTGTTATGTAATTATAAAATCAAAGACTCACAAAGAAATTTGAAAGAAAATTGGTGGGTAAAGTATTTCTTTTTTCCACACGTTTGTGTTACATTTTTCTCACTTTTTGTTGACATGAAATGCTCTATTTTTTTTTATCTTCAAGAATAGCCTTGTATCCTGCAGCAACTAAGACATTGATTAGCCATTACCACAGTTTCAGTATTGCTAAGTTAATTGCGTTTCACGTAAATCCCCCTCTGCTACTCCAATGAGCACTGATTTTTTATGACTTTGAATAGGACCAGAACATATTTCTTTGCAAACATATTTACAAAACTAACATGGAAGTTTGACCAGAAACAAAAATCAAATGCCATTTTTAACATCTGCTCCATTGTCAATTACTTTACCCATCACTAACTCCTAAGTGTTACCTTTGTCTGAATTTATTCTGAAAAACAAACATATATCCTTATATTATATATATATATATATATATATATAATTGAAGTGAAGCACATGGAGAAAACTCATAGTTACATACCTAAATATATGAAAGTAGGAAATAGATTTCAGCTATTACCTTTGACATACATAAATCCCATTTATCTCTCAATATAATCTCATGCCAAAGCCTTAGGAAGGGCTAAATTCGGATACTATAACATTAGAGAAATTATATTTAAGACCATGTTGTCCACTTCAGACTCTGGAATGTACTTTTCTCTCTGAATAGGTCATTCAACACTCATTAATGATCTATATTGGTATTGAAATTACTCCCAAAGAAAAGATCTAATATTTATCCCCAAAACACTACATATGGTGCCCAGGATTATATTTTTCTTAAGACTATTTTCTTCTTATTCTGAGGACCAGATGGGTGATTTAGGAGAGTGAGGATGCAATGCATTGCCCGATAAGATGAATAATTACAATATAGACAAGTGAAAGAGAGAACTTCCCTTCTTTCACAGTTTGGCAGACAATAAGAACTAGGTACAACTTAATTGAAATGTATTTTTCCTCCCTCTCTCTCTCTCTGACTCTCTCTCTTTCTCTTTTTTCCTCTTTGTTTTTACATTTCTTTTATAGTTGGAATTTGTTTCATCCTGGCCTTGTCATATCACCAGAAATAAGTCAGAGAATTGCTACTAGATTAACAGGGCACACCCTTTGCACAATGCAGTTACTCCTGGTAGCATATTTCCTAACATTTCCTCATCTAATTTTGAATATCTCCTACATTGTTTATACTCTTCCAAGACATTTTTTCTGATAGTCATTCCTTTGATTCAAGTAGAGTTTATCCTGTACTTTAAATTGTAGAAAATCTATAAGAATTTGAGCTATTTGAAGTTGTTCATTTGGTTTTATCACTGGATAAGAATTTTCTTCAATTTAGTGAGAAACTTACTGTGTTGATATTCAGCTTAAAATGTGATTTACTTTTTTCAGGTTGACATGTCTATATATTTTTTTCTTTTCATTTTTACTTGTAACATTTTATTGGCTGAATTATAATTCCTGTGGAATGTTCCAGAGTTGGCATTTGGTTGGTTCCTGGCATGAATCTTACTTTGTATGGTTCTGTGGCTTATTTTCCTAACTTTTTTGTGAGTTTGACTTAGGAAAATACCATTTACTACATTCAGATTCTTTTTTCTTCTATGTGGTATTGTGTTATTCCACAAGGATGTTCTTAACTATGACTATTTCTTTTTCTGCTACTAGCATCTACTAATGATCATTAACTCATTAGAACTGACAAAATGTAGATATTCTAAATTCTATCATTCCTTCTTAATTTATTAGGCCTTTCATTGTGGAATTTCTATAAATAATTTATATTATAACTATATATATATATATATATATATATACATATATCTTGCTTTTCTACACATCATTTTCTAGTAAGTTCTTCTGAAAGTGCTTGTAGTAGCAATAGTCCCTGAGTAATTACAAATTTACAGCAGTTTGTTATAGTTAAAGTGGATTGTCCTTGGTATAAAACCTGCTATTCATGTACTTGTTTGTAAATGGCTCCAATTCATTTCTCCTTTGTCTTCTGGAAACTAATATCCTAGCCAAAGTGCCTCATGTTAATTTGGCTTGTATATATATATATGTACATATTTGCACATACATATTTATACATACATATCCATATATATATACATATACATACATATATACACATACATATTTATACATACATATTCATATATATATGTATGTATTTAATGTAGTGATATTGTCTAAATGTCAAAATAATGTTGTTCTCTCCTAGGGTATGTTGGTAAGGTATGTATTGTTCCATGTCTATATGAGTGTCAAATCTTTTTATCTTATTTTTTAACTTCAGGATAGGTTTGCTTGAAGTATTTCTATCATCAATTTTATCTCATTACTTAAAACTTTGGTTGCCTATTACACAGACATTTTGCTCAGACTCACAAACTGTAATTTTCTCTTAATTGTTTTAATATTTTTTCCAGTTTTTTATGTTGTACTGGGAGTACACTGTGACATTTACAAATGTTATCAGAATATGTCATAGTTGAATTCATCTACTCCATTAATCTCCTGTATCCCTCATCCCCATCCTAGAATACTTTCAACAGGTCTCATTTTTCCATTTATATACCTGTGTACACACTATATACATGGAAATGTAACAAGAAAATCAATGTATATCTATCTTAAACAAACAAAAATGTCTTTTTCTTTGCAAAACTGGAGAATAGGAGGGCATTACAGGTCCTGTCTGGGAGGTTGGTATCAGTGAGATGGAGAGGGTGGGGGGGGAACGTAGGGAGAGGGTGTAGGAGAGTGATTATTGTGCAACTATTTTAATATTTTTATTTCTTTTTTATTTTTAAGTATTTTTCCCTGTTCATTACCTTTTAACACATCATCAATTCTGTCAATTCTCTACTATTCTTATTTCTCAAGTCATTTTTTAAATTTATTCTTTCTTGCATTCACTTCTTTCAAATATTCTGGTTTTTTCAATTAGGTCATTTTGAACTTTTTCTAATTTTGATTTGAGTTTTTTTTTTCATGGCTTTTGTCTTTATCTTCTTTTTAAAACTAGTCTCATGGCCATGTCTTTCCTGAGTACTTTTATTTAATCCTTCTTTTCTTTTTTATTAGTATATATTAGCTATACAAAGAAACGGGCTTCATTATAATATTTCTATGCATACATCTAATGTACTTTGGTCCTATCATTCTTTCTGTTACTCATTCTTTTTTTATATTAATTCTTTTTTAACTAGTCATTTATTCATGTGTGCATACATTGTTTGGGCCATCTCCCCCCTCTGTTCCCTACTCTCTTTCTCTCCCCCTACAACCCGCTTCCAGGCAAAACCTGTTCTGCCTTCTCCATTTTGTTGAAGAGAAGACATAAGTGATAATAAGAAAGACATAGAGATTTGCTAGCTTGAGATAAAAATAGTTATAGACAGAGATTCCTAGCATTGCTTCCATGCACATGTTTATTACAACCCAAGTTGATTCATCTCTACCAGACCTCTTCACTACTTCCCAGTTACCTTCCCATAGTGGCCTTAGTCCATTTATGATTACTTCACTCGTTCCTCTACAGTGGGCACTTCAAACACTTTCACGTTTTGGGTTTCCTACCTTTCCTATTCTTGCTGTATGCGTTGTCCCCTTAGCATGTGATCCATGTCCAATAATATTACTGCATTTGTTTTAGGTCTAAAGTCTGCATATGAAGGAAAACATACAATTTTTGACCTTCTGAGCCTGGCTAACTTCACTTAAGATGATGTTCTCCAGTTCCATCCATTTACTTGCAAATGACAAAATTCCATTCTTCTTTGTAGCTGAGTAAAATTCCATTGTGTATAAATACCACATTTTCTTAATTCATTCATCAGTAATGGGGCATCTTGACTGTTTCCATAGCTTGGTAATTGTGAATAGTGCTGCAATAAACATGGGTGTGCAGGTGCCTTTGGAGTAACTTGAGTTGTATTTCTTTGGGTATATTCCTAGGAGTGGGATTGCTGGATCATGTGACAGATCTATGTTTAGTTTTCTAAGAAGCCTCCATATTGTTTTCCAAAGTGGTTGTACTAGCTTACATTCCCACCAGCAGTGTACAAGGATTCCTTTTTCCCTGAATCCTTGCCAACATTTGTTGTTGTTGGTTTTCTTGATGATAGCTATTCTAACGGTAGTGAGGTGGAATCTTAGTGCGTTTTTTTCATTTATTCATATGTGCATACAATGTTTGGGTCATTTCTCCCCACTACTCCTTGCCCCTCCCTTTCCCCTCACCTCCTCCCTCTGCGCCCCATCCCTTGCTTCCAGGCAGAAATTGTTTTGCTCTTATCTCTAATTTTGTTGAAGAGAGAGTATAAACAATAATAAGAAGGACAAAGGGTTTTTGCTAGTTGAGATAAGGATAGCTATACAGGGAGACTTCTTGCATTGCTTTCATGTACACATGTGTTACATTCTAAGTTGGTTATTCTCAAACTGACCTTTTCTTTGGTTCCTGTTCCCATTTTATTGGCTTCTGTTGCTTTAAAGTTTCTGCATTAGTTCCTTTGCATTGAGGACATCAAATACTATCATGTTTTTTTGGTTTTCTTACCTATCCTCATACCTCCCTTGTGTGCTCTCACCTTATCATGTGACCAAAGACCCATCCCCTTGCATATTTGCCCTTGATCTAAAGTCCACATATGATGGAGAACATATGATTATTGGTCTTCTGAGCCTGACTAATCCCCCTCAAGGTGATGGTCTCTAGTTTAATCCATTTAGTTGTGAATGATAAGATTTCATTCTTTTTCATGGCTGAGTAAAATTCCATTATGTGTAAATACCACAGTTTCTTAACCCATTCGTCAGTAGAGGGCATCTTGGCTGTTTCCGTAACTTGGCTATTGTGAATAGTGCTGCAATAAACATGGGTGTGCAGGTGCCTCTGGAGTAACCTGTGTCACATTCCTTTGGTTATATCCCCAGGAGTGGGATTGCTGGACCATATGGCAGACTATGTTTAGATTTGAAAGAAGCCTCCATTTTTTTTCCAGAGTGGTTGTACTAGTTTGCATTCCCACCCAGCAGTGTACAAGTGTTCATTTTTCCCCATATCCTCACCAACACATGTTGTTAGTGGTGTTTCTAATGATGGCTATTCTAACAGGGGTGAGGTGGAATCTTAGTGTGGTTTTGATTTGCATTTCTTTTATGGCTAGAGATGGTGGGCATTTTTTCATGTGTTTTCTGGCCATTTGGATTTCTTCCTTTGAAAAAGTTCTGTTTAGTTCATTTGCCCACTTTTTTTATTGTTTCATTGATTTGGGGGGAGTTTAGTTTTTTGAGCTCCCTGTGTATTCTGATTACCAGTAATTTGTCTGATGTACAGCTAGCAAATATTTTCTCCCACTCTGTGGGTGGTCTTTTCAGTTTAGAGACCATTTCTTTTGTTATGCAGAAGCTTTTTAATTTCATATAGTCCTATTTGTCCATCCTTTCTCTTAGTTGCTGAGCTGTGGAGGTTCTATTAAGGAAGTCCTTGCCTATACCTATTACTTCCAGAGTAGTCCCTGCTCTTTGTACTAACTTCAGAGTTTTGGGTCGGATATTAAGGTCCTGAATCCACTTTGAGTTGATACTAGTACAGGGTGATAGACATGGATCTAGTTTCAGTTTTCTGTGGGAAGATAACCACTTTTCCCAGCAACATTTGTTGAAAAAGCTGTCTATTCTCCATCTTATGTATTTGGTGCCTTTGTGAAAAATAAGGTAGGCATAGCTGTGTGGATTCATATCCGGGTCCTCTATTCTGTTCCACTGGTCTTCATGTCTGTTTTTGTGCCAGTACCATGCTGCTTTTATTGCTATGGCTCTGTAGTATAGTTTGAAGTCAGGTATTGTGATATTTCCAGCATTGCTCTTTTTGCTGAGTATTGCCTTGACTATTCGTGGTCTTTTGTGTTTCCAAATGAGCTTTAGGGTAGATTTTTCAATCTCTGTGATGACTGTCATTGGGATTTGATGGGAATTGCATTAAACATGTAGATTGCTTTTGGGAGTGTAGCCATTTTTACTATGTTGATTCTACCAATCCATGAGCATGGGAGATCTTTCTTCCTTCTGTAGTCTTCCTCAGTCTCTTTCTTCAGAGGTTTGTTGTTCTCCTTGTAGAAGTCACTCATATCCCTTGTTAAGTTTACTCCTAGGTATTTAATTTTTTAAAGCTATTCTAAATGGAATTGTTTCCATATATTCTTTCTCAATTTGTTCATTGTTGGTGTGTAGAAAAGCTAATGATTTTTGTAAGTTGATTTTGTATCCTGCCATATTGCTAAAGCTGTTTATGGTGTTTAGGAGTTTTGGGATACATTTTTGGGGTCTTTGAGGTATAGGATCATGTCATCTGCAAATAGGGATATTTTGACAGTTTCTTTACCTATTTATATTCCTTTTATTACTTTTTCTTGCATTATTGCTCTGACTAGGAATTCCAGGACTTTGTTGAATAAGAGTGGGGAGAGTGGGCATCCTTGTCTTGTTCCTGATTTTAGGGGAATGGTTTCAGTTTTTCCCCATTAAGTATGATGTTGGCTATAGATTTTTCATATATAGTCTCTATAATGTTGAGGTACTTTCCTTCTTTTCTTAGTTTTCTTTGAACTTTTATCATGAAGTGGTGTTGAATATTATCAAAGGCTTTTTCTGTATCTATTGAGATGATCAAGTGGTTTCATCTTTGTTTCTATTGATGTGCTGTATTACATTTATTGATTTGCATATGTTGAACCATGCCTGCATCCCTGGGATGAAGCCAACTTGCTCTTGGTGAATGATCTTTCTGATGTGTTGTTGGATTTGGTTTGCCATTATTTTATTGAGGATTTTTGCATCGATGTTCATTACAGAGGTTTGCCTATAGTTCTCCTTTTTTGGATATGTCTTTTTCTGGTTTTTGGATGAGTATAATAATGGCTTCATTAAATCAGTTAGGCAGTGTTCCTTCCCTTTCTAGTCTGTGGAAATGTTTAAGGAGAGTTGGTATTACTTCTTCTTTGAAGGTTGATAGAATTCAGCAGAGAATCCATCAGGTCCCGGACGTTTTTGTGGGGAGACTATTGCTGCTTCAATTTCATTTCATGTTATAGATTTATTGTGTGGTTAATATTTGGATGGTCATAAGTATCTAGAAATTTGTCCGTGTCTTAACAATTTTTTAATTTATTGGAATATAAGTTCTCCATGTAGTCTCTGCCGATTCCCTGGATTTCCTCGGTGCTGTTGTTATCTACCTTTTTGCATTTCTGATTTTACTAATTTGTGTCTTTTCACTCCTCATTTTAGTCAGATTTATCAGGGGTCTGTTAATATTTTTTACTTTTTATAAGAAGCAGCTTTCTGTTTCATTGATTCTTTGTATTTTTTTTCATCACTATTTCATTAATTTCAGCCCTTATTTTTATTATTTCTCTCCTTCTGTTTGATTTGGGTTTTGCTTGTTCTTGTTCTCCTAGGAGTTTAAGATATACCATTAGGTCATTTATTTTAGATGTTTCTGTCATTTTAATATATGAACTCATGGCTATAAATTTTCCTCTTATGACTGCCTTTGCTGTGTCCCATAGATTCTGGTAGATCGTGTTTTCATTTTCATTAACTTCCAGGAAACTTTTAATTTCCTCTTTTATTTCATCAATGACCCAGTACTGATAATTGAGCAATGTATTGCTCAGCTTCCAATTGTTTGCATATTTTCTGCTGCTGTTTTTGTTGTAGAGTTCTAGTTTTAATTTTTGTGATATGATAGAATGTAGGAAATTATTTCTATTTTTCTTATATTTGCTAAGGCTTCTTTGTGACCTAAGATATGATCTATTTTTGAGAAAGTTCTATGGCTGCTCAAAAGAGTGTATATTATGTAGAAGTTGGATGAAATATTCTGTAGACATCAGCTAGGTCCATTTGATCTGTGGTATGATTTAGTTCTAGAATTTCCTTATTGATTTTTTTGTTTGGCTTACTTACCTATTGGTGATTGGGAGTATTAAAGTTTTCCACTGCCACTGGTGATTGGCTTATGAGTAGTGTTTTGTTCTTCTGTCTACCAGTTTAATTGAAATTATAAGGTGAGGTAGGTTTCCCAGATCATGGAGGGTGGTCAGAGATATTGATTTCCCCAGCTGATAGCAGTGTTATCTTCAGCTGCAATTGTTTGGTGAGCTCCTCCCCCAGTAAGGTGGTGCGGTTCAATTTTGAATGCTGCCCTCTCATTCAGGATATCATTCTGTGATCTACCACTTGTCCTAATTTGGAGGTGGCTTGTTGCTGTGTTTGTTTATTGTGATTTTCACGCTGGGAGTTTATTTCTTTGCCCCACCCCCTCTGCTGTCTCTGCTAGATTACAGTTTGCTGTTTGTTACTCAGTTTCTCAGTTTTGTTGTGGTGGGGAGGGGGATCAGTGTGCCCAGGGGCTATGCTGATTTATGTTTCTGGGAGTGGAAAAGGGAGTTCTGCATGGTGTGCTGTTCTCACCTGTTTTTTTTTCTGCCAATTGATGTACAAGCAGGTTTGGCTCAGGCAGCAGTGGCAGCAGCGGCAGCCATGGTGGCTGTTACTTATTCTTAACTCCCATCCACTTTCCCTCTTCCTCATCCACATCCCAAGTAGTCACATTTTACTTTCATGTCCTTCTCATTGTCCCTAGATTCCATATTGACAAAAAACATGGAAAACATGTTTTTGTAAGACTGGTTAGTTTCAGATAACTTGATGATCTCCAGTTTCATCCATTTTCCTGCATATGACATAATTTTGTTCCTTTTTATAGTTGAATAAAACTCAATTGTGCTTTTATGCCACATTTTATTTATCTATTCATTAACTGATGATCACCTAGACTGATTTCATGACTTGACTGTTGTGAAAAGTGTCATGATAAACATGGTTATGCAGGTATGTCTCTAGTAAGCTAACTTTGATTCTTTGGGGAATATACCCATAATTTGTATAGGTAGATCATATAGGTATACTATTTTTAATTGCTTGGAAACCTCCATTCTGTTTTCCATAGTGATTGGACTAATTTATATTCCTCCCAGCAATGAATAAAGATCCCCTTTCCCAAGTATCCTTGCCAGCATTTGCTGCTATTTGTTTCTTGATGATAGACATTCTGACTGATGAGAAGGAATCTCAATACAGTTTTGATTTGCATTTCCTTGATGGTTAAGGATGTTGAATATTTTTCATGTACTTATTAGCCATTTGTGCATCTTCACCTAAATATCTGTTCTTTTCCATTACCCACATATTTACTCTTTTGTTTTAATTTTTTGAGTTAGTTATATGTTATAGATATTAATCCCCCATAGGATGAATATTTAGCAAACTTTTTTCTCTTGTCCTGTAGGCTGTCTCTTCATTCTGTTGATTGCTTCATTTTCCCCTGCAGAATCTTTTTAATGATGCAATCCCCTTTTGTAATTCTTTCTCTTACTTCCTGAATTTTTGAAGCCCTAATCAGAAAGTAATTGTCTATACACAGACCTTGAAGTGTTTCCCCTATATTTTCTGGCACAAAAACATATACATTATCCAATGGAATAGAATGGAAGATCCAGAAATAAGCCCACAAAGCTACAGCTGTATGATTCTTGACAAAGGTGCCAAAACCCTACATCAGAATGAAGAAAGCCTCTTTAACAAGTGGGCTGGGAAAACTGACTTTGTAGAGCACAGAAACTAGATGCTTATGTCTCACTCTGTATAAAAATCATCTCAAATGGAATAAAGACCTTAATGTAAGACTGGACACTCTAATATTATCCTTCTTTTTCTTATAGCTCCATTGTATGGGATTTGAGCAGTCTTCTCTTCATTTTAAGTGCAATTAATTCTTGCAAACTTTTTATGATAAATGGGTGAGACTTTTATCATTTCCTTGGAACTGTTTTTTCTCATGATTTATACTATGGCATCTTCTCTAGCAATTTTTTCTCATTGAGGGATTTTTTTCTGGAAAGGCTTCAGCTTGTTTATTCATTATTTACCTATTATTATTTCAGCATTGTTTCTTTTACCATCTGCTTATAAAAACTAATTAGAGGAAAGTAAGTTACCAAAAGTAGCATTTTGAGAGTTTAAGTGGGAGATGGAAAGTGATGTCAGCTGTATAATCATTAAAACACAAATTTCTGGTATATTAGTCTTGATATACATGATCTGAAAGGTCAAGATGCTAAGAAACACTCTCATTATAAAAAGAAAATCTTCAAAGTGAGCTAATCAAGACTTCTCAAATAATGACAGGGATTGAAACCTTGACACAAATATGTTTTGACAGTAGTCAAGGGATTCAGAATAAGAGCCTATAATTTAATCAGCTAATTCCAAAAAAGGATCCACAACTAGAAATAAATTTGCACAAGGTGGTACAAATAAGGTGACCAGTACAAACAAGGCAGATTAAGACAACAAGTACATTTCAATATGTCTAAATGTGATTCTGGTAAAGAAAATAATTAGAAATTAGTGATGCTTTAAAATAACTCTTTAGAAACACAAAATTCTGTATGTGTTTCTCTAGGCTTTTTAATCTGATAATCTGCAGCCCACTTGTAGAGGTCTAACAAGACAAGGAAATAGCAGGATTTTATTATTTTACAGTGAAATAAAGCATCAAATGCAAAATATTTCCAGAGAATAACAGTACCATACTCAACCATATTTCAAACAAACTAAAAAGCCACTATTTCAAAGGTTTGCTATCTACTGTTATCCTTAGGCTAGCATCAATTTTTATATATTAAAATATTCTGCAAATTTCCTTAGTTAAAATTAAACACAAAATTAGACTTTGTAAAGAATGCTGTGCAATTCATACAAAAGTTGAAGAACACTACATATGCTGGGATTTTTCCATCTCTAATAGGGAAGATCCAGTTTAATATTTCTTTTTATTGTAATCTTTTGATTTTTAATTATTCAACATACTTTCCAGTCTTTTTAGTTTTATTAAATTCATTTTAAAATGATATCTGAAATTGTATATATTGTTGGTGTAAAATGTGATGTTTAAACATGTGTATATATTATATAATATTTAAATACAGGTACACATATCTACCTCTCAAAAATGTATCATTTTATGATGAAAAAAAGGAAATATTTTCTTCTAATCTTTTTAAATATGCAGTACCTTATTGTTATCTATGGTCGCTTTACTCCTCAGTTGCACATCAGAACTTCTTGCTCCTATTTTTAGACTACTGGTTAACCTTTCCCCAATACTTCTACCCACTATGCTCTTAGCCTTCAGCCTTCCAAGGAATGATGAAAAAAATATTTATTTGCTTGGATAAATAAATATTATCACATATTACACATATATTTCAATGCATTAATGATTATAAATGTATGATTGTGAATAGCTTTTGTGTATTTGTCTTAATGAATGGTACTTACATGTGAGCAAAATGCCATTAATCAAATATCTTTTGAGCACAAATGACATTACAAATTAAATTAATATTTAGTACTATGAATAAGCAAAGTCCCTTCTCCAGATCCCCAGTGGCTGAGGGAAAACAAAGATGCAATCACAAGGTAATCGAGAGCCCTGGGGACAGATGGACTATTCTAACTACAGGATAATTCCACACACCACACAAACCTTAAACCCTGTGCAATGATTGAGTAAAAGAGTGGCTGCTCTGGTATGGAAGGCTAGCCTAGGTGACAAAAGATACTTTTATCCCTTCATCATAGAGAGCTACAGCAAGGTGACATCTTGAAAAAGACCCTATTATTTGAGAGTGAGATACTCCAGGGGCTTGAAAGCAAGGAAAAATAGGGTTCAGGAAGTCTTAGGACACCCTGCCACTGTGTTTGGATGGTAGATGGCTATGAGACTTGATCATGGAGAAGGAGAGGGTCTGATTTGCTTCTGAAGAGAAATACAAGCTCCAGGGACAGCTAGCAGTGAAGGGCATGGTTGTCAGAGGTACCACCTTTTCTGATGAAAAATAACTCCCATTACCCAAGGGTCATGGTGGAAACAGAGGATCAAGACTGTGACATAATATTTACTCTCCAATTCCTGATCCCTGGCTACCTGTATTGGCTGACAGGTTGGTCTGAGAGCCACGAGCCCATACCATCAGAATCACATTATATCTATGGACTCCTATTCTCATCATGGGGAGGTAAACTGCTACACAGGATCTGATAACACTGAGACCAACAAATAGAGGGCCTAAGTCCCTCAGTTCTCCCCCTTCCAGTGCAGAACTCAGTACTCTGCTTGTTACTCTGACTCTCCAGTGTATGCAGACACTCCCAGACTAGAATGCTTATTGCCCCTGGGGACAGAAACTGGAGGTCTTGTGGAGCAAGTGGGAACTATCCTGTCCCAAAAGCTGTAAAGTTCCCTGTGGACAGCACTGGTTCCCAGTACCCAAACAAGAGAAGTTTCTATAGTGAAATTAGCCCAGAAGCAGAACGGTGACTATTCAAAAGAAGCTCCAGCTGGTTTTCCTTAATCAGAGCAGTTCAGGAGAACAGGTCCAGTGCCATGAATAATGCTGGCTTACTGAGAACTTCCCCCAGTCCGGTGGTGAGAAATTGCACTTCCCTTATGCCAACCTTACTGTCCTGCTTGAAAACTGGCAATATTTCAACTGAAAAACTGCAGGCAATTGAAACTTCCAACCAAAGAGATGATTTCAAATTATCAAATCCCAGTGTAGAGACACAAGAAATATGAAAGAAAATGGACAATGTAACTCCTTCAAAACTTAACAACTCCACAAGTAACAAGCACTATAGTAATCATGAAGTCGTTAAAATATCAAATAATTTTTTTAAAAATTGTTATAAATGATTATGTAAATGATCAATGAAGTTTAAAAGGACATGAGTAAATGCCTATATGAGTTCCAAGAGAATGAAGAGATAAATGAAATAAAGAAGACAATGCAAAAAAGTAATAAAAAATAAAGAAGACAATGTAAGACATGAAGAGGAAATTCAATAAAAATATGGGAATTCTGAATAAAAATCAAATTGCAATTATGGAAATGAAAAACTCAGTAAGTCAAATAAAAACTCACTTGACAGCATTCCCATTAAACTGGACCAGGTTGAAATAGTAGGTGGAAAGAAATAATAAAAATAATGAATAATAAAAATTAGGGCAAAAATTAACAAAATGGAGACCATAAAAACTATACAAAGAATCAATGAAAAAAAAGGTTCTTTCAAAAGATAAACAAGACTGACAATCCTTTACCCAAACTAACCAAAAGAAAAAGAGAAAAGAGCCAAATTAACAAAATTAGACATTAGAAAAATGACAACAAATGCCAGTGAAATTTGAAGAATAATTAGGCAATACTTTGAAAACTAATGTTCATATAAACTGGAAAGCTTAAAAGAAATGGATAAATTCCTAGATTAATTTGACCTACCAAAATTGAATCAAGAGTTTGGCAACAAGCAATGAAGTTGAAGTGTGACAGTCTCCCAACAAAGAAAAGCCCACAACTGGATGGACTGAACTGCTTAACTCTACCAGACCTTTAAAGAAGAACCAAAACCAATGCTTGTCAAAATGTGTGTTTTCTTCAACAAAATTAGTGATAAGGGCAGAGCAGGACCGGATGGAACTGAGCGGGGGAGGGGGAAAGAGGGTGGGGGAGGGAGACGGGGGAAGAAATGACCCAAACAGTGTATGCACATGTGAATAAATGAATAATTAAAAAAAAAAGAAAAAAAGTTCCATAAAATAGAAAAGGAAGAAATGCTACCAAACCTACTCTCTGTAACACCAGAATTAACCTGATACCAAAGCTGGTATTACACGTATATAACATATTATATACATGTATGTATATGTACATATGTTAAATGTCACAAGTCTAAAAATGGGACTCTTGGGGGTGGAAACCAGTGAGAGGAGGAAGAGCAAAATGAGAGCATGAAGGCAAACAAATATGATCAAAGTGCTTAATATGCCTGTATGAAAATAGAATAATGAAATCCATTAACAATTGTTTAAAAAGAGAGGAGGGCCGATAAGAAAGCATAATAGAGGGGGTAAAACTGATCACAATACATTATATGCATGCATGGAAATAGCACAATGAAACCCCTTTGTATAGTTAACATATGCTAGCAAAAATTCCTTTAAAATTTTTTCTCTATTTAATTTATTTTCTGACCAGAAAATAATAAAAATGATGCAAATGCTGATAGTCATGATACTAGTAAAGAAATAAGGAGTGAATAGCTACAAATATACACAGACTTGGCAGGCAGACAGAAAAATGCATCGATAAAACATTCTGTAGCCAGGAAACAGTATGAAGAAAAATTTATTTATCAATGTAGACATTTTCTAATTTTAATTGTCAAGTTAAAAAAGTCAAAGTCAAGGAAGTGTGAATACTATGCTACTATCTGTATAAAGCACAAAGCACATATTAAGTTTCACATCTTTTCTTAGATGTGCATAAAATGCATGTGTAATATGTCTTAACTGAAAACATTAATTTCATCTACAGAAGAGAAATTTTGGCAGGGGCATATGAATCCTTACCAGGATTTTCAATGTATTTCTTTTCATATTTTTTACACTTTAAATGTGTGGGGATATCATTCATTCAAAAATAAATGCTTTATCTGCAGACAAGTAAGTTACAAACAAATAGGAAATCACATGAAGATGAACCACTAAAGAATAACAGATTTTATTCAGAATTTTCAAAATCATGTTCAAAGATATAAAGTATTGCAGTGTTATTTAAGATGAGCTAGAAAAAGATATATAATTTGAAATGGTGGTAGATGAATAAAACTTGAGTAAGTGCAAAGAGATAGAGAACCATGAGCCATAATTTTCACTATGGATGTCCTAAATGACTGCACCATAATGGATACGAAAGGATGTAATTAGCAATAAGGTTGTCCACTTATGTTCCAAAGATACTGTTGAATGCTGTAATGGCAATATGAATGTCAACGCAAAAATGAAAGTATTCAGACTAACAAGGGTTCTAACCACAACCCCACATGTCATTGTTTGTAATAACTCACCAGTTTGCTTACTATTTTTAAATGCAGCTAATTTTACATAAAACATTGTGGGATATTGTAACTATCCATTTTAATGATTAATTCATTCTTACATCTATTATATCTTGTGTTTCTTTGTTGCAAAAAAAGTCATTTAAAGTTGGTTGACTTTCTGCATAGATTGTCGTGTGTGCATTTTTGTGACTGTATGTAGTAAAAGTCAGGAAATATTAATTAAACTCATCTACCTAGCTTTGAAAATAAGTGAGGCAGAGACACACTACAGGAAATATCTTTTTATTACACAAATATTTTATAGGGAAATAATTACAATGCACTACATTACAGATATGCACAAAATCAGTGGGTTGGAGTATTTATGCTAAAAATTACAACGCATCTTTGGTCTCCTTGAGAAGGCCAGAGGGTATACATACAAGCTCTGGTTCATATGTATGGTTTGAGGACATTTGCCTTCTGTTTACTCTATATTGTTTTGTCAGTTTATGTATGCAGTATATTTGTAAAAAGATTCCCACATTTCATCATGCATGCATTAAAGAGAGTACAATCAATACTCCTTGTAAATGAAAGAGAAAAAAACAAAAACAATTTCCTTCCAAAGTGTGATAAACTTGAATAAATGGAAGAAGCAGAGGAAATAGAGAAATAGCCTAAGGAGGAAATAGAAAGGGCATTTAACTCTGTGACCTCTAATAACCTGGGGAGGACGGCCTGCCCCGTGCTGTGCTTGTGACCCAATTGACGTATTTTGCTATGTACACTTTTCTTCATTTAGTTTATTCCATCAGCAAAGCCTAAGCTCTCAATGCAATAAGAAAAACAAAGTGAATCAATTTCAGCTCCATTATTAGCTCCAATGCAGATAAGTTATTATCTTCAAAGTGTACAGTTAACTCTACAGTATGGTAAAGTAATATTTGCAAATAAAATTTACCTGAAATAAGATTTTAGTAATATGTAAAATAAATTTAGTTTCAAAAAATTAAGTATTGTATGGTATGTTCATAGGGATGTGCAAGAGAAAAAGTAAGACAGAGTTCATACAAATGTTTTAAGTTTTGTGCTTGAGCTATCACTGAAAACACAGAAGTATACATTTTAAAGATCACCTTTAAAGAACCTGAGCCAGATGAGACATAGTAGAGAAAAATTCAGAAGGGAAAATTCCTACAGAGTAATGTTATTATTCAAAGCAAGAATATGGATAATATGCAGTCATGGTATCATTAAAGCATGAAAATTGTGGAAAAACAAAATTGAAGATAGAGCAAAAAAATCTGTATATGATCAGTGGAAAATTTATGTTTCGCTCCAGAAGTACAGGTGAATGCAAATTATGCTCTTATTCCAGAATGCATCCTGTCCTCCTTATCACTACTAATTACTATGTAAGACCCTCTGGGATTTTTTAAAATATTGGCCATGCACTGAGCTACACAACACCGTCTGAACAGCATTTGATTCTATTGCAGTGGACGAGCTCTCCTCAGTAATATGCTTATTCTCCTAGAGTCTTCATCCTGATACTGAGCAAGTGGAAATCTTGTCAGCATGTGGTTTTTCTGCCCTTTCCTGGCAGCTGTCAGATTCATACTTATGTAGCAGCAGCCAGCAGTTCGTTATTGTTCCCAAGGAAAGGAAACCGCACATCTCTTTGACATTACAAGATCTGACCCACTGCTTTAATTAGCATTTTTTTACAGAAAGGAATCTGAAATGACAGCCAATCTTCCCTAGTTTCTTTCTGAAGCAGAATCCAAAATCAGTCGTGGACCCTGTGAGAAAAGGCACTATGAAATATTACCTTGTAGGCACCTATATGATTTTGAAATTATCTGTATGTAAAACAATCCATTTTGAATGATATTCAAAATTAAATTTCCCCAAATAAAATATATGTTAAAAGAATCATGTTTTTAAGATCTTAATGAGATATAGCTGGAGACTGTATTTGTAATTTACTGAAATTTAAATAGCTCAAAAAAGGATCTACACTTAACATCATTAACCCCACTGCACATGCAACCAGTAAAGCCAAGATGGTAGGGCCTTCTTAGTGCACATATTTGCCTTTGGGTGCAGTCTTGTATCTACAAAATGTGGTGTAAACATTATTATCTACCTCTAACAGAAGAGAACGTCAAACTGCTTTGACTTTGAGAAAGTCCACCTTTGTATCCATCAGTATGGCAGGAAAAAAAAAAAAACACTGATCAGAGATGACAAAGATTTCTCAATGTCCTCTACACAAAATTTCAACAAATCAGATTTTTTTCCTCTACTCCAACTGGTTATAAATTAACGAAAGTAAACCACAGCAGCCCAAATTTCAGAGAAACTTTTATGTAGCTCATTACCAAGATCTTTCTAATTTGCAAAGAGTTTCTCATAGCAAACAAATACCTCTTACCCCCCACTTCAGAAGATGTAACAGCAGATGAAAGAAAAGTGTAATGATTTTGATCTCCTTAGGACATCCACATTAGTGGGGGAGCAATTATAAAAGTAATTGACTATACTTTACCCAGCACCAGGAGGGAGTCATTCTGAAGGCCCTCTTGCTCTGAGGATCGTGTTGTTATCATTCATCTTCTGCTGTGTGCCCATGTGTTAGGTTTGCGTCCCTCAAAGGCATTTAGCATTCTCTAGGATTCAAAATACAACAGAAGTGTTGGTTAATACTGTCTGCAGTTTCCTATTCAGGCTCTGACTACTTCAGTAAAACCAAACATGAGGATTCCACCTTGATATTTTCATGCTTTTCTATAATAGAGAATCTGCATAAGACAAACAGATTTTTTTCCCTCTCTAGTGATCTGCAGCTTAACTAATGAGTTTGGTGTGTCCAATAAGGCTTGTATTGTATGATAGAGATTATCTCATAAGATGTGGTCTGACTCAGTTTTACTCAGCCTGTCTACTCTCTCTATTGTGGATTCATATGACTAATATTGTCAATGAAGTCTTACTTTAGAATAGTTATAGGTTTACCAAATAATTTGAAGAAAGTATTGCAGAAAATTCCTATGTGCTCCATATGTAGTTTTTGCTATTAACAATATATTATTATATTTGTCACTCCTAGGGAAACAATACTGATATGTTATTTTACTGAAGTCCATATTTTATTTATATTTTATCTTTTCCCCCTTATGTTGCTTTGTCATTTCAGGATCCTAAAAGAGACAGCACCTTTATTTTGTCATCATGTCTCCTTAGGACATTCTTCATTATGACAGGTTTTAAGACTTTATTTTGATGACCTTTACTGTTTTGAGGGTTGGTCAGGTACTTTGTAGACTGTCACTGAAATGAAGTCTTTCTGATGTCTTTTTCATGGTTAAACTGAGGTTAAAGACATTTGGGAGGAAGACCACAGAGGTAGAGAGACATTCTTATCACATCTTATCAAGAGTGGGAACTACCAGCATGACTTACTGCTGTTGACATTGACACTGATCCCCTATTGGGTTTATTTTTATCAACTTTCTCCACTTAAAGTTATTCTGATTGTTTCTCTTTCTCTTTTTTCCTACACTTTTTTTTAAAGGAAGTCAAATGAGGAGTAGCCCACACTTTTGGAGGGGAGAATTATCTTCTATCCTCTCGAGAGTGGAATATTATAAAAATTATTTAGGATTCTTCTTCATGGGAGGTCTACTTACTTTTCCTATTATTTCATTTGTTTATATCAATATATTCTAATGATGTTTGTGTTATTCTTTGGATCATAGCCTAATATTGCTTCATTTATTTTGTTGCTCAAATTGTTCCAGGTTTTTCTATGAGTAAGTTTTACAGTTGGCTGCTAGGTCTCATTGGCATACTCTCATTGTTATTTTGTGTTTTTAATCCTTTTTTTTTTTAGCATTTCCTTCCTTTCTGGCACTATGAGATGCTCGAAATTCATTTTGTGGATTCCCTACCTCAGCTCTAGCACCAGCCATTCTTCTAAGAACTCCCTGTTTCCTTAATTAGAGAATGGTGTCAAAATTCATGATCTGGGCTTATAATATCATCCTTACTTCTGGGATCTTCTCTGTCTGCAAAGCAAGGAAAAAATATGTGTGGATTCTAATTCATGTATACGCAAGTATAAATATTTTATAGATGCCTGTTTGTGTCTACATTAAGGAAGTTTAAGTTCACACTGCTGACCCCAATTTTAATCCATGACCACATGGACCACCTTTGTAAACATGGCTTTCAGCATCTTCCATAAAACTGCTTAATTGTCCCTTCTTGTACAGATGTGTAGTTGTTTCAGAATTGTTAACTAGAACCCTGTAGGATTCAACCTTATCAACAGAGTACAGTGCTTATGTGCAGCTTCTTTTGGTTTGAGTTTTATGGACCCCAGAATTTCTCTATTATCTTTCAGATAATAGAGAAGTGTAACACACATTTATAGGTTTTATCTAAGTCACATTCTGGCATTCTTCAACTTCCTACCTTATTTGTCTGTAATTTTCAGACATAGGTCCTATCTCTATGCTGTAAGCTTTCCAGGCATAGAGTCATCGATCCATGATCTATCTTGGTAACATAAACAATAGCATCAGAGGCCACATTTTGAGAACTTTATTTCCTATTTCATATGAATTTTAACTTAAATTTGTTTCAAGAGGGCCGTTAGGCATGAACTATGAAATACACAATGTTTCTGAAAATCTCTGTCACTGTGATTAAGGAACTTTGATTTGAAAGCAATTCTTCTCTTGTACTCTGAGTCTTGCTAATGGAAAATAAGCAAATGCAATAACTCTGGGAACGTACCCAAATGCCTGAAGGGACCAAATGACAAAGCATTAGTCTCCAACACGATCTTCTTAAACAGGTTCTAAGGGGCCTCATGAGTTTAGACAAAAGGGACCTTTAAATGTGAGAGAACTACCTTAGTAGAGAAGTGTGGAGCTATGTTTGCTCAACACCACTTTCTATCATTCAGATTTGTTTTTAATATATAATTAATATCAAGAGAACCATTTTTGCTTAACATTACTCAAAAAATAACAAATGATACATACTATTCCATGGAAATTTAGAGTATTTTATAATGTATGGCCAAAGTATTCCAAAATAGAGATTTTGGAATCTGTCTAAGCCTATGATTCTAGAATGTTTAAGAATAAACTAGATTTTCTCTAGCTTATTGATGGTAAACTGTTATGAAAGTAAACCAACATGTGCTAAACCACGCAGGAACACTTGCAGGCAAAGTTTCCATAGACTATGCTACTGACTGTGGGGAACCAACAATTGTTAATGAAGCCACTTCAGAATTAAAAAGTCTATCTGATAACATCGGCTTCTCTAAGTAAGAGCATAAGAATGGAGCTGCCCCCAAGCCTTTCATTGACATAGTCCTTAGAATTAGGCATAGCTGGGCACTCCCTCACCTTTGGTAAAACACTCCTCATAGCTTGCAGATTATGGCAGTCACAATCTGTTCCTGGCATTTGCTCCTTGACTGGGACTATGGGTCATTGAGCTACATGAATCCTTTAGATGTTTGAGGCTGTGCTTGAATCTCAAACCCAGAAAATTCCACTTAGGTTGTTGGGTGCCAATATTTCTAAAGAGTAGTTTTTACACTCATTCAATTAATTTTTGTCTCCTGAAGCCAGAACATTCCCAAATGGTCTGCCATTTCTGTTCTGGCATGCAGACATACTCCATAAACAGAAATGCCTTTTGTTACCAAAGGCATTTTTTAAAAATATATAGTAGTCATTTTGGTTTATTTTCATCAACCTTATTTTTTAATTTTAATTGTTTCTTCTAATGATTTCCATTATTTTACATCATCTTCTATTTTAAATATGACTTGAAAATATTTCCTTATATTTCAGTTATCTGAATTTTCCAGGGTTGTATTTCTTTCTGCTGAATTGTTTTTTGAGCATGTTGGCTTGTTTCCTGGGGTAGGAAGTTTATGTATCCTGTGATAAAAAATCTTTTTTTTCTTAGGAATAATATGAATTTACTTCTGTGACAAGCTCCTAAGGGCATCATGGATTGAGATTCAACCCATATGTCTCAACATGGCATTTTATAAAGCAGAAACATCAGTAAAAATTTGAATCCAAGCCCCACAGGAGACCGTGTTTTTGCTTTTAAATTCTCAAGACAAAACTTTTTGTTTTGTTTTGTTTTACATACAGAGCTCTGAGACATTTTCTTTCTGCTTAGTTAGAGTAAGTCCTGCTTGTCTTTGTCCCAAGGTAAATTTCTTTTGTGTTCCCAGTGATAGAGTGGCTCTTGCTCTCATCCCCAGCTTACATCACCTCAGTGTCCTGTCCTCTGTGCTTTTTCAGACTATTAAAAGCCAGACCTCTAAGTCACCAAGGGCAACAAATACCTGAAAGCTAGTTAAAAGCTTTGGGGAAATCAGATTCTATCTTTGTTTCCTGTTAAGTTTTTACCTCTGGGGATTTCCCTGTTGTTTTCCAAGTTAACCTCTGTATTTGAAAGACTTTTATTGTATTTTATGTGACATTTCTAGGTGTTTTGTAGAGGGAGCACTTTCAGAACATATTCTCTACTGCGTTGTTTTTGGACATAATTGAATTATTGTCCAGCAAATCTTTGACAGATGAGAAAAGAGGAGACACAAAGAAATGAAGTAGTCTGCTCCAGTTTTGGTATTAATTAGTTTCCAACCTAAAATTCAAGCTTCTTGACTGCAGCTGCAAGGTTTGTTTACACCAAATTTTATGTTCTCCATAGCTTTCATCCACCAAGAAGAGGCATGTGTAGAACAACAGAGTGGTGCTTCCCTTGCTCAAGAGAGAACCCAAATTCAGAGAGGTAGCATTTAATCAATTTCTTTGGGGATTTTAAATGATCTTCCCAAGGATCATGTACTGATTTCAAGATACAAGAAGAATAAATTATTTGTGGCAGACAACAGCTGGGCCAGATAATCAAATTTAATGTCAAAAGTGAGGGGAGACTTTAGCATGGTGTGTCTTCCAATGCAATGAACCATGACTCCAGCCTACACCAGCACTTCATCCCTCACATTCCTAACACCAGACAAACGCAAATGGAGGGATGTCCTGCAAATGGACAGACCTCTTTAAATACCTCATTCTCCAGAAAGAGAAGGAAAGGATGAAGAGAAAGCAGAACAAGGACTTATAATACCAACTCTGGATGTAATCTGAACCAGGATGGATGGTTAGCATTTGAATAGGTGTTGTAAATTACATAATGGTATTGAATTTTATTTAATTTATTACTAACATTAAAGAAAAAAAGTCTGCAATTGTCAGTACACGAAAATCATATACATATATCTGTATATATGTGTTTGTGTAATCATATAGATATACACATATATCATATCTATAATGAGAGAAGGAGAGAGAGGACAAATATGGCAAGAGCAAGTGAAGGAAAATATAAAAATTGGTGAATTTGGGTAAAATGTATACTCTAGTTCCTTTTAGTATTTTCATGTTTTTATGCTAAAACTATGAAAAGTAAACAGTTACTAACATATAAGAAACAAAAGCAAAACATTTAACAAAAACCAGAGTGTCAATATCCTGTGCCTTTGTCTCCTCAAAATGGCCTCCTTTCCTAATTTGCACAAAAGCTTTCTGTGGCTAGGGATTGCTCCATGTTCTGCTCCAAGGCTTGTGGAATTAATCCATTCATTAAACAAATGATCATGAGCTCCGGTAACATGCCAGGCCTTTTTCTAAGCCGTGGACACAGAACAGTGAACAAAATTGACAATGTTTCCGATTGTATTGGAGTTTACATTTCAGCAGAGGGTGACAGAAATCAATCAAATAAAGGAATATTTACAGTGTTTCCGATAGTAACAATTTTTAGGACAAAAGTACACAAAGGCAAGGAAGCAAAGAGTAAGTATAAAAATGAAATTTATTTTTTATTTTGTTCATTTACTTTTGGTGGATAAGGAAAGCCTCTTCGATGAAAAATGTTGGTGAGAATGGAGATGGTCAGAAAACCATGAAGTAAGTGAACAGTCTTAAACCCAGATGTTTTTCTCAAGAATAAGAATGTTTATTTTTCATTTCCTGAGATACAGAAGCGTAAGGGAAAAGAAAGTTGGTAGGTAGAATCCATAATATAGCTTTGTACATATTAAACTTGAAAGATCTAAGTCAAAAGTTGACTAGCTGGTGAAGAATGAAGAAAATTGAACCCATTAGTCTAGAAATTTAATATGTACACATGATTTCTTTGAGGAAATAAGAATGTTCACACTGGTTTTACTTCTCCTGAAATTGCACTTTTACCCATAGAGTAAAGGAAGTTTATGAAATATGGCATATTATTTAATCATTCAATTTTTTGGTTTGTTGATGCATCATAAGGTTTTACTTTAGCATGAAAATATACGTCTGTTTTATTTTCTTTGAATAGCAGCAAAAGAATAGAAAACAAGTCTCTAATACAATTACTCAAAATTTGAAAGACTGGCGCTTAACTTATTTTCTAAGCAAATGAACATTTAAGTCTCAATCAAGATTGCCAAAAGCTGGCAGAGTGGCTCAAGTGGTAGGGTGCCTGCCTAGCAAGCATGAGGCCTTGAGTTCAAACCCCAGCACTGCCACAAGAAGTGCCTAAAGAAGTTAGGCCTGAAAGCTTGCTGACCTCTACCAACACTTCTAGGTTCTGCCTAGGCACCATATCAAATTCTAATTTCATGTAAGTCTAGTATTTATAGAGCCTACAATGAAATGACCTCCCCATCAGAAGGTCTGTTATGGTCCCCGACCATCCAAAAGTCAGTGCCAAATTGTGACTGTTGATAAGGTGAATTATGCCAGGCACCTCTTGATAGGATGTATAGTCAAATACCCATCCAAGTCCAAGACAAACTTCAACACAATCCAAAAGCAAGGTCTTGATTCAATAAAATAGAATCAGCTAAAACCCTGTCAATTAAACTTTTTTTAATTAAACTTTTTAATGTTCTTTTTTCCTCAGAAGGATAGCACAACTTTAAATTTTAAAAACAGAATCATGAAATCCCCAGTGTGTTCTGGGAAACCACAATTTTGACTCAACTTCTTCCATCAGGTACTCAACAACCTCTTTAGAAAGCTGATCACTGGAATTCACTGGAACTCATGACATTTTGCCTGACACTGGCATATTGACATGTTTAATGTCACCTCATGAACTAATAAGAATTTCATTACTGGAGAAAATGAGTAAATAATGTTCATAGAATGAAATTACATCAGGTTCAAGCTATCTGCTTAAAAGTATTCATCTGTTCCTACAATTTTCTGTTAATCCAAGATTAACTTTCTCTAGCATTTTCAGAAGGTACCACATGTGAGTCCAAATTCCAAGTGCAGATAAATGTTTTATTTGTTAAACCATTTTAACAAACTAGTTTGAAGGTATTGTCAGTGTACTCATTGACAATCACTTTAATGTAGTTCATGCAGGAATAGAAAATAAGTAGCCATTCCCAGCAAAATTAGTAAGTACTGTTTTCTGGGTTCCACATGAGAAATAAGCTTGACATTGAAGACGAGATGTAGCTTTGCTTGACAACCTGGTTCACAAGTAAGCAGGTGAGATGACCATACCAGACATTTGAGAGCCCTCTCTGTGACTGTGCAGAACGTAGAACCTCTTTAGCAGCCTGTTTCTAAGGTGGGTGTCTGTGGCACATGCCTGTAATCCTAGCTACTTGGAGGTCTGTTTCTAAGGTGGGTGTCTGTGGCACATGCCTGTAATCCTAGCTACTTGGAGGTTTAAGATCAGGAGACTACAGGTTCAAGGCCAGTCCAGGCAAATAGTTTCCCAGATCCCCATATTCCCCCCTCCCCATCTCCAGTATAACCTGAGCAAGTGGACTGGATGCATGGGTCAAGCAGTCCAATGCCTGCTTTGCAAGTGCAGAGACTTGAGTTCAAAGACCAGATTCACCAAAAACAAAAATAAAAAAGAAGAATCTTATTTTTCTACCCTACCTTGCAATATAGAAAAGACACATGATATCAGAATTATGCAAGGGACAATTAGAAAAATTTGAAGCTTAACAAAATGCCAACCATAAGGTAGGTGTCTAGTCCATGTTAACTTTATATAAATCCGATTAAAAAAGAATTCCAAAAAATCAATATGCATGTTACCATTGCAAACATGAAATAGTGATTCCAACAAGTGAAGGGAATTTTCTTTTTCTTCTTTCTTGGTTTTGCTTTTCCAAGAAGAGGGTCTCAGATGGAGGCCTAGCTCAAGAGGTATAGTGCCTGCCAAGCAAGACAAGTGTCTGAGTTCAAACCTCAGTGCTGACAGTTTCTCACTATGTATGCTGGGCTGGCCTTGAACTCATCATATAGCACAATCTAGTTTCAACCTAGTGATCCTCCTGCCTCAGCTTCCAAATGTAGGGTCATAGGGATCCACTACCACTCACAACTCTTAAGTGAGAGCTTCAAGGTCATACAAGTAGATGAGAGCTGGAATTCAGACCTAGGTCACTGTACCTCCAAAGTCTGTTCCTTACTCTGTGGTTCTCAGAGCATCCAAGGATAGTAGCTATCCTCAAAGTTTCAAAGTTACAGGACACCAATAACTGAGTGTATGATTGCCATCATAAAAAGAAAAAATTATTTCCTTTCACTATGATTTTTCTTACTACACAAAATAACTAGTCCTAGTTAATACAAATAGTATAATAATTTAACAAAAATATAAACATTAAGAAATTTAAATCAGGTCTGGAAGCATAGCTCAAGTGGCCTAGCATATACAATGTCCTGGATTAGATCTCCAGTATCACAAAAAAAGAGAAAAAGATGAAATTCAGTTTCAAACATAGAAGTTTTGTATGTGGTACTTTTTCATATAGTCTGAACATTAGAATAATATTAGAAGCAAATATATCATCCAGACATTGCTTTGTGTATCTTTGTTTATTGGAAATTGTCCCGTGTAGCAGCCCAAAGGGCTCAATAATCCCTTTTATGAAGGCACAAATATCTGAATAGTTGATGAATTTTTCCTAAGTGCAGAAAGCACTGATCGCCGGTACTCTTGGATGGCTAGCTTCTACAAATAACAACCAATACCATATCTGAAGCTCTCTGTCTTGCCAATTTACAACCACGGTGATCTCTGAAAATATGTTGTTCCTTAGTGGCTGTTAATCAATTATTGTAGCCTTTGATAAATATAAGATCTTCTTTACTTCATTTGTAAAATTCACACTTGTAGAGTAATATAACATAGTCCCTTCAGGTTCATGCTGACAATTCAAGAGGTCATAAGACAGAATGCAGATAGCAACTAGATTGGTTATGGAGCAATGGAATAACACAAGCTACCTCAGACTTGTGGGTTCAGTGAAGTCGTGAAACTATTTTTAACCCAGTGGTCTTTCCTAACTCCCTTCTCAAGTATTGTTCTTTTTTTAAATTGTGGTTCTGGGGCTTGAGCTGAACATCTCCACTTGAGCTACTCTACCAGTCTTTTTTTGTTGGTTATTTTAAAGATAGAGTCTTGCTTTAGGCCTGGGCCACCCTGGACACAATTCTCCTATTTGTGTTTCTCTGGATAGCTGGGAAAAACAGGTATACACCACTAAGCCCAGCAATTGGTTGAGATGGAGTCTTGTGCATTAGTTGCTTGGGCTGTCCTGGAAGACCAGGATCCTCCTGCCTTCCAAGTAACTGGGATTTCAACCTTATGCCAGGGTTCCCAACCTTAAATAATGTGCTTAAAAACAAAACAAAACAACAAAGGGTAACAGCGTTAACACTTCAAACTTTAACATGGTGTTGTATTATGCTATGAGATTTTTCAAGCATTAGATGAAATATCAGCATACTCATTTTATTCACAAACCCCAAATTGATATCCCCCCAATTTTTGGCTAAACTTTATATAGCAGTCATAAATTTTATTCTGAAAATTTCACTTGGTAACATTTACACATAGTTCATTAATTGGCATTGACTTTGCAGAGTACATTACCTGTGTGATTACCAAGGACATCATTACATCATTGTCTCATTGCTAGGTTGACTTTTATGTAGCAATTAAAAAATATTAAGAGGGATGTTCTAAAATGAACTTCAATTTTGTTTGCATGCTAGACTTGGTGTTACTGCAAAAGTAGTGAAAATTTCAGGTCTTTAAATTTATTAGTAAGCAATAGCATATGGATATAAAGTTACATCCCTAACAATCTTGAACACCTCAGAATTTCCATTCTTTTATTCTTTTCCCCAGTCAAGCTATTATGAACTCTCTTTTTTACTGTTAGCATGTTTGCTTAAAGAGTAAGATCTGGAGGCTGTTCATGATTAATCTAGGTTTTTCAAAGGGAGTCTAAATGGAATGGTTGTGCATTGCTAGCTTAGCTGCTATTAACAGCTCCTATTGGAACAATATACAAGTAGAAACTGCTTACAAAAAGAGCCTGGAGCAATTACGCGCAATAACTACTCAGAGACTACCACACCTGCTTTCCATCCATCCTTATTAACAAGCTAATTCACAGTCACAAGTGATAGGAAGCAAACTAACCATTACCAGCTGGTACATGCAGATGTCAAAACAAATGTCACTGAGGTGAGAGACATGGGTTTCCTACAACCTGTGTTGGAGGTTCAGAACTTTCCTTGATCAAATACATTGGGAGCAAAATGATTATATTTTCAACATGCTAAGTCTACTGTGGTTTCTGGGGTAAGAGCTGGAAATTTTAAAAAGCAAGTTGATCTCTGAAAATAAGAGCTTTTATGTTTTAGGAACCTTTTTGTATCATTGATCTAGTCACTAGAGATAAATAATTTTTAGTGTCTCATCTTTGATGAGGAACAGGCCAATTTGTTGTGGAAGAACAGCAACAATGGCACCCATTGTCTTCCCAGCTGTGAAGACTGGCACTCATTATCCGAGGAAACAATGCCATGGGGGAGTGTTAGGGTAGCATTGAAAACACTCGCAAATATATCTATCACTCACATTTCAATATTTCCTCAACTGAGATTAGTCTTCAAAAAGAGACGGGAAGACTTCTTTTGCAGCTCACAAAAGGAAGGAAGAAAAAGAAAGAAGAAAAAATGTCATTGACTGAAATCTTAACTGGAAAAATCTCCTTCTCATTTCCACTTCCCTACTGGCTAAAAGACAGGCTGTAAGAGTCATTCAGTGAAACCAGGAATCAAAAACACTGGGGTTGCCCCAAATATGTCTACAATTCATCTGTACCAACGTGTGGTCCTCATTTTCTCTGTATCAACAAGTAAAAGTAAGCACAGAACCTGTTTTTTTCTGTTCAATATGCATCTTTTATTTATAAATACTGAAAACACACCAATTACTTTCAGGATTTATCACTGATCAAGGGAAAATTAGAAGTATGGGTTCTCCTATTACTTTTAAAAGAACAGTTGTTTCAAAATTTTTTTAAATGTTTTTTATTAGTATATGGTAGTTATACAGGGATTTCATTGTGACGTTAAATGTTAATTTAATTTTTTATTGTTTTTTATGGGGGTACATTGTGACATTTATGAAAATACAATAAATCAATTATATGGTACTTGAATTCACCTGTTCACCACTCTTCTACATCCCACCTTTCCCAATTCCTGGAACAAATTCTGATGTGGGCTTTAGAACATAACCTTGTATATCCTTAGGCACATTAAGTGTACTGCTTTTTACTTAAATCTGGGCATGCAATAATTTTTGTTTACACCATTTCAAAAAATGGAGATGATTTACATTATCAAATTCATTATTTTTTTAAAAAGAATGAGTAGTAGTTGGTAATTAGGTTGCCATAATGAAAATTCTCTATATAATTAGTCAAAAGTTCATAATATTGCTGAATTTCACTATAGCTAAAAAGAATTTGGACTCTTGTACACATTTGGACAAGAAAACATTTATTTGACTTAAGTAACCTAAAATTAAAATTAAGACAATTTAAAAACATCAACATTCTAATGATGGAACTTAGAGAAAATATTAAGTTGACTCTGATATTACCATTAAATGTCTTAAATCATTCACCTACCTTTTAATAATAGCAAAAAAGGTGGTGATGCTAACATTATAACAGCTGACACATGACATGTACCCAGTCTCTTTCAAACACCATATGTTACTGAACTATTTTACTATGAAACTTCATGGTATATATGTGTGTGTACATTGTGTCTATGAAGTGGTTTGTGAGTATCATTTAAAGTTAAATCTGTGAGTAATCCATCCTAGAATATCTGGTTCAATAAGGTCTTAGAAATAGAATTTTAGAATATTCTATTATATTTTCTTTTGAAACATTTGTGATATTCATTGATGCTCTAGAAATATACTCTTGAAAATTGTATTTGGGAAGGCTCTCCCAGTCTCAACAAAATGCATACCCAAATCTTACCTGAATATTCCATCCTGTCCCCAACTAATTAGAAATGCCACAATATCAATCACTCATGTCCATTTTGTAGAGCAGGTTTATGTTATTATTCTCCTCTTGCAATATGAGAGAAAAATAAAAATAAGGGCAAAGTTGAGAAGGAATTGAGAAATAAAAGGAAGAAGAAAAATAAGATGATGAAGGAAATGAAGGAGAGATGAACCTATATTTGATGAGAGTTGGTTCTTAGCTAGAATGTTTACTAAGTAAAAAGGAATTTACTAAGTGAAAAGGAATTTCAAATAGTTAATACTCTTCACTTCTAACTGAGGTCAGCAATTAACATAATTATTCTCCTATAGTTCAGATAGATGTTATGTATGTGTCTGGAATAGAATAAATAATTCAGAATACCCTAGTTTAATATTTGACTTTACCCTTTTGCAGAGCTTCAGTGATAAACAGATGAAATAATTATACACACACACACACACACACACACACACACACATATATGTATGTTTGTTTATGCTAATCATGTACATTTGAATGAATAGGAAATTTCTATGTGTGGATTAGCAGCAATTCATTATTTAAGTTTTTGCTTGTTTGTTTTTGAGACAGTGTGTGACTATAAAGACCGGGATGGTCTGAAAGCCTTGATCCTCCTATCTCAGCCTCTTGACATTGTTTAGTTTTAATCAAATATAATGAACTCAGCACCATTCAAAAAGTAGCTAGGGTGGGAGGGGGACGATATAAAGAAAGGTTCTAGGATGGTAAATAGGGTGGAAATAATATGTACACATGTAACATATAAACAGAAAAATGAGACCCTTTAAAACTATTCCAGGAATGGGGGAAGAGGGTAAAGGAAAATGATGGAGGGGGTGAATTCAACTATGATATATTGTAAGAACTTTTATAAGTGTCACAATGTATACCAGTACACCAATAATATAAGAGCTAAAGAAAAGAAAAAGTAACTAGAGACTAATTTTTTTAATTTGTTGAACAATGCTAATGAGTGAAACATACCAATAAATTTTTTATTTATTTTTTTATCAATTTAAAATATATGAAATCAATACTGTTTAAAAAGTAGCTAGGGACTTATTTTTTCATTTGATGAACAATATTGAGTCAAACACACCAATTTTACTATTTTTTTCTTTTTTAGTACTACTGGGATTTGAACTCATGGCCTCATGTTTGCTAGGCAGGTGCTCTACCTCTGGAGCCACACCACCATTTCATTTTTGTCCTAATTATTTTTTGGAAAGGGTCTCACATTTTTTCCCAGGACCAGCTTTAGACAGAGATCCTCCTACCTACATCCTGCCTAGCAGGAATTACAAGCAGCACATCTGCCTTATTGGTTTAGATGGATGGTCTTGAAAATAGTTTTGCCTGGGCTAACTCAGAACTGCAATCCTTATGATCTCTACCACCTGAGTACCTGGGATAAAAGGCATGGCCATAGTGTCTGGCTTCAATTTGACATTGCCTAGAGTTGACTGGCTCCAGTGACTTGATAGAGTACCTAGGCTATGCTCCAAATGTGGCTATAATGATTGTTTGAAAT
Source organism: Castor canadensis (assembly GCF_047511655.1). NCBI lineage: Eukaryota > Metazoa > Chordata > Mammalia > Rodentia > Castoridae > Castor > Castor canadensis. The sequence continues at coordinate 93,336,268 of NC_133400.1, forward strand.
AAGACTAAAACTGCAAAGGGAGAGTAGATTGCACACTACATTCACTTCCTGATGGAGGTGAGCATGTTGTTAAAAGCTTGAGGATTTCTGAGGAATTAACCGCTAAGTGCTATCATCTCTCTGTAATGAACAATAAATGTTATAAATAGAAACCTTAATTTAAAATGTGGGTTCAAATTTATATTTAAATACATTCTATAATATAAAATAATCCTATCCTGTATCTGACATAGATTCCTCAATGGAAATCATTTATATTCATAAATTCAGTCCATATCATAAATATCATGTTTGGATTGATTTATTTTTGACTGTATACACAGTCTGTTCTTCAAGCTCCCAGGCTTTTAATTAATCTGGATTTGGGGTATAAATTCTTTGTGTCTTGATTAATACCAAACAGGTTTTATTTAATTAAAAAATAGGCTGGCGGAAAACATTTTAATCAAAAATTTCATATGCATATGGTATATCTGTATTTAATACTCAGAAAGGAAAAAAAGTGACTTATTACATTTTTAAAATATTTTTGAATAAAGCAATAGTTCTATCCCATGTGATGAATCCCTGTGTGTACCTACCTCATCTCAAAGACATTGTTGCAGAGAAGATAAAGAACACTGAGAGTCAAGAGAAGCCCAACCTGCGGAAGTGCAAAATGCAGAGTCCAGCAGACTTCAAATGAGGCCCTGGGGAATGCAGGAGAATTCCTTTGCGTTTTCCCCATTCTTCCCAGTGGTTCTGTTTAGTTCTCTAGATGTTATTGCTCTTCCAGGTAAGCCAGTAAGGAAGTAGAACTTACCACTAAATTGTAAGAGACTCATCACGCTTTTGAATTTGTGATTCACACTATTTAAAGTAGGTAAGCTAATTCCCTTGGAATCCAATCACTATTTTGGAGCATATGTTAAATATTCCATACATTATAGAATCTTGTGAGACCACAAGGGTCATTTGAAACTAACTCTGGAATGTTGATTCTTAAAGGAGGTGCTGGGATGAACAGCGTGAGCACTTGGAAATCCCTGAGCCCCACTCCAGATCACAGAATTGGAAACTGGGAGGGGATTCAGCACTGAGCATTTTAATATGTGTTCCCCATGTTAATAAGGAAAACTGAACTAAAGACTTCTAAAAAAATGAAAACTAAAACCCAAATAGTTGTTGCCTTGAAATGAGTCTCCAACCATAGTGGAAATGAGGCAAATGTTGAACAAATAGAAGACAAAGCTAATTAATTTTACAAAGACAAGGAAAGAACTATTTCTGAGGAAATAGGGCAGGCAGGAGTCTGTCAGAGTGGGAAACCATAAGCTATCCCAGTTAGCTCAATTTTACCCTGCTACAAGCCTCTATCAGGATTAACTTTTGAAGAATAGGTGCAGCACTTAGAACTCACCTATTTTATCATTGTAGGATTCATAAGCATCCAGAAATTCTGGAAGTAATGGAATAACAAAGAGTTCTCCATGGTTTATGAACAATCCACAATACTGCAGATGACACAGAAAACTGTTGGCAAGGTGACATTTGATCTTGTGGAAATATCAAGTCTGTTGCTGGTTGGATGTGATAGTGGGAGGTGGCAAAGAATCATAGAAGATGCAAGTTTTTAAGTAAGTAGGAGGGTCTTCCTGTCAATGGCTGGTAAGTCTCAATCTTTCTATTAAAGCAGTGAGTTCAGTAACAGCAGTAATGCTCACAGCAAATTTGTGGAAAGATTCAACTGGTTTTTTCTTTTTTTGTTCTTTTTGTAGTTTCTGTTAGAGGATACTTATATTTCCCAACATGGCTATGGTACCCCATGTTCCTTAGCTGCCAATAGAAAAAACAACAAAGACAACCAATGAACATTTGAAGGAAATTACTAACAAAAGAAACCCTACCTCATTTTAAGAGACTTGCATTTTTTAAAAATAAATTCACTTAAAGCAGCTATCGTAGCTTTAGAGGAACCAAGAATAGGGAAGAGTCATCATGAAATTTAAGAAACGAGATATCAATGATAGAACTCTAAATGCGTGTTGTATTATGTTTTTAAAAACCTGAAAACTCTTTGTAAAGTATCAAAGCAATACTGTTTTACAACTCTAGACCCAAAGTTAACATCATAATACCAATGTTAAGCCATAAGTAACTTACAGTCCTATATTTTAATGTTTTTAATCATTAGATTTTTAACTGATACATGGATTTTATTTCCTAATACTGTTTTAAAGGCTTCTCATATTTGTTTTAGATCAATGTACTCAAATCAGATAGGTGTATCAGTCACTTCCCTGCTACTCAAATTGTCACGTTTGCTGTGGACATTGAACTCCATAGAGAGTGGGTCCAGGGAACAGTCATTGTGGATTCATAATCCCTTTGTTAATATAGAGAATGGACAGTTAATTGTAACAGATCTTTTGGAACACTCAGTGAATTTTAGTTGAAAATTTCCAAAAGGCACACTTATTTTTAAAGCTCATTATATAAGAAAAATTATGCTGTAAGAAAACTAAACGTTTCCAGTGCAAATAACTCACACATGTAATCCTAGCTGCTTGGGATGCTGAATCAGACGGATCTCAGGTCCAGATTAACCCAAGTATAAAAGTTCTGGAGAACCCATCTCAATGAGAATAAGCTGGGCATGGTGGTGCACCTACCATCCCAGTGATGGCTGGAAACATAAAATAGAACAATTATAGTTCAGGCTGGCCTTGGTGAAAAGCCAAGACCCATGCCTAGAATAGCCAGAACAAAAAAGACTAGAGGTATGACTCAAGATTTAGAACACCTGTCTAGAAGCACAAACTCCTAAATTCAAACTCCAGGACCACCAAAATAACCACAAAAAACCAAAACACACAAATAAGCAAAAAATGAAATGGCTTTTAGCACTCTGCTATACTATCGATTTATCCTGAGATAAATCTTGTCAGATCATTCTGTGTGTGTGTGTGTGTGTGTGTATATCTTAATGTTTTTTTTTTTCATGTTTTCTTTCATACAATTTTGCAGGATATTTGAATACTTACCCTTTTTGTAAAATTAATTCATCAATCAGGAAGTTGAAATAATTTCTAAAATAAAAATTGTGATAGAATGGCAAAGGGAAAATAAGCCTCTGACTATTTATGACTCAAAATATTTATAAAACATTACATAATTAAAAATTGTAGAAGAAAGAAAGCCCTGGTGTCACACATCTATAATCCCAGGTAGAAGCTGGAAAACTGAAAATTCTAGGCCAGCCTGGGCTACAAATGGAACATGAGTCCAGCCTGAGCTCTATAGTGAGACCTTGTTTCGAAACCTTACCCCACCATAAGAAGGAAGGAAAGAAAATGACATAACAGTTATGTGAATGGTAGAAATGAAAGTAGTGTTTGAGTTTATCTTCCTTGTATATTTGTCTACTCAAATAAGTATTTGATTCAGAATAGCATAGATAATAAATTACAATTACTTTTCCCTCTTAGATGGATTTGAAATGTGAAATAATGGGATACAATTGTTAATAAAATAATATTTTTCTGTGCAAGTAGTTGAAAGAATATGTACATTATATTTTTAAAAATCATCAAAAGTTAATTTGTAATCTGATAAACTAAAACTATGCTTTCTCAGTTGCCATAATAATAAATTAAGCAGTAAATTGAAAGATTCACTTGATTTTTCTAGGAGTTTGCATTTATATAATTTTGGTATGTAAGATTGACTATTTCTTTGTTGTTTGAAGGAAGGAAAGCAATGTAATTATGTTTCATGACATAAAGAGGGAAATGAGTGATGAAAAAAAGATCTGCATGTGTGGATGAGGTATGGTTCATATAGAAATGCTTCTGGTAGATGTGAAAGAAAAATGAATGAACAGTGGATTAAGAAGTCAAAATTAATGTTTGCATGTGATAATTTAGGGCATCATGACTTCTGTCATTGGCCCAACACATCCGAAGACATGGTGAGGAAGAGTTGTGCATACCCAATAAATTTTCTCCCTGCTATTTGGACAGGAAATTCCAAGGCTCTAACTCATAAACTACCTTGCCTTGTGTCGAGGGACTGAGATGGATGTACAAGGCCAAGTGATGTCAGAGGCTGGAACTGAGCCTGTATAAGTTTAAGATAGTTTGGGGATGACAAATAGGGAAATACATAGATGATGAAATATATCTTGGAATTTGTAGGAGAAAAACTGTCAACAGACATGAATCATCTTCACCTCCATTTACGTCCTGTCAGCTATAATTCAGCCATACAGCTGCAGAGACAGCAGCCTATGACTATGTCTGGAAAGAAGAAGGCACAAGTTTGCTGCATGTGCATCCTTATCCTCATCACATGGTACCATGATAACTGTGCATAAATAATCATGTCGCACAAGCCAGCTTTCAGAAGTTATGTCAGAGTGTCAATGCCTTAGGGGATAAATAAAAGTCATAAAATTCAGATCTATACAGTGAAGTACATAAAATAGCAAGCAACTATTAACTTAATTTAAGAATAAGGAAGCAGAATGCATGACTCTCATTGGAATGGAGCTCTGCACTCTACTCCTCTCCAGTGTATCTTCTCCATCTCTGAAAGCATACAGGCACTGTTGCCCCATTGCTGCTGTTGCCAGTTCTCTTTTGTATGTTCTCTTCACTTTTTACTGAACTCACATTCTACTAAATTTGCCAATGCTTTGCTGTAGTTCTCCATATTTACCACTTAGACTCTCTTCACATCATATAACCTAACAAATTTGATGTGTGTGTTCATATATATAAAAGTTTACATTTCACATACATCTATGCATATGTTTGTATCAATCTACTTATTTCAGAAAGATAGATACATAAACATTTGTCTATGTGGAAGGCTATTTTAATGCCACATGCATCAATTTTATCTGACCTTGGCATGTTATTATCTTTCTTATCATTTCTGTAATACTTGGACCAAGAATCACTAACTGGGAATTCAGCAGTGCTTACATAAGAAAACTCATGTCTGAAGAGCCTACAGCCAGAGTCAAAAGCCAGACGCAAATGACTAGTTCTCAGTTCTGAACCCAGGATCAATGGCCCCCACAGTGCCTCAGGAGAGAGCATGTGTATGGGTTTCACTGTGAAAATGTGACTGGTACAACCAAAGTCTGAAAAGAATGGAAAAGAGAGTAAATTGTACAGCTAGAGGCAAGAGCTGTGCTGTTGTTAGACATCTCCCAGAGGACTTCCAAGCATGCATTGCTCTGGCCCAAACAAAAAGGCTTAACTTGCTGTTAACCAGAATGATCGAGTCTGTTGTGAGCTCAAGCAGTGACCAAGGATAGAACTGCCTGGAAATTGTTGTGTGAACAGCTTAAAGGCATAGCCAGTCCCAAGTGGCTTCCTACACAAAACCTAATCAGGGAAAACAAGCTACAGAAAGCAACAGCAGGAACCCACGGCTCATGCAGGGTTTTCAAGTTCTTATATATCAATGTACAACATCCTCAGGTCATAGATGACTGTTGAAGATCACATATCCAGTGTGGTACACACACAACTTGAGAGATATCTATAGGCATGCAAAGCTTCAAGTTCCCTCCACTAGATTCCAATATTACCCATACCTACCCTCAACCTCTGCCTTGAGTTCTAATTAGACATTTGCTCTACAAATCCATTTGTGGCAATGTTTAACCCAATGCTCTCAGCCATTGAGGCTGTGGTGCCCAAATTGGAGGCTGTGTCTGCATGACTTAACCTTATGTATGCAAGTATTCACAAATGTCTTGAAGTCAAACCCATACAATAGAGTATACAAGGTATAGAAAGTGGTACACACTGAAAAATACCTGTACTCAAGAGGAAAGTGTTGAATTATGGGACCATTACTTTAATCAGATAGACTATCATGACACAATTCACCACTGAATATACCCTTAAAAAACCAAAACGGTTGAATTTGCTGAAATTGGGGTATGTGTGTGTGCGTGTGTGTGCCTGTATTTGTGTGTGCATGAGTATGCATGTGTGCATGTGTGTGCATGAGTATGCATGTATATGTGCATGCATGTGTATGTATGCATGTATATGCCTGTGTATGTGTGTGTGTGTGCATGTGTGTGCGTGTGCGTGCGTGTGTGTGTGTGTGTGTGTGTATGAATACAAGATTTTGTATATTCAGATACAGGCGAGTTTTTACTTTAGTTTTACTTTTTGGCAGTACTGGACAGAACTCAGGGCCTTGTACTTGCTGGCTCCACCACTTCAGCCTCAGATATAGTCTTTTTGCTTTTAGTTTTTTTTTCTAAACAGGGTCTTGCACTTTTAACCAGGCAGGCCTTGGACTGCAGTTCTCCTACAATCACCTACAGAGTAACTGGGATTATAGGCATGTGCCATACTCCCACCAGAAACTGGTGAGTCTCAATGGAAGACACCTTTCTCCATTCCTTCTCCTCTCACTTGACATATAGGATCTTCAGCAACTAGGAATATTGAAGTAGTATAGTCATCAAGGTTTCTTTTTCTTTCTTTTTCTTTTTGCTCTCAATGCAAAGGAAAGGGCCACCCTCTGTTTTATTATCATACAATTTCTTTTCTTTATTTTTCTATTTTATACTAGGCTGTATTAATTGTACAAAGCAAAGGGCACATGTTCACACACATATATAATGTGCTTTGTCTACCCTTGCCATTACATTTTATCATATACAGCGTCTATCAGGCACATTTATGCTTTATCTCCACAAAGAAAAACAGTATCTTCCTGTGAAAACTTGACAAGCCATATTTGCTAAACTGAATTTACAATAAAATGCAGTTAATTTAAGTTATAAGGCACAGTGTCTCAAGAGTTCAATTATTAGAATCCTAGCTACTTAATGAGACAGAAATCAAGAGGTTCACAGTTCAAGGCCAGACCTGAGGGCTAGTGGAGTAGCTCAAGTGGTACAGCACTTTCTTTGCAACTGTGAAGCCCTGATTTCAAACTCCAGTCCCACCAAAATAAAAAATAAAAATAAAAATGCCAGATTAGCTAAAAGTTATTGAGATTCCATCTCAAAAATTAAGCCAGGCATGGTTGTGAGCACCTATAATCCTAACTACGTCTGAGGCCTTAGATAGGATGACTCTTGTCTGAGACTGGCCCCAATCACAAAAGGGAAAACATCTGAAAAATAACCTAAGCCATAATGGGCTGGAAGTCTGGCTCAAGTGTTAGAATGTTTGCCTAGTGACTGCCGGGCTCTGAGTTCAAACCCTCACACCACCACAAACAAAAAGAGTTTACTTGGGAAAGTAACTAGCATGCCCTTTTCAAACTCACTTGTGAGAGTGTGGCCTCAGAGAGTGATGACATAACTTATTGTTGAAAGTATATCACTGCAAGACTGAAAAATAATTCTATATTAAAAAATATTCATTGACTAAACTTGACATTGTATTGGATTCCTGTAATCCTAGCTACTCATGAGGCAGAGGCAGAAAGATTGAAGATAAAGTCCAAACCAGGAAAATTTAGGGAAACCCTATCTCACAAACAAAATACAAACAATAGAACTAGAAATAGGACTCAAGTGGTAAAGCTCTTGCTTAGCATGCATTGTGCCCTAGGTTCAATCCCCAGTACTGTCAAAGCAAAGGAAAATAATATATATATACATTAACTAAAAATTATTGTTTATAGATTATACATAAAAAGCTGTTTTTATAAGTGAGATTCTAAAATATAAACCTATACAACTAAATTACATATAGAATTTCTTTTTAAATTAAGTAACTATTAAAATAACATAACCAAAAATTTTCATGTTGAATATTCGTTTTCATTGCTTTTTTTAGTTACACCTGTATCTAATAATATCATAATAATAGTCTAAAGAATTCACTTTTTCAATATAGTCTTATTATTTTTATGTTTTCATAAAATTGTCTGTAATCATTTTCAAAATGTCATTTGAAGTTGTTTTTACTTCAATTTAGCCCTCTTTGTTGGCTATAATTGTAGCTGAGAAAACACAAAATGCTAAGGCACCTGGTAAGTTCAAAGAACTTCTACTAAAAGGGAAAGATCTCTATTTTAAATTATTATACCTGAAAAGTTTCAATATATCCACAGAACTTTTCAAAAGCATCTGGTTCTGCTTTCTGTAAGTACCTTTCTTTAATAAAATAAGGTAAAACTATTTAAACAATGTATTCTATTAATAATTGTTTTTTAATACTTCATTCATATAACATATTTTATTTTATTTTATTTTTTCAAGAAAGTGAAAACATGATTTTATTTTTATTGTTTCTTTTTTATTATTCATTTATTCACATGTGCATGCATTGTTTGGGTCATTTCTCCCCCCTGCCCCCTCCCCCCCTTCCCCCCTCAGTTCCAGGCAGGTCCTGTTCTGCCTTTATCATTAGTTATGTTGGAGAAAAGAGACAAGCATAATAAGGAAGACAAAGTGTTTTTGCTAGTTGAGTTAAGGATAGCTAGTCAGAAATATTCCTAGCATTGCTTTCATGTACAAGTGTTATGACCCATGTTGATTCATCTCTAACTGATCTTTACCCTGGTTACTGATCCCCTTATTTAAAACTCATTGTTCGATATAAATATTATCTCATTCTTGTAAGAATATATAATTACCAAAGTATAAATTTATTTAATTTAAAATAGATGTTTCAAGTAATGAATCTTCCTATAATTGAGAGATAACAAAATAAGGTACAACTTCAAAATTAAATATTATACACATTTGAATTTCAATATTATTTTTCTTATTTCATACTTTGTAGAAACTTCAATATTTTTGAAAACTTTGATTTTTGTATTTATTGCAATTCGCTAAAAGCTTCAAACACTAAGCTTTGAGAGTCAGCTCACTGAATACTTAGATAAAAGGGTTCTGATTATTTTGACCAAAATTCAACTAAAAATAGGGTACTTATTTGAAAATAATAATTTTAAGGAAAACAATACTGTGAAGTATTTACTTATAATTATCTCACATACTTTCATACTGGGTTATAAATCACACATTTACAATTTCTCTTTCTGCTGATGAGATACACCACTACACTGGCCTGAAAGGTTTGTGCGAACTGTATGGTCCAAGTAGCCAGGCAGCAAAGGTATTGGGATTGAATGTTTTACCATATCCACAGAAGCCAACCTGCTTCATAGGGGATCACATTTTTTTTTATCAGAAAACATTCTGCTTATTCTTCTTGAAAGGTGAAATTGTTTTTCAACTTCATGTAGAAAAGAGAAACCAGCCACCGACACTCGTTTAGGTTTGCCAGGTGGTAATATGATGTCTGAGACATTTGCTTTGCTATAACAAAATCCCACAGTCTGGGGACTGAAGTGGTGGACACTTATTCTCACTGTTCTGGAGCCTGAAAAGTCCGAGCTTAGGTGCTAGTAAATTCAGTTCTTGATGAAGGTTGGATTCCTGATTCATAGAAGATGACTTCCCCAAGTGTCTTCCCATGACACAGAGAGAGGGAATTCCAGTCTTTTTCCCTTTATATAAGAAAGAAAGAGGCTCATGGAATTATTTATACCCCGTCACCCCATGAATGGCCCAATTCCACAAACGATCCCACTAGGGATTATGACTTCAAATATGGATTTGTGGAGACATAAACATTTAGTATTTAACAAGTAAGAATGCTTTGCTACATATAGATTGCAGTGGATGATTTGGGAAGGACAAGTAGCAAGTCCTTCAACTCCATTCTGATTTAGCCTAACACAATTGCCAATGTTAAAAGTAATGAAACTTGAAATACATGGGATAATGATGAAACTGAATGGCATTCCAGGGCAGTAAGAATAAATGGAGACAGTACCAAGTAATCCCAGAGTGTGTTCCCATAAATGTAGCTTAATTTGCCTCAATTTTTGGGCTATTGTAAATAAAGGTACTATAGTGCTGGGTCCCAACTACTCAGGAGATAGGGTTAGAGGCTGGCTGGGGCAAAAGTACAAGACCTTATCTAAAAAGAAGCTTAAAAACAAAAGGTGTTGCTCAATTGGTAGAGTGCTTCCCTAGCAAGCACAGGACCTGAGTTCAATCGCCAGTTCTGCAAAAGAAAGGAAAAGAAACAGAGAGAGAATACAGGAAGAAGGACAGGAGGATGGAAGAAAGGAAGGAAGAAGAGAGAAAGAGAAAAGAAGGAAACAAGCAAAGAGAGAAAGAAAGAAAGAGACAGAAAGAGAAGGAAAGTACACATATGCAGGATTTTTGTAGAGATAAATATTCAACTAAGTGGCATAGACATATGCAACCATGACTACTGGATCAAGTAAGACTAAGTTTAGTCTTGGAAGGAACTACTAAAATGTCTTCTAAAGTTGTACTATTTTTCAGGGCCACTGATGATAAATTTCTTGTGACTTCAAATCCTAACCAGAAGTTGATATTATTTTGGATTTTAGTCTTTCTAATGGATATACACATTTCTAATAACTATTTGTGCCATTTTAATTTAGTGTTTCCTGATGTGGAATAAGTATGAACATGCTTCATATGCTTATTTTCCATCTATGTGTCTTCTTTAGTAAGATTTCTGCTTAGATCTTCTGTATATTTTCAGTTGGCCCATTTGTTTCCTTATTGTTAATTAAAGAGTTTTTCATATAATTTGGACACAAATTTTTAGCAGATAGGTTTGTAAATATTTCCTCCCAGTTCATAACTCTCTTTTCATTCTCCTAACTGTGTCTATCTCAAGGCAATCTATCATTTTTTTTCTTTCACAGATTGAGCTACTTATGTTTCATATATAAATGTACATACATACAAATATATATATAAATTTGTCATTAAATTGGAGCTCAGGTAGATTCTTCTGTATATTCTTTGAGAATTAAAAAAGCAAGTTTCCATTGTGCATTTTGGTTTTTGATCCACAATGTTAATGTTTGTCATTGGTGTAAGTTCTCGAAACTAATTCTGATGTATTGATGTAGAATTCTTCCAGTACCATTTGTTAACGTGATTACAACTTTTCTCCATTGAATTGTGTCTCATATTTTTGCAAATATATTTGGCTGTATTTGTGTGCATCTATTTCTGGGCTCTCCATGCTGTTTCCTGACTCTATTTGTTCATACTTTGAACATTACTGTTCTGCTTGATTGAAGAAGTGTCAGAGTAAATATCAAAATCAGGTAATAAGAGTTATTTAACTTTGCTTTTTATTATTGTTCTGTTTAATGTAGGTCTTTTGCTTTACCATTTGAACTTCAGAATCAGTTTGTTGATATCTACTACATAGCTTGCTGGGATTTTATTGTGATTTCATTGAACCTACAGATCACATTGGGAAGAATGGACATGTTAGCAATGGGATGGAGTCTCCCACACCATGTGGACAGAAAACTTTCCATTTGTTTAGATCCTTGATTTCTTTCATCATATTCTGTGGTCTTCTTCACATTTGATTAAACTTGCACCTAAGTTTCTCATTAAATTTGATAATCTTTGAAATGTATTGATTTTTTTATATTTCAAATTCTAATTGCTCCAAGTAATCCAAAAATGTTGTTCTATGTATTTATTCGCTCCAGTATTTGTTGCTTGATCCTCTGGGACCTTTTTCATAGCATTCAGTTCATCTGAAGAAATTCAATTTACTTTCTTATCAGTGTACTTTTTACTGACTTTTCTTTTCATGTACTGAGAGCTGGTACTTGTAGCACATGTGGAGTGGGAGTCGTAAGAGGCTATGTCCTGGTCTTCTTCCAAAATTGGACAGAAAACTTCCAGTTTTTACCACTAAATTTAATGCTGCTCTAGGTTTTTTTGGAGATATCCTTTATTAAATTAGGAAATTTTTCCTGTTTCTCATATGCTGAAGATTCTTTTAAATCATAAAGTGTTATGTGTCATCCAGTGCTTTTTTTGTGTTAATTTATACAATCATATAATTTTCCTTGTTTAGTCTGTTGATGTGCTGAATTTCTGAAATGGTTCTCATGTGTTGAACCAAATTTATATACTTGAAATAAATCCCACTTGGATATTATGTACAACTGTTTTATGCATTGTTGGATTGTGTTGCTATTGTTTTGTTGAAATTTTTGTAACACTATTCATTAGAACTTTTATAGTTTTTCTTTCTTGTAATGTCTTTACCTGGTTTGGGGATCAGATAATGGTAACATTGAGTTAGTTAGCAAGTATTCTCCCTGGTTATGCATCATGTACAATTTTTTCTTAAGTGTTTGGCACAATTACCTGGTGTGTTCATCTGGGACTTTTCTGTCATTTTAATGCCCTTGCATAAAAAATGAAGGCATTTTCATTTCTCATAGTTGTCATTTTGCTTTTTGTTTTCTTGTTTAGCCTGTCTGGAGTTTTATCAATTTTATCAACATTAGCCAAGTCACATTTTTCATTTTGTTCATTTTTGGGTTTTTTTTCTGATTTCAATTATATCCATTCCTTGTCTTATTTTTGCTATTTCTTTTCTTGTGCTTGCTTTTGATATAAATTTTTCTTCTTTTCCAGTTGCCTAGGTAGAATTCTAGGTTAGTTTTTAAACACAAAAGTATTAATTTTATTATTACTTCTTAGGTTTTGTGTTTTTTACTTTTAAATAAATGTACGAATATGAGCCTAGATTATTAATTTTAGATCTTTATTCTTTTCTAAGACATGTATTTATTGAATGCTATAAATATTTTAAGAACTGTTTTTGCTGCATGCCACAAATTTCCTTTATTTTATGATTTATTCACTTCAAAATAGAAAATTTAAGTTCTGATGATATTTCTTCTTTGACCCATAGGCTATTTAGAAACATGTTCTTCAATTTCTGACATTTGGAAATATTCAGCAATTTTTCTACTGTTAATTTCATTTACTTCCATTTATGCTGTTTCAATTTTTAAATTAATGTTTTGGTGCTAAATATGTACTATCTTGATAAGCATTAATTATGAGCTGTATCATCAAAAGGAAGAGTGGAAAGAATGGATAAACACACACACACACACACACACACACAGAGTCATGATCCACTTATACACTACCTACAAGGAACATAGTGTGAATACCAATATATAAATTGATAGGAAATAAAAGTTAGGAAAAGGTACACTATAAAAATGTGACAAAAAGAGAGCTGGAGTGAGTTTATCAATATCAGGATAATAGACTTAAAACAGAAACTGTTACCATAAACAAATATGGGCACTTTAGAGTAAAAGTGTCTATCCATCAAAAGATATAACTGCTACAAGAAGATTTGCATCTAATGTAGATGTACAAAATAGAAAACACAAAAATCCTAGAGAGTTCACTATCTCACTTTCAGTAATTGATAAGAAAATTATGAAGATCAACAAAAAAAATGTATAACTTGAAACACCTGTAAGCCAGCTTGACCTAAGAAATCCCCTACAGAGCACGCCTCCCAACAAAAGTGGACATGTAACATCAACCAGGATCATTTTGATTTTATCAAATAAGACAACCTTCAATAACTTTAAATATATTAAGCTCACATACAGTATGTTCTCTGATCAAAAAAAGTATTAAATCAGAATCTAATTGAAAAGAGTGCCAGGAGGATCCAAGATGGTGACTAAAGGGAGGAAGCAGACAGCATGAACTCTGTAAATCAAAAATTTTTCTGAGACACTGGAGCCACACTTGGCAGAAAAAAACACCAAGAAGAAGCAAAACTCCAACCCTGAACCCCCAGCCTGCACAAAGCTTCTCCATGACATGTTACATTGAGAAACCAAGAGGGCTCCTGCCCTGCCAGATGCTGGCTCCAAACCTGCTTGGGAGATGCAGACCAACATGTGAGCAAGTAAGTGCCACATGGTACTCCCACAGCCACCACTGGGATAAACCAGCAGAGCCCCCTGGACAGACTGACTCCCACACTGCAAAAAAGAAACAAAAATGAATAAAAATCAAGGTTCTGAAAAGGACATGCAGCAGAGAGGGCAGGGTGCCTTGAGCACACCAGAGAAGGGGGAAGAGCAAGAGACTGCTCTCCACATGAACTTTCAGTAAGCAAAGCCTGCAAAAGTAGCCAGCTGGCAGAGGGGGCAGATGTGTTACAGCCTGAAATAGGGCAGATAGCAGTTTCACAAAGCTGTCTCCTGACCCAACCACCTGGCAAGACTACAACCGACCTACTGCTTAAATACCAACACTAGGAATGGATGCTGAAGGAGTAACACCAGAACTACTAAGACTGAAACTTCATTGTTCCTGAACCTGATAGTTTTTTTCTTTTTCTTTTTTCCTTTTTTTCTTTTTTCTTTCTTTCTTTTTAAGTGTTTGTCTTGATCACTGTTGGTTAGTATACCATCTCTCCCTGTTGATTTCTTTGGTTCTCTATTTTCTTTTCTTTCTTGGTTTCATAACTTTTACTATTCTAAGTTAGCTAATACTAAATTACACACAGAACAGGGACAGAAACAGCACCAAGTAGAATCATGGGAAGAAGAAAAAGGGATGGAAACCATTCTCCCCTCAAAAGTAAATTAGTAAAGTATTCAGAAGGACATGAAGAAAATGGATACCCAGTTCCAGACACCAACAAAACAAAGATAGACTATGCCAAGGAACCCAATGAAGCCCACAAGAACAACTTGAAAGAAGAAATCACTGAGAATTTCAAGGAGATGTTCCTAGACAAGGTTAACCAAAACATACAGGAGACACTCAAGAAATTCCAAGACAATAAAAATAAAGAATATGAGAAGACACAAAAAGAAATAAGTGAACTCATAGGAGCCATCAATAAATACCAAAGTGAAACAGAGAACACCATAAATAGAGAGATAAATAAACTAAGGACAAAAATTGACAATATTAAGGAGGAAGTGACCCATGATATGGAAAACCTCAGAAAAAAAATGAAACAGAAATACAAAACACAATGGAAGGCCATTCCAGCAGACTAGAATAAGCAGAAGACAGACTCTCAGAACTTGAAGATGAAATGGTAATAAAAAAAACTGAAGAACTATTAGTCAGACAACTTAAGACCTATGAAAGGAATATGCAAGAATTCACTGACTTTATAAAAAGACCAAACCTGAGAATCATGGGCAATGAAGAAGGAGAAGAGGTGCAAGCAAAAAGGAATTTATAATTTATGCAACAAAATAATAATAGAAAATTTCCCAAATCTAGAGAAAACTATGCCCATTCAGGTACAGGAAGCCTCCAGGACACAAAACAGACTTGACCAAAATAGAGCTATCCCACAACATATTATCATTAAAACAGCAAGCACAGACAATAGAAAAAGAATATTGAAGGTTGTAAGAGAGAAAAAAAATAACATACAAAGGTAAACCCATCAAAATCACAGCAGATTTCTCAATGGAAACCTTAAAAGCAAGAAGATCACGGACTGAGGTCTTCTGGGCACTGAATGAAAATAACTTCAGACCTAGGGTACTCTACCCAGCAAAACTATCATTAAAAATAAATGGAGCAATAAAAGTTTTCCATGATAAGTGGAAGCTAAAATAATATATGACAACCAAGCCACTGCTTCATAAGATTTGTCAAAGAATCCTGAATATAGAAAATGAAAGCATACAAAACCAAGAAAGGGCAGGAAGTACCAAACCACAGGAGAAGAAAAGGCAAGAAAGTAGAGAGTAACATTGATCTGGATGCACACAATCAAACCATTAAACAACAAAGAGAACTAAATGACAGGAATCACCACATACCTATCAATACTAACACTAAACATTAATGAACTAAATTCCCCCAGCAAAAGACAACATTTGGCAAACTGGATTAAAAGGGAAGATCCAAAAACCTGTTGCTTAGAGGAGACCCATCTCACTGGCAGAAATAAGCACTGGCTTAGGATGAAAGGCTGGAAGAAGATTTACCAAGCCAATGGCCCCTGAAAACAGGCAGGAGTAGTAATACTTAGCTCAGACAAAGTAGACTTCAAACCTACATTGATCGAATGAGATAAAGAAGGACATTTCATACTAATAACAGGGGAAATACACCAAAAAGAAATACAAATTATCAACCTGTATGCACCCAATGTCAATGCACCCAATTTCATCAAACATACTCTGAAGGACCTAAAAACATATACAAACTTCAACACAGTGTTAGTGGGAGACTTTAATACCCCCCTATCACCAATAGATAGATCATCCAAACAAACATCAATAAAGAAATTCTAGAACTAAATCACACCATAGATCAAATGGACCTAGCTGATGTCTATGGAATATTTCACCCAACATCCTCACAATACACATTCTTCTCAGCAGCCCGTGGAACTTTCTCCAAAACTAATCATATCTTAAGGCACAAAGCAAGCCTCAGCAAATATAAAAAAAAGAACAGAAATAATCCCATGCATTCTATCTGACCACAATGCATTAAAACTAGAACTCAACAACAAAAACAATAGTAAAAAACATGCAAATATTTGGAAGCTGAACAACATATTGCTCAGTGATCAATAGGTCATTGATGAAATAAAAGAGGAAATTAAAAGTTTCCTGGAAGTTAATGAAAATGAATACATGACCTACTGGAACCTAAGGGACACAGCAAAGGCAGTCCTGAGAGGAAAGTTTATAGCCATAAGTGCATATATTAAAAGAACACAAAGATCTCAAATCAGTGACCTAATGCTACATCTCAGATTCCTAGAAAAACAAGAACAAGCAAATCCCAAAACAGACAGAAGGAAAAAGGGCTGAAATCATGAAATAGAAACAAAAAAAATACAAAAAAAAAATCAATGAAAGAAAAAGTTGGTTCTATGAAAAAATAAATAAGATTGACAGACCATTGGCAAACCTGACTTAAATGAGGAGAGAAAAAACCCAAATCAGTAAAGTCAGAAATGCAAAAGGGGAGAAAACAACAAACATCACGGAAATCCAGAAAATTGTCAGAGACTACTTTGAGAACCTATATTCTAATAAATTTGAAAATCTTGAAGAAATGGACATATTTCCAGATACTTAGGATCATCCAAAACTGAACCAAGAGGATATTAATCACCTAAATAAATCTATAACACAAAATGAAATTGAAGCAGCAATAAGGAGTATCCCAAAAAAGAAAAGCCAAGACGTGCTGGATTATCTGCTGAATTCTATCAGATCTTTAAAGAAGAACTAATGCCAATCCTCCTTAAACTTTTCCACAAAATATAAAGTGAAGAAACACTGCCTAACTCATTTTATGAAGCCAGTATTACACTCATCCCCAAACCAGACAAAGACACCTCCAAAGAGGAGAACTGTAGGCCAATACCCTTAATGAACATCGATGCAAAAATCCTCAACAAAATAATGGCAAACCAAATCCAACAACACATCAGAAAGATCATTCACCATGACCAAGTAGCCTTCATCACAGGAATGCAGGGGTGGTTCAACATGCAAATCTATAAATGTAATATAGCACATTAATAGAAACAAAGACAAAAAACACTTGATCATCTCAATAGATGCAGAAAAAGCATTTGATAAGATCCAACACCAATTCATGATAAAAGCTCTAAGAAAACTAGGAATAGAAGGAAAGTACTTCAGCATTATAAAGGCTGTACATGACAAACCTACAGCTATCATCATAATTAACAGTAAAAACTGAAACCATTTCCCCTAAAATCGGGGACAAGACAAGGGTGCCCACTATCCCCACTCCTATTCAATATAATACTGGAATTCCTAGCCAGACCAATTAGGCAACAAGAAGAAATAAAAGGAAAACAAATAGGCAAGAAAACTATTGGCCAATGATATGATCTGGTACCTTAAAGACCCAAAAAACTCTACCCAAAACTCTTAGACACCATAAACAGTGAAAGCAAGGTAGCAGGATACAAAATCAACTTAAAAAAAATCATTAGCTTTTCTATACACCAATTATGAGCAAACTGAGAAAGAATATATGGAAACAATTCCACTTACAATAGCCTCAAAAGCAATCAATACGTAGGAGTAAACTTAACAAAGGATGTGAATGACCTCTACAAGGAAAACTATAAACTTCTGAGGAAAGAGATCAAGGAAGACTACAGAAGATGGAAAGATCTCCTGTGCTCATGGACTGGTAGAATCAACATAGTAAAAATGGATATATTCCCAAAAGCAATCTACATGCTTAATGCAATTCCCATCAAAATCCCAATGACATTCATTACAGAGATAGAAAAATCTACCCTAGAATTCATTTGGAAACACAAGATACCATGAATAGCCAAGGCAATACTCAGCAAAAAGAGCAATCCTGAAGGTATCACAATACCTGATTTAAAACTATATTACAAAGCAATAACAATAAAAACAGCATGGTACTGGCACAAAAACAGACATGAAGACCAGTGGAACAGAATAGAGGACCCAGATATGAAGCCACACAACTATGCCCACCTTATTTTTGACAAAGGTGCTAAAAATATATGATGGAGAAAAGACAGCCTCTTCAATAAATGTTGCAGGGAAAAGTGGTTATCTGTCTGCAAGAAACTGAAACTAGATCCATGTTTATCACCCTGTACTAGTATCAGCTCAAAATCGATCAAGGACCTTAATATCAGACCTGAAACTCTGAAGTTAGTACAGGAAAGAGCAGGAAACACTCTGGAACTAATAGGTATAGGCGAGGGCTTCCTCAATAGAACCTCAGTAGCTCAGCAACTGAGAGAAAGGATGGACAAATGGGACTTCATAAAATTTAAAAGCTTCTGCACAACAAAAGAAATGGTCTCTAAACTAAAGCGACCACCCACAGAGTGGGAGAAAATATTTGCCAGCTACACATCAGACAAAGGACTGATAACCAAAATCTACAGAGAACTCAAAAAACTAAACCCTCCCAAAATCAATGAACCAATAAAGAAATGGGTAATGAATTTAACAGAACTTTCTCAAAAGAAGAAATTCAAAAGGCCAAAAAACACATGAAAAAATGCTCACCATCTCTAGCCACAAAGGAAATGCAAATTAAAACCACGCTAAGATTCCACCTCACCCCTGTTAGAATAGTCATTATTAGCAACACCACCAACAACAGGTGTTGGCGAGGATGCAGGGAAAAAGGAACCCTCATACATGGCTGGTGGGAATGCAAGCTGGTGCAACCACTCTGGAATAAAATTTGGAGGTTTCTTAAAAATCTAAACATAGATCTGCCATATGATCCAACAATCCCACTCCTGGGGATATACCCAAAGGAATGTGACACAAGCTACTCCAAAGGCACCTGTAATATAAATAAAATAAAATAAATAAATAATATAAATATAATTTATATTATTATAATTTAATAATATAAATAAATATAAATAAAATATAAATAAATATAAATAAATATATAAATAAATATAAATAAAATAAATATTTATTGTAGCACTATTCACAATAGCCAAGTTATGGAAAAAACCAAGATGCCTCACTACAGACGAATGGATCAAGAAAATGTGGTATGTATACACAATGGAATTTTATGCAGCCATGAAGAAGAATGAAATTTTATCATTTACAAGTAAATGGATGGAACTGGAGAACATCATTCTGAGTGAGGTTAGCCATGCTCAGAAGACCAAAAATCCTATGTTCTCCCTCATATGTGGACTTTAGATGTAGGGCAAATACAGCAATGTGGTTGAACTTGGGTCTCATGATAGGAGAGATTACACACAGGAGGTATGGGGATGGGTAGAAAATCCAAAACATGAAAGTGCTTGATGTCCCCACTGCAGAGGAACTAATACAGAAACTTTAAAGTGACAGAGTTCAATATGAGAAGGGGATCAGGAACTAGTGAAAAGGTCAATTAGAGATGAATGAACTTGGTATGTAACATATTTGTACATGGAAGCAATGCTAGGAATCTCTCTGTATAGCTATCCTTATCTCAACTAGCAAAAATGCTTTGTCTGTCTTATTATTGCTTATACTTTCTCTTCAACAAAATTAGAGATAAGGCAGAACAGGTCCTGCCTGCAAGTGATGGGGGGGGTGGGCGACTGGGGGAAGAAATGGCCCAAACAGTATATGCAGATATGAATAAATGAATAAAAAAAGAAAAGGATGCCAAATTCAAGCATGCTAAATTATATAGCACATTAATAAATGATCAATAGTTCAAGGAAGAAACTGCAATGAAAATTATAAAATTCTTTGAAATGAACAAAAAATTTCCCAACACTTATAAGGTCCCTATAAGGGACTGTAAAAATAAAAATGATGGCAATGAAAAATATTTCAAACTTTTCATTTTAAGAAACTAGAAAAAAGTAGAGCAAACTAAAACCAAAGTAAGTAGAAGTAAAGAAGCAATAAAGATTAAACCAGAAATAATGAAACTGAGAACAGAAAAAACAAAAACAAATCAATCAAACTTTGATTCCTTAAAAGCAAAACAAAAAACAAAGCTAGAAATGCCTGATCCTATATTTAAGCAAGCAAATATTTACTGTCACAGTTCCTTTGTAGCAAATATTCCCATTCTTTCCATCTAGAATGGCCCATATGGATAGGCCTAAAGCAAGCAAGTTGATCTTAGAAACAGCATTTTCATCCAAAAACAACATATTTGAATGGAGTGCACTTATGGAGGGAAATACACAAACTGTGAACCAAGATGGATCATATTAGCCAGAAAGAAGCATGCAAAGAATGTGGAGAATACAGTCATCTGTCTGCTGCAGCAATATTTTTCAAATTTTATAGTTTTCTATCATATGTAACTTTCTGCTAAGTTTTCAACCTTTAGTTTGGAACAGCACAGGTGAAGAACAAATCAGGAAACAATTTGTTGACTCACCCAAATGCCTATCTTGAGTTATTGAATAAGCTCAATTTTCTTCTTAAAAGTAAGCAAATTCCTTTCCTTCAATTATGCAAAGAAGCAACTAACATAATTAATCACAAGGATTTGCTACTTAATTTCTTTTTGTGATCAAACCAATAAAAGTCAACATTTTCAGGGGAGTGTTTATCTGCCAATTACAGTAAAATATTACTAGCCCCTAATTAAGTTGTTTGTTGTGAATAAGCTGTGTTTGGTCTTCGGGCTTGCATAACAAATTAGTTGCAACTTTGCATTATGGAAAATACAATTGTGATTGTAACACTCAAAGTTCACACTCTGTCACCACTATAAATATTACAATACAATATCAAGAATTATGTTGTAACATTTATCTTGTGGGGCTCTTCTAATGGGAACTTAAATCTCATTAGTAATTTAAATAATGCAATTTGGGGGGAATTTGTAGTCACAATTTTATCATACTATTTTAATTAATAACTACTCATTATTAACTTATCATCTTGGAGATATTCTTCATTTGCTGAGGAATGGATTACATTGATGTCTCAAAATAGTGGTATTGTTTGTTATCCTTCTTTAGAAATCTTAGCTAGGAAACAATTTTGATGAAGCAGTTGGTATCTCAATAATACTTTGATTCAGCAATAAAGATCTGAGCTTATTCTGAATTGTGTTATGCATATATGGGAAAGGTAGTGCATATTAAACAAAAGTATTTTATATGCATACATGCATGGTGCCATTATGCTCTATAAACACACTGAGTACATTCTAAGTTAATGGAAACAGTTAATGAATTTTTAATGCCACATGTTTTACATTTGTTGATTTTTGTGACTTGGTGACATTAAGACTCTGGACCTTCATTTCATAAGTTGGGAAAACATAACGTGACAAGAATGTCATCTGTTACATTGTGTTCTTTTAAAAATTAAATATTTTTAATTTTTAAATGTATCTAGTTAAAGAAAATGCTAAATAAATATTGGGTATGCCCCTAAAGTTTTTAATATTAAAATTAATACTTTTATGTTTTATGACTTAAGATAAATCCTTTCAAGATCTTTTTACAATGAAGAAACTAAAATTTTGAGATGTAAAAGATACCAATTGGCTCTCAGTTATTGAGAGCTGGGAAGAACAGCACTCCCAAACTTATAATGAAAGAATGCCAGGCAGTAAGTTCTTAGCTTTGCTTAAAACCATTTGAGCACTGAAGTTAAAATTTTTAAAAAAGAAATCTTTCAGTTTAAGATTACTTTATTCACTTCTCTACAGTAGACACATCAAACACTTGCAAGTTCTGGGTCTCCTTCCTTTCCTTATTCCTCCTGTACACGTTCTCCATTTAGTGTGTGACCCATGTTCAATAATATTGCTGCATTTGTTTTAGGTTTAAAGTCTGCATATGAGGCAGAACATACAATATTTGGCCTTCTGAGCCTGGCTAACTTCGCTTAAGATGATGTTCTCCAGTTCCATCCATTTACTTATGAATGACGAAATTTCATTCTTCTTTGTGACTTAGTAAAATTCCATTGTATATAAATACCACATTTTCTTAATCCATTCATCGGTAGTGGGACATCTTGGCTGTTTCCATAACTTGACTATTGTGAATAGTGAAGCAATACACTTACAGAGGTCACTATGGGAAGGTGACAGGGAAGTAGTGAAGAGGTCTGGTAGAGATGAACCAGTGTGGGTTGTAATACACATGTTCATGAAAGCAGTGCTAGGAATCTCTCTGTGTAGCTATCTTTATCTCAAACTACCAAAAACGCTATGTCTTTCTTATTATTGCTTATGTCTTCTTTTCAACAAAAATAGAGAAGAGGACAGAACCGGTTCTGCCTGGAAGCAGGGGGGTGTGGGGGAGAGGGAAGGGACAGGGGACAACAGGGAGAGATGGCCCAAACAATGTATGCAATTATGAATAAATAAATAAACAATAAAAAAACCTTGCCTCCCATCAAGGAAGAAGATTGGTGAGATTAGGGAGAAATGAGACAAGATGAGGAAACTGGTTTATCTAAAAAAGATACAATTGGATACAAAAAAAAATATTACAGATACTGGTTGGAGAATCCATCCGTATCATCCTTCAGGCTTTTTTTTCCTCCATAATAAAACTAGGACGTCTCCAGAGAGATTGGAAGTAACTGAATGAGCTGCAGGTGGGGAGGGGAATGACTCACTGACAGGAAGTAATGAAGTCCCAGGACATTGCTCCTTAGCTAAACCATGGAAAACCTACAGATGGGGGAGGAAAGTGGTAAGTATTTTATAATACTAATAAAAATCCTTTCATCTAGGGAACTGGATCAGGAAAAATCCCTCAACTCCTGGAAGAAAAGCAGAAACACATGGTAGGCTCAGAGGATTCTGGCAGTAGGGCAGGGACAGTGAAAAATTCACAGGTCCAAAGTCCAAGAATGTGGGGCTTGTCTAAGTTTGAAAGTTAATCAGAACAACAAAATCCTACAAATATTTCATAGAAAAAAATAAATATTAGCATTTAAAGCATCCAGATAGTCCTAAAATTTTAATAAGTTAGATGACATTAATTCCTGGATAGACACAGTTATGGAAATGCACTCGTTAGGAATCAGATTATCTAATAGTCCTATATGTATTTTAAAAATTGAAATTGTAGCTTAAAATCATTCAGTGAAGACAACTTTGGGCCCAACTGGTTTCACTGGTGAAAAATAACAAATAATTCAAAAAGAATTGCTACAAATTCTATAAAATCATTTTCAGAAAACAGGAAAGAAACAGAATATAGAAAATAAGGCCAAAATAATCCTAGACCCAAAACTTGTCAATGACAACACAAGTCAAGCCACTAGAAAATAATATCACTTAGAAATATCAATGCAATCATCCCCACCTAAATATTGGCAAATCAAACCCAACAAAGTATAAAAACAGGATAATACCTGAGTAGAAAGTGATGACTACCCCAGAAATTTAAGATTGGCATAATATCAGGATAACATTTAAAACAATTCACCTATTCTGGGGTTAGAAGGGTAAATCACAATAGAGTCAGAAAAAGCATCTGATTATAAAATGTTTACCTCCATTCAGGATTCCCCCAAATTCCCCAAAATTCAGAGTATAATGGTATCTCCTTAATGTGTTAAAAGGAGTCTATGAAAAAACATTAAACTTCCATTATAATTAATGATACAAAAATGAATGATTATTTGAAAAACTGAATTTCGATCAAGGGTTTCCTCTCACCACTATCATTAAACTGTATTATATAAGTTGAGAGTCTCTATTTATCAATGTCATGAAATAATCAGACACCTACAAATTTCTAAAGACTCTGAAAATTCTTAAATATTAAATAAATTTCATAATGATTGCAAAATAACAGGTCATTCAAGGTCTCTATAAGAAGGTCAATTATACTGTCATTTTGCTTGAAATGAGTAATTGGTACAAAAGTTTTATTTATCCTAACACAAAAAAATCAAATGCCTAGGTTCAAATTTAACATAATTTATGTGGGATCTGTATAAAATAGTGATGAAAAAAATCAAAGAAACCTCAGTAAATAGCAACACCAATCATTTATTGGTGCCAATTATATCCCAATTAAACTTATAGATGCAATAAAATCACAATAATAGAACAGCAGATAGATCAATATCCTGCATAAGCATAGATACAAAGATACAAATATCCTTAAATTTAATTCAACAATATATTGAAAAGATCATTAAGTTGATCAACAAAGTGAGATTTATCCCAGAGATGGAAGGATGGTTCAATATACACAATTAGTTAATATAATACATTACACCAAAATAATGAAAGATAAAATCCATATGATCACTTCAACAAACAGAGAAAAAGCATTTGATAAAATGCAACATCCCTTCATATATCCAAAGGAATTGAAATCAGTATGCTGAAGGAGCATCTGCACTTACGTGTTTATTGAGGTAATCTTCACAATAGCCAAAATATGCAGTCAACCTACATGTCCATCAATGGGTGAGTGAATAGAGAAAATGTGTGTGTGCACAATGGAATATTATTTACCCATAAATAATAAAATTTGTCATTTGCCACAACACAGATGGAATTGAAGACATTGCATTAGGGTAAAATAAACCAGGCACAAAGAAACAAACACTGGGTGTTTTCACTTATATGTAGAAACTAAAATACTGATGTCAAAGAGGCAGAAAATATAATAAATTGTTCTCAGAGCCTGGGAAGGACAAGAGGATGGGAAGGATGGAAGGAAGATGGCTAATGGATGTGTGGTTGCAGTTAGATTGGAAGAATAACTTCTAGCACAGTGGAATAACATATGGTTACAACAGTTAATTGAATATTTCAAAAATTGTCTGTAAAGAGAATCTGGAATGTTCTCAACACCTGTGTCCCTGGTGGTAGGTAAGCCCGTTTTCTTGGTCTGACTTTGACACATTGTACTGATTATTAAAATGATACACTGTATCCTTCAAATATGTACAATTATTATGCGTCAACTAAAAACAAAAAATATATATATATTTAAAACGCCAGCAGCGTCTTTGGATTATATTGGCAAGTTTGTTCTAAAATCTAAATGGGGACACAGGGTTCAGAAATGTCAAAGCAATTGTGAAAAACAATAATATATTAAAGACTAAAGACACTTAGTAACTCAAGCCAGAGAACATGGATGAATTCCAAATGCAAGTGATGTTTAGTTAATAGGATTTCATCAATATTGAATTCTTAATTTTTAGAATTGTGTTAATTTTAGGTAAGATAATCACATAGGTGGAATCTAAGGGAGGTATGTAGGTGTATTCTATGTGAAATTTCCTAAAATTGTTTCAAAATAAAAACACTTAAAGCAAGATGACTAAGACATAGTACTTTCTCCTTAGGAGATTTCTTTCTTTAAGTAGAAAGCATGGCAGAGTTTAAGGTAGGGGCATCTAATTTGACCCAGAATCATTTCAGGTGGCTAGATAGTGAAGGAAGAAATTGAAAGCTGTTTTACCTACAGTATTAAAATGATTACAAGACTATGCTTGAAAGTTTAGCATGCCAACTGAAATACAAGTAGCAGTGTTAAATATGCAAAAGAATGGCCACCATCCAAAAGGCAAAATATGCAAACTGTTGGTCAGAATGTGGAGCAATAGGAATCTTCAAACAATGATGATGGGTATATAAACACTGTAGCCACTTTGTAAGTGAGTTTGGTAACCTCTTAAAAAGTTAAACATAAACTTCATGTACAATGCAGAAATTTCACTCTTATGTACCAACCCAATTGAGATAAAAAAAAAAAACCTGCTCAACCAAAGAGGTATGCAAAGCACCAATATTTATAATCATCAAATCATTGAAATAACCCAATGGTCCATAAATTGAGGACAAAATGTGGTATTATTTAATAAGTAAAAACTATTAAAATAAAAAGAAATGTAATATAACATGGATAAGCTTTGAAAAAATATTATGCCAAATGAAAGAATCCAGCCACGAGTGGCCACATTACCTGATTCCCTTTATAAATATATCAGGAATATATAAATGGATATGTTTATAAACAAAAAATAACCAGGTCTCTGGTTATGAAGAGCTGGTGGAGGGAGCAGGGATTGGCTGTAAACGGACTTTTGGAAATTTCTTGAGATGATAGAAATATTCAAATTATATTTTTGATGACTGATGAACAACTTTGTAAATGTACTTAAAATCATTAAAATGTACACCTGCCATGGCTGATTTTGTGGTATCAACTATATCTTAAAATAAGTTTCACTAAAAATGGGAATTCATAGAGGTGTCTTCATCACATACATCATTGTACAGTTGCTATGCCAGGGATACAGGGCCAAGAGAAATGTCACGGACAGAGGATGCTGCTTGCTGTGCAGAGCAGTCTTTCAAACCCACAGTTCAGTTTTACATCTCATGAATTTTGCCATTTCCTGGAGGAATACCCACGAAACCTGTGCAGTGAGAGGGGTGCTGAGACTTGGATTAGAAGTTTAGTGCTGTTCATTAAATTTGTGATGTGAGGAGGATGTAAGGTGAGGGACCAGGAGCAGCAACTCTGAGTATCTCCCAAGCTTCCTATAGCTCTTCTTAAAGTTCTCATCTCAGTGATGTATATGTATTGTGTATGCATATGCGTGTGACACTTGTTTTGAGCATAAGATGACCACAAACCATCATCTTTAGAGTAGGAATTCTATTGTCATATGTTTTTTCATCTAGATCTAAGGTCTTACAGTGTTGCATGAATGAAGGTGGACAGACTTCCTCTTCTTCAATATACAAGAGACATAATAATGAACTCTGAGGGATCTTTACAGAATTAAGTAAGGATATGAGATGAGATTGGATTAACTGTAATCAGATAGGTCCTAATTTTAGGCTTCTTGGAACCCTGAAGGAAATACCCATAGAGCAGCTAAATCAACAACCACTGATGGTCATTTGGATGACAGATGATAAGCAGGGATTTGAGCTGGGTAGTCTGACTCACACACTCCTGCCCCACATTACCAGACATGGGCAAACCCTTAAGTGGCAAATTCAGGATAGTTTGGGAAACGAGAAGATGTGTGAGCCTGTGTCTATTTCCCCAGGACGGATCATGTTCAGTGTTCAGAGTAATATCAGATGTCTGCTTTCTGTCTCTCGGGACCTGCCTTTTATGCATAATGTGAATCAGAAATAAAGTGTAACTCCTTGGAATTTAGAAACCAGTAAAGAATGGAAACTAATATTAGAAGGTTTTCTTAGTGTATCTCCATGGGAAATAAAATACAAAAACCTAAGACATCTGACTTCAATGTCTAAGTGACATTTACCAAATTTGATTCTAGAAAATAAAATCTGAGCTGGCTCAGCAGGATGGCTGTGTTTTCATGGCCCCAGGGGGACATTCTGAATCTTCATCCACCAAACATGCATCTGATCTGCAAGAATGCTCTGTTGGCTGTGTTTTTGACACTTTTCTGTATCACTTTCATAAATTCCCTTTTCATATCTTTAGATAGCAAAATGAGATACTGATGAGGCGAGCCGAGAGACATGAAAGAAGGGGCAAAGTTAGCCTAATGGACAGAAAGCAGACAAATTATCTGATAACACCATAGAGCCAGGCTCAGCCAATGCTGATTTTATCAACAAGGGGATTGGATAACCACTTTTCTCCTCAAAAGAGGAGACAGTCACTTTGAAGTCACCTCAACATGGACCTTTCATCTGAGCTTTCACTTACCTAAACCTGAAATTAAAAATAGTTTTGAAAATCTCAAGGCTCCTTTTGTGAACAGCAAGCTTTATATTTTTAATTTCTACTTTTTTCTTGTTATCTATAAATATATACTAAGTGTTACCTAGGTAAAGTTTCTACTCATTCAGTAAGCAGTGCCAGGCCTTGGGAGCATGAGCAGAATTCCCAGCTGAACCAGTTAGTAGTGGCTCTATGTTTTGCTTTTTCTGTGTTTCCCTCTACATTAATCATTTCAATGTAATGAGCTCTGAATGTGGAGGTCTGGGTGCACTTGTTCTTATGTTGGAAGTAAATAAAGTAACTCATCTCCATTAGATTCTGATAAGAGGGATAGAAATACCCAGTTCTACAGAAACTCCAAGGTGAAATACTTTTGATAAAAATCATTTTTAATATATTCTAAGTAGTTGCTTAATGTCCCAAAATTTGGGGGAGAAGGAGCGTCTGTTAGACTCATTCCAAATGTATGGGACTTTGTCAACAAAGACTGTTTTTCTTTTTAACTTAAAGAATAGTTTAAAAATCTTAAAATCTTTCTATGATCAAAAGTTTTGATATTGCTATTTACCTTTGACTCCAAACTAAATAAAGACTGAGGATCACTAAACTTAACATTCAAAATCTGAAATACTCTAAAACGGCAAACTTTTTGAGTACAGACATGGTGCCACAAGAGGAAAATCCCACACGGACCTCAAAATGCAGATGTATTACAGTATTTTGTGAATTTACCTTTTGGCTACACTTATGAAGTATACAGGAACACAGATAAATTTTGTGTTTAGATTGATACATATCTCATTATGTATTTGTAAATATCCCCAAATCTGAGCAAAATCCAAACCTGCAACCCTTCTGCTACCAAATATTTTGGAAAAAGGATACTTTGACAGTTTGTTTAATTATTCTCTGTATTTATTTCTTGTTCCATAAAATAAAACTGATATGTAACAGCTCTCAAATAATAAGTGGTTAAGAGTTTTTGAAAAACTAAACTTAAAAATTGAAAATAAAACACCTCAGCCCCTCCATTTTGCTCCCTCTTCCTTCTTTATTCTACTCAAATTCTCTGAGACTTTAGGAGAAAGACTGAGGGTGAGACCTGTCTATAGTTTATATATAGTTTGAATGCATCCCCCAAGGGTTCTTGTGTTGAAATACCATTCTCACGGTGAGGTGTTGGATGGGTGGAAACTTAATCTGACAATGGTATTCATAAGTGAGTCTTTAGGCAGTGATTAAGATATAGTCATCAAAGAGGCTCCATAATTAAGATCTCATGGCTTTATAGAGAGAGAGAAGAGGCAGGAGAAGGGGGAAGAGGAAGAGGAAGAAGAAGAAGAAGAAAGAAGAAGAAGAAGAAGAAAAAGAAGAAGAAGAAGAAGAAAGGAGGAGGAGGAGGAGAAGGGGGAGGGGAAATACATGCAGGCAGGCATTCCCTTTCTCTTGCCATATGATATCCTACACCTACTCGAGACTCTGCCAACAAGGCCATCACCAGGTAGGACCTTTTGACAGTGGACCGGAACCAAAATAAACCTCTATTCTTTATAACTTACCAAATTTATGGTATTTTATTGTTAGCAACAGAAAATGGAGTAAGACAGAGCCCATAGCAAAGGTATAGCCAAATCATGTCTGCTCCTCTTTGAAGAGAACAGATTTTTAGTTAAAAAGTGAAATGTGTGTATTGTTTCACATCTAGAATGCACACGGACTTTGTTCTTCTTCCAACCTTATTAAATGCAACTATTTCCTAAGGCCAAAATTTTCATTCTGCTCAGACACCTCAGATACTAGACCGTAAAGGACTGAAGAACATCGTGCACTTTCAAAAGTACTTTGGACTGCTGATATTGTGAACTGTACCATATCATGGCAGCTATTAGTATATGAAAAACACATTTACCTACTAAAAAAATTGCTGTCAAACTGTCCACAAACAAAGGTTTATATGTTTTCCCCTACTGTGGATTTGCTATTTGCGCATCAATTTTATTTTTGGTAAAAGTTCTATGAAAGAATGGTGGTAATAGATAACAGAGACTTTAGGAAATTTTACAAAAAAGAAAAATATCAGATGAAGAAAATATCACCCATTAAATTTATGTGCAATGGAAATAGATGACTATTACTCATTTTCACTGATAAAATACCCTCCATCTAACACTCAGAAATCCAGGACCACGTGGAGTATAATTTGAGGACCACAGTGGGAAGGAATGGGTCATTTTTGTTTGGGTCACAGAGAAGACTGGAGAAGGATTAGAGTGACTCAGAGAAGAAGAGAAAGATTGTCAGATGGTCCATTATCTGTTTCAGGCTTCTAGCAGTTCGCCTTCTGTCTCCGTTCATTTTGGGTTTGGGAACAGGGGGGTAGTGTGTGGTGGAGCATTGTAAGCTGTTTCTTTGTAAACCAGTCTGATTTACTTGTATTTTAAACTTAAAAAATGTTACAACACACAGATAGCAAAGAGCACAAATCTTCAGTATAGATCTCAATGAGTTTTTGTTTTGTTTGTTACTAATACACACACCCTTATAAACCCTTATTGATTGAGGCAGAAGAAACTTTCATCATCCTTTGAAGCTTCCTGGCATCCTTTCCACCTTTGGAACCTCTCAGTCGCAGTGGGAACGTTGTCTGATTGCTGTCTCAAAGGACCAGTATATCTGTGGTTTGGATATGAAGTGTTCACCAAAAGATTCATATATTTTGAATATATGAATATGGGGAAATGATTGGATCAATGGGACTCTGACCCAAATTATGGATTAACCCACTGATAAATTCATAATTTTATGGCATTATTGGTAGATGGTGGAAACTAGGAGTGTGACCTTACCGGAGGAAGAGTGTCCCTGTCCCTGCTTCCTGACCCTGCTTCCTGACCATGATGAAGAGAGCAGATCTGCTTTACAAATCTCTTCTCAAGTGATGCAATGAAACCAGCAACTATCTAACTGAAACCTCTGAAACTGTGCCAAAATAAACCTTTATTATTTTAAGTTGTTTCTCAGGTGTTTTGTCACAACAACAGAAAAGCTAACTCACAAAATTTCAACTGCTTTGAACTTCACCTGTGGAATCATATAGCTTGTACTCTGTGGCTGGCTTCCTTATTACAACAGTTCTTAAGGTGTTTTAATATAGGAAGGAGTGATAAAGTCTGGGCTTTTCAATATTAAGGAATATTTAGCTAAAAGCTCCAATGTAACAATGTAACATTCTACTGGAGGAGCTAAGTGTTTAGTGAACAGAGACTAATGTGTGGATACCACAGATAAAGAAAGGCAACTTACACTATCACCAGTTCTCACTAATTGACGACATTTCCATTCCCAGTTTTTTCTCTGCCCTCAGTCCTGTTGGGTAATTAAGCCCCTTCTTTGTTACACCCTTTAATTTCACCTCAGAACAAATTTAGATATACAGAATCAAATTACATGACTCAGGTACAAGTGTTTCATAGTTGTTCACCTGATTAGTACTATGAATACCAGTTGTTCTTCCTCAATGAGATTACAGAATGGCATTAATCCTAGGCAACAGTGTTATCTTTGGGAAAATATTACAAGTTAACAAAGACAGCTAATTTAACTTTATTTTAACTTTTGGAAATATAAGTAATAATTTGAAAAAATCAGGAGCAATAATCCTATGCTGAATGACTTCCTGTTTCATCCACACAAAGGCCTGCAGGAATATGCCACAGAGCAATTTCTAGGTCAGAATAAATTAAAGTTTGTAATGCATTTGCCTATATTGAGAAAGCATAAAAAGAAATGAGGTAATTTTGTCAGGGTTTGATGCTCATTGTTCACTGAAACATAATGCAAGTTATGTCTTTGGCTATAAAATAAAATAATGAAGCAATATATTCCAAGTCGTTCTCATAGATTATAGGCTCAATATTCCAATTGTGTATATTTAATGACTCTACAGTGCTGATCACTTATTTTCAAATGGTATTTGGAGATAATAAGCTCGATTCTTTGCAGAGTGCTGTGGAATTTGCTTTACCAAAATGAAGGGTGAAAAAAAAAATCTCTTTACACTACCAGATTCAGTGAGTACCATACCAGAATCTTCCCTCCAACTTTACCCAGCAGCTTCTACTCCTGGCCTAGCAAACCCTAAAGGTTTTAGAGTCTTAAGTAAAATTCTACAGAACTCCAAAGCTGTCAATTCTTCACTAAACCAAGTAATTGCTTTTAATTGCTTAATATTAATTGACTCCTGAGCTATAAGAAAGAAAACCAAAGTCAGCTATAATGCAGACAGTAAAAGAACAATAATAATAATAGATTTTTGTGACAAATATAATATTTAGGCTCTATTCACAAACATCAAGTCTCAGGAAGGCATTACATTTAAAACTTTCAGAGTAAATTGAACGATAGTTGAGTTTATTTTCATAAAACTTACTATGCAGAATTATTTTTGTACTTATTCTTGCTTTCTCTATAACTCACGGTTCACCTTCAATTCCTGAAAACTCTTCAAGTGTGGGAAAAGATGAAATAAGGAAGATATTCTAAACTGAAAGGTGGAACATTGAAAAGGCATATAAATTCAAAATGTGAGGTCCCTGTGTGCCTCTCTAGACAATTGCTTGAGCCTAGATTATGTACTTGCATTAGTGCACCAAACACATTGTACAATTAACATATTAGACTTCATTCTATTGTACAAAAACAATCACCAATTTTTTAAAAAAGAAAAACTTTTTTTGGGAAAATTTATTCTGCTAACAGCATAATAAAGGAAGGATGTGAGAGAATGAAAATAGAAATATTAGTTGCAATGTTCTGCAGTATTTCCTGTCAGAAAAAGAATGATGAGCAGGCAAAAAGTATGAGGCAACACAATGGGAATGGGAGAAGGGATGTGTGGCACTTGCTGAGGATAAAAACGCAGGATCCAGAGGCTCTGGTGTGCACAGTCAAGTGTGATGGAGTGTGCTCTGTTTCAGGGATGGGTAGGTACAGCCAGTACTTTCCATGGGGATAAGAACTTTTCCTTTATTTTCTCTTTGATACACATTTGGAGTCACATTTCTACACAAAGGTGTTAAACAATTTTATCAAGTATCATTAACAGAGTTGCTTTATTCTTATATCTATGCTTTTTGCTGTAAAGTTGAAGCTTTATACTAAAAGCAGAATAACTGCACATATTAGTAATTGTATATTTCTCACCATTGCAAAGTAGTTTATGTCCCTTTAAGATATTAATACTGGGAGAATGGCAAAAAATACAAATTGACTTACATATGGAGAAAACAGAGTTTTTATTCTATCCTTTTTTATGTGTCTACCCCCAAAAAACCCATGGCCTGCATAATTTCATCAGATCTGAGCATGAGATTCTATCAATTTACCTGCCTTTCCAAATCCCACTGCTGTCATCACAGTCTTCTACCAAGTTCAGAATAACAATTTCTGCTCTAGCTTTTTCTGTCAATAACTTGTTGCTTTTGAAATAGATGGATCTGAGGTTTTAATTATTTTATACTCCCTGCGATAGAGTGTCCATGTACTTCTTTTTCATAGCATGTGGGTATAAACTATAATTTAATACTAACGTATCATTTCATCAAGTCTTCAGAACACAAGAAATCTGATAATTTTTGTTGACAGGGAAAACATATCTTTCCATCTATAGATGGAAAAGATAGATTATTCTGTATTGTTTGAATATAAGCATTATATCTAATAAAATCTGCCTTATCTTGCTTCAGTTTTTCTCCTGAATTTTCTCTTTAGTAAGGCTGTTCTTCATTATTACATATATGTAATTCATCACACATGTTTCACATATGTGGTTGATTCATTTTAAATTGATTCCCAAGAATCATTGTTCCTTTTATACTCCTTTTTTGAAATTCTCTTGGTGTTATTTGTTATTTGAACAAATTTGTAATTTGTCTAGTATATGCTATTCAAAACCCTGTAAAACCAGGTACTGGTTTGATGTAGGATTTATGGTAATTTAGACTTCCTCTATAGATTTCCACAGTTCAATCAATAAAAGATTTTGTCTTAGTTAGTTTAGACTGCTCTAACAAACCACTGTGAAATTTGTGGATTAAACCACCAACATTTACTTTTAAAGTTCTGCAGTCTTACAAGTCCAAGATCAAGGTTCCAGTAGATAAGGTCCTGGTGAGAAGTCTTCCTGATTTGCAGATGTTGGTCTTGTATGGTGGATCTTGTGTCCCTTTCTCTTTTTATAAGGGCACTAATCCTATAATGAAGTCTCTACCTTCATGACCTAATCATGACCCGAAAACCTCACCTTGAATATCACCACATTGGAGGTCATATTTCAATATTTGCAGTTGGGAAGACACAAACATTCAGTAAATAGCAGAGGGTTAGTAACAGATTCTTTCAACAGAGCATGACAATTACTCAAAAAATTATGATTAGCATGCAGACTTGACACAGCTGGATAAGTGGCTCTCAAAGTATACTCCTAGACCCATGGCTCAGGAGCCATTTAAAAATGCCATACCAGAGTTAGGTCCAGACCTATAGCACTGGACATCTTCAGGTGCTACCTAGGGGCTGTATTTTAACAAGTCTACAAGAGTAGGATGCATGATAAATTTGAGAATCAAGTCACTAAAAGGGCATAATTATAGGGAGAAAACAGCATAGTTCTGACAGTATTCATTGTCAAAGAATAAAGTTGTTTAGGGAAGAAATAACAAAAGTAGCACATTCCTTCCAAAATTATCTAATCTATAGAATAATTTACTTTCTTTCTTAGCTCCTCCAGAGAATGAGTAACAAAATAATTCCCTTGTAGTCCTCTCAGAAATAACATTTTTGTTTAAGGGACTAAATTTAATTTTTTCACCTCTGTATTATATGTAGTGGTTGCTTTTCATGACGATAAATAAAGATATTGAGAAATAACTTTAGAATATGTTATCACTTTTCTCAGATGAAAGGTAAAGTTTTCATAAGGGTACACAATTAGAAG
Organism: Castor canadensis; assembly: GCF_047511655.1. NCBI lineage: Eukaryota > Metazoa > Chordata > Mammalia > Rodentia > Castoridae > Castor > Castor canadensis. The sequence goes on from NC_133400.1 coordinate 93,371,314, forward strand.
CATAAAAATGAAGTCTACAATAATGCTATTATTATCTTTATGACATCTTAAGTATCATTTATACAACTTATTATAATATCTGTATTTGGAATATATAATAAATTTAATAATATTTTTCTTTTCCAAAGACTCATTTTTTAAAAAAAAACCTGCCTTAATAAAATTCATCATAATCACAAAGATGCATATATTTAAGAAGAATAATTGATTTTAAATATAGAACCATATATACAAATAAGTTTTTCAAATGCAGGTAACTAGTTTATCAAACACCAAGAGACAATGTGGCTTAGTGATACTGTCACTGCAATTTCTGATTTGGGCATTTTCCATCTCAGAAAAATACATCATTATTAATCACTCTTTCAAGCAGCTGCTGCATATGTTACAATTTTTGAAACTGTGGATATTCAATAGTGAAAGAAGCAAATGCTAGAGACATTTTCACATGCTTGTCTCTCAAATCAAGTTTGAAAGTTTATCTCAAATATTTAATTAATCATAAAATAGGAGTGAAATTAGAATAGTGCCATTGTAGTACAGAACATTTATCATATCATGTGGACACATAGTAAAAGGTCTTTTGTTTTCTTCAGGTCTTAAAAAGGAAAATGAAGAGAGGATTGTCAATTCTAAAACAGAAGAATTTATTATAAAATTACTTTCTTGCTTGCATATTTCCTAAGCTAGTTCTGGACATGCATTGCCTTCCTCATGGTTTCTTCAGTCTCCAAAATAATGGGTCTTACCAGAGCCCGTATCAAAGTGCCAATATTCCAGCCCAGAATAACATGAGACAGTAGGAGGAAGACACTTCACAGGTGGCAGGGAGGGGAAGTTATTATTTTACACACAAGGATATGCAGAATGAAGGTCAAAAATTCATACCAACAACCCCCAGAGCTGGTTCATCTGGGATGAGAAGATTACAATATTCTACGCTTCCTGATGCATTGTAATATTTCCATTTCCTTGAATTAGAAATCATCAACGAGTTCTACTAACTTCATTCATGATATTTTCATTAGTGCCTCAAAGAAGATTTACACAGTCAACAAATACTATGTACAAATTTAGAGATTTCTAAAAAGTCACACTCAGAATTAACCAACTCAATACAATGGATACACATTTTCATAGATTACAGGCACAACATGCTGTGCTGATGTTTCAGAACAGTCAGAGTGCTGACACTAATTTTAGATGTCGGAGGAAAAAAGCTAATGGTAACAATCTGTTATCTATATCTTGTGATGAACAGGTCCTGTGTTACTCAGGTTTTACATCACTGTGACAAACTACCTGACACAGAGAATTTAAGGAGACAATCATTTTATTTGTTCACAGATTTAGAGGTTTTAGTCCGACATTTTGTGGAAACCATGGTGGACCAGAGCAGCTCATACCATGGCAGACAGGAAACAGCAGGGCAGTAAGAGGAAGGGGTAAGGGCGTTAAACCCCGAGGATACCCCTACCTGGTGACCTACTTCCTCCATCCTGACTGACCCCACATTCTACAGTTCTACCACCTTGCAATGGTTTATTCAAATTTTGTATCCAATAATGGATTAAACCATTCATTAATCAGAACCCTCATGATGTGTTTGACAGATACTCCTAGAGGTGAACTTTACTAATTCAGTGAAGTTGGTAATCAAAATTCACCATTATAAGTCTACTCCTTCTCACATCAAGGCCTAAACACTTTTCCTCAAGTGGTAACATCTCACCCCTGCACTCTTCCTACATTCCCTTTCCTCTGCCTCCTGGCTACCATGATGTGAATTGCTCGACTCCACTATGCCTTCCTTGCCATGATGGACTGAAACCATGATCCAAATTAAATCCTTCTTCTTTCAGGTTGTTTCTGTCAGGTACTTTGTCACAGTGACAAGAAAAGTAATAAAGATATTTTTAGAAAAATACTCCTTAACTCAATATAGTTTAAAGATACCACTTTGAAATCTAGTCTTAAATCTGTCATATTAGTGTGGCATTTAACAAAATAAATGACTTTTTACAAAAGGAATACACTAAAATTCATACCTTACTATGTATCCAATGTTGATGTGGACCAACTTAAATAATCTGGGCTGGTCTTGAGCTAACAATCTTCCTGCTTCAGCCACCTGAATGCTGGGATGCCCCCATGCTTGGCTAAGAAGCAAGTCTTACAGGACAGATTTGAGTGGAGTAAAAACAAGCTTTAAAATCTGTTCGTAGCTGTTATGGCTTAGATGCCAAATGTTCCCCAAAGACTCATGTGTTGAAGCCCCAGTTGATGGCAGAAGTAGGAGGTTGTGGGACGTTAGGAAGTGGGACTTAGTAGAAGAAAGGTAGGTCTTCAAGGGCATGCCCTTACTTGGAAATCCTGGGATCCTGGTTCAATTAAATAATTAGCCTTCACTTTCCTACTTTGAAAAATCTATTTTCCAGCACTGTGGCCCCCTAACGTATGAGTTCACTACAAGTCTCCTGAGACATAGTGAATTACAGGAGATAAAGATGAGAAGTTCACAGATGTTCAGCAACTTATTTACTCCCTTATTCATATATTCAATATGTATTCTAGCATGATTCCATGCTGCAGGCACTATTGTAAATTGGAGGCATACAATGAATGGGTCAGATATGTTCTTTCCTTGTATGGTAATGTTTGGATTTCCTTCTTAAACTGAGATGAAGACTTAACCTCCCACTTTGTATTTTGTTGCAAAACTATAAATTTTAAGATAAATAATCATATTTGCTTAAAAGCATTTATGATTTGCCAGTCTGAATATGAAGTATGAATGTCTTTCTATAGCTGTGCCACCTTCATAAGCTAACATTTACTAAGTTTTTCCAACTATGGAGTTAGGATTTATTAAGAGTTATAATATTCAACGTTCAGTCATATTAAGAATTCATCATTTCACTGAAGAGTTTTGTTTAATTCTGCAACTAATTTAAAGGACAGGAATCCAGAGCATCTGCAAGTTTCTTTGCTAATGTGATATTATCAATTTTCAGTTAATGGATTTTTTGTAAAATAAATGCCATATCTATTCATGGAAAAGTAAACGAAAAAGAACATAGGTCTATTTTCCATTAGTCACTTAACATAATAACTATGATTGCTAAGTTTTCTCATGCTTAAATTCATCAGAAAAGTCCTGTGTGGATAGGATGTCTTATTTTTCATCTATATTCCTAAGTAAAATGTACTGATTATTTTACTCAAAGAAGCAAAATGCCTATTAAAAAGGGCATTTCTGATGCGATATACTACAATTCTGAATTAGAGGTGAGGTGAAGAGAAAGGTTAAACATATTTGTTGCTATTTCAGACACATTATCATTTTATATTGAAATTTTTTCAATAATATGTATAGTGAAAAGATATGGGTGAGAGAATACATTTATTTAGGTGCAGCTATGCTCCCTTTAAAATGTTACTTTAAGATTTATAGTTTACATAGGAATGTTTTCTTACAAATAGCTAGAAGGAAAAAGAACACAAAACAACATAGCTAGAACTATCTAATTATTTGAATCTCTCCTAGAAACAGTCGAACTCAAAGCTCTTTCTCTCTTACTCTGCTGTCTGTATGCCATGATGTGAGACTGTCCTCCACCCCATCTCTTTCCACCATGAGGTTCTGCCTCATCACAGACCCACAGCAATAAATCCAACCCACACCGACTGAAACCTCTGAAACCATGAGCCAAAATAAACCTTTCCTCCTTTGAGTTGTTTCTCTCCAGTATTTTGTTACAGCAATAGAAAGTTAACTAGCACGTGAAAAATGACACGTGAGAGACCTGAAGTAACTGAGAAGCAGATACGAGACAGGCAGAGAGCGCTCCAGGGTTGGAGTTTGGTATATGCCCGGGATATTAAAAAAGGCAGAGATTTACAGACTGAAACTAAATGAATGAGGAGGGGAAGTAATAGGAAATGAGACCTGCTATGAAATGAATATGTACTCCCAAATTCATATGCTGAGCTCCTAACCCCAATAGGATGGTATTAGAAGGTAAAACCTTTGGAAAATAGTTTGGGTGAGGTCAGGAGAGTGGGGCTCCAGGATGGATTTAGAAGAAGAAGAAACACCATGGAGCCCCTTCCCTCTCTCTCTGTGCCATGTGAGGAAAATCAAGAAGACAGCCATCTATACAAGTCAGGAAAAGCATCTTCACCAGCCAGTCAAATTAGCAGAAACCTTGATTTTTGGACCTCCAAGCTCTAGAACTATAAGAAAATAGTAGCAGCCCAGGTGGAATAATTCAAGATTATGATTCATTGACTCTCAAGTCAATGAATTCAAATTATGTGGAGCTCAGAGATTAAGTCAGCTCATGACTGTTATTCAAAGATAATTGTTGATAACTTCTTACTTTGTTCTAAAAGTAAAGCAATTTGGATCCCAAAGACACAATGCCTCTAGCCCACTGTAATAATCTTTTTCATGAGGTGGGTGATGAAGGGATTTGAAAAGTGTAATTATTTGAATTTTATTTTAGCAGAATCATTCCGAGAAATGGAATGAAAACAGTTCAGTAATCAGAAAACTGTGTTAAGAGCAAAGTAGTAAATATTTTAGACTTAGCATGCCCTACTATTTTGGTCACAAAGTCTCAACCTTCCTCTTTGTAGCAGGAAAAACAGTCATAGGCCATATGTCAACAAAGTGTGGTCATAATTTAATAAAATTGTATTTTGGGTGCTAAATTTTAAATTTCATATATTATACATTTGTCACAAAAATATTCTTCTTTTGATATTTTCAACCATTTAAAACTAAGAAAAACATTATTAGTTTAAGGTTTAAACAGAAGTGGGTAAAGGGGTTAGGTTTGACACACAGACTTAAGTTTTTCCTGTAAGAGAATGAAGTGGAGAAGATACAAATAGAAAGACCAGGCAGAGGCAGCTCTAATCATCCATGTCAAAGACTGTGGAGGTGAAGATGTAGATAGTTTTGGAATTATTTTTAGTAGTACTTGTTTGGAACTCAGGGATTGTGCCAATATCCTTTGATTGGCATTTCCCACTCTAGCTGGGATTACAAACATGCATCACAACCCCCAACTTTTTCTGTTGAGATGGGTTCTCACAAACATTTTGTCCAGGCTGACTTCCAACTCTATCCTTACTAGTTTAGCCTACCAAGTAGCTAGGATTACATGTGTGAGCCACAGGTTCCCAGCTAAAGTCAGAATACGAGCTGGGTGCAGTGGAAAGACCATGGTTCAAGGACATCCTGGGAAAAAAGTTCATAAGTCCTCTTCTCAATAGAAAATGTTGGGGTGGTAGTGCATGACTGTGATCCCAATTACAGCAGGAATGCCCGTAAGAGAACTGTGGCATGAAGCCCTGTCATTCCAGCTACAACAGGAATTATGAAGAAAAGGATTATAGTCCAGACCAGCTCAGGCAAAAAGGGAGCCCATATCTCAAAAATAACCAGAGCCAATAAGTTTGGAGGCATGGCTCAAGGGGTAGAGCACTTGCCTATTGAGCACATGTCCCCAAGTACAAACCCAGGAAAACCAAACAACAACAACAAATAAGGCTAAATATGGTTTGAAAACTTGTTTTGAGTGTTTGGGTGTAAATTACACAAGGTGAGAGATTGAAACTTCTGAGCATCTGAAAAGGTATAGTTTTCATACTTTTTCATAAGGAAACCTCCGGTGGTAGAGGTGAGATTTCAAGTGGAGGCTTTTTGAGCTGAAAAAAATGAAGAATCCAGTTGGGGACATATTCATGTTTTGGTTATTATTTGCTATCTAGTTGCAGGTATGAAATATGTAGTTTAATATCTAGATCAGGAATAAAGCAATATCAATTTAAGAGCTATCAGTATAACAATGGTTTACTACCCGGAGCTAAAATGCACAATCCAGGGACATAATACCATGAGAAAGCAAGATGATGCAAGGGCTGAGCCCTGAGATACTCCAGCATCCCAGGATGGAGTCTCGGGAGGTCGCCAACAAATGAGTTCCAGAAAGCAAAACTCCAAACTGAAAAAATAATTATTTTTCCAGAACGAGACTGTATTCCACACTGTTTTATTTAGAGAAGGGAAGTAAGAATAAGCTCTTCAATGCAGCAGGGAGTTTGTTGGTAGCTACCTTTGGAGGAGGGTGGAAGTGCTGGGTTCAGCTACCATAGGATTCTGGAGAATGGAAATAAAGGCAATGTGTATGAATAAACCTGCAGAAGAAATTTCTGTTTGTAGGAAAGAGAGAAAAGAGGTGGTGACTATAAAATGTACTGTGGTGAGAATTAGTTTAGATTTACTTGTTATGAAGTAAAGAAAACCGTATAAAAATCTCTGAGATGTTTATCATCTAAATTTGGTAATTATGATTTTTGTCACATTTGTTTCATTTACCTCCATTTTATATAGTATTTTGAAGCATTATAAAGCAAATATTTCATCATTATTATACAGACACATATTTCAGTAGCATCTCTAAAAATATCTACAAGTTCCTTATAAGCACAATGCTTTACTAGATCTAATGAAAGTGAGAACCTGTCTTCCATATCGTGGAATGCTCAGCCCACAGATAATGTTGCCTTTCATTTTAGGATGGGAGACGTTGTGTGTTTGCACGCTGAGGGTAATTACTTCATATAGAGGGAAAATGATGAAGTGGAAGAGAGACGAGATCCTGGAACAAGAGTTGGTGAAGGTGACGGGTGCCCATGACCAGAAGTTGACCTTCGCTCAGAGCACACTTGTTTGTTGGTAGTAGAGAAAGACAAAGATATGGCAGCTCATAGGAAGATGGGCAGGTTTATTTGTAATATAGGGTATGCTTTCGTGACTCTCTCTAACTCCAGCTATTATGAATTTTCAAATTCTAATTTCAGGAGAAAGGATTGTCAAGCAAATGCCAGAGATTTCAAAGACACAGTCCTGCTAATTCTTATGCAGATGAAAAATGGCAGTATCAATATAGTTAAGTTCAAAACTCTGTTTAAGACTTATTTTCTTTTTTTTACAAAAAGTTGACAGTGTTATATAATTTCTCAAAAATGACTTTATTTACTTATTTCAAGAGGAGTTATCAGGTCAGGTTGAGAAATCTCCACCACTGCATACCAAAGAAAGTAATTTAAAGTTTTATATTGTTATATTGGTCCTTCTCCATCCTAGCTCTAAATTTAATTTCCTCATTCTATTTGTTACACCATTCCAGTGTCTATTCTTTTTTGTTTCAGTGAGGATAAGGCTATTGCTAGGATTAAATTTCTTAAAAAATTATGATGTCTCTCATGCCAAACACTATAAAAAGTCAATTGTATCTTTTTCCGTGAGTCTGAGACACAATATTAAATCTAGTCAAGAAGCACTTATCACAGCTCCATCTAGATTATACGGGTGGAATGTAATTAGAAGATGGTGTTCACAGGGACATGCACAAAGTTAGGAGAGATTAGTAAAAAATAACAGTCTGCCTTCCTCAATAACAATTATTTTGAGATAGTCTGTGCCTACCTTAATTAAGGCTGGTTTTGATTAAACCCACGGTCATTTGGTTTCTTTGAAAGCTATTGTCAAAACCATTGTATCTTTAATTCGTGGGGCAATTTAATGAAGAAAAGTAAAATACAAGAAAGAGAGTCAAATTATCTTCAAATTCAATATTTTGGAGATAATACTAACATCATGAATAATAACCTGTGGCTGCCACATACACACCTACAGGCTTGCATACATACCTAAATGTAGATAGATAACCTACGGTAAGTGAAATAAGTATCAGTTTGGTCCCCATTGCCTCACGTGCATGTGGTATACAATTTTCCTAATGGACAATTTTCTGCTTTTAAAATTTTGTTTGAGTTTCCAAATGAACTTTAGGGTAGACTTTTCAATCTCTGTGATGAATGTCATTGGGATTTTGATGGGAATTGCATTAAACATGTAGCTTGCTTTCGGTAGTATTGCCATTTTTACAATGTTCATTCTACCAATCCATGAGCATGGGAGATCTTTCCACCTTCTGTACACTTCCTTGATCTCTTTCTTCAGCAGTTTGTAGTTTTCATTATAGAGGTCATTCACATCTTTTGTTAAATTTACCCCTAGGTATTTGATTTTTGGGAGGCTATTGTGAATGGAGTTGTTTCCATATATTCAGTCTCAGTTTGTTCGTTGTTGGTGTATAGAAAAACTAATGGTTTTTGTAGGTTGATTTTGTATCCTGCCACCTTAATGTAGCTGTTTACAGTATCTAAGAGTTTTTGGGTGGAGTTTTTTGGGTCTTTAAGGTATAGGATAATGTCATCTGCAAATAGGGATATTTTGACAGTTTCTTTACCTATTTGTATTCCTTTTATTTCTTCTTCTTGCCTAATTGTTCTGGCTAGGAATTCCAGTACTATGTTGAATAGGAGTGGAGATAGTGGGCATCCTTGTCTCACTTGTTCCTGATTTTAGTGGAAATGGTTTCATTTTTCACTGTTAGTATGATGTTGGCTGTAGGTTTGTCATATATAGCCTTTACAATGTTGAGATACATTCTTTTTATTCCTAGTTTTCTTAGAGCTTTTATCATGAAGTGGTGTTGGATCTTGTCAAAGGCTTTTTCTGCATCTCTTGAGATGATCAAGTGGCTTTTGTCTTTGCTTTTACTAATGTGCTGTATTACATTTATAGATTTGTGTATGTTGAACCACTCCTGCATCCCTGGGATGAAGCCAACTTGGTCATAGTGTATGATCTTTCTGATGTGTTGTTGGATTCAGTTTGCCATTAATTTATTAAGGATTTTTGCATCAATATTCATTAAGGAAATTGGCCCATAATTCTCCTTTTAGGAGGCATCTTTGTCTAGTTTTGGGATGAGAATTATATTGGCTTCATAGAATGAATTAGATAGTGTTCCTTCCCTTTCTATTTTGTGGAACAGTTTAAGGAGAGTTGGTATTAGTTCTTCCTTAAATGTCTGATAGATTTCAGCAGTGAATCCATCAGGTCCTGGACTTTTCTTTTTTTTGGAAGACTCTTAATTGCTGCTTCAATTTCTTTTTGCGTTTCATTGAGTCTTTGTATAGTTTTTTTGTTTTCTATTTCATTGATTTCAGCCCTTATTTTAATTAATTCTTTCCTTCTGCTTGTTTTGGGATTTGCTTGTTCTTGTTCTTCTAGGAGTCTGAGATGTAGCATTAGGTCATTGATTTGAAATCTTTTGTCCTTTTAATATATGCACTCATGGCTATAAACTTTTCTCTTAGGACTGCCTTTGCTATGTCCCATAGGTTATGCTTGGTCATGTTTTCATTTTCATTAATTCATAGGAAACTTTTAATTTCCTCTTTTATTTCATCAATGACCCATTCGTCATTGAGCAATGTGTTGTTCAGCTTCCAATTCTTTACAGGTTTTTTACTGCTGTTTTTGTTGTTGATTTCTAGTTTAAATGCATTGTGGTCATATAGAATGCATGGGATTATTTCTCTTTTCTTATATTTGTTGAGGCTTGCTTTGTGTCCTAAGATATGATCAATTTTTGAGAAGGTTCCATGGACTGCTGATTTGGAAACACAAGAGATTGCGAACAGCCAAGGCAATACTCAGCAAAAAAAAGTAATGCTGGAGGGATCACAATACCCAACTTCAAACTATATTACAAAGTAATAGCAATAAAAACAACATGGGACTGGCACAAAAACAGACATGAAGACCAGTGGAACAGAATAGAGGACCCAGATATGAATCCACACAACTATACCCACCTCACTTTTGACAAAGGTGCCAAAAACATACAATGGAGAAAAGACAGCCTCTTCAACAAATGTTGCTGGGAAAAGTGGTTATCCATCTGCAAGAAAGTGAAACTATATTCATGTCTATCACCCTGAACTAGTATCAACTCAAAATGGATCAAGGACCTAAATATAAAACCTGAAGCTCTGAAGTTACTAAAGGAAGGAGCAGGAAACACTCTGGAACTAATACGTATAGGCAAGGACTTCCTCAATACAACCCCAGCAGTCCAGCAACTAAAAGAAAGGAGGACAAATGGGACTTCATAAAATTAAAAAGCTTCTGCACAACAAAAGAAATGATCTTTAAACTGAAGAGCACCCACAGAGTGGGAGAAAATATTTGCTAGCTACACATCAGACAAGGGAATGATAAACAGAATGTACAGTTTACTTAAGAAACTAAACTCTCCTAAAATCAATGAACCAATTTAAAAATGGGCAACTGAACTTAACAGAACTTTCTCAAAAGAAGAAATTCAAATGGCCAAAAAACACATGATAAAATGCTCACCATCTCTAGCCACAAAGGAAATGCAAATCAAAGCCACACTAAGATTCCACCTCACCCCTGTTAGAATAGCCACCATCAAAAACACCACCAACAACATGTCTTGGCAAGGATATGGGGAAAAAGGAACCCTAATCCAATGTTGGTGGGGATGCAAGCTGGTATAACCACTCTGGAAAAAAATTTGGAAACTCCTTAAAAATCTAAACATAGACCTGCCATATGATCCAGCAATCCCACTGCGGGGGATATACCCAAAGGAATGCAACACAGGTTACTCCAGAGGCACCTGCACACCCATGTTTATTGTGGCACTATTCACAATAGCCAAGTTATGGAAAAAACCAAGATACTCCACTATTGATGAATGGATCAAGAAAATATGGTACTTGAACACAATGGAATTTTATTCAGCCATGAAGAAGAATGAAATCTTATCATTTGCAGGTAAATGGATGGAACTAGAGAACATCTTTCTGAGTGAGGTCAGTCAAGCTCAGAAGACCAAAAATTGTATGTTCTCCTTCATATGCTGACTTTAGATCTAGAGCAAATGCAGCAATGTATCACATGATAAGGGGAGAGCACATTTGGGTGATATAGAAATAGGTAGAAAACCCAAAACACAAAAGCGTTTGATATCCCCACTCCAAAGGAGCTAATACAGAAACCTTAAAGCAACAGAAGTTATCATGAGAAGGGGTCAGTAACTAGGGTAAAGATCAGTTAGAGATGAATCAACATGGGTCATAACACGTGCACACTAAAGCAATGCTAGGAATATTTCTGTATAGCTCTCCTCAACTCAACTAGCAAAAACACTTTGTCTTCCTTATTAGGCTTGTCTCTTTCCTTCAACAAAACTAGTGATAAAGGCAGAACAGGATCTGCCTGGAACTGAAGAGGGGAGGGAGAGATGGTGGGGGAGGGGGACGGGGAGAGAAATGACCCAAGCAATGTATGCACATGTGAATAAAAGAATAAAAAAAAAAGAAAAAAAATTCATTTGATTGAGGCTGCTAAGTATTTTGTTACCTAGTTATGTACATTGCTATATAATATTTTCAAATTTTGGGCTCATATTTGTTTCTTATTGCATCAAATATTTGGAAAACCTTTCTTTTCTCAAAAAAGATACAACTCATAACCTATTCTTTATTTTAGTAATTTTATTTATTTTTCATCAAAAATGATGAGTATTTTCAATTTTATTTTTAAAAGACTCAACATTCACATAGATATTGGGAATTCCCATATATCCTCTACCCTCCTCACAGTCTCTTGTTGTCAACATGCACCCATGACAATGCTAGTTCATCAAACTGATGACATCACCATCATTATTACTCAGAGTCTATAGTTTGTACTAGGCTTTGCACTTAATTTTCTACATTCCAGTGTTAGGATGAATGTATAATGACATGAATCCACCACTTTAGTATAACACAGAATAGTTTGGTAGCCCTGAAAATTCTATGCTCTGTTTATTAATCCCTCCCCCCATTTTTGCTGTGCTGGGATTTTAAATCAGGGCACTGAGTAGCTCTACAACTTGAGCTACACACCCAGCACTGTTTGCTTTAGTTTGTTTTTCAGATAAGCTGTTACTTTTTGCCTAAGACTAGCCTTGGATCAAGATCATCCTAACTCCACCTTTCATGTAGCTGATGTTGCAGATGTGAACCACGCTGCCCATCTTTGTTTTTGAGATAGGTCTCACTGATGTTTTTGGCTGAGTTGACTTCAAACCATGGTCCTCCCACTGCTGCCTCCCATGTAAATGGGATTTTAGGCAAGCATGACCACTCCTGACCCCTTGATCTATTTTTTTAATAGACTATGTTTTTATTGTTGAGTTTTATGAGCTTTTGTATGTTTTGAAAAACAGTCCTTTATTTTACACACACACAAACACACCACATAGATGGGTTTTACAAATATTTACTCCCTGTCAATAGTGCTATCTTTGCATTCCTTGACATTGACCCTTGTAGAGCAGAAATTTATAACTGTAGACCAGCTTCTCACTTTTTTTGACATGGATCATGATTATTGATAGCTATAAAATCATGACCAAACTCAAGGTCATCTAGTTTTTCTCATGTGCTATCTTCTAGCAGTTGAACAATTTTATGTTTTACATTTAGGTCAGTGATTCATTTTGAGTTAAAATTTTGAAACACATAAGTTATGTATCTAGAGTCTTCATTTTTCAAGTGGATGTTCCGTTTTTCTAGCATTGTTATTATAAAGACCATCTTTTCTTTATTGCTTTTCCTCTTTTGTCAATGGCTCATTGACTATATTTGTGTAGTTCTGATTCTAAGCTCTCCATTGTATTTCACTCATCAACTTGTTCCCTAGACTTTACTTCACTGACTTAGCTCGTGTAACTTTACAATAAGTCTCAATGTCAGGTAGTGTTGGTGGCCCAACTTGTTCTTCTTCTTCAGTATTGTCTTGGCTGTTCTGAGTCCTCTTCTCTCCATTATCTATAACCTTTTAAGTATAATAAAAAGTACTCTATTTAGCCTCCTGAAATTTCTCACCAGTTATCACCATTAATTGAAAAGTCCAACTCTTGTCACATTTTAAACTAAAATATTTATCATTCAACATATTTCCTCTACGACAGTGTTTACTATTGGCCTCTTCATTTTTTTCTGCCATGCTTTTTGTCTATTCATTGTTTGACCATCATTTTGACATGCCTTCATTCCTGGTCAGGACACCATGTGAGTTTTGGGGAAAACAGACCACATATCGGGCTGAGGGACACAGGGAAGCCATGATTAAAGGGAGTTCAGGAATTTGGAAATCTCTATCAGATCAAGAAGCAGAGAAACAGAGATTACAGTCAGCAATTCACAAAAGTGGTTATTTTGGATTGTGTTTTATAATAGAATTTAATTCAGTTTGAGCAGAAGTTACATGTAAGAGAACAGTAGTAGATGGCACTGAAAACTCATGTGTGACCATGTTCTGGGTATCTTGGAGACAAGACTGAGTTGTTTAAGCTAATTTGGTAGTCAGTTGGGCATTACTGACTGTTTGATAATGTGATCATTATCCACCTCACTGACAATTTTATTCCCTCAATAATAATTTTAAAGCATTTGGCAAAAATTGAAACAAAGGATGCCAGATACCCTTAAGGATTTCTGGAGCTTCCTGATGTGCATTTGATACTTAGACATCTCAATATGACAAATATAAGTGATTCAAGAATCTGGAGATTCAAATTTGATAGTTTCAATGTTATATGGAACTACAGAAAATGTGAAAGTTTTTATATACCAAATTATGACTTTAAACACTTTTCTACAACTCCCCCCAAAAAGTCTGATGATAGTGTCCATATCCACTTTTAAGCAACAAAATATTGCACTAATTTTATCATAATATATTTTTAAATTGAATTGGCTATTTAATCAATAAGATGCTTTTAGTTAACAAGATGTGTGATGCTGTTTGTTATTAAATGATTAGAAAAAAAGACCCTCTCTAAAAGAAAAGTCAAAATTGTGTGATACTGAGAAGCTATAATAATATATAGCCTTACCAAAAAAAGACACTTCACTCTCATTCATATAGTCTGGCACTGATCTATAATAATAAACATATGAATCTTAAACTGAGAGGGAACTGTGAGAATTAGTTGTCATGAGAAAATCAATGACATTAATTTTCAAAAACATTTCTGAAGCATATTTTTGAAATTTGCACATTAATTCACAAGCATTCATAGATATTATTGCTCTAATACTTCTGTTAGAAGCAAGTGCAACCCATTCTTAACAGAAATAATATATAGATATTTCACAATGTACTGCCTTTGTAATGTTTGTTCCCTTTATCTGTCTCTTTAAATACACATTTTTATGTGCCTTGAAATTTCATCATGGAAATAATATATATCTGCCTAACAAATATTACTTTATAATGAAGAAATAGCCACCCTAAACATTTCAACCAGCCATAAAATGTTCTAACCTTTAAATAACAAGTTAGCTTTAATATTGTTATTGGAAATAGTTGAAGATCTAAGTCACTTGCATTTTAAAGATTATATCAACACTCTGTTTTGACATATTGACTAACTTCTCGGCAGTGAGAAACCATCTGAAGTCCTTGAGGAGGGTAGGGTAGCTATAGCATTAGGCTCAACTGTGAGAATGGAATGGATATGTTTTCGTCATAAAGCTCTAAAATAATGATGCTTTTCTATGATCTTATACTCCAGAACAGTACAATAAAAGTGTGCACATACACAAATGCATGCACAGTATATAGATTTAGTAGATCGTTGAAAAGAAATATGATAAAGTGATCACATTATAGCTTTGGAGATAATTAAATATAAAGATGAATGCTGAAGAACATGGATTTTTCTTATCACACTGAAACCAGCTTTGAGGTTCTTTAATTTCAGAAATTGGGAGATGCAGGATTCTCTGTGATGAACAATATTCTTACTGAGATAATAAAAACACTGTGTAATTACATACTGTTTTTAAGCTGTGCTCTTGGCAAACATAGTGTAACAGCAGGCTTCTGACTTAGCCATGATTTTTGTTTCATTTGGAAATATTCATTTATATGTGCTAAAAAGAATTACAGTTTTTAGAATATATGATGATAAAAGCAGATGAGCAGAGGGTACATCTAAGTCTTGCAGATTATTTTCTTTAGAAGAACAAATATACAATTGTATGTTTATTTTTATAAATAGTGTCTCGTATATTCTTTCATATTCATTTATTTATATATACATTCAACAAACTTCAATTTAATATCTACCACATGCCAGAGATTTTATTAGTGTGTAAGATAGGGTATACTAGCTATTGAAACAAATAAAAGGAAACATAATGACAACACAAACATTTGGAATTCAAGCTTAATATTAAAGAGGTTTATATATATAGTAGTGTTTGTCTGAGATATTGGGGTTTGGCTGCTATAATCAGTCATTTAGGGTTCTAGACTCCTTTTACCCATGAGTCCTACAATCCCCAACACCTCCAAGTTTTCTCCTAGCTTGGAGAGAAACCTGAAGCCTTTTCCTAAGAAGACAATGACACTGCTATCAGAATGTGCCTGCTATCCTGGGACCACAACAAGACCAGAGCAAAACCTGTCTAGGGACACTGGACCTCCTAAGAAACAAAGGGACATTGGCACAAAGATGCTGCCCAAACCAGACAACGTGGGCCTGCAGCTGCGGGGAAGAGTGTGTGGGACTGAATTCCTTCTCAGTGTATGAGCTCAAGTGAAGCAGATACAAAGAAGGACAATAGAGAGCTTATCAATGTAGAATGATCCCAGAATACAAGATTTAACAACTAGGCAGTGGCTTGGGCAATCACAAGCATGGCTCTTAGAACAATGGAAATAGTGATAGCTGCATGAAGAGAAGAAGAAATGTCAGAATTGTCAATATAAGACAGAATCAAAAGGCTCAGAGAAACACAAGTCCCACTGAGAATAATACATCTGTCTCTTAAAACAAATTAGGAAACAAAGGTGTTTTAAAGCAATGGAAATTTGTCATTTTGCAATTCTGGAGATCA
This sequence comes from Castor canadensis, assembly GCF_047511655.1. Taxonomy (NCBI): domain Eukaryota; kingdom Metazoa; phylum Chordata; class Mammalia; order Rodentia; family Castoridae; genus Castor; species Castor canadensis. The sequence goes on from NC_133400.1 coordinate 93,387,172, forward strand.
AAACTCCCAATTCTGTGTTACCAGGCAAAATCAAGGAGTCTTAGGGCTAGCCTTTTCTGGGGGACGTGGGGAGGACCCATTGTCTTGCTATTCCATGTTTCTAGAGCTGCAGTCCTCATATTCTTTGATCCATGGCCATTTACCCATCTCTAGAGACCACAGTGTAGCACTCTCAGCTTGGCAGAGAAGGCCTTCTGTGTTCTTAAAGAATCTCCTTCCCATTAGAACCCTTGTGTTTATGGATAAGGCCCATGTGGATAATCCAAGATATTCTCCCTTAGTTGAAATCACCTCTATTTGTAGGTTTTTGAGAGATTAGAACCTGAGTATCTGTGAATACCATTCTTTAGACCACCACACTATGTAGGACTTGAAAACCCACTTTCCGTCTAAAGTGAACTCTGTAGACATTGTATTTCCCATATAAATAAGGAGTATGCTGAAGGCAGAGGATTGCGCAGTCATGGTGTTGTTGATTCTTCACTCCAAGCCTTGGCGATGTTACTAGATGCTGTTATACAACTAGGCTCAATGATAGCAAGGGAATGATAGGATTCCAACAGAATAGTGTTAATATAAATTTGGAAACCATATAATAAATGAATGCCTTACTGAGGGCTGGCTCCTAGACTGTCTATTAGTCAGTGCAGACAGTGGGGAATAACTTCCCTAGAACCTGAACTTACAAGTATAATTCACACAAACAACACCTAGATTAAGTGGCCTGGCCTGTGGAGTCACAATGGGCCAGGTCAAGTCTCTAACATTGCCTTGCCAGTCCCCTTAGCCAAGATGATTAAGAAAAAAATTTCTAAGGACAATACTTTAGACAGTGTCACTGCTAAAGAGATAAAGGATGCACAAATCATGATACCCATCATGTATTATTTTTCTTTACCAGTTTAGCTCCTACAAAAGTCAGATGAATAGTCAATATAACAATGGCATCCCCAATTTCACTTGTCACAAGTTGCATGGTATTTTTCCTATAGCTGACCCTGAGTAGTGTGGTCCTTCATCAATCTGGGCTTATCATCAATATCCAATATAACCATTAGAAACAATTAGAACACTTGAAATACACCAGAGTATACATTTATAGTTTTCCAATGAACTGCATTGATTTTAACTTTCTTTTTTTGTAACATACTTGAAAAAGGTCTGGGTCATCTATATATCCTGAAGAATGTCTCAACTTTCAACTATATGATATTATGTTGGTTGAACTCAATTAGTAAGACTCTTAAAGGTAAGAAATAAACCCTAGAAATATCTAAAGCATATCAGCAGTGCAGCTTTTAGGGATTTGGAGTCTGGGTATGCCAGGATACATCTTACAAAGCAAAGATACATTATTTCATCTTGAACATCCCATCAGGAAGCTTGGCAGGTCTTTTTGGTTTGGGTGCATTATATTCCATACATAGACACTGCTACAGTCCATATTTCAGGTAAAATAAAAGGCTATGAGCTTACACTGAGTCTAGAGCAGGAAATATCCACGAGATTCAAAAAATCACTAAAAGCAGCCTCTTGAATTTGGAACTGCAATCCAGCAAACTCCATTTTATAAAAGCTATCTGTTGGGAGAGAAATCTGTCTTGTAACATGTGTAATAAGCTCCAACAAAATCATGACAGGATAGACCCATCAGTTCTGGAACAAGGTCATGCCACCTGCCTCTGAGAATTATGTACACTTGGGAAGATAGCTCCTGGTAAGTTACTAGGCCTTCCTCTGTCAAAGTACCAGACTCCTAGCCAGCACTACCCACTACACACTGGCTACTATCAAACCCATCATGTTGCAAGGCATATGGGTTTAACAGTGATCTATCCTAAGATGAAAGTGATACATCCAGGATCCATTTTATTGCCTTGCTCAGTCAATGCCTATGGTTTCACAGAGTATTAAAACTGACTGATAAAGAGGAAAAAAGCATGATTTAGATCTGGTCAACACTGAGCATAGATTATGGCTACTCAAAGTGGACAAGTGGACAAGTACATGTCCACTCAAAAGTCACCTCGAAGGACAACAGTGAAAAACCTTAATCCTGGGCAGAGTTTAGCACAACTAATTTTGTGTTAAGACAAATAATTAGTAGAGAGTGTCCTTAGAAGAAGAGTCAGAAAAATCACAGAGAGAGAGAGAGAGAGAGAGAACAGAGAGGAATTTGAAGATGTTAGCCTTAAAGTTGGAGCAAGTCACTATAGTGAAGGATGCCAATAGCATTTCAAAAATTTGAATAGGCAAAGATCAGATTTCCTCTTATAGCTTCTTGAGGTACAGAAGCCCTACCGAAACGCCAATGATGGCTTAAGTGAAGCTATATCAATTTTTTCAAAATAAATTGTTAATACCAGCCTTGTAATATAATGAAGAGTATACAGTCTGATTTTAAGGAGGATCTAGTACATTGTATGCATTTGATCAATGCTTGCTCTAGGTGTGGCTGTTCTCATTGATGAGGATAGTAACTGCCTTGATGCAAAGAGAATGTTGAGATCAATGTGATATGAAAAAATAAGATATTGTATCCTATTAACCCTAAACTGCAATAAGACACATTGCCTATGATAGGGATCTAAGGCAGCTTATATATGTGTTGGAAGCCTTGTGTTGGGAGTGAAGTAGCACATTTAATGATCAGTGAGGTAAGCCAAAATAGAATGTTTATGTCCCTAGAGGTCATGACCATTAGGTATGCTATCCCAGATGAATGCATTAACTTTTCTGAATCATTTACTTAATTATTTTTAATTATGCTATCTGTTCTCCTTAATTTGCAAGATTGATGAATGAGCTACAAATGAGGTGCCATGTGTGCAAGACATTTACAAACCATAAAAAATGAAAAATATTAAAAGACAGAGAAATATAAGCTTTGAGCAGATTTGATGTCCCACACTTGGAGACTATAAAACATTTGGATCTAATGTACTCAGGAAATAGGTCAAATAAAAACTAGGAATGAAATATTTAACACACTGATTTTTATCATTAATTTCATTTGTATTAAACTTACTAAAGGGCTGCATATGGTATGAAAGAAATTTTGTGGTATCAAGGCTGTCTCACTGAAAACAGCATAGCAATAGGTCTAGAATAACACTGACTCAAAAGGACAAATGGACCAGGACCATTGGTAACTGTGGGCAAACCCAAGATGAATCCAAAAAGTCAAATACATTCTCTTACAATTTCTTTCTTGGTTTTGACAATCATTTTTTTATCAAACTGTGGAATCTTTGAAAATCTTTCTGATTTAAGGTAACATATTCATTTATTACATCTTTAATAATTGATTGCTCAAGATTTAGATAATATTTAATTTCTTTGGAAATTTTTTTAAACCTGGAACTCAACAAAACAAATACCACATAGTTAATACTGATTCACTACTTCCAGATTTGTATTGAATGAAGCTGAATTTTCATTAGTAGAAACATTTCTTTGTCTTTATATAAAAGAAAAGAAAAATAACTTGTATCCATAATGAGTAAATTAGTATATATAATTTTTTGCTTTCTCAATGAAGATTATCTTTTGCTCTTTCATTTCTTTTTCTCCTATTTGGGGATAAAGAATTAAAGGTAAACAACTCCTCCCACTACATTTTCAGTAGTAAGTTGAATGAACACACTTGAGCTAGAAGAGGAATCTCCTCTTACCCATTGCCCTAGGTGATGTTATCTTAACATGACAGATTTTTTTTTCCAAGTTTTTTCCTCTCTCCTATTTATGCAAGGAGAGCATAATGTTTTAAGTGGCAGGAGGTAGTAACTACTTTGCTGAATTATCTTTCCGAAGGCTTGTCTTTTCCTGGAAGTTCAGTGTTTACCACTGAGGGCTCTAAAACTTCCTTTGTCTTGGTCATTAAGCGAGAAGGCTGGGCAACCTCAGTAATTAAAAAGCTCAATCCACTTAAATCAAGAGGGTTTCCTGTAGCCAGTGGTGCTGACCAGAATGCTCTGAGCAGGAGGGAAAGTTCCAGCTGAGAGAGGTTTTTAAAGTTTAACTTGAAAACATGCTTGCAGCCTCTGATCCCCTCAGGTGGTTGCTTGTCAAATATGTTCTGCCGCCATTAGCTGGTCTGGGGAATAATTCGTCTGCCTTCAAAAATATTAAGTGAGAATCCATGCTTTCTGACTCAAGGAATAGGAGCCTGCAGGACGATTTGAGCATATAACTAACTGGACCATGAAAAGAAAATTAACACCTGCCACAGTAAATGCACCTCTTTTTCTTATATTTTAGAAAGGACCATCTTTACAATTTTGTCAAAATCAGTATTTTTATAGCTGACCTGCAGAGTAGAGGTTGAATCTTCCTAGATTTCTGGGTTCTTACTTCGATCTTAAGATGGTTTGTAAAAAAGAAGTTGAATACTGATCTATTTTTAAACATCATTTCATTTTTTCTTCACCAAATAATCCCATAACTGCTGCGAAAATATTCTGGACATGAAATACTTTAAAAGCATTTTTAAATTTATGATAGTATCTAAATAAAATTAAAATAATATGCATAAATATGTTAAATATAGTGTGTGCCTGTTGAGCAATTAATTAATAAGTACTTATTGAATCCTATGTTAGACAAAATGGAGAAAGTTACGTGCATGAAGTTTACCCCATAAACTTACAAGAAAACAACTATGTGGACATGCCTCAAGTGGTAGAGTGTCTGCCTCCAAGCACAATGCTCTGAATTTAAACCCCAGTACCACAAAAAAAAAAAAATCAAAAAAACACATAATAGAAAAGGAAAAAGAAAGAAAGAAAATCACCATATGAATATGATCCTAAGAATATGGCAAGGTCTATGTTACTTAAAGAATTTGTCAGCACGTCTCAGATTTACAAGTTAGCCTGTTGGTTAGAGGATTTTAAGGGAAGGCATGAGAATATTTCCTTTGTCCAACCAAAACATGGTGCTAACAAAAGGTTAGGCTCTTCAGTTTAGCTCCTTAAAGTCCTGGGGATTTTGAGTCACAGAGGAATGTGCAACCGAGGTAGAATTCCACTTAGTGGCAAATTCTTATGTATCTAATTAAGTGGAGAGATTGCAAACTTGCAAAATTGAGTAAGGAGCAAGAGTTCAATCATTTGTCTAAATAGATGACTCTTAGAAAGCACTCCATTTCTATTGTACATGTCCCAAACCTTTTATCCCAAGCTTTGAGCAAACACTTTTATCAATACCATCACTTATAAAACATTGACACAATAAGAATACTAACCAAAACAAATGCTGGGAAAGACCTGAGTAAGACAAAGATCCCTGCCTTCACAATACAGCTAAGAGCTTCTTCAAAGAGGTAGCATGATTCTACCTTAATCACTTAATTAAAGAAATGGCATTTCCATAGCCACATGCGCAAAAAAAACCAGGGAGCTGTTTTCATTCCAGAGAGTTTCAAAGAGTAATAAATGTGAGTGATTATTTCCATAACATATGCAAATTTTCCTCCTCACTATGTTGTTAACTTAGGTACAATTATTATAGATGATGAGATCCCATTATTTATTCCTTCAGTGAGTATTCACAAAGCCCCAAAAGAAATGCAATGATGAGCCATCATTTTTGCTCAGTGAATGCACAGTCATCACACAATTCACAAACGCTCTGTTTGGAAGATGAAGGCTATATACAATACTTGCATTGCTGAGGAATCAGATAAAAAGTGTGAAATTAAATGACCTAATTTAAAATATGTATTATTTGCCTCAGTGTACACTGGCTATATAACAAACATTACAAAACCCCAAGAGGATGCAAAAATAAGCATTCATTTGTCTCTTCTTGGTTGAGTTTAGGTGGGTGGGTTATTTGGATGGATAGGGAGGTCTGGACAGGGCGGTTCAACTCCACATCTATTGTCCTCATACTGGGCGTGTTCTTGTGGTTATGGCAGAAGGGTTAATAGGAATATAGGAAGCTTGCAAAAGGAAGTCAGACTTCCCTCATTTGGTTGGTCAAATGGAGTCACATGACTGATGCAGTCATGTGATATAGAAATATATTCTACTCCTTTAGTTAGAGGAAGTCCAAAGCCAAACAAGAGGGAAAAAAATGAAGAATCAGAGGCCAATAATATGGAGAAGTTTTTCCTGCTTCATAATCTTCAGAAAAATCATCTTAAGTTTTTCAGAGATGTAGGAAGTTTTTGAAATGTCTCCCACCTAACAACTGCCTGTCCCTAATAGAGCATGTCAAAGTCATTAGAAGGGAAGAGGTATTTCTCAAACCTGAGAATGAAAAAGCTAGTCTTACGGAAGCTGAAGATATCAGTTTATCTTATAACAATGTCACAATGATACAAATGCTATCACAGGAATAATGACAGACCCTCTGTTCCTTTGCTCTATTTAAGGGTATAAAGACAGGTGAATCAAGAAAGCCTGAGACACTCAAATATGCCTTCCAAACTTCATTTTCTGAATAGATGGCTGTAAGGAGTGTTAGCAGAAAGAAAACATGCTAGTTTTAAATTCTCCTCTAACTATTAATGAATGATCTTAAGCAAAGCCATATTTTTCCATATTTCCTCAAAACATCCTCATCAAAGATTCAATTGTGATGTTTAAAATAGTAAGTTCAATGACTCTATAATGTTTCTTATAAAACTGGCAGAGGAATGATAAAAGTAGAGAAGAAAAGGGGACTTTAGAAAATAGAGATTAAGAACTGCATAACATTCTATTTCTCATTTATTTTGTACAAATGTGCATGTCAAAAGTTGACATAGATATCTTTTATTAGTTGCAGCATTGCTTAACTCAAGGAGAAATAAAGGTAATGTAATGTACCAATATGTTTGTGGAAAGGGAAAGATAACATTAAGCTATTTGAATCATTAAATTGCCATAATATCTTTGATTTTTTAAAGGTTTTGGTAACTCAGGTGCAATGACACACCTGTAATCCTAGCTAATCGGGAGGCTATCTCCAAAACTGCTAAAACAATAGGGCTGCATCCTGGCTGAAGTGGTAGAGCACCTGCGAAACCACAAGGTCCTGACTTCAAACCCCCCATACAAAAAAAAAAGTACTTGGAATGCATTCCTATTTGCAAATGCTCTCATGGACATAATCCAAATTCAGAAAAGTCTTAGTGACATCCCAAACCAATCACTATAGAATAATATGAAAAAAGTTAGTTCTTAGGTGATGCACATTTAGGTGAATTCTGAATTTAAGGAAAGGTAAGAAAAAATAAGTAAAGTTCAGCTGAGGCATTCAGCTTGACAAACCCTGCTTCTGCCCTTCTGAGAAGGGTACAAAGCAAATGGGATAATTTCTACTTGAGCATGAGGCCATTGGCAGGTATAATCTTAAAAATCACACACCCTGAAAATGAATTTGGGGCCAAATCAGATAATTCAAGCAAAACTACCTGGATAATAAAAAAGGAATTTTTTTTTCCAGATACAGTTTTCCTTCTAAAAGGAAATCTCATGAATACAGTTTGGGTGCACAGTTTCTAAAGACCTTGCCTTTTGTTCGTTTTTGTTTTTGCAGTTTGGGTTTGAAGCAAAGCTGAGAAGAGTTATATGGGAATTTGAAGGCAGCCCCATGTCTAGAGTCATGCTCCTTCATTGAAAAACATACTGTCCTCTAAATACCTGCCAAACACTGGGTAGAATCATGTCTATGATAATGACAAAGTCAACATTTCTGCTCCTTTAAAATGTGTGGCTTGCTCAAGTGATGCAAGCACAACTGATCTATCAATAGTAGATCCAGGGAAATCCATGACCATTGATAATTTAACAGGAAGACACATTGAGGGACCTGGAACACTGTCACAGAATAAGCAAGGTTCTTGGATTGGCTTCAGTCCATTGTCACTAGAGAGACTGAAAGACTGGGGGAGGAAAAATGATTGAATTCCCTTCAGGTTTTCTGTTCCTGGGGATTTCATGCTATTTGTACGTTTGAGGAATGGAAAGCCTCCCAAGTCTTTGTGAAATGAATTGTGAATGGTAATGGCTGCCACTGTCTACTCAGATTTATCCCTAAACATCCCATCAGATCTTCTCAGATTAGTGATTTAATGAAAGGCATAGCCTATCATTTGGAATTTGATCTCTTTATACCAACAGAAGATGTTTATAATGTTTATCAGTTTATTTGTCCATTAATAGTTTGAAGAGATCCAGTGTTTGTTCTTTTTTCTTGGCAGGGGAAGGATTTTTCTGAGACAGGCTATGTAGTCCAGGCTGGTCTGGAACTCATTATTCTCGTCCTGGAATTTCTGTTGTGCAGTATCATTCACAAACCGATATTAGCTCTTATATAAAACTTTGATTTATCAATTAAGAACTTTTGTCACTTACCTTTCTTTCTCTTAAAAAGGTAGTATATAAGTATAGATGATATTGTTTAAAATGATTGGATTTATAATCACAGTAACACAGTTTACAAAATAGTCTTATTTCTGTACTTGAAATAATAAAGATGCAAGTCAGTTTTATTTTGGATTAGCCACTTTTGTTCTTTCTGTTTGTCAGACATTTTTATAATTTTTATTTACATGTGACTATAAAAATGATCTAATATAACTTTGTACTCTCTACTTTCAGACAAGATCAATATAGAAGTTTTATTTTAAAATGTCCTACTTTTGTCAAATTATGCTATTGTTCTTCTCTAGTGCTCTCTTCTTTCAGTTTTTAAATTTTTTCCTTCCGTAATGAACAACATTCCATATTTGACAATGGATAAATGGACATTGCACGAAAGCTTTAAACATACTTAATTACATACTCATAGTTTAGTCTAATAAAATGATTAGAAATAGTATACTCATGCACAATAATTTTTAAATAACCTCTTTGATTCTGGCACATGAATATTAGACATGGAGGAGAAAGCATGTATATCAAAATATCACTCTCAAACTTTTTCCATAAAAGGACATTTCTGAATTCTCAACTTTAGTAGACTCTTAAATAGATTATTAACTTTAAAGACTCGGGACAGTTTATACAAGGTCATCAATAATATAATATAATTACTACTATGATATGTATGGTCTAAAAGACATCCTTAATTCTGTTTCACTCATTTATTTATCATTCATCACAGGACAACTTTCTGGTTTCTTGTGCAAAAGTAAGGTTTTTGCAAGCTCCAGTGAACCCTTAGTTTTATAGTGTTGCATTACACAATCTATTAGCCTTTCTACTTAGCTAACATTACTATCAGCATGCATTATCAGTTGTAAGGAAAAGTTTTACTCTACTGGAACACTGTGACGGTACACTTTTGAGAATTCTCTGTGCCCCAGAATATTGTGTCAACCTGTTATGAAACATTGATCTCCAGATAGTGTGATACCTCTGATGGATGGTTTGTGCATTTTTGGGTACTTGTCACCTGCTGGCAATGGTAAGGTGTGATTGAAGCAATGACTTGGATCCTTGATTCTGGGAGATTCTTGTGGGTCTGACATTGCTACTCAGTTCAAGCCTTCTAATCAAAGGCTTATTTGAATAGGAAAGACCTTAAAAGCTGGAGATAATGATTTCTTCTGAGAGACTTAAGATACATTCCCTTTGGTGGATTTAATCCCCACATTAATAAACTGAAACCTCCCACACTCTAATCCATGGAGGAGATTCACTTACATTCCACAGCAACCAGTAATCTCTCCCTTTGGGAAAATAGACAGAAATGATAGCAGTTGAAGAGAATCTGTGTTCTGATTTGGGAGTTTCTCCCCCTGTAACTCTACCCACTGCACTCACAGGCAAACCCATATTAGTTTGGGATACAAAAAACTAATACAGGTGACTGTTCAGATGGCTGCTTCTTTGCTGTGAGTAATATACAATTTTTTACTCTGACCCAGAGGTCTTGCATCTACTGATAGTTTCTGCATAGGAAATTGTGGTAGGCCAACTACATAGCTTTGAAATGGGATAAAATATCAGTGTCTACAGTGTGAGATTTAACACATTTATGTATGCATAAAACACATCTATAGCAAAATATAAAAAAGACATGATATCTGGGCTGACCACAGTGAAAAACTGATTTAAATGTTTACTTTTATTTCTAAGGGCACATGTGTCATATACATTATGAATATGACCAGAGCTATTTAAACGTTCCTTAAAATCTCTTGAAAACTTCCATGCTGATTTTATTTATGACATTGCCTGCTAAGCAACTTATCAGGCAATGGAAGAAATTAGAAAAAAAGGGTCAGTTTGCTTGGAGTTGGAAATATTAAGGTCAGAATTTAAAAAAAGCAAATACATCAAATGGAACATATCAGAACCCGTGATAGCTAAATTAGGATGTCAAGACAAATTTAGCATCAGAGGTCACAATCACATAAGCTGCTTTATAATAGAGCTTCCAAAAGAGACAAGGACAGAGCAAATCCTTGAAGTTGGTAGAAATCTTCCCCTCTTTCTGGTGCCAGACAGTGGTGCACTTGAAGTCAGTGCTCTACCCCTTCTGCTACCTGCACATCAGCAGAGCAGATAAGATCACTTCTGAGTTTCATCATTACAATTGCGAGAAGACATTCACCTCAGAATGTTAAAGTCAACAAATCTAATCTGATTAAAAGAATTATTCCATTCTAAGTAATACTGTTCTTATATAACATTAACTCAAAGCCAGTGAAGATTTTAAGGCACCTGTAAAATTACCATTAACTGATCACAGTGGCCCCATTAAGAGAGGGCTACATTTTCCTCCCCCTAGCACAACTGTGTGCTCATTCTACAGGAAATTTGCTTTCATTTAAAAGTTACTGTATGAAATTTGCTTATGAGATTAACTGGAACCTGAATCATTTATTTTTTTCAATTTGTGGTGTTTAAAAATGTATTGTGCAAGGAAATGAGTTTATTTTTAATCAAGAAAGCAGAAGTTCCAACTCAGTGAATGTAATGGAAAAATCCCAACAATTTGTTTTTATAGGTTTTTTTCTTGAGATTTTAATATCAATATATTTGACCTTAATTTACCTCTAATGCTGAAAACATTTTAACATTCAGGTTCTCCTGCATGAGCAGCTTTATTTTCTAGAAAAAAAATATGGTTTTGGAGTCTTTCATATCATTGCCTTGGCAACCCATTCCTATAGTTTCTATTATTTTTCAAATTCAGCTCATTTCAAATAAATGTCTTAGGAGATGATAATAACTAATATATATTTATTATTCACTTTGAGCCACGCACTGTTCTAAGTATCTTATATTTATTACCTTATTTTCTCTTCTCAGTGACCCTAAGAAATAAATACTTCCATTTAGCAAATACAGAATTTGCATTAGACGTCAACTTCTTCCTCAAGTTCACAAAGACAGTTTTACAAAAACTGACATTTCAACCAAGGTCAGACCCTAGCTCCCAGCCTGTGAGCCAGTGATGACTTCTCTATGCTTTCTTGTTCAGGGTAACCTCAATAAGTAGTTTTGAACAGCTCTTTCAATTTCTCAATAGCAAAAGCCAAACGGAGACACACACACATGAATACAAAATGTAATTTCCCTTCAGCTTTAAGAAGATGATTAACACAATTGGTAAATGGTTCTATGAACTATTCTCTCTCTCTCTCTCTCTCTCTCTCTCTCTCTCTCTCTCTCTCTCTCTCTCTCTGTGTGTGTGTGTGTGTGTATGTGTGTGTGTCTGTGTGTGTCTGTTTTTGTTAGATACAATCTCACTTTGCAACCTGGCTGTACTTGAACTTGCCATTCACCTACCTCTACCTCTTGAGTGCTGAGATTACAGGCACAGATCACCAGGCCTGATAACTATTTCTTAAATAAGGAAGAATTTTTTTAAGACAGCTTTTATAGTGAAATGACATCTGACAAAATCACAGTCAAGCTGAGACTATTTTTTAATTCTGCAAATTTTGGTGTTGGGGGAAATCACATTGTTGGAATGTAGTGAAAACAGTATCCAAAAATCATAACTTCCAAATATATCCACTTGCCTCTCCTCAGCTCCATTGCTTTCCAGTATTTTATTTCCCAATGAATGGAGCATGCATCTTTAGAATTACATGCTCTGCCTTTCTTATTCCCATGTTTAATTTGTCGCCAATATTTAGCATTTTTGCCTCTTAATTGACTTTCAGTTATTCCAGTTTCTCTGTCTCCAACACTACTATCCTAATGAAGCTGGTGACATAACTGTGCTCACAACTGCAAAGCCTCCTAAATTTTCAAATCCTATCCTTCCCCATCCCCAATTCCACAACCAGTGTACTTCACACACTGCATCCAGAGTCAAGGTGTCAAAACACAACTCTGAATTAGTCACCATGCTTATAATGAATCAATTTAAAAATAAAACAAGTGATCACTTGATGCCTGGTCAGCCTGAACTACAATCCTCCTATGGTCGTCCTATTTGTGCTTTCCTGCATATCTGGGATGACAGGCTCTCAGCAGGCATACACTGCTGGGCTCAGTTATTGGTTGAGATGCAGTCTCAGAACTTTGAGCCTGAGCTGCTCTCAAACTGTGACTCTCCTGATCTTCCCCTCCCAAGTAGTTAGGATTAGAAGCTTGTACTACTGTGCCCAGAAACTTTTTAACAACTTTTGCTTGTGTCTAATTTGCAATCACTTTAAACAACTTTTATGGTGAACACATCTTCTCTTTCACTTGATATTAGTTTTGCTGAATAATTTAGATATTTGCCCAAATTACTTAACAATTTGTTTGCAATTATTTTACAATTTTGCTTCTCTTTTGTGTATTTTTTTGACAACTAATGACCTCTGGACTTATTACTGACCCCCTAATCCCCAAGAGTACCCTGCTTCTCTTCCTCAGTACCTGAGAACTTTTGTGTCTTAGACAAAATTTTACCTCCACAATTCTGTGAGTGGGGATCCTTTGTATGGTTTGCTGGAATTGCCATTGTCCAGGGCATCATCCAGACCAAAGTCCTCATTGTCTTCCAGTTTGACCTTGAAACTCATCAGAGCCTCACACTCCTGGGCTTGGTACTGATTCTCTGCCCAGGTCTGTGCCCCTTCCAACTCCAGGTGCAGCAACCCTGTGAGTTTCTCCATCTGCATGGCTCAGCTGGCTTCCATGATCCTCAGGCTGGTGTCCATGCTGGCTTTCGGATTTCTTATGGAGTCCAGGTGGATCACTAAGGACTGAAACATGTAACTCAGCCCCATTAGTATCATCTCAGAAACTGTGATCTTGTCAAACAGCAAGGTGCTCTTCCTTCCCTGGGACCAGCACTTGTCCAGCTTCTTTGGGTTCTTCTGAGCCAATTCATCATGCTTGCCCTGGATGTGTGCCATCTTCTTGCTGAGGTTCTGAGACTTGGGGCTGTCCACCTCCATGGTCAACCCAGAGCTGGTAGTCTGGGATCACTGGACAGGCCTTCGACTTCCTCCTCATGGCTCTTCTTCACAAATAACACTTCCTCCTTGACAGCCTCAATTTCTGCCCCCAGCTGCAGCTGAATGCTATGATGTTCCAAACTGACTTTGAAGTGTTTATGCTTTCCATAGATGGGAGCATTGCCAGTACCATCTCATACTTGACAGAAGTCATCAGTAGCATGATGAAAATTGTCAATTTTCAGGACAATGACAGCGTTTTTCACACAGTTTGCAAGAATCTGAACCCTCAGCTCCTCAATGGTCTTAAAGAGTGACCAAGTCTATGACCTGAGACCTTCTCATCTAGATGTTCCTGAGTTTTTCTATCAAGACTCCAATTATCAGTCTCCAGACTTCTCACTCCATACAGATAGAAGACCAAGTGGTTGCTCAGGTCTTGTGTGGTCTTCTTCTTACTCTGGATATTGCCCATTTCTGCCAGGTCCCTGGCTATCCACATGGCCAGACCCTTAGCTGCTTCAGAACCTGGCACAGTAGGACATGGAAATCTGGTAACCTGATGGCTGCACTATTGATCTACCCAACCTGTGCCTGGGTGATGGGTAGGAGCACTGGGACCGGTAGCTGGTAGAAAAGATGGTGGAGCATGTGCTGAAGCTCATCTGTCAGGAGAAAGAAGATGAGAGACCAGAACTCAGGTTGGAGTTTCCTGTATCAAGTTTTTTGCAATATTAATTCCATTACAAGCAGAAAGAATTACAAATGCATATCAGGAAGGTAACATTCTATACTGGGACCACATAGGGTACCATGAAGAATTTTGGTGGTGAGAACCTTGGAAATCCATTCTTTTAGTAATTTTGAGATGAGTAATATATTATTAACTCCAGTCATCATGCAGTGCAATAGATCACTAGAACTGATTCTTTTAGTCATTGATACTTTGTACCTTTGATCAATATCATCTCTTTCCCAGTCTCTTCTATTTCCTCCCCTAATCACTCAACCCCACCTCTGTCTGTGGTAACTACAATTCTACTCTCTGTTTCTATGATAGCAACTATTTTATAGTATGAGAGCAACTCTAATATAAGTGAGATAATGTACTATTTCTTTCTGTGCCTGACTTCTTTCATTTAGCACAACACCCTCTTATTCTATCCACTTTCTTGTGAAGAACAGACTTTCTTTTTACTTAATGCTGTATAGTATTCCATTGTGCATTTCTGTCACATTTTCTTTATCCATCAATCTGGTGGTGAGCACTTAGGTTACTTACATATTGTGACTATTGTGAATAATGCTGAAATGAACATGGGACAGCAGATATCTCTTCAACATACTGATTTTAATCTCTAGATGCATACTCAAAAGTGAATTTGCAAAATCATATGGTCATCATATTGTTAGCATTTGGAGAGAACACATATACTATTTTCTAAAATGTCTTCACTAATTTCCATTCCTCTCAATGTTTATCAAGATTCCCTTTCACCATACCTTCATAGATACTCTTCTATTATGATATCCATTCTGTTGGTTGCAAGTCAATTGCACTTGTGGTTTTAATTTGCATTTCCTTTAAGGTTAGAGATGTTGAGCATTTTCTTTATATATCTGTGGGTCATTTATATTTCTTCTTTTGAGAAATGTCTGATATAATCTCTTGCCTAGTTTATAATTCAATCATTTGTTTTCTTGAGTTTATTGGGATTTTTTGACTTTGTTTTATTAAGTTGTTTGAGTTCTTCATATATTTTGGATGCTAGCCCCTTGTCAGATTTATAGTTTGCATTTTTTCTCCAAATTCATGGGTTTTCTCTTACTTTTTCTTTTTTCCTTGCTGCACAAAAGATTTTTATTTGAGTTACATATGGTCAGCTGATTTTTTGGCAAAGTACCTACACCATACAATGGGGAAAAGACAGTCTCTTCAATAAACAGTGTGGGGAAAACTGTCATTCATATGTGGAATTGTCTCACATTATATACAAAAATCTACTGAAAATGGATAAGAAGCATAAACATAAGACCCAAAAGAGTAACTTTGATTGAAAACAAATTTAGGGGAAACAGTTACAACATTGGTCTGAATAATGGTTTCTTGGATATAAACTATCTCTTTTAGAATTGCTAAGCTAACTACATATTACTGTTAATAAAATTCAGAGAGCTCTGGGTTACTCCATAGTAAGGGAGGCTAAGTAGAGTTTTCTAGGGAGCTTGAAAAACATGTTCAAAGAAGGACATTCCCAGTCTATGTAGGATTAGAAAGCAATAAAAAAAATCAAGAATTTGGAGCATTTAACAAGGAAGAAAAATCATCAACAAAATTAACAGAAGACCAAATAGCAATGCTTTAACAGTGTGTTTATAAAAAAAATCTTTGTTTCAGGTATAATACCTGGTAACACATAATAAAAGCTACATAAAACAGACTATACCCAACATTATACTGGATGGGGGAAAACTGAAAATATTTTTTCTAAAATCACAAATGAGACAGGATTTTCACTATCACTACACTTATTCAATATGCTGCTTGAATTCTTAGCCAGAACAATAAGGCAAGTAAAAGGAAAACTTAGGAAAAGAATTAGAAATAGGAAAGGAAAAAAGTAAATTTATCTCTATTTGCAGATATGATACTGTACTTAAAAGACCCTAAAGGGTCCATCAGAAGACTTTTAGATCAGATAAACACTTTCAGAAAAGTAGCAGGATATAAAATGTGCACACAAAAAATAACAGCTTTTTAAAATAAGCCAACAACAAATTTGATGAGAAAGAAAACAATTCCATTCACAATTGAGGGCCCTGATTCACACACACACACACACACACACACAATAGCTAGGTATAAACCTAATCACAGATGTGAAAGACCTTATGATGAAAATTATAAAACACTGAAAAAAGAAATTGAAAAAAGCACTGGAAAGTGGTTAAATATTCCATGTTTGTGGATTAGCAAAATTAATATTGTGAATACAGCCATATTACCAAAGTCCATCTATAGATTCAATGTGATCCTCAACAAAATTATAACATTCTCTACATAAGTAGAACAATCAATCCTAAAATTTATATAAAAAGCACAAAAGATCCCAAATAATTTAATCAATACTGAGTATAAAAAGCAACACTGATACTATCACAGTACCTGACTTCAACCTAAACTATAGTAACACAATCAGCATGGCACTGACACAAAACTGACTCGTAGACCAACAGAATAAAATAGAAGGCACTGAAATAAACCCACACAACTGCAATCATCTAATTCTCAACAAAGGTGCCAACAAGCATACATGTGAGGAAAGGCAGTCTATTTAACAAGTGGCCCTGGGAAAAACTGGATATCCACATGTAAAGGTTAAAACCAGATCTGTATCTCTCACCCTATAAAAAGTTCAATTCAAAATGGATCAATGTGTTAATATAAGGCCAGAAACTTTGAAACTAATAAAGGAAAACTTAGGGGAAACATTTCAAGACAAATGTATAGGCAAGGAATTTCTAAATAGGACTTTAATAGCTCAAGGAATAATAAAGAGAACTTAAAAGTGATAGTGCACTGAACTAAAAGGCTCTGTACAGCAAATTTAAAAATTACCAAAGTGAAGAGACAGCCTAAAGGATAAGAGAAATATTTACCAACTATTTATCTGACAGAGGATTAATATCCAGAATATATAAAGAATTCAATGAAAATTAATACCAAAGGAAGAAATATTCCAATCAATAAATGGGCAAATGACCTGAAAAGACATATTTTTTCAAGAAGAAATACAAATGGCCATTAAATACATAAAGAAATGTTCAGCCTGTTTAGAAGCCAGGGAAATGCACATGAAAACTGCTTTGAGATTTCACTTTATTCCAGTCAGATTGGCTATCATCAAGAAAACAAAAAACAACAAATGTCAACATGGATGCAGGGAAAGAGGACCTCTTATTCAATGGTGGTAGAAATGCGAATTAGTGAAGCCACCATGGAAATCAGTAACAGATGTTCTGTAAAAACTAAAACTAAAACTACCTAATGATCTAGCTATACCACTCTTGGCTGGAAGGAGTCAAAGTCCAAGATACGGCACATCCTTGTTTACTGTGGCCCTATTGACAATAACCAAGTCACAGATAGTCACAGATTTAGCCTTGGTGGCCATCAAGGGATGAATGGATAAGGAAAATACATCATATATGCCAGATTCTTACTTGGCCATTAAGAAGAATGAAATCATGTCCTTTGCAAAATGGACAGAACTGGAGATCCTCTTGTTATGTGAAAATTGCCAGTCTCAGAAAGACAGTTGCCACATGTACTTTCTGATATGTGGAAGCTAAAACAAAGCAGACACAAAAGAAGAAGGACCATTAGAGAGCAGGAAGAGGACCAGTGGGTGAGGGGGTGGTGGTAAGAATGGGCAATGACACTTAAATATGATCAAAATACTTTATACACATGTAAGAAATGTCTTAAAGTATTTTGTACAATTAATGTATACTAATGAAATTATTTTAACTTAAGGTTCGATTCTTTTTTATTAGTAATAAAAGTGAATATCAAAGTCATGCTCAGAATATCACAATATTTTAATCACTAATAATAGTGCTGATAAATAATTGCATTCTGTACTACAGTGAATGCCTTCCATAAATTAACCTAACATATAAGGAAAGTAAAGCTACAGGGAGATTAACCAAGACCAACAAGAGACCAGCTCCCCTTTAACTAACTGAAGAGGGGAATGTGTTTCAAAGACACTGGGGCACTCAAATTCAAAGGAAATGTGAGGAACAAGGATGATCAGAAATCAAAAGCATTCCAGGGCCAGTGAGTAAGGGACACAAAGACAAACCAGACGCATAGGTGATCTCTCATCCCTTGGAGGTCCGACCTTCTGACTTAAATCACTAGCTAATGCTTGAGATCCTTCCCAAGCACATCTGACCGCCTCAGTTTGAAAAGGTTCTCTTTTCTTTAACTTTTTGAGTTAGAGCTCTGTACAAGAAACAGCACAATCACAATCCTCATATACCTTTTCTCAAAAATAAAATAGAGTGCTAGAAAAGGGGAATGGATGCTGAGAAACAAATACAACAGATATGCATTAAAATATCAACAGTGAAGTGTGCCTTTCAAAGCATGCTTGCTGACATATTGTCTGTAATGGTCACTACAAATTTCCATGACAAATATGACGATTGTTCTTATTTTTTAGGTAAGAAAACTTTGGCTTGGGGACATAAGTAAATTTGTTCAAAGGAACAAACCTGATTAAAAGCAGAATTAAGATCCAATCCTAGGACTGACAGAGTGGCTCGGGTGGTACAGTACCTGCCTGGGAAGCATGAAGACCTGAAATCAAACTCCAGTACCACCAAAAAATGAAAAAGATCTAAACCTACAGCTAGCCACTGGTGGCTTAAGCCTGCAATCCTAGATACTTAGGAGGCTAAAATCAGCAGGATTATAGCTGGAGGCCAGCCCAGGCAAATTATTTGTGAGATGCCCCAACTCCAAAACAACCAGAGAAAAGTGTACTAAAGGTGTGGCCCAAGCAGTGGAGTATCTGCTTTGTAAACAGGAAGCCCTGAGTTTAATCCCTGGTCAGATTCCCCACCTGCCCTCCACCCCAAAAAAGATTCAAACCTAGGGTTGCCAGGATCCTCATCAATGTTTTATGAGGTCTTTTCCCCAATACAATGGCAAACTTGTCTTCACTCCTTATTACTAATTTAAAGCCAAGCTATTATCTTCCAAAAAAGATACTACAAGTGTAGGATTGCCTCTCCTTTAACATTAACAGAGAGGTTTTTTTTTTTTTAATCTTGTACTGCTACACAGTATAGTCATGTAGCAATTTGTAGACAAAAGCCCTAGAATTAATTTATTCTTCAAGGAGTATTTTTGTTGGCTTGTCATATTGTTCTTCTGTCTGCCCCTGTAGGCTCTTTCTTTGAATTCTCAGGAGCACAACTTTTTTAAGTCACTCAAGCTGACATCCTTCATGACCTGCCACAGGCAAAAAAAGTAAATACAATTTTACTATCGAGGACTTCTGACAACGTGCTTCTTGAGGAAAAGCAAAGCTTTTTATTGTATGAAAATAAAAGCAAATCACTTTTGGTAAAAAGAAATTTCCTTAGGCTAAAAAGAGTGAAAGTGTGATGCTAACAACTCCACTTTAAAGATTTCAAACTTGACCCATTTAGCCATTTTTTTAGAATAAGAGACATGATAGTCATGTTTAGTGGTAGAATGTTATATCAAATCCTTAACCCAGCTTTGAAATGGAGTCCTTTTTCAGTGTTCCTTACTGAAAGCAAAGGTTACTGTTCTCTGCAGCATGATAATCACATCTTCTCAGAAGTATGGAATTTAATTACTTAAAGGAAAAGAAAATGCTGTGAAATATTATTACTGTAAAAATTTTAAATGTAAAATAAATGATTCTACATATTTACTAATTTAAAGAAAACATGTTGGCAAAAATTACTGTTATTATAGTCTAAATTTCCTAGAATGGGTGTTAAGGAACAAAGCACAAAAATGCCTACTTCACTATTATAAAAGGGTTTTCACAAACAGAGAGTGATTTTGATCACTTTTATTTATTTCTAAATTCTTTTTATCTTCATAACAGTTTTATATTTACAAAAATTGAGAAGAAAGTGAAAAGATCTCCCATATGTCCTACACCCAGAATTATTACCATCCCATATTAGTATGGTACATTAACCACAATTAAAGAGCCAATGTTGATAATTAATATTGACTAAGTATCACATTTTATATAGATATCCTTAGATTTTCCCTAATGTCTTCTGCTGTTCTAGGTTCTCTTGCAGGACACCACATCACAGTTAATCTTTGTGACTCCTCTTGCCTACACAATTTCTCAGAATTTCCTTACGTGCCCCACCTCGGTCACTGGGATGAGGCCGTGTTGGTCACTACTCTCCACTTTAGCATTCTTATCCCACCCTTTTATCCTACTTTCATCTTTGAAAAAAAGGTGGTCCTAAAAAAATAGCACCATATGTTCACTAGAATTAAAATGACTGGCAAAATCAAGTGCTGGTGAAGATGTGGGGAGCAGTTGCTCTAAGGAAACCACTCTAAAACACAAGATTCATCGCTCAGCACTTCTGTTCTCATGCGTTTGCTGATTACGTCATCAAAAGATAGATACAACAATGTGGAAACTATATTCATAGGAACTAATTATTACTAAAAATGCTAGGGCCATCAGGAGAAAAAGACAACATTTTGTGATATATTCATACAAAGAAACATAACAATGAAAATATGAACCACTGGAACATGTGTCAACCAGATGAAGTTCAGAGATACAATGTTGGGTGACAGAAGTCAGAGGCGAAAGAGTACAAATTGTGTCATTCAGTACAATATAAAAACAAGCCATGTAATCTATGGAATTAGCTGAAATTACAGTGTTTAGGATGGTGATGACTGGCGTGTGGCATGCTGAAGCTCTCTAGGGTTCCAGGAATGATATGTATCTTCACATGGGTGATAGTTGCAAGACTGTGTGTACACAAAAACATGAAGAAATATAAACTGATTTAACTGGATTTTTAAGATTTGTATCCTTTTTCCTTTCTCTATATCAAACAGTCCTCATTTAATAATAAGTAATGAACATTAAATTAAATTCAATACAGTTAATTTATAACTTTTTTCTTATTTGTAAAAGGTGTTATCTTAGAATCAGTAATAATTTTATTATAATTAGACACACTTTTGGATTTGAATGAACATAAAACAGGAAAGCACATGGAAAACATGTTATCCATGTCCTAAAAAATTCATTAAAACTAGAAGGTAGTTATCTAATTTCTTATCTATGAGTGATTATTAAATCATAAGAACACAGTATACATCCTGATCCAAACATATGATAGTTTATTTCCAAATCACTTTAATTTTTCTCCTGGAAAGTAGATATAAAAACAAGGAGAAAAATAAGAAAAAAGCAAACCTATGTAGTCAACTAAATTATAAGACTGAGAAAACTCACAAATGTCCAGTTGGAACTGTGTCTTAAGCCAGTAGACTTTGTGCAGGGAATAGAGATAGATGATTGAGAGAGAAACGGGACACCTGTGCAGGTATCCTAGTGGCAAATATTAAAACACTTCAGCAAGTATTTGTTCCTCAAAGGAGTGAATCCCATTTTAAATAGGAAATTGTATCTGCCATGATAAATTTATGACATGAATATTAAGAAAAAGGAGATCAAAATTCCCAGTAGAAAGGGAAATTAGAGGGAATCAAATCTCAGAATATATCACCTGCCTCTCCTGAGGTCAGCAGCCATGAGGACTCATGAGGAGACACCACATCTGGCAGTGGAAGTCTTTATGAACCAGGTGTGTCTCTGAAAAGCAAACCAGCACAGGGGAATCCTGTTTCAATAGCTAACATGCTACTTTCAAAAGGAACAGAAATCTTAAATCTGTGACTGAGAAAACTGGAAAGTTATTCTGTTGTCCCCTTAACAAGAAAATTTTTCAGAGGTGTAGGACAATGAAATTATTTATATAAGAATATTATTAAAATGTATAAATGCAACTTTTATGAAAATGGTCCAGGAAAATGCATAGGAAAGAAAAATAATGCTCCCTAGCTTATTAGAAACTGCAAAAGAAATGTCACAGAACAGATGAAATTTGTAACCCAACATCCCATCTCAAACTGAGGAAATCATAATTATAAAGCAATGAAAGTCAAAAATATACATAATATATAGTACAGTATAGAAATACAAGATCTAAAAGAAACAAACGAAGGACAATTTGACAGCAGATACCAGGCTGTTTGAAATGGGAAATGAAAGATAGTAGAAAAAGAAGTGTGGTTAAAGGTCCCACCCTTGATGCCTGCAGGTATAAAGACATTGAAGACCTCAGAGTTTATATCTTAATAGTTACAAAGACATGGAGACAGATGGGGCATGCAACAACAACTGTCAACATTCACAACAGCACAGTGTGTGTCCTAGGTGAAAAGTGAGCAAACCCGGAGAATGACATAGACAATGGTATATAAAGAATATATGCGAAAAGACCCCATGGGTTTTATGTCAGAAAGTTTTCTTCAACTTCCTGAAGAAAACACATTCAGGAATAGAATAAAAATTTAAGGAAATGTTCTAAAGATAAAAGAAGACCTAAATTCACCTACCGAGAATTGAAAAATAATTAGTATCATCATGAATCTTTTTGTTAGTCACCTTTCTGTCACCGCAAAAAATACCTGAGATAATAAACTTAGAAAGAGAGAAGATTTATTCTGACTCACAGGATTGAAGGTCCCAGACCCTGATGGGTAGTGTTGCTTTAAGTCCTGGGGTGAGGGAGCACATCATGGTGGAATGTGGGTCAGAACACAGCTGCTCACCTCATGACCAGGAAGCAGAACAGAGAGGAAGATAAAGGAGGGTGGAACCCATTCCTTCAATGGCACCACCCCAATGACCTGAAAATGTCTCATTAGGTGTATATTATTATTACTATTATGTTTTTCTTTTTGACTAACCTTCAAAATACTTAGGGCTTATTGGCGGTATTGTGTTTGCTTAAAAACCCTCATCTCTCATTCCCACTTGATAGACTGTTTTTTCTAATAGCAATATTCTCTCTCTCTATATATATATATGTATATATGTACATATATATTTGTATGTGTATATACATACGTATATTTTCTGCATGTACATATCAAATCATTTGTCATCAAATATATTTATTTATCATCTGTCACTAATCTATCTAACTATTCACACAGATCATTTTGTGCATGTTTTCAGAAGAATCCAGAGTAATATAAATGCTAAGTGAGTCACTTGCAAGATTATGTATTGCTATATTCTGTTAATTATCAAGATCAGAACAGCTAATTGTCCTTCAATAAGAATCTGCAGAATATACCTACCACACAATGCAGGAGGGACTCTTAAGCATGCTGATGCGTGTCTACTGTTAAGTGACAAGTAAAGTAAACATAAAACACATCCATATTTTGGTAACACATATATCCATATATGCTTTTGGAGTTGCTTGAGGAAACATGGGAAATATGCATAAGGAATTGATTGGAGGAAGAGGGGGAAAATATGGGGGCATGTATTAATATGCTAGGGCATTTAAACTAGGGAGTTCAAACAATGCAAATGTATTCTCTCACAATTCTGGAAACTGAAAGTTCAAAATCAAGGTGTTGGCAGGGTTGGCCCTTTCTCAGGCCCTTTCCTTGGCATGTAGTTGGTTGAGCTCCCTCTAAGTCTCTTCTCATGGCATTCTTCCTCTGGGCCAATTTCTGTCCAAATTTTCCATTTTTGTAAGACAAAAATGGATACGACCATACATACGACCTCGTTTTAGCTTGATTATCTCTCTAAAAACTTTTACCATATGAATTTGGGGGTGATATCCAGTCCACACCACTGGATACAGGATGGGGATAAGTTCTCAGTTTTATATTTTCAATTTTAAAAAAGCTTTTCTAAGTAAAATACTAAATTTAAGAAACAATATAAATGTATTAAAGAAATTACTGCATGCTATTGGAAGTATCTTAGTCTTTCATTTAGTTTATCTATTTCCATATCTTTATTAGAAATTCTGAGGATAGGAATTTGGAAGACCCTGAGTTCAATCCCCAGTACAGGAAGGAAGGAAGGTGGAAGGAAGGAAGGAAGGAAGGAAGGAAGGAAGGAAGGAAGGAAGGAAGGAAGGAAGGAAGGAAGGAAAATAATTATGTAATTCTGGCAAGCTTTCATTCTTTTGGTTAATTTATCAAGTGGTGACCAGAAACATTCAGTGTAGTAGGAACTATGGTTCACTTGCCCATGTATGTCTGGTCCAAAGCCATTTTTTCCCAGTCATTAGCTGCCCTCTTCTATGATTCTCAGTCAAAAGACTTTCTCTTGCTACAGAAACTTGCTTGGCTCAGAAAGGAGGATGTACAAAGTATTTTAAAGACATCTCTGCTAGGACAGAAATTTGATGCTGTGATCTCTTGATTTTTCTTCTTGCTAATTGCCATTCAGAGGTCAATAGTTTCCTAAGGGTGTTTATAACCCTTGTTGACAGAAAGGAGTTCCTCTGCTAGTGTGGGGATTGGGACTGTTAATCACATGCAGATAGGCCTCCAGTGCAATATGGAGACAAGAAGGAATAAATCTGGAACTCAAAGAACCATAGCAGTCTGTTGGTGGTTTGCCCACAAATCTTCAGATGTCATTGTTCCAAATTGGTTCAAACTTCCCACAAGGATCCACAATCCTTCCTGAGGGACATCTTTGGCTGTAGGAAATCCTTGACCTGCCAAAAAGTTTAAGAGACCTGTAGCCCCAAGAAGTAGGTTCAGCAAATGACAGATGGAAGTTAATAGAAAATTACTTCCACTCTTATGTCCCTATGGTAAATCAGAAGAGTGGTTGTCTCTAGGGGTACTAGGGCAATCCCTGAGGCTATGTAATGACCTACATCAAGATCCAGGTGAAAATTACTTGAGCAAACATGTATAATACAATTCTTGAGGCTTTATAATTAAGATTTTTGTATCTTTCTACATGTGTGTTATACTCAATAATATTAAATTTTAAAAATACAGATTGGATTTCAATTTGTGATAATTGAGCCCAAACATTATGCTTTCCCCAATGATTATGAAATTTCTTGGAAATGGAAATAAGTATAGGTAAAATTATTAGACACATTTATACAATAAGCAGAAGTGGAATGGAATAACCTTTGGCAGAGGGAAGGTGATTGGGATAAAGGTGAGGACAAAAGGCAGAAGAGTAGGAGACATCTCACACAACACAGCAAAAGATCTTCAGTAAAGGGGTTACCAAGCACCCTAAAAATGCAGGGAGGAATATTAACAAAAGGTTCACAAATTGGCTAGTGGAACGCCTGCAAATAAAAGGAGGTAGGTGACAAGTCACCTGAGCATCTTCTGTAGCTGTGTATGTTAAATCAGCATCTTTGAATACAGAGTTCTTACAAGAATGGCTTTTGAGGTCAATCTCCATACACATTCTGCAAAAATGTGTCTTTGGTGTTTCCTGTGGTCATCATACCTAATGGCAGATGGTAATTTTTGGCAACATTTTTGTGCAAGGTTATACCTATCTTGCCTTTATTTTAATTTCACAAAAGAGGAAACTTTGTGCTTGATTTTTTATGAGACATATCCTTGCATTTTTAACACATTTCTTATTTAATAAATCATTATAGATTTATGCCATGTAATAAATTGACAGCACTGTTCCATCAAGAATGTGGGATTATTCTATGTGCATATTATAGGAAGACCATCTAAGCTTCTACTCCTCAATCTATAATTTTCTGGCTGTGACCTGCTGCGTGCATTTCAGAGACCTAGCATGGAATCAAGCACAGGCATGATCAGCAGGGACAGACACAGTTCAAATGGTTATTAAAGAAAAATTGTCTCCAAAACCAGGAATCTGAGAAGCACATTGCTGCTGACAGGTGCTGTTGGTGCTCCTTCTTCAGTTAGGGAGTGCTTCCTGTGCTTCTCTCTGGAGGGGCGGAGTTAGTTATCCCAGAATCTGGGAAAAGGGAGTGTGACAACTGCTAATGACTTTTCAGATCTAACAAAAGATTAGAGTGACATCTCTCTTTATTACCAAGTGAAATGCAGCTGCTAACTGTAAATCTACTAGCTCCCCCCACCTTCTTTAAATTTTTATTTTGTGGTACTAGAAATAGAGGGCAGGGTCTCACATGTTAAGTAAGTTCTCTACACCTAGCTGTAACCCCAGCCTGATTCTACCTTATTTTAATGAAATTTTAGTTTACCACCTTGTTAGTTTTTTTTAAATGATAAAACAGGAGTAATTCTAAGCCAGAAAAAGATGTCAAAATAATAAGCAGAAAACCGGGAACTATTGTTAATATACCAATTCATTGTTTAGAATTACCAGACATAGGAAACCCAAGACTCAAAAGAACTTGTAAAAAGAAAATGTTTCATGGAATTTTTTTGACTATTTAAACATCTTAATGTTTCCATGTCTATAAAGGGTGTGTTTAAAAAAGTGCAAATACACACACATATACACACACAATACATACACATGCATACACATACGTATGTATACACACACATGCATACACATACACACACATGTACACACATACATACATGCATAAACCCATACACATGCATACATATACATATACACACGTGTACAAACATACACACATACATGTGCACACATACATACACAAATACACACATACTCATGGACACACATCCATCCATACACACAGATGGATACACACACATACATACATACACAGATACACACATACCTACATACACACACACACACACAGGTTCAAGTAATGAGACCAGACTTGGTATTATATGGTAAGTTATCTGAATTTTAGATTTGACATTTTATGAATGTATGACATCTTAATTGGAATAGCTAAGCCATAGAAGGAGTATTGAAGACAGACTACATTGTGCCTGACTCCTTATTACCTTATTCTACTGTGATATCTTGTTGTCTGCCATCCCTATTCCAATTGATCCCCATGTGGTTTTTATATAGAAATAAATATTGCTACTCAGGGCAAAAATGGCTCCTTGTGAACTCTGCCATGTCTAGTGAATTGTTGGTTTCACAATAGGCCACAAATGAACACCTGTCTAAATCAGATCAGGGTAATGAAAATCAATCATGGCTTTTATTCATTTTTTTGTTTTATTTTTCTTGTTTTTCCCTAATCAGGACTTTATTCTGATGTCTAGTTTGAGCAGGGAGTGGATTTAATCCTTTTTTCAAATACTTAGCACAGGATCTCCCCATCAGTACTCTAGACAATGGAGGCAATCTGTCCTGTTGGGTGAGGCATCCTGGGTGCTGAGCAGTGTCTCTGGCCTCCCCCTAAACACAGCCATTGCTCGCTGATAAGGCCTCTGGTCCACAGCAAGGGTCTGTGGTCATGGCTCCCATTCTTATCAGAGAGCTCATCAGATGGCCGAAGGATAATGTCACTCGCAAGTGAAGAATTGGCTCTGAGAATTAATGGGTTGCTTTGCTGAATTTCAAAACCTTAATGCTGTTTCTTATGACAGGAAAAAAAACTAATTATTAGAAACTATATTATTTGAATCTTTATACTTTAAGATGCTGAAGTCACCAGCAGGTAACAAACGCATTTGTAATTTTTAACCCGTTTCATGGTGAAAATTTTGCTATCCTTGAACACTGCATAGTCCATCCTTAAAGTCAATTAAATAGGTTAGTAGTTATCATCATTATTACTATTATTACATTGTAATTAGAAATTTTACTAATGATAATAATGTGCGAAGTATAAAATTTTGCAATGTCCAAAATTAGCTTAGGGTAGCATTCCTATGTTGGCCTTCTGTAATAGTTTATGTTCTTCATTAGAACTTTCATTATAATTTTGCAATGAAAATTTAGCATCATCATGCACTTTAAGAAAACTTCAATGTTAATAATATATGACCCCATAATGGGTACAAAGTTTCTACACAGCAAGACCAAGTTCTGGTGATCTACACAGCACAGTAATGGTAGTAAGTAATAATAATTGTATATTTTAATATCCCTCAATGACAGAATTTTAGCTGTTTTCATACAAAGAAATGATAAATGCTTGATATGATAAATTTACCAATTGCCCTGACTTGATCATTCCATAATGTATACATATATGAGAACATCATTGTGCAACAAAAATATATAAATGTTAACTATCAACTTAAAATGCATAAAACACTCCAAGAATATGTGGTTCTTGGATTAATTGAAAACTTAATAAAAGATTTATACATGTATATATACAAATGTGTGTGTGATCCATTGTTTCTTCTTTTCCTCTAAAGCTAATTATATTGACTTAATGCAGTAAATTTCCTTTCTATTGATGTAAAAAAAAAGAACTAAATGTATGTAATATTGATTTGTTTCTCAGTGTTATTAAAAATAAATTATTCTGGAATCTCACTGATGTAAACACAAGGTATGATTGCCTAAAGAAACCAAATGAAAGAGAAATAGCAAAACCCTTCTTCAGAATGGTCCTATCCTTAGTAAAAACAAAACCTAAAAATAAATCAACCATATTAATTCAAAAGTTTGATTTGACTAATTAACATTAGTTTAAATTTAAAGACTTTTGAGTGATCAAATAGTAGGTATACATGCAAGGTATAAGCTCAAATTTTTTTCTGCCTCTGATATTGAAAAACTAATCTAAAAGTTTGTAATTTCTGGTAACATGTGAATGAAAAGTGACTGAATTACATATTTTACTCACAATTATACCCTTCAGAAGAAGTTATTCACTGTGTATCTATTTGCCATTAAATGTTATTTTGGAATAAGGTCAAATCAGCATTTATTATTTGATTTATAAGATTAAGCATGTCAAATACAAAAAGCAAATGAAAGTCTTAAAGCAAGAACAAACACAATAAAACAATACACAGCAGAGGACTACAAAAAAATGGAAGATACAAAAGAGGTAACAGCCATACATAGTAATGCTACAGGAGATGTGGACATGGGAAGGCATGTCCAGCAAACACAGAATTAGAGGGAATTTTATTGTTCCTAGGGGAAATCACTTGGGCCAACTGCATCAGATTCCATCCAATAGTGGCCAAATTCTATCATTTTCTCAATAGCACCTGGCCCCAGGCTCACTGCAACAGCCAAACCTCATATCTCTAAAATAAAAACAATCTCTAAATGGACAAAGCAAGCATCCAAAGGGTGGGGACTGAGACTGGCAGTTTGAAAAGACTTTAATAACACTCTTTCAGCTCTTAACATAATTGTAGCATTAGCATTCATGCCTCTGTAGTTAAGTACATGTCACATTTGTATCAGGGTTCCTTTCTAAAGCCCAATGGGTGTTTTATCTCCCCTAATGTAGCACCTCTATTGTTCATTGCTGTTATATACACAGAAAATCTATGTTGTTCCAGATCAGAAGGTGTCATTACAGAGTAAATTACATTAATAATAACCTGATCAAGTTTCTCAAATAGTGGGGAAGTGTAAATTTTATAAAATGACATCTCTTAAGATTAGAACACAGATCACATGCCTCCATCCAAAGGAAACATGATAGATAAGGTATCAAGAAGAAGTCAAAACTTTAACTTTGTAGTTTGATCAGATACATAGTGAAAGATCAGATATGATTTTTTTCAATTACATATATTAATTAGGTTTTTAATAATATAATAATTTCACTCAAATGAATGCAAATGAATCTGTATTTTTTCCTTTTGTTCCTTCCAGCTATCATTGATAATTTTAAATATTGCTGTATATATATAAGAATAGCAGGAAAGTATTCTGTATGTTGAACAGAGTAAGGAGGAAGGTAGAGAAGCTGAAAACATGTTCAATTTTAGAATCAGAAATCTTATGCCTACCTCTCAATTTTTCCTAGAGACAAAGGATGAAAGTGCCACAAATTTCATTGCTTTAGCAGTGCACTGGTGCACTTTAAGATTATAGCTTACAGGTATTTTGTAAGTCCTTGATATTCTTCTGTCCTTACACATCTGCCCGTTTTGCCATTTTCAAAATGGAGAAGAAAAATGTCTTTCAGGCAGTTAAGTATTCTGTTCAAAGTCTGAGAAAGTATGCCACTATGGTGTATGTCCTATGCATGATAAAAATTCATGACACAGGAATGGCACACATAATTAGATGAAATCCATGTCTTCTTTGATCATAGTTATTCAGAGCACCCATCCATGCAAGAAAATCATCAAAATGCCAAGTTTGAGAAGCAACATCTGTTTTTGAAGGAATTAGTAGTGATGTATCAGTCAAGATATGGGAAGTTAGTTGCAGTAACAAAACCTATAAGCATTGATGAATTCACACTGTAGAAACATGCTGTGTGCCCATTTGGGTTGAGTGATATATTTAGCTTACCGTCTGAGGACCATCTCAAGGCATACTTTTTATTGTCAATCAGGAAGAGAAAAGGAATCTGGGAAATCTTTGGCTTGTAAAATGTTCCTTTAAAAGTGGCATCATTCATCTTTGCTCACATTTAATCAGCCAAAGTCATGTACCTACAACACACTTCAGAGGTTGCAGGGATAGTTCCCTGCCCTCCTCTCCCTTCTTTCCTTCCTTCCTTTCTTCTTTTCTTCCTTCCTTCTTCCCTCCCTCCCTTTCGAACAATAAATTGCCATAGCTTCAAAAGATGACAGTTGTACAGGTGAAGGAAGAATTAATAACTAAACTGGAAACATCTTTTAGACAACACACAATGTCCTGTGCTACAAACTCTATTTAATGTTCATAATGACAGGAGTTTTCTTTATCATTTTTATAAGCTATCATTGTGAAATCTGAATTTAAAAAGAAAATAATTTGCAAGACAACTTCCATAAAAGATCCCTGAAGTAATTAGCACCTATTCATATTGATTGCCATCTACTGGCCTCTTGTAAATCATTTTTGGGGTGGGCATAATTTGGCATCACCTTCTGGTTTGTTAGGTCCCCCCAGGCGATTTCTTGTGACTATGCGTCTGAGAATTTTACTCACACAACCACCTGACCCCTGCTAGGTTTCTCAAGTGTCTGCTCTGCAGCCTCCCAATGCTGAGATTTCCTCTGAGGTAATAAACATCATACTATGTACCATGCAGTGCCCTATCCAAATCTCCTCTGAACTGGCTCTTACTCATCAAAGAGTTTATATTTGAAGCTGCAATGGCTATTCCAATGCTTACACTGTATTTAGAATATATGGTTATGGTTCAAAATGGTCTAACCTCTGTAGAGGTTCAGGATCAAGAGTCCAGCTCAACCATTTACTGACACACACACTGTGGCAGGTTAATTAGAAATAAAGTGGCAATATATCATGCCTTCACAAGAAAGGAGAAAAGTGTCAGAAATTAAGAGCTGTGTTGTGCTTTTTCTTTCCTAAGTATTGGAAAGAGGAAAAACTAGTCTTACAAGAGAGAATACTCAGCAGAAAATAATTTCTCTAAGAGTCAAAAATTGGACCTTATCACATCAGATGTTGTATTTCTTAGTAACAGTGACTAGGAAGATTATGTGTTAACACCAAGACTCTCATAAACAACTGACAGTCTGAGCTAGAAGTTATATACACTTGAGAAAATTAACAAGACATGAATTTTTTATTAATGAAGAAGTTAGTGGAGAAAAAAAATAAACTAAGTTAAGCACATGTCCCCTAATTATAAGTGTTGACTCTGAAGTCATTGGTGGGTAGATGGGAGCCAGTCTTCAAATTCTGAGGCCAGAATTTAGGTAAGATAGAGGATCAAAAGAAGTAATGGACTGATGTTAAAAAATAACAGGTAATGAGTAAATGTAGTGGACAGAATAATAAATGGTGTGTAGACAGCAGGCTAGGAAGAAATGTTGCCATAGAAACAGAACTTAAGAAAAGAAAGGGTTGGTAGCTCCTCTTGAGAACTGTAGAATGATTAGGCTGAATGTGTAGAGGTCACTAAATGTAGCATCTCCATTTCACTAACAGTATTTCTCCTCTGCTGATATCACCGCAGACCTCCTACACAGATGTAACAGGGCAATAAACAAACTGAACAGGATGAAGAAAGTCTACCTGGAAAACTGCTAAATAGAATGGAAAGAAAAAAGAAACTGTTCTGAATTAACTTTGTATTTATATACTTAACAACCGTTCTTCTCCCTCATTTTAATAAAAAATTTTAAGTGGCATAACTCACTGTAGATATCCAAGCAAGGCAGATTATTTAAGAAAGCAATAATACAGTATCTCCTGTTCCAGTATCAGTTTGACAATTGTTATTAGGTAATTTTTAATCAAGCCAATTTGTCTGTGTGTGTGTGTGTGTCTGTGAGAGAGAGAGAGGTATTTATATAAATTGAAACCATATGGTAGGTGAATAAATGTTGAGAAAGACAAAGTCAGAACAATACCTCACTAAAAAACAGAATTGAAGTCTATATGGTATTTTAATATCCAAATTTAATTTTACTTAATCTTATTTTAGGATTTAAAATAAACTAAAAGTGCAATTGGGCTTTAGGGAAGTGCTTTTTAATAACAAGATATTTCTGCAGTGACATTATAAGGATAGAAGGTAGAGGAAAAGCGTAGAAGGGTGAATGATATATGTGATTATTGTTAGACATTTTACTAAATGTGCTTTTGTTGTTTTGAAAGATAAGGAAATTCAATCCCTAAACCTTTGTTCCCTGTCTGTAATCTTTTATTTTCTTTTATTGTTGGTTTTATTTTGTTTACTTTGTCAACATGTAAGATATCTGCTCTTTCTGTGGCAAAATGTCCCTAATTATTTAGAATAACTTTGGTTTTCTGAGATGGTGTCTCACTCTGTAGGCTAGACTGACCTCCAGCTCATGAGCTCAGTCTGGCCTTGAACTTGCAATCTTCTTGCCTGAACTTCCCTAGTGTTGGGATTATAGACATGGCCTATTATGAACTATTTTTAAGAAATTTTATGAAAAGTCATATATTATTTTTCTATTGTACATCATTCCTCTTGCATTATTCCATTATTTTCTTCTTCCTTTTGTTATATTTGATTCTTTTGTCATAATACACATATAATTGTCAATACATAATATTCAGTTTCCTAAGTTTGAGAAACTCTGATCTGACCCTTGAGAAACTCTTCTTGTCTTACTGCAGACTAATAATTTCTAATTGATTCCCTACTTGTATTTCACATTTTTAAAAATTTTTAGCATATAGTGGTTTTATAGGGGACAAACATTGTGACGGTTATATATGTATTTACAATACATCTTAATTAGATTAACCCCCTCCATCATTCTTCCTCATCCCCCTTACTTACCTCTTAGTGCAATTTAAGCAAGTTTCATTGTTCCATTTTCATCACACATACAAAATACAGCCACCATGTTCACCTTCCTTCACCCACTCCATTTACCCAGCCCCTTTCCAATGGTATCCACTCCTGAACAGGACCTGCTTTACCTTCCTTTTCTTCATTTTTTAAGTGTATATTGATAGTTCAATGGGGTTTTGCCTTGATATTTCAGACATGTATTATTATTCAAGAGTTTATAATGCATTGTGCTGTATCATGTTAAAATTTGAGCCTTAGTATGAGATGTACTGTAGGCTGAAGACTGCGAATTGAAAATGTTTGACATTTGTTCTGTCTTCTGGTAAAATGCTCCTGCTTCTTCTGTACTTGTTTAATGTAGTTAATGTTTTCTAACTTTTTTTTAGCCAAGAGCATGGGTTTCCCATGGTTTGAATTCTTCTGCTAATTCAACATGTACTCATGGTCCCTTCACTTCAAACAGCGAGGGTTCTAGCCATGTGTCCTGACCTTCTCAGTTCATTACTCTCTATTGAGAGTGGAGGCCACGCAGGTATTAGCTTCAAATTTGGGTACATAAATGAAATTTCTCAGATTTGTTTCAATTTTTCACTTTATGTGAGATCTACATAAGAACATAGTTAGAAATTATCCTCTAGGAAGTGCTACTTATTTTTTAGGACAGTTGGTGCTTTTATGTTTTTCTTTGGTTTGTACAATTCTTAATTTCACTAGTCGATTTTGAAGGAAATGTCCTTCTTACACTTTATATGAACTTTCTAGAAAATGAATAACATATTATATTGTATCCTGTTTATTAAAATCATCTCTTTTTCACTGTGGTCCAATTATACTGTTATTTCAATTTATATCAAATAAAGAATAAATTATGGATTTCAAATAATTTACTTGATGACAATGAGATAAATGAAGAAAAATAAAAATTTTTGTTCAAAAACTTCAGAACTCCCCCTTATCACTGAGAACATTCTCTTTGAAAAGTTATGGAAACAACCAAGATGCCCCACTACTGATGAATGGATCATGAAAATGTGGTACTTGTACACAATGGAATTTTACTCAGTCATGAAAAAGAATGAAATCTTACCATTTGCAGGTAAATGGATGGAACTGGAGAACATCATTCTGAGCGAAGTCAGCCAGGCTCAGAAGACCAAAAATCATATGTTCTCCCTCATATGCAGACCTTAGATCAAGGGCAAATGCAGCAGTGTGGTTGGACTTGGATCACAAGACAAGGGGAGAGCACATATGGGAGATATAGGAATAGGTAGAAAACCCAAAACAGAAAGCATTTGATGTCCCCACTCCAGAGGAACTAATACAGAAACCTTAAAATGACAGGTTATCATGAGCAGAGGATCAGGAAACAATGTAAAGATCAGTTAGAGTTGAATCAACATGGGTTGTAACGCATGGGAACATGAAAACAATAGTAGGAATCTCTCTGTAAAGCTATCCTTAACTCAACTAGCAAAAGCGCTTTGTCTTCCTTATTATGTTTATGTCTTTTCTTCAACAAAATCAGTGATAAGGGAGAAGAGACCTGCCTGGAACTGAGGGGGGAGGGGGAGAAAGGTGGGAGAGGGGAACAGGGTGGAGAAATGACCCAATGTATGCACATGTGAATAAATGAACAAAAAATAAATAAAATTTAAAAATTTGAACATAAATATATGTTTTACAGTATACACAGAAAAATCTTTAGTAGATGGCATAAAATTTTTTATTCCCTCAGATGAAGATGGGTAGTGTTAACAGAATATTAACACTAATGATATTTATAGTAGTGATAATAGTAACTCATTCATTTAAAATACAGTCATGTGGTAGAATCTGAACTTTTTAACACAAATGATTCTTTGTTTTCATGAGTCAAATTTACAACAAAAGTAATGCTACACTGCTTATTCTAATTTTACTGAAGTCAACTGAATGCATATACCTGAATACAAACTTTTACTTGGGAACAGGGAGATAGATTAACTTGTAACACTGAAATCCATAATGGTGCAATATTTTTCTTATATGTTCTTAAATTACTTCAAAGTCCAAAATGATTAACTTTTGAAGTAGCAAGAACAAATTATAGTATTCCATGATGTGTTCTTTATCCTATATGGCATTCCAAGTCATAATTTGCATATAAATATGAGGTATATGTTTTATTTGTCTTTGCTCTTGTTTGCTACAAAAAAAGAATGAGTGGATATATAACTTTAATCAAGGTTCAATTACTAAATAATCAATAGAATGTTTAAATCACACAAATAAATCATTATTGTCATTATGCTTTTCTTCTCATAGCATATTTACAGATCATTCTTAGAAAAATTTCTGAACATTCAAGTAATGTTCATAACAGTGTCCAATTTCCTCCTAGACATCTGGGTGAGTCTATAAATTCATGAAAAGAACACAATTTCATGAAAAATGAGTGAATTTAACAATAAACATTAAAAATACACTAAGTAATTCTGAAATGTGCACTGTTAAGTAGACAGGAAAGCACCAGGACACATGAAATTAAGAGCTAGAATAATTGTGTTGGCGATGATTATACCTTCTTTCAATTTCTTATTTCAAAAAGATAGTATCCTAATTTTGGCCCTTATTTTGATTATATCTCTCCTTTTGCTAGTTTTGAGTTTAGCTGCTCTAGTTTTTCCAAGAGTTTTAGATGCAGCATTGGGTCATTTATTTGATATCTTTCTGCTTTTAATGTATGCACTTCAGGTTTATAAACTTTCCCCTTAAGACTGCCTTTGCTATGTTCTATAGGATCTGATTGTGTTTTCATTTTCATTAAATTCCAGGAACTTTTGATTTCCTCCCTTATTTCTTCTATGACCCACTGATCATGGAGCAACATATTATTCAGACTCCAGTTGTTTGAGTATTTTCTCCTGTTTCTTTTGTTGAATTCCAGTTTAATCACATTGTGGTCACACAGTATGCAGGGGTTATTTCAATTTTCTTGTATTTGTTACAACTTTCTCTGTGACTTCAAGTATGTTCTATTTTGGAGAAAGTTCCCCGGGCTGTTGAGAAGAATGTATATTGTGCTGTTGCTAGACGGAATACTCTGTAGACATCTGTCAGGTCCATTAGATCTGTGATGTCACACAATTGTGGGGTTTCTTTGTTAATTTTTTGTCTGTATGACCTAACTATTAATGATAGTGTAGAATCGAAATCTCCTACTGCCACTGTGCTTGAGTTTATCTGTGTTTTTAAGTCCGGTAGTGTATATTTAATGAAGTAGGGTGCCCCAATATTGGGCACATATAAGTTAATGGTTATTATTTCCTCTTGATGTATTGATCCTTTTATTAGTATGAAGTGACCTTCTTTATCTCTTCTGACCAATTTAGGTTTGAAGTTTATTTTATCTTATATAACTATTGCTGGTGCTGACCCAAAAAAATTATGCAAAGAATCAAATGAAACAAAAAGCTGCTTCTTTAAAGAGATAAACAGGTTGACAAATCCCTCAGAAATCTGAATAAAATTAGGCAGGAAAAGACACAAATTAATAAAATTAGAAATGAAAAAAGGGAGATAACAACAAACACCAAGGAAATTCAGGCAATTATAAGGGACTACTTTGAATACCTATATACAAATGAATTGGAAAATCTAGAAGAAATGGGCAAATTTCTAGATAAATATGATCATCCAAAATTGAACCAAGAGAATATTAATCATCTAAACAGATCTATAACACACAAGGAAATTGAATCAGTAATAAAGAGTCTTCCAAAAATTAAAGTTCAGGACCTAATGGATTCACCATTGAATTCTACCAGACCTTTAAAGAGGAACTAATACCAAAACTACTCAAACTATTCCATGAAACAGAAAGGGATGGAACACTGCCAAACTCATTCTATGAAGCCAGCATTGCATTAATTGCAAAACTAGATCAGGACACAACAGGAAAATCTCTTATTTAACATAGATGCAAAAATCCTCAATAAAATATTGGCAAACTGAATTCAACAGTATATCAAAAAGATCATACACCATGACAAAATTGGTTTCATTTCAGGGATGCAGGGCTGGTTAAAACACTCAAATTTAATATTTAATACATTAAATGCATGTTAATAGTAGCAAAAACAAAACCACATTATCATCTCAATAGATGCAGAAATTTCCTTTGATAACATTCAACACCTTTCTGATAAAAGCTCTTATAAAACTAGGAATAGAAGGAATGTACCTCAACATAATAAAGGCTATATATGACAAGCCTATAGTGAACATCATACCAAATAGGGAAAAAAAGAAAACATTTCCTCCATCAGGAATGAGACAAGTGTGTCCACTCTCCCCTTTCCTATTCAAATAGTCTTAAAATTCTTAGCCAAAGCAATAAAACAGGAAGAAGAAATAAAAGGAATAAAAATAGGTAAAGAAATAGTAAAAATATCCATACTCAAAATGACATGATCTTATACCTGAAAGACCTGAAAAACTCCACCAAAAACCTCCTAGACATCATAAACAGTTTCATCAAAGTAGCAGGATACAAAATCAATTTACAAAAATTAGTAGCCTTCCTATACACCAACAATGAACACACTGAGAAAGAATACAGGAAAATAATTCTATTTAAAGGAGTCTCAAAAAAAT
Organism: Castor canadensis; assembly: GCF_047511655.1. Taxonomy (NCBI): domain Eukaryota; kingdom Metazoa; phylum Chordata; class Mammalia; order Rodentia; family Castoridae; genus Castor; species Castor canadensis. The sequence continues at coordinate 93,425,099 of NC_133400.1, forward strand.
CAAATACCAAGAAATAACCTTAACAAAAGAGATGAATGACCTCTACCATAAATATCCTACAAACCATTAAAGAAGATTACAGAAGGTGGAAAGATCTTTCATGCTCATGTGTTGGTAGAATCAACATAGTAAAAATGGCGGTACTACCAGAAGCAATCCACATGTTCAAGGCAATTCCCACAAAAATTCCAATGACACTCATTACCGAGATTGAAAAATTAACCCTACTGTTCATTTGGAAGCACAAAAGATCATGAAGAAATAAGGCAATACAATAGTGAGTAAAAAGAGCAATGCTGGAGGTATTACAATAGCCTACTTCAAACTATACAACAGAGTCATAGCAATAAAAAGATCAAGGTCTTGTCCCCAAAACAGATAAGAAGATCAGTAAAACAAAATAGGACCCAGATATGAATTCACGCAGCTATGCCCACCTGATTTTTGACAAAGGCACCAAAAACAAATGGTAAAAAGAAAGCCTCTTTACCAAATGTTGCTGGGAGCACTGGATATCTTCCTGCATAAAACTGATACTAGATCCATGTCTGTCACCCAGTATAAGTGTCAACTCAAAGTGGATTATTACTGAAACTTTGAAGTTAGTACAGGAAAGAGCAGGGAATACTCAAGAAGTAATAGGCATAAGTAATGACTTCCTCAGTAGAAGTCAAGTGACTCAGCAACTAAGAGAAAGAATGGACAAATGGCACTCCATGAAATCAACAGGTTCTGCACAGCAAAAGAACTGGTCACTAAATTGAAGAGGCTATACACAGAATGGCAGAAAATTTTTGCAAGCAGTACATCTGATAAGGGATTGATAACTAGAATATATAGGTAACTTGAAAAACTGAGCTCCCAAAAAAGCAATGACCCAATATAGAAATGGACAAATGAACGGAACAGAGCTTTTTCAAAGGAAGAAGCCCAAATGGCTAAAAAGCAAATGAAGAAAAGCTTATCATCTCTAGCCATAAAGGAAATGCAAATCAAAACCACAGATTCTGGAGACACACTTGACTGAAACTTTGGCACTCAGAACCCCAAGCTCCTAGAAAGCTTCTCCATGCCTTGATTTACTAACAGAACAGATGGTGCTGCATGCCAAGCCCTGCCCCACAGGACCAGGGAGTCTGCTTCACAGGCCATGGGATCTCTGCCTGCCAGGCATGTGCTCCACAGGCCTGCACAACCTCCCCCAGGCTCCCACCTCTCAGGCACACCAAGCCCATAATCCACAGGCCCACACAATCTCTGCCAGGCCTGTGCCCTTCAGGCCTGCCAGGCCTGTGTTCCACAGACACACTAGATCACCTCAATGACAGGCCTCTGCCTGCAGGCCCATGGGGCACCTGCCACGCACCACAGGTGGGCTCCAAACCTGCCTAGGAGGCACAAACAGACAGTTCTAGATGCTAAAGGAGTAACACCAGAACTACTAAGACTAAATTCCACTGTTCCTGAACTGGCAATTTTTTATTTTTTTGCCTTTCTTTAAAGGTTTGGCTATCTCGTTTACTGTTTGATTGTCCACCATCTCTTCCTGCTGTTTTCCTTGGTTCTCTTCTTTTTTTTTCCTTGTATTTCTCTATCTTTTTTTTCTTATTCTTCCTTGGTTTTGTTAGTTTCAGCTAACACTAAATTACACATAGCCAATGGACAGAAAGTACCAAGTGGAAATATGGGAAGATGAAAAAGGGATGGAAACCATTCTTCCCCCCAAAATAAATTAGTACAGGATTGAAAGGGAAATGAAAGAAAACAGATACCAAGATCCAGACTCCAATGAAACAAAGATAAACTATGCTAAATAACCTAACAAAACCCACAAGAACATTCTGAAAGAAGAAATCCTGCAAGTAATCACTGAGAATTTCATGGAGATATTACTAGAGATGGTCAACCAAAACATACAAGAGGCACTCAAGAAATTCCAAGAGGAAAAAAATAAAGAATATGAGAAAAGACAAAAACAAATAAATTAAATCATAGGAGCTCTAAATAATCACCAAAATGAAACAGAAAACATCATAAATAGAGAGATAAATGAATTAAGGACGAAAATTGACAACATTAAAGAGGAAGTGACCCATGATATGGAAAACCTCAGAAAAAAGAATGAAGCAGAAATACAAAACAAAATGGAAGGCCATTTCAGCAGAAAAGAACAAACAGAAGACACAATCTCAGAACTTGAAGATGAAATGGTAATTAGAGAAAAAACTGAAGAACTATTAATCAAACAATTCAAGACCTGTGAAAGGAAAATGCAAGAACTCACTGATTCCATTAAAAGAACAAACCTGAGAATCATGGGCATTGAAGAAGGAGAAGAGGAGCAAGCAAAAGGAATGCGTAATATATTCAACAAAATAATAACAGCAAATTTCCCAAATCTAGAGAAAACTATGCCCATCCAGGTACAGGAAGCCTCCAGAACCCCAAACAGACTTGACCAAAATAGAACTACCCCACGACATATTATTAGTAAAACAACAAGCACAGAGACAAGAGAAAGAATATTGAAAGCTGTAAAGGAGAAAAAACAAATAAAATACAAAGGAAAACCCATCAAATTCACAGCGGATTTCTTCCTGGAAACCTTCAAAGCAAGAAGAGAAAGGAGTGTGGTCTTCCGGGCACTAAACAAAAATAACTTCAACCCTAGGATACTCTACCCAGCAAAATTCTCATTCAAAATAGATGGAACAATAAAAGACTTCCATGGTAAGCAGAAACTTCAACAATATATGACCACCAAGCCACCACTACAAAAGATTCTCCAAGGAATTCTGTACACAGAATGTGAAAGCAAACAAAACCATGAAAGGGCAGGCAATACCAAACCACAGGAGAAGAAAAAGCAAGAAAGTAAAGAGTAACACTGATTCAGCTACATACAATCAAACACTTAAACAACAAAGACAACTACATGACAGGGATCACAATGTACCTATCAATACTAACACTGAATGTTAACAGACTTAATTCTCCCATTAAAAGACACCCTTTGGCAAACTGGATTAAAAGGAAGACCCAACAATCTGCTGCCTACAGGAGATCCATCTCATCAACAGAAATAAGCACTGGCTCAGAGTGAAAGGCTGGAAGAAGATTTACCAAGCCAATGGCCCCTGTAAACAGACAGGGGTAGCAATACATATCTCAGATAAAGTAGACTTCAAACTTACATTGATCAAACACGATAAAGAAGGACTCTCTATATTAATAAAAGGGGAAATACAACAAAAGGAAATAACAATTATCAGCCTATAAGCACCCATTGTCAACATACCCAATTTCATCAAACATACGCTGAGGAACCTAAAAACATATATAAACTCCAACACAGTGCTAGTGGGAGACCTTCATACCCCCCATTAACAATAGATAAGTCATTCAAACAACAAATCAATAAAGAAATCCTAGAACAAAATCACACCATAGATTAAATGGACCTAGCTGATGTCTACAGAATATTTCTTCCAACTTCTGCACAAATATACATTCTTCTCAGCAGCTCATGGAACCTTCTTCAAAATTGATCATATCTTAGGGCACAAAGCAAGCCTCAGCAAATATAAGAAAAGAGAAATAATGCCATGAATTCTATCTGACCACAATGCATTAGAACTAGAAATCAACAACAAAAACAACAGTAAAAAACATGCAAACAATTGGAAGCTGAACAACACATTGCTCAATGGTCAATGGGTCATTGATGAAATAAAAGAGGAAATTTAAAGGTTCCCGGATGTTAAAGAAGATGAAAACACGCCCTACCAGAACCTATGGTACACAGCAAAGGCAGTCCTAAGAGGAAAGTTTATAACCATGAATGGATACGTTAAAAGGTCAAAAAGATCTCAAATCAATGATCTAATACTACAGCTCAAACTCCTAAAAAAATAAGAACAAGCAAACCTTAAAACAAACAGAAGGAGAGAAATAATAAAATAAGGGCTAAAATCAGTGAAATAGAAAAGAAACCATACAGAGAATTAATGAAAAAAATAGCCGGTTCTCTGAAAAAATAAATAAGATCGACAGACCCCTGGCAAACCTGACTAAAATGAGGAAAGAAAAAACCCAATCAGTAAAATCAGAAATGCAAAAGGGGAGATCACAACAAACACCATGGAAATCCAGGAAATCATCAGAGACTACCTTGAGAACCTATATTCTAATAAATTTGAAAATTTTGAAGAAATGGACAGATTTCTAGGTACTTATGACCACCCAAACTGAACTAACAGGATATTAACCACCTGAATAGATCTATAACACAAAACGAAATTGAAGCAGCAATTAAGAGTCTCCCCCAAAAAAAGTCAGGACCTGATGGATTCACTGCTGAATTCTATCAGACATTTAAAGAAGAACTAATACCAACCCCCCCTAAAAAATGTTCCATGCAATAGAAAGGGAAGGAACACTGCCTAACTCGTTTTATGAAGCTAATATTACTCTCATCCCAAAACCAAACGAAGACACCTCCAAAAAGGAGAACTGTAGGCCAATTTCCTTTATGACTATCACTGCAAAAATCCTCAATAAAATAATGGCAAACAGAATCCAATAACACATCAGTAATATATATACCATGACCAAGTTGGCTTCATCCCAGGGATGCAGAGGTGGTTCAATATATGCAAATCTATAAATGTAATACAGCACATTAATAAAAGCAAAGACAAAAACCACTTGTTCATCTCAATAGATGCAGCAAAAGCCTTTGACAAGATCCAACACCACTTCATGATAAAAGCTCTAAGAAAACAAGGAATAGAAGGAATGTACATCAACATTGTAAAGGCTATATGTGACAAACCTACAGCCAACATCATACTTAATGGTGAAAAACTGTAACCATTTCCACTAAAATCAGGAACGAGACAAGGATGCCCACTATCCCCACTCCTATTCAACATAGTACTAAAATTTCTAACCAGAGCATTCAGGCAAGAATAAGAAATAAAAGGAATACAAATAGGTAAAAAATACTGTCAAAATATTCCTATTTGCAGATGATATGATTCTATACCCCAAAACTCTTAGACACCATAAACAGGTTTAGCAAGGTGGCAGGATACAAAATCAACTTGTAAAAATCATTAGTTTTTCTATACACCAACAACAAACAAATTGAGAAAGAATATATGGAAACAATTCCATTTTCAATAGCCTCAAAAAAAAATCAAATACCTGGGAGTAAACTTAACAAAAGACATGAATGACCTCTATAAGGAGAATTACAAACCCCTGAAGAAAGAGATGAAGGAATTGTACAGAAAATGGAAAGATCTCCCATGCTCATGGACTGGTAGAATGAACATAGTAAAAATGGCTACACTACCAAAAGCAATCTACATGTTTAATGCAATTCCCATCAAAATCCCAATGACTTTCAACACAGAGATTGAAAAACCTACCCTAAAGTTCATTTGGAAACACAAGAGACCTCAAATAGCCAAGATGATACTCAGCAAAAAGAGTAATGCTGGTGATATCACGATACCCGACTTCAAACTATATTACAAAGCAAAAGCAATAAAAACAGCATGGTACTGGCACAAAAATAGATATGAAGACCAGTGGAAAAGAATAGAGGACCTGGATATGAATCCACACAACTATGACCAACTTATTTTTGACAAAGGTACCAAAAATATACGATGGCTAAAAGACAGCCTCTTCAACAAATGTTGTTGGGAAAAGTGGTTATCTGTCTGCAAGAAAGTGAAACTAGGTCCATGTTTATCACCCTGTACCAGTATCAACTCAAAATGGATCAAGAACCTTAATATCAGACCCGAGACTCTGAAGTTAGTACTGAAAAGAGAAGGGAGTACTCTGGAAGCAATAGGTATAGGCAAGGACTTCCTCAATAGAACCCCATCAGCCCAGCAACTAAGAGAAAGGACGGACAAATGGGACTACATGAAATTAAAAGGCTTCTGCACAAAAAAGAAATGATCTCTAAACTGAAGAGACCACCCACAGAGTGGGAGAAAATATTTGCCAGCTACACATCAGACAAAGGACTGATAACCAGAATATACAGGGAACTTAAGAAACTAAACTCTCTTAAAATTAATGAACCAATTGAGAAATGGGCAACTGAACTAAATAGAACTTTCTCAAAAGAAGAAATTCAAATGGCCAAAAAACACATCAAAAAATGCTCACCATCTCTAGTCATAAAGGAAATGCAAATCAAAACCACACTAAGATTCCACCTCACCCCTATTAGAATAGCCATCATCACCAACACCACCAACTGCATGTGTTGACACATATGTGGGGAAAAAGGAACCCTCGTACACTGCTAGTGGGAATGCAAGCTTGTGCAACCATTCTAAAAAAAAATTTGGAGGCTTCTTAAAAATCTAAACATAGATATTCCATATGGTCTAGCAATCCCACTCCTGGGGATATACCCAAAGGGATGCGACACAGGTTACTCCAGAGGCACCTGCACACCCATATTTATTGCAGCGCTATTCACAATAGCCAAGTTTTGGAAACAGCCAAGATGCCCCACTACTGATGAATGGATTAAGAAAATATAATATTTATACACAATGGAATTTTACTCAGCCATGAAGAAGAATGAAATCTTATCATTTGCATGTAAATGGATGGAACTTGAGAACATCATTCTTAGCAAGTTTAGCCAGACTTATAAGACCAAAAATCGTATGTTCTCCCTCATATTTGTTCTTTAGATCTAGGAAAAATACAGCAATGTTGTTGGACTTGGGTTACATGACAAGGGGAGAACACATACGGGAGATATGGGAACAGGTAGAAAACCCAAAACATGAGAGCATTTGATGTCCCCACTGCAGAGGAACTAATACAGAAACCTTAAAATGACAGAAGTCAACATGGAACCAGTGTAAAGACAGTTAGAGATGAATCAACCTGTGTTGTAACACATTTGTACATGAAAGCAATGCTAGGAATCTCTCTGTATAGCTGTCCTTATCTCAACTAGCAAAAACTCTGTCTTTCTTATTATTGCTTATTTCTAGTCTTCAATGGAACTGGAGAAAAGCCTGGAAGCAAGGCAGGGGGAGTAACTGAGGGTGGGGTTCAGGTGGGAGAAAAGGAATCCTCATACACTGCTTGTGGAAATGTAAATTAGTACAACTACTATGGAAAACAGTATGAAGGCTCCTCAGAAAAATAAAATCAGAACTGCCATATGATCCAGCAATTCCATTCCTAGGGATATATCCAAAGAAATGTAAGTCAGATTACAACAAAGGTAACTGCACACCCATGTTTAGTACAGCGTTATTCACAATACCTAAATTATGGAAAAAGCCAGGATGTCCCACTATTGATGAATAGATTAAGAAAATATGGTATTTATATACAATAGAGTTTTATTCAGCCACAAAGAAGAAAGAAATTTTGTCATTTGCAAGCAAATGAATAGAACTGCAGACTATCATCTTAAATGAAGGTAGTCAGGTTCAGATGGCCAAAAGCCTCATGTTTTCTGTCACATGTGGAATATAAACCTAATACAAATAGAGCAATATTGTGAAATATAGGTCATGCTAAAGGGAGGTCACATACAAGAGGAGGAGCATAAAAGACGGAAGTTAAGAAGGCAAATATGGTTGATTTATTCTCTATACAAGAATGAATACAGAATTTTTAAACTGGGTGAAAGCACCATAAGAAAGGGACTAAGGTAGAAAGAAGAAAAATAGAGGAGATGAACCAAATCTGGCTATAATACATATAGACATGGAAGTAGCACAAGGAAACTCCCTGTGCAGCTATCTTAAACAGGCAAAAATGTCATTTCTTTTTCTTCTTTTTTTCTACAACCCCTTGGGGGGTTGGTACCAATGGGGGGGGGAGGAGGTGGGAAAATGGTGAAGGAGGATGAGTATGGTGCAAATACTGTGTACACATGTATAAATGGAAAAATGATATCTGTTCAAACTATTCCAGGAACTGGGGAAGGTAGAGATGAAACATAATGATGGAGGGTGGTGAATTCAAGTATGATATATTTGATATATTGTAAGAACTTTTGTAAATGCTGAAGTGTACCCTCACCCAGCACAATAAAAAATTTTTAAAAATAAAAGCCTTTTCCTATAAAAAAGACATTGCCCTAAATTATGGTTATACATAGTATGTAAAACTCAAGCTTATGGTATTTATACATTTTCATAAAAAATACATACTCATAATTAAAATATAAAGGTGGGATGAAATGGAATATATCACTGCGTGTGAATCAAAGTGAGACACAGCTCTTAGAGAAAGTTGTTCACATCTGTCCCATTTTGTTCAGTGAAATCTGGAAATGATTTAAAGTGAAACATTCTCATGATTGCTTTATAAAATATGTACTAGTCCATACATTATATAGTGATTAGCAAGTTACCTTGCAGTATAAGTAAATATAGGTAAATATATGAATAGATAAATAATTGATGGGTAGATATATAGATAATAATTAAATAGATGATAGGTAGACAGATAGATGATAGATAGATGATGATGATGATAGATGATAGATAGATAGAAAATGTTTTACATGTCACTTGTAAGTCCCTACAAAAATTGTTATACTTCAAAACAAAAACATTTTAGTGTACTTACAACATTAGTGTTATAGCTTGACTAGCCCAATAATCAGACTTTTCATCTTCAGAGTTCTATGGATCAGTTAGGCTGTTTGGTTCTGCTGGATCAGACTCACTTATATACCTTTTTCAGATGGCTGGTGTAATACAGGATGACTCACTTAAGATGATTCAACCATGTTCTGTGTGGTCTCTTATCCTAAGGTAAACTCATCTGGAAGAGTTAGCCCAGTACAGATACAGAACAGAAAAAAGTCTACTAACCTGCAAGACAGCAAGCGAAAGGGACTAGGCTTCCAGAGGCTATGCTTGGAAGTATCAAATGATCACTCACAGACTATTGTCTTGTCAAAGCAAGTCTAAAACTGATTCACAGAACCCATCTTGAAATGGAAGGAGTTTCTCATATTGAAAAAGACATGGAGACAAGGAGGCCATTGATTGTGGCTTTCCATGCAATCAATCCACCACCATCCAATAGTGGATCCATTTGTTCACTTTTTCTAGCCTACAATTATATTCTCAAAAGCTTCATAAGTTTCATTTGATCACTGCGTCAATTACAATGTCCAAAATTCTACAATCTTCACCAGATCAAGATGTGGGTCCTCATTCTGAGATAGTGGTGTGGTGATAAATATGGAACAAGCAGCTCTCTTAGGGAGAACAAATCTGAATTGTGACATCGGCTTATCTCTGGGGTGCAAATGCTTCTACAGTGCTCATCTCAAGGCACCAACTGGACATGAAGTTGAGAAAGATGCACTTAATACAGACTGGAGATGCTCCAATTTCTGGAGACCTCTAAACTAAAAATACAAATTATCTTCCCATACACAGACCTTCAGCTACACTAATGGCAGAATGTCCTCACAAACATTCCCAACAGAAAAAGAATGCTTACTGGAGTGAAGAATGGAAAGCATAAAACACTCACTAGTCCTTAGCAATTGGAAATTCTGCTGGACAAATGTTTGCATGGCATCTTCTGGGAAGTACTGTGTGCTGTACCACTTCAGGAGGTTATTCTTTGCCTTCTGAAGTGGCTTCCACTCCACTGGTCTCCATGGTTCTTGGGTTCACTCTTTGGGACATCCTTTCTTCTCCATTACTCTATATGGCTTTTTCTAAAGAACCAGACCGTGGTAGCTGGGTATATTTCTCAGTATGTCTCTTGATTAAGGGACTCTGGGAGTTTACTGTTTTGTGTTTTGAACAACTCAAGCCCTTGAGTCAGTGCGTCTCCCATAGGAAACCCTATAGACTTCTCTGTATTTGATTTACTTTCTATCCACTTGAAAAAAGAGAAACTCACAATTCTTTTCCAGACAAACTTTTCTCTGTAGCCTTGATCTGTGCTCTTTTAGATGTGTCAGGCTTCTGGGGCACAGCTCTTTGAAGTCTTTTTGTTTAGCTGAAAGTGTCTATTACACACTGACTCAAATCTGACAGAGATCCTTACAAAGGGTCTTACTGCCACACCATTGATTTGGTCTGTGGCTCTAGGCTATATATTACTTTGAGAGCCTTTTGCTAGCTGGAGAGGATGAAAGATGAAGGATGGTTTTATTTTCTAATCCCACAAAACCAGGCCTCTCTATACCCTCTTCTAAATTCTACTACAAACCGGCCAGTACTTTATTTCTTTTAGCTCTGACTTTTCAAAAGTAATGTACAGCCAAGATGAAATAGCTAGCATTTGACTGGTAATCATTTGGGTCACATCTAAATGTTCATTAGGTATATTTTTCATCTTCCAAGTCATTGGATATCACAGGATTGTGACTATTTCTCCATTGTACAATATAGTTCACTATTTTTAGACTCCGATGAGAATTATCATGATATTTTTCTGCAACAATCTCTGATGATTTCCTCACAATTTTTTCCATCCTCATCTTCCATCCAAATGTTAGTGATACAAAAAAATGGGTTTTGTTATGTCAACCCTATACTCAGTTGAACTAATTTCCAGATTAGTATGAACCAGACCCTCAATGTTTTACAGACATTCATGTTTTCTAACCAGTCCAGGAGTTGGCTTTGTGATTCTGCAATTCGCAACTAATTTAAAAGTTCAATTTTTATTGTGAGTTTTATCATACTTGAGACTTTCAGAATCTCACTTCAGGAGCTACATCACCAAGAATTTTCTCCATATTATAGGACAGCTGTGCCTCACCCCCTTCTCTTCCACCATTGTGAATATGGAGATCTGACTTTGTAGTCAAAGTCTACTAGATTCCAGATGTTCTACACAAGCATGCATTCTCCTCCATGTTGTTTTTATTACCCATGTACATACAACAACATTTGGTTACACAGAACTTTTTTAAGGAACAATGAGTACATGGTGGGAATGGTGAGTGAGTAGCTATTAGCAGTAAGTAGTTGTTAATAAATGAGCTTAACTGAGACTATACCTAGTTGGAAATAAATGACCACAAGATGATTTGGGGAATTGGAAATTACCCCCTCAAAACTCTTGCTCAATTCCTATCCCCTATTACCTCAATATATGCCTAAGACAGAGGATCTTTATAAAGAAGTAAGTTAAAATGAGGACATGTGGGTAGGCCTTATCCAATATGACTGGTGTTCTTATAAAAAAGAACACCTGAAGAACTACAATGTGAGAGCTCAGGGAAAAGGTGCAGTTAACCTCCAAGCCAAGGAGAGAGGGCTCAGGAGAAACCAACACTGCTTACACATTGACCTGAGACTCTGAGCTCCCAGGACAGTTAGGAAATTTATTCCTGTTGTTTAAGGCCCCCAGTCAGTGGCACATTTTAATGGTAATCTTCCCATGATACTTAAGAAGGAAAAGCTCTGCATGCCAGGGAAAATTTAGGATTAAAGTATTCTGCTTATATATTCTAATAAAATAGAATGTTATCTTGCTTATGGTGCTGGTTTTACAAGGATATAAAAAATGAATCTAATTAAGTTTAAGTATGTACAGTTTAGTATACTTTGTTGTACCTTAGAAAAATACAAAAGTAAAATGGAATCCTTAGCCTCACAAAAATAAATACCTAAGAGATTTCATTTTTTAACCTGAAACCAGTTCTGTAAACATAACTGTTATAACACTTTACATTTGACATACAAACTATAATTGCATCTTTATGTGGTATATTACAATGTAGACTTCCTTATTGACTTATTTTCAAAATTTTAATTTGCAAATTTTTTATATTAGGACTTAGGACGTATTTTGTAGTTTCATTTTGTCATTTCTGTTATATTTCTATTATTTTTTTCCTTGCTTTGAATGAGTTGTTAAAATCTCCATTGTTTTACTAGTTATAGTTACTATTAGATGTTTTTATTTATCAGAAAACATTATTAACTATGAATATAACTATTAAAATCATGGACTCTATAATAGCTCATCCTATGCTATCATGGGACTTTTAGAAAAATTTTACTTTAGTCTCTTATAATCCTGACTTTACCTTATTAAACTTACCCAGACTTTTGGGTACAAGAAACTGCTAATTTTAATAAAATATTTATAAAAATTTATGACTATATTCTTAAAAATTTCATTGTATTTAAAATTGCTCTTTTCTATGTTTTCTAAATCTAAGTACAAAATGTATGCATGTCATTCCTTGTCAGTGAAATACCTGCATTGATTCTGTTTCTAATTTGACATATTTCAGATGCTTACTTCATGCACATCTGGTCTTCTGAAAGTGTGTATAATCCATGTCTGTTTGAAAATACCCTTCTTACTATTGCAATATGAAGAACACTTCAGAATATTCTAAACCTCTAGATTACATTTTCTTTATCTCATAGTGTTACAAAAATACTTTATTATAGCAATTTGTATGATAACAATTACAAAACTTTATAGGATTTTGTGTTTGCCAGTCATTGCACTAGGATTGTTATAATAATTCAACCTTTGTGAATTTTAATTGTTATTCAAATTAAAGTGTTTGATGCTAACTTGATTTCTTTCCTCTGCAGACAAATTATTCTCTTTTAGAACCCTATTTGATTCTGTCTTCTCTTGAAAACTGAGAATTTTACTAGATAGGCATATTTTTTCCAGAGCTCACCTATATCTGATGTATCTTTAACTTTGAAAAATGAGTATAGTTTTATCTCAGGAAAATGTTCTTTCATTATATCTTTGATGACTACTTCTCTTTTAATACTTCATTCTCATCTGGACTCCCTGTGAAGAGTTGCTGTGGTCTGGTTCCATTGCTTCCATAGCTTTTAATTTTTCTTTCATAACATTTATTCTTATAAAAATTGCTCTGTCATAGGATAATTGCCCAGTATGGATTTGTGAGTCACAATGATTAGGATCTTTATATTAGTCACTCTATCATATGAAATTTTAGTTATAACCATCTTTATTAGTAGACACATATATTTGAGAGTTTTTTTTCACAATAGCTACTTATAGTTGTAACTATAAAAATCCTTGGTATCAAACCAAAAATATGTATTGAAGGGTCTTCTCCAAGGTACATAACAGTGGTAAGGTATAAGCTCATTTAGTCTTGCTCATTCTAGTTATTTATTCTCTTTAATTTCCACCATGTATTAATAACAGAAATACAGAATAACAAGTGTATTGTCAGCAGGTGTGAATTTATTCATCTCTTGTGTATATCTAATTCATGATACACTTGGGCAGGGCTTGGTCTGCAGATTACACCAGATAACCAGAAGAAAAGATAGTCTTTTTTTGGTTGGAAGAGAAATATAAGAAACTGTAGACCTGTTTTTCTGGTGAAATAGAAGACCACCATGTCTATCATTACACAATCCTTGCTACAGAATATGGTTGGAGGATCTGCTTGGCTACTCTGGTCACCTGTCAATGACTATGGCAAAAAGGACAATGGAAAGCAAGCCAAGCACTGGGAAAGGTCAAGGCATCCTAGCTTTTGCTATTACTGCTGTTAGTTTTACTCGAGGATAATTGTGGCATATGCTTCACCCAGCTCTTACTGTTATGAAGAACAGAAGTGTCATTAGTCGTTAGCACATGGGATTGCTGGCAACTCTGCATTGCTGCCCAGGTGGCTGGGAGGGATGTGGGGTAGAACAGTAGCCACAAGCAGGAAACACCATCCCAGAATTTCCCTTATACTTAATGTTAGGGTGTTTTTACTGGATAATTTTCTCAATGTCCTGCTTTCAGTAGGATACCTACTGGTGAAGGGGTATGCAAAGGTATTTGGTATAGGATGGAAGTGATAAAGAATATATGGAAGGAACAAGTATTAATTCCATTGTTTTTCTTAGAAGTTTTCTTGATGATTCACCTCAAAGTTTTTATTATTTATTTATTTGTTTGTTCATTTTTATTTAGTGGCTCTTAGGTATAAACTCAGGGCTTTGCACTTGTGAAGAAGACACTACCTCTTGAGGCACACCCTCAGCCCTTTTTGCTGTGGTTATTTTGGAGATAGGGTCTTGGTTTTGCTCAGGCCATTGTGGACTTTGATCTTTCTATTTTTCACTTCCTTCTGTCATCACTGGGATGACAGGCATGTGCCACCATGCTCACAGTTTTTCAATTGAAATGGTGTCTCTTGAATCTTTTGCATGGCCTACATTAGAATTGTGATCACTCTGATCTCAGCCTCCAAAGTAGCTAGGATTATTGATGTGGGCGTTTGGCACTCAGATAACTTCTCAGTTTTTAAATATCCTTGAAAAAGACACAAGCACATACTGTTAGGATCCCAGAATATTTTTCAATTCTTTCATAAGATTGAGCCATAGAGAATTAATCCAAGTTTGAAGTATACATTATTCACTCCAACTTTCCAAATTCCAAATTTGAACTCCTAGAGTTGCCTTTAGTGCCTGAGCTGAAATGTATTTCAGTCTGTAAGAGCCTTGAGTCCTTGATATAGTAGTGAGATATGCAATATCCTTTGCAGACCACAGAAGGAAAAGTTCCCCTCAAGAAATTTTGGAGAAAATAAGCAATGGTAGAAAGTAGACGTAGACAGAGGGTACAGATGAAGAGGGGTAAGCCTCAGCCATGGTAATTTATATGTATTCTTAGCAAGTCAACTACTGTTAGGCAATCATTTCATAGTGAATGAATATATTAGTTTCAGATATGTTTGTTGAAATAAATATCTATCATTGTGGGTTGCAATATTTAGTAGTTCTGTGATTTTAGCTCTAAACAGTGTGCCTTAATCACACTATTTCTGTGAATATTAAAATAGGTATCAAAATGTGGAAACTCATTTTGAATACTACATGAATATATTTTCATTTAATTTGCAGTTTGATAATATCATTGTGCCTTATAATATCTTTGTTCACTGTAAGCACAAAATGTAGAATTTCTGAAGCTTAAAGCACAAATGGTGAGTATGGTGCTAAGGGTGGGTTTAGCCCCTAAAAGTTAATTCTGTACATCTTAACACAATGAAATTTACTTCTCTCCATGCAGAATTATATGCTGCAGGACATTTGAAGATATCAGGAACCTAGAGGAAAATGCACTTTAAATTTAGACAGTTACATAATTGAGCTGAAAAGGAGAGACTTGGTTGGCTCTATGTTGAAAGTGAGACGCACTGGAGCTGGCAGAAGCAGCACGATTGCACAAATGTATGCTAAATACTAATTTGTGTCATGGATATTTTATCTCTTCCTCCTCCCCTCCCCTTAATCTTTTCTCACAGTATGCTCAAGCAGAAGAATAATTAAGCTCATCGACATTGTCTTTCACTGTCTTTGGGAATTTATGAAATGAGACAGAAGAATAGGCCTCCTCAAAGCTCTTTTGAACGTGGTATGATAGTAACTGTCTTGTGAGCTGAAACACTTCCGCCCCCATGTGGTGCTCTAAGTTTGCAATACAGTACTAGGGGTGTGAAGTCCCAAGGTGGGCAAGGTGGAGTTGGGTGGGTATTCTGCTCAGTCATAGGGATTTCACTCCCAGGACTGATAACATGGACTGTTACTCAAGGTGACAAAGTCACATCCAATGCCAGGGTACTGACAGACAGATCTTGCAGAGAGAACATTAGGAACTGTGCAAAGTTCTGAGTCTTTGCAGTAAGTCTGATCACTCTAACTTAAACAATACTAACCTCTCAAAATTAAAGTCACTTAACGTTCAAACTATGTTTGACTCAGTTTGATGAAAACTTGGAGAAAAGGAGTGAATTTAGAATTTTTTGTGGGACTGAAGTTTGAACTCAGGGCTTCATGCTTATAAAGCAGGAGCTTTACCACTTGAGCCACACCTCCAGTCTATTTTTCTCTGATTATTTTGGAGAAGGGGTCTTGAGAAATATTTGCCCAGAATGGCCTCTAATCACAATCTTCTCAATATCAGTGTCCCAAGTAGCCAGGATTATAAGTGTGAACTACCGATGCCAGGCCATGATATAAGATTTTTGCCAGGAGTGGTGATACATGCCCTCGATCCTAGCTACTCAAGAGGTAGAGCCTGAACAAAAAATTCAGTGTCATTCCATCTCAATAAAGCAAGATAGACATGGTGGCTCACAGCTGTAATCCTAGTTATGCAGGAGACAGAGATATAGGAAGATCATATGGGGGGCCAGCACTGGGCAAAAGCTGGAGACTCTGTCTGAAAAATAAATAACGGAAAAAAAAGGACTGGGGGCATGGGTCAAGTGATAAAATGCTTGCCCACTTCAAAAAGAAAATCTTTGTTGCTGTTTGGATCAACACCCTATTCTTTGCTCTTGAGTAGAAAATGTAAGCCAGGAAAGAGGTCTGTACGAAATCATCCTTTGAACAGAAGGCTCAAGGTTTATGTGTTAGGGCCCTGAATATAAAACTTTGCTTCTACAATAATTAATTAACATTTAAGCACAGTTATATATAACTTTCAGTTTTTCTATAACAATTCAATATCTATGAGTGGAAACTTGCTTAATTATTGAAGTCTTACTACATTGTCTTTGCCAATGGTTAAGAAAGAGAAACACCAGACAATGATATATTGACCTAGTGTTGGTTACTTTCAAAATATGAATCTGGACAATAAAAACAGAGCAAAAATAAATTAGATACACTTTCAATCCTTAGACAAATTTAGCCTTCATAGTTGATGTTAACTTAAGTCAAAATATTGTATCAAAGGTTTGTTTGGGATCTCTTCATTTGACAATGCAAAATAACAAATAATTTAGAAATATCTGTAGTTTCTTTAGCTAGAAACAGCAACAGTTAATATTTGTTTAGCGTTTCTGAAGAAACAGATGTAACTAATAAAATTCAAATCTATTTTAATCACTACCTTAAGCCCACATTTTTCTTGAACACCTGAACTCCCAGGAAAATTTTCTGTATTATTTGGAGTGTGGGTGTATGCACACGCACAGTCTTTATGCAGACACATATCTATATTCACATACATTGTACACGTATACATATGCAAGTGTATTAAATGCATGTTCACACATGAATGTTTACGCATGTGTGCACGTATACCAATATAAAACTGTATTTAAGACTTGAAGTGATATTTAGATCATGTGTGACGCATACACAAGTGTTTACGTGATGCATAATTTTTTGTGGTGTACTTCTTTTGTTGTTTTTCTTTAAGCTTTTGTCAGGAATGGAACCCTAGGCCTCATGTACACTAGGCACATGGACTCCCACGGAGCTCTACCCCCAGCCCACAGTGTACTTTTTCACCTGGCCATGTATTTTTGAGATCTATATTGATACATTTTATATGTCCTAATCTTATAGCATTTTATATAATACATTTTATTAGGTGAAAATGCACAACTATTTATACACAATTCATAATTATTGAGATGATTTCAGGTTCTATTTTATTACAAGTGCTCTATGAAGAATTTTCTTTTGTTTTTATTATTTTGACACTGGGGATTGAGCCCAGGGCCTCTGCATATGTGCTATCCATTATCACTGAGCTACATCACTAGCTTCACATTTAAAAATTTTTATTTTAAGAAACCTGATACATAAAAACCTAAAAATCACACACCTATCAGTAGGGTACCAGGTGATATTTTGATACATGCATTGAAGTGAAGATGTCTGCTCATCACCCTGCTTCACATGTACGTGTTCTAGGACGTAAGTATACATGCATATGTGTGCACATATTTGTTATGTGACATATGCACCCAGAAGGAGATCCACGAGGTCACACTGAGCGCACACACTTTACTAGTTGCTTCTGCATGGCTTTCCACTGAGGCTATCCAAAACATGCTCATAACAGCAGTGTAGGGGAAGTTTTATTTCCCTGTGTTTTCAGTAATGTCTTATATTGCTATACCTTGAAATGTAGTCAAATGTGACAATGGTACCGTTTCTATTTTAATTTCCTTTCTGTGATTATGTATGAGTTTACACAAATTCCATTACATTTATTAGCTTGAGAATCTTCTTTGTTAATTTCTTGCTCACATGCTTTGTGTCACTTAGCAGTCTATTTAAAATTGATGGTGTGGTTATTCTTTACATATTCTGGCTACTCTTAATTTTTGGGTTTTTTAGTTTTTCCATATTTCCTTCCAGCCATATGTGCTAACCAACTAGTCAGTTATTTCTTCACTTTCCTTTATGGTTTCCTTTATGGATACAATTAATCCTCATAAAAAAGGTTTTATGCAATCTAAGTGACAAAAACATCATGCATTTCCTAGTAGTGTTATTTGCCATGTTTCTGACTTTAAACTTTCTGAACTTTATATCTACACATGTATGTTAAAGAAGTTGAAGCAAGATTTTATATTGGAATGGAACAATATTTAATTCTGTTCAATTAAACTACAAAATTCAATTTTGAGTTTTTCTAATTCAAAATTAAAATTTTAATTTCCTAGCTATTTTTCACCACTTTCCCATTTTGCATAATGTGTACTAACACTTCAATTTTAATGCTACTGGTATAACTATTTTTTAATCTTCAGTGTTTTAATTATGATAACAAATAATTTTAATTACCTGCAGTAGTAAATACTTTTCTACATTTTAAACATTACCTTCAATATTCTTTTACCTTTCCCAGTCCAAATCAGTTTTAAAATTCACTTTTCCATTTCCCTAAAGTGATCTTTCAGCGTTTTATTTAAATTATGTTAAATTGATTGATAATCATTTATATTCATATTATATAACAAATATCTGCAGTACTAGTTCTGATTCAAATTTTAGGTGCTACGTATCAGAGCATTTAATTCAATTCTTCTGATGAATTCATGCTTTGGATTAGATTTTACAGTATTATGTCAATATTACCAGCATTACAGATTTAGCCTTTTCATTGGTAAATTCTGGCCGTTTGCTTTTCCGTAGAATACAGATCTTCAACACCAAAGTCAATTTCATCTTGCTTTTATGTCACTAGAGCTTTTTAAATCTATGTTAATTGTTCAAAATAGAGGTTTTCATTCTTTTATTTTCATACATATATATAAGGTACTTTACATCATCCCCCCTGTTCTGTACACTTATCCCCTATCCCCTCTCCACTTGTCCCCTTCAAATTCTCTAATAGTCCCCTTCCATTTTCATAACTTGCTGCTGTTGTTAAGGTTCCACACATGCAAGAAAATTCTGAATCTTGCTTATTTTGCTTAACATGATGATCTCAAACTCCATTCATTTTCCTGCAAATGACTTGATTTCATTCTTCTTGTGTCTGAATAATATTCCACTGTGTATGTATACCACATTTACTTTATCCATTTGTGTATTAATGAATTTCATGATGACTATTGCAACAAGTGTGATACAGGCATCTATATTGTGTGTTGTTTTTAACTTATTCGATTATATATCTGGGTGGTATAGTTCAACTACATGGCAGTTCTACTTTTTATTTCCATCATAGCTAGAATAGTTTTTATTCCCACCACAGTGTATCCTTGCATCTTTGCCAACATTTATTGTTTATTGTTTGTTTTCTTGACCATAGTCATTTTTTTTATAGTTATCTTTTGACTTATTTTTTTATTGTTGTGCTAGGGGTACATTGTGCCATTTACAAAAGATCTTACAATAGATCAAATACATCACAGTTGAATTCAAGACGGACCCTCAATGTAGTTTGGATTTGCATTTCCTTGGTACTTAAAGAAGCTGAATATTTTTTCACATATTTATTGTCCATTTGCATTTATTCACTGGAAAAGTGTTCATTTAATTTGCCTACTTATTATTTGTTTTCTCAGTGTTTTTTTTTTTGTGGACATGAATACTCAGTCATATGAATATCTGGCAAATCTTTTCTTCCATTATGTAAGCTTTATCTTCACTCTGTTAATGTTGTTTTTGCGGAAACTTTTTAGTTTGATGCATTTGTCAATACAGCCCTTTTTAAAAAAAATAAATGAATAAATACCTATCAATTTCTACATAAGCACTCAATACCTTTGTCTATTATTTGAGCAATCATCCTGTCTCAGAATCAACTCCACTTTCAACTTTTCTTATTACACTTTATTATTAATCTTTATTTATGTCATGACTTTTAGTAGATGCAAAAAATTGACAAAGAATAGTGGCATTTATCCAAGATCCATTAAGGAACTGAACGTTGTAAAAGTCTTTGCTTTAGTTATGTAGTTTATATCTAGGCTCAATATCAAATGTTAGGAGAATGGCCTAGCGTTGGCTCTTTAATAAATCATCTCCATAAAATGAGGATAAGTAAAAGATGTTGGTAATCCTAGTAGATGCATGTAATTAATTTTAAGAGCTAGTTGACAGTAAAAAATACAGGATAAGATCATTGCTGCTATGATAAAACATTTTTACTCAATTTTCACTGGCATAAGGCAGTCCAAAATAACAATTTACCATACATCTTTAATCCTATTGTTTTCCAATAAAACTGGAATAAAACCAATATTCATCAAAGGGAATGTAATAATTGTAGCTCTAAGAATAAGACTGTGGGTGTTGGTATGTTATAAATATTTTGCCAAATCTGTGTAATATAGAAAGTAGATGGCACCAAATTAATGGATTAACCAGGAAAGAGAGAACCCATCTCTAATGCATAATAATTCAAAGTAATGCAGAGAAATAATGGGAGAAACTCCCAAATATTGGTTTAATGTCAATGTACCCAATGTTCACATCTTGATGAGTACAAAACTAAACAAAATATAGTGAAGAAATAAAAGTAGAAATTGATTTGCTACTTTTAGTCCACATGTAAGGAAAGAAGAGGAGTCATTTCCAAAGCAGGGCTCTCCTGGAGCAAAGGAAATGGGGCAGAAAGACTTTACTTAAAGCCTGTACATACTCCTAAAGGAAAGCCCTTTAGAAGCAGGTACATCCCTGAGCCAGCTTGGTTAAGGAGTACCTTCCTGAGCATGCTTAATTTAAGATCATAGTTCAAGAAGAAAAGATGACAAACACATTTTTATGTATGGTTAGCTCTCGATCATAAACATATGTTTGAAAGGTCAAAATGGTGGACAGAATTACTTTTGGGCATGAACAACTTGAGTCATAAAGATGCAGACAAGAACCATGTGCACATGCCCAACTTGCATCATAACATTTCAGCTGAAAAAAAGGAAAGGATAAATTAATATAGGAGTTTTCCTCTAAAGGGACATGCTTCACTTACTGGCTGACATTTAGAGAGGATAGAGCTTGAGTAAGTTATCAATTAATGACTTACTTATAGGTGAGCTGGAAGAGCCCTCATTTATTTTCATTCCTCAAATTTAAGCACAACTTACATGCACAAATGCAAATGCTGTGGTGGGCTCTGTTCCCAAGGGGTTTCCCTCCTTAGTTTGGTACCTGAGTGGGTCTCAGCCAACTTCTCAAAGCCCATTGTAATCACCTTGAACTGAACTGCAGCAATTCAATGCTCAGCCCTTCTGCAGAGCACTTTCACAATGCCTCCTGTTGATTATAAACATCCGATGGATGTACCAGACTGTGAAGAGAAAAAAGTAATATGTCATCACTTTATACTAACTGAGAAAAACTTCATTTTAAGGTACAAACATGTCAATCACCAGAAATTTGAAACATCATGTACAAGAACCATGAATCTGAACCCTAACACCAAAAGCTACTGACGAGAAAATCTAACAGCAAAGATCCAAATATAACCATTCAAATTTTAATTCAGCAACTCATAGAAAACTTGAGGAAAGAGAACTGACAATCTGAGTAGGTTGTTTATCAAAAGAACTATTCAGCGGTTTAAAAGAAAACTATCAAAATAAAATGTAAGTTTTAATTTAATGTATAATTATTACAATGTAAAAAGCAACAGAATATTGGTATTAGAAATTTAAGAACACTTGGGGAGTTAGTATACAATAACGGCAATATAGAAAATAGGCGAACAGAGTAAGTAATGCAAGAAAAACTATTCCTTCAAGATTGGCAATGCACACTACAGGAGTGACACAGAGAATGGAAAATATATATTAGACCCAATCTTCTATTTTAAATAAAAGTTTAATCGTTAAAAGCTTAAAAAGTATGAGGCTTCTTGAAGGTCATACTTAAGCAACAGTCAACATGAGTTAATGAATTATACTTAGAATGCCAATGACAAAACGAAGTTCCTGAAAACACCCAGAAAAGAAAAAAAAAGTTATTTTCAAAAGAATAATAAGCAGACTGACAAAATTGGCAACATTTATTATCAAAGCAATGGAGTATTATACCCATTTCAAAAGAAGGTAATTTTCAAGACAGAAGTCCATTATGAAAACAAATGATCACTCAATGATAAATGTAGTTACAGACATATAGAGGATTTAGAAAAAGTATCTTCCATTCTTTCAAGAAAAGAAATTCTGAATGATCTTTGACTAAATTAAAAAATAATCTATCAAAGAATACATGAAATTCAAGATGCAGTCTTGCTGGTAGCTATACTAACAATTTTTAAAAAGCAACTATAAATCAGTGTTGAAAATAAATCTATTAAATAGGCAAAGTACAAAAATAAAAACATTAAATGTGGATAAGATGATCAAATAACAATATAATGTATATAAAATACTGTTAACTTTGACAAGCAATTTCCTTCAAATTTACTGACACAAAATTTTATAAAGCATGTGACAAATAATATTTAGGGATAATAATATTGTAACTATTACTTATTGAATTTCTGTTTATAACATCTTCATACCAATACATCAAATTGCCTATGTCCATATATTATTGGTCTAGAAAAAGCAGTGACATGATTAAGTCTAATACAAAACATAAAGATATAGGTTAAAATTTTCATTATGAAATGTATTTATGATTAAAAAGGTAACAAAGATAAAGTTAAAATCAAAATAGCAAAAAGTTTTGAGAAAGAGAAAATGAAATCAAGAAGAAGCTATATATTAATATAGTCCTGATTGGTCAGTCCAAACATGAGTAAAACAGGAGTGAGAAAGTTCAAATTGGGAAGGTAAATACAGGTGAGAAAGAGAGACAGTCCAATTAGAATAATTGAATAAATAATTGGATAATTGAATAAAGGTTCACATTCATGTTGCTTATCTTTTATAATTTAAAGGAGCAATTATCACTACAGCAAAACAGGCTCATGATGTCCCCCAGGTCCCTTACCACACCATCCTCTGAGTTCTATCTTACCCTAATGCCTTCTATATCTGAACGTTTTCCAAGATCTAAGAATGGGTGGGGAGGAGTTGAATTTAAAATGGCCTCTGGGAACGTTTCTGAAAGATACTCAGCCAGAGTCACTGCCAACCACTGTTCCTAAGAATAGCTTTTTCCGTGGTGGTTGGAAAATTCTGAACACACTCTCACTAAAACAAACCATAACTAGCCAAACTTATTTTTAAAAGTGATTGAAGGTTTGGAACATCCTAAGGGTATGCAGTAAATGAAAAATATACATTCAAGATAATCTACTAAATCTGCATAAGAAGAATCTTTCACCTTTAAGGCAAGCTGCTTCTCTGCCCTCCCCTGCCCTGCCCTCCCTCTCCTTCCTTCCTCTCCCCTCCCCTCCCTTCCCCTCCCCTCCCCTCCCCTGCTAGCATTACACTGGAGACAGCCACAGGCTCCTTCTTCCCACTTGTTAATTGAACTAGTCCTTTGAAGGAACAGCAGGCCTACTTCCTTATTCTCCCCAGGTGCGTGTTACTAAAACTGAATTCCAGTTGACTTCCATGGAAAGCCCAGGGTCCTTTTCCTCCATCTAGCCCCCACTTTGGAGCTCTACCCCAGGCACAGCAATCCAAGTGTCCTTGTTGCGGGAATCTCAAGCTAAGTTATGGGACACTGAAGCAGTTTAGCAGGAAGCATTTTATTGTGCCAGCACAGGCCCAGCAGACTTGTGTCCAAAGGCTGAGCCTCAAGAACAAAGGGGTCTCACCTTATGTACCCTTGCAAGCAGGTTACAGAAGCAAAGAGCAAGGTCTAATCCATATATGGTTATATACAATTTTATTGGCTACTTTACCCTAGTGTTACGACTTTCCCCTCCCAGTGCTAAGTGACCCTCTCCACGTTCAGATTCCTCAGGTTTTATCTCTGCAGTGCCATCCCTACTTCTCTGTTACTTTATCAGAGCTCAGGCCTAGTTTATTTTCTTCTGATCCTCCTCCCTGATACATCCTTAGGCAAGCGAGCCTGTGCCGCAGCTTGCTCATGAGTTGACTTAGAAAGTAAGCCAGGAAAACTGAACATTACTGTGCCACCCAGCATCCAGCTTATAAGGCAGAACAGCACAGTGGAAAGGGGTCCAGAGCTCGCCACCAGTTTTTCTTCAGAATAGAGTGTAGGAAAGATGGAATTTAGCAGCATTCCTGAGCACAGTGGAGACTGGGGATAAGAGATTAAGAGGATGCTAGTTAACTCTGTGAAAGCAACAAGTTGCTTTAGGAGAAAGAATAAAGGAAGGAGTTGAGAAATGCTCTCCCTTGGTCAGAACAATTTCCAAGATGTCTTTGGATATGGGTATTTTTGTGTTTATCCTACAGGGAGTTTTTGAGCTTGAAATAAAATGAATCCCTGCTTCTTTCCAAGGCATATCCTTTGACAAATGTGTAAACTTATGTAAACCAGGAGAAAGCAATGACAATAGCTAAAGAAATATCAAAAATCAGAATCCACTAAGATCATTTTGAAAAAAGTCAATGTTTGTAACCCTCAGTCATTAAAATTTGTCTCGTGACCATTATTTTATATTATCACATTATACTATATCATAAATACCAGTCCCATTTGTATAGGTGTTTATATTATTTTTATTAATCTGGTTATATTTTGTATGATATGACATATTGTTATCCTATGCATTGTTAGTGTTTATTAAGAATATTTTCATTGTTTTATAAAACCAATGCCTTCTCAGATTTACCCTATATCCCTTCCTTGCTCTTTACCTTCCAGCACTCTGTAGTCACCAAGTAAAATGATTGTTTATCAGCCCAAAGAGCAGACTCTGATAATTCTTTTATCTGTATTTTCTGGGGACAATTTTTCTTCTTTTTTGTTGTCTGAAGATGGCTTATTTCACCTTCAGTTTGTCATCATTTCTTTGGAGGGGTACGGGTAGTGTAATGTGATGTCTTGTTGCGTGAATATACTGTACTTCAAAGCAATAGTATATCCATCACCAAACTTCAAACATTTAGCATTTCTTCATTGTGAGAACATTAAAATCCACTCTTCTAGTTATTTGCAAATATGTAAAACAGAACATTTCATTGGATGGAGATCTGTAGGTAGGCAGTTACTTTTCTTAGCACCTCAGGGATACCATGGCAATTATCTGCATTTTTATGTTCCTTGGAAGGTAATTTGTCTTTCTTCTAGCTACTTACTTTTTTTCCTACTCTGTATGTGTTCATTATTGAGTTGTTATGTCTTGTTTTTAAACACTCCCTCTTTACTCTGTTTTAGGGGTAGAGGGGCAGATTCAGGAAAGTATGTCTCCTTGTTCCAGATGGATCCTGTTTGATTCAACCAATAGTGAATATATAGAAAAGACTTTGAACATTAATATCTGATGTAATATTTTCATTTTATCTCTTTGAATATTAAAGCAGTAAAATAATGTACTATATAATAGCAATAATAAAATATGAAAATAATATTTCTTCTCAAATATGTGTACATGTAATTATTTTAAAGTAATTTTTTTCTAAAACTTCCTGCACTATGTAAAACATGGTGCATATCTTTTCTTGTTCTGATTGAAATGGGCTATCTCAATTACATTACAATCGTTTTACTCTCTTGGTTTTGGATAGTTAATGCTATGTGTTCTTCACTTGATTTACTAAAAAATCAAATCACTATTGGACTTCTTCACATTGACCTATTTTTCTTTTCCTGGCACATGTTGTATATATATATATATATAAACCAATATATAGTGCTACCAATTGGCTATTATTTTCCTTTGGAGTCTCCACATTTTATTAAAAGCATGTGTGAGGAACATACATGTCAGATATTGGTCTTTGGGTCTAATAAACCAATTTAACAACAACAAAATTTTTCCCCCTACATACCGTACACATGTCTACACAATGGAAGAGTTGTTTTATCCTTGAAATATAATGCAATTTCAAATAAAATATTCTAAGCAAAGTGTACTTTTGGGTTACAAGATTTTACTTTCTTTCAAACTTTTCAATGTTTGTTGATTTATTCAATATTTATAATTGACTTTTGATAAGGCATTTGAATATTTGTGTTTTTAAAATTTTTTATTTAGATTTCCCAGTTATTAATGCATGACTCTGTTCCAGTTTTGACTTTTATTTGATTTTCTTTTTAAAGTTATTTTAGGAATCATTAATATTGCAAAGAAATTTCATGGTACTTTGAATATTCCTTCAGCTCCCTCTCTCCTCCCCCTCTTTTGTTGAATTCATAATATCCTCAAGTCTGCTTATTATTATTATCATTATTATTTTAGACCTAGATTCCAATATAAGTGAAAACATGAGATGTTTGACTTTTTGAGCTTTGCTTATTTTGCTCAACATGATGATCTCCAGTTCCATCCATTTTCCTGCAAATGATATAATTTCATCCTTCATGACCAAATAATACTCCATGTTGTGTGTGTGTATATATAGATATATATATATATTGTATGTATGTATACTACATTCTCTTTATTTATTCATCAGTTGTCAGGCACCTGGGCTGATTCTACACTTTGTCTATTGTAAATAGTGCTTCAATGAACATGGGTGTGCAGGTGTGTCTCTTGTATGTTTATTGACACTCCATTAGAGATATGCCCAAGTGTCGTACAGCAGGTTCCTATGGTAGGTCTATTTCTAGCTCTTTGATGGACCTCCTTACTGATTTCCATAGAGGCTGCACTCGTTTACATTTCTACCAACAGCATGTCTCCCTGCCACAAGATATCCTCTCCATTTTTTGTTGGGGTTTTTTTGATGACCGCCATTCTGACTGGGTTCAGATGGAATCTCAATACAGTTTTGATTTGCATTTCCTTTATGGTTAAGGACATTGAATGTTTCTTCATGTGTTTATTAACCATTCATACTTTTTCTGAGAACTGTTAATATTTGCAGATTTATTATTTGGATTATTTGTCCTTTTGTTGTTTAATTTTTTGAGCTTTTTGTATATTCTGGATTAATCTATTATCCAATGAGTAGACTGAAATGAGTTTCTCCCATTCTTTGGGCCACCTCTTTGCTCTGGTAATTGTTCCCTTTGATGTGCAGAAGATTTTTAGTTTGATGCAATCCCATTTGTCAATTCTTGCTCTTATTTCTTGGGCAAGTAGAGTCCTGTTTAGAAAATTACTGCCTTTTAAAATTTTTGGTTAAATTCCTTCAATATACTACTATTAAATTTATTTTGACTTTTCTTCAGTTTGTCAGAGAACTGTATGTTTTATTAGTACAACTTCTTAATATTTTTACTTGTTTTCTGAACTTCATGCTTTTTCTCTTTAATTATCATTTCAATTTGTTGGTATTACTGTTTTTCTAAATTTTTCAAATACTCTGCCTGTTATTTTGAACATTTTTTGTCTTTTATTTCTAGATTACTTTACCTTTGCATCAAAGTTTTTAAAGAGAATATTAAGATGAATTCAAAGTATTTGGGGATTTAGTTTGTCCTTAAGATGTAATTAATTTAATTATTCTTAAAGGAAGTTGTGAGCTTATTCTCTATTTTGTATTTTCTTGCCAATTGTGTATCTAGCATGCTTATAAAGATTGAAATAGTTTTTTTATTACCATGTAATATAGTTTGACTTAAACTTGACATTGTCATTAGTCTTTATAAGCTTTAAATATAACATCAATGCAATAAAATAAAGGTAAATGTTAACATTTAGCTTACAAATTAGAAAATCATACACTGAAAACTATTGTTCAGTGATACGAGTGTCAATTAATTTATTTTATCACTCTCTTGCATTGTCCAGTACTTTTTAAATACAGATAAAACAAACACTATGAAAATCATTTTTAAATTTCTCCCTGATATTGATGGAAACACATCTACCCAGCATCAGCCAAGTAGTTTTCTTAAATTTCTAGTCCCTACATAGTTAGTCAAGAACATATGGCATTATAAGTAAGCTTGAATGGTTTGTATGATCTTGGTGTTTTTCTTTTACGGCTCCTTCTCTTTTTGATATAATTTTCCCTCTAAATTAGAGAACTATACATCTAGTTTTCCTCACTGAAATTATATATCACAAATCTCCATTCCTTTATGTTTGCATGAGTAACTTCTGTGACACCCTTGTTGCTTTATTTTGTTTTTCAATACTAGGGATTGAACCATCAATCTTCCTGCCCCTGCCTCCTCAGTAGCTGGTATTAAAAAGTATACCACTACACCCAGCTGGATTTTTAATTTTTTGATTAATTCATTTCTCCTGAAATTTTTCTTCATTTGCTCAGGTCTCATGCTGGAGAGCTAACCTGTATATTCCTAAGACCAATTCAGCAGTTAAACAGGATAAGAACTACATGTGTTTATTACCAAGGCAGAGAAACTCAGTGGAGGACTGTCCTACTTTCTCTCCTTCTACTGGCTCTCTGATGGAAACCCTTGCCCTGCACTCTGCCCATGTAATGTGGCTGAGGTTTGTACTGGCATTACTGCATGGTTTCTTACTGCTGATGCTCTCCCAATCAAACTGGGTAGGCATTTATACTTGTCCCATTTTCTGATGTTGTGGCCATCTCAGATCACTGAGCTCTTGGAACTGTATCAAAAACAATGTAATAGATCCATTGTCACTCTCACATCCAGTTTTTGCTTTATTTCAGTGCCACTTTCACTAGGTTTCCTGAATTTCACTTTACAAATAATGACTGTAAGATGGAAGAATTAGGATCCCTAATTGCATGAGAAATGCATTTATAAGTGATGTGTTATAAGTAGTTTTAAAATAAGTTAGATTGTTTTATTTAAAACATCCTAGGTATTGTTATATTATTTTATCTCTCCCATTTTTAAATTTTTAATTGGGAATTCAAATACTGCTATTAACTTCAAAATAACCAAGCTTTATGTCTATTCTTAAACATGGTAGTGAAAGTCAAGAACTACTTTTATTGATTATATCAGTTAAGAAATCATGGACTGTGTCATTTACTAAACAGTTTTTAAATAACTTGATATTAAACATAGCTGATTAAGGTATTTTCACCAATGGTCACACATAAATAATATGACTCATCCTGAATTATTCTCAATCTACCAGAATCCTAAACTTTAATTTTATGGGGGAGGGGAGTAAAATCAATGAGTCAAATATTGATCATCAAATTCTATCTTTAGTTTAGTTTGTTCTTTGTTTTTTTGTTTGTTTGTTTGTTTTTACAGTGCTGCCATTTGAATTCAGGGGCTTCATATTTGTAAAGCAACCACTCTACCTC
This sequence comes from Castor canadensis, assembly GCF_047511655.1. NCBI lineage: Eukaryota > Metazoa > Chordata > Mammalia > Rodentia > Castoridae > Castor > Castor canadensis. The sequence goes on from NC_133400.1 coordinate 93,454,593, forward strand.
TTGAGCCACATCTCCAGCCCTTTTCACTATAGTTTTTTTGGAGAAAGGATCTCACTTTTGGCCAGGCTGGCCTGGACTATGACCTTCCTATTTTATGCTCCACTGTTGGTATGACAGTCACACACCACCACCAAACAGTTTTTGCCCAAGCTGCCCTGGAACTGCCAGCCTCTGATCTCAGCCTCCCAAGGAACTAGGATTGCAGGCGTGAGCCACAGGTGCCGGGCTTAGTTTGTTTTTTAACTGATAAACTTTAAAATGCTGAGAAGATACTGTCCAAGATCTTCTAGTATAAGTCATTCAATTTATAGTTGGGATTCTACCTTTCTCTATTATTGCTCTCAGTAGCTGATAATTATTTTTTTGTCTACAATGAACATTAGGTTCATTTTAGGTAAACAGTAATATTCATAATTCAGCTTTATTCCAACAGGAAAATTAAACTGCATAGGAGGTAATTACCAACTCAAAATAAACTGTCAACTATAATAATTCCATCTCATGATCTACTACAAATCTTAGCTACTTCTCCCTCTCCCCAATGTGCTGTTTTGCTTTTGTTTTCCCCTGTGATTTCAGTTAATTTTCTAATTAATGCAATCTCAAAATCATGTCGCCAACATGAAGTTATTTGCAGTGTGTATAAACTCCAATTGATCATTTATACTGACCATTCCTTACCTCCCTGAAGACAATTTGAGATAAAGGCCTTAGAAATCTACAAACTAGCAAGTTCTCAGGTGATGATTACAATTTATGTTTATTACGATCCCTGAATCAAATTGAACACTTGAGGAAAAAATAAATAATAGACATTGTTACACCAGCTGGCAAAGGTTGTAGAACATGCTTCTGAGCTAACAGTAAAGACAGGTAGAGATTCTAGTAATAGTGTCAGTAAACAAGAACATACAGTAGACAACTAACCCAAAAGCAAACTGGGTTAGTACACCTGTCTGAGATCTTGCAACTACAGCATTGTAAAATAAATGCTCAAATATTCTTCAAACAAAAGTGTTTCCTCAGTGAGACAGTGAAGGAAACTAACAAGCAAAAAAAATTGGAAGGAAAATGTAGGGTAATCCCTCCTTTTCTGTGTTTTGCAGCTTTCAGCATCCACTTCCCGCCACTGTAGACATGTAATAAATACTTCCTCTACTAGGATAAGCAGTGGGTGTTAAATACACCTTCCCCATGTGACAGTTATTATCTAACTTTCAAATAAACACTGAGGATTAAAAAACAGATATTCTAAGAATATTTATCTAGTATATAAGACAGTTGGAAATTAAAACAGGTGTATTTGATTCCATTGCTCTTATTCTTAACATCTATGTTTGAACCATACAAAATCAATAGCAGTTGCAAAAATAGCCCCAATCTCCAAACAATTACCTATCATTTTGTAGGCTGAAAATTTTAACACAAATTTGAACATTTTAATTACCAAAATAAATATAGTTCAGTCATCAACTGCTTATTTAAGATATTTTAACATATATAAAGCAACAAATTCTTCATTTCCAAGTTTTATGATCATGTGTGTGTTCATTTTTACAATGTGTAATTATTCTTTTTATTGAATATATTTAATGTGTATAGCATGATGTTTTCATATACATATATATAATGAAATAATTACTATACTCAAATTAAAATGTTCATTATTTCACATAGTAACCTCTTCCATGTGAGCTAAAATACATAAAGTTCATTCTCCACAAATTCCCAATATGTAATACAATGTTATTAACCATAGCCCTCATTCTGTCCACTCTGTCTCTAGAATTTACACATCCTGCATCTCTAAATCTTCATGTCCTTTGACCTACATCTCTCCGTATTTCACAGCTTCCCCAGAGAGTAGAACAGTCATTTAATACTCTCTTTGTGTGCATTCAAGCTTTGTGTGTTTAGTTTTGTTTTAGATTCTATTTATGAGTGAGATCATGATGTGTTGTATTTCAGTACTTTCCTCTATATCTCTTTCATGTATATACACAAATGCATATACACATAACGGAATATTATTTGACCTTAAATATATATCACTTGATAATATTCCTATGAGAGAATATTAAAAGGCAAAATGAATTCCCACAATACTCATTCTACATCATTGCTCTTAAAATCAAAATACTTGAAAATTGGATACAAGCTTTTGGAAAGTCATGGGAAATTTGAACCACAGAATTTTTTGGTTTCTATCATTTAGCAATGGACAAGCCAGAATACAACTGTGATGACTCAGAAATAAAATGTAAGACAGAAATAAAGTGGGCTAAGAGAAAACAATGATGTGATCATTTATAGAGATTTGAATTCTAAAAAGATCTCAGACACTTCAGAAAGTGGGGCATGATTTTTAATCTAAATTCTTCTGTGCTCACAGAAATGTTTTCTAATCTAATATTTTTTGCTCTCTTGACAGAAACAATTAGAAATAAAGCCCCTCTATATTTCTTCACCAAAAGTAAGTACACAGGAATATGATTTAACTCTAAATGACCCTAATTTTCATTGTATTTTATTAAATTTCTCAACTTGGTAACAGAAGCTAATCTTTGCACTATACCAAAACTTTTAAATCCAAAAATGAAGATTTGGAGAAAAATGCGTGTATGCTTATAAAATATCATGGAATTAACTTTCAGTACATGTTCAAATATATTTCTGTGTTTTCCACCATTAGGCCATCGTGTTTAATGTACTGAACACACATGAACACACACACACAAACACACCACACACACACACACACACACACACACACACTCTTAAAATCTTAAATACTTAAATACAAAATGTTATATATGGTCATACAATTTAAATATTCCATTCTTGGCACCAGTGAAGAAGTCTGGGAGAATCTTCTGTAGCTAAATATTGGACAGAAGGCTTCTGAAAAATTCAGGGATTGCTGTAGGAAAGCAATTAAGCTGAAGAAATTACATCAGAGGGAGCAGATGCGATGTTCAAGTCGTTCCCCTGCTTTTCATGCAGTGGAGGCTCACTGGTTTCTCATTTCCTAATAAACAAAAGATTGACCAACACCTGTCCTTTCTATCACAGGTAAAGTTGTTTATTTGAGGAGTAAAGGACAGCACCATGAACGAGTTGGCTCTGTGCTTCATATTCTAAATTCATTTCAGAATAGGGTCAGAAGACAATCAAGGAACTTAGAATGTTTATCCCTTTAGATTTAACTTCATGGATATTCTCATCCCATTTTTGTAGGGCCTTGTTTATTCCACACTGGCACATACTTTGGCATCTAAGCTTGTTTAACAACAACAACAATATTTTCTTCTTTATTTGTACTTCTTCGTCATCAAAGCAGTTTTTTTTCTTTCTTCTTTGAAGAAATCATAACGTGAGCAAAACACTAAGCATAATTGGAACTGTATTTTAAATCATCACAGGAATCATATTTCCCTTTTTTTCTTATGCATGAAATCCATAGAAGTTTTAAATTTCACATTTTATCATCACTAGGGTCCCAAGTTTGTATGTGTGTATTTACTACAGCATACTGTTTCTTTTCAGACTTTTCCTTCTTTCTCTTTCTCTACAGAAATGTGTGGATGACTTTTCTCCTCTTTGACACTTTAAAATGCCTTTCTGTTTGTCAGCTTAGGGATTCATTTCACCATATGGTCTGTTTAGCCTGATAAACTCTCACACATTATGAAATAATTGTAGCCATGGCAAACCAGTGTTTTTGTGTGCAATGGCCCTTTCTCCAATTCCAGGAATTCATCACTAAGCAGGCAACTTGTGTTAAACAACCTGGCATGCGGGAACTGTGTGTCGTGATGTATGTTGCCCAATGGATCATTTTTTGTTTGATTTTTTGTATTAATCTCAATATTTTAGGAAGTTGAAATAAGACAAACATTTATGCTCCTAGGGAAGGCATACAAGTTAAAAGAAATGGTATTGACTCAAATTAAAACATAATTAAGCATAAAATTTTTTCAATAGTTTCTAGCTGCGTAGACATTCAAAACAACAATGCAGAGGGCAGATTCTACTCCTGTATTGAGACATCACTGCTCATTTATTTATTCTACTGTTGATGGGCATTTTTTACAAATATTATTCAGTGCATATGTGTAAGCATTTCCATTTGTCTGGTATATGTCCAGACTGGAAATGATGGGGTTTATTATATACAAATATTTAATTATTTATACTTTTACTAGGATTATATGATTGTTCCTGTTGATACATATCTTTATCAACATTGTAAGTCAATCATGTTCATGTGACATTTCTACACAGTGGGAATGTCTACTGTATCATGGTACACTGACTTGAATAGTCATATTTCATAATTATCTTTTCTTTTGTCTCTACATACTTGGATGTCCCGTTATGACGAATTCATAAGTTCCTCTTCTTTCCTATTTTTTCTATAGTATCATTTTTCTTTCTGATTTTAGAGACTGTGTGTATTTCACAAGGAAGAGCACATTGTTGACCATACAGCTCTCATTTTTTGGCCTACATTTTAATTCTTCAAATGGTATCTTTTTAAAAACAGTAGTTTTTCATTCTATGATGGACTGAATTTATTCACCATTACTTGTAAGGTTAGTCTTGGTCAACTCCTATATTTTCTTATAGATTTATTGGTTTGCCTTTCACAATGAGATTAAAAACCACTCAAGACTGATTCCCACATGTTGTTTAGGAGAAAGGTCAAGTTTTGTTTTTTGGTTTTTTTTTTTTGGCCTATTTGACCCAACATTATATGTTGAAAATCTTCCTTTCTAACATGGGACATTTGAAGAATCACAGACCAGGGAGTTCTAGGATTCCCAATCACAGTGTCTGCATGGAAGACTGCCACCAGAGGCAGAGTAGATAGAAAGCAACAGAAGACACAGAGGTTGGTACTCCATTTATCCAGCAACAGCAGCTCCATTGACTAAGGCCAATTTCAAAAACAAAGTACCCAGCCTCCACTGCCATAGAATTCAATGTATAGAAGCTGCCTGCCTGCAAAAGCACAGTCAGGGAGAGCTTTGAGACTGAGCAATCCAGAGGATTTTCAGGATTACAGCTTGGGGAGTTCTGGGTCCCACAGCCACTGTGCCTGCAAGGGAGACTGCCACCAGAGGCACCAGAGGCACTAGAGGCAGACATAGAGGGAGAAATTTTGTCTGGGGCAATTTGAAAAGCAGCAAATGGCTCAGAGTTGGCAGCTCCACTCTACACAGCAAAAGCAGTTCCACTGACTGAGGCCTTACTTATGGAGTGAGTGAGTGGCCTCACCCACTCAAATCTCTCTGTATTTCACAGGAACCTTCACAACCCTATCTGCAGAGACCATGCAGTCTCAAAACTACTACAAGAACAGAGTTGTTTGTTAAGGGAACTGCCCCAGAGTGTGCCAACCACATTGTATGAGCTGTGCCTTTTCCTGGCAACCAGGCCCTTGCCTACACCCTAAGCTGAGAATTTCCTCTCATTGCAAAAACTTCCTTACTGGAAAAACATCTACAGGTGCAATTCCACCTTCCTGAAGCTCTTCCCATAAAAACTGTGGCAAGAAGGACTAACTTCAACAAAACACAACCTACATCAACACCTCTCCTATGTGAAAAATAAACTTTGCTCTTCATTGAGTTTTAGTTTGGTGCTTCTTTCTTTCCCTTTTTCTTTCCTTTTTAAAAATTTGATTTCTATTTGTCAAAATCTTTTTTCTTTACTTCTTAATTTTTTAAGTTTATAGAGTTTTTCTCATACTATCATTTCCAATACCTACCTCCTCTTCTTTTCATCTTCCTACTCCCCTCCCTTCCCCTGTATTACAAAATTTCCAATTCCTATACCATTCAACCAGGGCTAAGTGATCATATCATCGCCCTAGAAATCAGTGTTTTGCTCCCATACAACCTTGGTGGGGAAAAATATAAAAGTTCCAATTGTTTCTGGCTCAGTAAAATAAATGTTTGATTTATCCCTGAATTATTGAACGTTACTTCCTCCTATGAGGAAGTAAAAGAGAAACAAGCCAACAGTTGCATACCACAGAGTAGAAATTTAAATATGAAAAATCAAAGAAGTATCTCCCCTTCAAAGCCCCACAATAGCTCAACAACTGAACCAAAGATAATGAATTGACTTAAAAAGTCTGATGACAATTTGGAAACCTACTGTTAAAAATGATCAATGAAGTTGGGTGCCTGTGGCTCACTCCTGACACCATTTGTTGAAGAGACTTTCTTTTCTCCGATGTAGGTTTATGATGCTGTTGTCAGAACTCAGATGGCTCCAGCTGTGTGGCACTTTTGTAAACCTTCTATTCCATGTCTGTTGAGCGTAAGGAATCTACATCCTTGTTAAATGAAATTCCAAGAGCCCCATATTATTTTTGGTTATTTTCTGGGGATATTAGTGTGTGTTTATTATATCTCTTACCTAAGTATTTGGTTCATTGAGTACTGAATCCCCCTAGAGTTTGAGGGTTGTGGGTTTATCCTCCCTTCCTGTGAGATTATTTTAAACTGTGGCTTCAATTTTATAAACAGCTTTGGAATATTCTGTTTTTTTCTTGTGTTAGTTTTGGTGTCATATTTTTAAAGTGTTTTGAATTACAATTTTCAAATTTACTTGCATCTAAGTTTCCATGTTTTCTTTCTAGGATTTTTTTTGAAAGACTGAGTTCTGGTATTATTTTTTCCTTCCTGACATTGTCTGTTTGAATTCTCTGTTTATATTGCATCTTTCTGTAAGCCTAATTTGAATGGAGAATTAATGCTTTTTCCCTCAATGCAAAACATTTTCTTAAGCTGACAAAATTCAGCTTAACTGAAATCTATGTAATATTGCTCAAATGAAGTATCATTCAGTGTTTCAATTCAGAAAGACCACTTATTTTGGAGAGATGATTCTTCTCAAATTATATATATATATATATATATATATATATATATATATATATAGTAAAAAGGACTGTCCCAACAAATATGAAAATAGTAAAATAAGGGAGAAAATTTAAGAATCTTAGAATAACACAATGCTAACGCAAGCATATCAGTGAAAGAAGTTGAAAACAATAAATACAATCATCTCGTTATTGCCATACAACATCTCACTTTATATAGAAGATCCACTTTAAATAGGTATTTCACTGTGTGTGTGTGTGTGTGTGTGTGTGTGTGTGTGTATACAGCCCCAAACATACAAATCTTGACTCCTCTAATAAATGTGGCCAGATACTGGATTTATGGAAAGTGTGTACACATTCTAAACAAAATATAATCATAGTTAGGTTTAAGTGAAAATGGAAAAAATAAAACATAAAAAGAGAAGGAAACATTGATGCAGATGGGAAAAGTCTGTTCAGTTTAACCTGATTTCAACAAGAATTTGGTCAGAGATGATTTTAGTTACTGTCAATAGCCCAGAAAAGACACAGTCACAAACTATGGTGACACTAGGATTTGCAACCAACCGGGAAGGGCCTGAGCAATTCAGAATATTCTACATGGTATGTATTCTTTTCCGCATTTCTATTAAACAGTAAAACATGATAAATAAAAATATAAGTACCACATTAGCAAATGTTAGTTTTAAAAATGCACAATTCAGGGGGATTAAGGGAATTTTAGTATAACTTTTGCTTAAAGAGTTCTTTGGCAAACTCAACCTTGAAAGACAACAGATTAGACAAAATGAGTGTGTCTCTGTGTAGAATTTAGTATGGTGCTCTTGTACTTAACAAACTATTTGAGCTAAAATATATTTATTCTGGGGCAGGCCATTCCCTTTTTATAAGTCTATAGAGGCTTCATGTAGAATCTTTCATTATATCTGAAAGAGAAAGATTAGAGGTCAAATATGTAGCAAATTCTTTTTCATTGAAGTTGCCAAGGTAACTTTCTATCATGGGAAATTTGGTAAAGATTATTTTATTTTGTGTATTACTGTTCATAATAAGTAAATACCACAATAATATCTTTGTGATGGAGAGGGGGAGCAATATAAAAATAAATATCTCCTTTTATCACAGAACAACGTGTATACAAAAGTATGAGTATCATAACACAAAGAATAGATTCAGCAGAAATTACTGTGCTTTTGTCCTTACAAAGTAGAAATGATTGTAAAACATTTGATATCACCTTCCAAAGGTAACACCTCCTTCTTCCCCCATTACATTTTAACTGTTGTCAACCACAGAAGTTTTTATGTGTCTATTACTTGCAAACTCTTGCTTTTGTGACAGAAAAAGACACACTTGTAATTAGGTAATGTTTTCTGATTAATGCACTCTTTGCCTCCCTGACGTTGCAAGAGTTCAACCCATTCCTGAATTCTAGGTGAATAAGCACTTTTTTGTGTTCCATTTAGTTTTCAAAGCAATTCATTGCCAACTCTAAAGTACTATAAAATGTTAGCAGTATGAATTTAATAACAATGAAATAGGTATCAAAGTGCAGAATGCTGATGGGATTTGAGTAAGAGTAAGTAAGAAAATAAAATTGATGAGACTTTTAAAGTACTTAACATATTGTTGATGATCAATGCTTCTTTTTCATTCATTGTTACTAATGGTAGTACTTATGTGTGCTTCCTCTGAATATAAGAAAATATATAACATATGCATTTTCCTGACTACCAAATATTTAATTTCAGAACTTCTAAATATAAGCACTATTTATTTCCTAACCCTATATTTCTAGAACATGTTTATTTATTATGTTATTTTTGAAAACATGTATTAACACTGTAGAGCAATTTATATGAACCAATTCAAGGTTTATGTCATGTGCTAATTTTAATTCCTTTATAGTACTATACTCTTAAATCTATAACATGGTTGCTTTGATGTTCCATTTTACTTTGACTTTCAAATACCTTTGCCTAGCAGATCAAGTCAAGACTTTTAAATGTGAGGATCATGCTCAACATAGGCAATTTTTTAAATTTGTTTAGAGCAACATAACTGCACAATGAATGAATACCTCAAGAGTCAGCCTATTTTCAATTTATTTCATAGTTACTCTAGGAATATTTATATCTTAGTAAATTTGGAATTGCCTGTACCCCTTGCCACTTATGACAGATTTTATTATATTTATAGCATGACTCAAAAGACTTATTAATATAAAGCATTAGAAATGAAAGTGGTAAAAGATATTCTACTATATTGGAGTTAGTCATTCCAGTTATAGTAGTTTTCCCAAGTATTAAATTTACCTTATATAACCTAGGTGTCAATATGTCTTAATAAGACAAGAGCTCTTATGCTTTTATATAGACATATATACATACACATATTAAAATGGTTTACATTTAAGTATATATATATTAAATGTATTTTAATATCATGTGTATATGTCCTTTACATATATATGTGGATATATAAATATATGACTTTAAATCAACTGTTGATCTCAACTTTTAGAAAGAATGAACAGAGTAATAATTTTAAAAGGAGAAAAAATGAAAGTAGTAAGAATAAAAACAATATATACAATATTTCACAACAATTACTTGAAGATATATATTACACCACACACAACATGTATGTGTGTAATTTGAAACACTTTTTGAGAAAATATGAGGAAGAAAATGAAGAAGTCACAATATTGAACTGATTTTATATCTATGTAGCCTTTTGTGTGTATTTTATAAAATTAGGATTTGCTATCATGTGTTATTTGCCATACTATTATAATAGATACAAAACACTTCCCATTTCATTCATCTATAAAGATAAGGTTTTTAAATTTCTTTACTCAAGATAAACATCAACTTTTCTAAAAGAAATACTTTTTATAAAGGGTAGAGATAGGGCTGGTGGAGTGGCTCACCTGGTAGAGCACCTGCCTTGCAAGCATGAAGCCCTGAGTTCAAACCTCAGTACCACTAAAAAATAGCCTATAAAAAAGGCAGTGATAATGAAACCCAAAAGAAAAAAGACCAGCTTTTCAAACTAGGGAGATCCATGCTTTTCACTGATAGGAAATCTTTTGGATATGTCTCTCATTGAATTTTTTATTCAGCAACTTGTGATTAATGCCTCCCAAGTCAGCCTTCATTGGACATAACTACAGTCCTTATCACTGTTTTCTTTTTACTCTTAGGGGAAATTTTTAATACAAGTACAGATGCAGTCCAAAATGTAGAATATTTAATATGTATATCAAAATTTTAAAGTTGATTTGGAAGAGAATATTCTGACCAGCCCAAGTGTTTCCAGGCTGGATGCACAAAGAGACAAAAGCACTTTCCTTACTCCTCCCTTTCATGCTGCCTTTGATTCCTCTTATGACACATGAAAAGTTGAGACAGATAAAGGAGGGGTGAAAGTATGCATGCTCTTTAGAGGTGACATGTGGTTCTTGTGGTGCTCCATTCTGTCTCTGCTGCTGTCTATCTACCATGTGCAAAGCCAGCCACCTAGAGATGAGCTTCCAGTCTTACCTCCTGGTGTTGCAGCCATTCCAGTTCAGCAAGACAGGACCATAGAGAAAATATATTTTAAAAAATTGGGCACAATTGTGCTGCCACAAGAAGCTACAGACTGGAGCCTCTGCTGCTGGCAGGGCCAATTCCCCAGGGGTTGTGGTCTTCCCAGAGGTGAAAGAATGAATGAAAATGCCTTCTTCCCTGCTGTCTTCAAGTCCCCCTATGGTGAATCTCTTGGCTGTACACAATAGAACTTGCTAAGAAAATAAGGTCTGGGCAGTGAAAATATTGCAGATCCTACTTTCCCATTACAGAGGAAGAAGTAAATCATAGATTCAGATCTGAACAGCAACAGATAAACCATCAACCACATTTGCTTTGCTGATCAGCATCCCATATTTGAACTTCTTTCTATAACAGTAACAAGGTGCAGTGAGTGCACTAACTGGAAGCGCTGACTCTCTTAAAAGGGGGCAGCAAAGATCTGTGGTTTCCATTTGTGGCTGATAATCATCACAGTGTCAGGGAGCATCTTCTATTCTTCCTTTTTAGTTTGGTGATTATACCACCTGAATAGTACTCCATCCTTGCTTTTGCTTCTCCTTTTGTATACAAATGTAAGGACCATTTTTTCCCACCCAAATGGACTGTTAAAGACTTTTCTCTAACAAGCTAGTTCTCAAATTATCTGTGTTTTTTACTCTGTTGTAAGACATTTATTAAGATTCCATTTGCTTTTGTTTTCTGTAAACAGAATTTAGTAAATAAAAACAGATAAAATTAAGCTCCCTGCCTTTTTCTAACATGGGCTTCTCTCTTCTGTGGATGCCCTATCTCTTCTTTCAGCTGGGTCTGCCCAAAGCAGAACAGGTGGTTCCTGAAACCAGAACAATTCCCACCATCACATACATCCAGGAGATCAGACTGCCAGGCACTCTGGCTTTTCAGATCAATGCCAGGCTCTGTTTTTTTCTGTTCCCAATACTGGAGTACTCAGACTCAATCCCTTCCTAAAGAGATCAAATCCTTCTGGCCAAACTGTCTTCCCAGAGTCCATCTTGGGAGAACACAATAACCTGGAAGAATAATGCTAAAAGTTGATATCTCAATATAATGTTCTAAAAGTAGTTTTTCTAATGCTTTGCCTTCTACAAGTGTGGAGAGCAGGATAGGAGAAGCCTACGAAAGCAAAATGCAGCCCAGCTGTTTTTCCTGAGTTGTTTAGGTTCAGAGAAGCAGGAACGCAGGTTTCTCCTGTTACAATGTCATGCCCCTCCCCAAGAATGGCTGCTCCACCTTGTTACCATTGTACCATTGGGTATAAAAGACACCCTGAAAAAAAAAAGACACTCTGAAGGAAGAGGGAGGAAGGAAGAGGGGGTTGTTTGCTTTTGGCTTTTGCTTTTGGCTTTTTGGATATGGGAGGTTTTTGGAAGGGAAGATTGCTGGAGGGAGATTGCTGCAGGGGGAAAATAAATGGCTGAAGAGAAATTGCTGAAGGGATGATTGCTGAAGGGAAAAGAATTGCTGAAGGAAAACTGCAAAAATGGAACTGCTAGCAAGTCTCAGGGCCTAGATTTTAAGAAAGCTAAAGAGAACATGGGACAGTGCAAGTCAAGGACCGAGACTTTACGCATATGAAGTTTTTAGATGAGATTATTGTTGTTTGCAAGTCTGAGCACCGAGGCTGTAAGAAAGCTAAAGAGAAAACATGAAACAGTGTGAGTCTAAGGAAAGAGGTTTTAAAGAACAGTGAAGCAAGGTTTTAAGGAAGACTTTAGAACTGTAAAGGAGTAAGGACTTACAGAATAAAGATAGAGAAAAGAAGCAGAGTAAATTAAGAGATTAATAGAGATAAGAAGCAAGGAGGCAGTTGTGTCTCCACTTGAGTGCCCAACACACCTGATCCCACTTTCTGTCTGTCTATCCTTTGTCCTTTCTGCATATACTGTCACCACTCAGCCCCAGTAAGGTTCAGTAATAACCAGTAGGGAGAAAAAACTCACCCCATACAATGTGTTTTTTTTTTTTTAATTAGAGCATTAAATAGAAATTGTTTGTAACTTGCCTGAACTCTCAGATCTTGAAAGCCTTAGGTGGAGTGCTCAGTCTTCCTAGAGCTTCCTGCTACTTACTTTTTCTAGTTTTAAACAATGTGATTGAATAACCCCTCAGTTTGTGAATCAGCCATTGACCTCTTAGGGTAAAGGTGTTGGTGTTAGACATTTACTTAAATATTTGCTCAGTCACAACAATGGGACTTTAGTAAGGAGAACGTCAAGAAACAAGGACAGTTATTAATTGACTAGACAAAACAAAGAAAGCTCATGACTGTGTGACATAGTTCTATTATTTAAGCATTACAAAGAATGCATAGAACATAAACAAATGATAGATTTAATCCTAAGACTTCTATTATTAAGAATTTAATTTTTATACACCTGATTTTCTTACGTTAAAATATCTGTGGAAAGAAAAATAATAATGGAATTTACTATTATGCAATTAAAATCATAGTGTAAATTTGGAGTGCCATTCTTCTGAAAGAGTCCCAGAGATGATTATAGGTTTCTCAGTCAATACAGTGACCATCTCAAACTGCACTGTGCTAACATATTAGCCAAAGTGCATTTATTATAGCTTTTTACCAACCCATGCAACTTTGATTTAAAGTCATGCATTCTAATGTGTTTTGACAAGTAAATTGCTTGCCTTTTTTCCATGATAGCCAAATATAAATAATGCATGCATAGTAATAGCTACAGCAATAATGTAAAAGTCAACCATGAAGCTCAAGCAGCATGTTAATGATAAAGTACTCCAGCCTTTGAAGAAACCCACAACCCAAAGAAAGCAGCACACCTGAGACCATATATATTTTTCCCACAATATGCCCAAGCTTGAATCTTCACTTGTTTCTCTGTCACCCATACCTTTCCCACTTAATACCTGCATACTTTTTTCTTAGGAAATATCAAGATTTATGATACTTTCCTGACTTTTAAAAAATTCTTGATTTGGTGTGTTTATTTTATGAATGTAATAGCATTCTAAAAATGATAATTAAGGTTATTGTGTAGAATATAATTTTGCCCTAACCTGAGTTCTTTTTCCCAGTAAGTCTTTCACCATAGATATCTTCTAGATACCTAACTGTAAAATGAAGCAAAATGAGAACTGTCAATAATTATGCTTCTTTATATTAATTTGTGGTGCACAGTTCTTCTTCTTTATAGCTAATACCTTTTTCTTGAATTCTACATTTGGACTTCATTTGAATTTTAAAAATTCACATATTCACTCATTTTAAGTAGACCTACAGGTTTCCTTCCAACATATAAGATATGTGGAAAACATCATCCCTATTTTTATGAGAAAAACCACTGAAGAAACTGAAAATTAACAACTCTTCTTAGATCTATCAGAGAATTGAGGTCACAATGAAAACTGTTGCACCAAAAACTAAAGGTACAGCAGATGGATATTGAGAATCACAGATTTTTAAAATAAAACTCCTGGAACAGAAGGCTTTATGGGGGTCAAAGAAGGAAAATTAAAACTGTAACTGGCAAATGGACAGAATGGTAGATAGACAAATCTGAAGAAAAAGAAAAGAAAACAAAAAACCCACTTATATCAGCTTCTGAAACTTTTGTGACTTTTTCCTCCAAGAGCCCCAATATGTTCTTATGGCAATTATTGGAGAGAACTTTCCACACACTAATAGAACAGTTTGAAATGTATCAGTGCATCCCGTCCTGTTTAACAAGGTCTGACTTCAGGGCAAACTATTTTATGATAGCCTGAACAACAAGGAATTTAAGAGGCTAATGACCTGAAAGAAGGAAAACATTCTACTCCAGCTCCCTTTGTATCACACTGAAGGGTGGCAGGAAGGAAAAACACCTCTAAGGTCATGCCCCAAGGGCCCTGGCTCACTAGAAGACTGAAATACTTAATCACAAAATCATAGAAGTCTTCCTGCCTACATACACACTCCTTATACCTCATCACTAAATGTCTCTATGTATCACTTTCTTTTACCCAGAACATCATAACCAGCGTTTAACAAAATATTAGAATACAGACTAAAGAACAAGGTACCAGCATGAGTCTCAGACACATAGAAGAAATGCTGGAATTATATGGCCAGGTATTTAAAATAGCCATAAATAAAATACAAAAGCCCTACTGGCACAAGTAAACAAAATGCAAGGAGACATAGTCAATGTGAACAGATGGAAATTCTAAAACAGAATAAAAAAGTCACCGTAGAAATAAACACTGTAATACAAATAAAATATCTCTGATCAGCAGTACCAAATTAGACATAGTTGACTAAAGAGTAAGTGAACTTGAAGAAATGTCAAAAAAAACTTCGAAAACAGAGGACAGGTAAAAACAGCTATAAAAATTGAATAAGATATTCAAGAATTGTAGAATGAAGAAAAAAAGAGACATTTACAATGGGAAAACTATAATGAAAGAGAAAAAGAAACAAAAGAAATATTTGAAGTAATAATGACTAAATACTTGAGGTTAATTTCAGACAACAGAACCAGAACACCCAGAGAACACAAGTGAAGATAAATGCTAAAAAAAATCTACACCAAGGCACAATACTTTAAACTAAAGTTATTCAATGAAAAAGTGCACATGTTGTTAACACAAAATCCATTTTTAAAAAAATTTTTATTTTATTCATATGTGCATACAATGTTTGGGTCATTTCCCCCCTTCCCCCACCCCTTCCCTTACCCCCTCGCCCCCTCCCTCTCCCCCCATCCCCCCTTGTTACCCGGCAGAAACTATTTTGCCCTTATCTCTAATTTTGTTGTAGAGAGAGTATAAGCAATAATAGGAAGGACCAAGGTTTTTGCTAGTTGAGATAAGGATAGCTATACAGGGAGTTGACTCACATTGATTTCCTGTACATGTGTGTTATCTTCTAAGTTAATTCTTCTCAAACTAACCTTTTCTCTAGTTCCTGGTCCCCTTCTCCTATTGGCCTCAGTTGCTTTAAAGTATCTGCTTTAGTTTCTCTGCGTTGAGGGCAACAAATGCTATCTAGTTTTTTAGGTGTCTTAGCTATCCTCATACCTCCCTTGTGTGCTCTCGCTTTACCATGTGATCAAGGTCCAATCCCCTTGTTGTGTTTGCCCTATATCTAATGTCTGCATATGAGGGAGAACATATGACAAAATCCATTTGAAATGTAAACACAATAAATCATTTAAAATCACAATAATTATTAAAAATCAATAATCTAAAATTTCCCCTAAAAGTCAAAAAGGAAAGGCAAATCAAATCCAAAATAAGCAAAATAAATAAATAATAAAAATGAGAGCAGAAACCAATGAAACTAAAATCAAGAAAATCAACAGAATGAAAAGCTGATTCTTTGAAAAGATCACTGATCTCCACTCAGGTTAACATAAAGAGAGAGAATAAGAGAAAAAAGTTACAAACTGCTGATAGAAGAAATGAAAGATTTACCAACAAACTTTCCTCTTAGATACCAAATACATCATAAAGGAATATTATGATAAAATATGATAACTTAAACACAATTAGATGAAAGATATAATCTTCTAAACATCATTAAAATAGATCACATGAATGAGTAATAAAGCAATAATTAAAATACTACCAAAATTGAAAACTCCAGGATCAGACAAGTTCGCTGGTGATTTTACCAACTACTTAAGAAGAAATTCTCCAACTACTTAAGAAGAAATTCTACCAGTTCTCTGTGAACCCTTTTAGTGGATAGAAGTAGGAAAAATACATTGAAATTCATTCTGTAAGGCCAGAACTATCCTAATACTAAAACCAAAGGGATTAGGAGAAAACTGCAGATTAATATCTCTGTAAGCATAGATGCAAAAATCCTCAACAAAATGTAATTTAAAAAAGCACAAAACACTATATTTAATACTAGCAAGAGATATATACACACTAAAACTAAGAGTTGGTTGCAGGTATACAAGTCTGGCTCAATGTCTGAAACTCAATGGAATCCATCATGTCAACATGCTAAAGAAAAAAATTACCTGATTACTTCAAAAATTACATGATCATATCAACTTCATTTAAGAAATTCAAAAAGGTATTCATGAGAAAATTCTCATTAAATTAGGAATAAAGAAAACCTTCCTCAACTTGATAAAGAACATCTACGAATATCTGTAAAATTAGCATCATATTTAATAAAAAACTAGAAATTTTCCTGTTAAGCTGAGAAACAAGACACAAGTGCCCTCATCATATATTTTCAACATCACAGTATGAAGCCCTAAGTACTTCACTAAGAAAAAAAGGAAATAAGATATACAGACTGAGAAGAAAAAAACAAAACTGACTTTACTCACAGATGTTAGAATTACCTATGTGTGAAGTCCCAAAGAGTTAACAAAAATCCCTAGAACTAATAAACTATTATAGCAAAGGTTATGGGTTGCAAAAGGTAAAAAGTCAATAACTTGCCTATATAACAGCAATGAACAAGTAGAATTTGAAATTTAAGCACAATATCATTTACATTAGCATCCCTCAAAATGAAATACTTAGGTATAAATCTACAAAATGTTAAAAACCTATATGAGGAAAATTACAAAACTCTGGCAAAAAAATTAAAAACCTATGTGGAAATTATTAATGTTCTGTGTTCACTGATAGGAAGATACAGCATTGTTAAGATGTCAGTTCTTGACCTAGAGATTCAGTGTAATTGCAATCAAAACCTCAAAAAGTATCATCCATAAGTATGTGCAATAATTATGTCACCTAAAGTTTTTTTTAAAAAAACCTTAAAAGTTTATAATTACATTTTTAAAAATCTCAGAAACTTACTTTGTTTTTATTATGGTTAAAGCAATAAAAATTTATTGTTTCACAATTAGGAAAGGTATAAGTCCAAAATCACAAAGCCATATGCTTTATAGCATAGGAGAAACTCATTTCTTGCTTCTTCTATCTCTGGTGCCTCCAGGAGTTACTTGGGTTGTGTCTGAAAACTTAAATCTCTGTTCCCATCTTCTATGGCTATCTCATCTGTTCTCTTTAAAATTCCTTTATTGTGATAAAATATACATAACATGACTGGGGATACAGCTGACTGGCGGACTGCTTGCCTATCAGGTGTAAGATCCTTAATTTGATCCCCAGCACTATACAAGAAATTTATCATTTGAACCACTTTTAAGAAAGTAGTTCTCTGGCATTAAGTACATTCATATTGTTCTACAACCATTGGTACTATCTATTTTGTAAACTTTTTCATCCTCCCAACTGAAACGTTGTAGCCATTAAACACTAAATCCCTTACTTTGTGTTGATAAACTGGTTCTAAAATTACCCAGTGATGCAGAGAAGGAATTTCCTACACAGTATTGAAAGGCAAGCACAGAATCTGAAAACTGGTACCACTCAACGTCAAAACTTGTTGTGAAGATTCAGTAATCTAGACAGCGTGGCATTTGTTAAACAAAAAATAAAGATAAATCAATGGACTAAAGTGATGACCCAGAAATACACCCACATAAATACTGTCAACAAAGGTTGAAAAAGAAGCAAGAAAATTCATTGTGAAGAAGAATCTTCAAAGCAGTGCTGGAAAAACTGAACATAAGTATGCAGATAAGGAAAAATGAATACAAACCCAGGTATCATACTTTTCACAGAAATCAACTCAAAAGAGAATGTGTAAAACATTTAGATAACATAGGAGAAAATCCAAATGACCTTGGGTTTGGTGATAACATTTTAAGTCAAAGTCATAGACAAGAAAGAAAAAAAAATCTCACAAATTGGACTCGAGTAAAATTAAAAGCTTTTGTCCTATGAAGGATAATATCAATAGTATGAGGAAATATATCAGATTGACAGAACTATTTGCAAAATGCCTATCTCAGAAAAAAACCACACAAATCCAAATTATACAAAGAACCCATAAATCTCAACAACTAGAAAATTGACAAACTTACTAAAAAACTGGCAAATGATCTAGACACACACCTCACCAAATATGATATATGGGTGATAAGTAAGCATATAAGAAGTGCTCTACATCATAAGTCATTAGGAAATTGCAAATTAAAGCAATTATGAGAGACCACTAAGCCTGTATTACAATGGTGAAAGCCCAAAATACTAAAAACAACAAGTGCTGGGAAGATATGACATAGTAAGAACTCTCATTTATTGTTACTGGAAATATAAAATTGTATAACCACTCAGGAAGGCAATTTGGCAGTTTAATACAAAACTAAACATGCTCTAATCATACAATCCAAACTTACATCTTCACCAAAACCCTTGGACAACCATTTATAGCAATTTTATTTATAACTGTGAAAACCTGAGTTCAACCAAGATATGCTTCAACTGATGAATGGATAAACAAAGCTATACATCCAGATAATAGGATATTATTCAATAGTAAAAATAAATGAGCCGTGAAGTCATAAGGAGCTGTAGAGAGAACATAAGTGCTTATTATTAAATGACAGAAGTCAATCTAAAAAGAAGTTTCTAACTGTAAGACAATCTGGAAAAGGCAAAACGATGGGCATAGTAGCTTCTATGAATCAATAGCTTTCAAGGGTTAGAGGGGAGAGAGACAGTTGTAAAGACCAAATATTCTAGGGCAAAAACACTGTATGGTACATTAATGGATGCACATCTGTGTTCAAACCCACAGGATATGAAAACACCAAGATTGAGCTCCCATGGAAACTAAGACCTTTGGGTGATAATGATGTTTCAGCGTTGATTCATGGATGATCACAAATGTGCCATTCTAATGAGAAATAATGGCAGTGATGGAGAGTGTATGTAGAGCATGTGGCTGGAAAAAGCAATGTGGAAACTCTCTTTACTTTTTGTTATTCTGTGAACCAAAAAAAAAAATTAAGCCTATTTGAAACAAAGCTAAAGTAGAAAGATTCAGTGACTATAGCTGTCTTTGAAGCAACAAGCAAAATTTACTTTTTCATATTCATAATTAGACTCTATTGATCTCAAAGGAAACCAAGACATTTTGATAGTGGTTGTTTCAGAAATGAAAATGCCCTTTTGATAAGTATCTGATGTTGATTTTTACTTTCTTCCTTATGCTTCTAGCATGAGCTTTGTCTTACAATATCTAGCTTTTGTCACTATAGCTTCTCTCATTCTCAAAGCATGCTATGCTACATTATATAATGATGCTGCACTAAATCTGTCTGCAATCTGTTATTTTAAAAACAACAAAAATGCACTAAGCAAATTGCTGAAATGGAATTACAGCTACAGATGCTCAATTCTCACTTCTTTCTACTTTGTATATTATTACAGTATCAGGCTTCCAGTGGTCTTCTCTGATTAGATTTACCAACTAGTAATTATAAGTATCAATTTGCATCTCATATTTCTCCCAAAGCTCACATAAATGCAAAAATTTTATCAACTTGGCCATTTGAAACAATTAACTCTTTACCTTGTTGGCAAAGTTCCATTACAATTCTGTGCTTAGACTCTTACAAAATAGGCAAGTACAAATTAATTTAAAATGTTTATAATCTACTTTATCCAGCTAAAAATGTGTATCATTTATGCTTTATTCTGACTAATACAGACATGATTATGTCTTTGATATAGAACGTAATTCCAAATTAAGTTAATATGGATTAGCTAACATTAATTACTCCTAAAATATATATTACCGCTCACACTGGGACTTTGGAAAGTACTTCATAGAATCTAGACATTGTGTCAAATGGTTAAAATACCATTACAACAAATTTTTGGGTCAAACAACAAAATAGTTGAAATAATGAGGAGTTGTATCCAGGGGTTTCACTGTGATGCTCCTATATAGACATGCAATGTAACTTTATAGAATCAATTCCCTCTACCACTCTTCCTCATGTTCCCCACCCCATTCCTAAAACAATTTCAACAAGTTTCTTAGCTCTATTCCCTTACATGTGCATAGAATGGTTCGAACATTCACTCCACCCACTCTCCTGTGAGTGTACCCACCACTAAACAGAACCCATCAGTATTATCCAAAACAGAAATGTGCATGATATTTAAAAGATAGAAGTGAAGCCATATGACTCTGATGGTTAAAATGTGAGATTTGATAAGAGACAAGCTAGAGCTCTTATTATCCAGATATTTTCTGTACTTTACTTACTAAGGTTCAGCTTCCTTAATCAATGAGTGCCAAGCTGAGTTGCTGTGGTAACAGTATCTGAATCATGTCACAAGGTCTGGCTTTGGAACATGACTTAAGCAGAGTTGTATAGGATAGTGACAGGACTGCAGTAGATTCAGGAATGGCAGTGAGAAAGGGTTTACTGGAAGGTGGAGAAAGGCAACCCCTGTTGGCAACACACTCACCTGTAGCCATGGGATAAAAATTAAAGTAATGATTCCATGAATCTGTCTAAGATTCTGTCCAGAAAGAATACTGAAAGTGACAATTAGTCATTCTTAGCTGCCCATGAAAAAGTGCAGGATGAGAAGAAAAACCCTAAGGAGTTACTGTTCAATTCCTGGGCATAATTAGAGGCAAACAAGTTTGACTCAGAAATTTCTGGTTTAAAAAATATTTTTTCTCATTTCCATCTCTCTAGGTGGCATAAGAATTTCAAAATTAGAAACAGCCTGAAGACAAAGATCGAATTGAAGTATCCCTAGTACATAAGGTCTTAGTGTCTAGAAAAAAGTATCAACAAACCTAAGAAAGCACTGTGACTTGTCTCTTGGACCCAAAGTCTGTACAATCCAAGAATAAGAGATGGATAAATATGGTTTAAAAGAGAGAGCCATTTTAAATTGAAAGGAGACATCAAGAAGAACCAAGACCTCAGAAAACACATTCAAAAGCTGAAGAGAATCACTTTCAAGGAGTAGAATGAGGACCCAGTCAAGTAGACCCTAGATTGCTGGGCAGGGTAAATTGGCAATGTGGGCTCAGCTGGATTTCAAAATCTTGTACAGTAGAGATGATTAAGAGAAGCAAGAACACATGGCTTCTGCTTTTCCCCATCCCTTGTTTTAACTATCCACATCTCCTTAAGGAATGCTGGCTGTGAAAGGCGCAGATAACTGGTTATTTTGTTCACAGGTCTCTGCATCCCAAGAGCTATTGTAGGACCTCACTCACAGTAAAGCCCTGTCAGCATGAGGTCCTGCGTTTTGCAGTCCATCGTGAAGGAAAAATGAAAGAGAAGTCTTGTGGTAAAAGGAAAATTGTGAATGAATAAAAGATGGCCTTAAATTCTTTATCACTTCAACCACCACGAGTAGATGAATACACTTACACAGAATACAATCTTACCCAGGATACAATCTGGCCCAAGACTTTGTCAGAAACTTTCTGCAGAATTTGATCCACAGCAAGTGATGAATTTGTCACTGCTTCAGGTGTTCGGGGCAGTGAAACTATTCTGTAGGGTACGATAATGGTGGACTCATGACAGTATGCGTTCGACACACTCATAGGATGTACAACATAAGGAAAAGACCTGTTTGGTCTAACACTTCCCCTCAAAATTCATATGTATGCTAGTATTTTGTGGGATGCAGAACTTCTGAATGATGAGATGGCATGTTTGATTAAAGAGATTTTAAAGCAACATGTTGAAGGTGTGGCTTGGCTTGATTGATTATACTAAAATGTGAGAAGAGAGAAATGATTTTAAAAAAACAAGAACTTTTAGTTCAAAAGGAAACAGAACTCAAGATTTTGGAAAATCCTCAGCCTATAAATATTGAGAAGAGTAATAAAGTGTGCTCAGGAGGGACTATGGTGTGATCAAGTGACCATTTGACAGGGGAGTGTATGGATGTTTCATCTCAACAGAGACCAGATCCTATTGATCAATAAAATAGAAAGTAGGCCTAAGACATTACTGAGGTCATCAGGACTGATTCTCCCATAACAGGCCCTGAGTGGTAGTCATGGAGAAGGGGTTACAGAACAAAAGCAAGGGAGAGGCCCAGGGCACCCACAAAACCTCATGACTCCACTTCCCAATCTAATTTCAAGAGACCCCCACCAAATTCATCCTCTACTCCCATATTACTAAGGCAGGTCCCAGAAGTATGTGCAGCAGAAGCTATGGGAGTAGCTGCCTGCCATAGATTTCTAAAGATTTCCTGAAGAACCACAGCAACCAGGCAGAAAATCACTGTGGGGGCAAAGCTGTACAAAGCCATGGAGTCAGACCACTGCTCCAATGTCTCCTGAAGACTGAACCTACCAGTACCTACACACCCATGTATATACCTACAGGATAGACCCTTGAGTTAAGGATTGTTTTCAAGCAGTAAGTGTTTGGTCCTACTAAGGACCTATTACATTTTCTTTTCTACTTCTCCATTTTGCAATGAAAATGTGTATCTTTTATTTGTTCTATGCCCGTGACATCACTGTATTTGGAAAGTACATACCATGTTTAATTTCATAGGTTCATAAGTGGAGAACAGTTTCTTCTGGATGAATAGTACCTTACATCTTATACATACTTGATTTATATAATATTTAAATGTGACTCTAGACTTTAGACTTTATGGTTGATTCTGCAGTCAGGTAGAACTTGTAGGGCTATTGTGATGGAATTAATGGATTTTGTATGTAAGAAGACTGATGAGTTTGGGGAACCAGGAGACAAATGCTATTACCTGAATATTTGTGTCCCTTCCCCAAATTCATGTGTTGAATCCTAACCCCCAATGTTACCATAATAATAGGTGGGACTTTGGGAGGTAATTAATTCCAAAAGGAAAAGCTTCATAAATAGGAATAATCTCTATAAAAGATGATCCAGGAACTACCATACCCCTTCCACCATGCGAAGATACAACAACAAGGCATTGTTTATGAACAATAAAGCGGGTATCACCAGATGCCAGGTCTGCTGACAAATTGATCTTGGGTTTCATGGGCTTCAGAACTATGAGAGATAAACTTATGTTGCTTATATGCCACCCAGATTATGGCATTTTGGTTTAGCACCTCAAAGGGACTCAGATAGAACCCTAATGTAAATTTTGGACTTTAATACTATTGTTTTGATACTGACTCATCATTTTAACAAACGTAGCACACTAACATCTTTGTTTTAAAAAAACTGATACTAAGATATTGCCATACTCAAAATTGCTGTTTCCAAATTATATTGTTTAATGGGTGATCCATCTAATAGTGTTTATATGTCACAAATTCACAAAATTCTGATAGAAGTCATGCTATAAATTCTAGATAGCATACAGTTTATACTTTCCAATAGAATATGAATTACATAAGTCTTATCAAACAATTCTTAGTGAGGAAAACCAGATTGATGATAATAGAAATGTGTATAATGACAAAATAATAATGCTGACAATCACATTGTACTTACTAAGTTGTTTATTAACAAAGCATTTCCATTAATAATAATAGCACACATTATCATTAGCTCTGAAGCTATTCCAATGTCCTCATTCATTTCTGTAGCAAATAATTTATTACCGATCTACTGTTTTCCAAGTTGAGTTCTAGGATATAAGAATACAAAGAAAGATGTATTTACAAAATTTTAGTTACATATATGTGTAAGATATGCAACTAGACTAAGAAAATAGGGATATTTAAGATTTAGAAATAAAGTGAATTTTAAGTAACAAAACTCACAAAAAATTTTGCAGCTCACTTTTAATAATGCCTTGACTATTTTTGGAATATATATTCCCCGTACTTGGGAACATTTATCACACCTCCTACACATCTGGTCTTAACAATTAGTTTGAAATGAGTGACAGTGTACACTCATATAAATAGAGGTCTTCAAGCTTCATTTTTTAAAATTGCTACTGTAATGTACAATGGCATTTTAATTTTGACGTCTTAATACTTTTCCATAGGTTTGCTTTGACAATGTTTTGTTATATTTTGACACTGTTTGCAGTTTTATTGCAAAGCCTAAGAATTTGAACTCTTTGTTTCACATCAAAGGCACAACGCCAATCAATTAAAAGACTGTCCCACTTTGGAAATTGGAAGTAGTATTACGAGATTTGAATGATGACTTTTTACTTAACTGACATAAAATAAGTAATAATTGACTACTATGAATCTGACATCTGTTTTTCACCCTTAATAACTAGCTAAAAATTAAGGTTAAAGCAAAGGATTTTGAAACACGTGGTTCCATTTCTTGTTTCAAGTTCGGAGCAGTGAGTTCTCAGAAGTTGAAACATGGTGGCTTGGCACAGTGGCTCAACCATACAATCCTAACTACTTGGGGTACCAAAATCAGGAGAATCAAGGGTTCAAGGTCATCCCTAGAAAACAGTTAGTGAGATCCCATCTCAATCAATGGGTGGGCATGGTGGTGTGTGCTTATCATCCCATGCAGGGAAGCACATAAAAGAACATCATGGTCCAGTCTGGCCTGGGTAAAAAGCGAGACCCTATTTCAAACTAACCAATGTAAAAAGGGCTGACGGAAGAGTTCAAATGGTAGAGTGCCTGCCTGACAAGCATGATGGTCTGAGTTCAACATCCATTATTACCAAAAGAAAAGAGAGCCAAACTAAAAAAAAAAAAAAGGAAAAGGAAAAAGTTGAGACCTGGTAAATAATTGTTAGTTCTAGTTTTCCAAAGATGAGCAATGGATTACTAAATTCTAATGTTCCAAGCTATGCAATGAATTACTGGTCAAGTGCATTTTCATATATGGAAAACTTTATGCTCTTTGAAGAGAGGACTCATTGTTGAATTAATGTCACATCAGGGATGGTGAAGCATGACACTGCTCTCCTGTCTTGAACCATTGGTCATATCATGGCACTACCTGCCTATTTGTTTACATTTTGATCCTGTGGATCAGAGTCTCTGATGATTAAAAAAAATAATCTTAAGAGTAATGAATACCTCAATGTATAGTGATCAATCCAGTTTTTAAATTGTGCCTACAAAGCACCTTTAACTCTGCTAAGTTGCACTCATCTTCAGAATATGCTATATCTATTAAAGTACTTTCATCAAATAAGATTAGACAGATTGACTATAAACTATCCTATTCCTATAGAACCATGTGAAATTCGATCTATTGATAATTTGCTAAACATTTTATGTGAGACACTATTCTAGAATGCATACCTTCACACATCTCAGCAAATAGTCTGTGCATTTTTTGATCCTCAGTATGATGCATACATAACTGGGGTGCTTTGGAGTCCCCTAATGCCTAACAAATCTTCCCTGAATATATCACTGCACATCAATCTTAGTGTTTGAAAACATTTAACCATGACAGTCAATTTTATGTTTCAGCTGGACTGGGTCAAGGGATGCCTGGATAGCTGGTGAAGCATCATTTCTGAATGTCCATGAAAGTGTTTCCGGGACTTTAGATTTTTAAGTCAGGAGACTGAGTAGTAGATATAGTTCTTTATAGAGATAAATAAGATTGAGCAAAACATAACTAATTAAAATGAAAGGGGCAGATGACCCAAATTAGTAAAATTGACAACTGTAATGGAAATATTATAACAGATACCACTTGAATTCGAGAATCATTATGTTTTTTTCCTTTGGCAGCACTGGGGTTTGAATTCAGGGCCTGGTGCTTGCCCGACAAGTGCTCTGCCTCTTAAACCCAGCACTAACCCTTTCTTGCCTCTGTCATTTTTCATGCGGGAGCTACACTTTTTGTCTGGGAGCTGCCCTCAGAGTACAATTCTTCTGCCTATGCTTCCTACATAGCTGAGATTGCAAGTGTGAACCACCACTCTGCCCTATTTGAAAAAACTTATTCTCTAATAAATTGGGAAACCTAGATGGATAAATTTCTAGACACATATGACCTACCAAAATTAAACCAAGAAGCTACAAACAACTTAAATAGATGAATAGTAAGCACTAAGATTATTTCATTACTAGTAATAATGAAAGATTCCTCACAGAGAAAAGGCCAGGATCACAACAGATTCACAGCTGAATTTTCCAGAAGTTTAAAGAACTAACACTAATGCTATTCAAACTATTCCATAAAAAAGAAAGTGAAGGAATGCTTCCAGATTCATTCTGTGAACTCAGTCTCTCCCTGATATCAAAAAGAGTATAAGGATAAAACCAAAAAAAAAAAAGAAAGAAAGAAAGAAAGAAAAGTATGGAGCAATTTCATTAATGACATAGATGCAAAACTAAAATCATTGATTATTTTGCTATTGCAAAATAATTCAACAGCCCTTTAAAAAGATTCACATTGTGATCAAATGATTTTATTCCAGGAATACATGAATAGTTTAATATATAGGAATATCAACAAGCATAAAGCAGCACAGCCCCTAAGACAAAAATCACATGATCATTTCAATAGATGCAGAAAAAAATTTAAGACTATTCACCATCCCTTCATAATAAAAGCTCTGAAGTAACTCATATCTCAATGTAATAGTGTCTATATAAGACAAGCCCAACAGCCAACATTACACAGAATTAGAAAAAAGCTAAATTGTTTCCTGTAAAATCAGAAACCAGACTAGGGAACCCTCTATCTCCACTCTTACTCAATACAGTGTTTGAATTCTTTGCCAAAGCATTAAGGCAAGACAAAGAAATAAAATGAATACATACAGAATAGGGAGAAGCTAAATTACTTCTATTTGCAGGTATGATCCTGTATTTAGACCCTAAAGACTTTAACAGAAAACTCTTAGATTTGATTTAAAAGAAAACTAGCAGAATATAAAATCAACATACAAATATCAGTAGCTTTTCTATACTGCAATAACAAAGTAGCTGAGAAAGAAATTAGGATAACAATCCCATTTACAATACATGTGTGAGTGGACATATGCACCCACACATGCACACACACACACAACCTAGAGGTAGACCTAACAAGGGACTTGAAAGACCTCTAAAATGAAGACTATAAAACACCAAAGAAAAAAACTGAAGAAAACACTAGAATTTGGGCCTCATGTTTAATATTGTGAAGATGAACATATTACCAAAAGAAATGTTCAGATTCAATGCAATCTTCATCAAAATTCCAATGACAATCTTCACAGAGCTAGAAGAAAAAACATCCTGAAATTCATCTGGAAGCACAAAAGACCACAAATAACCAAAGCAATCCTCAATAAAAGAGCAATGCTGGATGTATCACAACAGAGGACTTCAAATTACATGTAATATTGAAAAAAACAGAAAGGTACAGGCCTCAAATCAGGCATGTAGAGAAATGGATTAGAATAGAAAACCCAAATATAAACACACACAGCTTAAGCCATCTGATTTTGATAAAGAGAAATCTGTTGTTATTTTGATGGGTTTACCTTTATACATTGTTTGTTTTTCCTCTTACAGCCTTCAGTATTCTTTCTCTGTTCTCTGTGCTGGTTGTTTTAATGATAATATGATGCAGAACATAAGCTGGCAAGGTAAACTGGATAGCCACTTGTTGAAGACAAAAAGATCCTGAAGACCTCCATTTCTCACACAAGTAGAAAAATCAATTAAAAATGATCAAAGACATTAATGTAAAACCTGAAACTTTGATACTAGTAGAAGAAAATGTAGGAGAAATACTTCAGGATAAAGGTATAGGCAAAACTTTCTGAAGAGATTTTTTAATAGCTCAGTAAATAAAAGAATTGAAAAATGTGATTGCATCAAATTCAAAAAGCTTCTGTACGTCAAAGGAAACATTTACTAGTGTGAAGAGACAGTCTACAGAATGAGAGAAAAATCCTGCTCAACTATTTATTCAACAGGGGATAAACATATAGAATATATAAAGAACTCAAGAAATTAAACACCAAGAGACTAAGTAATCCAACCAATAAGTTGGGTGATAAACTGAACAAGTAGTTCTCAAAAAAAGTACAAAGGGCCAATAAATTCATGGAAAAACATTCCACTTCTTTAGCCATTAGGGAAATTCAAATCAAAATTACACTGAGATTCCACCTCACCCCTGTCACAATGACAATCATCAAGAAAACAGAAATCAAATGGCCAGGGATGGTGGTGTACCTTAAGTGGTAGAGTGCTTGCCTAGCATGTGTGAGGCACTGGGTTCAATCTTAATACCACAAACAAAGCCTGGCATGGTGGTAATTCCAGGACTCGGAAGGCAAAAGTAGAAGCACTGAGTTCAAAGCTAGTCTGGACTATACAGCAAAGACCCTGCCTCAACCACCTAAACTAATGCCAACAAATGTTGACATTCAAGGAAAAGACACCCTTATTCACATGGTATGAATGTAAATTATCACGAACACAATGGAAATCAATATGGAAGTTCCTCAAAAAGTAAAAGTAGTTCTTTATAGGATCCAGCTACCCCTTCTTGCATATGTACCCAAAAGAATTAAAGTCAGCATACAATAGAGATACTTACAAATCCATGCTTATCATAGAACTATTCACAGTAGCCAAGTTACAGAGTCAACTTTGGTGTCAATCAATGGATAAATGAAGAAAGAGAATATAACATTCCTACACAATGATGTATTATTCAGTCATAAAGAAATGAATCGTGTCCTTTCCCTTTGCAGGAAAATGGATGATATGGAAAGCCTCATGTTAAGTAAAGTAAGTCAGCCTAGGAGATATATATTGCATGTTTTCTTTCCTATACAAAATCTAGATTTTTTTTTAAAGACATAAATGGAGAAAGGGGATGATTTGGGAAAAGGAAGAGAAGCAGGAGCAGGGAGAGTGGAGACAAGAGAAGATGATGGGAGAACACAATCAAAATACTTTATATGCATATATGAAAATGTCACATTGAAACCAATTATTAATGAAATTATGCTAATTAAAGTGAAAATCTGCCTCACCAAGTATTATGGACATCATTTTGAGAGCCTGAATAGAACAAGGCAGTGAAGAAAAGGTGAATTCTCTCTGTCCTTGATTTATATAGCCTTCTCTCCTTTTGGACATCCAAGTTTGAGGGTCTCAAGCCTTTTGAGTTAGAATGAAGTAAGGTACTGACCCTTCTAGTTATCCGCTTGCACATGGCATAACACCTCATAATTTCATGATGACTTGGTTAATTTCCTTTTACATACCTATTGATGTGCTATTAGTTGTCTTTCTCTAGAAAACCCTAACTGATACACTGATGGTGAATTGTATCTTTTTCTGTAAAGTACTATGCTGTCAAAATCTTTGTATGTACTTATTCTACCAACTGATATGTTCCCTATTCCTTTAAAAAATAATGCCATCCACTTATTAAATAACTCATCAAAAAATGTTTGAGAGGTGGTGGAATGGCTCTAGTTGTAAGAGTCCCTACCTAGCAAGAGTGAGGCCCTGAGTTCAAACCCCAGTGACACTAAATAAAAATATATATATATTGAATATGATGGGACTGAGAATGGCTGCTGTGATTTAGACCAAATAGACATCAGTCTGCATTCAAAAAGTTGCATCACTCCTCTGCTGATAACCCACCGTAATGAGCTATTACAGAGTCTGCATGGCTCTGTGTTTAATCATCTCAGGTTATCCTCAGCATTTCTGAGGAAGGACTTTTCTAATCTTTGACTTTTCTAATTCTACCTAACAGCTTCACACACACACACACACACACACACACACATTTGAAAAACTAATTCATCCCTTCAGAGTTTGGATATAGATTAGCTCAGAGAGTGTGGTCAAAATAAGCTTGTCATGGTTAAGCAAGACACAAGGGCATTCAACTAGCATTATTCTGTCTCTTGATTCTACACACATCCTATCATACCTTCCACATCTAACAGAGAGTTCTAACCATGTGTATCAATGCCAGGTTTTCCATCGTAATTATATGTTTTGCTCTTAACTGCAATAGTAATGCATACATAATTTTCCCACTGGAGAAAAATCAAAACACAGAGAGGATAACATAGCCACCCCAAAATCACAATCCCCATCTTTACAAGCAAGTCTTACTGATTCTTTTCCTTGTCTCTTGTTTTTAAGACATTCACTCACATACATCTGCCTGTAATATTTTCAAATAGATGGGTTTTAAGGCCTTCATATGTCATTCCTCTTTTGTTACCAGGGTAGTTCATTTTATGCTTTCCAAAGTAAGATTTTCAATGCCCCAAAAGATTTTTGGCAGTCACGAGACAGAAATGTATGTGAAAAGTTAACCATGGTCATGCAATCCAAATGTTATTTTTAAAGAAATATATACTAATTAAGACATTTTAAAATTAAATAAATTAATGCTAATTAAAAATAATTGGCAGACTTCCCTGGGCAACCATGCAAGAAAAAAAAAGCTTTGATTTATGATTTTAAGATTGTGTTTCCATGCATCTGATTTTAAAAGGCCATTTTCCTCTTTACAGATCTTAATACATTGATAGGAGTTTTCTTAAATCAGATTGTTTGTGTATGTGTGTATTTGTGAATTTTTCTTTTTGCCAGACACTTGATTTCATACAACTTGTGTCTTCAAAACAATTTTCTGATTATCTAGCCTGAAATAAGCAGAATGCTAACCACATATTTTCTGAAGAGAAATATTCCCTAAATAAAAATAAATGCATTATGACAACATAAACTGTTCCTCTTTGGAAAGCACCAGTATGTGAAGGAACCATAAAAAGTGTTACTTCCTAGTCCTCACTTAATAAAGATTATACACACATATGTTGCTCAAGATGGGCTGAATAAAAAGGAGCAATTTCTGATGCATTTAGACATATGGGTTCCTTCCCTTTGTTTCCAGAATAAATGACAATATTTAGGCTGGCAGAGAAATATACTTTTATGTAAACCTGTTAATCTGGAAATGTAATTTATAGATATAAATAAAATCTTATCCTTACAGTAAAGCTCTCAGAGTTTGCCAGTCTGGACAATCTCAGTTCACCCGTCACAACACAAGTAGAGGTAGATCACATGCAAAAGCACAACAGAGTAGTCCTGAGCCATACATTTCTTCAGATTCCATGTATGTAATTTAATTCTTTTCTCTAGTTTTTTTTCAATAAACATTTTGAATATTTGGTTTATGGGGAAAAAAACTCTCTGATAATAAATGTTTAAATCTTTCTTAAATAAAGGGAAACTAATTGCATTAATTTGCCATGATAGGCAGAACAAAATACCACAGACTGGGGAATACAACAACAGAAATTTATTCGCTCACAGTTTTGGAGGCTGGAAATCCAAGATCAATGTGTGTATTCATAGCGTAATTTCTTCTGAGAGCTTCTCTCCTTGTCTTGTACATCATGGCCTTCTCACTGGGTCCTCACATCAGTTCTTTGTGTTTACATAACCCTGGTGTCTCCATTTGTCAAAATGATCTATCAGAACACTGATTATGATCAACCTACCATAATGACATCATTTTAATTTCATCACCTTTTTAAAGGCCCTTTCTCCAAATCTGATCACATTCTGAGTTGCTGGAGGTTTGGACTTCAATATATCAGTGTTGAGGAGACACAATCCAGCCCTCACAGCAACATGTGAGGCTTCTTTATGTTTCAATAGTAATGACAACAATTATTTCCTTCTGCAGTGAGATCTTACCTTCCCATCAAAATGTGGGTCCCCTCCTAGAGTCTGGGCAGGCCTGTGACTTCTGTGAGCACACAGAAGCCACACGAAGTGTTTTGGAGGCTGGGTAACAAGACAACGGGACTTCCACTTTAATCTTAGGAGCAGCACAACTCTCAAACCTGCATCACTGTCTCGCCACCTGCACACCTTCCCGCCACGATGTTATGTGCAGATCAAACCACGCAGAGTTGTCTAGTGCTCTTTTTGTTTGACAGACATTGTCCTCAATCAGTCCTGCAAAATTGCCAGAAGAGAGATGACTCAAATAACAATCTATGCAGTTTTCAGGAAGAATTTTCTAGAAATATAAATGAGCTTGTATTTGCTTGTTGTGAAAACCAAATTATTACTATCTTAAAGTCTCTTCTTCAAAGAAAGAAAAGTTCTCAAGGCAAAAATCAATGCCTGGCATCACCATGAAAATGTGGCCTTAAACTGAAGGTTTGCCCATGAATCTACTGAAATTCTTACCTTGTAGACCTTGCCAAAGACAAAGCCTTCTCAGATATTGAGGACAACCATCATAGATGCATTCTGTTAACACAGAGCTTATCATAGTATTAAGGGTAATGTCATAGAGTTTAGTTTCACAGGGAAAAAGAAGAGTCTTGTTTAAAGAGCTGAGATTCCAGATTGTCTGATAGAGTAAACCCCACGACTATAGTAAAAGCATAAGATTTTCAGAGAAATGTGTTAGCAGAAGCAAAGCAGCCTGGACTAAAACAGAAGATGGTAAAATACAGCCAACTTTTACAAGAGGAAGCAGCTGACAGGAAGCACTGCAAACATGGGCCATTTTTTAAGGAAAAAGTAAGGAACTCAGACAGTAGAATCTGAGCATATAGGCATAGATGGTTAGTCCACTCAGTTTGGGATTATTTGTAACAGCAATAATAGAGTAGGAACTCAAGATGTTGGTATTTTTTAAAACATGGACTCCTGACTCAACCTTATTCTTTAAATATCCACACACCATCATCAGAAAACAACTCAAGAGAGTTTACACTGAAAGATCCTGGCTGTGAAGAAGTAAAATGCTAAGTAGTCAACTTCATTATAAATATTTATAACACTAGGTATTCTGTCACACTTGCACCACATCACACATTACTATAGATGCCACTCACCACACATGCCATCCATACACATCACTCATGTAGACACACATACAAAGCACACTATATACATGTAGTTACAGATATGTGGTCTCTCTCTCTCTCTCTCTCTCTCTCTCTCTCTCTCTCTATATATATATATATATATATATATATATATATATAGTTTCCAAACACAGTTTGAAAAGTTATAGAAAGAAATGTAGATAAAGAAAGAAACAATACATGGATTTTGAACTGCCCAGTAGCAAAACATCTCAGGACTCACAGTACACTAACTATATGTTTGTCATTTATAATAAATATCTTGAATGAGTAAGTAAAGTTAATTAGGAAAGGAATCATAATGAGTTGCTATATATTCAATGAGCTACAATTTCTTGGGAGCTCATGAAATTTCAATGAGTTCTTCTAATGAATTTCATGTTTTAAAGGAAAACATGACCTTCAATTTTTCTTAATTGATAAGTTGAAATACATTTTTATAGTTTAAAATCTCTTTTATTTTGAGCGATATATCTTTTATTTTGAGTGATATCTATGATCTTTTTTGCATTTGCATCCTACAATGTGTGCATGTGTATGAGTGTGTGCCAAACATGCTTAACCTATGACAGTACTCAGCATAGGGCAGAAACTCCATGCATGTCATAACGGCCTGTCACAGTCTGGGTTCTGTGATGGAGTTATCTTTTTTGTGTGTCCCAAAAGATGTGAAGATGATAGTTCAGTAGTTTTATTGGTTTAATGTGACAATGCAATTATCCAGAGGTACAATTCAACCAAAGTCTATATTATTATCTATTTTTACATAGTCACTCAGCAGAACTTGACAGCTAGAATTAGAGGGAAGTTGTGATGACTAGCATAATAATTCTTCAGCATTATGCATTTTGGCATTGGTTTTGATATGTGCACCTGCCAACAATTACTTTCCAGCCTAGAGAAAAGCATCACTCTAATTATATGATCTATAGTTTAGAGTGAGTCTTTGCCATCCCTTTCTACCCTATCAGATCAAAATATCCCCAAATTCACAGGCAAAGGTCCATGAATGTAAATTTGGCTATAAGTTGTACTGCAATTGACAGTTTGCAGAATAGCACACAAAGTAGATGTTTAAAAAGATTTACTAAAAGTGATAACAACAGAATATTTTATCTACCATATTTCTCTCCTGGCCAATGGTCTTAGGTTGTTACAATGAAGGAAAAATCACTTGGATTTAAAAGAACTGAATTTTGTGGTGAAGTCTCTGCTTTGGGTTTCAAGGTTTATTTTGTTCTTATTTGTAGCATTTCTTTTTTGTATGATATACTAGGACTTCTGTTTCCAAGCGGGGACAACTCCTTTTCCAATGCAGCAAGGAATTAGGAACTCTTTTAATTCCTTTTTTGAAAACAGTTTCTTTAGTGTATGATAGTTGTATAGGAGGTTTTGGTGTGACACAATAAAAGTGCTTCTAGTTTTTTCAGCACTTAAAATATTATCTCATTTTGTATTTACAATATCCTTCTGAGGTAAACAGGGACACTATTAAAATGTTTTATTAGTATATGATAATCATATAGGGGGTTCATTGTGACATTTCCATATATACATATATCCTATCCCACTTTGGTTCATCACCTCCATTATTCTGCCTCTTTCCCCACTCTTCTTCTTAAAATGACATCGACAGATTTAAATGTTCCATATTCATACCTGTGTAGAAACCTCATCACCATATTCACTCTCTTTACCCTTTCCATTTATCCTCCCTTCCTACTGGTGCCCTCCCCTTAGCATGACCTCCTTCACATTCCTGTCCTTCACTGTTTAAGTCTCTATTCATTGTTCATTGAGGTTTTGCCTTGGTATTTTACCTGAGAATGTATTTTAATCTGTCTAAGCCCCTCTATTACACTTTCTTACCCCTACTCTGTATTGTTCAACAGTTTCCAGTGCATTTTGTTGTGTCTTGTTTCTACACAGATGTGATGTATTTCAATAGTATTTACTCTCTGTCATTCTCTTCTTTCTCTCCTCCTCTAGTCTCCTCTAGCAGTACCAGAATTAGAAACATGTTCTGAATATAAACATATGTATATATATATATATATGATAATGCTTATATTTGAACTTGGACCTATATTATCTTAATTCTAACCAACTAAAAATAATGAATTCATGCTTAAAGATCCTAACCAAGATGTTGTTGTAGAGATGGTGTGGCAACAACTTTCTTTCCAGTAAATATGCCAGCCCTGCCTTTTAAATTATCGCATCACTGACTACCTGACCTTATCCTGCATAAAATTCTCCTACATCAGTTGCTAGACCATACTGGAAATGAAAATATACTATTGTTATTAACAAAACCAATGTTCACCACCTGTGATCACTGTATCTCAGAATATCACAGGGACGTACAAAGTGGATAACACCTAGCAGCAGAGAACTCTGCACAATACATAAACGAGAATAAGAAGTAGTTCATTTATTTGTTTATTTGTTGGTAATGATGCTGGGATTTGAACTCTAGGCTAGGCCTCAGGTTTACTAGGCAGGTGCTCTGCAACTTGAGTCATGCCCTTAGCCATTTCTGCTTTAGTTAATTTTGGTATTAGGTCTCGCATTTATGTCCAGGTCAACCGGGACCATGATCTTCTTGGTCATGCTTCTGTCATAGCTGGGATGAAAGGTGTGTACCACAATGCCTAGCTTCTTATTGGTTGGGATGGGGGCTCACCAACATTTTGTCCAGACTGGACTCCAACCATAATCCTCTCTGTCTCCATTTCCAGAGTAGTTAGGATTACAGGAGTGAGCCATCACACCTAGCCCAAGGAAATAGTTTAGTTCTTAAGAGCTAAAAGTAAGTTTCCTTAACTTTTTATTTGTGCAATAATCTAAATTTATCTGCACAGAAAATGTATAATCAGATTTAATAATCCATAATTATCAGCTGGCTCCACAAGTAAATGTTCCACCAAAACTGATGTGAATTCATTTTTCATCATCACATTCATCCTCTGAGGAGAAAGCCCGATTCACTGATGGGTGCAAAAAATATAAAGATGAACACAATGCCTTTCTTTTATCAAAAAGCTCTCCACATGCTAGCAGAGAAACATACATGCAAGAATTCACAAACCAGGACCCTAAGTAATAGTGTGCAATGCAATAAACCTGGGAGAGCTCTCATTGCCTTATTCCACACCTATGTACAAGAGCAAGGAATATGGCAAATAACAACATAGAAATACTTGCTGCTGTGAGCTGTAAATCCCAGCAGGAACTCAGAAAGTGATCCCAGGAGTAGATATGTTAATAGACTAACTGAATTCTTCCTTTAAAGTAGAAAAGTGTTAGATGGAGAAGGTATCCATCTACCATGGGAATAGAATATCACTTGAATGAAAAAAAGAAAGGAAAATCTGATGGATTTAGAATAAGGACTACTGGAGTATTACTACATACGACAGTGAATATACACAACTAGAGATGGGATTCTACCTAGAAATGATGGAGAAGAGCCAGGGGAGGACAGAGCATGCAGAAAAGGAGCCTGCTAAGGTGGGGCGAGCCACACTTTTGTGTGTAGGATGTGTCATCTCATATTATACCTCAGTCTAAGAAAAACTTTTCTTCAAATAGACATAAGTCTTTTTTGAAGGACAACTTAATTCAGGGTCTCTTTAATGATCAAAAAATTCACAGGCAGTCTGATTTTGTGTGCAGTTAGCTACATTTCCATTCAAAACAAAATAGTTCACTAAAACTATTCTAAAACACAATAGACTAATAGTCATTTTTCTTTCCCTTACACACATGGTCACTACAGGGATGAGTGATAGGAAGGACTGGTGCCCTACAGGCAGGAATAAGACACCTAAAAGAAGAGTAACCAGTGTTTATTGTTAAGGTCACATGAGATATCAATCTTGCTTAAGAAAATACTAGACATAAACTGTTTTAGTTTGTTTGTGCTACTATGACAAAATATCACAAACACCACAAAATCTATTTCTCACATTTCTGGAAGCTGAAAGTCCAAGCCTGCAGATTTGATAATTATTAAAAAAAGGAAAGGCAAGAGCCTAGTTCATTGACTGTGCCTTCTTGCTATATCCTAACAAGGTAGAAGGGTCAAGCAAGTTCTCTGGTGCCTCCTTTATTAGGGCACTAATCCCATTGTATAGGCTCCACCCTCATGACACAATCACCTGCTAATACCATCAACATGGAGGTTAAATATTCAAGATATGAAGTTATGGGGCACAAATATTCACACCATAACATGCCCCAATAACAAGATTGGGTTCTCTTAAGTTCACATTGAGTGCATTATATAAAATAAAAATCCAAAGGATGTTGTAAACTGGAGGCTATGAAGTTAAAGGAACAGAAATGGATCTCATAACTTTCATGTTTTTCTCTTACCAATAAGGATACTTTTCTATTAGTACTATTACTCCTTTATAAAATCTCTTATCTTTGAGATATGAACTGGAATTCTGTGATTTTTATTAGCCAGTAGATTAATACATTTGCAATTAAAGAAGTGATTGTTTATGTAAGCAAGTATACTGCAATACCTACCGGCTGGCGTTCTATGCCATGCATCGATTTTTGAAAATTATTTTAATGTTAAAAATGTACACTTATTAAATGTTCCAGAAATGTACTTTATAGATAAATTAGCATAAAATTATCTTCACTCTTCACAAATCTTTACACTGGTTTAATAATGTATCATTTTAAACAGACCCAAGTGAAGTTGTTTTCAATCACAGACAATAAACTAAAGGTGTGTTTTCATCTTTTGAAAGTCAGAAAACTTTTAGAGTTGCATCCATTCTGAATGTCAGATTTTAGAAAAATTATAGCATGAAATTAACGAAGTTAATATCACAAGCTTATTTTTAAAATATTTGCTTTATAGCAATCAGTATTTATGCAATGTCAAAGTTATATTGGCATTTCCCTATCCATAAAACATGGAAAAATAGATATTAGATAATAGCAAAACCCTAACTTAAAAATAAAATTATCGTTATTTAGGAAAACTTAAATTCAATATGACTTAGTTTGACAGCACCACTATCTCCTGAATATAATATATCTAGAGCACATTAGAGTGTAACAAGTGGGACAAATATACTGGCTCACTCAGGAGTGGTTCTGAGCATATCTAGGTAGTAAGGACACATGAGAACTCATTTGAATCAACACATGTGAGAAGAGACTACTGAGAAAAATTGACTGAGGATTTGATAGCTCTATGACAAATTTGATAACTCTGTGACAGTGAGGGAAACCTTTGGCCAATTTAAGGGTCCATCAAAATAACAAAAGGAAGACTGGTGTGGTACCCATGCCTATATCCCCAGATATTTTGGAGGCTGAGATTGTAGGCCAGCCTGGTAAAAAAAGCTAGTGAGACAGTATCTCAAAGAACAAGCCAAGCAAAATGACGCATGCCTATCATTTTATCTATGCAGGAGACAAATCTATCTATGCAGGTAGAAAAATCACAGCCTAAAGCTGGCAAAAGCACAAGATTAGAACCTACCTGAAAAATAGGGCAGGGTGCATGGCTGAAGTGGTGGAGCTCTTGCCTACAAGCATAAGGCCCTGAGTTCAAACCCCAGTACACTAAGGAACTTAAGTTAAATTTTAAAAAACCAAGCACTTACCAGTGTCAAGCAAAATTATATTGCTTCTATAAAATGCAATGAGAAAATAAAGTAATAGACATAATCTTGTACATTTATAAAGGGAGAAACTATGTTTATTTGCAAGTTATAGGAAGTCCAAAGCGATCTTATTACTTAGAATAAGTTCACATTTCCAAAATGGCTCAAGACACTGTCTCCAGGCTCAGTGTATTAAGAGTGATGTGTTCCCCTGCCACCAGGAAAGCCTCTATAGTGGAGTTAACAGACATCTGTACAATGAGAATTTCATTGTCCTACTACAGGACTCCAGGGCTCCATCCACAAGAGCCCAGTGTAAGCCCATAACTGTGAGTGCTCGAGCCATACCCTCTGCAATTTTCATCCACTAACAAGTGCACTCTTCACCTCTGCCAAATTTGGGACCTCCAGGAAAAAAAAAAGCACATCCTGGTTTCACATATCCATGAGTCCAGAGGCACATCTGTCCTTATGCCCAAAGTCTGACTACCCATCCTGTATGATTTTCTTCCTTGCTGTCTGCTTCTCTTCCTTCCCATTGCCACTTCACTGTGCTCTCTCACATGGTCAACCACAGCCCTCCCTGGATGAAAACCTTTTGTTATTGCCATCTTCTCATTCACCCAAAATTATACAATGCCTTCAACCTTGTAAATTTTATCTGTCCAAGATCCTAACAAAGTGGACAGACCATCTGCTAATGACAAGAGCCCAAGTGTATTCATGGTGAAGAGAAGTTTTCCCTCCTTGCAAATTTGGGGAATGGAAAACACTTCACAGCTTTGCTCAGAAAAGAACCCTTCTCACTTTTCTTGCTCAACATCATTCTAAGCCAGCACCTGTTGTAAAAGCAATTTGTGTTAGGCTTCTACAAGGATATGTCTGTATCATGATGTTTAAAAAGTAAAGAACTCTGGAGAGTGATTTGAGAAAAGATACAATCTTCCAAATAGAAGGTTCACTTCAGAGCTTTGTAAATAAGTGAAGACAGAGATGGTCCCAGTATCTCTTACTGGTTTCTGTCACAAAATTTAAGTGAAAAGTTCAGATTTCACGTGCCCTAAGATCTTAATAAATCAAATGATTACCTACCTCATTTTTCTTTGCTAACCAAATGATTTAAGTAAGCTAAAATTAAATGTTATCTTTCTTCTAATACTGAAGTCCTTCTGATTATTTTAATAACATGCAAATTGCATCTTTATGACTCAAAGTGCATAATCACCTGAGTGTTCTGGTAATAATTCAATGTATTAATTACATGAAAATATATTCAATTAATTTCAGAAATTTCCTTTAGAAAAATGAGGGCATGATTGAAAAGTAGGATACTCTAGATACTTAATATATACAAATTATTTCCTAAGATGTTTTCCATGACATTTTCTCAAAGGCTGATTGGAATCAATTAATAAGTGAATTAAAGGTAGTTGTAATAACAATTTAGAAGTAAACTACTTCCCAAATTACTTCCATGTTGGTCATTTTACCATCTTGGGCAGATCTTACATAGGATGAAAATTGTGACTCAGGTGTCCACAGTGAGGCAACACGACAGAAAAACCAGACTGAATGATAATATAGATCAGTCTATTCACTGAGTCACCATGTGAGAAACAGATAGGACCATAAGTTGCTGGTAGGTGTTTAAAATTTGTAATACCCTGAGTGTCAATGTACATCTATGGAGAAAAAAATAAGAAAGGATTATGATTTAGGAGAAAAACTACAGTGTACCAAGGGAGTGTCTCTGGTTGACTAGTAATCAATTTTATCTAAATATATTTTCCAACATACTTTTTCTCTCTCTTACCTGGTATGAGATAATCCCAGGAATAATCACAGATGAAGTAATTCCTATGAAGATCATTTTTCTAACTATAAGAAAAATAATAGCAGAAAGAGTAGTTATTCATTGTAGAGTACTTTAAAGTTTACCAACTATTTTAGAATACATAACTATTTGCTTATCAGAAGTTGTACAAATAAATTTCACTTGAAATGAAACACTTAAGGATTACCTATATATAAAAATATTTAGGAAAAGAGTCTAAAAATAGTCACA
This sequence comes from Castor canadensis, assembly GCF_047511655.1. Taxonomy (NCBI): domain Eukaryota; kingdom Metazoa; phylum Chordata; class Mammalia; order Rodentia; family Castoridae; genus Castor; species Castor canadensis. The sequence goes on from NC_133400.1 coordinate 93,495,453, forward strand.
TAGTTTGACCTGCATCAGTACATTAATGACAAGGGGAAACAGTTTAGACAATCTTTAGTGTTGGAAATAGAAGCTATTATACAATGGTAAAGATAGCCTTTGCTGCAAAATATCCTCTTCTGAATGATACAGAAAGAAGCCACATAGTACAGAGAAAATGGAAACAACTTGAGGTATCTGAAAGTCTTCTCTTCCTGGGGCTGTCTGTGGACAGGTAGGTTTACTCTATTCTGTGTCACTATTTATTTATACATAATGTGTAACTAGCATGGAAATGGTGTACATAAACAAACTGCAATGAAGTTTAATTACAAAGCCCAAACTAATCTATCCAAAGAGGAAAGAAAACAAGTTAGCAACATTAGGCTATCTTATGTATTTGTGCATATTTTGAATTTTTAAAGCACTGATTTAGAAAGCAGTCAACTTTATTTTTACCATCTCTCTGTCCCTTCAGTGCAATCTAGTAATGCTTCTGCTGAGAGAGCTAACTGGATCCATAAATCACCTGTCTAATCTCTGCTGTAAACAAATGCCCAGCCACGTTTTCAATATTATTCCAAAAGTATTACTTTGTCAATACAGATAGTCTAAGAATTTTTCAAATCTTCAAGTTCTGGTATTTTTTTATCTATCACTTCTTGATTTTACTCATTGCCTCTTTCATTTTGCTATAAGCAGCAAGAAGAAATCATGGAACTCCTTCAAAACTTTGTTCAAAGATGTCCTCAGCTAAATATCCAGTTTCATCACCACAAGTTTTACTTTCTTTTTTTTTATTGTTTTGTTATTCATTTGTGCATACAAGGCTTGGGTCATTTCTCCCCCCTGCCCCCATCCCCTCCCTTACCACCCACTCCGCCCCCTCCCTCTCCGCCCCACCCCCTCGCTACCCAGCAGAAACTATTTTGCCCTTATCTCTGATTTTATTGAAGACAGAGTAAAAGCAATAATAGGAAGGACCAAGGGTTTTTGCTGGTTGAGATAAGGATAGCTATACAGGGAGTTGACTCACATTAATTTCCTCTGTGTGTTACCTTCTAGGTTAATTCTTTTTGATCTCACCTTTTCTCTAGTTCCTGGTCTCCTTTTCCTATTGGCCTCAATTGCTTTTAAGGTATCTGCTTTAGTTTCTCTGTGTTAAGGGCAACAAATGCTAGCTAGTTTTTTAGGTGTCTTACCTATCCCCAGCCCTCCCTTGTGTGCTCTCGCTTTTATCATGTGCTGAAAGTCCAATCCTCTTGCTGGGTTTGCCCTTGATCTAATGTCCGCATATGAGGGAGAACATACGATTTTTGGTCTTTTGGGCCAGGCTAACCTCACTCAAAATGATGTTCTCCAATTCCATCCATTTACCAGCAAATGATAACATTTCGTTCTTCTTCATGGCTGCATAAAATTCCATTGTGTATAGATACCACATTTTCTTGATCCATTTGTCAGTGGTGGGGCATCTTGGCTGTTTCCATACCTTGGCTATTGTGAATAGTGCCACAATAAACATGGGTGTGCAGGTGCCTCTGGAGTAACCTGTGTCACAATCTTTTGGGTATATCCCCAAGATATTGCTGGATCAAATGGTAGATCAATGTTTAGCTTTTTAAGTAGCCTCCAAATTTTTTTCCAGAGTGGTTGTACTAATTTACATTCCCACCAACAGTGTAAGAGGGTTCCTTTTTCCCCGCATCCTCGCCAACACCTGTTGTTGGTGGTGTTGCTGATGATGGCTATTCTAACAGGGGTGAGGTGGAATCTTAGTGTGGTTTTAATTTGCATTTCCTTTATTGCTAGAGATGGTGAGCATTTTTTCATGTGTTTTCTGGCCAGTTGAATTTCTTCTTTTGAGAAAGTTCTGTTTAGTTCACTTGCCCATTTCTTTATTGGTTCATTAGTTTTGGAGAATTTACTTTTTTAAGTTCCCTGTATATTCTGGTTATCAGTCCTTTGTCTGATGTATAGTTGGCAAATATTTTCTCCCACTCTGTGGGTGTTCTCTTCAGTTTAGAGACCATTTCTTTTGATGAACAGAAGCTTTTTAGTGTTATGAGGTCCCATTTATCTATGCTATCTCTTAGTTGCTGTGCTGCTGGGGTTTCATTGAGAAAGTTCTTACCTATACCTACTAACTCCAGATTATTTCCTACTCTTTCCTGTATCAACTTAAGAGTTTGGGGTCTGATATTAAGATCCTTGATCCATTTTGAGTTAATATTGGTATAGGGTGATATACATGGATCTAGTTTCAGTTTTTTGTAGACTGCTAACCAGTTTTCCCAGCAGTTTTTGTTGAAGAGGCTGCTATTTCTCCATTGTATATTTTTAGCTCCTTTGTCAAAGACAAGTTGGTTATAGTTGTGTGACTTCATATCTTGGTCCTCTATTCTGTTCCAATGGTTTTCATGTCTGTTTTTGTGACAGTACCATGCTGTTTTTATTGTTATTGCTTTGTAATATAGTTTGAGATCAGGTATCGTGATACCTCCAGCATTGTTCTTTTGACTGAGTATTGCCTTGCCTATTTGTGGCTTCTTTTGTTTCCATATAAATTTCACGGTAGATTTTTTCAATCTCTTTAATGAATGTCATTGGAATTTTGATGGGAATTACATTAAACATGTAGATTACTTTTGGGAGTATAGACATTTTTACTATGTTGATTCTACCAATCCATGAGCATGGGAGGTCTCTCCATTTTCTATAGTCTTCCTCAATCTCTTTCTTCAGAAGTGTATAGTTTTCCTTGTAGAGGTCGTTCACATCCTTTGTTAGGTTTACACCTAGGTATTTGATTTTTTTTGAGGCTATTGTAAATGGAATTGTTTTCATACATTCTTTTTTAGTTTGCTCATTGTTAGTGTATAGAAATGCTAATGATTTTTCTATGTTGATTTTATATCTTGCTACCTTACTGTAGCTATTGATGATGTCTAGAAGCTTCTGAGTAGAGTTTTTTGGGTCTTTAAGTTATAGGATCATGTCGTCTGCAAACAGGGATATTTTGACAGTTTCTTTACCTATTTGTATTCCTTTTATTCCTTCTTCTTGCCTAATTGCTCTGGCTAGGAATTCCAGTACTATGTTGAATAGGAGTGGAGATAGTGGGCATCCTTGTCTGGTTCCTGATTTTAGAGGGAATGGTTTCAGTTTTTCTCCGTTAAGTATAATGCTGGCTGTAGGTTTGTCATATATAGCTTTTAGAATGTTGAGGAACTTTCCTTCTATTCCTAGTTTTCTTAGAGCTTTTATCATGAAATGATGTTGGATCTTATCAAAGGCTTTTTCTGCATCTATTGAGATGATCAAGTGGTTTTTGTCTTTGCTTCTGTTAATGTGGTTTATTATGGTTATTGATTTTCATATATTGAACCACCCCTGCATTCCTGGGATGAAGCCTGCTTGGATGTGGTGAATGATCTTTTTGATGTGTTGTTGAATTCGGTTTGCCATTATTTTGTTGAGGATTTTTGCATTAGTGTTCATTAAGGAGATTGGCCTATAGTTCTCCTTTTTGGAGATGTCTTTTTCTGGTTTTGGGATAAGAGTAATACTGGCTTCATAAAATGTGTTAGGCAGTTTCCCTTCCCTTTCTATTTCATGGAACAGTTTAAGGAGGGTTGGTATCAGTTCTTCTTTAAAGATCTGATAGAATTCAGTGGAGAATCCATCAGGTCCTGAACTTTTCTTTTTGGGGAGACTCTTGATTGCTGCTTCAATTTCATTTTGTGTTATCGATCTATTCAGGTGATTAATTTCCTCTTGGTTCAGTGTTAGATGATCATATGTATCTAGAAATCTGTCCATTTCTTTAAGATTTTCAAATTTATTTGAATATAAGTTCTCAAAGTAGTCTCTGATGATTTCCTGGACTTCCATGGTGTTTGTTGTTATCTCCCCTTTTGCATTCCTGATTCTACTAATTTGGGCTTTTTCTCTCCTCATTTTAGTCAGGTTTGCCAGGGGTCTATCGATCTTATTTTTTCAAAGAACCAACTTTTTGTTTCATTAATTCTTTGTATGGTTTTTTTGGTTTCTATTTCATTGATTTCAGCTCTTATTTTTATTATTTCTCTCTTTTTATTTGTTTTGGGATTTGCTTGTTCTTGTTTTCTAGGAGTTTGAGATGTATCATTAGGACATTGATTTGGGATCTTTCAGTCTTTTTAATATATGCATTCATAGCTATAAACTTTCCTCTCAGGACTGCCTTTGCTGTGACCCGTAGGTTCCAGTAGGTAGTGTTTTCATTTTCATTGACTTCCAGGAACTTCTTAATTTCCTCTTTTATTTCTTTGATGATCCATTGTTCATTAAGTAATGAGTTATTTAGTTTCCAGTTGTTTGCATTTTTTTGTCTTTACTTTTGTTGTTGAGTTCTAGTTTTACTGCATTGTGATCAGATACTATGCACGGTATAATTTCTATTTTCTTATATTTGCAGAAGCTTGCTTTGTGCCCTAGGATATGATCTATTTTGGAGAAGGTTCCATGGGCTGCTGAGAAGAATGTATATTGTGTAGAAGTTGGATGAAATGTTCTGTAGACATCAAGTAGGTCCATTTGATCTATTGTATATTTTAGATCTTGGATTTCTTTATTGATTTTTTGTTTGGATGACCTATCTATTGATGATAATAGGGTGGGTTAAAGTCTCCCCCAACCACTGTGTTGGCGTTTATATATGCTTTTAGGTCTTTCAGGGTATGTTTGATGAAATTGGGTGCGTTGACATTGGGTGCGTACAGGTTGATGACTATTATTTCCTTTTGGTCTATTTCCCCTTTTATTAGTATGGAATGTCCTTCTTTATCTCGTTTGATCAATGTAGGTTTGAAGTCTACTTTGTCAGAAATAAGTATTGCTATTCCTGCCTGTTTTCAGGGGCCAATGACTTGGTAAATCTTCTTCCAGCCTTTCATCCTAAGCCTATGCTTATTTCTGTCAATGAGATGGGTCTCCTGTAAACAGCAAATTGTTGGATCTTCCCTTTTAATGCATTTCGTCAAGTGGTGCCTTTTGATGGGTGAATTAAGTCCGTTAACATTAAGTGTTAGTACTGATAGGTATGTGGTGATTCCTGTCATTTAGTTGTCTTAGTTGTTTGAAGGTTTGATTGTGTGTACCTAAGTTGAGGTTACTCTCTACTTTCTTGCTTTTTCTTTTCCTGTGGTTTGGTGCTGCCTGTATTTTCATGGTTAAGTTGGGTTTCACTTTCTGTGTGCAGAATCCCTTGAAGAATCTTGTAGTGGTGGCTTTGTGGTCACATATTGTTTTAGTTTCAGCTTATCATGGAAGACTTTTTTTGCTCCATCTATTTTGAATGATAGTTTTGCTGAGTAAAGTATCCTGGGGTTGAAGTTATTTTCATTCAGTGTCTGGAAGATCTCACCCCATGCTCTTCTTGCTTTTAATGTTTCTGTTGAGAAGTCTGCTGTGATTTTGATGGGTTTACCTTTGTATGTTATTTGTTTTTTCTCTCTTACAGCCTTCAATATTCTTTTCCTAGTTTCTGATCTTGTTGTTTTAATGATGATATGTCGTGGGGTAGTTCTATTTTGATCTGGTTTGTTTGGTGTCCTGGAGGCCTCTTGCATCTATATGGGAATATCTGTCTCTAGATTTGGGAAATTTTCTGTTATTATTTTGTTGAATATATTACGCATTCCCTTCGCTTGCACCTCTTCTCCTTCTTCGATGCCCATGATTCTCAAGTTTGGTCTTTTGATGGAGTGGTGAGTTCTTGCATTTTCTTTTCACAGGTCTTGAGTTGTTTAATTAATAGTTCTTCAGTTTTTCCTTTAATTACCATTTCATCTTCGAGTTCTGAGATTCTGTCTTCTGTTTGTTCTATTCTGCTGGATTGGCCTTCTGTTTTGTTTTGCAGTTCTGTTTCGTTCTTTTTTCTGAGGTTTTCCATATCCTGGGTGGTTTCCTCTTTAATGTTGTCTATTTTTGTCCTGAGTTCATTTATCTGTTTATTAATCGTGTTCTCTGTTTCACTTTGGTGTTTATACAGTGCTTCTATGGTTTCCTTTATTTCTTCTTTTGCTTTTTCAAATTCTCTATTTTTGTTGTCTTGGAATTTCTTGAATGTCTCCTGTACATTTTGGTTGACCCTATCCAGTATCATCTCTATAAAATTCTCATTGAGTACCTGTAGTATGTCTTCTTTTAAATTATTCTTATGGGTTTCATTGGATTCTTTGGCATAGTTTATCTTCATTTTATTGGAGTCTGGATCTGAGTATCTGTTTTCTTCATTCCCCTCTGGTTCCTGTACTAATTTTTTGCTGTGGGGAAACTGGTTTCCTTGTTTTTTCTGTCTTCCAGTCATTGTCCTTGGTGTTGTTACTGTCCCTGTACTGTGTGCAATTAAGTATTTTCTAGCTTGTAATAATAACAATGGTAATATTTAGAATGGAAGGGTGAGCTGATATGGAAAGCAATAAATTAAAGAAAAAGGAGAAAACAAATACACAGACAAGTAGGAAAAAACAAAACAAGGAATCAAAGATAAACTTTCAAAGGTATAAACAGAGAGCATTGGTGTACTAATCAACAGTAAGCTGAACAGACATTAGAGAGACAGAGAGAGGATTGAAAATAAAAAATAAAAAGAATAAAAATAAGAATAAAAATAAAAAATAAGCAAATGAAAGAAAAATATATACATATATATAAAATAAAAAAAAATGAAAAATAGAAAATAAAAAAATTTTTTAAATACCTCCAAGTTCAAATCCAATGAAGTTTCAGTCTTAATAATTTTGGTGACCATCTCAGTCTCCAATCCTGGATTTGGTGCCTCAGATGTTGTTCTGTAGTTGTCTCATCAAAGGGGACGCATAAAGTAGAACAAAACTGCACCAAAAAAAAAAAAAAACCCACAAAGTGTCCCAAGTTCAAATGCAATACAGTTTCAGTAAGTTTTTCAGCATGGAGGTGTAGTTCGGTTGTTTTCTCATCTAAGATAGGGAGAGAGGAAAAAAAAAGAGTCTGGAGACAGTTCTGAGAGTGGTATCTGCGGCTGTGGTTTGCCTGCCCGCTGCTGTCAGCCTGCTGTTGCTTGAGGAATTATTTATGCAGATCTCAGGGGTGAGCTTAGCACTCACCTGGCCCTGCAGGCTTTGTTTAGTCAGAGTTCTCCTGTGTGGGAGCCTCTGCTACAAGGTTTCCCCTTTCCAAGCACTGGGAAAGGTGACACTTCACCCGCGTTGTCAGGCCTGCGTGTTTGTTTATAGCTCACGTGGGAGGTGGGCCTTCCCCCCTCTCCTGTGGAGTTTCCCTCCCTCCACCTCTCTCACAAGCTGTCCCACTCCTTGTTGCTGGGCGCGCATCCCCGATCCTGCTGGAGCCTCTCCGGCCCTGCCTGGCTTGTTAATTTACAGTTCCAGGAAGGATTCCCCTCCCCCACTCTTCGGTACTCAGTGCACCCCACCCTCTTTCCCATGTGTCTTTATTGTTCTTATTGCTTATTACTGAGTTTCTCTTTTTTCCCTGGGTAGAGGTCGGTCTGTCCAGGGGGCTATGCTGCTCTGGCCCAGGGTTGTCTGTGGGAGTACCGCGGTACCACGAAGCTCACCTTGTCCGCATCTTCCCAAGCCATCTGGGCGCAGGCGACTGGTGGCGTGGGGGCCCTCCTGGTTTCTCCATTTGACGTGAAATGGAGATTCTCTGCGCCAGCTGGAGGTGTTGGGGAGTCAAAGTTTTGCCTCTTCTCGGTGGTTTTGCCTGCAAGGTGTGTCTCCAGCATCTCTTCAAGATTTCACTATAGGAGGCTCGCTTTCTGCTTCCTCCCTCTAGCCACCATCTTGGAATCTCCCAAGTTTTACTTTCCATTCACCAGAAAACAATCATGCCTAGCTCTCGACCACTTTGTGTTCAGGATCATCTGTCCTCCATATTCCAACATCGTACTTCTTACTTGTACCTAAACCTTCAACAGAATCCCTTTAAAGTTCATACTTTGACAAAATACATCTTACAATGTAGTGTTTTTAGGACATGAGTCTGAAAAGTCTTTCATCCTCTAGCCATTATCCAATTCCAAAACTACATCTACATTTTAGGTATGCATTATAGCACACACTACTATACTACTCAGTATCAAAATCAGTATTAGCATTCTCAGGCTGCATAACAAAACATCACAAACCTGGGGAATTAAAACAAAAATATTTTGTCTCATGAACAAGGAGTCTTGAAATCCAAACTTGATGGGATCAAGTTCCCTCTGAAGATTGTTCTTTGCCTCTTCTGTCTTCTGGTAGGTCTAGGTACTCCTTGTCTTGTTGATGGATTGCAATCTCTGCCTGTGATTTCATATAATATTCTCCCTGTATGTGTGTCTGTCTCCAAATTTCCCCATTTTGTAAGGGAGAAATCCAGTATATTGGATTAGTACTTTCATTTTAAATTGCTGACTTAAATAAAGGCTCAGACGTCATATTCTGAGGTGCTCTATAATTCAATAGGTCAATTTAAGATTTCAGCATATTTTGTTTGGGGGGAGTACACAATTCAACATACAGGAAAAGTATACTATTAATTTCAACCATCTACTCAACCCTGACTTTATAATCTAAAACCTCTACTCATGAAAATATATAAATCAAGACTAAATATCCCTTCTTTTGCCATAAAACTACCATGTCAACTCAAACATTTCAGTTCTCAAATAAAATTATTAGTTTTTTCATTATGTAGGCATTCTTGATATGTGTTTCCTAAATTCATTTCCAAATTAATTTTCATTAAAAAGCTCAGATTTGAAGAGCTGGTTTTATGTTTTTCAAACTTTTTTTTAGCATTGTTTGAATTGTTGTACTTCCCTAAAAGGAATTAAACACTTAAAGTCTAAGTCATAGTAGGTGACAACCTAACCTAAGTACATAACAGGAACAAAATAAAATGCCATGACCTCCCCCAAAATCATCAATTTTCATGTCATATTTTCTCCTGTTGCATAGATTACATCTTGTAAGAAAGCAATACTTTCTTAAGGCAAGTAATGGATTTGTCAATTACATATTTGTGCCCATGTATAATAGCTATCTTTCTCAGGAATATTCTTATTGTATTACAGGTTACATCATTTTTTTCTGAAGTTAAAATAACAGCTATTATCTGTTTTAACCAAAGCATCAATTAGTAATTATATATGGCTTATTTGTAAGATAAAGGAAGAATGATGTTATTGGAAACATATTTCAGTCCTTTTAGCATTTTTATATTGGCAAAAGTTCTCAAGGAGGAAATAAAAGATAGAGTAGCTCTTATAAAACAAAGGACATGCTATTGGAAATAATCGTGTTAGTACTGATATTACTTAACAGATTATTACTCATTATTTCCCAAAACACCTAATCCAGCTGTATATAAAAAGCTGTAGATGCCAGATATTATTAAAATTTTCATGAATTTTACAAACATTCATTTCTATCTTTCAAATGGAATATATTGATCTGTTTTGCAGAGATAAAGACTTACTTTGAGAGCTGTCAAAATCTATCTTGGGATTTCCTCTATTTTTATCGTTTTGTTATTTATTTATTCCCTTTTTTCATTCTACCAAATAAAGTGGGTTTTTTTTCAAAAAATTTCTCATATGCTTATCAAATTCAGTAGTGATTGCTCTTGATTAAGAAAAGGAAGAAAACAAAACATCGTGGTTAAAACTATGAGAAAACTTTTATAGCAATAATGCTACAACCTCTCTTTTTAAAGGCATGTACTTGCTAATGAAAACCCATATATCAGTAAATGACCACACCTGTCTTCATAAAATTGAAATTCTCAATGCTGCTGAGAATGATTAGTCTTCCACTAGTACATATCTTCACATCTAGAATTCAGATGTTGCTAGTTGAATAAAGGTAGAAATCCCTGCATTCACATTTATGTGGGAGAGAGCTATGATTTTAGGCTGTAACATCAAATACCAGAACTATTGGACATATAAGTGGCTACTGAAATTTAAGTTTAAATTAAGTAAAAATTAAATTAAAAATACATAAAATTGAGTCTGCTACTGCACTAGCCACATTTTGAGAACGCAGGACTATGCTGAAGCCCCTTCCGTCTGTAGATTTTGGTAATTATTGGGCACAGTCAACTCACAAGAGTGGAGATATGCCTTTGGCTTAGATGGACTTGTACTGATGTAAGTTGTAACTCAGCCACAATGCCTGAGAAAGGAGTAAATCTGAGCGATGAGTTAGCTGATCAGAACCTCAACAGTTGTACCATAAACACTTCCAGCAGGATATTCAGGGCAGGCACTAGGCACTGGGAGCTCTGGGGACAGTAGAGAACAGCCATGTCTTATCATCAGTGTTTGCAGAGAAGCCTGGGGACCTTAACAGTTGGAGTGAAAAATAAACCCACGTCTATGAAATTACTCTCTGGGTTTAAATGAACCAGAAAGAACATGTGAGTGTTTCTTTTGAAGTCCCAATTAGCTCTCAACATGATATGGGCCTGTCTCATAAAAATACAAGTTATACTTTCTGCAAATGATATATAGATCCATAAATATATTTTATTCTAAGTAGACTATTAGGGGATCCAATTGAGTCAGTGTGGAAAAAGAGGCAGAGATCAGGACAATTATTTGCTAAATAAATAAACAAAAAAGCAAACATTGCATTGACACTTGAGATATATGGTTTTTAATTTAAAGATTAAAAAGTATTTTTTAAAAGATTAACAAATTATCCAGAAAACAAGAAATAATATTGATAAACCCAACTATGTAAAAATTGAACATTCAATAAAGAAAAAACACACTTTAAGCAAAGTCAAAATACCAATGGCAACCAATGATAAACCATTTGCAATTAACCTCTAGAATAGAGTCATGAGTGATGAACAAGAGGAAGGCTAAGAATTCTGAATTAGAACTAATTTGATCTGCCAAGTTGTAAGTCAGAGGAAAAACAGTTTTATAAAAAATTATTAGCTCATTTATGACATTTAAATATTTAGATATTTGCCATGTAGATTGTAATCTGTCCTTTTGCTTTAGGCCTCTTAATTATGAGGGACAGCATTATAAAATTTTAATAAGATTGTCTTTTTGAGGTATTGTGGGGAATTGAAGTAAATGTTAACAAATCATATGAAAGCAATTTAAGTTATGTTCAAATATATATAAAACTTCCTAAAAGATAAAATTTTACCAAATATAGAAGCTATCATAATAACTAAACTTTGATGGCAATTTGTGTATTGTCTGTGAATAAGAGCTTGTCAAAATGACTAAATGTTTTGACAGAAAACTTACAATTGTTTAATTAGTTTAAAGAATACTTTTTAAAAATGGTGGTTTTTAATGTTTCTTTTAAAGAAAATATGCAATAAAAAAGAATCCCCCACGTACTTCTACTGTCATGTTATAGAATGAGTCTTTTCTTGGTGAAATCAATGGTATTACCATACTGATTTTTCCAGGAACACAAAGAGTAAGCCAGTATCTCCAACACAGCTCAACAAAAATTGTAAAGTTCAGATTTGAAAATAGATCATAAAAATAGACCCATAACTCTAATTTCACACACACATACACAAACAGAACACTGCACACACATGTATGCACACACAGCTCATATGGTCAGTATTTTATGTTAATTAGAAATCCATGATTCAAACCAGTAGATACTACAATTTAGGGATTAAAAAAACCTCTCATTTGTTCTCAAATTATTTCTTTCCTGAATTCCAAAAGTGTGTTGAATAATGTATGTCTTTTATTTTATCCATATATTATCTAGAGCTCACAATTAAATGATTTGGGCAACAGATGCAAAATAAATTGAAACTTAATATTGTTGAACCTCAGCTTGCTGTTGAAATTCTTCTTATATTTTTGATACCTAATGGGTAATATACTCACTTATATGTTTTTTCCATAATACATATAGTTAGAGCAGAATATCTTACCCTCTCAAGTTAAAATGGGTATATTTTTACATCTTCCAAAGTTAAAATTTCAGCAATTTTAAACAAACGCAAATCAAGTTAATATTTTGTTCTATTGTTAAGATTTTCTTTGAATTCTACACAATATGTTAAGACCTAGAAATAAAGATCTTTGTAAACACCCATGCTTTCTTATGCCATTTCACAGGTCAATTACACTCTTACAATGGATTTCTTATTTTGAGCAAGTGAACAATGAAAATTAGAGACAATAGGTCTCATCTATGAACTACTGATAGTCATACGTTAATCTTAAAATTTTGAAGCTAAGGCTTTTGCCACCAGAGAATAACTTCTGAAATTGTTGAGAGCTATATAAATATACACAAGCTATAATGACTTGCAGCTAAAATAGTAAGCTATTTTAAATCTCCACTACTGCTACCTTTATGCTACTAGTACTTTTGGTGTCTCTATTCTTATGCTTTTTGTTGTTGTTTTCTTCTATTTTTTAACTTCTGAATTCTGTGAAAACAAATCCTCAGTGAATTAATTTGTGGAAGTTCTTTATACTAAATTCACTTCATGGCATTTTTCCTTGCACCAAAATTGACAATTTCCAATGTACCAAACTTTCTAATAAATCTTTTAATGGAAAAAAGCTGAACATTAATAGAATATATTCCGTAATTATTCTGATGCAGAGCTTCATGAAAAAATGTCTTAGAGATTTAGATTGAGAGATGGTAGCAAATGAGGTCCCCTCACTTCAGTTTCTTACAGAATGTCAAAGCATTGCTAGACTTGATAAATATAAACCATCCCTAACCTCACTAGATCAGTCAGCAATAAAAAAAAAACCTTAGCTGCCTCTCAGGACCAACTGACCCATGTCTCAGCTGTTAACTGCTGAATTTAACAAAAGATGTGAAATGGTAAATTTGTAAGATATTGATCAACAGCTTCCAGAGAGGATGCTTAATGGTGTTACTCAGAGAGTGCCAGAAAAATCCATGTTTATGTCCACTTAGGGAAGTCATTTAAAGTTTGACTCCAGTTGGAAAATTCTAGTATAATAACAAGGAACAAAGTATAATCTTTCTCAATACTACAGAATATGTAGAAGGAAAGAGGGCAAATGTTCATCACTGTGGAAACACACCAGAAAAATTAATTTCTGAAAAATAGAAACAGAGCTGTTGAAGCATGCCCACTGCAATTTGGAAGGAATATGTCATACTTCTGTTTAATTAGAGAGGATACAAAAGACAATCCTAAAGTCGAGCCTAAAATCCTATAATACATTAAAAATCAATTATATTTTACTTATTTAATTTTTTTCCTTTATTGTTATGATGGGTGGGGGCGCATTGTAGCATTTACACAGGTTATTATAATGTATCAAATATATCATACATGAATTCACCTCCTCAACCATTCTCCTTTATCCCCATCTTCTCCCCAGTCCAATTTTAAATAAAATTATTACAAATTAACACTACCCTGGTGATGTGTGCATAGCAATGAATGTTTTAAAAATTAATACTACTTCAGTTCAAGTCACTGAGTTGGAGGACAGTCAAAATCCTAGTTCAGGGATTAAGGACAAAGCATAAAGAATTTTAAGATCATTTGAATGAGGTGAAGTAAAGGCAAATCATTAGTAGCACTTGAATCCCACCAATTCTCTCAGACTTCTCTTATCAAAGGCCTGCACTTCCACATTAACGTTTATTTCACCCTGAGGATCAGGAAAAATGTCTAGAGACCTTAAGTATCACTTTCCCTTATGGCTTCTTCTCACAAAGGCTATTGACATAGGCTATTATGATGTTAAGAGTACAATAGTAAAAATTGTATGTTCTCCTTGCTGAAGTTTAACATTATTAAAATCAATCATCACAAACACCAAACAATAATGAATGTAAATTTTTTCTTATAGTAAGCAATGATAATACCAAGGAACAGGAGATTAAAAATTCATGCGTCCAATAGATCTCAAGTAATTTCCACAGCCTCAAAATAAATGTATAAAGTAAATTTGACTACTTAGGTTTAGAATTCTAACAACTAAATATTCTTTAACTTTTAGAGTTACATTTAAGGAAAACTTTTATGTGTACAAAAACCATTGGGGAAATAAACTACATTCTTTTTTTTTTTTGCGGTATTGGAACTTAAACTCAGGGCCTTCACCTTGAGTTACTCCACCAGTCCAATTTTTTGTGAAGGATTTTTCAAAATAGGGTCTCACAAATTATTTGTCTGGGCTGCCTTTGAACTGGGATCCTCTTGATCTCTGCCTCCTTAGTACCTAAAATTACAGGCATGAGCCACTGGCACCTGGCTAAACTACATTCTCAATATAAAATGTTTGTAAATTTTTAAGAAACAGTAATTTAAATTTTTTGTATGTATATGATTCAGTTTCAGGTACACTGATGAAATTCAGCTAATAACTTCAGTTTGTCATACTTCAGTTCAGGAACTTCTTTCTCTTGCATCATTCAATTAATGATCAAATACAAAATTGACTTTTTTTTTTCAGACCACAACTTCCTTTATTAGCCATCTTCCCAGTGCAGGGCTCTGTAGATATTGACACTTAGCACAGGAAGGGGCTCACAAAAGCTTCTAACTGTGCAAATCAGAATGTTTAATTTATTCAAGATGCAGTGGAGGCCATTAATAAGGAAAATCCACAGATTGGTGACTGAAAAGTATTGCTTTTCCTTCTTAGTTCTTATAGTCTGGTGGTATGCCTTGGTTTGCCTGTGATGTGCCAGACCACTGATTCCTTCTGTCAGATATATTAACGCTATCTCCTGATGGAGACCTGTCCTGGTACCAAAAAGTTATAATAAAAATCTTCAGCCATTTTGACTTTTTGTGCATCTTGTTATTACAGGAGTGCTGAAGGTATAGGAACAAAGTTTTCCTGGGTTTCTAAGTGACTTTTTCACCATGGTGACAAAATACCTGCATTAATGACTTAACAGAAAGAAGATTACTTTTGGCTCATAATTTCAGAGGTTTCCAGTCCATGGTCTGCTGGCTTCATTGCCCTATGGCAGGGCAGAAGCGTGATTGCAGAAAGGCATGAGAGCAGCAGTGAGGAGTGGTGGAGAGGGGGATGGTGGCATCTATTCAACCCATGATGGCCAGGAAGCAGAGAAAGCAGAGGAAATAGGCATGAAATACACCCTTCAAAGGCATGCCTCCAGATCCACTTTCCCAAATTAGACCTCACCTTCCACAGTTTCCACCATCTCCCAACAATGTCATCAAATTATGAACCCATCAGTGGATTACTCCATTGATGAAGAGCCCTCACAATGCAATCTCTTTTGAAAAGCCCCACCTCTGAACACAGCTGTATTGGAAACTAAGCCTTCAACACATGAGCCTTTTGGGGGAACACATCATATCCAAATCATGCATAGAAAAGCTATGGACTTACTAGTTACATGACCTTTGGTTCGTTCCTTCATCACTTCATCTTTAAAAAAATTCATATTATCATGTATTGTGAAGGATTGTTGCAATGACTGTGTCTGTCTCTTTTTCTCACTCTTACACACATAATCGTATAGGACTTAGGAAATGGACTTATAATAAACCATCAACTAATACCAGCTGTTGTAAGTATTGTCATAGCGGTAATCAGATTTCAGAGTTTATGGACCTTGACACATTGATACCAAAAGAAGGAACAGTCCTCCTAACTTTCTGGTCTGGCATCTATTCCTCAAGCTTTCCTCACTATCTCTTACTATTTACCAATGCCTCTTCCTTCCAAGTTCCATTTAATCTGTATTCTCTAAGTTCTGCTTTTTCTCCTCTTCTCATTGTCTCTGTGTTACCTCTGAGAGAAGCTTCAGAATGGCAGCCACAGAATAGCCTACAGGAGGGTACAGGCTCAGGCATTTAACTCTTCTCTCCCCGATGCTTTCACTGCTTCTGGTAATCCCCATTTCTCTTTTGTAGATCGACAAATCAACCCTTCGTTCAGTCCTCAAACTTTTTCATTTGATTTGATGAGATGTAGCTCAACTTGTTATAATGAAATCTTTTGTCATTAGCACATAGTTTAATTAGCAGTAAAACTATGATGTGGTCTTCTATAGGGTAGTTGTCTGAGCAGGACAGTTGCATTGGTATTAGTAACAGCTGAGAAGGTAAACTAAGGTTCTTTTGTTTTGCTTCTGACAGTGGTTCTAGGAAGTCTTTTGGTAGAAGTTTCTAGTGAAGAAAATATTATATAAGACATATTTTTTAAAAATTCATTTTCTACCCAGTGTATCCATGATGTGAATTCTATGTACTAAGAATGAAAACAATTTTAAATATTTAAAAAAATGTTTTGGACATGATCAAGAAAATATGTGTCTTCATATATATTTTTATATTCATCTACAAATATAACTGAATTATACATATAATTGAATTATATACATAACATATATATGACTAATATATGCATACATGTCTATAGCTAAAATGTACATAACTAAACCTGCATCTGCTTATTATCATTACTGCAGACTTAGAATCTGAGAGCATTCAGCTTCTTTCTGTGTCACTGCACATGCATACTGTCTCTGAAACATCCCTCACTCTCCACCCTATGCTGGTGCTGCCCCATTCATTTTCTGACCTCTGATTATTACATAGCACAGATAAAGCCTGTGTGTCATTTCTATATGACTGGCACAATTCTACAAGGTAGCACTTGCAAGACAGCCCAAGGATAGATCCAGATCCAGACAAACTCAGTGGTGGTCACAGCATGGCTTTGCATTGCCTGAGGTGCATTGCTTTTCTGAAACCTGGCCAGTCTATCTGGGACAGAAACAAAACCATCAATCTCTGTCCATGTACAGCTTCTATGAGGACCTGAGGAAATTTGAGAAAGTTCACTGTGCAGTCTTTCATCTCCAGCCAGGCTTTTTGAGACTATACCCTTTGTGCTTATTACAGTAAATGTTTTCTTTAATAAGTTTCATGTACACATCTTTAAATCAAGTCTGCTAAGCTGATACATCAAATGTGGATCTCATTTAGTAAATGGTGAATAAATTTGATGAATCGATGAATCATCAAAATTTCTCCTGAAGTCTACTCTGAACTCAAAGTTGAGCCAATCTTTGTGACAGTTTTAATAGCTTTCCAAGTGATACCCTCAAGGAGTTAACAATGTATTTAAGAAGATGATTATAATACATGACACAAATATGAATATAAGACAGCATGTAATTGAGTGCTAAATTGTGTGGAACATTGTCTACGTACTGTCAAAGTTGGAAGGAGACAAATTAGTGGGAGCTGAAATAGGAAAGACGGTACATAGAAGGAATTGAGCTATGTCTTCAAAACAAGGTTTGAATGGATACTGTTAAAGGTAGATATTCTAGGTCCAGTGATGAAGAATGAAACAAGAAAAATTTGCTCTTCCAGCAAATTGATGAAGGAATATTCTGTGAAAAGTGTTCCTTTAGACCCAAAGGGAATTTCAAACATGAACCAAAGACTTTGGCTGATAACTCAGAGCAATGTGTGCTTCTAAGTGAGGTTAGCCTCATTTAGTTCTCAAAAAACCACTGGAAGTAGATACCATTATTATCTCATCTTAAAGACAATAATTGAGGCATAGTGAAATTAATTTGTCCAAGATCAATCAGCTAATACATTTCAGAAACAGGATTTGAACCCACGAAAATGCTTATGATACATGAGGAAGATACTGGGATCAAATCGAGGCAGAAACAGATTAAAAGATCACAAATAAGAAGAAAGAAGTTAATTCTAATTGCTTATTAGCGGAGATGTTAGAATTTAAAGTCACATAAGGTAGTATGAAATTATATGGATAGAATTGAAGATCACTAAAATGTAGAGAAGCTAGTTTAAACAAATACTCATAAAAGGCAAGATAGCATGTAATATGACAAGTCTATATAGTATACTATGTGATTTACTGTAGTACATTTCACCTAATTTATAAATATTATATTGAATATAACATATAATGGAACATATAATATATATGTGATATATAATATGGTATGCATTTTTATATAATTATAATGATAGAAATGTTTTTATATGATTTAAATCATACTAACAACTCTAAGCAATATGTTATGCATAATATAATATATTGTCATGTTATTATAATAATATATTATGAACAAGTCTATTATAAAGATGATCCCTTGGCATTAAAGTTTCTTCAAATGCAAACATTTATGTCTACTTACTACGTCATTATAAAGCACTTTGACTTTGTACATTAATTAAGAAACTACAAAAATTACAAATTTAACAGCCATGAGCTGGGATTCTAAAAAGTGAATGGCAGAGAGAAAAACAGTAAGCCCCTGACACTTAACAGGCTGGTAACTCACAAGTTTTCTGAGTGCCATCTGATCACAGCTTCACTTTTCTGAACATTGCTATGGCCTGCAAGGGGAGCTCTTTCCGAGAGTATCTAGAAGGTCACACTCTCCTCCTGGGGTGCCCACACCAAGGGCTGTCAGGAATGGGTTGTGCAAGCCCAGGCACCTTGCATCAGGTGAAGACAAGGGAATGGGGCTATCTTGCTCCAGATCATTCTATGTTTCTGCTGGGGCTATCTTGCTCCAGATCATTCTATGTTTCTGCTGATCAGTGTCTTCCTCTGCCCCACCCTCCTCCTTCTCAGTTCCACAAAGATTATATGAGACCACGCCCTCAATAAATCACTTGTGCTAAAAACTCCCTCTGGTTTTGCTTGTAAGAAGTCCAAACTAAGACAAAGGACACTTAGGCAATTGAAGTAAACAAACAGCAAGCAAGCAAACCACACACCACACAAGTGTTATTAGATACCACACACACCACGGGATTTAGATGAAGTTGAGGCTCCACCAGTAATCTCTTTTGCTAGATGAATGACCAAAACATAGGCTTTTTACTGTGTGAAGAGATAAATAGGAAAAAAAAATTAACAAACTCTCCAAGCACCAAGTGAAAACACAAACACCTTAACATTGCCTGGGGATTCTTCATGATCCAGACCCTAGTATCTCCATCTCTCCTTTTTTTTCATTATTCATTTATTCATATGTGCATACATTGTTTGGGCCATTTCTCCCCTGCTGCTTCCCGCCCCCTCCCTCTCCCCCCACACCCCTTGATTCCAGGCAGAACCTGTTCTGCCCTTTTCTCCAATTTTGTTGAAGAGTAGACATAAACAATAATAAGAAAGACATAGCATTTTTGCTCATTGAGATAAGGATACCTATACAGAGAGATTCTTAGCATGGCTTCCATGTACAAATACTACAACCCAAATTGATTCATCTCTACCATACCTCTTGTCATTCACCTTGCTCTCTCCTCTGCAGACTGGAGGACCTATTTTAGATTCTGCAACAAGTTAAGTTGCTTTTTCCTAAGTGCATTTGGACACATTCCATCTGGAATTCTAACCACAAGTTAGATCAAATTGAAAAGGTGTGTGTGTGTGTGTGTGTGTGTGTGTGTACACACCTGTGTGAGTGTGCACAAGGATGTTTGTGCAATGTCTATTTTTTCTAATTTCCAAGAAGGCAAGGGCCATCTTTCCTCTGTGACTATAACTTTTTTGGGGGAAAGAAGAAGGAAAAGATAAGGATATGGAAGACAGATTGAAAGAAAGAAAATAATCCAATTTATTTAGAAAGATAATCAGAAGCAATCTACAGGAAAGATTATATATACGGACACATGAGAAGAGTAGATAGAGGCTCACCATTAAAATGTAGGAGGGAGCATTAATATTGAGATGGAAGAGGAATGGGCGCACATTAACTTTTGCAGGGATTGAACTCATTGGTTGAAATGCAACTGAATAAGCAAACATAATTGAGACACTGACAGAAACCTATGGGCCATAGAAGCTCTGTGTTTGAAGAAACAAAGGCAATTTATAAATGTTTCTTGTGGTCTTTTTATTTATTGCTTGTTGTTTGAGGGCATGCAAGCAAACAAATCCTTTCTTCACTTGAGACATCTAATGATCTCTCCACTTAATGATAGTTGGAAATGTGTCAGAGAGCATTTGGGGTTGTTTTGCTTTGCTTTGTTGTAATTTCTCAGCAATGCCAATGGCTTTTACAGCTAGAAACCAGGGATGCAAATGCCTTGCAGATGTAGAATACTTCCACAAAACGAAGAGTCACTAACCCAAAATGCCACCGCTCTGTTCTCCTACCTCAAGAAATTATAGGGTTGGGGAAGATATGAGACCTTTCTTCAAAAGAGAAAAGCAGGTCTCCAACAAAGCAATTCATTAAAGAATGAAAAATACATGATAAATTTCTTGAAAATAATTAGAATGTGAATATTATTTTCCTTGATCTTTGATATTCTTACAATAGGCTCTTAAAGTTTGTGAATAGACAAAATACTTCATTCCACTGTACCAGAGATAAAAATGATTATTACTCTATTATTTATTCACTGCTCCTACAGCTTATGGAGGATAAAAACTTATTTGAAGACCATTTTGTCTCATGCAACACACAGATGAAAAAGTAATCATTTAAGATATTTTAAACATACCCCTTTAGTATTTTGTTCAGCTGTTCATGGGAAGCATTAAAGATAATGAATGCTAAACAATCCCAAAATGGAATAATGATGCATTTCAGTTGTTTCTAAAGAGCTTGGCTGTTTTTTCCACTTTTTACAAAGCTCATGTTCCAAAACTGACAGGTTATAATTCAAGTTGTAAATTCTGCTATTTCCCCTTCCTAACCCTGGGAACTATTCTCAATGAATTATGATAACTGCATCATAATCATGCCTTATGATGGGAGTCAAACTGCTACAATTAATTTATCATAGATTTGTTCATAGGAATATCCACTGCATATAAATTAACTAATGTGTTTTTCTTCATGTTATCATGTTTTCATATTAAAAACTGTCCTATGAATAACTGACCAAATTTGAAAACAGCATTAATTAAAAAGATCTAATTTTGAGTATCTTCATGTGCAGTATCTGTAGCTTTTGAGCAAGTTTAGTTGGTGACCTTTGCAGACAGACATGACCTTCTATTAAGTGTTAACTTTCACTCATTCTAAAGATTCTAGACTCAAGACTTCTTCTATATACTTATAACACACATATATACCCCATATACATACCAATATATATTGGTATTTTCTCCTCAATATTTTCTTCCTTTTGCTTAAGTAACAGAGGTAAAGTATGATACACTCAAAATTCCTATCACTAAAATGAAAAATTGAGCCAATTACCCAGAAAACTTTACCCTTTGCTTTCTACTTTAGTGTGATTATGGAAACCCAAGTATCAATAAACTCTCTCTCTGACAATCTTCTGCTGACAAACAAGGAGAATAATAACACTATGTAGTGCAGATTTCTTCACACCTACTGCATGTGACCTTCTGGTAATTAAAATTTTGGAGAAAAGTGACTAAAGAGTGCTATGAAGAAAAAGTTTGCAGGGGGTTCTGATCTGATCCAAGTTTCACTTTGTTATTCAAAAATATTTTTCTCATGAGCACACATGGTGATCACATTTGAGACCTGTCTGATGTCTTTAAACCTCTCTACTCCTATTCAATGTGAAATCTGTAAAACTAATATTTGGTATTCCTTTATTTTGAAAAGTTAAAAATTAAATTTAAAAATGTAGTCATAGCTGGGCATGGTGGCTCACACCTGTAATCCTAGCTACTCGGGAGGCAGAGATTGGGGGGATTGCAGTTGGAAGGCAACCCCGGAAATGAGTTAGTGAGACCCCACTTCAACCAGGAACAAAAGCTGGTGCACGTCTGTCACCCCAGCTACACTGGTAGTGTACATAGGATCATGGTGGTCAGTTCCAGCATAAATGTGAGACCCCATCAGAAAAACAAAAGGGCTGGGGGTGTGACTCAAGTGGTAGAGCCTGTGCTTAGCAAGAGCAAAGCCCTGAGTTCAAATCCTAGTACCACCTAACAATATAATCATAATTGTGAACTTTCATTCAGAATATTCCCTTGTTTTTACCTTATAACAACCTAATATAATTGAGGTTCAGATTACAGTGTGCTTTAAAATGTGTTATTTTATGGATATGAATAGTCATTTTATAATTTTCAACATGATGGTGTGTTTGCCTATGTAAGGTGAAAGAGCAGGGTGAATGATAATCATCATGTTTGCCTCTGAGCACTTTTTAGAAATACACATGTGATAGGAAGCAGGACCCCTCCTGATGCTAGGGTTTAGAGGATAGGGAAGGAGGAGCCCTCCCAGGTGATTAAGTAACTGCACCCAACCATGAAGTAAGGGAACTGCAGTTGTCACATTCTTCATGTGCCAATTCATGAATTCAACTCTGACTTAATTTCTAAATAGTGTTAGCAGTAATTACTGTGCAGTGAATTAAGTGAAAAAATCCACCTGAAGAATAAGAATGCCCAAGAAGGGAAATATCTAGACTTAGAATAAAAGACAAGGACATCAAGAAAAAAAATGAGAAATCTCAACCTTTTTCATTTACTGAACCCACTGGAATGATTGCTCGTCCTCTATTTAAATGCTGGGTGTTGGGAGAGTTTAGTTTGATTGGCAAAAAGGTATAACTTATTTATGATGAGGCTATACATCAATCATCAATAACTTTCCAGGTTCTCTCTTGCAATTTTTTTCTAGACCCAAGTGTCAATAAACTCTCCCTCTGACAATCTTCTCCTGGTAAGCAAGGAGAATTGTGTGTGAGTTCCATTTTTGACACTAACCACCTTGACACATAGAAGTACCTTTTTCATTCAAATTTAGTATTTAGTGGGCTAAGGCACTATGCCCATTTATTTTTAATTACCCCAAATAAAAAGTTAGCTATCTCAAACACTCAGTTGGAGAATAGACCTTTAAGAAAAGACAATAATCCTGTTTAAATTTACCCTTAAGTTTTCAGATTTTTACTTGAAACTGAGAATTCATTTCATAGTAGGATAAAGTTAACCCTCTTCTATTATTCTTTGTATTATTAAATAGTTAATTTTTTAAAACTACATGTCTGTCCCTTTTCCCCTAAACTTCCTTCTTTTGATTAGTGACTATTAATTAATCAATCCCCAGAAATCTCCAGTGAGATGTATCTATTTCTACTCAGCCTCTGAATTTTGCAAAACTTTACTTCTTCTTAAAAATCTGAACTTGACTTTCTTGGCACTATACAAGGTATAATGCTTGCAACTATGTTGCATAACCTGTTTTCTATACTCCCATCTGGTTACTTCATCTTCATTTGTTTCTAAACATATAGCATCTAAAAGAGTTAAACTATACATTTTTCAATAAACCAACTAGAATTTGTATTGAAGCTCTGTTCTTTGACTGTTCATTTCCCTTGAGAAACTGAGTTAAATTCTTTCAAACCCAGTTTTGTCAAAGTGTAAAACAAGATGATAATAGTGACAGGCATTTAAACATTTTATTCTGAGTTAATATTCTCTTATTATTTTCTAAAAGTGAATATTCCTTAAGATTCAAGTTTTTGTAGATAGATAAATAGGTAAGTAGGTACATTGATGCATAGATGATAGATAGATGATAGTTGTATAGCTAAATATATGAATATGTACCTATAGAACAAGGGCTGGAGTATGGCTTAAGTGGTAGAGTGCCTGCTTAGCAAACAGCATCCCCTGAGTTCAAACCCAATACTGCAATATATATATACATATAGAAAAAATTACATTATGATTTTTAATATAATATAAAACAAATAAAGCTAATTCTAATTAACATATCCACTGTGATTCAAATCTTTAATGTGATCATTCTCACCTACCTTTCATATCCTCCTGGAAAGTTTTTTTTTATTAAGAATTTAGAGATTTTACCCATGCTTACTGAGTCAGAATCTCCACAAATGTGGTCAATATCCATGCTTCAAATCCTTGTCTTTTGCTACATGTGCCCCTGTCCATCCTACCAGGGAGCTTCTCTACCTGAGGGCTTCATCTACCATCTCCTGGTATTACTTTGCACAACAACCCAAGTCTCTGTCTACTCCATCATAAGTGCACCCTTCCCTCACACAATTCCTACCTGTCCTTACATGATTTGCACTTATTATATTTGTCCTGTCATATTATATATTATTTATCATTAATACATTATGATAATGCAATTATGTATTGTTTAATTATATATTAA
The DNA here is from genome assembly GCF_047511655.1 of Castor canadensis. Classification (NCBI taxonomy): domain Eukaryota; kingdom Metazoa; phylum Chordata; class Mammalia; order Rodentia; family Castoridae; genus Castor; species Castor canadensis. The sequence continues at coordinate 93,519,578 of NC_133400.1, forward strand.
TTAATACATATTAATTGATTTTATAATTCCATGCAACATTCTCTTCTCCTAAACACTTTGAAAAGAAGACTTGATATCCCCATTATCAGCTCTGCCTATTATAATGGAGTTAGTAGCAGTAACGTGTCATAAAACACACATATACTTTAGCAGAATCCATTTCTTTATAATTGAGACAAGTGTAGTTTGGTTGCTAGGAAAGGAAATTAAATTAACATAAAATAGTTTCCAGTGGCATTTCTGAATATTTAAAATAAACCTACATCCATCTGTCATCTGCCTATTTATCTATGTATCTATCACCTACCTATCCATCTATCTGTCAGTCAAGGAAGTTTTGAATCAGTCACTACATAGACAAACTGACTTTCAAAAATTGTGTTCTGCAAATACCAAACCAACTCTTCAGCATTTTGCTCTTTCTTGAAGAATATTGGCTTGTACTCTGTTTGTCTACATAATGAATAATTTCTATGTCTGAAACTTCTTTCAGGATTAAAAAAAGGGGATTTCATGAAAATAAAAGAAAATAAATTTTTTAAGGGAACATCTGTGTTCAAGAATGAGATCATTTATTTCACAGCAGAGATTAAATTTATCACTGTGAATAACTGATAAAATTAGTGAATATTTAAACAATATTGCTAACTGTAAACCAAAGAACAAATAATATACTTGTCTAATGTCTTTTCCAGCATATTTATAAAATTTAGCACCACTATCATTTTGGAATATTTAGCAAAGGGAAGAATGCATGTATGTCAACGATGTGACTTCACCAAGTGAATCAAGGTAGTTCGTCATACCTGTTGATATGGAGAAGATACCATAAATTTGGGCTGTCATATTGACTAGTGACAACCTGATTTAAGACCTTTCTATAGATACTGATGTAACTGTCTCTTAAATACACTTTCTGAATTCTGAGGTTGCAGTAATGAAGGATAAAAAATTAACCTGACATCTTTTAAAGAACTAAAAGGAATTGCTTGTATTTGTTTGTGCTGAGAAGACAGGTCAGAGTATTGATATCATAGCAAGGTGTCAAGATAAAAATTTATGTGGCTATGGTACAAGAATAGGGTAAGCCAGAGGCATGCTGTACCTTGCCAGTATCAGTACATCAAACTGCTTGGACCAGGTGATTATCACACCACTCAATGTATTTTTAAAAGTTTAAACCTCAAGAATTTTTTATCATGCTAGAAGTGGAAGCTCATCTATTGGGAGGTAGGGATAGGAAGGGAACAGTACAAGGTAATTCCCAGCCAAAAAAAAAAAAAGTTATCAACACTATCTCAAAGAACAAGCTGTGTGTGGTGGCTCACATTTGTAATCCCAGCTATGTAGGAGGCACAGGCAGGAGAATTGTGATCTTAGACCAGTCTAGGCAAGAAATGTGAGACTACCTGAAAAATAACTAAAAGCAAAAATCTAGTATGCGGTTCCAGTTGTAGAGCACTTGCTTAGCAAGTGTAAGGCCCTGAGCTCAGTCCTCAGTATCATCAAAAAATAATTTTTAAACCAAACATGAGACATCCAAACAAAACATTACTACAAGAAGTAGAATTATATATCTTAAAAAGACAACCACAGAAAATAAATCACTATCATGGGTATGGAAATTGCAGAAAAATCTCAAATAAATATGATTGATATATTTGAAATACAGAGGAAAGATGAAAGGTCATATTTATAAGTTAGACAATTTCAACATCGAATTGCATTAAAGAACAATAATAAACTGAAACATTTCCCAAAATTCTAGAGTTGGAAATGCTTTCTGAAATTAACCTTGAAATACATTCATAAGTTCAACATCACATTGATGTACAAAAGGCAAGATGCTAGAAAAGGAAAAATGAAAACATACCAACTAAAGCTCAGAGGATTAAAAGAAATTAGTGGGGAAAAAGAATAATAGAAATTTTGCACACAATTTAAAAAAAAACAGTTTCACATATATGTGGAATCCCAGAAACAGAAGAGAATGAAACAGAAGAAATATGGTAAAAGGTAATCTCCAAGATCTTTCCAACCTAGATGGAAGGCACCAATCCACAGATTCAAGACTGCTTAGTTTGTTCTTATTGTTCCTCTTGAACATAGTGTATAAAGCAGAGATAGTTTTCCTTCAGTTCCTTTAAAATTTTTCTTTCTTTTGTGTTTTTGGCACTTTTCTTAGTTGTTCTTTCATGTGTCTTTCTTTTTAATGGATGTCATTTTGGCTTACCTGAGACTTCTCACCTTCCTCTCCTGAAGTATCTCTGTACAGACTAAGCCTCCCAGCTAACTCACACCAGCAATCAACTATGCCCACAAGGAAGTACATTGCCAAAATATGCACTTTACTTGGGAATGACTCATCGTTATTTGGAACTATATAGTTCAGTTTATTTATTTTTATTTCCACAGACCTCAAATATCTGTAAAATGTGAATTTTATAATTTGTTCCACTTGTTACAGCAGGCATGCAAACCTGGAAAGTCTATTTAGAAATCTCTGCTCTGAACATATATGCAAATAAGAAGATATACCTTTGTCCATTCCATAAAATCCTCTAAAAGGATGTTGGAATTAGAGAATCTTCATTTTATGGTAGGGTGTTTTTCTGAGTTTGGGAAACTTTTAAATCAGTAAACATGTTTTTCTTGACCTCCCCACATTTGCAAATTGGAGCTTACACTAAGGATTTTATTTTAGGCATAAACACACACAAAAATAATTCCATTTCCATATGAATCTGAAGCACAGAAACTTGGAAAGTAGATAAGTTGCTAAGTATGAGAAAAAGAAAAGTGAACAAGGCAGGACTGGGAAAGTAAGGGAAAAACTTCTACTGAGAAAAAAATACCATGAGTTTTTCCTTTTTCTGCCCCAAATCCTGCCGGCATACCCCAATAAAAATGTCCTTTATATACATTCATACTAAGAAACATGCCTCGGGGCCCTAGTTATGTACCAGACATTACCTTGGAGACATGGAGTCAAACGATGGAAAACAGAAATACTTAGCAAGAAAATCTGAGTCAAACAGAGACTAAGAATTGGAGCAGAGTCCCTAACATGGCACATGTCTGATGGAGTTGAGGAACGGCAAGATTCACTTCTATGGAAGTGAGATATGGAGGAATGAGGTCCCAGGGCTGACAGAGTCTTTGTGATTGGCAGTCAGGTCACATTCACTGTTCTGAAGATTATGTAGGCATTGAGCCTGAATGAAATGGAGATTTACTGTCAAGCTTTGACCTAAAGAGTGGCATATTACTAGCTAAATATTAAAGATCATCCTGCTTTGATGGAAGTAAGTGAGGGGCAGTAGACATAGAACATGTGTTGAGAGGACCATTGAGGATGCTCTGGAAAAAAAATGTTGATTTGGATAAAAGTATTTGCAATGTCACTTGTGAGAAACTGCAGACTCAAAACACTGTGAAACAGAACCAACATGATTTCTTGACAGACTGAGAATATTATTAACATTAGTATAAAAAGTACATAGATAGACACAGAAGTAACTTAGAGATATGACTAAGCAGGGGGAAAAAAGGTGAAAATTCAGTAGCAAATAGTACCATTAGTCTTTGAAAAGCAGTGACTTTAGCAACATGTTATTTCCAAATTACTCATCCTTCAGATTTAAAAGAGCAAGTTATTCAGTATTTGAATGTTTCCACAGACACATTGGCAGTAACAGCTTTTTCCCATTCACACATACCCCCCACACAAAATTTAGCAGATTGCATAGAGCAGTAAGTTCAATTGGCATTAGTGTTCTTTCGTTGACTGTTTAAGTTGAACATATTTTGCAAAATAACTTTTTGGCATGTCAGAGAAGTGTGGTCTCTCAGCTTTATTATTTAGAGTTGTTGCTTTCTGTACTGAAGAAGGAAATTCATGAATCTCTGTTTCTAAAGGTACTTAAGATACCATTTGCTTTTAAAATGATTTCCTTTATGTCCCAGTTTACCTTGGCTTTTATTAATATGACTGTCAATGTTAAGTTTGCAAAAATAGGAATATCATGATTGTATTTTCTTAAAAACTGTGTTCCCTTGTGGTTAAAACACTACATTTAGAGATGGTCTAGGTATGGTACATGTATTGCTTCTTTTAGGACATGTCCATCACTAATTGATCCCTAGACTTCCTGTGAGAAAATGAGTAAATCACTTTGCTCTATGTTAATATACTTGAAGTCACAATAGTTTCATTTTTCATTGAAAGCTTCCCTTCAGGAGAAGACTACTAAACTTGGACTCATGCTTGCTGTTAAGGCCAATTGCAAAGCTATCATTCTGAGATCCCTTTTCACTCTCAAGAAAAGGTACTTTACCTCACCTACATTGGGTCTACTGCTTTCTGCATCTCCTGCATTTTTTAATTTCTTTTATTATTCAGTGGAACATACTGAGAAATTATATATGAAAGTACATTTTTTAGAACTCAAATATGTAAAAATTCATTTGTTTTCATATGCTGTGGTTGTTTTGCTAAATGTAGAATTTCTGTTGAAAACTGTCTTCCCTCAGAAGCAAGAGGGATTGGAGTTCCTGTCTTCCAGTAATGCTGCAGAGAAGTCTGGTTACATTCCAATTCATGCTTTTTGCATGTACTCAAGTTATTATTGCTTTGAACTATATCACCCCAAATGTATTGAGATGGTGGTGTCACCCACAACTTAGTAAAATGTGAAATTTTATTATGCTTAGAAAGCATAATGTGAACAGAATTAGGGAAGAGACTGGAGAGTTAATTCTTTTCTGCTCTGTGATTTCTAGGGCTCCAGTTGGTAAGACTTGAACTGTTAGGGCATTTCCGTGACTAAGGATATATCATCACATGTATACCTGGATCCTGGGTAGAGACTTCATAATGAAATAGTTCCTTATAGTTATATGGTGGCTGGGAATCCCGGAAAAAGTGATCCAGCAAGGAAAGAAAAAGGCTTTATCACTTTTATAGCCCATCTTTATAGGATAAACTATCATACCAGTCTTTTTTACTTTTTTTGGTTGCAAGTAAGTCACTAAGGACCAGCCAGCTTCAAGGAGTGGGTCCTATAGCCCATTCTTGACAGAAAAATGAAAAATTTTTCAGACACAGGTTTAATTGCCACTTCTGTGTTGAGGCTACATGTTCTTTCCCTCTTTCCACTTGCAAAATACACCTGGCACTCCAAGGACTCCATAATATGTCATTAACATTATGCCATCAGTAAGAGCTCCCAGTCTGGAAACTCAGCATCCAGATGAGGTTCAGGAGGTAATAGGAATCTTGGAGGGTGGGTGGTATTGATCTCAAGATCTGTGAACTAAAGGTATGTTTTCTTTCATGCACACACCTGTACAATTAGGACAGCAATATTATAATCACTGTAGATACTTCTTTTCAAAAGGTAAGAGATGGTAGGAACAAATGGAAGGACACCACTGATTCAAAGCAACTCTGACATCTACGTGGGCAATATTGCCAATTCCTTCAGTAGGAATTGTTCCTTCTGCTTCAGACTTGATCTCTGTAGTATTTGATTCCATGCTGTAGGCTCTTGATTCCCTTTCTAGATCATCTTTCCTTTCACATAAGAAGAATGGAGGGGGGTAAGAGAGGAGCTGGGGGAAGGGGGGAGAAATGACCCAAACATTGTATGCACATATGAATAAAAAACAAACAAAAATAATAAAGTTTTATTGACACACACACAAAAAAGAAGAATCCATGTTTGCAAGTGAGTAGCCATCTCAATCCGCTTCCCTAGAAATGCGGCTCAAGGTCCTGTGGTTGGTTTGTTGTTCCCGACCCAAAAGCCACACCCACATCCCTTCCAGACTAACTCTTCTTTGCCTTGGGCTCCCTGAAGGGCTACCTTCTCACAACAATTTTGGTCTCTTGGAATCTCAGTATGTTTTTATTTTTTATTCATTTATTCATATGTGCATGCATTATTTGGGCCATCTTTTCTCCCTGCCCCCCACCCCCTCCCCCACCCCTACACCCCCCTCACAGACAAAACCTGTTCTGCCCTCTTCTCCAATTTTATTGAAGAGAAGACATAAGCAATGATAAGATGGACAGCATTTTTGCTGATTTGAGATAAAGATACAGAGGGATTCCTAGCATTGCTTCCATGCACGTGTGTATTACAACCCGAATTGGTTCACCTCTACCAGACCTCTTCACTACTTCCTGGTCACCTTCCCATAGTGGCCTCTATCAATTTAAGGTTATATTATTAGCTCTTCTACAGTGGACACATCAAACACTTTCAAGTTTTAGGTTTCCTTTCCTTTCCCTATTCCTCCTGTATGTGTTCTCCCTTTAGCATGTGACCCATGTCCAATAATATTACTGCAAGTGTTTTAGGTCTAAAGTCTGCATATGAGGGAGAATATACAATTTTTGGCCTTTCTGAGCCTGGCTAACTTCTCTTCAGATGATGTTCTCCATTTCCATCCATTTACTTGCAAATGACAAAATTTTATTCTTTTTGTGGCTGAGTAAAATTCCATTGTGTATAAATACCACATTTTCTTAATCCATTAATCAGTAGTGGGGCCTCGTGTCTGTTTCCATAGTTGGTTATTGTGAACAGTGCTACAATAAGCAGAAGTGTGCAGGTGCCTTTGGAATAACCTGAGTCGCGGTCCTTTGGGTATATCTCTAACAGTGTATTGCTGGATCATATGGAAGATCTATGTTTGGTTTTTTAAGGCACCTCCATATTGTTTTCCACAGTGGTTGTACTAGCTTACATTCCCACCAGCAGTGTATAAGGGTTTCTTTTTCCCCACATCCTCACCAACATTTACTGCTGATGGTATTTTTGATGATAGCTATTCTTACAAGAGTGAGGTGGAATCTTAGTGTAGTTTTGATTTGCATTTCCTTTATGTCCAAGGATGGTGAGCATTTTTTCATGTGTTTTTTGGCCATTTGGATTTCTTCCTTTGAAAAAGTTCTATTTAGTTCAGTTGCCCACTTCTTTATTGGATCACTGATTTTACAGAGTTTATTTTTGAGCTCTCTGTATATTCTGGTTAGCAGTCATTTGTCTGATATATAGCCAGGGAATGCTTTTTTCCACTCTGTGGGTGGTCTCTTCAATTTAGAGACCATTTCTTTTGTTGTACAGAAGCTTTGTGAATTCATGTAGTCCCATTTGTCCATCTTTTCTCTTAGTAGGTGGGAGGCTGGAGTTCTATTGAGGAAGTCCTTGCCTATACCTATTGCTTCCAGAGTATTCCCTGCTCTTTCCTGTACTAACTTCAGACTTTTGGATCTGATATTAAAGTCCTTAATCCACTTTGAGTTGGTACTAGTACAGGGTGATAGACATGGATGTAGTTTAAGTTTTCTGCCAGCAGAAAACCACTTTTCCAAGCAACATTTGCTGAAGAAGCTCTCTCTTCTCCATTGTATGTTATTAGTGCCTTTGTCAAAGATAAGTTGGGCATAGCTGTGTGTATTCATATCCAGGTCCTCTACTCTGTTCCACTGGTCTTCATGTCTGTTTTTGTGCCAGTTCCATGCTGTTTTTATTGCTATTGCTTTTTAATATAGTTTGAAATCAGGTATCACTATACCTTCAGCATTGCTCTTTTTGCTGAGTATTGCCTTGGTTATCCACAGTCTCTTGTGTTTCCAAATTAACTTTAGGGTAGATTTTTCAATCTCTGTAATGAATGTCATTGGGATTTTTATGGAAATTGCATTAAACATGTAGATTGCTTTTGTTAGTATAGCCATTTTTACTTTGTTGATTCTACCAATCCATGAGCATGGGAGATCTTTCTTCCTTCTGTAGTCTTCCTCAATCTCTTTTTTCAGAGGTTTGTAGTTCTCTTTGTAGAGGTCATTCACATCCTTTGTTAAGTTTACTCCTAGCTATTTGATTTTATTGAGGCTTTCTAAATGGAGTTGTTTTAATATATTCTTTCTCAATGTCTTCATTGTTGGTGTATAGAAAAGGTAATGATTTTTGTAAGTTGATTTTGTTTCCTGCCACATTGTTGAAGCTGTTTATGGTGTCTAGGAGTTTTGGGGTAGAGTTTTTAGGGTCTTTAAAGAGTAGGATCATGTTGTCTGCAAATAGGAATATGTTGGCAGTTTCTTTACCTATTTGTATTCCTTTTATTACTTATCCTTGCCTTATTGCTCTGGCTTGGAATTCCAGGACTATGTTGAATAGGAGTGGGGAGAGTCAGCACTCTTGTCTTGTTCCTGATTTTTGGGGAAATGGTTTAAGTTTTTCTCCATTAAATATAATGTTGGCTGTAGGTTTGCTATATATAGCCTTTACAATGTTGAGGTACATTCCTTGTATTCCTAGTTTTCTTAGAGCTTTTATCATAAAGTGGTGTTGGATCTTATCAAAGGCTTTTACTTCATATTGAGATGATCGAGTGGTTTTTGTCTTTGCTTCTATTAATGTGCTGTATTACATTTATAGATTTGAGTATATTGAACCATCCCCCTGTATCCCTGGGATGAAGCCAACTTGGTCATGATGAATGATCTTTCTGATATGTTGTTGGATATGGTTTGCCATTATTTTTTTGAGGATTTTTGCATTGATGTTCATTAAGGAGGTTGGCCTATAGTTCTCCTTTTCTGGATGTATCTTTGTCTGGTTTTGGGATGAGTGTAAAACTGGCTTCATAGTATCAGTTAGGCAGTGTTTCTTCCTTTTTATTTTGCGGAAAAATTTGAGAGTTGGTATTAGTTCTTCTTTAAAGGTCTGATAGAATTTAACAGGGAATCCATCAGGTCCTGGACTTTTCTTTTTTGGGAGATTATTTATTGCTGCTTCAATTTTATTTTGTGTTATAAATCTGTTTAGATGGTTAATATCCTCTTGGTTCAGTATTAGATGGTCATAAGTATCAAGAAATTTGTCTATTGCTTCAGGATTTTCAAATTTATTGGAATATGAGTTCTCAATGTAGTCTCTGAAGTTTCCCTATATTTCCTTGGTGTTGTTATCTCCCATTTTTCATTTCTGATTTTACTGATTTGGGTTTTTTCCCTTCTCATTTTAGTCAGATTTGCCAGGGGTTTGTCATTCTTGTATATTTTTTCAAAGAAAAAATGGTCTTTATTTCATTAATTTCAGCCCTTATTTTTATTATTTCTCTGCTTCTGCTTGATTTGGGTTTTGCTGTTCTTGTTTTTCCTCAGAGTTTGAGATGTAGCATTAGGGAATTTATTTGAGATCTTTCTGTCCTTTTAATATATGCACTCATGGCTATAAACTTTCCTCTTAGGACTGCCTTTGCTGTGTCCAATAGGTTCTGGTAGGTCATATTTTCATTTTCATTAACTTCCAGGAACCTTTTTATTTCCTCTTTCATTTCATCAATGACCCACTGATCATTGAGCAATGTGTTGTTCAGCTTCCAGTTGTTTGAATATTTTCTGCTGTTGTTTTTCTTGTTGAGTTCTAGTTTTAATGCATTGTGATCAGATAGAATGCAGGGGATTATTTCTGTTTTCTTACATTTACTGAGGCTTGCTTTGTGCCCCAAGATATGACCAGTTTTGGAGAAAGTTCCATGGGCTGCTGAGAAGAATGTATATTGTGCAGCAATTGGATGACATATTCTAGAGACATAAGCTAGATCCATTTGATCTATGGTATGATTTGGTTCTGAAATTTCTTTATTGATTTTTGTTTGGATGACCTATCTATTGGTGATAGAGGGATATTAAAGTCTCCCACTACCACTATGTTAGAGTCTATATATGTTTTGAAATCCTTTAGAGTGTGTTTGATCAAATTGGATGCACTTACATTGGGTGCATATAGGTTGATAATTGTTATTTCCTTTTGGTGTATTTCCCCTTTTATTAGTATGGAGTGTCCTTCTTTATCTCATTTGATCAATGTAAGTTTGAAGTCTACTTTGTTGATATAAGTATTGTTACTCCTGCCTATTTTCAGGGGCCATTGACTTGATAAATCTTCTTCCAGCCTTTCACACTAAGCCAGTGTTTGTTTCTGTCAATGAGATGGATCTCCTGTAAACAACAGATTGTTGGATCTTCTCTTTTAATTCAGCTTCCCAAATGGTGTCCTTTGATGGGGAAGTTGAGTCCTTTGACATTCAGTGTTAGTATTGATAGATATATGGTGATTCCTGCCATTTAGTTGTTTTTGTTTTTAAGGATTTTGTGTGCAGCTCTCTGATTGCTTGTCTTTTCTTCTCCTGTGGTTTGATACTGCCCATCCTCTCATGGGTGTTTGCTTTCATCTTCTGTGTGCAGAGTCCTTGGAGAATCTTTTGTAGTGGTGGCTTGGTGGTCATATAGTGTTTTACTTTTTGATTATCATGGAAGCTTTTTATTGCTCCATCTATTTTGGATGATAGTTTTGCTGGGTAGAGTATCCTAGGGTTGAAGTTATTTTCATTCAGTACCTAAAATACCTCACTCCATGCCCTTTTTGCTTTTAAGGATTCCATTGAGAAATCTGCTGTGATTTTGATGGGTTTACCTTTGTATGTTATTTGTCTCTTGTCTCTTACAGCCTTCAGTATACTTTTTCTGTTCTCTATGCTTGTTGTTTTAATGATAATATGTTGTGGGGAGATTCTATTTTGGTCAGGTCTTTTTGGTGTTCTGGAAGCTTCCTGTACCTAAATGGGCAAAACTTTCTCAAGATTTGGGAAATTTTCTGTGATTATTTTATTCAATATATTACAAATCCCTTTTGTTTGGACCTCTTCTCCTTCTTCAATGCCCATGATCTCAGGCTTGGTCTTTTGATGGAGTTGGTGAGTTCTTGCACATTCCTTTTACAGATTTTGAGTTGTTTGACTAACAGTTCTTCAGTTTTTCCTTTAACTTCTATTTTATCGTTACCTTCTGAGATTCTTTCTTGCACGTGTGATAGTCTGATCGAGTAGCCTTCCACTGTTATTTGTGTTTCTCTTTGATTCTTTTTCTGAGGTTTTCCATATCTTGGATCACTCCCTTTTTAATTTTTTTCTTTTTCATCTTTTAATTCGTTTATTTCTCTATCTATAGTGTTCTCTGTTTCACTTTGGTGTTTATTTAGGGCTCCTCTGAGTTCATTTATTTGTTTCAGTGTTTTCTCATGTTCTCTATTTTTGCTGTCTTGAAATTTCTTGAGTGCATCTTGTACATTTTGGTTAACCATGTCTAGTATCTTCTTCATGAAATTCTCAGTGATTATTTGCAAGATTTCTTCTTTAAGGATGTTTTTGTGGGCATTCCTGGGTTCCTTAGTTTTGTTTATCATTGTTTTGTTGGGGTCAGGAACAGAGTGTCCATTTTCTTCATTTCCCCTGAATCCTGTATTAAATTATTTTTTTGAGGACGAGTGGTCTTCTTCTTCTTCTCATTGCTCTATTTGATACTGTGCAACTATGTTTTTACTAGGCTAGTTGGTGGTTTTAGTGACCTTTTTTCTTTCCCTTGATTTAATTTTTGTGTTGTGGCTGTTTTGGTCATTAGCTAGGTTAGTGTGCTATTTCTTTCCCTGATCTGGAGCTATAATTTAGCAATAACTAATTCACAGTTTCAATACCTGCCCAGTTTTTCATATATTATATAGAAGACCCCTTAGTGGTAATACCTATAAGCAGTTGGAATTGAGAGGTTAATATTTGTTAAGCTAGCTGTAGAAATTTGGAGAGTTGGTTGGGGTGTCATTAAAAGGGGAGGTGGGGAGGGGGTGGGTGAGTGAGGGAAGCAGTGAGGGGTCTGCTGGGTTTTGTGGCCCTTGTATGTGTTTGGGTATATTTTTGTGTTGGAGTGTAAGGTGCTTGTGTCAGGGATTGCAGGGTTTAGTGCTGTGTAAAGTTGGTATAGTAGGTTGGTCAGCAGGTGATGAGTGTGTAGGAGGGAGATGTAGTCTGGTGACAAGTTGGGGGAGAGTGGGAGGGGCAGGCATCAGCAGAGGGAGAGCAAGGATGAGAAGGGGCAGAAGGAGTAGTTGGGAAAGAGAACAATGGATTGTAGCACAGGAGAAGGAGGGAGAGTGAAGAGGGTGAACTTTGGGATTAGATGATTATGGTAAAGTTTATAATATAGAGAGAAAATAGGAATAAAAATTAAAATTAAAATTAAAAACCCACAATAATAAAACAAACAACAACAACAGAAAAAAAAGGAAAAAAATTAAAAAACCCCACCAGGTTCAGGAACAATAGAATTTCAATCTTAGTTTAAAATCTGGAATTACTCCCCTAGTATCCAGTCCTGGTATTGGCATATAAGCAGAAGCTCTGATGTAGTCTCACCAGGTGATTGACTTGTGAGTAGAGTTTTGTTCTTCTGTCAACCAGTTTAATTGAAATTGTGAAGTGAGTTAGGTTTGCCAGATCATTCAGGGTGGTCAAACCTATTGTTTTCCCAGCTGATAACTGTGTTATCCTTCAGCTGCAGCTGTTTGTATAGCTCCTCCCCCAGCGAGGTGGGGCAGTTCAATTTTGAATGCTGCCCTCTGGTTCAGGAGATCAGCTCTAGGATCTACTACATGCCCTGTTTTGGAGGTGACTTACCCCTGTGTTTGTTCACTGAGAGTTCAGCACTGGGAGTTTTGTTCTTTGCCCTGCCACCTTTCTCTGGGATAGTTTCAGTGTTCCACCTGCCCCCTCTACTGTCCTTGCTAGATTACAGTTTCCTCTTTGTTCTTCAGTATTGTGGGGCAGTTTAGTTTTGGATGCTGCTCTCTGGCTTAGAGGATTAGCTCTGTGATCCACTACCTTCCCCTGCTTTGGGGAATGGCTTATTGCCAGTTTTCAGCCTTTGCTGCCTTTCTTATGTTTATTTACTGATAGTTTGGCACTGAGTTTAGGTCCTTGCCCCTCCCCCTTTCTCTGGTTCAGTTTCAGTGTTTGACCTGCCCCTTCCACTGTTTGATTTCATTTTGCTGTTTGTTATTCAGTTTTGTTGGGGGATCATTCTAGCAGGGACTGTGCTGGTTTATGTTCCCCGGGGTGAATAGGGGATTCCTGCATCATGTTTGGTGCTCACCTGTTTTTCTGTCAATTGACATGCAGGCAGGTATGGTGCCAGCAGTGACAGCAGTGAGAAATGGTGCCAAATTTTCTCAGTGTAACATGGTGTGGGAACCTTTCCACAGGTAGGGGTTCATGATGTTGAAAGTTTGATTCTGGTTGTTGCTTTATTTGCACTTGATGGAGGAAGGTGAAGAGGAGGAAAGAAAAAAAAAGAAAAAGAAAATAAATCACCATGGAGGAGGAGGGTTTCCACACGGCTGGACACACCTTGCTGACTGTGCAGCAGGTCTCAGCTGTTAGGTGCAATTAAAGGCTGATTTGTGGGTCAGTCTTTGAATTTTTTCCTGCCCCTAGTGTGATGGCAGTTATTATTTTAGCTAGAAGCAGTCAGAATTTCCCAAGTGTGGCTCCAATGTCTCAGGGAGGTTTTAGGAGTCACAGAAGCTTTCTACTTCTGTACCCTAGTCACCATCTTGGCTCTCCTAATCTCAATATTTAAAAGGGAGGATCTGTGTGACATGCCTTAAGACCCTTAAATGGGCTCCTATCTATCCAAAATTGACTTTGCTCACCCCATTAACCTTTTTAATATCTCAACAAAAAGTTTATAGTACTATCCTAGAGGATCCATGGTTCAGAATGTGGACTTATCGCTGTACCTGGTGTCCACAGTCTTTTGATTTAAACCTTGTCAGAGAGTAAACTTCCAGCTATCTCCTTGGGGATGGGAGTGTTTCTCACTTAGGATAGGAAAGAAATCTGAAGCTCTAAGTTCTTTTGTAGACTTCCACCATCCCAGCTGCTACCACATTCTTCTCAACTTCATTTTAGGAGTTATTCAGTTACCTCCAAGTTCTGAAGACCTTCAGAATTCTGCAAAATGAATGGAATCTCTGGTTTCAGCAGCCTCCTGCATAGTAAGTTAGGTCCTGCTCCTCTGAGTGTTTCATTACATCAGAAGTTAGGAAACTTCTTATCTCCTCTCCCAAATTTTGAATATTTTAATACTCTTTCCTTTCATTTGCAGGCTCTTGTGTATTTTAAACCCTCTTCATTTTAGTGGGGTTTTAGAACAGAACCAAAGGAAATGTGAGAATTGGGCATTTTAAACTTTACTTCTTCCTTCTTTTATAAATTTCTTCACTTCTGATACAACATACCTTTCTTCTTTCTTTCTTAAGATATTTGTAGATAAATTTAAAAGAACCACTTTTAATGTAAGAAATTATATGCCACCATAGAGTGACCTATTTTGTTCATATTCTACTATCATGGAAAAAAATATTGTCTTTTCGATACATTGTTTAGTTATTCGTTATTGTTAATCTAAATTCTGAAGTACAGTTGGTGTAGAAGTATTTAGTAAAGACTTTTGTTTGAGCTTTTCCCTTCAAAATGTAGCAATCCCCACTCTTTAAAATTAAAATTAAAATGCAGAATGAACTGAATATTAGGAAACACAAAAACTTTCAACATTAGTGTTCCCCACTCTCTGTCAGTTTTTAGCATATGCCATCTTAAATCTATACAAATATCATTTGATCATGCTACACTAGGTTCTTTTGAGTCATTTTAAGTGTACAATATAATTGCATTAATTGCATTGACAATGCTGTAGAGTCATCATAACCATCTATTTCTAAACTTTTCTCATTTCCCCATACACAAACACTGTACCCACTAATTCATCCATCACATCACTATCACCCAGTAATGGCTAATCTATTTTCCTTCTCTAGGAATTTGTCTATTTTGCATATTTTACATAATTGTAACCATATAATATTTGTCCTTTTGTGTCTAGTTCAATTCAATCAGCATAATGTTTTCAATACTCACCTATGTTGTAATATGTACCAAAGTTTATTTCTCTTTATGGCTAAAAATATTTCATTGTATATAAATATCACACTGTTTTCCATTCATCTGTTTGTGAACATTTGGGTTGTTTCTACCTTTGGGCTACTGTGAATAATGATACAATGAACATTCATACATATACATCAATTTGAGTGCCATTTTCAATTATTTTGGATATATATGCTTAGGAATGGAATTGTTAGGTTATATGATAATTTTATGTTTAATTTTTGAGGGACATCCAAACTGTTTTCCATAGCAGCACCATTTTACATCCCCACCAGAAAAGTACAACCAAACACTCATTTCTTATTTTTCTCCTTAATTTATATTTGTTTTTCTTGAAGGTCGGAGAATTCTTCTTTAGAGATGGTTGATACAATCTGGGATGACCTTTGTATCAGAAAACAATGCCTTTGTGATGTCATCTTCAGGGTTTCTTATTCTCTACATATTATATTTATACATGAGCTCCTTATAAGCATCATCTGAACATGTTACACATAGGCATTTAGTCTTATTCTAAGTTTCCTTTTCCATATAGTATAAGTAGTGCCTTTACTGTCTCTCATAGAGATTCTGAATAATGTTATCTAATCTTTCTTCAGACACATGTCATTATCTTGTTAATGTCACATTGGCTCTCAGATCATGTCACTTCTTTCATTTTGTTGGGACACTCCTGTTTCAGTAAAAGTCTATGAACATAAGAAGTAAAAAGAATATTATCTCACACAACTTGCTTTACTATTGCATTAATTTAATTCACATAGGCAGTGAACACATTCAACCCTCAAATATTTCTGACTGTAAAATTCAGAAGGTAAACATAAGAAACAAGCTTTCTATAATCTTAGGAAGGAATTTATGAAGGATGTAACAGCAGCATCTGTGAAACAGATTATGTTGTCAAAAGCATAAGAAAATAAAATGTGATGAATTATCTTTATATTTTTTTCATTCCTCAAATTTGCTAGATAACTTCTTATTCATTATAGGCTTTCTTCATTCATTGTAGAGAAATACCTCCATCATGAATGAATTCTCAAGATCTCTGGGACTTTTCTTGTATATATTCATTACTATAATGCCAATATACATTTACTTTATAATTGATTCATAGTACAATGCTCCTTATATTGATGAGAATAGTTTATATTTCTAATGATGGCTGTGAGTGTCTAGAAGTGTATGGAGTACATTTGGAATCATGAGTAGTTATAAGGGATTGCTGCAAAAAGACTTAGAAATCAACTTAAGATCTGTGTTCAAATCTCCTGCCTTCATGCATGTGTCATTGCTGAATGAACTATTTATCTTTGATAACCTGTTTCTTCATCTTAAAAATTAGAACATCATGTAAGGTTAGTTTGAAAACAAATACTTTAATAACTATAATATACTTCACACAATGCCTGGCCACATACCTAAAAACTGGTGCTTGCTGAAAATTATTTTCAAATAGCTAGCATTCTTCTTCCTTTATTTGCTTGTGCCTCTTCCCGACCATGCCATCTGAATGGGCTAGAAAATTCATCAAATTAATCCCTTGGATGAGTTATTTTCTTTATTTAAAACAGGTTTCGCTTAAAAATAAGTACGTAATACTGTATAATGGCATCCAAACTCTTAACAATACTACAGTCTAGAGAGAAAGTGTGAAAACATTTCAAAATTTTTAGGGCAAATTATTCTCAAGCTAGAACTCTAAACTTACAAACTGAAATTTAATTTTAGGGCTTCTAAACATAGAAGGATTATATTACAAGTGTGAATTACTTCAACTTGCAACACTCTATGAAGTTAATATTTGTAATTAGAACAGTGGCATAAGAATAAGACATTTTAGTGCTTAAATCACAAGAAATGGTGCAAGAGAAATATATTTTTATTCTGCAAATTACCATAAGTATCATCTATGTGTAGTCTATCCACATGTGGATAACAAAATACAGGAGTAAATCATTAAGGAAGGAGATATTATATCGTAATCCCTGAATCCTTTACAGGAGAGATGTGCAGGTGGCAACATGTGGGTGTCAGATACTAGGAGCACCTTCTCCAATCAATACGGAAAACAACTTTTTAGATTCATCTAAAAATTTGAGATTCCATGGCAAATACATAAAATTTGATACAAAAGACAAAACAAGAAGCAATTAAAATGAGCTAGGGAAAAATCAGTATTCCAAATGGACTGTGACCCATAGCACATAGTCATATAATGTCAGTGCCACAAATGATTTTACTAAAATTTGTTTATAACTAATTGGAAAAGAAAAGAAAAGAAACATCTGTGTCCATGTGTAAGTGGGAAGAGAAGTTATACATGCATAACTCATTTTCTACCCCTTGGATTCTATCACTAATGTCTAAAGTAAGTATGTGAGTACTTGGTGATATAAAGAAGTCACTGGTAAATCTGGAAGTAAGTACAGAAAGCACAATTAAGATTTCACAAAGAGTTTCACTCAAAAGATCACCTTGGGCTATGGAAGAGCAGTGGTGTGACAAGAGACAACTTTGTAGCAACATTTCTCTTTAGAAAACTGTATTATGTTAATACTGTTTTACTTAATATTTTTCAAAAAATATTTAAACATGCATATGTAAAACTGTGTACAATTTTTTGGCAGAACTGGGGTTTAAACTCAGGACCTCATACTTGCTAGGCAGGCACTCTACCACTTGAGCCACTGTGTTGAGTGTTTTTGAGATAGGGTCTCACAAGTTATTTGCCCAGGCTGGCTTCGAACCATGATCCTTCCTGATCTCTGCTTCCTGAGTAGCTATGATCACAGGTATGAGCCACTGGTGATTGACTTCTTGTGTACAATTTTAAAGATGAATTTATCATTTGCATATTATTATCATGAAAAAGGTATTTTAATCAACACTTCATGATGAAAAAATAAGATACTGATTTGTAACTATTTTGCTCTGGGTCATCCAGCTAGTAATAAAAGTGAGACTTACAGTGAGGATTTAAAATCTGAAGTCCATACTATCTGTAGAATGCTAAGCAACAATAAATGCATCCTTAAAAAATCAACATGGCTAATTTTGTGAAGATGTACTTTGAGTCTCTAATTTCTCTGCATATGAGAGTGGCTTTGTAGCATGACATTCATCTCTCTGAACCCATTAACTTGTCTGTAATTTTAAAGGAACAAAATCTCCCCTCCCCCATCTCAGAAGGATATTGTGAATATAAAATGAGATCATATTTTAAGTATTGCAAAAATTAGAAGTACTGTTATTATGTCCTTGTGTGTGTGGTTAGATTTGCTATTTAACCTAAAAGGAGACCAGAAAAGTGGCTACTATGTTTAAGCCCTTGTAATATGACACAATGGGGTTTAAAACTCACTGACAAGTGTGAAGTTTCTATTTTTCATTCTTTTGCTCATTTATTTAATAGGTACTTGTTAAATGTTTAAACTTTGCAGGTGTGGAATCTCTCTACCAACTGCACTCACAGCTTTTATAGGCTGCTCAGAAATCCTCTGAAGTGAAGACAGTAGCAATCCTGTTTGGCATTTAGGTATTTCTTCACCAGGTAAAACCCAGGAACTGTGAAGCTGGGTACTTAGTAGAAAATATTGAGCATAAGAAGTATGCATTTTCTCTTAGCACTGCTAACTATCTCTTCATATAAATATCCAATACAAGATGTATATAGATGTCTCCAAAAGCAACCCTCACCTCTCTTGGCAGGTGAGTAGAAATTGCTGCACCTATGTGGACATATTCCCCAAGTTTTCCTACTCTGTGGATCTTTTTCTTGCACTTGCAGTTAATATCTATAGGAAGAATTTTTCCATATCTTGATGCATAATCATTAGCACAGGTCATTGACATTAATATTTTACGGTGCAAGGCATTGTTCTAAGCATTTTATGTGCATTAACTCATTTATCTTCATGATGATTCTCTAAGGCAAATATTATGCCATTATAAAGGTGAGAAAATGAAGAGAAAAGTACAATTAAGTAACAAGTTCCAAACTGGCTAGCTCATAACTGAGGGAGGTTAGAGTCAAATACGAACAATATCAGTCTAGTCCCTTTGTTTCTTGATTTTCTCCCTTATAAATGAAGAATTTTTTAAAAGTAAGGATTTGAATTGCTAATAAATATAGAATGAATGCATAATTTGTTTATTGATTTATAACCAATTTGCACAAACTCACAGCTTATACCAAAGAACATTTGCTACATGGGAGATTCTGTAGGTAAGAAATTCAATCACAGCTGAGCTGGACCTATATTCCAGAGAGAAAACATGTGACTTTGCCTTTCTGAACCTGGTTAACTTCACTTAAGATGATGTTCTTCAGTTCCATCCATTTACCTGCAAATGTGAAAATTTCATTCTTCTCTATGGCTGGAAAAGTTCCATTGTATATAATTACCACAGTTTCTTAATCCATTCATCAGTTGTGGGACATCTTGGTTGTTTCCATAGCTTAGTTATTGTGAATAGTGCTGCAATAAATAAACATGGGTACATCTATATAGGAACAAGACACACTGAAACACACTGAAAACAAACAACACAGAAGAGTGGGAAAAGGGGGGTTACATCAACTTAAGTACAATGCATGTGCAGGTGTAATACCAAGACAAAAATCATACTAAACAATGAACATACACCTGAACAGCAAAGGACAAGAATGAAAAAAAGATCATGCTAAGGGAAGAGCACTAACAGGAGGAGGATAAAAGAAGAAAGTAAGGAAGGTAAATATGGTTGATATACTTTCTATATAAGAATAAACACAGAATATTTAAATCTGTTGAAATCACTGTAAGAATGGGACTATGGTAGAAAGGAGAAAAATGGAGATGAAATAATTCAGGATATACTACATCTATATGTGAAAATGTCATAATGAAACTCCCTGTATAGCTATCTTAAACAAACAAAAATGTCTTTTGTTCAAAATGAAGGACAAGAAAATAAAACATGTCCTGTCTGGGGATTGGTACCAATGGGAGGGGGGAGGGTATAAGGAAAGGGTGAAGGAGGGTGAATACAATGGAAATATTATGTACTCATGTATGAAAATGGAAAAACAACACCTGCTGAAACTATTCCAACAAGGTGGGGGAATAAAGGAGAATGATGGAGGGGATAAATTTAACTAATATATCCTAAGCGCTTTCATGAATGTCACAATGTACCCCAGTGGAACAATAATATGAAGATGAAAAAAAAAGCTTAGTTGGATCTTTGCTCTAACATTTCTTATAGCGGCAATGAGCTGTCAACCAGGGCTGGGGCTTCATCTGAAGTAAACGGGAATGCATGTGTTGGCAAGCACACTGCTACTTAGACAGAATACTGTTACTTGAGACAATTAGATTGAGGGAATCAGTGCCTAGCAGGCTCTTGGTTGGAGGCCATCCCCAGGAGTCACTAAAGTGAGGAGGCAAGAAGGAAGGTATGCCAGAAACACAGAAATTGAAGTCTTATATATTCCAATCTTATGTAACCCTTCGCTTTTGCCATATTTGATTTGTTAGCAATGACCCAAAGGGAAGCAGGACAAAGCACCACTGACAGCTTAGAATCTATCACACTGACCTAGCTTCTCATTTTGTGGATGATAAGCTGCAGACTAGTAAATGAAGCTGATGAAATCATAGTTAATCACAAATATTAGACAAGACACCATGTTTTCTAGTCTTTTTAGTGTTGATGTTTTTAAACTAGTTTGGTGGATTTCTCCTCTCAGATCAATAAACCCTAGTAAGAGATCAAACTTTTATGTGAAAGCAGTATCAGACTTTATGTCTAAAGTGGTAGAAGAAAGTTGAGTTTTAAAGTGATACATTGAACAGGACTATTTCAGAACTGGAGGATTTCCTCACACCCTTCAATGTAGACATGATAGACATTTGATTCTGCCAATAAGTAATGGTTTTGCTTTTCTGTCTGCTTGTTCCCCCTCACTGCTACCAGTTCTTATAAATTGCCATCTCAAAGGGCATCATTGTGATTGTACTTGTTATCCATGAAAAATCAGTTCATAAACTGAGGTACAACTTTTAGTGTGCACCTTAGCAAAAACACATTGACATACACCATCTACAAAGGAGCTACATAGCAGTACTGCCTACAGAGCCAAGCAAAATACAACCATGACTCCTGGAAACAGCTCTATGTTTATTAGACAATGTAACACTTTAAGACAGAATGGCTTTCTTAAGTACATACAAGGAATCATTCATACAAGAGTTAGATGATCTTCTTTAAACATTAAAACCTCCCACTTACAAGCACTTTATTACAAACGTGTTAGTTTACATGTACTACAAAATATTTGACCTAAGGAAGGATACATACGTTCATGATGCATGAAGGATGCATGAAGATGGAAAAGAGGTAGCAGGAGTCTTCCAGGAATAGCTATGTCAATCACGCTCTAGAACAGAAAGTTCATGGTTGTGTTTATTAATGACCTTGTTATTTAAAATGAGAGAAAAAAATCACAGTTGCATGAACCTTCTAGGTTTAATGTAGCTTGAGGAGGGAAGGACTTAGAGATTAACATGCCCTTCTTGTTTTTAAGAGCAAAATACCAAATCCAGTTAAAATAAGGATTAGAGCAATTGTCCTCTACTTGTGATAAACAAATCTGCTTCTTTTAATCTCATCCATTAAGGCTCACATTAAAACAAAAATAACTCAATACACTCTGTCCAATTTATTTCAATAGTAAGAACAGCTCCACCTGCTACACATCTGTTGGAAAATTCCTGTTAATATCTTTTAACCATAATCTTTCCACCAAAAAAAATAATAAAAGTCACATGGAATAAGGATGGAAATGTTTAAAATGGAAGAGAATGTTTAAAAGTTCTCTCAATGAGGAAGAAAGGGTGATCCACATTTCAAAGTGCATCATATAGAGTGCATCATATAGAGTGTTTTTTCTCACACTTGAGGAAATGTTTGAACTGTTTTCTAGAGATCAAATTTCACTCTCAGCTTATTTCTCTTTCAGTCTTCATTTATATTTACAGGAAGAGTCACAGCACTAGGGAGCACTGGAGCATTACTGAAAGCTGCAGTGATACCTTCCCTATACCATGGTTTAATACACCGATAAACTGATTATTGAATTCAGTTTCCATATGTAAGAAGGAGCTTGAAGAAGCAAGCACATCAAGCCTGACTTGATTTTTAGCAGAACAAATCCTTAGAAATATTCAGAAAAATGGCATAGGAAATTTGCCATTATCAAACTACTCAACCATTTTCTTCTGCAACTTAACTTACTAATAGAAAATACAAACAAGGGGCAAAGAGTCTCACAGGCACAAAATGGAATTGATATTTATATTAATATATAGAATACATGATATTAATTAGACTGATATATGTAATATGTGGAACACTACCACTAAGACTATGGATTCCATTGCAAGGATAGGGTGTTGTGTTTGTATCTTTAAAGCAGACTGAATATGTTATATGGTTCATATTTAAATATCAGTTTACTTAAGGTACTTCAACTATTCTAATGAATTCTTAGAATTCATTATAACACAATAGTTGAAGATATATTAAACTACTTTCAACTATGTATGAGTCTTGATAACTAAAATTTTGTATAAAAATAATATTTCTAATACTGAATGCAATGTCTTTATCCATCCCCATTCTTTAACCTTACAGATTTAAATTTAATTAATTCAGAAATATCAAAACCAATTTGTGGTTTTCTTAGTTTGGAATTTCTGCCCTGACTTCTCCTCAGGCACAGCTATTTTCTCTCTGAAATTTACTTTTTTTTTCTAAACAATGCCTAATTAATTCAAACCTAAGGTGGAAAAAAATCTGATGGTTAACATATCCAGAATTGGGCCCCAATTTTCCCTGTTTATAACAAAAAGTTGCACTGAGAAGCAAAAATCATTATTTTGAGATTTTAAGACTCAGCTGCTTTCTCATGCATTATTTCTTCAGAAATTTGAAATCCAACTCTGATTCTCAAGGATTAAAATTGAACCTTCTGTGTTTTGTTGTTCTGCTCTGCACTTCCTTCTGAACTTTGTGGACTGAATGAGAATCAGAGTGAGAGAGACACACAAAATTATGAGGATTAATGAAGAACTGTTGGTTGATAACCAACTATTAACCATTCACAAATTTTATTTGGAGCAGCCATCAACAAAAGCCAAACAGGTGAGTAACAGAGTGAATGATGACACAAACCTTAAAGAGAATACTCCTCTGCTCTGAAAATTGTGGTGGAAGATGATTTTGTGAGCTCATAAATGCTTGTCATATACCACCAATTTAGAAACAATTGTAAAACTGAATGATCTGATATTTTTTAATACTTGAAATAATCTACACTAACACTGGCAATACTTACAGTTGGAGTTTTTTATATTTATTTTGAATGCCTTCTTCAACTATTTCTGTATTTTCCTAGTTATACAGTCACTTTATAACTTGGCTGTTAACTATACCAAATGTAATTTCTGCCTCCTCATCTCCTCCTACCTACACCTATCACCGTGTACTCTTATGGTAATGCCTAGACTACTTTTCCGGGCCTCTGGGAAGAGTTCTCAGTTGACATGTAGAATTTTTGGCAAAAGAGCAGTGAAGAACATAAAATTTATTCTTCACCATAACAATTTTCCATCTAAAAATATTTATAGCACATTTGTGAAAAATCTAAGAATGTAAAATCCAAGGGAAAGCAATGAGATAGAGGTTTTGTAATGTCATAAAAGTGATTCACCTTTTATTTGACTTATTTCAGACATGTCTTCATGACTTTCAGTTACATTTCTGCACATCAGCTGTTCTATATTTAGTCTAACCATGTAATTATTAAATATATTTTGGTGCTGAAAGTATTCACTCTGATTTGTCATGCTTTGTAACATGATACATTTTAAATTACATCCCTCCAATGCTACTTTTTTTTCTTTTCTTTACCCAAAACTAGACTTATTACTAGTAGAACAAAATCTCATAACTTTCGTGCATATCTTACTGGAAATAACACTATTAATACATGCAAACAGGATTCACGTTAATCTCTCACATAAGTGAAACATCACTAGTGCAGTTGATCAGACCAGGCCAATGGCACCACTTGAACATTTCCCCTCATAGTTCACAAGATTTCTAAACTAAATGCAATGACTTTCTTATTTACCACATGGTGGGCAAGGAACATGAGTAACATATTTTTAGAAAAGTGACAAACCATTGACCCACTAACTTTAAAACATATTTTAAAGGTAAATATAGGAAATATAGAGGAATATTCTGGTGTATACATTATATGTGTGTATGGTGTGCACATTTTCCCTTTTTACTATTTTATCCTTCTAAGTTTCTATATTACAGCACATATTTCTGTTTCTCTTTATTCTTTCATTTTTTGTAACTGCAGAGTTTTCCATTAAATGAACATGTGCATTTATTTTTGTCCCCCATGGGAGGATACCTTTTTTGTGTCCCAAACTGAAGTGAATATCTTTGCTTCTGTTCTTGAAGTAGCAAAGCCTGTTCAAAGGTCCCCCTCGTACTGGCTTATTCCTCATACCTGTAATCTCTTCCTCAGATCCCACACATATAATCATATAAACACCTGACTGCTGTTTGCTCATTGCAGTTCACCTTGATCAGACATTTTATGAAAACAAAGTATGTATAAAAGTCTTGATTGAATCTCTAGCAACAAAGGAAATGCAAATTAAAACCACACTAAGATTCCACCTCACCCCTGTTAGAATAGCCATCATTAGCAACACCACCACCAACAGGTGTTGGCGAGGATGCGGGAAAAAAGGAACCCTCTTACACTGTTGGTGGGAATGTAAACTAGTACAACCACTCTGGAAAAAAATTTGGAGGCTACTTAAAAAGCTAAACACTGATCTACCATTTGATCCAGCAATACCACTCTTGGGGATATACCCAAAAGACTGTGACACAGGTTACTCCAGAGGCACCTGCGCACCCATGTTTATTGTGGCACTATTCATAATAGCCAAGTTATGGAAACAGCCAAGGTGCCCCACTACTGAAGAATGGTTCAAGAGAATGTGGTATCTATACACAATGGAATTTTATGCAGCCATGAAGAAGAACGAAATGTTATCATTTGCTGGTAAATGGATGGAACTGGAGAACATCATTCTGAGTGAGGTTAGCCTAGCCCAAAAGACCAAAAATCGTATGTTCTCCCTCATATGTGGACATTAGATCAAGGGCAAACACAACAAGGGGATTGGACTTTGAGCACATGATAAAAGTGAGAGCACACAAGGGAGGGGTGAGGATAGGTAAGACACCTAAAAAATTAGCTAGCATTTGTTGCCTTCAACGCAGAGAAACTAAAGCAGATACCTTAAAAGCAACTGAGGCCAATAGGAGAAGGGGACCAGGAACTAGAGAAAAGGTTAGATCAAAAAGAATTAACCTAGAAGGTAACACCCACACACAGGAAATCAATGTGAGTCAACGCTCTGTATAGCTATCCTTATCTCAACAAGCAAAAACCCTTGTTCCTTCCTATTATTGCTTATACTCTCTCTACAACAAAATTAGAAATAAGGGCAAAATAGTTTCTGCCGGGTATTGAGGGGGAGGGGGGAGGGCAGAGTGGGTGGTAAGGGAGGGGGTGGGGGCAGGGGGGGAGAAATGACCCAAGCCTTGTGTGCACATATGAATAATAAAAAAATAAAAATTAAAAAAAATCTTGGTTGATCATTAAGTCTCTAGATTTTCAGATCCCTGTTGGATTATCATCATAGTACCTTTCATTGTCAGAAATCATCAATGTTCAATAAAGTATGTTTCTCTAATTGCAATGTAGTCTTGTTGTTTTCCTTATTTATTATTCAATGATATTATTCGAGTTGACAAAAAGTCTAAATACATAAGGTTTAGAGGGGAAGGACAGAGGTCTGGAAATGGAATCCAGAAGGTTTGGAAATTGATCACATGCCAAATGAAAATCTTTTCTAGGATCACAAAGTAATGAAAATACTATACATGATATTATGCACTTATTCTCAACCTCAGTTCCAAGATGAGGCAAAATTAAACAATAATAACAATAACTAATAATTAGTGGGTAATTGCTAGGCAAGGTACTAGTTTCAGAATCCTCACAGCAACCCAATGGAAACCTACCATTATTATGCATTTTACAAATACAGTGGAGCAAATTTCCCATTCACAACGTCATGTGTGATGTGATCTTTCTATACTCCTATCAGGGGGTGATATTCACTTATTTATTTGTGTTAGTCTTGAACTGGTTTAATAACTAGAACATGGTGAAAATAACTCTGTATATTGCTGAGGCCTCTACTTCCTGCCTCTTGGAAAGCTTTTTATGGGATTGTCCATTGGTAGAGCCTGTATCCACGGTATGAGAACAAGCTGTCTTGAGAGGCTTACCTTTGAGTGAAAAATCACGTAATTTATTAGAAATGAATAGAGAATAGTCAAGCTATGGAACAAACCTAGGAATTCAACAACAAATAAATGGATAAAGAAAATGTGGTATATATGTACTATGAATTAGTATTCAGTCATAAAGAAGAGTGAAATTATGTCATTTTCAGGGAAGTGGATGGAACTGGAGATCATCATGTTGAATGAAATAAGACAAGATCAAAAAGCCAAATATCACATGTGTTGGCATATGTGTGGAATCTAGACCTAAAATGATAGTAATGATGATGATGATATTAACACTAATAATAGTAATGGAACCTGAGAATAAAAGGGAGATTGTGTGGGGTATCAGCAGGAGGAGAGGTTGCTAGCTAGTAAAATGAACTGAAGTAGCTTATGTGAAGATAACATAATAAAACTCCCCAAACACTGTTTGACAAAGGAGGAAGTAGCAAGGGATTACTGAAATATAATAGAGAAGGTGGAATTGTCCAACGTACACTATACATAACTATGAAATTATACAATAAAACCCCTGTACTATTAATGTATGCTAACAAAAAGGAAATACATAGAAAAGCTGTCTTGAATGTACAACCAGTTAGGTTGTTAAATTCCATCTCCCTCCCATCACTCTGACAGGAAATAAAAACCACACAAAAGAGCCCAGTCAATGAGGATAACTATGTGTGAAACAATAAAGTGCCACTTCACATCACCAAATTTTGGGGTGGCTTATTATAGATAGATAGATAGATAGATAAATACCTGGAAATTAATTTGGTGGTGTGGATGACAAAAGCCCAGAATGTATAGCATTTGCTTTGAGACCAGTAGGTGGCAAGAATGGGAAAGGGCCTTGCAGATTGTCAGCAAAGGCTTGAAAGACAAAGACTAAATAATTCTAAAATGGGAGAAGAAAAGATCCAGATTTTGCTCTGTAAGAGCAATTAACAAAGCAATTAAACAAGAATTACTAGAGGAAAAATGTTGCTGATGAACTTTTGAATCTGACAGAGGATGAATCCACACAGAATTTACAAAGTATCAGCCGAATTCTTCTAGCATCCAAAGATTAAAAAAAAAGGGGTTGAAGGTGTGGTTCAAGCTGTAGGGGGCCTGCTTTGCAAGTGTTTAAACCCTAGTCCCACCAAACAAAATAGCAACAAGAAAAAGATAAAACTGGAGAAGTCCATGGTTTGGTGAGCATCAGCAGATAAGCAGACTGTCTCCATTGTAGATGTAAAGACTTACAAAAGTTATTGATCTTTGGAGGAAAATGTGAAAGTAGAGGTGAGGGTGAGCAGATTACTTACATATAATGACAAAGGTACAGGTATTACTAGAGAAGCAAGGGAAACACAGAGCTCAAGGTTCGTTTTGCTTTTGCTTTTTGATTCTTAAATAATGAGCTGCTCTTGACTATCCTCAAAGTGCATATGAGTTTATACTTGCTAAGTGGAAAAGTTTGAGAAGTCCTGCAGAGAGGCACAGTGGATGACACTTGAAGGAATCAAGACAACTTATTTGTTGTTGCTTATTATTCCAATATTTTAATTAGAATAGAGCCTTCCTACCATCCGTTATGTTCTTCCTGTACCTCAGTTTCTTTATTCCCTGACACCCAAAGTTATTCATTTTCTTGATCTTATAGCACATTGAAAAGTGTTTTACAACTTACCCCATACCATTACAGAAAATAAGTTTGTTTAAAAAGTTCCCTACATGTTTACCAGTTTAGCTCCCCCCCATCCCACTGGCCCAAAATCTAAATATGTATCTTCAATCTCCCCCTCTCTCTCTCTCTCTCTCTCTCTCTCTTTCTCTTGGCTCCCTCTTTCTTTCTGTCCCAATCAAGGAAGTCATGGCATTTGTTTGAAATGCAGTGTTTTCAATCTTTGCTGTTACATGGTGAAATAATACAAATGCAGTTTGTGGATAAGATTAAAATATATCTAAATAAAGAATAAAAGAATAATTATGGTCAGGATCCTCTTATAATACATAGTATCTACAACACACTGGAGAAAGTACACTATAAAAGGAGTTCCTGAATCGCACCCAAATAAAAGCCATTGAAATATCTCCCTCAAGGGACTGTAAACTGTTTGAGGAAAAATATGATAAAATGGCATCCTGTCCTGAAGTCATGCCCTTACCTGCCTCTAACTAGGCAACCCTCATCAAAGTTAGATGACAAAACCACACAGAGCCTGATGTCTTTGTGTGGGTTAAAATTCTGATCCCATTATTTTATTTCACTTTTTACGACTTTAATCATTGTGACCCTTTAACAATAAGGTTAATAATGTGCATTGATAGACATATTTATATAGCTTTTCATAGGCATTGTCTATGTGGGAAAGGCTCACACAAATTTCAACTGAATTTTAGAAACTGGCATAAATGTAAAAGTGATGGAAGATCATTGGGGTTATTTCATCAGTCAGCTAGAAATTAATGAGACATGGCTTAATTGTGATGGAGAAAGAATATTGTTTCCATAATAATGGAATCTCTCTGTGTAATATTAGGGAGAGCTAAGTGAATGCTAAATGGAAAATCACTCTGGATCAAGTTTTTATTCTATAAACTTCAATGGAGAAAATTGTTATTTAGGTATTGAATTATGGCTTTACAATTTTAAGTCTTTCTAAAATAAGGCTTACCTACAGAGGTTAATGTTAGGGAACCATCAGCCAAGATGTACCACATCCAGAACCTCTGCTCCACCTGGACTATGAGTGTGGCTCAGGTTGATGGAGCTGTCTTCAAACCCACATACCACTAAAGAAAAAAAGAAAAGACGTAGAAGAGCTACAGTACTAGCCCACAAGGAATCACTGCCACATAAACATGAACACATTGAGAACTGGTACTCTTGCTTGTTTAAAGGGACATTTAAAATGTTTGTTGTAATACATAAATTATTTAGTTCTCAAAATCAGAGATTATTTCTCAAGACACACACACATATGTGTATAAAATACATATGCATATGACAAAAGATGTTACATATATATAAAACACATGCATATACACACAATTCTTTATATTGAGAGTGAATCACACACTAGTGAACATAGTTAGTGACCAAATACAACTTCTGGGTATAGAGTAATAGAAACTGGGAGTTACTCCCTGTATAGCTATCCTTAGCTCAACCAGCAAAAACCCTTGTTCCTTCCTATTATTGCTTATACTCTCTCTTCAACAAAATTAGAGATAAGGGCAAAATAGTTTCTGCTGGGTAGCAAGGGGGTGAGGGGAAGAGGGAGGGGGCAGGATAGGTAAGGGAGGGGGTGGGGGAAGGGGGGAGAAATGACCCAAACATTGTATGCACATATGAATAAAAGAAAAAAAATAAAGAAACTGGGAGTTACTTCTCTTCTATACCATGCTGGTCTCCAGGCTTAACTAGTCACTGACTTTGTACAGCAAAGCTGAAACATTCTGCTCATCTTCACTCATCCCTATAGTGAAATATGAATGCTGAAGAGATTTCCTTTTAATCTATCATTGTGATAATGATTTGCAGGCTGAGGACTAGACTTGCTGTCTACTGATGAGTCAACTTCATTTAGGAAGAAAACCAGCTGTAGATTCAGGAGGGTCTGATTCAAGTTTCATACCGTGCCTTATTGTGCAGCGATATGGGTAAATAGTTATCCAGACATGGGCAGCTCACTCATGAATGGGCAGTGAAATAGAAGACTTCTAAGATCATTTCTAGCTCAAAATGTGTTTCCTCAAGAAACCATCTTCAGTCTCAGCTATTACCCTATGACCACTTGTTTGATTTTCCAAATTCAATTAAAGTATAAGAAGCAAATATAAAGAAGAAACTAATGAAGGCAATTGCAATCCTATAAGATTAGTCTGTGCCTTGGGTCAGGCTCTTTGGAGCAGAATCTAATCAGAGGTGATTAATTGAAGAAGAATACATGTGACTGACTAAAGAAGTGTTTATGGGATTGACTAAGGAGCTGTTCACAGGAGAAACTAAGAAAAGGATGAGGAAGCAGGGTAGGAAAGGGCAGTAGTCTTACCAAGGCTTCAGTCAGAGATAAAATCCACTCCAAAGGACAATGTTAGCCTTATCTTACATGACACTTGATATAAATTACGCCTCAGAGGCTGTCTTGATCAAAGGTAAAAGATTTGATCTTTCATCCTGCACCAGTCCTTGGCTGAGGGTTACCCTGTAACTTGCATTTATCTCATGTGTCATGAAGACAAAAGGACTTCAAGGCAGATACTTGAGGTCTATGAAAAGCCAGCAGCAGAAAGGCCAGGGAGATGCACCAAATAATAAAACAGGCCCTAGAAGAACTGGGCTGTGCACCACAGGGTCTGCTGCAAGCTCCTTGTAAATGACCCAAAACGTTTCAACAATAGACATGGAGAGCAAGCTATGTTAGCCAAGTGAATCCTTTATTTTAATCACAATTAAATAAGTATGAGACTACATTAAAAAAATAATGAATTTGTTTCAAGTGTTTTAATAGTATGTATTATTTGAGGGCCCCAGATTGATGTTTGCACAATTCCAGAGACAATCTTAGTATTATATTCTTTGTGTTTTATTTCCTCACTTTTTCATCCTCATTACATTAAACTCACTATTCAATCCATACTATTGCTTCAAAACAATCTGAATTCTAAAGAAATAAAAGTTAGAAGACCACAAGCAAGAAGCAGAAATATTAACCAAGATGGTAAGAGCCACATAATCCTTTTAAATTACAGAAGCGCTAAAGAAAAAGAAATTAATAAGAAGACAAACCACAGTCTTTCTTGCTCATAAAGCTATGCTCTTCACATAAAACTTAAATAATCCATCATCAGTTGATCCATTCTTTTTATTTTATTTTAGTTAACCACAACCTCAAACTCAAATGGGTATTTATTCAGTTGGATTCATAGCACAATGAGAATTGCCAGCCTGCTTTCTCTTACAAATTTGACTCTCTGTAGTTTATGTAATATAATAAGGTAGTGTGACACTGAGGCTGCTCTGTGTGTGTGGTTTTTTTTCCCCAAGTGTGACTTAAAAAGTTATTGCAAGCCAAATGGGATGGGTTCTTACTGAGCCACCTAATACCAGGAGATATGTTGAATTATTATTATCTGTTACCCTCACCTTCTCTCAGGAAGTAGAAGGGACTTTGGGGATTATTCATGGTACTGTTTTAATAACTCTCTTATAGCTCTGTTGATGTATGGTCATTAAAAATTTTATAGGGAGTGATTAAAGTGGAAGTGGACTTTTTGAATCAATATGGGACGTATAAAATGTTCTCTTTTCTTAAAAGATACTTTGAAAACCTTCTCAAAATAGTAATCTGACCCACGAGACATAGAAAAATCAGCCAAGCTTCCATCTATAAAGCCAACAAAAGAAATGATAAAATAAGAAACAGCAAGTGAGATGTGGAAATAAACTTCCTTTTACTATGGCTGTGGTATCCTTGGGGATATGCCAGTGTCACATGAGAAAGTAGAAGTGTCAAAAGAAATAAGTAGAAGCTGGGAAAATATGGA
Source organism: Castor canadensis (assembly GCF_047511655.1). Classification (NCBI taxonomy): domain Eukaryota; kingdom Metazoa; phylum Chordata; class Mammalia; order Rodentia; family Castoridae; genus Castor; species Castor canadensis. The sequence continues at coordinate 93,551,414 of NC_133400.1, forward strand.
CACCAGATCCAATAAATATGTAAATAAACATTGGGAATTGCGTTGAGAAATGTTCAACTACTTAGTAATAGGTTTTTCAGAATTTGGGTAGGGGTTTAATTAGTTGAACATCAGAAAAAATGCAAATAGTTCTGGGGCAGAGATAGTAACTCTGCTAAGCCTCTGCTTTTAAAAAAAAAGCTATTAGACTGTGGCCTACTTGTTCTGTGTTGCTGGGCCAAAGTAGTGATATGGCGAGAGTGACTCATACTGCATTAGTATAAACTCCATCCTTGAATCCTATCTCTATATTCTGATTCAAATCAGTCTCCTGAGCCTAGCAACTTGTTTAACTTCTTGATTCTTCCTTTTCTTTAACTATAAAATGAAAATAATTATAATACAACTATCATAGAGATGTCTTAAAGATTGATACACTTAAAATTTTTAACTCTTAGGAAATGTGGTATAAAGTAGCAAGTGCAGAATATATATGACTTATTAATATTGCTATCAATTATTATAGATTTTTGTATATAAAAAGGGAATGGCTCAATGGTCTCTGAGGTCCTATGCAATTCTGACATTTTATAATGCTGACTGTCAATAAATGTTATATAGCAAATTTTCTGGGAATGCTAAATGATGGGAGAAATGCTGTATGCTGTTTTGCATCATGAACTAATGATCACTAAATATCAGACATCATTTTCCTTTAAAGAAATTCCTCTAAACAGAATTGAATCTCAAGATCCATTCTGAGATCTTCTTCAGGACGTTACCGAAGATAGGAAAAGATTATTGGATTTCCAACGTACTTATATAGTCTTATTAGTTCATATAAAATGCCTGGCCTCTCTTTTCACTGTGTTGTAATGGAAACCTCAGTATAGAGGAATTTATTGACAGTTTTTCAATAAGGTAAATATTCCCATGCATAAAGTTAATTAAATTTTACAATGTTTACAGTGTAAAACTCTTTTTTTGCCCAAGTAACTTTGATGCTGCTCATCTTTAGGAATCAATTTAAAGGACATTTGTGTGACTTCATTTCTCCATGTTTGTCACACAGAAGCAGAGTTCAATGATAAACTGATAAAATTCACTCCTCACAGACAGCAGTCATTGAAATCCTATCCTTACCACAGCTGTGCTTGATAAAATGGTATCCTCATAACTCCTCTGGGAACACCTACCTCTTCTGAGATTATGGGCATGGATTTCTTTTCTTATAGAGGTGCAATTAGAAACATAATTATTATGAACTCATAAAATTTAGTTGTAAAACATAATTATTATGAACTCATAAAATTTAGTTGTAAAATTCAGCTAAGTGACTAAATATTTAAAGGAGGTGAAGTTCATGCAAGGTATGAAGAGAAAAGCAAATACCAGTGGACTAACTCCTCTTTTCCATCTCAGGGGAATTGCGTGCCTTAGCTGTGTGACAGTACATTGTACATATCCCAAAGATGAAGCTGGAAACAATGACTTAGACTAGATCAGGGCACAATGAGCTTTCAGATAAAATAAGATTATGGAGTTAAAAGACTGACGTGGCTAATCTTCTTAGGCTATATTTAATCCAAAAGAAAAAATAACAGACTAGTGCCAGAAAATTACTTGGAATATTAAAAAGATTTTAAAAATAGAAACATGAGGTTATTTAGGATAACAACAAGAATTAAGGATGGTCTAGCTTATGAGTTTATTCTTAATTCAGAGATCACACACGTGTATCCAGGTATTATGGGAATTTTCATGTGCTCAACTTCTCTTTCTTAAGTTAATAGAAGCTCTGTTCACTCCCAGATCAAACATAATAAATTGCATATTTATCTAAAAGTGAAAAAATTGAAGCTAAAGATTGATCAGATAAGTTATGTGCTTTCTCTTAATTCACTTTTTTTTTAATCAGGAGAGATTTTGTAATGTTTTCTTTCACAGTTGGCTCTCCTACATGAGCTCGTTTCTTTCAAAGCACACACGTTCACTCATTTCCATCTTTCCTTGTTTCCCTCTTCACTTCTTTGAGCACTTTTTCAGTTTTTTCAAAATAATGTTTTTTGTGTCTATTTCCTAATCCTCCCCATAGGGACTGTAGTTTCTAACTCATATATAGTCTCTCAATGCTTTGTGCATTTCCTGATGTCTTCATTCCTGTTCGTACAGACTAAAGGGCAAGAAAAAGCTTAACTTTAGTTGCTCCTCAAACCTTCTTTCAATTGTTCATTTTACCTTTCCCTCTTGTATTCATTAACAATTTTGTTATAGTGATTATTGTAAGAACAAATTGGCAGACTGATCATCTGAACATCCTCCACGTGTTACAGCTGAACAGAGAAGGAAAAGAAAAGCTCTCAAATCCTCTTTTTTTCTATTAAAACGAATTGTCTTGCACCTCAACCTGTCAGATATCTGATTCTCACTACAAGATGGAATGCAATAGAGAAAACTTTTTTAAAATAAAGAAAGGCAACTAAATTTTCACTCTGTTTTTCATTTAAATTCCTTATTCTTCTTTAAACAATTCCCCTTCAACTCATGTAGGTTGACTTCAAGTGTATTTTCTCTGCTTTTATACCGTCCACATGCATCAGAATACCCCTCATCTTGATCTTAACTCTGAGGAGAGAGAGATTCACTCAGAACAGGTGTCCTCCAGCACACCTGTTCAGCACCTGCTAGAACTCAGGCATTAGGAACCTCAATCACAACATCCTAGACTTACTTCTCACCCTGCCCCAATTATCACAAAACTTATTAAGATTCTGCCAAGAGCTGTAAAAATGAGCCTCTCCTCTTTTATACTGCCCAAATTGAACAACTCTAAGTTTTGTCTAAGGCTTGGCATTTGAAACTAATGCCAAACTTAGCTGTGTTCACTAATCACACATATACTTTCCTCTCTCCCCAAGTCCAAGGAGTTCATCTCCACTGATAATCTCAAATCTCCCATGCAGGCTGCCATATGCAATGTAGAATGTCCTGTTTCCAGGCTTTTAATTTATTTATTTATTTATTTATTGGTGGTACTGGGATTTGAATTCAGGGCTTCACACTTATAGGCAGGTGCTTTACTATGGAAGCATGTCCTCCACCTTTTCATCATATTTCAAATAGGGTTGTGCATTTTTGTCTGTGGATGCCTCAAAATGTGATCCTACTGCCTACAGCCTCCAATGTACTTAGGATCACAGGTGCGTGCCACCACATCCCACTTACTGAGTAAGATTGGGTCTTGCTAATTTTTTTGCCCAGACTCGCCAGCCATGAACCATCTTTACAATCTCTACCTCCCAAGTAGCTGGGATTATAGAAATGAGCCACTGCACCTGACCTTTTCCATTCTTTTTCACATCAGATACCTTGCAATTTACATCTGTTGTAGGCATTTACCTTCTAGCAAAGGAGTTTCTGATTACAGTTACTTCTCTGATTTTAGCTGACACTTACTTGGTGGGGTTGTATACAAAAGTGAGTGATTGAAACAGGTTATTCTCAGACTATTTACTCTTCCATATTTCTAGAAATGAAAATCTTTTCTAATTGTTTTAAGATCAATATAGCAGTTTTGTTAACTTCAATTTCATTTTCACTTCCGTTATAATTCCTACTTCATTAGTCTATTTCTATCCTCCAGTAAGATCAGAATTCAAACCTATTGTCCCAAATTGCCAAGATATTTGACAAGAGCTAGTATGCAAGCTTCAGGCTTCATTGCTCGCCTGTATCATAGCTGGTGTGTGGTTGCTTGTCTCCTCCCTTCACACTTGGACAATACTTCATGGCCACTCATTTCTTTGACCAACTACACTCAGATTCCAACAACTCTGCCTGTCCACACTTCCAGCCCTCAAACTTGTTCATCTAAAACTTATTTTTTAATAAGTCACCTATCACAGTTTTCATTGTCCAAAATTATGAACGCCAGGTGATGCTTCTCTAAGAAAAAGAAATGATAAAAAATTCAATAAATATGCATCAAGCATCTATATTCTATCCAGAGCTCTGTTCATTGTTCTCACCACTGGAAAATGATCTCATGGCAAGTTTTGCCCTTGAAGAACTAATGTATCATTTATATTCAGTTCTTAATAAAACCCAAAGAACCACACTTGAAATCTGTAATCTTCGAAGATGACCACCCAGCTGATTGAAGTAACATAGGAGGAGTGTAGGTATGGTTGTTAAAATGAAATACTTTATATTGGCTATTCTTGTTGAATTTTGCCAGAAGAGTGCATTTTTTGTTTTCTTTTCCCATTTTTGTTCTCAGTGCATTCTATTGCACAGTAATCACATTATTTGAAGATACGTTATAGAATTTCTGTAAATAACATTCTGCGTTACACAACACCAATGCTAGTGAAGTTGGCGTCAAATTAGCAGTGAATACATAATGTACATTCAGATTTAAAGTGTTCCTAATCCCTGCCAAAAATCATAGAATCAGAAACAGTAAACAAATTCTTAACACCAACCAAAGCCCATTCCCAGTGACAGCTCAAGCCTGTACATCAGGTAAAAGGGTCATGACAAACCAAACAGGACTCATAATAAGACTGCCTTGTCAGTGATGCTGGAAATCCTGATCAATGCCCTGAAAGCTAAATTTTCGTTCTCTACAGAACAGTTCCCCAGTAGCAAATAATAGTTGGAGCAGAATAATAAAAATTATGATAAAATACTAGATATTTCCTGAGTCCAACAAAATTATGATAAAAACTGTCAATTCAAAATGAGCTTTTTAATACGAGTAAAAGGAAACATTCAAACAACCATAATTTTAAAAATCATGTAAAAATTCTTTATAAAATGTCATGAATTAAATTAATATCTATGGAGATTCCTGATTGTCATGGAACAGGCTTTGCTTGTGCAATCATTTGATTTCTTGCTACCCTGTTTCCAAAGCATGACATAGATCCTAGGTATTCCATCTCCATGCTGGGTCAAGGGGTGTTTTATTTGTGTGTGACACAAGCATTCTAATTTTTCTCCCATCTTCTTGAATAACATGCTACTGTAGCTAACTGACTCATCAAGGTTAGATATTCTTCCTGCCACCTTTAAAAATTACATTCTTAGAGGAATTGCACAACCAAGTCAGACACTGTGGGCAGATTTAATTAACTAAATGTCAGAGACCATAGTTGTTACAAATGACATAAAGAGAAAAAACAAGACAGGGTATAACCTTGAGAGACTTGTTATTGTTAAGTGCTTTTAAAGGACTGTGTACTGAGTAGAACATTTTGAGTCCCAACAGCAGTTAAGGAAACCATAAACATGCCTATAAATAAAATATTTGCAATTGTTCTATAATTATCCTATTTTGGAACAACATGAAAAGTTTTTTTAAAAGGTAGAAGAACTTGTCATGGTTTTATTCTGCCTCTGTTTTCTCTAGAATTTGAAGTTGGGCATTTAGCTGACCCATTTTCAGAGACACGGCTTGGTCATCTGCAGGCTACTCAATGGTCACATACTGAGATGGGAATAATGAAGTGACCATACTTAAAAGAGTTAAAATCCTCTCCTCGCTTAGCCCAATATGGCCATGCAGAACTGGGCTGCTGCTACTTGAGGCCAGGAAAATATAAATATTTCCAACATCTTCCTTGCTTACTAAGCTCACCTTTCCCTTGGTACTGAATATTTACATCTGATGCCATCTTGCTTTGTTTTTATCTTGGCAACTTTGCATATTTCTCAATAGTCAATGACTTCCAGGAAGGTGTCACAATCATTTGTGTATCTGAGTCCCACCTAAGAATATTTGTTGGCAGGATGACCATTCCTTTTCTGACTCTGATTTTATTAAATTTTACCAATTATATGAAACTTCATAATTTCTTTCCAAACTTTGGACCTCTCTTGACTTTTAGAGTCTACTGCTGCCTTCAGTACTAAAAAAGAATGTACTTATGCCCTGCATGTGGGTTTTTGGCATGAATACTTCAACACTGTTGAATGTGAATTCCTTCCTTGTGAATGGAAATTCCTTCCTTGTGAATGGAAGTCAAGTATTATACATACACCTTACCCACATTTCTAGCATGTTACTCTAGTATTTCAAGTATATTCCTACTAGAGTAATACTTTGGGAATTCCTAAAACAGAAATCTCTTAGCCAATCATTACTATCCATAAGAAAGAAAGGAAGGAAAAAAGGAAAGAAGAAAGAATGGCAAATAAGAGGAAGTAGCAATTGAAATTACTTTTTAAATTTATTTGGGGTAATCCAAATAAATTGTCATAAAGACAATTTATGAGAACATAGCTTAATAGGAAATAACCAAACAACATTAATGCCAATTAGTATACATTCTAAACTACTTTATAAACTATAATTTATATGTATGAATATAGACATGTGCAGTAAAAATTGCTTTTTAAACATGAAATATCGTCACACTTAAATATTCTCAAAATAGACTTTATTTGGAATGTGAATGGATAATTTTGAATGTTTTGTCAAAATACTATATGGAACAGAACAGGTTTGCTGCTCAAGTAATAAGGAAATATGTGTGAAAACATATTTCATGTAGCTGTCTTGTTAACAGAGCACTTTTGCAAAGAAACCATTCTAGTTCTTCTATTTTATAAGCTTCAATGAGTTGAAATGTTTGCCTCCAAAGATGTTATGCTGAAGTCTTACCACCAGTACCTCAGATGTGACTTATGTGGAAATAGGGTCATGACATATGTAATTAGCTAAGTTGAGGTCATACTAGAGTAGGGTGGCCTCCTAATCAAACATGATTTATGTCCTGGTAAGAAGACAGCCAAAAAAAGCAACACATAACAGGAATGCCAAGTGCAAATAAAGAAAGAGATTGAAATTACTCTGCTTCCAGCCAAGAGCCTGCAGAGATTTGTGAAAACCACCAGATGTATCCATATTGATCCCTTGATATCAGACTTCTAGCTTCTAGAACAGTGAGACAACAAATATCTGTTGTTGTGAGCCACTCAGTTTATGATACTTCATTACAGAAGTCCTAGCAAACTAATGCACCATGTAAATAAGGTTAAAACATGAGAGGGGTTAAAATAAAGTAAATGTAGGTATTTTGAATAAATGAGGTTCCCAAATGTTATTAGGTTAGTAATCGGTCTTGAAGGTATCACTTTCTATCTTGGCTTCTCTATGCTTCCCAACTCTTTCCAAATTGAAACCATCTCTAAAATTCACACAAGTTAATTATATGATAGATGTCTCTAGCAAAAGCAAAACACAGAACAAAAATATGCACTCTGTGACCTTATGCCTCTTTCATTGGTCACATTGATCCCTATCTCTTACATTTCAGCTGCCTAGATAAGGACAGTATTTTCATCTGTTTTGGTAATGTCCACATGAACAACTGATTAAGACAGATAAAGTCCTTGAGAATTCCTTTCTGTCACTGAGAAAGAGTCGTCATTTACTCCCTTCTCAATTCTGAGGACTAATTGGTTCCTTTTCTTCTTCTTTTCTGTCCTCCTTGGTGCAATCTTAGTGAACACTGTAGCTATTTTAACTTGGACTTCCCTGTGTATCTTCTATTGTGTGCTTTTGGATGGAAGAGAATATTTCCTCTGGTTAGCAGTGTGTCTTCTAATGTTAGTCAGTATTAAATAGATAAAGCCATAATGAAGGGAATATGGAGTTAACAACACATTTTTAAATTTTTTTTTTATCTTCTTCATTTTTTTAAATTTTTCTTTTATCCATATGTGCATACAATGTTTGGGTCATTTCTCCCCCACATCCCCCATACCCTCCCTTATCCCCCACCCCCTCCCATATCCCTCACCACCTCCCTCTCCCCCCCATCCCCTCACTACCCAGCAAAAAACTATTTTGCCCTTATCTCTAATTTTGTTGACGAGAGAGTATAAGCAATAATAGGAAGGAACAAGGGGTTTGCTAGTTGAGATAAGGGTAGCTATACAGGGAGTTGACTCGCATTGATTTCCTGTGCATGTTAACACACATTTTAAAGTTCCTATAATATGGGATTATGTTGACAGAACAAACCACGCACTCATAAAAAACTATATTATTATGCTAATACAGAAGAACTGCTTTTATTATCTTGGACTAATGGCTGTTTTAGTCCATCAAAAGCAGACCCTTCAAAAAATTTGCACACATACATTTTAATTGGAATGTGTTTAGTTGGTCTTTATGTCTATTTTTGTGCCAGTTCCATGTTTTTGTTTGTTTGCTTGTTTGTTTGTTTTTATTATGGCCCTGTAGTATGATTTGAAGTCTAGTGCTATGATAGCTCCAGGATTGCTGATTTTGCTCAGGATTACTTTTGCTATTTGCAGTCCTTTAAGTTTCCATATGAATTTTAGGTTTTATTTTTCTAATTCTATCCAAAATGAATGGCATTGGAATTCTGATGGGAATTGCATTCAAACTGTAGATTTTGTTAGCATAGCCATGTTCGCAATATTAATTCTGCTGGTCCATGAAGAAGCTTCATTTTCTTTCTTCAGAGTTTTATGGGTGGGTTTTGTGGTAGGAGTCTTTCACTTCCTTAGTTAAGTTTATTCCTTGATATTTTTTCAGGATACTGTTAATGAGATTATTTTCATTATTTATTTCTCAGACTGTTTGTTGTTGATAATAGAAAAGTTACTGATTTTTGAATATTGACTTTTTTCATCCTAATACATTTCCAAAAGAGTTTATCATATCTAGGAGCTTTTTGGTTGTGTGTCTAGGGTCACTTAAGTGTAGGATAATATTATCTACAAATAGGGATAACTTGGCATCTTCATTTCCTTTTCATATCGCTTTTATTTCTTTTTCTTGCCTTCTACTCTGGCTAGGATTGTAACCACTATACTGAATAGGAGTGAGGAAAGGGAACAACTTTGTCTCTTCTGACTTTAAAGGAAAAGATTTTAATTTTTCCCCACTTAGTGTGATGTTCTTTATAGGTTTCTCATGTTAGTCTTTCTTGTGTTGAGGTATGTTCCTTACATTCCTGGTTTCTTCATAGCTTTTATCATGAAAAGATGTTGAATTTTTGTCAAATGCTTTTTCTACATCTATTGAAATGATTGTGCAATTTTTGTCTTTGATTCTGTTTATGTTCTGTATTATGATTATCAATCTGCATATGTTGAACCATCCTGGTGTCCCTGGAATGAATCCAACTCCGCCATGGTGTTTGATCTATTTATTGTGTTGTTGGATTCAGTTAGTATGTATTTTATTGAGAATATTTGCATCTATGTTCATCAAGGAAATTGGTCTGTAATTTCCTTTTGTTGCTGTGTCTTTGTCTGGTTTTGGTGTCAAGGTCATACTGGCTTCATGGACTTAGTAATATTTCTTCCCTATTTTATGGAATAGTTTGAGGATACTGGTATTAGTTCTTCCCTAAAGGTCTGGTAGAATTCAGCAATGAATCTATCAAGTCCTGGACTCTTCTTTCCTGGGAGACTCTTCAATATTGTCTCAAACTTATTACTTGTTACAGATCTCTTTAAGTGGTTTATAACCTTTTGATTAACTTTGGTAGGTCACATAAATGTAGAAGTGTAATCATTCATTCTATAATGATCTTCTGAATTTAATTAGGATTTGTTGTGATGTACACCTTTTATCTCTAATTTGTATTAATTTAATTTTTCTTCTTTTGTTAGTTTGGCTAAGGATTTATAAATCTTGTTTATCTTTTAAAAGTATCAATTTTTTCTTTTATTGATTCTTTGCATTTGCTTCATCTCCAGTTCATTAATTTCTGTCTTGGTCTTTATTTTTTTACATCTATTAATTTTGGGTTTGGTTTCTAAGAGCTTTTTTCTCTAAGAGCTTAAGGTACATAATTAGGTTATTTATTTGACACATCTTTGTTTTTTGTTTTTATTTATTCACTTAATTTATTTTTGTGATTCTGGGGTATGAACTCAGGGCCTACACTTTGAGCTACTCCACCAGCCATTCTTTCGTGTGTAGGTTTTTTTTGTTTGTTTGCTTTTGAGTAGTATCTCATGAACTCTTTGCCAGGGCTGACTTCAAACTGTGATGCTCAGTGCTCATGATCTCTACCTTTTGAGTAGCAAGGATTACAGGCATGAGCCACTGGCACCCTGCTCCTTCCTCCCTCTCTCTCTCTCTCTCTTTTAAATGTAGGTATTCAGAGCTATAAACTTTCCTCTTAACACTGCTTTTTCTGTATCTCAAAGATTCAAAGGTTGCGGTAATGTGTTTTTCATTTTCATTTGATTTTAAGATATTTTATTCCCTTCCCTCTTATTTCTTCAGTGGCCCACTGGTCATTCAACAGTGTATTGCTCAGTCTCTATGTATTCAAATATTTTATATAGGAGTACAGGGGTTATTTCAATTTTCTTATATTTGTTTAAGAATTGGCTAATGTTCAAAATACAGCCTATTTTGAAGAAAGTGCCATGGGCTGCTGTAAAGAAATGGGTGTCTTACAGCTGTTCATGAAATATTCTATTGATGTGTGCTAAGTCCATTTGGTCTATAGTGCCACTTAATCACGAGTTTCTTTGTTGATGTTTTTTGTCTGGATGACCTATCTATTGGTGAGAGTGAGATATTAAAATCACCCACTATTACTGTGTCAGGGTCTATCTGTTCTATGTTTTGAGAAATTGGGTGTGACAACATTTAGTGTGTATATGATACACTTGTCATCTATTCTTGATATATTATTCACTTTATTACATTTCTAAAATCTTGTGTTGACAGGAATCCATATATGAAGCTTAAATGTTAAAGTCATTGGTTAAAAAGCACGTACAGACTTTTGAAATGTATGCAAACCTCTAAGGAGGGAACGCTAGGTGCTTGCTGTCAAGAATATATGGAAAAGAGTCATGCAGTCTAAAATTTCACAACTTTACCTAGAATTATGTTTCCTTTTAGAAATTACACACCAACTTGAGTTTTGCTAAGTCCCTCCATATCAGTCTTCTAATGCTATTATAAGATTAATTCTATTTGATTTCCAATCTTGACCCACTTGAAAAGCACTTAAAATTGATGTTTTAGAATATACATGCTATTTTATTTGGTGTTCATTACTTTTACACCCACAGCAAATCTTTTTTAGGGATTTCCCCTTGGTTTTATGACCATTGAGCCCATCCCAATTTCTCCTCCCACCTGTTCCTGAGCGTTTATAACTGGCACCCCCCTCCATGGTTAGAGTCATGGCATGGTGTCTTCTGAACATACCAGTGACAATTTTCCTTGGTTCAAATTGAAGTCATAGACACCTAAAGTTTCTTGGTTTAGCACTTACCGCATATATACCTTCCTTTCATGGGGACAGGTTCCTTAAGTTTACCCAAAAGAGTATACAATTGTTACATAAATTTGTATCTGAAGTTTAGAACTGATAAGTTAAGAAGGAACATATTTCCTTCAAGAAAATTCGTAGAGAATAGATTTAGGGAAAAAAATGTATCTATACTCAGAAAACACATTGTGGATGCACTATCCATTATGCTCTTCTGTTATTGGCTCTGGATGTTGACTTCCTACTCACTTAACTTGGTGGTTGGCACAGATATAGTAATTGATAAGTACTAATCACTGATTGATTAGTGAATAAGTAAATAAGTGAATAAATTTTCAACAGCCATTAGGGCAAATTTATCTAACAAAAAGAAGTTAAATCTAACCTATTTTACTACTGCTTTTGAGACAGGGCCTGCTATGCAACCCAGGCTGCCTCAAACTCTCAATTTTCCTGTCTCTACCTCTCAAGTACAAGGATTAAAGGTGTGAACCACCATTTCTGGCACAGTTTTACTACTTTCAAACATTACTAAATGTGTGACTAATTTGTTAATGATTATGCAAAAGGGAATAAAGAATAATAGGAAAAAAATATAAATTTTCAATACAGAAATCATATATCATGAGTGATACATTTTCCCAAGAAAGAGGAAGAAAAGAAGAAGTACTTGAGAAGTAAATATTCATGCTAGAGAGACCGTTGGATGTCACAGATTAATCACATTGTGCTAATATGTGCAGAGTTTATGAGATAGGATTATAATTGGTATGGTAGAGGAACTTCTTAGATATAGACAGGACCTGCTGGAGGCAATAAAAAATGAGTAGACAATAAGACTAGAAAACAGTCATTGAAATAAAGGAGGACAATGGTTGCAATGATCTTTCAAGCAGGTTACAGATGTTCAGCTGACTCTGGTTGGGATCCCAAATTAACCTGTTCACACAACAGGAATTCTCAGCCTTCCATGTACTGACCATGTGTCATAGGACCGGTCCCCATCACTAGCAAAAACATTGTGACTACTGCCAGTTATAGTGAGAAAGTGTTGCAAGCATGAAGTTTACCTAAGATGAAAGAAAAACCTGGGCTAATTTTTAAAAATCTCCTATCTAATGAATTGCTTTAAATGCACTGGGAATAATGGATCATGCCTATAATCCAAGCACTCAAGAGGCTATGGCAAGGATCATGAGTTTGAAGGCATCCTGGGCAGCTCAGTGACATGCTGTCTCAAAACCACAAACAAAAAAAATGCCTTGCCAACTTATAGCATAAATATTTTCATCCATGAATTATAAATATAATTTCCTATACTCATTTGACAAAAATGTGTGAACATTTCAGAGTCATATTAAAATGCACTTGGATTTCCCAGGAAAAGTATTATTATTTACTTTTTCTAGTCTAATAATGTCTTCAATTTGTCAGTAGCATATAACACAGCTTAGAAGAGGCACTTAAGCATGTCAACAAAGCAGAATACATTTATGCCCATTTAAAAACTGTTCAAGGTATTAGTGAGTGAAACAAAAGCAGCAGCAGGATTAAAGAATTAATTAAACTTTACAAATAGAGCTACAAGTAGATGCGGGATTGCTCTAAGCATGAAAAGTAGTATCTTAGGTACTCATTTATTTCTAAAAAAAATGAATAAACTCCTTAAAGTAAAATAGAAGGACTAATTTAGGAATGTGTTCTTATAAAAAAGAGTAATTGGAATTGTATAATACTATACATGGATGAGAATTCAACAACAAATATTTAATTGTTACATATAGTTAATAGTTAAGGTCATTTGGTAAAATGAAGGCAATGTAGATTAAAAATAGACACTGGAAATTTTGGTAAAATTTTTTCATATAATTGATATGCATGTGTCCTAAATATAAGGTAAAGATTTTGCACAGTTTGAATGATTTTGGGGAAATAAAATAATCACAATAGTATGTTACTTTTGCAAAGATGTTTTAAGGAATAATATATAGGTATGTGATCAATGTTTGAAAATGATCACAAAAGAAAGGAACTCAAAACATATTTTCTACTGCTATTAGAATTGCATTGAGGTTATCCTCTCCAGGTCTACATACACTGACTTTCACCTATGGCTGAGAAGTACGTCCTTAGAAAGGATTTCATGAGCCAACATCCTTTCACTTCTCCTGGGAGATGTTTTAATTATCTTTGCTTCTTACATAATTCTCTCCTCATCTCTGCCCTGGAGATATGATGTCAGCAAAGTGACCATAGGGCCACTGGACATTTTTGTTTGAATCAGCAAGTAGGACTTATAGGACAAAACTTTACACCAGGTCTGACTCTGTCAAGCTAATGTATGATCCCTTAGAAAGAGAAGAAAATAAAATATTCTCTAATTTCCAACAGTGTTCAACTATACTATTTAGTTATATTTAATGTCCTTTAATTACTTGATGTAATCCATGCAATAAAGTAATAAATCATTTGATACTGCACTTAACATAATACACAAAACATATTGGCAACAAAATAATTATTTAATATATCCTACTAGGCTTGATGCTAATAACTTTGCCACTATGCAAGAACAAGGAGGAGCTGATGAAGGGTATCCATCACAGCAAGAATAGGGCCTTCAATTATGCAGCTTGTCCTTAGAGCACTGCAGTACTGATGAATCAGCTCTCACAGTATGTGTCATGACTTAACCTCTTTAAAACTTTTGTTCACAGAATATGTCATGACATTCTTTGGTTTTTCCCTAGGCCCACAAAAGTCTTTTATATATTTATTCCCCCTCTTTTTTCTCTCATCTTCCCATGACAAGTTACCATTCCCTGTACTAAGTCACTTCCTTATTGAACTGAATCAAAGTCTCAGACAATAGGTATATCCATGAAGAACATTTTAAAGTAATAAATTGCAAAGGATAGGCATTGTACATTAATACTAGTAAGAAAAAATACTCAACCTAATACACACAGAATCTCAAACTTTCTGATCAGATGATAATGCATGATGGTATTGGGAATTTCTCTTTCTTGCCTCTGACTTGGGGTTGGGAGGAGGTTCCCAAGGTATCATCCAAATTCCTCCCACGTGTCTAATTACATACACTTACCTGAATAAGAGCTTGACAGATTGTGGCCATCATTCATTTTCACAACATTAAATGCATGTCCCATATGCAGGGATGGACTCCATAGACAAGCATGCAGGCAATTCCCATTAAAAACAAATCTAAACTGGCTTTGGTGCAGCACAAGGCTCTAGAAATCCCATGGGAGTACAACCATAACTGTGCAGCTTATAATTGACAAGGAATGTGATCTTCATTCCTTGCCCAAAAAATGTTGAGTGCACGCCTTCTTTTTATTTTTAACATGTTAGCGTTTGGGTCTGGGTTTCCTTTTGAATAAATAAGAAACACCACTTCAAAAGTGACTTCTGGAAAGTCATGATAAAGAGACATTAAGGTCGATCTGGGAGTTACTGGCGACAATAATGTAGTGGGAATTTTTCTACTGTCAAAAGTAAGGACTGGCTGCTGAATATGAATTGATGAATTTATATCTTCCCTATTAGTGGTAGGAACAATCAAGAGAGGCTGCTCACATTTATACAAAGATATTCATGAGAACTAATTCTGAGTATAATACTAGCAAAATAACTAGAGTTTAATCATGTATGAAGAAATATAGGAAGTATGATATCTGAAATATTAATATAATTGAAAACATAATACAGCAACCTATTTGTATTCATTAGCTGATGAATTTTGGGATACTCTGTGTACGTCACAAATGTTATTTGGTTAATCTTGGATGTCAGCTTGAAGCAAGTGAAATTAATTCTCTAAAGAATGGATATAAATTCTCAAACATTAACTGGACCTTGAGTGCACCCACTCCCTTTAATGCTTCTTTCACTTCTCTGGATATAATATTAATCTATTTGGTGAGTTTGGGAAAGTTCAATAATATCCATGAATCAGGTTCCCCAGTGGCAGTAATTTTAACATTTAATATTCTTGAAGATATAAAGGATGCATTATCTACATATGTCTAAGTATTATTGGTCAATGAGCAGAAAACTGTTAGCACCTGGTATAGATTCATGGTTGTATAAAGTAATAAATAAATATTTGATTAGGGACCATTTATATATAAAAATAATTGATTACACTGAACTCCAAAGATCAACTTGAATTACTTCAGCAAAAGCCATGATCATTAGTCACTGGAGAAATTACTTACTAACATCCCTTTAGTTTTCTGATAAGCTCGTAGTATTTGGAGATTATTATTTTAACTTGGAAAACCTTTTTCATGACAACTTCCTGCTTTGAAGAGCCCCATGTCTTCATGAGAACTCAGAAAATTAAGGTGACTACAGAGGGACTTGGCTGAAGCTTGAGCAGATAATGTTGGAATCATTTTAACCACACTTATGTTGGCTGCTTATCAACTCTGATTTTTAAAAAGTAACATTTCCCTATATTCTCTCTTGTCACAACCATAAGTATATGGTAACCTCAAGCTGACACTGAACATTAACTAGACATAATAATTCTGTGAACTGCTAAGACTACTTGTGTATTTTTTGTATCACAGAAAATTCTGAAGGCATATTTAGGACCAAAGACCTAGGTTTGCTTGGAACTTCTGAATTTGACGGTTATAACTTTATATGGCTATCCAACCTTAAGAATCTTCCATCAGTGCCTTTTTGTTGCAGAATTCATCTCATTTCATTACATGTAGCTATCTAATACCTGTCAGTTAAAGGTAATATCCTCTAAGGAAACCCTGAATCATGATTCCCCTCCTTGAGTAATCATTTATACTATACTGGAAACATTTACTGTCAATCAAAGCCAAATGATGTGTGTGCATCAACAATGTCTCAGAGCAAACTATTGTGAGTAGACAGTATAAAAATTGGTCCTACTTTCTTTTTAGATCTAAAGCCACAAAAATAATAATTTGATCTTACCTTCATCTTCATTTATCTCCCCATTGATTCTTTGCATAAAGTGATTTGACTCAGGCCTCGGGAAGGGAGCAAATAGAAAGAAGTCATACCAATTCTAGTGGAAAAACAAACAAAAGAGCTGAAGAAGAGTCCTTTCCCCAAATTCTTCCAAATCCTATATTTCTGCTTCCACCAAAAGTTACCTTTCTGCTCTTTTCAGAAGTGACCATTTCATACACTTCAAAAGTGTACTTCTGATTTTCCAGCTCTGCCTGTGGAGAAGAGTTTGTTTATGTTTGCCATCAGTCATTTTATTGCATGTTAGCTCCACAAAAGTATTTGGACTTTAGAAGCGGAGGATGTTATGCCCTGGTGTTACTCACCACTGTGATGGCTTTCATCAAATGGTCAGTAACCACTGCCGGTAATAGGTTTGAGGAGATTATTATTTTGAAGGTATGTGCTTCAATCACTCCCTTTGCGAGGTAAAAGAACCTAACAAAGACTGAATGTCTGATATGATAGTATAAGTTGTGTATGATGTATTGTAAAGTAAATTTGGCACAAAGCTCAGATAAAGAAAAAACGAAAGGGGTGGTGGATAAACACTATATTTTACCTGTGTTAGTATTTGAATGAATGAATATGTATTCATGGGTGGGCATACTCAGAAACTATTCACAAATATTCAAGATGTCTAGAAAATTGTTTAAGATTAAAAATACTAATATGTTCTTGGCATAAGATAATTATGACAAGTCTCTCCCTCCTCCTCTCCCTCTCCCTATTCCTTTCTCACACGTACACACAAGCAAACAAAAAGGACAGGCATCTACACTGTTTGAACTTTTCTCCACTGAGAATATTTTCCTTCACTACTGTTCTTCAGAAATGTTCCAGAAACTGGCTGCAATGCTATAGGTATCCATATAGGGAAGTGGTGCCTGCCTATCGTGCAGAGCCATCCAAAACCTAGGTCTAAGCCTTTTCTTCCTCTGTAACTCATGGTAAGTAGCACCTGCTATGGTTTGAATTTGACTCATGTGTTTAAAACTTGGTTGCCAGTTGATGTGCTACTAAGAAGTTATTGGGTCATGAAGGCTTAACCACACCAGTGTACTGATTCAGTGATGAATCTACAATTTGATGGCACTATTGGGAGGTGGTGAAAGTCATGATGGGCAGGTCATGGAAGGGTACATCTTGCCCCCCACCCTGCGTCCTAGCCACCACAAAGTGATCAGCTTTGATCCACTATGTCCTCCAGGCCATGATGTTCTGTGTCACCTTAGGCCCAAAAGCAACTGAGCTATTTGACCATAATCTGAAACCAAAAGCCAAAACAAACCTTTCCTCTTTCAACATGAATTTTCGAGGTATTTTGTCACGACAATGAAAAGTGACTAACAGAGCTCACTTTGTAAGATAAAGCTGTAAGTGTAAGATCAGAACGGGAGGCAGTGCAGGAACCATGGGCATCTGCAGCACTTCTTCATGTAACACACTTGTGCCTTCAGGGCCAGCTAAGTTCCCATCAAACTACATTACTTCCCTCTCACAATGGTGTGCTGCTATTCATGCTGGATTTTTATGGCTTGTATGATCAATAATACCCAGTTCATGAAGTACAGTTCAAGTTTCAGGGCAAAGTGGTGGTCACTGGACAAGTAGTCAGTGTCTCTTACAGGCCAGTAATGGACCCAGAGTTTTATTTCAAAAGGAAAGCAGTTATCTGCGGATGGTGACAAGGTCATGCTCTAAAGTCCGAAAGGACTATACTATCATTCACCAGATAAATGTCAATGACACTTCAAGTACCATTTAATCTGGTGTATCCAATGAGTCATTTTGCCCAAATTAATCCCATAACTATTGCAGAAACAGGAACTTCCCTTGTTCTGGGCATGGATTGGCAAGAGAGAGAGAGAGAGAGAGAAAGAGAGACTATGAGAGAGAAATCCTTCTCATGGGAATACGGTCTTTTAAGACCTTCAACTTTTTAGGTAATATCCACCCACGTTATGAAAAGTAATCTGCTTTGTTCAGAGTCTACTTATTTAAACTTTAATCACATTGCAACACCTTTAAAACAACATGTAGACAATTGTTGAATCAAATAATTGGACAATAGTCTAGTCAAATTGACATGCAAAATCATAGGACTCAAATTCAGAACTGTAAAAATAAAGAATACTACATCAAGTTCAAGTTAGATTTACCTGGAAAATATAATGATGATTCAAGATAAACTATCCACTAATTAAATTCCACATTAGTTAACTAAAAATAAAACGACACCATCATACCACTAGATCAATAGATGCAAAGAAAAAAAAAGATGCTTGGGAAAGAACCATGTCTCTTCAGTTATGTTTCTGTTAAACCAATACTTGAAGAACTTCTCAATCCTGTCTAGCCTAAACTACTAACTCTGTGGCTTGTGAGCTGAATAACATTTTATTCTATTGAGCTATTGAGCATTATGGTCAATTGTTATACTGCATTAGTCTGGCAAAGGACAACTGATATTGGGCTACTCATAAGAAATAAAAGTATTTTGACCTCTGACACAAAATATAACAACAGCAGAAGACAGTTGATCTGTATATCTATATGTGAAACTTAATAAAGCTTACATAAGAAAACAGATTTGTGGCATCAGAGGAGGTATAATTTTTAAACAGAACTCAGGACACATTAACATTAAAAAGTATTGGTAAACTAATATACATTTAAATCAAACATTTCTGATTATCAGGAAAGCCACTGCTAAGTGACAAAGTAGAACCACAGATTAGAATATAAATTTTGAAATTTAGAATTAATGAAATATATCCATAATACACAAAACATTTTGTAAAGCAGTATGAAGATAACACAGTAAAAATGAGCGAAAAGCTTTGAGCAGTACTTCATCCAAAGACTATCCCAACTGAAGAATGGGAAATTGAAGGCCAGTCAAACTCATCAGACCCCAGGAAAATGCAAACTAAATCACAGCAATAGAACAATCACCCACCTGCCCAAATGAATAAGAATATAAAGAAAAATACATTAAATGTTGCCTGGACCTTACTACAGACTACATGAAAAATAAGCTTTACTCTGGAAAATAAAAGCTATCTCATACAAATGTGTATGTTTTCATTTTCATTCTCCTCAAATATTTTGCACAGGAACACATCCATTTAGTCAATTCGTTATCTGATTCTTTTAGTTCTGTTCCCATTTTCAAGTCATTGGTTCTTAAAAATATAACCCCAAATGAAGAGAGATCGAAAATCAATGTTATTCTGCTATGTTTTATATGTGAACACAGAAGTGCAATGTTGTGTCTTATTTCTAAAGCAAGCATGGGGCACAGCTTGGCAAAAAGAATAAAATTTAGTGGGTGAACTGGAGAAATATGAAAAAATAAAAATAAAACCAACTGCATAAAGCTGAGGTGGTTGTTGGTGCCAATAACTGATTCATCTCAGTATGCATTCATTATGTGTGGAAGTGCTTCTCTGTGCAGTCTGCTTAATGAATATGTACACCCCCAACTATGCAAGCCCCAGAGTAGAAATAAAGAGGTCACAGCCAGTTGGTGGACTAGAGCTCCAGTTTGCACTTATGCTTAAAAAATATTTTCTGATGAGGTATGTTAATCTCTACATAACTTCCTACAGTTTATAATTAGAATTTCATTTATACTTTCACCTTACTAAGTGTTTTTGAAAGGCTTTCACATTTAGGTTATGAGTTTGATTATGAGTATATTATTAAATTTGAACTTGAACTACTGCTACACAGAGCTCAGTGTAAATAACTTCCAGGGGATTTGGCTTCTGTCTACCTAGCATGGCATTTTGCTGTTGGTGTAATCTAATAGAAGACTTTTTGAAGAGATGCAAATTCACTATAAAGTAACACTCTTTGGGGCTAATGCATAATCCTATTTCATAGACCTTAGTGGGTCTGTAATATTGCTGGGAAATGGTACGAAAACCCTGGGTACATTCACTCTCACAGTCTATAGATAATCTTCACAGGTTATTTTCTCTCCAAGCCTCCAATATCCCCACCCCATTCTTTTCTGTTATGATGTCTCCATTTTTCCATTTGGAGCAATTAAATGAGATACAGCTGAGACACCAAAAACACTTCAGCTCTGCAAACTTCACATGAATCTTACATCCTGCCTCTCCACTTTCTATTGGGGAACTGTCTCTGCTTGCACATAAAGCCCATCTTATCATTTGTACTCCTGATCATATCCCTTCTTGCCTGTTAGAGAATATACTCACTATACCCCCTCATTCTTCTGTCTTACCAACATTTTTCCTTTTAATTCATTTATTTTTATTTTTTTGGTTTATTTTACCCTTCTTTATAAAGACATATCTCTTCCCTCACTAATTGCTATTCTTTCTCCTTATTTTCTCTCTCTCTCTTTCTCTCTCTCCTCTTTCTCAGCAAAGGTTTTGCACAATGCTGTCTGCTCTCTGTACTTTTATCTGCAGTTCCTCTGCTCCCAATCTCTCTAAAACCCATTTCTTGTCCCACCAATTCCACTGAAACTTTTCCTGTTGGATTTATTAATGAACTCTGCAGTGCCAAGCTAATGATCCCATCTCAGTCTTCACCTTACTTATCAGCAGAAAATAGTATAGTTGGTCATTTTCTCTTTCTCAAATCACTTTGCTCTCTTTGCTTCCAGGTCACCGCCATTTTTTGTCTGTCCTTGGTGATTGATTTGTAGTGTGTCAATTTAGCTGAGGTAGAACTAAATTTCCCAAAACCATTTCCCCTTTACAGTTCCAGTCTTTTGGGGCCATAGCAGATAGTCTGCATGGGATCTGGAAGGAAACAGTGAAGTAGTTGCCATATCCTTCATGCATATGGCAGGTTGGTGTGGGGCACAAGGCACTGCTGCCTCTAACCTGCTGGTTCATCATGTGGGCAGAGGTATAGCCAAACCTGCAGCTTCTCCACTTCCTTCAGTGTCTCCTTCTTAAGTTTCTCCTCTTCCTGGGATAGGTCCAGCACAAACATGGTAGCAAAAGCGTATATAAAGAATTCAGCTGGAAAGCAATGTGAGGAATCTCTCTGTACAGCTATCCTTATCTCAACCAGCAAAAACCCTTGGTCCTTCTTATTATTGCTTATACTCTCTCTTCAACAAAATTAGATATAAGGACAAAACAGTTTCTGCCTGGAAGTGAGGTGGGGAGAGGGACAGGTTGGGGGAAGGGGGTAGAAATGACTCAAACATTGTATGTACATATGAATAAAAGAAAAAAAAAGTATAACTTCAAAGAAAAAAAATTAGCTAATTCCCACAGCTATGTATGATCTATTCCCTGTTATAAACTCCACAACAACACTGGTCTCAGATCTGCTCCACAGCTTTCCAGGCGTGTCTTCCCTCCTCTAGAAATTTCCTCTACCCAGAACACTATCCTTCACTGTTCACCTGTATCACACACTTGTCATTTTTAAATCCTGTTCCAGTAACAAAATTTCAGTAAGGCAAGACTTGACCCCTTGTTTAACACCACAGCCATTTATCTCCTTTGCCCTGTTTTATTTCGCCTCTGTTTCTTAGAGTGTCTTTTACCTTCTGGCATCCTACATGATTTATGGAAGGTGGAAACTTCAAAAGTCTGGAAGAGAGCCTGGTTGGAGAAGACTTTCGATAACTGTTAGTTAAAGGAACCAATGAATACACGCGGTGACCCTTTCTGCACAATCACTTGAGGACAGTTTTTTGCTCAGCATCTTCTTAGACTAAATACTAAAGAAACATAAAGTCATTTTCAATGGTGCTTATTTTCTTTCTCAGCATAATTTCAAACGCCTTCTTAGCAATTTCCCCCTTCAACACCTATGCACCCTGTGCCCTTATCCAAACTGTAAATTTCCATCCAAGTTGGCAGCATGTGTTCTCCACTGTGGCAATATTGCTTGGCACTCACTCACCAAGACCTTTAGTTTGTCTTCCTTTTAATTATTAATTCAAATATAATGTGTCACTATATTCTGAGCCTCCTGCAGAATAGAGTGATGAGCAAGCAATTGTATCTGCCCTTTGTTTACTAAATAGGAAAGCACTCATTGATTTAAACCAAGTGAATGATAGTCAAGCTACCCGTTACAGCTATGGGAATGAAGAAATGCAGTTACTAATCATATTTTCAAACTAAAAAGTCTTCCTGTCTATAGTTATTCAAGTTCCTATTGACCTCTATGTAATTAAAGATTCTGTGTAAGAAATACAAAATAATTTAAGTATCAGCTAAATGTAATAATTTATAATTTAACCTTAGCCTTTCCCAAAACCATCATCTCAACAAGGCAGTATGGATGGGACAGGATTTCCAGATTGTCCTCACATTCTCCAAGCATTAAGGAATCTGGGTGATGGGAAAAGAAAACCTCATTTGCAAAATTCTATGAATGAGCCAGTCATGGTGGTTCATGCATATAATCTCAGCACTCAGGAGATGCAGGCAGGAAGATTGTGAGTTAGAGGCCAGCCCAGGCTACATAGTGAGTTTTAGGCTAGTCTGAGTTACACAGTGAGATTCTGTCTCAATAAATAGATAAATACATCCATGAATGTTTGTTGGTATTTAAATAGGGTGCACATGGCTAACAAATGGAGTATTTTAGTAAAGGAAATAGCATGATTTTTATTTTAACATATAGAGATACTAGTATAGCAAGAATATTAACTTTACTATGGCAAATTTCAATTCTTTTTATCTTATTAGTGTTTGTCTAGCTACTGTTATCTTTTCATTAATATATTATTATTCATGTACAGTTTTCCCCCAATCTCCAGGACTAAAGCCACATTTACACAGTCTCTATTGTACTATGTGTGGTATAGAAGTATTTATTTAGATCAATTTTAAGAGCTCTCTTTACCTATAAGGGAAATGTTGATCATTTCAAAAGCAGTTTAAGATCATCTGATGACAATGTATATTGAAAGGACATTTGGGAAAGTTGCCTATGGTACACAACACTGATAAGTGAAAAAGCTAAACAGTCATGAAGGAGCACATGCTGGAGATATTATACTTATAACACGTATTACTGTAATGAAGAAAAATACCTGGAGAATTACTGGCAGACAGATAGCAGTGATTAACTCTTGGTAAGGTAGAAAGTGAGCAGGGACTTTCAGTTGTCTATGTGTTATTTTTACTTTTATTTTAAAAATGTAATTTTAGTAATACGGTTATAACATCTTTAATTCATCTTTACATTCAGACCGAATCTCTCAGTATTTCTTCTCCTTACTCTAAACATTGATTTTAATTTTGCTTTTCTACAAAAAAAGTCCATTATTCTTTAATTAAAATATGAAAGTTTATCTACATTTCATGATCTTACAAGAAGTCTTACAACCAAACATGACCATAAGCTTATGGTCATGCAATTTATAATCAACATTTCCAAAAAAGTGAAATGAAATCAAACAATATGCATTTTTCTGATCACAATTGTTTTCTTAAAACTGTATGCTGTAAAAAGATATGAAGAAAAGTGATCTATACATAAATCACTTATTTCTGTATCATCTTCTACAGTACTAATTTTATTAGTATTATGCTAATGAAATAAAAAATGATGATTGATTTCACAACATCCTTCAGATATGAATTCTGGCAACATTTCCTACGTGTTAGATAATTATCAATAAAAACCCTCATAGAATTTAGTTGAAATTTCCCATATTTAACCATTTTCATTCCCAATTTCTTTATCTAAAGCAGTTCCTTAAATACAGTAGAAAGTTACAATTATTTCATAGAGAAAATTGCATGCTGACTTGGTGACAATAAGTCACAATGCTTCAATATTCTAACAATTGAGTCCCGTAGTCAGGTAGACTATGTTTGATAAGGTAAAGGTTCCATGTCTGAAATAAAGCCAGTGGTTGCCAGGAGGTGCTGTGCTCGCTTACAAAGGAAGTCTAATCATATCTTCAGTCTCATTAGTAATAAATGTTGTTAGCATTTTAGTTCTATTAGTAGTTCCAATAACCTCAAACCTGTGTTCAAATATTTCCTAAGTTTCTAATTTCCTCTTCTCTGGCTGGCACTTCAAATATACATACAGGACTTTCATTGAGTACTTAAAATGAATAGTGGACCTTTGTGTGGAGTCAATTGTTCCTCCATTCTAACAGGAAAGGGAAAAACAGCAACTATGTCAATTCTCAGTATGAAGCAAATAGCATTTCTTTTTAAATGAGAACAATCCCCACTCCATATGTAAAGAAGTCATACAGACTGGTTCTCCTAGCCAAATTACCCAGCCCAACCTCAGATCCAATCAGTCAGCGTGGATTGGCCATTGTTTCTCTACTCATTGAAGCTTTCCCAGAGTGTCCCTACAGATGTCTAAAAGGATCAACAGACATCATGGATACTTACAGCTCCACATTCCTTTACTGCTTCAGAATAAAGATCACCAGATAAAGAAATCCTGTCCCAGACTCCTACTACACCATTAACCTACATTTAGACAAAACCAAACATTCATTTCCAGGCTCAATTTTTTTATATACAAATTAAAAATCATAACTTGACTGTCATTTTGTTTAAGTTGTAAGTTAAATTAGTTGAAAAATAATATATAATTCCCAAATCAAATTGTATTAAAGGATTAATGGTTAAACAGACTTTTGTTTGGTACCCAAAAGTTTCTCTACCCACAGTATAACATGAAATAACACTTTCAAAATTGTTTTAAGATTTATAAACCTTTCTTTTAATTATTGTAGAAGTTGCATCCTTATTTCTCAATAGAGCAGAAATAAGTAACTCCTCAATGGTTATCTGCTTTAAACATTGTCTGCTTAACAAAAACAGTATGGTAACTTATTTACACTACCTAACATCACCTGTCTACTCTCTTTACACTTTCCATATAGTGTAATATCTATTGATAATCTTGGGGAATCTAAAAATATATAGTTAATCTGCTTGGCACGGGTGGCTCACACCTATAATACTAGTTACATGGGAGGCTGAGATCAGGAAGATCAGGGTTTGAGGCCAACCTGGGCAAATAGTTTGTGAGACCCCATTCCCAAAATATCCACAGCAAAATGAACTGGAAGCATGGCTCAAGTGGTACAGTGCCTGCTTTGCAAATTCAAAGCCCTGTGCTTAAGTCCCAGTCTGAGAAAAAAGAATATATTGTTAATCTACTGCTTTGTCATTCTTGTTCATCAGATTTGGAATCTGTATCTGGATTTTCCACTTTGTAAATCAAGGGTGTGAGTATCCCTTAACCCGGATGCTGTTTTTTCTCTCCTTTGACTTTACAACTTCAGCAATTTTACAATGCTTAAGTTTGGTAATATTTACATTACACATAAACATAACTGTCCCCTGTGTTGTCTGTACTTTGATTCTTCTTGTTGAAAATGCATGTTATGGATTAAGGCATTTGCCTGCCTGCAGCCCTCCTGTAAGCTCAGATAATTGATTGATGAAGGGTCATTGAAAGCTGTGCAGCTCAGGTGTTCTCTTTCCTTAGCCTCACTCAGAACAGTACTCACTCAGTCTTTTATTCAAGCAGAAACTGCCATGCTTTGGATGTTCTTTCTGGAAGACACAGTCTATTCTTCTTCTGGAAGAACTTTCTCATCAAACAACAAAGTTATTGCCAATGACAGCAACAATCCAAACTAGCTATTTCTATAATGGGTGTGTGCAAATTAAAATGAAAATGATCGTAAGGACATAGATTTCATTTAAATTGCTTCAATTAACACTATGAAAAACCATGTGCTTAAAAGTCCTTGGATGATATTATAAAGATTTAGCCTTCAAAAACATTAATTCTGAATCAACAGGTGAAATATTTTATTATAACCCTAAGAGAAACCTTTGTAGATAATCACATCTTGGCCACAGGACCCCAATTCTTATAGGGGACAGAAGTGATTTATTTGTATTTTGAAATGATACCAAATAAAAAAGAATCTCCTGTATAGTGATGTAGAAACTTCAGAGTCACCTTGTATCATACCAAAAACCCAATGATTTTTCTAAAACTACATTGTCTTTTGATTGATTTACAGACATTTAGATCTTAAGATAAAAAACAGCATATTTCTTCCTGTTTTGCTCACTCAGTAGCCCAAGATGGCCTGGAAATTATTTTGTAGCCCAGGCTGCTCTCAAAGCCATAATCTTCCTGCCACATCTTCCCTAGTGCTAAGACAACAGGTGTGCATATCTGGTCCAAAGTCCCCATTTCAAATAGTCAATTCAGACTACTTGAATGTGTGAGGATTTTGTCTTTCGCAGCCAATCCTCTCATGAACATTTTGAAAAGATGTCTTAAATGAATTCCTATGATGTATAAGCCCCTGTGGTAAATACTAGAAATTAAGAGACAAGCAATATAAACTCAACCCTATAATGATTTTTAATTCAATGGGAATAATAGAAGACAATACAAGATAAATAAAATGAAAAGAAGGTATGTATGAATTTGTTTCAATGTATTAATTGGAAAATGCAGGATGTTATGAAATGTGTTTACCTATACTCAGTAAATTACTCCATTTTTCAACCAAGATCTTAGCACAAACTCACACAGAGAAGTGGGCGTGGTGTAGGAAAAAGAGCAGAAGTTTAAGAATTCCAGAAATAATGTAGGGAAATGAACTCAGCCTAATTTCATTATCCATGGTCATAAATCTTTTAAAGAGGAAGTAGTCATTTGCGTAGAGCTGTAGAAGAAAGAATTTAAAACCCAAGATACATAAAGGGATATATAGCCACTCAATTATTTAATCTTGCTACAATTTATAACTTGAAGTTCAAAACTATAAATATACATTTATCTTATTTTTATGAAGCTCTGGATTAAAGAAGACATAATAAAATATGTACTAACTGATGGATTGTTGTAGTTAATTCTGAAACCTTAACACCATTGAGCGTGTAAGATAGATGATTTTTTTCTATTTGAAGTACATGCATAAATTTCATTATATTCATGAATATAAATTTCATGTATATATAAAAAGTAGACACAGTAATTTTATTAAATTACTGTTTTAACATAAATGATCAACTTGGTTGTTCGGATTATATAGGTTTTTTAGTATCATAGAGTACTAAATTCAGGCTTTTCTTATCAGTGTTATTTTCTGATACATCAGCTGGAAGACTATCACACTCATAGAAATTTTATTTTGGCAAAGAATCAGTGACATGGTGATTAAATGGAAAATTTATTCAAATCGTATATCCTGCAGGATTGGGAATAGAGGGAATAGGCAAAATGCACTTTGACAAGCAAAGTCCAATTTTTAAAACTACTAACTACATATATAATTTTATTACACAACAATGTCAAGCCATTGGATTAAGAAGAACTAATAGGTTATTGTCTGTAAAAAGTCAATTAGGAAATATGGCATTTAATATAGTTGATTTTGTAGGGTGTCTGTCAGAGTTACAATTTTTATATAATTAAAAAGGCCACATTTTAGTCACTTTTACTATAATGATTCTAGTATTACCAAGTTATGAAATTTCAAAGTATTCAATGTACAAATGAATCATCAGTCTGAAGACTAATCATTAAAATTTCATGCCTTCTAGCACTAATTTCTCTTCAGGCAGCAACAAATTTGGAAAGGAGTGACGATGTGAACTGTATGCTGGCTTTCATACACTGTCTTACTTTTCATTTTATTCATATTGCATTTATATAGACTGATTAAATTATTTTGTTATCTCTCTAAACATGGCAACTTTATGCAATTTTAATTCTGACCACCACATCCACACCGAGTTTTTTCTTTATGATATAGTCTAAGAATTTGAATATATTCATTTGGTCTTAAAATGTTGAACCTTGAGGTTTTCATCAGTATCAGCAGCTCCCAATGTGGGTATCTTTAATTTGCTAACCACTTTGCTTGTATTCTATAACAGTCCCAGAGCACAGGACCAGTGCATTCACCCAATTGTAATTGCCATTTGCAAATCATTTTTATTAGAACCTGATCAAGAGACTTTGCAAAATAATTTTTAGAAATATGCAACTTTTCATCCCCTTCTTACAATCCATCAATATAATTTAGAATTGTCATTTTAAACCTTTAATTTCCTGGTGGGTGTTGTATGATTGCACACCCAGGA
Source organism: Castor canadensis (assembly GCF_047511655.1). Lineage (NCBI taxonomy): Eukaryota > Metazoa > Chordata > Mammalia > Rodentia > Castoridae > Castor > Castor canadensis. Next base: position 93,579,807 of record NC_133400.1, read on the forward strand.
TAAAGGATTAGGAAAGGCTCTATTCCTTACTGTGACTGTTCCGGCAGACAGAAGTTTGCTTTTCAGAGCTTTGCTCGCTAAGCTGATCTTTCTCAATCCTGTGCCGTCCAAAAGCTAATTTCCACACCCTCTTTCTCATGCTCATCCAGAGAGAGGTGCAAGAGCTTAAAACTAGGAAATCATCTTAAGTGAATTTCCATATAATTTAACTCTTGACTGATTTTCTGAACTTGTACTTTTCTTAAAATTGAAGGTCAAGAAGGTAAATAAAATAAAAATATATACATAAAATATGCAATCTCGAATGTCTTGAGAGTTTTAGGGTCTAGTTTTCCTTAATATCTTTTCATATATCTTTGCCAAATATGAAACAATATTATAATGGGACTCATAATGACATGTGGTCTCTCTAGGTAACGACCAGGAAAAATACTGAAAAATGATCACATGTTCGGATAGAAGGAAGTTGAAGGGAAAAGCATTCCTATGGAGCCTACTTGACAAATTCTTGTGCGATTATTTCTTTTTATTTCTTTCTCCTTTTATTTTATCATTTTTGCATTTACTACACGTATATACATTATTTGGGCCACTTCCCCACCCATCCCTCCACCTTTCCCCAACACCGGCCCCCCATTGATTCCAGGCTGATCCTGTTCTGCCCTCTTCTTCTCCGATTTTGTTGAAGAGAAAATATGAAATAACAAGAAAGACATAGCATTTTTGCTAGCTGGAGATAAAGATAGCTTTACAGAGAGATTCCTAGCATTGCTTCCATGCACACGTGTATTGCAACCCACATTGGTTCATTTCTTCCAGAACTCTCTGCTACTTCTTGGTCCCTTTCCCATAGTGGCCTCTGCTAATTTAAGATTATTTTATTCACTCCTCACCAGGGAGCACATCAACCACATTCAAATTTTAGGTTTTCTTTCCTTTCCCTATTTCTCCTGTGTGCTTTCTCCCCTTAGCGTGTGACCCATGTCCAGTAATATTACTGCATTTGTGTTGGGTTTATAATTCACATATGAGGGAGAACATGAGATTTTTGGCATTGTGAGCCTGGCTAACTTTGCTTAAGATGATGTTGTCTAGTTCTATCCATTGACTTGTGAATGATAAAATTTCATTCTTCATTGTGACTAAGTAAAATTCCATTGTGTATAAATACCATATTTTCTTGATCCATTTGTCATTTTTGGGGCATCTTGGATGTTTCCATAACTTGGCTATTGTAAATAGTGCTACAATAAACATGGCCATGCAGGTGCTTTTTTCAATAACTAAGTCACATTACTTCAGGTATATCCCTAGGAGTGGTATTGATGGAACATATGGCAGATCTATGTTAAGATTTTTTAAGGAGCCTCATATTGCTTTCCAATGTGGTTGTACTAGCTTACATTCCCACCAGCAATGTATGGAAGGTTTTTTTTCCCACATCCTTGCCAGCATTTGTTGTTGGTGGTATTCTTGATGATAGCCATTCTAACAGGGATGAGATGGAATCTTAGTGTAGTTCGATTTGCATTTCCTCTATGGCCAAGGACACTGAGCATTTTTCATGTATTTTTTGTCCATTTGGATTTCATCCTTAGTAAAAAAGTTCTGTTTAGTTCAGTTGCCCATTTCTTTATGGTTCATTGATTTGGGGGGAGTTTAGTTTTTTGAGTTCTCTATACATTCTGGTTATCAGTCCTTTGTCCAATGTATAGGTAGCAAATATTTTCTCCCACTCTGTGGGTTATCTCTTCTATAGAGACCATTTCTTTTTTTGTATGGAAACTTTTTAATTTCATGTAGTCCCATTTCTCTTAGTCGCTGGGCTGATGGAGTTCTACTGAGGAAGTGCTTCCCTATTCTTTTGTTTCCAGGGTGTTCCCTCCTCTCTCATGTACTAACTGCAAGGTTTCAGGTCTCATATTAAAATAGTTAATCAACTTTGAGTTGATACTTTACCAAGCCAATGGTCCCCAAAACAAGCAGGAGTAGCAATACTTATATCAAACAAAGTAGACTTAAAATTATATTGGTCAAACTAGATAATGAAGAACACTTCATACTGATTAAAGGTACAATATATCAAAAGGAAATAATAATTATCAACCTATATGCCCCCAATGTCAGTGTACCCAACTGCATCAAACATACACTAAAGGAATTAAAAGCACATATAGACTCCAACGCAGTGGTAGTGGGAGATTTTAATACTCTTGTATCATTGATAGGTCACCCAAGCAAAAAATCAACAAAGAAATCCTAGAACTGAATGACTCCGTAAATCAAATGGACTTAATTGATGTCTACAGAATATTTCATCCAACACCACAATGTACATTCTTCTCAGCAGCCCATGGAACTTTCTCCAAGATAGATCATATCTTAAGACACAAAGCAAGCCTCAGCAAATATAAGAAAATAGAAATAACTCTCTGAATTCCATTTGATCACGAGGTGTTAAAACTAGAACTCAAAATAAAAACAGCAGTGATTATTTCTTGAGTTCCTTTTGCTAACCAACTCCTGGCACTCTCATGCCTTATTAATGTAATGTATGCCTATACCCAAGTTCAGTCCTGACAAGAGAAGAATTGTATGTGCTTACAGAAGGAAGTCTACATCAAGGACTCTACAATATGGAGAATGATCATGATAAAAATTTTTCCTCAACATTGTGTGAGAGGGCCAAAGAGCTGGGTGACTCCAGAGGCTTTACCTAGAGACCGTCCATTGACTCTGGGTATCCATGTTGAGCAACTCCTATGTCCTAAGGTATTGGGGAGTACTATAAAGTATATAAAGGGTTCACTTGAGTTTATTACCTGTTCTCAAGAAATATGCTCAGGGAAAAAAAACCCAATACATGTTTAGCAGTCAGAAAATTTTAAACAATAGAAATAAAAATTTAAATTTGGTACAAATAAATGTTGAGTTGTATTATAAGACTCATACTATCAAATGTATCTCTTAAAAATCATTTAAAACTTTCTGATGAAGGTGATACTTTGGCTAGGACTTAGAATGGACAAGAAGCACCTTGTGATAACATATCATAAACATGTACTTTTAAATGTAAATTTATATGCCTCATTTTTACTTCTACTCATTATTCAGAGATAATAGGAGTCATGTAATACTAAGACACATAAAAATAGAACATTTGAAGTAACAATAGACATAAATATTGGCAAGATAATGTCAAAACTAAAATATTTTATATTATTATTTAGTGAGAAATCTACAAAACAGGAGAAAAATTTGTAAGTTACAAGAGTTATAGAAAGTAATTGACAAAAAAAATCTACACCAACTTATTAGCTCTTCTATACCTACAGATAACCACTATGAGATGCAGTGAAAGGATATTTCTCATTCCAGAAAAGATGGAGTGGACATATTCATCATATTCCTCCCACTAATTATAGCTAAAAAGAAATATGTTACATCCAAACCAATCACAGGAAGTCTCTGAATGGTGGAGAGAAGGTAGACTTAATGGGGATTCTGAACTCAAGGAATAACTATAAATGGGGGTGCACACACATGCATATGTATGTATAGGTAGATAGATGATAAATAATAGATAGACAGATAGATAGATAGATGATAGCTAAGTGTTGAAGAAGCTGACAACCCAAAAATATCAGCAGAGCAGATAGAAAACAATAGCCCCAAGGAAAACCAGCTATCTCTAACCAAAGCAATAAGAAAGAAATCCAGCAAGATGGAACTTTTTAAAAATAACTAACCCAAGCCAGGACAATATCATGGAAAAATTCAAATATTAGTCAAAAGAAAGCAGGATTTGCTACATTAATAGCAGATAAAATAGCCTTCACAGCAAGTTAAAAAATAAACTAAAAGCCTATAGGATGCTGCAAAAATTTCCATGAGGTAAGATTATAGTAACAAAATTCTATGTTTGAAAAACAAATGGTCAATGTAATTGTAAACTTCAAGGAAGAGAAAAACAAAAAACAAAGCTAGCATTAGAAAGGAAATAATAAAGATTAGAGAGAAATAGATGAAATAGCAATTATAAAAACAGTAGAAAATATCAACAAAACTTACAGTTTTTTTTTGAAAAACTAAATAAAATTGACTAACTTTTAGGTAGAAAAAGCAGATCATTCAAATAATGAAAATTATTAATGAAACAGATGACATTACATTTGAACCTACAGAGGTACAAAGTATCACAAGAGACTCTGATCCCTCAAGTACCAACAAATTGGAGAACCTAGAAGACATGGTTAAATTCCTAGAAACATGCAATTTACCAATTTGGAATCATCAAAAATAAAAAACCTAAGCAGACAAACAACAGGTAAGGAGACTGAAACAGTGAACAAAAGACTGAAAAGAAAAGCCTAGAGCCAAATGGTTTCACTGGTAAATTCTAGCAAACACTTAAATATGAATTAATATCAGTCCTACTCAAACTTGTCCAAAAATTCAACAAATGGCATACTTGCAAATTTATTTTGCAAAGCCAGCATCACTCTGAAATCAAAACCAGAAAAGTACACTAAAGTAAAGACTATTGCGAGCCAATATCTCAGTGTACATCGATGTGAAAATCCTCAACAAAATACTAGCTAATGGAATTCAAGAACAAACTAGATGGATCAAGTGGAATTCATCTCTAGTATTCAAGGATAATTCAACACAGGCAAATCAACAAATACAAAGCACTACCTTAGCAGGATGAAATTTAGTGGTTCAGGACAATAGAAACTCATAGATCTGGAGGCCAGAAATCCAAAATCAAAATATAAAGGAATTGTGGATTTATTTGGTATAAAAAGACATTGTAGATGTACGGTAATTGACTATTTCAGGAGGAAATATTCCTGGATTATCCAGATAGATTCCAAATTCAACAGGTTGCTAATTTAGGAGAAAGCTAAGGAACAGTCTCAAGCAGAGGCCATGTGAAGAAAGGCCAAGATTGAAGTAAATCACCCCCAAGTCAATGGGCTATTACTGCTGGAAGAGGCCAGAAAAAATTCTCCCCTAGAGATGGAGAAAGTTCAGTATCCTGAAACAAATCATTAAGTAAGGGCTTATTTTCAACCAGCAAATATTGGTATGGCTCTGAAAATATTTCTGTCATTTGCTACCCAGTTAACTGGGGTCAGTGGTAAAATTATCAGTGTATACTCCTATCTACTAGATTAACCTGAGATCATGTAGAGAGAATGACTGAATTGTACATTTCATATATTCTAAATGTTAGTAGACTGTCAATTTTTATAACATTAAAAGTATGTAGTTTTTGCTAATAATTATATTTTTACATTTCATATAATATTTTCCTGAGCAATAATTGTGCAACTTCACTATGCCATGTTAATATTTATAAATTTGATAGTTTTAAGTAAAACATTAATGAGAAAATTTTCAGAATATGAAAACTGTAAAGCTTGGATAACACTGAAGGCAAATGATACCTAAAAGTTATATCATTCAAATCTCAAACCACTAACATTTAGATATTTTACCAGAAAGAAAGTATATTTAAGATCTGTGTTCCAATGGATAGAATTTACAATCATCAATGAAAAAAAAATCATTTAAAAAAATTAAAATAATTTTAGACTGAAAAATTATAAAAATATCTTTCAAGAAATATTGGGAAAGCAAACTAAACTCATCAGAAATTAAGCTGAAAATTTTAACAATATATTCTTATTTCTTAAAAGTAATCAAATACTCTTAAACATTTAACATTTATTCAGATTTCATGACAGAATATTAATACTTAGATATATATTTGACTTGTTGCCAAACATCCATGTATTTTCATGAGAAAATACAATCAAAAATCAAGAAAACCTATGATGATTCACATCCAATAAGCAAATGTTTAAATAATTCCTTTAAAATATAGAATTCACACCTTAGATAATTTCATCTTTGATCTCATGATATTGAAAGGAAGTATAACATATATATGCGTATATGTATATATACACACACATATGTATATGTGTGCATATATATGTTGCAAAAATGTTTGTGCTTTGAAAGTTTTCCATTGGAAAAATATACATGAAAATATTATTGGATTTTAGTGCAAATTATATCAGTAAAATTATAGGAAGAAAATCTATAGTGTGAGCCAGAATCTTGAGAAAGATACTGAAGATTTTATTTTGATACTTATTTTCCATATGAAGTCTTCTTCAACTGATGCAATAAAAAGGCAATTAGTTTAAATGTTTTCCACCATATGCCAAATAAATTTCACTGAGAATTAAATACCAAGAATTGAACAATGAACTATGGAAGTGAATTTGGACTTTTTGGTTGACCCCAGGATAAAGGATATGAGAGTTTGAAATTCTTATCAACTGTTGCAAATTTACTCTAATAGAAGGTAATGAGAAGATGGCAACTAGAGGGAGGAAGCAGAAAGCGTGGTTCCTCAAGTAAAATCCTGGAGAGACGCTGGAGATACACCCTGCAGGAAAAACCACCGAGAAGAGGCAAAACTCTGACACCTCCACTCCCCCAGCCTGTGCATAGCATCTCCCTCCACAGTAAATGGAGAAACCAGAGGGCTCCCTGCAGCCAGTCGCCAGCTCCTATCCTGCTTGGGAAAAGCAGACCACCACGTGAGCTAAGCGGCACGCAGTACTCCCACAAACGACCCTGGGCCAGATCAGCACAGCCTCCTGGACACACTGATCCCCACCCAGGGAAAAAAGAGAAAAAACAAAACTGAATAAAAAACAAGCAGCTGAATAAAAAAAAAGACATGTAGCAAAGAGGGCGGGGCGCCCTGAGCTCCAGAGAGTGGAGCCAGCTGGGGAAGGCAGGAGTGGTGCCACCTCCCCCAGTGGGCTTGGAGAGAGGAAGGCTTGTAACAGAGGCTGTCATGTGGAAAGCTCCACCAGAGAGTGGGCGAGAGCCACTCCCCATGCAAACTAGAAATTAAAAAAGACTGCAATTGCAACAGGCGGGTAGGTCTGTATACTGGAGATAATAAAAGGGGCATGCACCCAGGAGAACTCTCAATAAACAAAGCCTACAGGGCTAGGTGGATGTAAAGCTCATTCCTGAGATCTGTATAAATAAAGCCTGCAGACCAGCTGGCTGACAGTAGGAGGCAGGTGAGCCGCAGCCTCAGATAGACATTCACAAAGCTGTCTCCAGACAAAGACTCCTCCAAAAAGGAGAACTATAGGCCAATCTCCTTAATGAACTTTGATGCAAAAATCCTCAATAAAATAATGGCAAATCGAATCCAACAAGATATCAGAAAGATCTTTCATGACAACCTTGTTGGCTTCATCCCAGGGATGCAGGGGTGGTTCAACAAATGTAAATCAATAAATGTAATACAGCACATTAATAAAAGCAAAAACAAAAATGAATTGATCATCTCAATAGATGCAGAAAAAGCCTTTGATAAGATCCAACACCATTTCATGATAAAATCTAAGAAAACTAGGAATAGAAGGAAAGTACCTCAACATTATAAAAGCTGCATATGGCAAACCTACAGCCAGCATTATACTTAATGGTGAAAAACTGAAACCACTCCCTCTAAAATCAGGAATGAGACAAGGATGCCCACTATCTCCACTCCTATTCAACACAGTAATGGAATTCCTAGCCAGAGCAATTAGGCAAGAAGGAATAAAAAGAATACAAATAGGTAAAGAAACTGTCAAAATATCCCTATTTGCAGATGATATGATCCTATACCTTAAAGAACCAAAAAACTCTACTCAAAGGCTCCTAGACACCATCAACAGCTATAACAAAGTAGCAGGATATAAAATCAACATAGAAAAATCATTAGCATTTCTATACACTAATAATGAACAAACTGAGAAAGAGTATATGAAAACAATTCCACTTACAATAGAAATGACCCAAACATTGTATGCACATATGAATAAAAGAAAAAAATAAAGAAAATAATGAAAAAAGAATAATCATTTTAAATGCAATTACGAGAGTGATTTGGCTTTCACAAAATACATTGTAAGTAAAACTACTAGATTTCACAATAATTACATGAAAAGACAATGTTGTTTCTTGAAAAAAGTAAAATTTATACATTTATTATTTTTACTTTATGAAATATTGAAATTGATAAAAATTTTTCAATGTTCCGTAGATGAAAGCTAGACATAAAATTAAGAAAACTATTTAAATAAGACTTCTCATTAAATATCTTATTAAATTTCCTAATGGTTGATAATATAGACAGGAAGATGGAGAATAATGGAGGGGGTAAATATAAGTAAGATATATTGCAAGTACATATGTAAATGTCACAATGAACACCCCCCCCATAAAACTGGTATGTGATAATAAAAATGTAAAAATATACAGATATGTTTTAATAGCAACATTATAATAAATATAAGAAAAAATGTTTGCAATTTCTCTTAGTTACATAAATTGATAGAGGGGACTCAATGTTATTCCAGCAACATTTCTCAGAGAACATTGAAATAAACTGGGATGGGATTTATAAAGAAACTAATGCATCTGCTAATCTACCTGGGAAAGCATGGCAGAGGGTGGTGTCTAAAGATTTATGTCAGTTACAGAGTTCTTTCACATAGGCAAATAAGCCTCACAATCAAACACAATTTTCAGAGAGAAGAACAAAGCTTAATTAACCTATAAAACAGTGTAGATTTTCCAGAATTTAAAAAATACATCAAGTAAAAAATAGCTCTGACTTATCCCAATTTTGAAGAATAAACTAATTCATTCTTTGTCCCCCCTGGATAGTTGTTTATTAAGGTTACTGATATTAATATTATGAGTGTTAGTATTCTTTGGGTATTCTCTAAAATTTTGTAAGAAAATGTATTAGTTCACTTTCTCCTACAACAAAAAAGGAATATAGTTTGTATAACATCTCCTTTTTTTATAGTCCCAGCACATGAATGGATAGCACGTAAGGGAAGTCCATGTACCCCCAGTCCTACTCTGGCTTCTTTTTGCCCTCTTTTTGAAGTTAGACATGTAGAAACTGACATTATGAATGTGATAGAACTGTATACACTTTTATGACCTCTGTGAAGTGTGAAGACACATAGCTTCCTGTAACTGTTATATATGAAAGAATTACCACCTGCAAAACTCCCAAGAAACATCAGTGATTATAATTTACACAATTGGTGGCCCCAGAAGTTGTACAGTTTTCAGCTACATGACTACATGCAACAGTTTCATCATCACGTGTAACACAGGATTTATAAAATACAAAATACAGAGACCTTACTTCAAGGTGTTCATGAAAAGCTGTATTTAATATTTAAGGAGCCAAAAATTATTTTTTCATCTCATTGACTTTAGCTAACTCACTGCTATCCCTTCTCAAGTCTATCAGCAAAACATCTGTCAGTGTTAAAAGAGGACTTTTAAATAGTGTTTGTTGTTTGGTTTTTATTGTTTTGTTATGATTGGTTTGAAATGCAGTTGAAGTTTTCAGACCTTACAAAATACATGCACCTTGTAGTCAAGCAAAGAGTGAGTTGAGACACTGGCCTATTACCCTGACTGATCCTTTATAGGAGAATCTTATTTATATTCTGTTCCCGACTGCCATTGTTTTCTCCTGCATAGAAAAATTGATTTTATCCTGCTGCTTGAGTTTGTGCACCAGGGTAAGTGAAAAGCCAAAGTAAAATAAGCAAAACTTATAAATGGCCCAAGGCTGAAGAAAAGAGTCTTTTATTGGGTGCAGAGCTCACACCCCAACCCATAGTAACAGCTACTAACTTTTTTGAATGAATACTTTAGAATGTCCTCAGAGTCATGACTTCAGAGCCCCCAGGACCATGGAAGAACAAACTATGTAGCCTTACAATACTTTCTATTATAAGAATATTTAGATTCTGTAAATTACTGCACTTTTATACTGAATCCAACATTTACTTACTCCTGAAAATGATGTAAACGTCATGTGAAATAAAAAAGGACCTAGGGCTTTGGCAACTGAGATAACTTCAGGGACAATGACAGAGATGTTGAAAGAGAATATAAGTGACACTGCATATTTTGTGCCATACATTCTCATTTCCTGTCTCCTCATGAAATATTCAGTAAAAGGTCCATTTATCACAAATGCCTGGTAAATTTTCATGTTTTGGGAGTTGTAACAAAACACTATACATGTTTTCACTAAATAAGAGCCCAGGGAGTACTCAGGGGACTGTGATCTATGGAGTAAATTGTAGGTAATCAATTGGAACCTGTCGTTTTCCCCCTTTTACCATCTGTTCATGTTCCTAGTATCCTTTCAAAAATTCTTAGACAAAATGCCAGAAACCAAAAGAAGTACCTTTCATTATCGTCCACACCCATTATCAGAATGGCATTTTTGCATCCACTCCATTTTCTACCATGTGCAGTTTCTTCTTTCTGCCTTCTAAGAATCACTCCCTTTCCTACTGTGCAGTCCTAGATAAAGTGTTCACTGGTGATTTTATTTATAAAAATACTGCATCACAATACTGAAGTGCGAAAGCTTAGATTTACAATTATTCTCCTTTTAATCTGCATACCATTTTCACTCAGTCAACTTCAGGGAACCCATTTATAAATTGGGGATAACAATATCCCCCTCAGAATTATTGCAAAAAGTTAAGAAAAAAGTAAGGTGTTGTTGCCTAGGTGTATTTGTGTTTGTACACTAAGCATCAAAGAGCTACTAGCTTCAATGATAGGTATATTAATCATATGATCAATTAATTGTATGATTAAAATCATATAATTATATTATTATATTAATTAATTATCTCAATTAATCATATTAATTATATGATTAATTATGAACAGTAGTAATGATGGTAAGACGTGCATATCACAATATATGAAATTGTAAACATGGTGTTTTTTTTTAATGTTAACTTCAAATACTAAAATTCTATAAGATTTCAAGAATGTGGCTTAGGGTAGGATAGCAAGTGACTTGGAACAGATAGATGAGGAAACCTGTATTTCTAATTACAGCAAGTGATGCTTTTTTTCTCCCTCCAATGCTGAGGAGAGATAAACAAACAGCAGCAAGATTGATTCCAAAAACATGTGAGGTTGGATTTACCTCTGGCAAAATCATGAGGACAATAACCTGTTTTGTACAGACATTTTTATTCCTTCTGTTAAAGAATAATCACATTTGCAAAGATTGAATGCTATTTTGCTATTTTAAATTATAGGAAAATTCCTCTTTCTTTGAGTTTGTTTTTCTCACTTGTTTAATGAAAAATGATGACATGTAATCATTAATAGTTATTTCTCTTAATGTTTTTAAGGGAGGAACCAATTCTGACTGTGTAAATGTGTTGCTATTTTGTGTGTTTCTGATCATGGAAAATTAAGGCCAGTAAAATTTAATACAATATTTTTTAAGTTAAAAGGATATGGGTTTTTTTTTTTTGTCTTTTGAGAGACAGAATAGGAAATGCTGTTGTAAATTACACCATGTTTAAAGTTTGCTGAGTCCTACAATGCAGTGAGTTACTGTGCATTTTTGTCTCCCAACACTCACCATTGGGCTAACATTATGTGTTCCCAAACACATAGGTCTTAGGTTAAATAGTTTCTTAAATTTTTAACAATGGATTACTTCTATTGTATTATTCTGTTAATCTTTCCTCTTAAGACTTGGGTTTTTGTACCAGATTATTTATAAAGTATCAAATTAAGCATGCAAACAAAAATTATTTATCATTAAATAATGTATAGAAGAGAGGTACATAATAGAAGAGAGGTTTCACAATTTATTTTCAACTGATCTCCCATGTCCAATACAGAGGAATGAACGAAATACAAATTCCATCTCTTGTGTGTTTTCCTTCCTGCTGCTTTGCTTCTCCTTCCTTACAATCCCAAACTGTGGGATTTGTGATAGCTATGTGCCAAATTACCTCTCACTCTCACCTTTTTGTCCCTGCCCTTATTTTTTAAAATGGCCTGAAAATGGTCTCCTGCCTACCAAATTTTTCTAGGTTATTTATCAGAAATGAAGGGATCAAATTTTGACATAAGAAAACTTAATCAAACATAAAACAGCTTGTTTTGCAAATTCAATGTACTATTCTCTGTACTTTTTTAATAGAATAGAATTAAAAAGACCCGGCCTGTGTTTGAACAACAAATCCCAATAGTTCAGCCTTGATTGAATAGCAACAGAAAAAAATTAGGCCTCAGAAATTTATTAAATATAGCATATTTATCCCATAGACTCAAAAAAATTGTTGTTTAACCAAATTATAAACTATATTTTACTTTATCTCTCTTATGATAATTTTGTAAATTATTTAATGTCTAGATTTTTACTTGTTTTCATTTTGTTTCTCTCACACCCATAAATCTTAAATATCAGAGATTTTTTAAAACATGTTACTCCTGTATACTTATTACTTAGAATTTTTAATGAATAGATCATGTACACACATACTTCTGGAATATTCCAGAGCTAGACTCTTAGATAAGGCTCATCCTTCTTCAAAGTTTAAAATCATACAGGGCATATTCTCTCCATGTTACAAATCTCCCATGCTCATTAAGTTAGAAATTAAGAATACTTCTAAATTATCCATAGGCTAAAGAACAATTTATTATATGCAGCACATTAGCAAATATTCAGACAGAAAATTTACTTTCCATAAATTCTAATAATGAAGTTTTTAAATTAATTGTGCTTTCTGTGCTTATTGTGATGGATGCTTACATTATTAGTTTTCAGAAACAGTTAAGAAGATAAAATATTAAAAATGAATTCAAAATTAATGAAATAGTAAATAAATATATCCTAGACAAGTTAACCAAACCATGAATAAACTCAATGAAAAATTTCTAAAATCAATAAAGTTCTGGGGATAGGTCAAGATAAAGGAGAACAGAAATAATTGCCCCAGACGTGATAAATATATATAATTAATAATTTCAGAGTTACCAACAAAGAACATATTAAGGAAGATATGACAGTGAATTTAAAAATCCATATTAGAAAATAATCCTTAGGAAAATTTTTTCCAAGCCATCCAAAACATGGATAGAAATCTAAATTATCATAAAACTGTTAAATTAAATTAACATAAAATAGTCCCATAAAGATAACTCCATGTCACAGGAATCACCAGTGACTTTGCCAAATATTTAAAGAAAGAATAATACCAACTATTCACCAAATTATTCTGAACATATCTTGACAGAAATGATATGAATGGACTATTAAAGCCAATCTCATTCATGATTACAGCTATAGACCCCTGTGAAATTGACATAGTTCAAGATATAATTATAATTATATCTTAAGTATAATCAATGAAAAAATAACATTAAAAATCAAACTAAATGTTTTTAATTCAATAAAGGAGGCCATGCACAAAGCAAGGGAAATGTCATGCTTTGTTAGGGAAAAAGCTTCCTCTCTGAATCCAAATCCAGGGAGCCTTTGCTCCCTGTTTATCACTGAAGTGCTAATCCATCCAATAAGGCAAGAAACAAATAAACAAAGCTCCCATTGTCCAGAGTATATATTTCTGCATGTAAAAGGTCAACAGAATGTACAGAAAAAATTACAGGTTTAACAAAAATAATAAAACTTAAATACTATTGATGAAGAGAAGGTGAAATTTGAAACTAGATAACATAACTTGAATTTTATAAATTTTAACAGTTTTTGATGAGGTCATTGGTATTTCTACATATGAGAACAGGTAAACAGCAACAAACAATTTAACTTTTTCCTCTCCTATTAATACTTTTCTTGCCTAATTGCTCTGGCCAGGACTCCCAGTACTATGTTGAATTAAAGTGGAGATAGTAGGCACCCTTACTTTCCTCTTGATATTAAAGAAAAACTTCCAACTTGTCACCATGAGTATGACATCATCCGTGAGTTTGGTATTCATGGCTTTACAGGTCATCATGTGTTGAAATATAGCCCTTCAACATCTCACATGTTGAGAGTTTTCTTCAGAAAAGTGTATGAATGGAAGCCCTTCCAAATGGATACTTCCTTCTTTCTACCTTTCTGAGTCTTCCTGTGTGTGGTGTGATGCACAGGGCATTTTAGTTACAAATGGGAGGGTCTAGGAGGAGCAGAAGCAGTCCGTCTGCTAAACCTGAGATCTCACCAGCTCTGCCTTGTCTTAGGCAGGAAACCCTCACATAGACTTCCCCCATGCACTGAAGTGAACGACACATCCACACCTTCCTGAGCACCTCAGCTGCCCTCAGGTAAGAGTTGAGACTTGCAATTTCTACATCATCCCCTCAAAGGTTAGTCACACAGATGGACAAAGGCCAGAAGTACAGACTCCATGCTGACAAAGTCAAGACAGAGAGTTTACTATATGAGGGGACTGTTGTAGCAGCTGGGCTCTCCATTTGGAAAGAAATGAAGACCCAAGTGCCAGGAGGAAAGAGTCAATATGGCGAGACACACAAGTATGGCCAAAACAATAATGTTCCCTTGTTTAATAGTCAGCAGAATTATTTTATGAATAATCAGAATCACCAAGTAAATGCAGCACCAAGTCCATAAATAGACATATATATATATATATAAAATCAATAAATAGTATTGAAAATAAGAATCTCAATCAGTGGTAAGTGATCAAAAATTTTTTTGAATAACCAACCAAAATAACAATGTTTGGATGATTGCTTCATATCTTAAAATGATTTGGAATTGAATAAGAGAATATAATGTCAATAAATGCAAATCATGAATGAATTAGCAGAAAAGGTTACATAGTCTCAAAGTAGAGTGTCACAAGAGAAAAAATAGATAACACACACACACCCCTACCTTGACAATCAGAAAGTACCATGTGAAATTAAAGGTCAATTCAAATAGGAAAATATCTGTAAATTGTATACCAATAATTAAAGTTATGAATATTTCAGACCTGTTGACATTTTTTAAATTTCAAAAATTTTTAAATATTCAAATTGTATATATATAAAACTTATGTTTTTCTCCTGTTCAATGATGCAGTTCAGAAAATTTCTAGTTTCCCTCAGTTTTTCCTTTTTTTTGGCGGTACTGGGGTTTGAACACAGGGCCTGACGCTAGCTAGGTAAGCACTCTACCACTTGAGCCCCTCTGCCGCTCCGGTTGTTCCTCTTTCCATTTAAAAGAGTTCCTGGGATGTGTAACATTCCAAAGCAACTAGTCTGAGATATCTAATTTACTCTACATTTGATCTTGCATAATTGTTTTAAACACAGAAATTGTCTTAAAATTAGAGTTCATAGGTTTAATAGTTACACCAAAGACTATATGTGGCTATATCTTTGTTTGGTTTTACAGCACTGGGGCTTGAACTCAGCCTTCACCTTGAGCCACTCCACAAGCTCTATTTTTGTGAAGGGTTTTACGAGATAGAGTTTTGCAGAACTATTTGCCCAGGCTGACTTCAAACCATGATCCTACAGATCATTGCCTCCTGAGTAGCTAGGATTACAGGCATGAGCCACCTGTGCCTGGCTTGCGGCTACATCTTTAAATGAGCATAATAACTTCAGAAAAATGCAAGTGGAGGACCCAAAAAAAAAATCACATATTAATTGAGGCAACAGCCATCAGAAAACTGAAAGGAATAAGAATTTGTGAAAACAAGTTAATGGTATACTCTAATCACTGGTCTCCAACATGTCATAAACCCTCCTCTGCCAAAGGACATGTTTGCTGTGAACTGAGTTAAAATATCTCACAGACTTTGATTACTATGGTTTCTGAAAGAAGCACTTACAACATTAGATTTTGTATTGTGGCATGCTCATTACAGGGACTTCAGGCAGCAGGACAAAGCCTCAAGTTTTCTAACTACTTTCAGTCCTATGTCACATGAACATAATGGGTATTAAATGACATCACATTTAATTAAATGAAAAAGTATTCTGTATAGGTAAAATGTAGTCTAAAATCATAGGTTAAATCATAAAAAAATCATTGCTAAGTCTGAGAACCTGAACAGAACAAAGGCTAACTGTGGTGTGGAAACACTACAGGTTTTCACAATTGTAACGTGAAACAAGTGAGGACAAAAATCGCACAGGCACAAAGTTGAGAGTTTTGGGGAAAAGTGGAGAACTAACACCCGTGACAGCTGTTGCTTCATGAGCAGTGCACCTGTTCTGAGATTTGTTTCTGTTCTAGCAACATTGCTGCTGTCAATCCTGTGACTCTGTTATTGTACCATGACTTGATCAATGACACTGCAGCTATGTAACTGACTGCACATCAGACAGCATAGAGATATTTTATTAATCTCCTCCTGGTAAGTATAAAAGACAGAAAACTCCCCTAAGGATTCCCATTTGCTCTCCTCTGCAGAGATCAGAGACAAATAGTTCCTTCCTGTGTTATTCTTGTCCTATGCAAAGAGGGTTTGTACAAGAAAGCCCCTCATGTAAACAGTATTGAACAATTGTTCTAAAGGATTAAAGTACCTCTAATGGTTGGACCCCAGGAGTACGTCTTCTTGCAAGCTGCAGTGTCGAAACTAGGCTTAGGCTTCTCAAAGTGGTGCTCAGCACCCAAAATGAAATAGAAATACATAAATAGCTAAGACAATCATGAAATCAGGCTTTGCTTCAACGCTTTCATATAAATATCAAATAATGGTGGACTTAATATATTAGGATACAATGTACATGTATATATAAGTGTAAAAAATGTATCAACTGAAATTATATGTTTTTTAGGTTCCAAGGGCATATCAGGCTAGGTAAATGTGTTCTAAAAATAGAGAAAAACAAAGGAAAGTAGAATCAAAATGTACATACCAGGATATTTATCATGTTATTATCCATGGCATTAGGATTTTTCCTGCTTCATCACAAAGTTGTTCAGTGTCATTTCTTCTTCCCCAAAAAGGACACTTAGTCTGACTGTCATAATAATCTCCTTGGATCCATGAATCATTAACAGCTTAATCCAGCAATGCACTGCTTTTATTTCCAGGCCAAGGTTGGTAAAGAAGACAAATGTCTGAATATTGGACTGTGACCCACTGGGCAGCTTTCTAATGCTTTGACAATATTCTAAAGATTATAAATAAATCTAAAGATTACAAATAAATCACTGCCCAAAATGGCACCTTCTGTCCATCTGCTCTACCCTCTGGAGTAGACCAAATACAGAATGCACTACAATTATTACTAAGGTACTATTTGTCCTATCACAAGAAGAGACATTCAGTTAACCTTTTAAGTTGGCCATGGGGAAGGGGTGCAAAAGAGAGTTCACATGAATTCTCTAAAGAAAAGCACTTTCAGAATCCACTGAATGCAGATTTCAACTCACTTAGTGCTGCCTAACCCAAACTGGAAAATATATTAAGAGGAAAATTGCTAGTAGCCAGTAATCCTTGGCACCATTTGAAGAGACACGATGTTCCATAAACATGGGCATCATAAGCCAGCCCATCTGAAAACGGTTTCCGTTTAAAATGCCATTGGAAATGCAACCTATGAATTAAAGAAAAAGCAAGAAGATGTGAGTTCAACAAAGCTTTGGAGATTTTTCCTACCCCAGGATTCTGAGATCCGATAATATACCAATTTGCATTGTGACCGGTAAAAGAAATTGCCTTAGAAATGAGTGTAACACAAACTTTCTAATTGCTACCTCAAGCTAATTCACAAGATTATTAAGTCTCAAAGTGAAAATATTGGGAATGTCAGTTATCCAACTGGGTCTTAAGCATTATATATGATCGGTGAGTTTTATCATGTGATTCCAAGGCAATGAATTACTTGTGAGCCTTGTGTCCCTACTGTTAGCATCACAGGTTTGCATGTCCTAAACTATGTGTGTCTTCCTTTTCTTCTTCACAGTAGCACTCAAAATTGGATGAGACATTATGTTCTGTGTCCTACAAGTTTCCCTATGTAACCTGTCAAGACCACTAACCTTACAGATTTCCATCAGAATGTCAGCATGTATTTTTAGATTTCTAACAGGCATTCAGCTAGGAATTTTACACTCTTGTACTTTTTATTATTTAGTAATAATATCAGTAAAAAGTCACAAAAAATTAAGAAGCTTTTTTTTTCACATTTTTCACATTTCACAAATGTGAAAAAGGCTGAAAAGGAAGGCCAGTTTTTTATTCAAGAAAGGTCTTTTTCTTCACTCAGTTCCACAAACTGTAGGAATGATATCATTATTTTACCTGATATTTTTACTGGCCTTTTGCTGTGTGTGTTTTTTTTTAAATCTGCTCACCTATCTTATAATAGGGCTTTGATGGCAACATGGTCAGTTTCATTGTGGTTGGGCCCATAGAGCCATGTTTCCTCCAGATGTAAAATGAAAATATAGTGAAGACAAAACTTTCCACAGGGTTCCTCCAACCATTGAGGTTGCTGCTCAATGGTTTGCTGAATATTTCAAAAGCAGTTGTTCTCACTTGGTTTTATTCTTTGTGCTTGTATGATTACAATAATCTCTTTATTTATCCCTTCACACTTCTTATGCAAAGTCAAGAGAAATAGAAAGATCATAATATCCCTATTGCAACCTCTACAGCTGAACTTTTATTTCTGTTGCAAGTGACTCTATCATGAGCATGTCAGCTGCACGACCTTGCTTGTCGTTTTCCTTGTCCTCCAATATTAATTAATTTGCACTTTGCAACTGGCTCCTGCTGCCTAGAATCCCAGGAGTTAATCACGTCACGAGGGAACTTGTGTTAGCTTAGAGACTTTATATTACAGCACTAATTGTACAATTAGTTGAAGGTTAGGTGGGTACAGGAGACTCATGCAACCTCTTGCAGAAGAGAGAGCATAAATCCTAGCTGGGCCATGACTTCTCACTAGGAGCTGCACATGGAGGGCGTTAGACCCTGTAAATTGCAATGAAAATTTAACTGGGACTGCATTTCTGTATCTACAATCTCTGAATATAGTAAGCAAGGAATTGTTAAGGAGGAATACTTGCTAAGCATTCAGGTATGGAAATAATAAAATATAAAATTTAGTGAAAAACTAGGGGAGGACACAATCTACAGTCTTGAATTATTGTATGCCATTGTAGTAGTAGGATCAGGTATGATGGATGTTTCTCCCATGTTTATATATAAATATAGATAGATAGATAGATAGATGACATTATAGATATACATAGATAGATTCAGAAGGCCCTTGAGTCCACAGAGTATATCTCTATCTATTTATCTATCTACCATCTATCTATCTATATTTAACAAGTATATATTTAGTAAATATATATGCATATGAAGTTATTACATTTCACATAAAATAAATTTACCTAAGTTATGGTACAGAATTCCAAATTCAAGTTAATTTTTAAGGTGATATACAAGAGTTCTAGGATTTTCTGATATTTGCTGTGGTTCTGTCAAATATATATAGTTGAATGAGCACAGCTTTTCATAACCCTCTAATATAGTTATAGTTCAGTAAAATGAAATTCAATGCATTGCAGTTAATCTGTTATTTACCCTCAAACATCACCAGCCTGTCCAGAAAGAGTTCATTATGAACATGTATAGGTATGGATATAAGAAACATAGAGCAACAACTGTTAGCAAAGGCAACACTAGCAAGAGCAAAATGCAATTTCACTTTCTAAACACCTGGTACAAATACACCCATGTTTGGGAGATACTTTGTATAGGTTACTGTTATGTTTTTTTTAATGAAGAAAAGCTATTCTGCATAGTTAATTGATTTTAATAGGGTATTTATGAGGAAAACATTGGGCTGGAGAAGGGTTGTGATGGACCTGAGGATTGCATGCAGGAAGAGAAGATGCAACTTGACTGGTAATGTGCAGAAATAATTCTCTAGGGAAGAGAAAAATGCTTGATGGATGTATTCATTGCTTGTGTAGCATCAGTTGTAAAGTAACTATTTAGTGCCCACAGATAATGTTCATATCTTGCCCCAAAACACTGTGTGTGTTTGAATATGTCTTTCTCCTGGAATTTGGGGAGGTGAAGCTAGAGAGAAGGATAAGGTACCAATTCATAACATGCTAAAATTAGGCATCCTATCTAAGACTGTTAAAGGTGCAGAACACCAGAACTGAGGTGGGAGCTCATCTTATTACCAGTACCAAAAAAAGGAAGGAAATACAAGTTGAGGAATAATGGTTAATTAGCAGGCTCAAGCCTGGCTGTGTTCAGACGTGAGTCTACTGTTCACAGCTCTTTGAGACCTAAGAAACATGCTTCGGTTCCCTTGTGATATTTAGCTAAACACATAGTTTCACTGATAATTCTGATTTCATTCATAATTCATCACAAATTTATTAAATTCTTTCATCATTTTCTGCTCAGAACACAGAGTGTTAAGGAAAATATCCCTTTGTCCATTATGAGAAATATTAGCAAAAACAACTAGAAAAATCTGCAGAAAATTTTAGAAAACTAGTAGAAAAGAAATTTAAGTTTAAAAGCAAAACTACAAAAAGGTCTAGAGGAAATGTAAAAAGTTAAAATAAACATAGCAGAAATAAGGATTTTTTTTAAAAAATAAGCATGACAAAGCTAGATATAAATAAAAACAAAGCCACAGATGAAATTTAAGTAAATAAAAGTGAGCAAAAAAGAGGACACAAATATAATTATCCATCTAATATCTAGGGTTGGATATCCTGGTCTAGTAAAGAAGAAGTATTTGAAGAGGTAACATTAGGCTGGGCATGATAGAGCTACTGAGGAGGCAGAAGCAGGAGGATCACAAGTTCAAAGCCAGCCTGGTCAAAAACAGTGAGACCTTGTCGCAGAAGCAAATACAAAAAAAAAATGCTGGGTGTGCATGGGAGGGGGTCCAGAGATAGAGCAGTTGCCTATCATGTGTGAAGCCCTGAGTTCAGTCTCCAGTATAAAAGAGCTAATGTTAAAGAATTTTCCAAAACTAATGGAAGACACCAATCCACATATACTCACTGAGCCTAAGATAGGAGGGATTTAAAACCAGCCACACCTCTACACTTGACATTAAAACTTCAATACAGAGCCAAGTGCCAGTGGCTCACATCTGTAATCCTAGATACTCAGGAGGCAGAGATCAAGAAAATCACAGTTCAAGGCCAGCCTGGGCATTAAAAGAAAACCCCTATCTGGAAAATACCCAGCACACAAAAAGGCTTGCTGCATGGTTCAGGTGGTAAAGTACCTATATAGCAAGGTTGAGGCCCTGAGTTCAAACCCCAGTACCACAAAATAAATAAACAAACTTCAATAATCAGGGAATTTTGAAAGCATGCAAAAAAGCAACTGAAAATATTGCCAGCTGAATTGCTGTCTGTGACAAATTAATCCAGTAAGCAATGACATAATATCTTTTAATTTAAAATAAATTGAAATGCTGTAAGAGAACAGAATCTGGTACAGGATATGCTGAGGCCTCAAACTGATGAACTGAATTTGTCCTGATGGTGGAATTGCTGATGTGTCAGTAGTCATCATTCAGTATAACACAGTGACAGACTCTGATACATATATTAAATTTATGACAACAACCAAGAAACAAAAAAAAATCTTTCTTTGTGGGTTAAAAAGAGTACTTTGAAAACTACATACACCATAATTAGTGCACTCAAATTTTAGGAGTCCTTTCAATTAGTTCACTAGGGTTGTCACAACACAGCCCTACACACAGGCTCAGTCCTAAACAGCAAAATGTTTTCTCCCACAGTTGTGGAGACCGGAAGTCCAAGATCAAGTCTGGCTTCCCAAGGCTTCTCTCTGGCTTGCCTGTGACCATCTTCTTCCTGAGTTCTCACATTGTCATGCTTCTCTGCCCTAATCTCTTCTTATACAACCACCAGTCAGATTGGAACAATGTCATTTTAGCTTAACCATTTCTTTAAAGGTCTTTTCTCTAAATAAAGCACATCTTGAGGTTCTGAGGGTTTGGGTTCGAGAATACAAAATTTAGTAGGAGACCATTCAGCCTGTATCACCTTCCAAAACAGTATTGTCAAAAACAGAGACAATCTATACCTCTTCTAGTTTGAGAGAGAGAGAGAGAGAGAGAGAGAGAAGAAAGAGAAAGAAAGAAAGAATGATAGGAGCTGATCATGGTGGCTCACTGTGTAATCACAGCTACTCTGGAAGCAAAGATCAGGAGGATTGCAGATCAAGGGCAGCTCAGATAAGAAGTAAGCAAAAACCATCTCAACCAACAAGCTGAGCACAGTGGTCTGTGCCTAAGGTCCCAACTATGCAGGAGGTAGTGGGGAGAGGATCAGTCTGAGGCTGGTCCCAGGCGAAAAGGCAAGAAAATAATCAAATCAAAAAATGAGTGGGGTCAAGGGCTTCCTTGAGGTCAAACTCCAGTACCAAGGGAAAGGAAGGGAGAGGAGGGGAGGGAGAGGAAGAGAGGGAGAGGAGAGGAGGGAAGGAGAGGAAAGGGGAATAAAAAGGGAAAGAGGATAGGAAAGGAGAAAGAGGAAAGGAAAAACATGAAATAAACTAACAGGAAACATCCTGCCCATCCTAGAATGGACCACAGAGAAGATACACTGATAAAAGGAGGAAGAAGAAGAGCACAAAGAAACACAGAGTTTTGAACTATGTTAGATGTGTTTAGCACGATGAATCACATGCTCTGTCTTCTGATACTTTACATAATAAATATTGAAACAGCAAATATCTTTTTGAGAAAAGTATTAAAAATGTAGAAAAATTATCTTCTTAAAGCATGGCAAGAAAATTGCCAATAGAGAAAGCTGAAATTTCGCTGAGAATAATTATTCACCCCACTTTCACACAAAAATTAAAATTGTAAAACCTGAGAAAAGCAAAAGAGGATGCATAAAGAGATAATGATTGCAGATGACAACCATACTCAGTAAAGTTATGAGAACAATGGCACCCTACGGGGTTGGCAATTGAAGATTCTAGAACCACCCAATGGGAAGTTGCCCTGTGACTTTCTGCATAGCATGTGGTGTCATCTTTCTTTTGTTATGTCTTCAGGGAGGAAGGAAGATAAGTCTGTGTTAAGGCTTATTCCTAACAAGGCACATTCCTAGTGAATAATACAATGAATGCTCTGCTACTGTAACATACCAGCCCCAAGACCAAAGGCAAAATCTGTTGCTACCTACAGAAATCTGAACATGAGAGCCGAGCACGGTGGCTCACACCTATTCTCCCAGCTCCTCAGAAGACAAAGATTGGACCATCCATGGTTCAAAACCAGACCTGGCAAAAAGTTAGCAAGACTCCATCTCAAAACAAACCAGCCATGGTAGAGCATTTCTGTGGTCCCAGCTCTGTGGGAGACCATAAGGTAGGAGGATTGCAGTCCAGGCCAGGCCTGGGCAAAAAACCCTACCTGAAAAATAACTAAAGCATAAAAGGGCTGGGGGAATATTCCAAGTGGTAGGGCACTACTGAACAAGTATGCCCCCCCCCCAAAAAATACATAAACCTGGGAACATACAAGGGGAGAGGTAGTTAGGCAGGGCAGATTGTAAACAAACCCATGTACACAGCCCAGTCCACAGTATGGTGGGAAATGACAAAGACAAGTGCACCTTTTCAGTGCCTACTCCCTGCCTTCAGAGCAGACCACCCACTAGTAAAGTGCGATCTACTGAACATCACTGATTTTCCTTAATAAAGTCAGTTTGATCAAATGTGTTAAATATAGAAGATTATTGTTATAATATGGAATAACAAATGAAAACACCCCATATTAATTCATAATCACCAATGTTTTGGTCTTTAAACAGTTAGGCCTAAAAATTAGGCCTTTACTCAACAAGTTAAAAAGCATTAATTATCACAGCATTCTTACCTAACTACTCAGAGCAGCAGAGATAATTCTTGCCTCATATTGGACACATTACACTACTGTGTCTGTGTGTCTGTCTGTGTGTGTATTTGTATGCGTCTCTGTGTGTGTGTTGAGAATTACAAGGCAAAAGAAGATAAGAATTTAATTGACTGATAAGAAAACTCAGAGGATACATTATCATATTAATTGAATTACCTTTAAGGTTATGTTATGTTTTAGAATAAAAGTTCACTTTTTTCTTTTCCCATGGTATCCCAAAATACTCATCTGAGATGATTGTGAAAAATCTCAAGAAAATCCAGTGTAGTTAAAAAAAAAAAAGCACAGATATTGAAATGTTTGCATCCTCTGATGAATGGCCTATGTTTAAATGTAGGAGTAAAAGTATAAACTTTAAATAACCAGCCCAATGAATTTTTATATATTTATATATAAATCTAATCACAACCCAGAGAAGTGAAGACACTATCACCAGTGGAAGTTTTCTCATGCCCTTCTCCATCCATCTCTTCCCCTTTTCACACAGAAACATTGTTCTGACTTCTCATCAAAAGGTTTGGTTTTGTCTGTTCAAAAACTTTTGTAAATAAAATGATATATTATGTATTCTTTTATGCCTGGCTTCTTGTCCCTACCACAAAATTTTCAGCATTTCTCCATGGTGTGCTCTGTATTGGAGGCTGTTCTTTTGGTGTTTGTTTCTAGTTATTACTCCATGGTGTGAATAAACCATAATTGGGTTCCTCCTTATCCAGCTGGCTACATTTAAATTCTTTCCAGACTCAGTTTTGTTTAATTTGGTCTTTTGAATATAAAGATACTTTGAGCATGCTGTGAATTGTTTTTATTTCTTTTGGGTAAATACCTATAAATAAAATACCTGAGTTCAACAAATATGTCAGTTTACTTTTATGAGACGTTTTCCAGCAAAATTGTGCCATTTTACAATTCAGATAGCAATATATTTGTAAGTTTCAGTGTTCTACATTCTTGCCACTATTTAATTTTAGCATTTTCAAGCATTTTAAGTTTACTCAATACTGCATGTATGGTACTCTTTCATTCTTTTGAATTTTTAGTTTTCTGGTGATTAATGACGTTGATAAATCTGCCTTATGAGAAAATCAACACTTTTCGCTAAAAGAATGAACAAATGGGACTTCATAACATTAAAAAGCTTCTGCACAACAAAAGAAATGGTCTCTAAACTGAAGAGCACCCACAGAATGGGAGAAAATATTTGCCAGCTACACATCAGACAAAGGACTGATAACCAGAATATACAGGGAACTTAAGAAACTAAACTCTCCAAAAATCAATGAACCAATAAAGAAATGGGCAAGTGAACTAAACAGAACTTTACCAAAAGAAGAAATTCAAGTGGCCAAAAAAATGCATGAAAAAATACTCACCATCTCTAACCATAAAAAAAATGAAAATCAAAAACACACTAAGATTCCACCCCACCCCTGTTAGAATAGCCATCATCAAAAACACCACCAACAGGTGTTGGTGAGGATGTGGAGAAAAAGAACCCTCATACACTCCTGGTGGGAATGAAAGCTTGTGCAACCACTCTGGAAAAAAAATTTGGAGGCTTCTTAAAAATATAAACATAGATCTGCCATATGTATGATCCAGCAATCCCACTCCTAGGGATATACCCAAAGGAATGTGACTCAGGTTACTTCAGAGGCACCTGCACATCCATGTTTATTGCAGCACTATTCACAATAGCCAAGTTATGGAAACAGCCAAGATGCCCCACCACTAACAAATGGATCAAGAAAATGTGGTATGTATACACAGTGGAATTTTATGCAGCTATGAAGAAGAATGAAATTTTATCATTCACAAGTAAATGGATGGAACTGGAGAACATCATTCTGAGTTAGGTTAGCCAGGCTCAGAAAACCAAAAATCGTATGATCTCCCTCATATGCGGACTTTAGATCTAGGACAAATACAGCAATGTTGTTGGACTTGGATCACATGACAGGGAGAGAGCACATATGGGAGGTATGGGGAGAGGTAAAAAACCCAAAACATGAAAGTGTTTGATGTCCCCACTCCAGAGGAACTAATACAGAAACCTTTAAATGACAGAGGTCAATATGGGAAGGGGATCAGGAACCAGTGTAAAGATCAGTTAGAGATGAATCACCTTGGGTTGTAACACATTTGTACATGGAAGCAATGCTAGGAATCTCTCTGTATAGCTATCCTTATCTCAACTAGCAAAAATTCTATGTCTTTCCTATTATGCTTATGTCTTCTCTTCAACAAAATTAGACACAAGAGCAGAACAGATTCTGCCTGGAACAGAGGAGGGGTAGGGGGAGAGGGCAGGAGTGGAGGGCAGAGGGGGAGAAATGACCCAAACAATGTACACACATGTGAATAAATGAATAAAAATAAGAATTTTCTGTAGTTGTATATTTTTGGATATCTTATTATATTCATGAATAGAACAATTTCTTTATAGATTATGAATAGATCCATAATATATAAAATATATATATGAATACTATCACTAGCAATTTTATTAATATTAGATTTTTGTCAATTTTATCTATTTGTATAAGGTGTCATGAATATTCAAATCTGAGTCATTTGTTGATATATGTTTTGATTTTCTTATATATTGTGGGACAAAAAGAGAAAATGCCAACTGTGATTTCATTTTTATTTACAGTTTCTATGGATAAGCAGAAATATTCAATTATAATAAAGTTAAACTCAACATTCTCATTTTGTATGTCCCATGCTCTTATTCTGTTGTTTATTTAAAAAATTTGCTGTACTAAAAATTGTGATAATAATTCCCAGTGCTTTCTTTTAGAAGGTTTATAGATTTGTGGACTGCAGTGCTGGTTCTTCCTGTGTGTGAACATGGTATAGCTCTTCAATTTTTAAGGTCTCTTAATTTTTCCTTTACTGTTATTTTTAATTTTTTAGTATAACGTGCTTTCACTTCAGTCTTAATTACTTATCTTTGTGGTTGGGGCCAAAGCTTATATTTTCTAGATAAAAAATTCCTCTTATTTCAGCATAATTTATTGTAAGGATTTAATACTAGATATTGAAATGTTTTGGAGTCCTTTATATAAATCACATGACTAAATTAGTCTGTATATATTTTTGGAATATTTGTTCCCACATTGCCCTAATTTTCTAAGTCTGTAAAATTGACATATTCTATTAATTACTATAAATATATGATAGTCATAAAATAGTGGAAATTCTCCCATCCTATTATTTTTACTTAAGATTCTCTTGGTATTTTTAGTTGTCTTGAATTTCCCTATAAATGTTAAACTCAGCTTATCTTTTATTTTTTTCCTTTCCATATTTCAATTGAAAAAGTTGAGGACTTATTTTTACCTCTGTGGATGTTTTAATTGTCATGCCACCTTACTTTTAGTGGTAACAATTACATTTATAATATATCACTTTAATTTACCTCAGGTGACTTCACATGCTGCACATTTAAATAGTGCACTTCTAGTTCCTCATTCTTGTATTTCTGCATTGTTTTCAGACATTTTAACCCAGATATGTTATAAGCACCCTGCTACATGGCTGTCATTTTCTTTATTAGAGAGTCCTCGATCATTTTAAAGTATTTAAAATGCTGAAGAACATCATATATATACACTTGCCCATATTTACAACTTCTCTTTTCATGTTTCTGTTGATACAAATTTCCATCTGCTGCAATTTTCTTTCTGTGTAAATAACTTATTTTAACATTTCTTGTGGTGTGAGGCTGTGGGCAATGCTTTCTTTCAGCTTCTTTTGTCTGACAAAGTCTGTATTTCTATTTAGTTTATATCAGATGTATTGAGGTATAATATATTTCAATATTATGCATTCTTAAATTTTAAGCTTATCACTGGAATCTTGGCAGAATATCTTGCCACAGAACAACCAACAGAATTGTAATATAGAACACTTCAGTCACCCCCAAATTTCCCTCCACTCCTTTGCAGTAATCTCCCAATGCCACCATAGTTTTGCATGTATAGATTTTAAATTTTCTGTATGTAAATCATGCAATGTGTCATCTTCAACTCAA
The DNA here is from genome assembly GCF_047511655.1 of Castor canadensis. Lineage (NCBI taxonomy): Eukaryota > Metazoa > Chordata > Mammalia > Rodentia > Castoridae > Castor > Castor canadensis. The sequence goes on from NC_133400.1 coordinate 93,607,666, forward strand.
TCTAATTCTTCTGAGATTTTTTTCAATTTATATGCTTATTAGCATTTTGTTTATTTTGGTTAAGTAGTATTCTGGTGTATGAATATGACCATCAATAATTAATCAATACTGGTTTGATCATGGTGCTTTTTTGCAAATTATGACTGAATAAAGGTGTCATGAATATTCAAATGTAACTCTTTGGTTAATATGTCTTGAAGCATTTGGTTTTCATATACTAACTAATAAGTCATATGCAAAAGTATAACTTTGAAGGATGCTGACAAATTGTGTTTCAAAGTTGCTGCACTATTTTTATTCTAAATAATAGCAGATGTAATTTCTAGTTCCTCCACATATTCACCAAGATTTGTCTCCTGATAGTTGAGATCACAGGGTAGAACCTGGTACTTTCCATAACTGTTTTAGTTTAAATTTCACAAATTGTTAATGATATTATTTTCTCCACTTGCTTCTTTACTATTAATATATTTTGTTTTCTGAGTATTTGTTAAAATTTTTGTCCATTTAAAAATTATGTTTTATGGATGAGTGGATAAAGAAAATGTAGTGTATATACACAATGGAGTAGTATTTGACCATAAAGAAGAATAAAGTATGTCATTAGCAGGAAAACAAATGGAACTGGAGATCATCATGTTAACTGAAATATTCACACTAACACAGACAAGTTTCATGTTTGCTCTCATGTGGAATTCAGGGAGGAAAAGAACATGAAGGAAAAAGGGAACTATCAGGAATGTGAAAGGGGAAAAGGAAAGAGGAGAGGGGGGAAATGGTAATATAAGAGGTAAAGATGATCAAAGTAAGTTATATGCATATATGAAAACATAATGAAGCCCATCACTTTGTATAGTTAATATACACTGATAAAATATGTTCTAGTTATTATTAATTAAAAGACTTCTTTATATACTTTGGCTAGACAAGTGCTGTACCCCTTCCATCATGACCCCAGTCCTCCTCCTTTCCCAGACGGGATCTCATGTCACTGTGCCCGGCTGGCCTCAAATGATCCTCTTCCTACCCTTGCCTCCCAAGTAGCTGCAACAAGTGTTTGCACCATTCCGACTTAGATACAACTCCTTAATCAGAAAACTGTCTTGAAAATATTACATTCTATGTGATGTCTTGGCATTTCATTCATTAAAGTTACTTTTGAAAAGTTAAAGTGTTTATATTAGTACTTAATAATTCATTAATTAATTCACTTATATTTACCCTTTGTGACTATTAAAATGTTTCTTCATTCAAGGCCATGAAGAATTCAAACTTTTATTGATTTATTTCAGATATGTAAATCCACGGTTGATATTAAATCATTTTTATTATGTGAGATAAAAATTAATCAATGTTTAGAACCATTTGTTGAAGAGACCATTATTTTCTCCATTGGACTAAATAACACTGTCGTTGACAATCAGGTGAATATATGTGAATCTATGTCTGGATTCTTTATTCTGTTTTGTTGATATATGTATCTGTATTCTTATTAAGACTACAGAGTCTTTAGTAACAGATTTTCATATTATGTCTAAGAATCAGTTAATGTAAATTATCCAAATTTGGTCTTCCTCTGACATTTTTATGTATTATTAGATCTTCATTATTATCATATAAATTTTAGAATCAGATCATAAATTTCAAAATAAAAGCATGCTTGAATTTTAACTGATCTATTTAATTTTATGTTAATATTATTATTAATATGTATATTACTATTGTCAAATACTAATATCTTAACATTATTGAATCTTTTGATCCATCAGTAGAGTACATCTCTCAATTTATTTGGTTTTCTCTAGTTTCTCAACAAAGCTATGGTTCTTAGCTCACTTATGTTGCACATATTTTGATAGTATTATTGCTAAAATATTCTATTAGATATTTTTGGAAATGATTTTCTACGCATATTTTCAATTTTTGATTTTTTTCAAAGAAAATGTGCTAGAATTGTAAAAAATGTACTGAAAATCAATCGATTTCTGATATTGATCTTGTAAACTATAACATTCCAAAACTTGATTGTTGACTCACATTTTTTTAGTAGAATCTGGAGATATTTTCTATTCAGAAAATCATGTCATAGGTGAATTAAACCAGCTTTAGTCCTAATTAATTTTCCACCTTATTGTATTAATTAAAATATCCAGTAAATGTTGAATAGAAATGGTGAAAGAAAGTATCTTGGTTTTGCTGCTGATCGTGGACAAAGTCATTTACTCACTGCTAATGTACCTGTAGTATTTGATGTTGACATACTGACTCCCTTTTTTCTCTAGGTTCGTAAAAGAACTTTTTAGATTGGATATTAAAATTTTTGAAGTGTGTCTTCTACATCTTTTAAGATAGTCATGTAACTTTTCTTTTTATTAAACCATTAATAAGGTGAATTAAATTGGCTTATTTTCAAAAGTTGAAATAACCTCTCATTCCTAAAATAAACACCACTTGATCATAATATATTTTATATATTATTGGATGCTAGAGTGTTAATATTTTCTCAAAAATTGCATAGTCTGAATTTAGGAAGGGTAATCAGTAATTGTCTTACAATTTCTTCCATATTTTGATTAGATAAATATATTTTAAAATGAAAGGTTTGTGTAGAATTGATATTTATTTCTGGAACTTTTCACAGACTTCACCACTATAACTGTGGAACACAGGCTTTCTCTGTGGCAAGAATTTGAAAATAAAAAAAATTTAATAAATATAGGGCTATTTAAGTTTTTAAAATCTTAAATGGCATTTGGTAATTTGTGCTTTCCTAGGAATTTGTGGATTTCTTTGCATAGAATTATTATTTCTCTTATTATTCTTTTAGATGATGGGATCTGAAGTCTACTTTTATTCTTTTCATTCCCTTTGTGCTTATCAAGCATCATATTAACATTTAACAGTTTTGCTGGTCACTATAAAGACTGACTTTTTAAAATTTCCTTTATTCATGTGTGCATACAATAATTGGATCATTACTCCCCTATCATCCCTCCCCGCCATCCCTTCCCCCTACTCCCTCCCTCTCACTCCCAACCCCTCGCTCCCAAGCAGATACTGTTTTGCCCTTATCTCTAATTTTGTTGAAGAGAGAGTATAAACATGAATAAGGAGACCAGGGGAAGAACTGACTTTTGAATAGTATGATATTTGCCATTATTCTTCTTATGTGAATTTAACGGATTTAGCCCTTTATCATTTCCTTTCTCGCTCTTGTCCTATTTATTTTTTCTAGTTTATTAATCAATAAACTTCTCATCAATTTCATAAATTTCTTCTTTTCTAACACTCTATAAATATGAATTGCTGTAATTTTCCCTCTAAACACTTCTTCAGCAAAGTACCTCAACTTTTAAGAATTTTTTATTATTCATTTATTTACATGTGCATACATTGTTTGGGTCAATTCTCCCCATTGCTCCCATCCCCCACCCTCTCTGCCTCTCCCCCACTCACTTCCAGACAGAAACTGTTCTTCCCTTACCACTAATATTGTTGAAGAGAAGCATGAGCATAATAAGGAAGACAGAGTTTTTGCTAGTTGAGATAAGGACAGCTATACAGAGAGATTCCTAGCATTGCTTCCATGTACAAACGTGTTACAACCCAAGGTGATTCATCTCTAACTGATCTTTACACTGGATCCTGATCCCCTTCCCATATTGACCTCTGTCACTTTAAGGTTTCTGTATTAGTTCCTCTGGAGTGGGGACATCAAACGCTTTCATGTTTTGGGTTTTCTACCTATCCCCATACCTCCCATATGTGCTCTTCCCTTGTCATGTGACCCAAGTCCAACAACATTGCTGTATTTGCCCTCGATCTAAAGTCTGCATATGAGGGAGAACATACAGTTTTTGGTCTTCTGAACCTGGCTATCCTCAATCAGGATGATGTTCTCCAGTTCCATCCATTTACTTGTGAATGATAAGATTTTCTTCTTCTTCATGGCTGAGTAAAATTCCATTGTGTATAAATACCACATTTTCTTGATCCATTCATCAGAAGTGGAGCATCTTGGTTGTTTCCATACTTGGCTATTTTGAAAAGCGCTGCAATAAACATGGGTGTGCAGGTGCCTCTGGAGTAACCTGTATTGCATTCCTTTGGGTATATCCCCAGCAGAGGGATTGCTGGATCATATGGCAGATCTATGTTTAGATTTTTTAAAAGCCTCCAAATTTTTTTCCAGAGTGGTTGCACAAGCTTGCATTCCCACCAGGAGTGTATGAGGGTTCTTTTTCTCCACATCCTCACCAACACGTTTTTGGTGATGTTTTTGATGGTAGATTAACAGGGGTGAGGTGGAATCTTAGTGTAGTTTTGATTTGCATTTTCTTTATGGCCAGAGATGGTGAGCACTTTTTCATGTATTTTTTGGTCATTTGAATTTCTTGCTTTGAGAAAGTTCTGTTAAGTTCAGTTGCCCATTTCTTAATTGGTTCATTGATTTTGGGAGACTTTAGCTTTTTAAGTTCCCTGTGTATTCTGCTTATCAGTCCTTTGTCTGATATACAGCAGGCAAATATTTTCTCCCATCTGTTGGTGGTCCCTTCAGTTTAGAGACCATTTCTTTTGTTGTGCAGAAGCTTTTTAATTTATCAAGTCCCATTTGTCCATCCTTTCTCTTAGTTCCTGAGCTGCTGGGGTTCTATTGAGGAAGTCCTTGACTATACCTATTAGTTCCAGGGTGTTTCCTGCTCCTTCCTGTATTAACTTCAGAGTTTTGATCTGAAATTAAGGTCCTTGATCAATTTTGAGTTGATACTAGTACAGGGTGACAAATATGGATCTAGTTTCAGTTTCTTGCAGAGGTATAACCATTTTTCCTAGCAACATTTTTTGAAGAGGGTGTCTTTTCTCCATCGTATATTTTTGGCAACTTGTCAAAAATGAGGTAGGTATAGTTGTGTGGATTCATATCTGGGTCTTCTATTCTGTTCCACTGGTCATCATGTCTGTTTTTGTGCCAGTACCATGTTGTTTTTATTGCTATGGCAATAAAAAAGGTATTTTGATACCTCCAGCATTGCTCTTTTTGCTGAGTATAGCCTTGGCTATTCATGGTCTGTTTTGTTTCAAAATGAACTTTAGGGTAAATTTTTCAATCTCTGTGATGAATGTCATTGGGATTTTGATGGGAATTGCATTAAACAGGTAGATTGCTCTTGGGAGTATAGCCAATTTTAGTATGTTGATTCTACTAATCCATGAGCATGGGAGATCTTTCCATCTTCTGTAGTCTTCCTTGATATCTTTCCTCAGGAGTTTATAATTCTCCTTGTAGAGGTCATTCACAGCCCTTGTTAAGTTTACTACTAAGTATTTGATCTTTTTTTGAGGATATTGTGAATGTAATTTTTTCCATATATTCCTTCTCAGTTTTTTTTGTTTTTGGTGTATAGAAAAGCTAATGATTTTTTGTGTTAATTTTGTATCCTGCCACCTTGCTGTAGTTGTTTATGGTGTCTAAGAGTTTTAGGGTAGAGTTTTTTGGGTCTTCAAAGTACAGGATTGTCAGAGTCAGCAGTGGGACCATGTCTGTGTGATTTGGCATCATGTCTTGTGAGAAAGCTCCAAGGAACTGAGACAAAGGTCTCAGGACTCGATGTCCAGCAAAACAACAGTGTTTAAGGTTTCCCAGATGGGGAAAGATGGGTTTGCATCCTTCAGATATGAATAAGAAGGTTATGTTGACTGTGTGCTTTTTATGTCCTTGTGTTTCCATTTTTATGGAGACATAACAAAGATAAAGTTAATATTAACTGTGCTTTCTTGTACTAATGTAACCTTTACATGTAATACTTGGCATGCTTTTCCTGACCACATGCACTCTGTGTTAAAACAGCCTATAAAAGGCACAAGTGTTTTTCAATAAAGCAGCTATTGAGCACAACTCAAGAGTCCCCTCATCTTTTTCAGCTCTGATCACCCAGGTCTTGCCAAACAACAACAGCTGGTGTCTGAACAGGGACCTGAAGGACAATTTTGATAATGACACAGAGACCCTCACAGAAGGTGGTAAATGAGACAAGATGGGGCAAAATCAGTGCAAAGTCCAGCAATTTCTTTCACTCGTGCATCATTTCTTATTACAAGGAAGGAGCTCACATTTCCAAACAACAGTTAAAGGACAATTTAGAAGTTATTTGTGAATATAATCCTTGGTTGCCTGAGGAAGGTACGTTAAATGAAGAAGTCTAGGATGAGCATGTAAAAATGTTGAAAAGATGTATAGACAGGGAGAGAAGATACCTGTTCATTTTTTGATAACATGGGCTCTGGTTAAATCTGTAATTCTTATACTTGGAGGAGAGAAAAGGAAAAAAATTTAGAAAAAGATACTGTTGCATCCCTTCATGAGAATGAATTCGATAAAGGAGACATGGAAGAAGTCACTAAGGAAAGTAAATCGTGCTTTAGTCATGGTTTTACTGTGCCAGAGGAAACCAAAAGTAAACTGGCACTGCCGCTTGCAGCACCAGCGATTGTAACGGCTCCTCTGAGAGAGACTGCTGATCCTTATCCTCCTCTTCCAGAGGATGAGGATTGGGATGAATATTCTGAAATGGGAAATATTGAGGGAGAAATTCATTATTTACATATCTACCCTGATAAGGGTGTAAGACCAAGAGGAGACCCTTCTAACGGCTATGTCCCCCTGGTGACCACATGAGTTGCACTTTTTGTTTCCTGTAATGTTTCACATGAATGGCAATAATGCTTATAATGGCCTAGACATGAATCCCATGAGAGATTTTAAGAAAGATTGTGCAACCTATGGCCCTGCTTCTCCTTATTGTAGGGAATATTTGGCTGGATGGAGTAATGGCGCTAGATGGATACCATATAATATTCATATTGTGACAAAAATGATATTATTTTCAACAGAGCTTTTACAATGGAATATGTGGTTGTCTGATGAAGCCCATGAAAAAGTGAGGGCTTTAGGACAATGTGGCAATATCAGGGTGGTTTCATATGAGATGTTGATTGGTACAGGTGCTTGGGTAGCTCAGGCTCATCAGGTCAGAAATATACCACCTGCTGCTTCACCTCATATGCATGATATTGCTTTGGCTGCATGGGATAAAATTAGCACAGGAACAGAATATCAAGATAGTTACACAAAAGTACAACAAGGACCAACTGAACCTTTTTCTGATTTTATAGAAAGATTGGAGGAGTCCATAAAAAAACAGGTGAGGGGAGATCAAACACAAAAAAATCCTACTGCATCAATTGGCTTTTGATAATGCTAATGAGGACTGCCAAAGTCTTATTCGACCAATTTGAGAGACTGGTGATATTATGGACTATTTAAAGGCCTGTCATAATGTAGGTACCTTTAAACATAAAGCCAGAATTGCTGCTTTAGAAACCATGACAATACAAAAACAAAAAACAGTCAAATGATTTAATTCTGGTAAACCAGGATACATGAAAAAACAGTACAAATTACTGACACAAAGTAATAATTATAACAAACCTGGTAACCTTTCCCTTCCTGGGATATGCCCAAAATGTAAAAAAGGATGACATTGGGCCAAAGAATGTCACTCAAAATCGGATAAAGACAGTAATCCATTACCAATAAAAAATGTTCAATTAGGAAATGAGCGACAGGGCTACCCTCAGGCCCCAACAAATATGAGGGCTACTTTATTCCCAGTTCAGACAGATCTCGATTAACTATTTCATCTCTAAAGCCCACTATTGCTAGGAGTGCTGCCCTTGATATTCGCTGTCCAAATGATATTGATATTCATGCCAACCAGTGTCCATTCAAACTTTCAACTAACATATACAGCCCTATTCCTAAAAGGACAATCAGATTGTTGTTGGGCCAAAGCAGTTTAACTATGGCAGGGGTAGGTATACACACTAGGGTTATTGATTCTGATTATAAAGAGGAATTGAAACTTATGGTCTCTGTATCTACTGCTTGGTCTTTTAAAGTGGGAGAACATAGTGCCCAATTGTTATTGTTGCCTTACATTAGAATTTCTAAATATTCTAATGTGAGGTGTGGGGGATGTGGTGGTATAATAAACAAATTAATTATTCAACATTAATACAAGAACAAAATTGACCTTTGTGTACTTTAATAATTAATTAAAAAACCTTTACTGATTTATTGGATTCTGGAGCTGATAATTTCTTCAGACCAGTGGCTTCATACTTGGCCCACTAAAGATGCTGATTTTTCTATACAAGGAGTAAGCACTATGATGACATTGCAATTACAACAAAATACACAAAAACTTAAATGTAAAGGTCCTAAAGATTTATAGGCCATTCTTCAACCATATATCACCCCAATCCCTATGAACTTATGGGGACAAGATCTTTTACAACAATGCAATGCTGAAATTTATATCCTTACTTCATATTCTAAATACTCCCTTTAAATTATGAAAAAAAATGGGATATGTTCATTAAAAAGGCTTGGAAAAAAATCTACAAGGACAATCTGATATTATTACACCACACATTAAACACAATCACCAAGGACTGGGTTTTTCTTAGGGGCCATTGAGTTCATAAAGCCTGACCCTATTCCCATTCAATAGAAAACAGATTCTCCCATTTAGACTTCTCAACAGCCCCTAAATAATGAAAAATTGCAGGCTTTAAAAACAATTAGTTCAATAACAAATAAAATATAAATATATAAAACCTTCCTTTTCTCCATGGAATTCCCCAGTGTTTGTTATTTAGAAAAAATCAGGAAAATGGAGACTTCTTATAGATCTGTGACATCTAAATACATCTATGGTAACTATGAGAGCTTTACAACCTGGATTGCCTACTCCTACATGTATTCCTAAAGAATGGCCTTTGATTGTTTTAGATTTACAAGATTGCTTTTATATTATATCTATACATCCCAAAGATGGGAAAAGTTTTACATTTTCTGTCCCCAGCTTAAATCAACAAGAACCTTTTCAGAGATATCAATGGACAGTGCTGCCACAGGGTACGACTAATTCCCCCACTATGTGTCAGTATTTTGTAGGAAAAATATTACAACCTATTAGAGTAACATTTCCTATCACATATATCATCCACTATATGGATGACATCTTAATCTCTGATACATGTTCTAGACAACTACATAAAATTTTTAAAACCATACAAGAAGATTGATAATAGCTCCTACAAAAATACAAACTACTATTCCTTTTCAATATTTGGGTCATACAGTTGAGCAATTCACTGTTCATCCTCAAAAATCTGCCATACAAAGAGACTCATTAAAAACTCTAAATAATTTCCAAAAGTTACTAGGAGACATTAATTGGCTTCATCCTTATTTAGATATACCAAATTATAAGCTTACTAATTTATTTTATATCTTAAAAGGTGATACCGCCCTGGACAGCCCTCAAACTTTAATGCCTACTACTGATAAATCGCAATTTTTTGTGTCATGATTACAGACTGCTTTTCTAACAAGATTTGATCATTTAAAACCTAGTTCCCTGTTAATATTTCCTTCTCCACATTCTCCTACAGGAATTTTAGCCCCCAAAACTCTCCTTTAGAGTGGCTATATTTAAATCATAAAAAACTAAAGTGTTAACTTCATGTATTGATCTAATATACTCTTTAACTATACAGGATAAAACAAGACGCCTACAGATTCTGAGATTTGACTCGCAACTCATTATTTTACCCCTCACTAACAAACAGTTTAAACATTTGTTACCCCTTAGTAATAATTTAAGTAATAGTATAAACAATTATTACAGATATATAGATAATCATTACCCGACAGGTGAATTGTAAGATTTTTTTTTTAAAACTCCATTTATTATTAACATTATAATAAAATTAAATCCCATATTTCATGCTTCAGTTTATTACATAGATGGATCATCATCTGGTAAAGGAGACATACGTGGACCTGATTTACATAAAGCTATTCTTCTACATAGCAGGTAAAATTAACAATTCTGATTTATTTATTACAAAAAGTTACAGATAAATTGCTAAATATTTTCTCAGATTCAGCTTATGTAATAGGACTGTTTCCTGCTATTGAAACTGCCCTTATTTATACTACTCATAAAGTTATAAAAACATAATTATCCACATTACAACATCTAATACAGACCCACACTTATCCCTTATATGTTACTCATATTAGAACTCATTCTAATTTACCTGGCCCTCTGATGTGAGGGAATGATATTACAAATGAGCTTACATATACAGTGTTTTCATCCCCTAAAATAAAAATGAACATTTACATACTAATGTCAATAGATTACATGTACATTATAAAATTCCTCTTCACACCACTAATGATATAGTCAAATCTTGTCCTGTATGTGCTCCTTTATATTGTAGATCTCACAGATGAGGATTAGTCTGGTGTTAATCCTTGAGGTCTCTGTACTAATAAATTATAACAAATAGATGTGACTCACATAACCTTTCTTCAACAACAACCATATTTACATGTTGTTATTGATACTTATGCTAAATTCATTTGAGCTGTTCCTCAACATCATACAAATGTTCATGCCGTCATTGCCTCTGTCTTACAATGCTTTACAATTATGGGAGTGCCCTTCAAAATTAAAATGAACAATGGACCTACATATACAGGTCACTGATTTAAATAATTTTGTAAAAAATAAAACATTGTTCATGTCACTGACCTCCCTTACAATCCACAAGGACAAGCTATCATTAAAAGGACACATAAAACTTTAAAAACACAATTGTTAAAAAAAAAAGGGGGGGAACTCCCCAAAACACCTTAGCATTAACACTGTTCACTTTAAATTTTTAAAATTTACCTCAGGATGATATTTTGACTGCAGCAGATAAACATTTTGGTGAACCTCATTCTTTGCTGGACATACAAATTCTGATTTGGTATAAATCTCTTAACTGTTGGTTACCTGGGCTCTTACTTAAAAAAGGCAAAGATTATGCTTGTGTTTCCATAGATGTCCATGGATCCCCCAAAACATCATGGGTTCCTCTTCAGAACATCAGGCCCAGGAAAACCAATGAGCGTGTCCAACAAGGTGATGACCAGTCCTCTGAGGGAGCACCTTGAAGATGTACAAATAGAACCAATCACACATAAAATGTCTGCCCTTACTTTCAGGGAGAAATGTTCTCATCCATATCATGTGAAAAGTTCCATCCCTACTTGGGGACAAATTAAAGCATTATTAGCAAGAGGTAAAAATGTCCTATGATCTACTCGAAGCTCCATTACTCCAGAGAATCTTTTCTTGGCCATGGTTGCTGTCTATACCTGTACAGCTGTGGTAAGTGGATAAATATATTGGGACTTTATGCCCCATCCTCCTCTATTAAGATTAGTGAAATGGTCTGAAAGGGGATCTATTGTTTCCACTAATGATTCTGCCCATCTCCCTCCTCCTTGGAAAAGTACTGGACCACATCACCCTTCGGAGGAAGAGATTGTTATGAATATATCCTTAGGAGATGAAATTCTGCCTTTGTGTGTTGGTCATCCAGCTCCTTGTCTTCCTGTAAGCATTCAAACATGGTTTAACATATTACCTCCTACAAAGGAAAGCCATACTGGAATTGGACTATTTGAGACATTGTCTTTAAATTTTATAGAAATTATTACTACCAACATAGGAAAACCCAATCTCCCTAATAAACACTGGAAATATTCCCCTCCTTATTAGAGCAATTGCCATGCCAGCACTGGAAAGTTACTTGTATCCACTCATAATTCCTCTTTTATTGATTGGGGCCCCCATGGACAGTTTGTACATAACTGTCCTGAGGATTGGAATAACACAGTCTGTGATTATATTAATAAAACTATTTGGGAAACTAGTCCATTACATAGAGAACATCATATGAAAGGACTAATGGCATTGCATGATGGAGGAATTTCATCCCCCAGGCCCCGATTGCTAATAGAAAATATTACTTATCCAGAGCAACCTGAAATCTGGAAATTGGTTGCTACCTCTGTGCCAATGACCTATTGGAAAGAAAACTTTTCTGAAAGCAAATATTTCTGGTCTGATTATGGCTTTGATTATGGCATGTGTCAGCTTACCATGTCTTAGCTCTTGGAACTTTTAGTTTTAATTTTACTCTAAAAAGTGTTGACTGCTTTGATTGCAAATTATACACCTGTGTTAACAATTCCTTGTCTAGTAATTGGTCCTCTCAAGCATTGTTTATATTAAGGGTAAGAAAAGATGTTTGGTTACCTGTAAACTTAGCAAGAGAATGGCAACACTCTCCCTTAGAAGGTTTAATGACTAAAATAGTATCTGAGCTATTAATATGATCAAAAAGATTTATCAAATTGGTCATTCTTGCTATAGTTGATCTGATTACCATTGCTGTTACAGCTGCTGTGACAGAAGTAGCATTACAGACTTCCATTCAAACACATGAGTTTGTTGCACAATGGCAAAATCAATCACATACATTATGGTCTACCCAATCTAAAATCAATGAAGAGATAGAAAGTAAAATAGGGGACCTACAGCAAGCTGTAACATGGCTAGGGGGTAAGATAGTTAGCAGACAACACCAATTAATGCTTTCATATGATTGGAATATTACTATGTATTGTGTTACTCCAGCAAAATATAATGCTTCCTGATATAATTGGGAACAAATAAAATATTATTTATAAGATTTTAGACGTAATGTCAGCTTAGATGTGAAAGAATTGAAAAGGGACATTTTTAACACATTCAAAAATAAATTGCCTGGTATTTCTTATGAAGACTTGGCAAAAGGCATTGCAGATGCTTTACAAGATATGGATCCTAGGTCTTGGTCTCAAAGCATTATGCATAGTGTATTAGGAGATAACATTACATTGTCATTTTTGTATAGGATACTTCTGTCTCTGACAACAGTTAAAATCTTACAAAACTTCTGGAGCCATGGTCACACTGGAATTTCTATGCTTAAAAAATAAAAAAGGGGGAATTGTCAGAGCCAGCAATGGGACCATGCTTGTGTGATTTGGCATCTTGTCTTATGAGAAAGCTCCAAGGAAGTGAGGCAAAGGTCTCAGGATTCGATGTACAGAAAAATAACAGTGCTTAAGCTTCCCCAGATGGCTTTGTGTCCTTCAGATATGAATAAGAATGTTATGTTGACCCTGTGCTTCTTATGTCCTTGTGTTCCTGTTTTAATGGAGACATAACAAAGATAAAGTTAATAGTAACTGTGCTTCCTTGTACTAATGTAACCTTTACATGTAATACTCGGCATGCTTTTCCTGATCATTTGCTCTCTGTGTTAAAACAGCCTATAAAAGGCACAATTGTTTTTCGATAAAGCAGCTATTGAGCACAACTCAAAAGTCCCCTCATCTTTTTAGGCTCCGATCACCCAGGTCCTGCAGTTAAATGGCAACATGGGATCATATCACCTTCAAATAAGGATATTTGACAGTTTCCTTACCTATTTGTATTTCTTTTATTTCTTCTTCTTGCCTAATTGCTCTGGCTAGAAATTCCAGTACTATGTAGAATAGGAGTGGGGATAGTGGGCACCCTTGTCTAGTTCCTGATATTAGGGGAAATGGTTTCAGTTCTTCAATGATATGTATAATGTTGGCTATAGGTATGTCATAAATAGCCTTTACAATGTTGAAGTACTTTCCTTCTATTCCTAGTTTTCTTAGAGCTTTTACAATGAAGTGGTGTTGGATCTTGTTGAAGGCTTTTTCTGCATCTATTAAGATGATCAAGTGGTTTTTGTCTTTGCTTCTATTGACATACTGTATTACATTTATAGATTTGCATATGTTGAACCACCCCTGCATCCCTGGGATGAAGCTGACTTGGTTGTGGTGAATGATCTTTCTGATGTGTTGTTGAATTCGGTTTGCCATTACTTTACTAAGGCTTTTTGCATTGATGTTCATTAAGATTGACCTATAGTTCTCCTTTTTGGAAGTGTCTTTGTCTGGTTTTTGGATGAGAGTAATATTGGCTTCATAAAATGAGTTAGGTAGTGCTCCTTCCCTTTCTATTTTGTGGAAAGTTTAAGGAGGGTTGATATTATTTCTTTTTTAAATGTCTGTTAGAATTCAACAGTGACTCCATCAGGTCCTGCACTTTTCTTTTTTGGGAGACTCTTGATTGCTGCTTTAATTACTTTTTGTGTTACAGATCTATTCAGGTGATTAATATCCTCTTGGTTCAGTTTTGAATGGTCATAAGTTTCTAGAAATCTTTCCATTTCTTCAAAATTTTCAAATTTATTAGAGTATAGTCTCTCAAAGTAATCTCTGATGATTTCCTGGATTTCCTTGATGTTTGTTGTTATCTCACTTTTTGCATTTCTGATTTTAATGATTTGGGATTTTTATCTCCCCATTTTAGTCAGGTTTGCCAGGGTTCTGTAAATCTTATTTATTTTTTTAAAGAACCAGCTTTTTGTTTCATTGATTATTTCTATGGTTTTTTGTTTTGTTTTGTTTTGTTTCTATTTCATTTATTTCAGCCCTCTTTTTAATTATTTCTTTCCTTCTGCTTGTTTTGGGATTTGCTTTTTCTTGTGTTTCTAGGAGTTTGAACTGTAGTATTAGTTTGAACAGTAATATTTGAGATATTTCTGTCCTTTTAATATATGCACTCATGGCTATAAACTTTCCTCTTAGGACTGCCTTTGCTGTGTCCCATAAGTTCTGGTAGGTTGTGTTTTCATTTTCATTAACTTCCAGGAAACTTTTAATTTCCTCTTTTATTTCATCAATGACCCACTGATCATTGAGCAATGTGTTGTTCAGCTTCCAATTGTTTGCATGTTTTTTACTGCTGTTTTTGTTGTTGATTTCTAGTTTTAATGCATTGTGAACAGATAGAATGAATGGGATTATTTCTATTTTCTTCTATTTGCTGAGACTTGCTTTGTGCCCTAAGATATCAATTTTGGAGAAGGTTCCATGAGCTGCTGAGAAGACTGTATATCGTACAGAAGTTGGATGAAATACTCTGTAGACATCAGCTAGGTCCATTTGATTTATGATGTGATTTAGTTATAGGATTTCTTTATTGATTTTTGTTTGGATGACCTATCTATTGGCGATTGGGGGTATTAAGGTCTCCCACTACCACTGTGTTAGAGTTTATGTATGTTTTTAGGTCCTTCAGAGTATGTTTGATGAAACTGACATTGGGTGCCTACAGGTTGATAATTGTTATTTCCTTTTGGTGCATTTCCCCTTTTATTAGTATGTGTGTCCTTATTTATCTTGTTTGATCAGTGTAAGTTGATAAGTATTGCTATCCCTGCCTGTTTTCAGGGGTCATTGTCTTGGTAAATCTTCCAGCCCTTCACTCTTAGGCAGTTCTTATTTCTGTCAGTGAGGTGGGATTCCTGTAGGCAGCAGATTGTTGGATCTTCCTTTTTAATCCAGTTTGTCAATTGGTGTCTTTTGATGGGGGAATTTAGTCCATTAACATTCAGTGTTAGTATTGATAGGTATGTGGTGATCCCTATCATGTAGTTGTCTTTGTAGATTAAGGGTTTGATGGTGTGTAGCTGAATCAATGTTACTCTCTGCATTCTTGCCTTTTATTCTCCTGTGGTTTGGTATTGCTTGACCTTTCATGGTTTTGACTACTTTCACTTTCTGCGTGCAGAATTCCTTGGAGAATCTTTTGTAGTGGTGGCTTGGTGGACACACATTGTTTTAGTTTCTGCTTATCGTGGAAGACTTTTATTGCTCCATCAATTTTCAATGAGAGTTTTTCTGGGTTGAGTATCCTGGGATTGAAGTTATTTTCATTCAGTGGCCAGAAGACCTCACTGCATGCTCTTGCTTTTAAGGTTTCCATTGAAAAATCTGTTGTGATTTTGATGGGTTTACCTTTGTATGTTATTTGTTTTTTCTCTCTTACAGCCTTCAATGTTTTTTCTCTATTGTCTGTATTTGTTGTTTTTATGATAATATGTCATGGGGTACTTCTATTTTGGTCAAGTCTGTTCGGTGTTCTTGAGGCTTCCTGTACCTGAATGGGCAAAGTTTTCTCTAGATTTGGGAAATTTTCTGTTATTCTTTTGTTGGATATATTACACATTCCTTTTGCTTGCACCTCTTCTCCTTCTTCAATGCCCATGATTCTCAGGTTTGGTCTTTTGATGAAGTCAGTGTGTTCTTGCATATTCTTTTCACAGGTCTTGAGTTGTTGGACAAATAGTTCTTCAATTTTTCCTTTAATTGCCATTTCATCTTCAAGTTCTGAGATTGTGTCTTCTGTTTGTTCTATTCTGCTGGAATGGCCTTCCATTTTTTTTTTGTATTTCTGTTTCATTCCTTTTTCTGAGGTTTTCCATATCATGGATCACTTCCTCTTTAGCATTGTCAATTTTCATCCTTAATTCATTTATCTCTATGTTTATGTGTTCTCTGTTTCAGTTTGGTGTTTATTTAGGGCTCCTACAATTTCATTTATTTGTTTCTGTGTTTTTTCATATTCTTTAGTTTTGTTGTCTTGAAATTTCTTGAGTGCCTCCTGTATGTTTTGGTTGACCATGTCTAGTAACATCTCTATCATTTTCTCATTAATTACTTGCAGGATTTCTTCTTTCAGAGTGTTTTGTGGGTTAATTAGGTTACTTGGTATAGTTTATTTTTGTTTTGTTGGAGTCTGGATCTGGGCATCCGTTTTCTTCATTTCTCTCTGAATCCTGTACTAATTTATTTTGGGGGGGAGAATGGTTTCCATCCCTTTTGTGTCTTCCCATATTTCCACTAGGTACTGTTTTTGTCCTTGGACTGTGTGTAATTTGATGTTAGCTGAGTTACAATATTAATACTAACAAAACCAAGAGAGAAGGAGAAAAAAGAGAAAGAGAAGGAAAGATAAAAGAAATAAAGAAAAAGGAGAAAAAGTGGGAGAGATGGTAGATGATCACACAGCAAACCAGACAGCCAAACCCTAAAAGAAAGGGGAAAAAAAATGACTGGTTTTGGAACAGTAGAATTACAGTCTTAGTTGTTTTGATATTACTCCTTTAGCATCCTGTCCTGTCTGTCTGTGTCTCTTAGGCAAGTTTGGAGCCCTCCTGTGAAGGCTGCCATGCAGGGGCATGATGGAGCTACTATCCAAAAAGCCTGTAGAGATGGGGCCTAGTGGGGCCTGGCAGTCCCATGCATAGCTGGGAACCAGCAGTGCCCAAGGGGCAGGGGAGCCTGGAGGGGCAGGTATCCAGTAGTGCAATGTGAAGCTGGGGCCCAGTGGGGCCTGAGGGGCATGGGACCTGGTGGGGATGTGGTTCTGGCAGTCCCACAAGGAGCTGGGGCCTGGAAGAGCCCAAGCTGTGAGAATCCTGGTGGAGCATAGCAGCAGTTCCACAGGCCAATGGGGAGGTGACTTGGCAGGCCAACTGTTCTTTCAGTAAATTGTGGTGTGGAGAAGCCCTCCATGATCTAAGGGTTCAGAGTGACTTACTTTCAGCTCTCCCTTGTGCTTTACCTCAGCCAAGTGTGTCTCCAGCATCTCAGCAAGGTCCCTACTTCATGGAACTCATGCAGTCTGCGGCTGTGTCCCAGTCACCATCTTGGATTAGTACCCCAAATTTTGATGTGCTGTTTTTATTTCCCCTCAGTTTCTAACAGACACTGTTTTGTCATCTGCTCACAAGCTTCTCACAAGTGAGGTGGGAGTCCTTGAGTGGGATGCACTGTAGAATATTATGCTTAGTATAAGTGTAAATATAAGTATAAATATGAGTTCTCTCTCATATTTCACATTGGTGTACAAGTTGTTGATGAGATACTAAGTTTTCTCCAGTCCAGCTAGGTTAAAACATCAGCAGACCCTAGCACAACTATAGTTTAAGTATCCCATTCCCATTTTGAACTCAGAGCAGCCGTTTTATCTTATTATTCCTCAATCTGAGCCTAAAATGTCCAGAACATAGCCTGAAACTCTGTGCTCCATTTTGTCCAGCTACTTACTCTCCAGGCCCAACTGTCACAAATTCATGCCCCTCTAGCTTGGGTTTCCCCAGAATGAGGCCATTGTCCATGATCACAAGCAGTGTGATTGTGGTACTCACTTCATGAGTTTTCCTTTTCTACAATAAATACCACCAAGTCAATGACAGTACTGGTCTCTCTTTGTTCCAAACCTAGGAAAACAATGGCCCATGGCTGTTAAGAATGGAGCAGGCTAATCCTGTACTGGTCATTCCATTGCAGCTAGATATAGCAGTCAAACTCTGCCTTGCACAGATTTTAAAAAGATGAATTTATAAAACTGTTTCCTTTCAGCATGCATGATTTTTCTGTAAAAATAAGACTAATACATCTGCCCCGACACTGTAGCTTTTGCAGTTCATGTGGAGAAGTCTCACATGAACATCTGTTGCTACAAGTACCATGCCAGAACTCTGTCAGTCTGAGAAGTGATGCCAATGTCAGTCACAGAGAGCTTGTCAACATCTGAAATCACACATCTCAGGGAAATCTCCAGCTAGCACCATCAGAAACATATATTTCATTGTTCCCAAAATGATGGCAATAACCACAGAATATTAGCATTCAGAGAACAAGAGATAAAAATACTTAGGTAAGGCATGTCCTTCTGAAAGAGAATATTGCTGAATATGTAAACCTCGCAGGTCAATATGTTGCAAATTTTCCAATGTAAGTGTTTACAGAATCTGGGAATAACACCTGTTTAAAATAACAAACAAACAAGTAAATTTCATCATAAATATCTATCAACAGATTACCAATATTGCAATAAATAGCACATTTTACTCAGTCATATACACTTTATCTTCAAGTAAATAGGGCAGAAAATATTTCAATATTCAATAAGAACTAGAATAAAAATTAAAGCAAATCTTTGATCTTGAAAAATGCCAGGTCTAACTTTATGAATAAAACAATGAACAAAGAATCATATTGGAATTCTGCTCATGGGGTATTGGTGTACACATTTTAAAAAAATTCTGTATCTTCAATTCAATATACTTCAATAGGATATTTAATAAAACATTTTGTACATACAAAGAAAAGGAACCATATTTCCATCACATTATAAATTATAAAGAACACACATTTATTTTTGAGCAAGAAGCTATAAAGAAATCGTTAGAGTCACTCAGACCATTTTATTCCAAAGTTCTGTTCCTGACGCAGAATATATTTTGCTAATGTCTTTGTGGTAGCATTTACAGGTTCCATGTGGCCTTTTTCACATATTTGCTCATTGGCTGTCAGTGGGAACAATGGGTTGGCCCGACTCACAGGTTTTTTACAATGGCTCATAGTGGCAGATTTCATGATCAGAAAATGAGGAAAAGGCCCACAGCACAAGCATTTTCCACAACTGTGCCTGCATCCAATGTGCTGTTTTCCCAGTGACACAAGTTAAGTGGCTGAACCTTTACTCAGTATGGACTACACAAGACTGATATGGCTTACGTGGGGCCGTCACTACATCGATCACTATAATCTACTCTGTGACTTCAGTGATCTAAGTCCCCCCCATGTCAAGTTCACTCACCCTAACACTCTTGATGTCTCATCCTATGATGACATGAACTCAAAATTTAGGATATCATTAGGCCTATTATGTCCCGATATAGCTTCTGGAATGCAATCTCTCTTCATCCACCAACCCATGAATTAAAAGGTAAGCTATCTCCCTTTCACATACCCAAAAACTGTGGCATTTTGGGGACGGCATATTTTCAATAGACACACTCACTTAGATGCAGCAGGAATGTTTCAGCTCCTCGTTCCAATAGCTCTGAAATCGTACTAGGGCATGCATCTCCCTTGGCAAAGGTTTTCAGTACTCCCTAAGAAGGCCTCCTCTCTGCTCCATGGTGGTGTCCCTGCATGGTTCTGCAGGAAATCCCAGGTCATTGAATCCTTGTATTCCTTAGGAGAAGATTGCTTATTTATTCCTCTTTATGATTCTTGGTGTCAAACACTGGACTCTAGTTTCTGTTTTCTTAAGTTACCCTTCCTTTTCCTTAACAAATCAGAAGGTTGTTTTTTCAGATAAAGGTATTTCCAAATTTGCTTTCTTCATAAAGAATACTGAGGGCTCAGAGGCCCCTGAAATTTCATCAATCGCAGACTTATCTTGAACAAGGTGGCATCATGTTTTTATGCATAAACCTCTTAAATCATCTGAACTTTCTATTTTACCATTAGGTCCTCTCCTGTTAGCTGAAGCTAAACCCTGTTACAGTCATGCATTGTGTACTGAGAGAGAGTCATTCTAAGAAGTGTATCTTTAGGTATTTAGGCATTGCATTTACTCAATGAAGTATACATAGAATAGATAGGTGGTATAGGTGATGAGCTCTTATTGGACCACAGTGCTGTAAGCAATCCATCACTGACCAAAATGTCACTGTGCAGCATGTGACTGTGTTTTTGAGACATTATTGTCCCTTAATCTAGTCTTACGTTATTTTTGTGATTAAGATTCTAGAATACTGAGCTCTTAACAGTCTTAGAAGTTCCACTGTACAACAGTGAGTTCTATTCAACACCATTTTAAACATTTAAGGATCCTAACAAAGGTTTCTATACTTACCCTGTCTGATCTTTGACTGGAAATCTTGTTACACTTTGAGAATCTTTTATCAGATAGGGATCCTAGGAATGAGAAGTACTTCTACTTTCCAAACCAAGAAGACCTGTCTACTCTATAACTGCTAGAAATACTACTTACAGACTGAACAATCATTTCTTTAGTCCTTCCTTTCCTTATATCTTTTTTACAGTGCTCAGGATTGAACCCAGGGATTTGCATATCCCAGCCCTATCCTGAGTTACAACCTTGGCCTTATTTTCTTCTTATATTTTATCACAGAAGCTGAAGGAAACCAACTTACACTTTCAACATGTTCACAAGATCCATTTTCTATCATCCAAGTTATTACAGAAGGCATTTTGCCAATTGCTTTCGCTACTATATAAAATCAGCCAGAATTTGAAGCTTTGCATGAAATTATTCTAAACAATGTGCAATAATAAGTTGCTCATCATTTTTACCATCTTTGAGCCCAGCCTCCATTTATTGTCTTTTCCTAAAGTCGATGTTATATGTTTCAGCTTATTGTGTGTTTATTGTCATTTTCAGCATTATACTTGTAGGTACATATTTCTCTATCAGTCTGCTTTTCCTATGTAGTAAACCATTTCAAAACTTAGCAGTTTCACACAATAACTATGAACTAGGTATTGTGACACATGCCTGAAATCCCAACAGTATGGAGGCAGAGGCAGGAGAATCATGAGTTGGATGCTAGACTGAGCTATATGGTTTTATATATATGTATGTGTATATATGTATGTGTGTGTGTATATATATATATATATGTGTGTGGCTGAACAGGTTGTCTCATCAGGAATCAGTGACCATGTGTTCATGGTCAAGTTCAACACCAACTAGGGTTTACTTGACTAAGGAAAACTTCACCAGGGGCAGTTCATCTCTGCTCCAAATGGTGTTTCATCCTCCAGCAAACTGGACCAACCTTTTCCACATTGTGGCAGAGTTCTGTGGACAAGAGGATGAACTGCACATTTGCTTGAGGACTAGACTCAGAATCTGAGTTAACACCTCCACTATATTCAATTGGTCAAAACAGGTCAAAGTCACCAGTCTAGGTTCAAGGAATTGAGAAAAGATACCACTTCACGCTGGGAGAAGTTGCAAAACATCTTTCTATTTTTGCTACCAAAGCACTATCTCTACAATTCAAGTCCCTTGAGCCCAGGACTTGGTTTTGATGGGTCTTATCTCACTAAGAAAAAACAAGATGTTGAAATAAAGAGATAGAATTGCTTGCTTTAAATTCCTTATTAGAAAACCTTCTAATCATCACCAACAAAAATTTCTGCACCACTTTTCTGACTTAGCTTTATTCTTACTTTCTTTCCTCTACCAATAATACAAAATGTGATAAAATGTCTTGAACAATTGACATGGCCAATGCAGTGAGAGAACAATTGAAACTTGAAGTATCTTGTTGCTACCATCTTAAGCCTTAGGAAGATTTCAACTTTACTGTGTACAGAAAATTATCATGATTTAGGGTACAAGTACTTTTTATTGAAAATGTCATACATCCAAACAAAAGAATGATTTGAAATGTCACAAAACTTACAACAACATTTATACTTCAGTTAAATCAGAACATATTCTTGGCTTCAACTGATGTCTGGATGATGCACTTGTTTTTCCCCAAAGTCAACTTCTATACAATAATAGAACTTGCTATTCTAACCTCTGTTTGAATGAAGTGATTAAGGAACATGTTACCTGGTAACAGTTAGCATGTTTAATGATTTTTGTGCAAAAGTTCATACCTTCATATATATTTTTGAACATATTCTGAATCAGGTGAAAGTACTTCTTTTAGATTAAAATAGTTTTACTTTTAGCGGCTATCAAAATCACAAGAGTAAACTCTACATGTTAGCTCAAAAATGATAGCTGCATTTAGGACATGCAAAACCTGTGGGAATATTTTGAGCATCCCAGTTGACAAATGAACCCCTTGGGACTATGTTAATGGAATTTGCTTCAAGCTCCATTTCTTATTGTCCATCTTTCAAGTGTTCACATTTATACTGTTTTTCCTGTTTCTGTCATAATTTTTCTCTGATTAGTCTCCTTTGGGTAAAAGTTATGTTTTACTCTGGATATATTTCTAGCTTTGTGTTGCTATTATTTAGAGTAACAAAATTGCATCACTGTTGACAATAGGGAGAGGCATGTCTTAAATGAATTATTTCTTTTCTCCTTCATATTTTATTTTGGTTTCAGTCCAAAGTGGTACATATTTTAGTATGTAAAAAATTTAAATTTGGATGCCTAAATCCCTAAAAACATAATGGAACAGTGTGTGGACATTTTAACTTTGTAACATTAAAATATTCCAATCTAGTAACATAAAAAGGAAAAACACAGTATAATCAAACTAAGGGTGAAGAAAGTAAAACTTCCTAAGTAAATGACCATAAATAATTTCTGCCTGATCTTCTCTAGTTATTAAGCCATTTTTTATGTTGCAAAGAACTCAGTATTTAAATATTATACTGAGACTTTCTTATACCTTACTATACTACTCAAAACATCAAATTCACTAAAATGATAACAATAAACAAAGATAAAAACTGAAGTCAGACAAACATACACATACACATGCACACATACAACTGACCTCACTTACATGTGGAATCCAAACATGTCAAACTCATAGAAATAAAGAGCAGAATTTTGAGTACCGAGTAGGTAAGGACAGGGAGAAGGAAGATGCTGATCAAAGAGTATACATTTTCAGTTAGATAGGATAAATAAGTTTAGTGATCTATTGCACAGAATAGTGACTATAATAAATAAATAAAGCATTGTATATTTTGAGATGATCAAAACAATGTGGTTAAATATTTTCCCTTCCAAAGAATTAGAGGTGATGGATTTGTTAATTAGCTTCATCTAATCACTCTACTATGTAAACTTGCATCAGAACAACACATTGTACCCCACAACCATATGACATATACAATAATTATTTGTAAACTAAAAACCAAATTAAATTTTTAAAAAGAAGTAAAGTAATCCTGAAAGCCATACTTCAAAAATAAAAATTGACAGGATACAATAAGATTCAGGGAAAAATCTGAATCCCATTATTATTCAAGAATATTACGCTGGGGAATCATTGTATCTTTTTTCTATCCATATATGGTACTTCTGAATCAATTTTGAAAAGCTTACATTCTGAACCACTACCCAACCCTTGGCTTTGCTGGAGATTTCCTGGATTGCTCTTTAAGTCTCCACAATTTTTCTCTCCATATAAGACAGTGTGTCATGCTTTGAAAGGCAGATAAAATTGCCAGAACTGGGTGCATCTTCCTGGTCCTCACAGGTCCTAATCATGACCTTGGCCTCATTATTGCCATTTGCTAGACTACTAATCTGAGTAGGCATAGCACAGAGTAGCACAATAACTCCTTTCACTAGATCTTTGAAATCAGATTAAATACAAATTGTTTTCATTAAAAGGTAACCATTGCTATAATTCTTTTAGATCTATCAGAAAATGTGTCTTTAAAACTTGCTATTATCTATAGCCAATTATTTAAAATAACAAGTGATTTAGTTTCTTTAAGCAAGACTGCCTCCATAATCTTAGAATATTTACATTGACTGTTAAATAAGTCTACATTTTACTTCTATAAAGAAAATTCAGATATAACAAAATAACACAAAACTCTATCTTTCTGGGAATGTTAATGTGTGTTTTGGACAATCGTAATCTCATTTGATTGTTTCTCCTGTGTTAAGAGCTCTTTTGAATATATTTCAAACATTCTCTTCAGAAAAAAAAGACTTCTTATAATGCTACAGTGGTCAAGACAGTGCAGAATAGGCAAACAATCAGATTGGTGAATAGACAAACAGATCAATGGAACAGAACAGAGGGTGCCAAAATTAAACCAACATAAGTATACTGAACTGATCTTTGACAAAGAAGCAAGCCAATTCAGTGGAGGAAGGACAGTGTCTACAACAAATGATCCTGACACACTTGGACAAAGACATGCAGAAAAACATGAGTCTAGAAACAGGTCTTGCATAATTTCATTCAGATTAACCCAGACTGGGTCACAGAACTAAATATAAAATGCAAAACTATAAAACACCTAGAAAATTATGTAGAAAAAAAATCCAGACCTTCTTGAATTTAGTGATGACTTTTAAAATATAATATGCAAAGTACAATCAATAAAAAAGATGCTAACTTGGACTTCATTAAAATTAAAAACTCTGGCAAAGATACATTATTAGGAGAGTGGGGAATGAAGAGATAACCCATGGATGATCAGATAAATACATTTGTAAGTATCATCTGCTAATATGAGGACTGCTATCCCAAATAGACATATGGAAAAATGTTCCACATCATATACCTTCAGGGAAATGCAAATTAAACAATGAGATGCACCATTAAAATGGTCAAAATCCAAAACACAATTGGCACCAAATGCTACCAAGGAGGAAGAGCAGCAGGAGTTGTCATTAATTGTTCATGGGAAGTGAAAATGGTACAGCTACCATAAAAGAACATTTAAGAAATATTTATTTTAGAAAGTTTGGTCTTTGTTTTTGTTTAAGGGGGTGGGGAATTGTCTTTTCTTTTCTTACAAAAGTCTTATCAGATAATTCGCAATCATTCTTCCTGGTATTCACTCAAATGAGTTGAAAACTTATATCTACACAAAAACCTGAATGTGGCTGTGTGTAAAGCTTTATTCATAATCATCAAAACTCAGAAGCAACTGAGATGCCCTTCAGTAGGTAAATAAACTGGTGTAGGTCCAGAAGAACATGATTCAGTGCTAAAAAAAATAAATGAGATATCAAGCTTTGGAAAAACTGTGAATGAATCTTAAATGTACATTGCTAAATGAAAAGACTACATACTGTCTGATTCCCACTCTATGACATTCTGGAAAAGACAAAACTATGGAATCAGCTTTTATAAAATCAGCAGTGGCATGGGGGAGGGGAGGGAGGAATAAACCAACAGAGTGCAGAGAAACTATTTTGGGTGACACTTCTGTGTTAGATACATGACATTATGCATTTGTCAAAACCCATAAAATGTACAATAACAAGAGTCAATCCTAATGTACATTTTCACTTCCTACCTAGATTGGGCTTTCTACTGATTGCTCTGTTTCAGTGTTTGGCAAAGAGGTAATAAATGCATTCATCCAACTCTTATTTCATATGTTTAATTCTTCCTGGGGGATAAAATTCACAATACTTGTTCTTAACATGTTAAAATGTCCTATTGATGCAAACAACTGAGGCCATATCCATTGCAGACCAGGAGAGGTGACTGACTGGATTGTGAAAGTTTTAAGGGTGCTCCTCACACCTGGCCCCATGGTCAACTCTCTTCCCACCTTTGAATCACTTCAACTTCATAAATATGACCTGAACAGAAGTAAGGGAAAACAGTAACAGCAATGATAATGCAGCAACTCAAAGTTTGCTGAGTAGCCCTCTATAGCAATGTCACAGTTGGTCAGACATGGCCAACTGCTTAAGTTTGGAATCAAAGAATTCTCATGAAGAGGTTGGGGTGGACCTGACCACATTTGTGAGGAGTTTATGGGCGAGAGGAATGGGATAGGGTGCCATGATCTAATATAAGTCCTTGTAGTTTCTGGAAATGTCAGTGGAATCAATTTGTATATAATCTCACTTCAAAGATCTAATTACATGGATTATCAAAAGGCAAAATTATACCAAATGTGGTTTAAAGTAATTAGCCTTTATTTATGGTTCCACAAGTGAGTAACAGTAAAAGCCAGTCTCAGAACTCCAAAAACATTTATGGACAGAAAACAGAAGTAACAAACACGAATGACTTAATTGGTTATAGTTGCATGTTTTGCCTACTAGAATTTGCTGAGTCTCGTGATTGACAAGCACAGGTGCTGTGATTGACTGAGACTCACAGTCATCTGTACCATGGCAGGTTGTCACTTGATATCTAGGGACTCAAGATAACAGGGATCCTCGGCTCTAAATTTAATTTAATCTAACAAGACTTGAGAAATCACTACGAGACAGGCTACCTCCTTCACTCTCATCCCATGGGAGGCATACCATGAAGCCCTTAATGGGTAGGACAGGGAGGCCATTCTGTGAGTCATAAGCACATTGCATAGGTTCTTCAGCTGAGGTAGTATTCAATTTCCTCTTTAACCAACTGGAGGGTGGTAATGACCAAAGTTAAAGGTTATTGTCCTTAAACACTATTTCCTCCCTAATGGAGACTATGATGATACTACACTAAATTGCTCCCCTCAGCATGGAACAACCCCATGTTTATTATGTGCTTAAAATAATGGCACCTTATCTATCACTAAAACACCACTGCTTCTAGGGAAGGAAAAGCACTGTTGCATTAAGTGTGTACCAGCAGACATCGGACATAGCTCTTGAGGAAGAGCTAGCAAAATCATAGTTGTTTCTTTTTTAAAGAATGACATTTTTCTTTCTAGTAATGAATTTTAGATAACTAAAGACTTTCAAGTTTCATATGCTAAAATTCATCTGTCTTCCTAAGCATTCCTTAGTAGACTTGAATCTACAGCTCTACTAAGTAGCAGGTTACACTTCTAGAAATTCAAATAATAAATTTATCTTCTCTCTATTGTGGAAAACTTTTTGCTTGTTGTTTACCCTGCTACTGCCTATAATTTTTTTTAAAAAATATTCTCTTAGCTATGATTTAGAGAACACACAATGATGAACTTGAAAAAGAAGCATCTAAATAGATCTTTCAATTCTACCCACTCAGGTTTCACTCATTTGTGTTCACCATATCATGGTTTTTATGTCAGAGATTTCTACTCCTTTGTAGATGATTAAACTGTTAAGTTTGATAGTATTCTGGAATGTATGCCTAAAACAATCGCCATCCCATGGGGTGACCACACTTAGAAACATCCTTTGGAAAGAACCAGGAACTCAGTAGCCTTATAGCAATCCAACATGTCTACTTCCTGAGCCTACCAGGAACCTGCATTCTGGCCTGCCTTCCATTAACCCATTGATTTCTCTTAGAAGAAGCCTATGACTGGGTTAGGTCCAGCCCAGTACCTTCGTGAGGTACTACTCCACCCATATCACTATGGGTGATCAAAAGACTCTCCAGTCTTCTGATCCTTGCATTATCTTGTTATACTGCTATTTCTTATCTACTCTGTTTTGTATCCATGCTCTCTCACCTAGACACTGTGATACAAGGGGTGAGAGAACCTCTTATGGGTCCTAATGCTGCTTGCTATTTCTTGGTTTCTCATGATGGCTCCACAAATATCAGCCAATTGTGGACCTCTCCCCCTGCAGCAAAGAAATGTTATCGCAGTCCACACTTCACCATCAGTGATACATCAAAAATATTACAACATTTATTTTCCTTCTGAGTGGTAGACCTACATGTAATTTTCCCCAATGCCTCTGCATTTAAATGGAAATGGAAACTACTTTTCTCATACTGACACTGAAAACACAAATCTAAGTGTGGGTGGGTTTCAAAATTTGCCACTCAGCTAGTCAAGTATTTGAAAACTTGAGGTGAATATTTTCCTATTCTGTCTTTCTTTCTCCATCTCTCCACCATCCCTGTTTCTCTCTCTTCCTCTACCATCCCTCTCTCTGTCTCTCACTTTCTCTGTCTCTCTCCTTATCTCTCTCTTGTTTCAACATCCTTACATGTAGAATTAAGGATTACAAATTAAGCAATACAGGCCATACTTCAGAAGATGCACTCTAGAGTCCCCATCGACACAGTCACTAAACACAATGCAACACAGAGTTAGGTCGTGCCAGCTGACTAACAGTGGCTCATTCATTATTTACCCTGGTAATCAACTGCAGACTCTAAAATGCTCTTAGCTTCTGGGCTGTAAGTCAAGAGATGGAATAATATCGAGGCTGAAGGGGAGCAACAAATTGAAAGCAATCCTACAGGAGAGTACAAACCAATAACACAGGTTGTCTCTTTGGAGAATTGGAATGAATTTTTTTCACAGGAGGCTGTTGACCATGTTATGACAAAGCAATTCCCACCTTAACCTGAGGACATCATTCCCATGGGGCAGAACTTGAGGTTTATTTCTTTTACATACAGGTCAAACATCCAATTGATTTTTAACTGTCTATCTTATTGCTTTTCAATAAAAAAAATCCAATTCTAGGGAATTGGTTCCTATAGGCAAGCTGTTTAGATCATAAATATATACTGTTCACCCTCAGTGGGCATTTGGTGCTCATATGTACCTTCTGCCCTGGGAATACACAGTTCGTAGCCTTTGTGGGAAAGGCACAAGAATGAAAATGCTGGAAGGAGGTGAGTAGGTGCTATAAAGGCTTTGTTACTTTCCTTAATGTAACAAAGCCTGTTACAAATGAACAAAGCTTGTTCATTCTATGGAGTTTAGAGGGTAATAAGTTTTCACAACTCATCAGCCATTTGTACTTGAACATGAACTTGGTATATAGATTATCACAAAGCAGCCAATAGACGTTGGGACACTCTGGCATAGGGTAGAAGAAATAGTGATAAATCTCTTGAGTGGTGGTTCTCACCATTTAAACCAACTTCTCAGAATCACCTGGAACATTCATTTTGGCTATAGAATCCTGGGCTTCATGGCCAGAAATACACACTTGCACAAGGTTTGATCAATATATTTGCTGTTCCATACAAATTCCTATAAATATCTTTAATTTTTAAAATTTTGTGCTTCCCCATGTTATCCAAACCTAATTGGATCTTTTTGGGAAGAACACTGAGATCCCAGGACATAATGTTGAGTGGAAGGCAAACATGGAGGACACAGAGAACACTCGGCTACCAGGACCCAGAGTGGAGAAAGTAAACTATGGTTCCACTTAGACTGGCATTGAAATCCTGCACCTAAGAGTAGATGTGACAATTCCTGGTGGTTCAGAAGCTTATGAGAGGGATCTCCATGGGTTCAGATACCAAGTCCTACACTGCTAGGAAGAGCTGCACCTGTAGTTTCTCCAATGCCAGCCAGTGACAGGAAAGTTGGTGAGCATTGAACAAGCCCAACCTCAGACCCCAGTCCAGCAATGACCCAGGTGCCCAATTCAGACTATGTGATGGACTAGACACCATGAAACCTCTCTGTGACTTCCAGAAGAAAATTTAAACTCAGTAGATGCCCATAGCTCATGATGGGTTTGAGTTTTAATATAAAAAGACATTTCTGATACCTTTTACCGATGTGAGCAGTATTCCTGAAGTGGACTACTGTTTTTAATCAATATTAACTCAGGAAGCAATTTCTCTGAATTTACAGCTGCCTGTTTCTTGGTGATGCAGACAAGGTGGCCAGGACAACCATGAAATTCCCTCATATCTAATTCTTACTATAAACTCACAGAAATTCACTGTTTGTTTTCTATTGCTGCTGTAACAAATTACTACAAACTTATCAGCTGCAAACAACACAAATTCATTATCTCACTGATCTGGGCCAGAAGGCTGAGATCTCAAAGATGAATATCAGGAGTGGCAACAGTGAATTCCTTACAGAGTCTCTTAAGCAATACTGTGCTTCCAGATTCATTTAGTGTGTTGCCTGAATTCAGTTCTGTCTTGCCCTGAATGTGACCCTGAAAGTTCATATTTTGGAAACCTAATCCCCAGTGCAACCGCATCAGAAGGTGGGGCATGTTAGGAAGTGTTTAGGTCATGAGGGCTCTGCCCTCATAAATATATTAATGTCACTTATAAAAAGAACTTGTGAGGGTTCACTCTCTCTTGCACTTCTGTCTTCAGTTGTGTGAGCATACAATAAGAAAGCCCACACTGGATGCTGGAGCCATGATTTTGGACTCGTTTCTATCCCAAACTGTAAGAGAATACATTTTTGTAATCTAAAAATTACACAGTCTCACATGTTCTGTTATGACAACATAAAACAATTTAAAACAAGTTTCATACTGTCACAGGACTGAGTCCTCTTTCTTTGCTGTCTCTCAGCCAGTAGTTTCTTCTAGAGGCCTCCCAAGTTCCTTCTTAGATTTCCATGTGACCTCCTCTGGAAATGGTGGGTGGAGACTCTGTCACACTTAGAGTCTCTCTGCTCCCTCCCCTTGAATCTCTCTGCCTCCAGCAGGAGACAGCTCTCTGCTTTTAACAGCTTGTGTGCATAAATAAGGTACATCTGGATAATCCAGGATAGTTTTTCTATTTTTAGAACAGTAATGTCAATTGCACCTGAAAAATTCCTTTTACTATGTAAGGTAACACCTGTTCAAATACAGGGATTGGAATGACACCATCTGGTCATCCAATGAACTCACTCTGCAATGATGGATTGGTTCATGAACCATTACTATGTCTTAGAAAAAGAGCCAACCATTAGGTCCAGAATAAAAAAATACTCACTTCTCTGCGAGAATGTAGGCTCAACAGATTTGTAATGCAGCCCAAGAATCTGAATAGATGATAGGTTTTAGTGATTCTGTAGGTTTTATTTTCTGTATTTCAACATCTGCATCATTAAAGGTATCATAGGATAATTTAATACATTGTGAGAATCCTTGGGAAAAATTGAAAAGAGATTGAGTTAAGAGAAATTTTAAGAAAAATATCATAAATTTAAATATTAATGCCCCATGGAGGCTTTTCCAAGAAATTGGCTATTTCCTCGATTAAATTCCTGCAGGTATAGGTGATGTGTTTCTATCAACAGCATTAGGTGTTGCTCTGGGCTGACCTGGATGAAGAGTTGCTTGTTGTAGACAGAAATAATATGACAGAGGGCACGTATTTCTGGGGTGGCACCTTAGTTTTTCTGAACATTAATTTCCATAAAAAGAATAAAAGTTCATATTTATTTACCCAAACTGACATTTTGTATAAAAGTAAATGCACACTTATTTTTAATTATTATCTCTCTTAAATGTTAGATGACTCAAAAAAAATTTGAAAAGAATATATTAGTAGTGTATAATCATTTATTATAGCCTAAAATCTTAGGATAATGAAATTTCCTGCAAGTAGTTTCTGAAACCTTTGTTCCTGCTTTTATCGCATTTGCTAAATATCTACAAAAAGGAAGCTTAAGCTAACTAAATGTAGACACCAAGACCTCCCAATATATGAGAGAAAATAAAAATGTGAAGTATACAATTGAATAGAAGTTATTCACTTTGGATTAATGCAACATTTACTACCTATGGTGCATTGACAAAGATACTTTCTTTTACTACAGGTTGGCTTCACTCCTGTGAGACGTCTCAAGAGACTTCAAACTTATCTGTCCTTTCTGATTCCAGTGTTGGTATCTGATAAGACATTTTAGAAAGAATCCCACCTTTGATATTTCCTGTAAATAATTTTTCTTTTCTTTTGTTTGGCGTTACTGGAGTTGAACTCAGGGCCTCATGCTTGGTAGGCAGGCGCTCTACTACTTAAGTCTGTCAGTTCTTTTTTGTGTGTGTGTAGCTTCACAATTTGATTTAATTTGACCTCAGTCATATTATTATATGTCTTCATAGTATGGTTTCTTTATATCCAAAATAGAATTCATAACAATACCTATTAGTGTAAGGATTAAATGGAAGAATTCAAATCACATTCCTAACACAGACAAAATACTCAGTAACATGCACCAAATATGAGCAGAGCTATTTACTAATTGCCTTAGGGAAGCCAAATATTGTTTGGGACACTTTGTAATCTCACTAAGTTACACACCTTCTTTAAGATAGATATCATCATACCTATTTGTAAAGGAGGAAGAAATATCACCTTGGATCTAATCTTGCATCACTTTTAGTACTGTTGCAAAATACTTTAGCTACCTGATCTTTAAGACAATTCTATCAAAGCTCCCCTTACCTTCTTAAACTCAGGAGTGTTAGCTGCATTGTTTC
Source organism: Castor canadensis (assembly GCF_047511655.1). Lineage (NCBI taxonomy): Eukaryota > Metazoa > Chordata > Mammalia > Rodentia > Castoridae > Castor > Castor canadensis. The sequence goes on from NC_133400.1 coordinate 93,640,146, forward strand.
CACATATAAAATGGGAGCAGAGGAATGTGCTCCACGAGTTTCATATTTCTCACTCTGTTTCCCAAGATGAGGACAAGGACAATATAGGGAAGATGTTGCTGTGACCCACTAAGAATCTGGAGTTGCTTGTTACCATAGAATCATGGATACAGATGCGCCTTCTTCCATTGTAAAATCCCCTCGAGTCAAATAGAAAATATTTCTTCTTTTACCACTTAACACAAGAAATAATGGTTGATTATGTCCAGGGACAAATAAGCCTGGGCAAATTTTGCAAATCCCTCTGCTTAATATTTAGTGGTCTACATAGAGTGAAGTTTCTATATAACATAAGTGCTTATTGTATTGCTAAAATACTGTCTATAATTGTTCCTCCTTAGAAAGGGACTAATGACAAAAACTAAGCAGGTATTTGTTTATTTGAGATATGATATGACTTCTCAGATTTCCTTAGATTTAACTTCAGAAATTGTAGAAATTTGTGCTTATGAGTATATTTCTGGTATAAATTTGTTTTTAAGTCTTTTTCTTTCAAAATACAATTTTACAGATGAAATGGAGTTCAAATAATTCAGTTACAATGAGTTGTAGTTTTCATGTAACTAAACAATGACACATTGAAATTTGGTAAAGGTATTAGACAATTATAGGACTAACTAGTCAGATTATCAGTGAACTAATAAAATAATCCAGGGTAGCATTCACAATTAAGATGATGGAGAGATTCTATGTCATGCTTAAATGTAACAGGACAGTATAAAGTTACTCTAAATGAAGCAACTAGTTAAGTGCAAGAAAGTGAAAGCTTTTGGTCTTTCATACAGGCATTGCTTTTTTATCTATTAATTAAACACACTCACATGCACACACACACAGCTGATACTCTTCACCTTATAAATCAAATGATTCTGACACCAATTATAATACATATAAAAGGAGGAAGAAAGATCTAATATATTACTGTTGGTTTTAGTTTGGGGCATGTGTGTGTGTGTTATGTAATTAGTTTCTAAGATTCTACAGTAGGACTTCACAGTTCCACTTATGTTATATGGAGAAAATAGGAAGGCTCAGAATGAAATTAGAAACAGAAGAGACAAAAACCTCACATTTTGTTCAGCAGCATCAAACATGACACAATAGAAAATTTGGCACATATATAAGTAATCATATCTACTTTAAACCCAAGGGCATAAAGCCCTGAAACACACAAGCCAAAGTTTCAAATGAGCCTACACAAAGGTCATAGCAGTGGTGTCAACAGGATATGGAATGCCCTAAAATACAATGCTCACTTTATTTTTCAGTTGCTATTATAGAAATGGAATGTGTATTGAAGGAGGAATCAAGGATAGTGATACTGCAAGGGCTTTCCAGGTCCTCAAAAAGGTTAGTGAAGCCCTTAAGTATTCTTTGAAGTGGGGGAGATTAAGGAGCCAGCACAATGAGGAAGAGGAAATTTCTACTGGGAGCAGAGGGGTACAGTGGGAGCTGTAGAGCTACTTGAGATAAGAAAGAGATGGGCAGCAAGGGAACACAAGCCCTCTCTCTTTTAATAAAACTGGAATTTTTATCTTTCTATGTTCAGTCTGTAAGTACAATTCCAGAGACCTTTCTGATTCAGTAATCTAAGAAAATGCTTTGGCAACACATATCATTCACCACATGTTAATTCATTACCTGTCATTCCCCTCTTGGTTCAATCAACAAATATTTATTAAATAGTTGTCACCTGCATGGGACTATGAAGCTACCATGAAGAAGTTTGAAAGTGACATGGTTCATCACCCTCGATAAATATTCATATTAACAAGAACACCCCCTGCCACTTACAACCCAGAAGTAGAGATGGGCCTGCTGAATAATTGCCCCAGACCATAATAATTAGGAAATCAAATCTTTCCAGATGGAGATGGCTAAGATACTCTCACATTTATGGTATTTATGGCTCTTCATAACACATTTTTCATTCCCACTGCTGTCTAAGAACTATATGAAGAAATGAGGAGGATAATCATTGACTGTTTACCAGTAACTAACAGGGCACTCTACCCTTCTTAATAAGGGACTTAGCCATAAACTGAAATGAACTAAGTTCCTTGATAACCATTTCATTAAGCTCCTCCTACACGTAGTATAATTCTATACTCAGCTGGGCAGTGGTAAAGTTTTAAAACATCTGAAGTGTTTTGATTTAAAACATCTCAATAACCAAATTAGTCCTCTCCTTTGATCCAAGTTACCTAAATACAACTGAAAAGTGTGAGCCAAGGGGTCTGTAGATATGTAGACAGACAATGAGGGGAAGATAGGTAGATAGGTAGATAGATAGATAGATAGATAGATAGATAGATAGATAATCCATAGTTTACATATGAATCAGAGACCAAGAAGGATTTTCTTTATTTTCTGAAGGTATACTATGATCATATAGAAGAATATAATGTAATCTGCAATATTTTATGTCTGTTATTAAAATTATAAGACAAACATAAGGTAATATTAACAATCATAATTTCTGTATTTCTGGGTGTTGGATATTTGACAGTTTATGGCATTATAACTTTATCTTTCTTTTTTGTAATTAACAAACATCTTACAATTTTTAAACAAATCTAATGAGTTTCCAAAATGATTTAGCTTTACATATTTGCTTATAGTTAAAGCACTTTCATCCATTATGCATAAAAGACAAGCACTTCTTGGAAGAATATTTCCAAAGAGCTTTTATATCCTTTCTTTTAGTTCTCCACCAGAAAGTACCCTTCTTCAAGCACTTTATGAAGAAAACATTGCATCACTGCAAGAGATGTGGATAAAGGTAAAAAGGAGACTCTGTTAGAAGAAATAATTGCCTCCTACCTGATTGCATTTACTCATAAAGACTCAACATGAAGCAAAATAAAATGGAACAACAATATGAGCGTGCTCAAAAGAGCTGGGCGAGGACAGGAGCAGCAGAGGTAGAAATTATGGGCTGCTGTAGCGATATCACTCATGAGGATAAGTGGGTTTGCTTACCTTCAAGAAATAATTTTTTGAGAAAGGAGATCAGACTGAAGCTTATGCTGTGAAAACATAATGGGATCAATGAGGATGCATTCTGTTTCTGCTGGAATGTTCTTGAAGTAGAAGCTAAATCCAGTAAGAAACAAACCTCTACAAGCCTAGCATCTGATTCTGAAGTCTGGTATGAGGTTAAGAAAGCACCAATCTGTATTTCTTCATTCTGTTTTTGAGGAAGAAGAGAATCAGGGAGATTGCCACTTGGCTCACCAGCTTGTAGAGCCCCCTGAGCCTCTACAAGCAGTCTTCCTATTGTCATAACTGCTTATTTGTTTCTGCTCATCCTCATGCTCGAAAGACTAAACCATAAGCTAATAAAGATCCAGAAGGATGGTACAGGAAATAGGAATTTAACTTACTAGAATGCACTGGAGTTTCATGAATGTTATTCTTTTGAAAACATTTATGTAACACTGGTTCAGGGTACTAAGGCTGCAGGTGTCAATTTTATGAATCAGATAAATTCTTACTTACTTACTAGCTGCAGTTGTGTACATTTTCCCCTAAAGACACTGCAGCTCCCAACTTCATTAGTAAAGATGACACATTTCGAGAGTCAGGTTCTGTATGAGACTAGCCAAGTGCTTTGACCCAGCAGCAAGCATTGCTATGTACAGATGTATGCATTATTGATGAGACCAAGCAGTTTGGAATACACAGGTGGCATTTTTAATTGTTTGGTTGTCTCATTTTGTTTAGGTAGTCGGCTATTGCTAAGAAATCAGGGATACTTACATTGAAAAGGCAGAATATCGAGTGATCAAGAGTTCTGGAATCAGAGTGGGCTTCCAAAGCATGTTCTATCAGACTTAAAAATTAGATGACTTTCACAACTGACTTATACCTTCTACCATCTATTTCCTCATCTGGTCTCTTCCTCATATGGTCAACATCACAAGAAAAGGCATTAGCACTCTGCCTTACCTATAATAATCAAAACCCCAATTTATGTTATCTTTTAGGTATTAGAACAGCAGCAATAATGCCTGTGCAAGTTGTGGCAGAATGTTTTTAATGTGTGAAATTGGAAGAAAAAGCCACATGAGAAGAAGCATGCAAAATGATGGATTGGAAGACTTCCCAGGAAAAACAGTCCACCATCATGAAAATACTGCTTAGTCTGAATGTAGAAAGAGTTTGCTATCCCAAAATAAGGAATAAAAAGCCATGTGTTTAAAAGGCAGAGGTACAATGCTGAATGGATTTGCATCACCTGTGAGTCCGTCTCATGTATGTTTGCTCCAGCATCTGGGATCACCTATATCCTCCATCATGTTTATTTAATGCCATCTAACTGTGCCCCCATCAAATCAATTCCATTGAATTGCACCTACATCTGATTTTAGAGGAAGGATATAAAACATTTGCTTATATAGACCATTCAGTGATAGAATCATGAATTTATTTTGAATTGACCTTGTTTTATTTAACTGAGCTGCTTTTATGCAAAGCTAGGAAGGAAGCAAATGACATCATTTGAGCATTTCAGTAGCATTGAGTGCTGCTCTACTGTAGCCTCAGGGTTCATGAGACAGATGTAAGCAAATCTCAAAGTCAACTGGGGATCAACCACATCTCCAGTAAGTTTCTGTCTATTTAGTGTTCTAAGATAGAATCTATAAACTTTTTTCTTCTTTTGTATTGTTTTAAATATGAATTTTCCAGGAAATTATTTTCCTCAAAGATCTCTGTCCAAAACTAGTCAGTTTCATCCATATAAATATTTAACATAACCCTTAGTGTCCTTCACCCTGACAAACTATATAATTTACCATCATTCCATATGATTTTCCTTTTATTGAGATATGCCACTACTCTGCAATATACAGGAGTCATTCTGTTTTGTAAGTCCATAGTTAATATGGTTCCAAAGTCTCCAGTTAAATGGACAGATGCAGTTGAATCATTCATTCATTCATTTCTAAACCTGCATAAATATAAACAAATTGAGGCATCCTGGAATCCCATTATACAAGGCAAGAACCTGAGGTTTGCAAATTTCATTCAATCCTTCAAAGGCACTTACTTCCATTGAGCTGGAAGGAAGGAAGAATTGGCAGATTCATGATCAATACATGAAATGGAGACTCCATAGAAATTAATGTACTTATTTGACCATTTATGTCTAGGGTGTAAACTACATATTTCCTTTTTCATGTTAAGACATTAAATTGTAAAAACCAATTTCCTTTTAATACCTTTAAAAAGTTAAGGCTCATTCTCACCCTAAAATTATCACACTGATCTTTCATATTAATATCTCATAGGGAGGCTCAGTTTGAATGTGGAATCCAATAGTGTCTTCCATTGTCACGTGATCATTAGTCAATTGATAGGGTCAATAAAGGGGGCTACTTATGGCTAGCCAGTTGTAATGATTGATTCAAAATTACAGGTTATAAATTCATACCAGTAACTGAATAAAACCCCTGTAAAATAAGCTGTTGAGTTTCAATGCCTCCAGTTTTGGATCCCTAAGCCCACCATCTTTTTTCACCAAAGCATTAAGATTTACCAACTTCTTTTATGAAATGAGGAAAAACCTTTATTGGAAATGGCCAGAGAATGAACCACAACCTATGTGTGCTCATAAACATTAGAATTATGGTATAAAAAGGTCACATCCTCTCAAGAATCTAACCTGAGATGATGGTGTTTCAGTTTGTTTCCCCCATAACCTTTAGATAAGAGGAGTGATACTAATATGGAATGCCTCCAGAATATGACATTTTAATGTCTGGATAAAACTAGATGACTATTGGTTTAATAATTTGGAAAAATGCCTAAAAATTATGAGATAATGGATGGAATAGCACTCCTAAGTTAAAATATTGGAAAGAAAATCACAGACCAGGCTCAGTCTGTGTGGCAGCATCAATGATCAAAGGGCTTGATATTGTTTGGCTTGTTGTTCTTTTTACTAAAATTCTGATTAACATATTCCACAAGCATATATGCTTATGCAATGGCATGAGAATAGTATCAAGAGACTTTTCATCATCAGACAACTGTAGACAATAAGAGGAAGATAGGGTGTAGCTTATATTATTCTTATTTTAAAGTATGCATATTATGAAAGAAAAACGGGCCTTGTCATATTGCTTCCTTCATTTTCTTCCATCCATGATGGAGGTAAAAGCTTCCTATGTGAACTCAGGAAACATTCACTCATCTGATGATTGGTATATCTTCATGAAGGAGAAAAGTTTTGAGCTAGGAATAGTCATTCCCCACAAATAAAAAAATGCTAAGAATAAAGCAAGGAGAAGAACTTCCCAGTTAATATAGTTCCTTTCTGATATTTGCAAAATTCCAGGCCCGATCTGGGGAGGGTGGCATGAATAAAAACAAAACACTCAATGTGATAGCCGGCATCCTATTTTAGAGTCTGTAACTCAGATGTGTCCACATGCCTGTGTTTATATGAGTCCCCAGTGAGATGAATATATTGCATGACTAACCAGCAATTCAGAGAAAGTTGTCCCTATGTACAAGTTGCTAAACAGTACTTTCCTGTGGCTAACACTGTGAAGCAGAATATTTCATTTTTGTCTCTGAGTAGCTATTTAAAAACAAAGAGCCACATCCTTCTAAGGTATCACTGTCCTAGGTTAAATCATCACATATTTATCCAGATCTCTATATGACTTCCTTTCCAAAAGCTACTGAATGGTACTTTTCACAAAGAGGCTTTCCTTGGTTTAGTGTACTGCCAATTTTTTTTTCCTTTTTTTAAACAGTTAGTAGGGAGGCTGTCCTTTTACTGCCAATGATGGCATCCAGGGATGTAATTTTTCCAAATTACTGGTTTTGTTCAGCAGAATAGAGTTGGCTATCCATAGCAATCCCTGACAACATTGCAGGGTATGTTTAGACCTTCAAGGCAATTAGGAGACTCTCAGGGGAAGTCCTGCATGCAGCTGGTTTTCCTGTGAGAGCCGCCAGGATCTTAGAGCTGTGCATTAGCAAATGCTTTGCAGATTTTAGCTTTGAAATCTGCCTGGCTTGTGTTGTTTTATTTAATTCTGGAGGACTAATCTTCTTCTGTCCTTCCACAGGTACACGGAATGTGTTGCTGGCCACCTGTTCCATTGGTCCTAATCCTTGGGTGGATTCCAAGGACAAGGACAGGTCAATTCCACACTGGTCTTTTTGGTGCTGTTGGGCCTACCAGAAGTCACCAGTGTTTATCCTGCCATGTGCCATCTCCTCTGCAGAGAACAACTCATTTCTGTGTGTCAAATACATTAAAGATCCAATTTGAATATTATCTGTATTACAAAATGATGTGGATTCTCCAAAAAAGATTTCCATTATAGTTTAAAAATGCCTCTCCAAGACCACATCACTTTCTGTTGGTATTTATTTATGGTTTTGACCACTTAGTTTCAATAATTAATTCCTCTGGAATAAATGAAATGTTTTAAATATGAATTCCCAAAAACCTAAGCCTTCATACCATGCCTACATTACAAAGTGCCAGGAAGGTTTATAGTAAATGAATGGATGTGTCAAGATGCTTTGATTTACTTTGACTATCATTTCAACGAGCCTGTGGTTTCTTCTCTGGAACTTGGCACAGTATCTCATAGAGATTACACTGGCATAAAAAGTACACTTCACAGGTTTTAAAATAGTATTAACTCCCTCCTTTTTTGCAGTAAAATAACCTCTAACAAGAAAAGCTTCCCTCAAATTATTCAAAGATTTCTGGCTTTACCAAGGGTTAAAATCTGTAGCATGCTAGTTGTAGGCATGTTCCAATATCCTACACACAAACTTACATAACAAAATGCCTTAGGTTCATATCATAGTAAGTGGAGAGCTAAAACAAGCACCACCAAGGAATAAAAATCAGCTCAGGAGCATGCAGGAATTATTTCTAAAGCAATGCTCTCCTGGAACAAATCAAGGGTAGGGATTTTATTCTGGGAACCTATACATATCTGTAGAAGAAAGCATTTTAGGGCAGGGGTCAATCTAAGGTGATAGTTCCAAAGGGAAACATGGCAGACACAATTTTGGGCATGCTTAACTCTAGGTTATGAAGCATGTGTTCAAAAGATTAAAATGGCATAAAGGAATATGTGGGAGATATTCAGCTTTCTCCAAACTGCTTTACCTGAAAAAACTGAAATAACACTTCAAGAGTGTGTCAGTATACGAGTTTGCCTCTAAAGGTGGCTGCTTCACTTAACACCAAACTTATATAAAAATCCATCCAGTGGATGAGGGACAGTTGTACATCCTACCTAGGTGTGGTTTAAAATTTACATGAAAGATCATCTTCACTGTCATTGCAGGAACTCTAAAGGACCACGTTTTTCACTATGACTTTGACAAGTTATAGAAATAATTCCAATTGTTTAAGGTAATTCAAGTCATCTAGAACCTGGTGGTGTACTCTCTGCTTTCTCAGACTTGGGCCACTCTGTCCCATGAGAGACAGGAAGAAGGGAATTGTTGCTCCCGTTCTTTACTGATAAAAAGCAGTGGTGGGACTGATTATTTTATTTTGTTTTTCAAAGAATTTTAAGACTAAGGGGAGAAAAAGTATTGTAAAACAAATGTGGAAAACTATTTCTTCACTTCTCTTCATTCTAATTCCACATTTTAAACATCTGTTTTTCAAGTCACTGTCTATTCTTGCATCCAGTGTTGTCTAAAGAAGTACTCACTGTTCAATAATAAGGACTCATAGTCTCTGGTACTTTACTGGATTAACATGAAATCCTTCATAGGAGAAAATAAGTGGAAGTTGATAGAAGAATGAAAAATAGATCTGACTACATGAGCAAATATTGGATGTAACCAAGAGAGATCTTGTGAACACTGTACCTAAGATATACATGTTAGTTCATTGAAGTAATAAAAAACCTAATACCTGAATAAAATCTATACAGATCCTTTGATGCCACTGCCACTCAAATATCAATCTTGTATGACTTTTCCATCATTATGCCACATTGCCTTGCCTTCTAGCTTATCTCTACATTTGTAGAGATATGACAAAGGTTATTTAAATGAACATTATTTATTTAAAGTATGCACATATAATGTGACAGAAAGAATAGTAGCAATTATTCATTGTGTCCCTTTTTATGTATATGTCACTGTATTAGGAATGTTAGGAATATTTTCTTGAGTCTTCACAATGGCCTCATATGATAATTATTATTTTACTCTATTTTATACACAATTAGGCAATGGCTCGTGTATTAAGTAAAGAGATGAAATTTAATTCTGCCTATTTTCTCCATAATAAAATGTCATACCTTTGTTTACTTGAATTCCCCTGGGGAAATGAAGTTAATTCTAAGGGAAGACATGCATCATTCCTAGAAATTAAACAAGTCATGTACTGAATGGGAAGAATAAATATAACTACATCCCATAGGTTCAATCAATGTCCACATGGATGGGACCAACACTGGTGAGGGCTCACATAGTTCTTTAAATGTGTGAACAGAGAGATTCACTTCCAATGATGAGTGTGTATGTGTGTAAGACAGAATATTATATTTTTTAAGAAAACATATTGCAGGTTCAGTGGGAATAGGGGGAAAGGTGAGCAGTGATTTGGGGATAGTCCCCAACTTTGAGGAACACTCTTCAGTAGAAAGTCATCCTCAGGAGTCAGGTTTGGTGCGCACATCAGCTGTTTCCCAGAACGAACTGTGATCACTACTCTTGCTTTGACTCACTGGAAAAGCTGTGTTTTACTTAAAGACATTTGAAATTATTCATAAATAATTCAGTGCTACTTGGAGGGCAAAAACAATTGTGAGAACATTAAATTTCAATTAGCCATATTAAATACAAGCAGACTGTCAAATGTTCTCCTGAGTATCAGATTCAGCAACACATGAGAGTAAGCAAAAAGATAAAACCGGAGTCACCAGTGCAGAGTATGTTAAATTGTTATTTAAGACAAAAGTGAAATTTTAACTATTCCAAGACACTTAGGGTTTGAAAAATAAATAACACACTATACAAACTTTCAAAAAGGAAACGGTGCCATTGGTAAAACATGGATGGAACTGGAAGATATCAGAAAGTGAAATGAGCCAAGCACACATACAAAAACTGACCTCATATGTGTGTGGGAATCTAAAAACAGTAGTTTCATAGCATCAGGATAGAAAAGTGGTTACCAGTGGCTGAAAGGGAGAAGGTGTGAACAGGGAAAAGAGGGTTGTTGATCAAAGGGTATAAAGTTTCAGTTAGACTGGAAAAATAAGTCTTACAGGTCTATTGCTCAGCAGCAGAGTGGTCACCATTAATGTATTATGTACCTCAAGATTGCTAAAGAAATAGATGCCAACATCTTCCCTATTTAAAATGGGAAGTTGGTGAAATGATGGACATGTTAATTAACATGGTTGATTCTTTCTGGAATGTATACTTAGGTCAAAACCACACTGTACTCCCAAAATATATGCAACTACTATCTGTCATTTAAAAATAATTCTAAAAACACAAATTTTGGCAAGAGATTTTAGCACATGAAAATTATTTTGCGCAATAGGAATGAGAATCAAAAAGGAAAAAAAAGAAAATCAAGTCATTCTTACTTACATATGTAGGACAAATCATTCTAAGTACATTAACAAAAGTTTCTAAAATTCCAGAAAAGGTCATGTCATTGACTCCTTTGCCCCTGGATACAGTGTCAGTAACAATAAAAGAATTTTCTTTATAAACTCAAAAGAGGTCTTATGATGTCCAGAGGTAAGCATTCCTGTTATTATGAGATGTAGTTCTTAGATCCATTTCAGTGTCTTTCTACAAGATTATTTTTTTCAGCACTTGAGGAAGGCATAAAAATGAGAACATACTCAAAGAGAGATGCTCTTACGTAGCTCCTTTTGTTAAAATCTGACATTGGCACATTTTAAGGTTTGTTCTTAAGTACATATAACAATAACCAATGCAAGGTTCCAGAGAGTACTGCAACTATATTTCATAGCTGAACTAATTTAATCAAATTAGAAACAGGAGTAAATCTAGACACTGTCTTTGGCACCAAACTCATGAGCTTCCAACAAATGTACTCTTATGAATCCAAATTATCATAAGAATTTCCATTTCCTTTTTAATCAGATCATAAGAATTAATTAATAAATAGCAAAATTTACTCTTTTGAAGTGTATAGTTTAATGGGCTTTGGCAATATGTACAAAGACTTTTAACCATGCCAAGATCAAAAGAGAGAACTTTTCTATCACCCTAAAACCTTCATTCACCTGTACAGTGATTCTCTGTTCCCACTGAGAGCCCCTAATGAACTCTGATCTGGCTCCTATCCTATAACTTTGCATTTTTAGAATGATCTCTAATTAAAATCATACCTAGGTGGATGCATTGCTTGTGTTTTTACCTTAACTACAGGCTTTTGAAATTCTTCAATAGTATTCTGTGAACCATTTGATTTTAGTTCTGAGTAATGTTTCTATTATATGAATGTACCACAATTTGTTTATTTATTCAAAAGGTGATTCTCCATATTATGGCAATTACTATGAAAGCATATATTTCCTTTCTTATCATAATGTGAATTAATAATTAATATTAATTTCATTAAATATTTCATGTCATGATAGTAGAATTGTTGGGTCTTATGATCAGATTATATTTAGTTATATAAGAAACTGCCAAACTGATTTCAAAATTAGTTGTAGTCTTTTATACTTGCAACAACAATGTGTAAGGATAAAACAATGCCACTCCACAACACACATTTTGTTCAATTAAAGCATGTTACAATCATGCAAGACCCTGCACACCTGTAATACTAGCTGGTTGGAAGGTTGGAACAAGATTGCCAATTTGAGGCAAGCCCTGCAAAGTTATCAAGACCCTACCTCAAAAACAAAAACAAAATAAAATGGAACAAAAAAAAAAGGGACCAGGATGTAGCTCAAGTGGTACAGCAATTGTTCAGCAGAAGTCCCTGGGTTTGATTACTTGTACCAGAAAAAAATTATAATATCCCTGATATTTCTTCTTTCACCATTGGATTATGTAAAAAATATCACTTAATTTTCAAGTATTTGGATATTCTCAAAATACCTCTATGTTCCTGAATTTTCTTTTAATACTGCTGTGTTCATAAAACACACTTAGTAGAAATTTTGAAGACATTATAGCCATTGATATTTGTTTCATAGCCAGGAGTGCAGTGTATCTTAATGACTATTCCGTGTGTTCTTGGAAATTATGTGTATTCCTCTGTTAGGTGTGGTACTCAGCAAGCATCGACAAGATCAAAATTCAGTGTTTCTATGTCCTCATTTTTGTGTGTTTAATCATTCTGATTTTACTTACCTGGCAGGGGAGATAGCATGATCACGAAGTTGGTTTTCCCAGGGCGAGGTTTATCCATTGCACTTCAGATGTGCTGACCCCTGCGATTTCCTCAAATGTGGGAAACTCGACTGCATAATTTGTGGTAGTGGGGGACTGCATTCGCATTCTCCCCTGTTAAAAAAAAATCATTCTGTTTATGACTAACAGACGGATGTTAAACACCCCAGAAATAATTTTAGATTTGCCTATGTTGTTTTTCAGTTCTATCAGATTTACCTTGAAACTCTGTTATTAGTTGCACACACATTTGGGAATCAGATTTCTTCTTGATGAATTAACCACTTCATCTTTATATAATGTCTCTTTGTAGAGCTGGTAACATTGTTACGCCACCTACCTTAGAATTAACACAGTAACCTCAGCTTCCTTTGGACTAGTTTACTGAGAGTGCCTTGTCCCATTCTCTGAATTTTATCTTAAAATTTCATGTCTTTATATTTAAAATGTGTTTAGAAAGGCAGCCCACTGTTGTCTTTTTTATGTAATGTGAAAATCTCTGACTGCTTAGACCATTTACATTTAATTGTTGATCTGGTTTTATTTAAATGTATTACCTTATTAATTGTTTTCAACCTGCCTCATAATTCTTAAATCCTTTTGTCCTCTTTCTATGTATTGTCATGTGGTACTATGTATTATTCTACATTATCCCATTACTAATCTATCAATTGTACTTTCAATCTTTTATGTTTTCTAAGATCTGTATATGCTATTTAATTTTATTTTTCAGGATATACTTATTACTGTCTAAAGACAGTCAATTTAGAATCAGTAAATGAATAAATATAAATAAATTACAAATATTTCACTTATCAAAATCATATTTAGCCCACGACAAACCCCCGTCTATTCTCTGCATTGTATAAATATCAGTTAGAATCCTTTAATCATCAACTTATCTTATATTTCCTCAGGTCATTTTTTTCTCCCCTTTTTTATGTAAACCTAGCAGACACACACACAAACATGCACATACTTTTGCTTATGCTTGAATATATTTCTGAGATTTAAAAAATGATACTTCATTACTAACACATTCTTCAAATACCTAAGATTATAAGCACGTGATACAAATACATAATGCATATTACAAATATACAAATGTGAACACAGAAACTTACTACAATGATAAATTGGTTACTGATTCAGATATATAGCTGACAAGTTTAAATAACTTAAGAACTGTATCAAAATAAAGATTAAAATTACATATAACCTTACTTGATTCCTCTTAATAAGTCTTTCTGATCCTTGTCCTTAAATCTTGTCATGTATCAGCAAAGAAAAATGGTTTCTCTATTACAATTATTTCAGAAGTTGATGACTAAGAAATAATCTAAAACACAGGCCAAAAATGATTCTGAAAATTATTCCTATCTTGTCAAACAAATCTGAATTCTGAAACTGCATATGGAATTCCAGGACCACTGAATTATAAAAGGTGAAAGTCTTTATGTTACCTGTAAAACATAAAATTCCCTTTGTTTTGGTGAAAAGCTGAATTTGAGGTTTATATTTATTTTTGTTTGTTTGTTTTTGGTGGGGTTTTTTTATTCATTTATTCAGATGTGCATACATAGTTTGGATCATTTCTCCACCCTACCCCACCCTCTCCCTCCCTTCCCCCGTCAGTTCCAGGCAGGTCTTGTTCTGCCCTTATCACTAATTTTGTTGAAGAAAAGACACAAGCATAATAAGGAAGAAAAAGCATTTTTGCTAGTTGAGTTAAGGATAGCTGTACAGAGAGAATCCTAATATTGCTTTCGTGTACCCACGTGTTACGATCCATGTTGATTCATCTCTAACTGATCTTTACACTGGTTCCTCATCCCCTTCTTGTGTTGACCTCTGTCACTTTAAGGTTTCTGTATTAGTTCCTCTGGAGTGGGGACATCAAATGCTTTCATGTTTTGGGTTTTCTACCTATTCCTGTATCTCCCATATGCGCTCTCCCCTTGTCATGTGATCCAAGTTCAACCACATTGCTGCATTTGCCCTACATCTAAAGTCCACAATTCACAATAGCCAAGTTATGGAAACAATCAAGTTGCCCCACTACTGATGAATGGATTAAGAAAATATAATATTTATACACAATGGAATTTTACTCAGCCATGAAGAAGAATGAAATCTTATCATTTGCAGGTAAATAGATGGAACTGGAGAGCATCATTCTGAGTGAGGTCAGTCAGGCTCAGAAGACCAAAAATCATATGTTCTCCTTTATATTTATTTTAAAGATACCCCTTACTGGCTTATCATTGAGATGGAAACTCCTGTGTCAACCATGCAGGTAACAACTTTACTTGGGGCAGTCATTGCAGTACTAACATGCTTTCAGGAGTTCCCTCCAGCTCTCTCCTGTAGCAGACTTTGGCAGTCACCCAGAGCCGGTTTGATGCTGGGATACTCATACAGAGTGGAAGTCACTGGAATAACTTGAACTCTAGGACTGACTGAGCACACCATCAGAATAGAAGAAGCTGGCTGTTGGGTTAGAAAGAAAACAGAGGGCACATGAGGGAGACACATATATGAGGAGAAGGAAAAGTAAATCTCAGATGATTCACAGATTTGTTCAATGTCAACCCTCCTGAATCAACCTGACTTATGAGGACCTTCCTGCAGATAAACTGCACCAAACAGTGTCCTGATGTGGAAATTGGAAAGGCCCTTAAGGATGACCTATCTCAAGTCCCTTCCATGGCATCATACTGCTGGGATACCCAGCTTCCTTGTGTCCCTTGTGCTCACAACTCACAACAACCCAAGGCAAAATTCATCCTCACTCCTACAGATAAAACAAAGTCCACACCCTTTTATTTCATACCTCAGCTTTATTTGGACCAAAGAGTTAATCCTTCCTATATTTGAAAAACATTATTGCACCTTCAAATTTCCACTTTCCTAGGTCAGCATTTTAATTTATTCAAAAGATATCTTTATCAGTCTATTCTTTTTTTAAAAAAATTTATTATCTATGCCCTAATGAATTGTGAAGTTGAGAACTAAATAGGCTTCTTCAGGTATTGACTGAAAAATTTCAGAAGACAGGAGAAATATGTCATCCTAAACTGTGCTCCCAGAAATGGAACCATAGTGTCAGTGTAGGGTCACGCCACAGTGTCAAACCACCCCAGGTGATGAAGTCTGCTAGATCTCCCTATATTTCCAGGAGAATGCTAGGGACAAATTTCTCCACTGGATTCAAAAAGCTTATATGCAAAGTAGAAGAAGAAAATGTCCCAAAAATGAGAATACTCACACATTGGACTTTCACAAAAGAAAGTTTCTTCAAATCTCAACAGATAATAAAAAGTAATTCTCAGAACTTTTTGGCTTAAATACTATAAACAGACTCTCTTTACTTAAAAAACAGATTTTAAAATCCACATATCCAAATGCAGACCCTGAGCAATGATAAGACATTTTTTCCTGATATGCATACATATTAATAGGAACTTTCATACAATGCTGTCTCCATTGAACTATATCTTCATGAAATCTAAAAAGCTCAGAAATCCAAATTCTTGAATAGGTCATCATCTCAAGAAGCGTGCATTATGCCAAATGTTGACTTTTTAAATAATACCAGCTGATAAAAATCAATGTTCTTTCATTTTTTGCATAATGCAACTTCTACCACCAAACTAGTAATTGCATCAAGCTATGGAAAGCAGTGATTGTTGAGATAATGGGAAGGATTTTTGCACAGCATAAGCTCTGGATTTACACAGAATTGGCTGAGAACTGCAGCCCTGCCACTTACTGTAGTTATGAAATTGGGAAAATTACTTAACCACACTAAGATTTAAGTTTCCTTAGACACCAGATGTGAAGAAAGGACAGGTTGTTGGAAAGGGCAGAAGCACCGGACAAGGCACTAGAGTCTCTATCATCAGGATGCAGTACCTAGTAGTTAGAATTGTTTCCTACCATGAGCACAGCAGACTAAATCCATATTCTCATTCACAATATAACTTAAGCAAAATGGGGATAATCAAAGAAAAGTTTGTTAATACCTACCTATCTTTCTTACTTCATACACATTGGGCTATCATCCATCCCTGCCTCTTTATTTTATTAAAAACACATTCTTTTCTCCAACTACACTATTTTTTCTAAGATCAATCTAGAAAGAAAAACAAGGTAAGCAAGCATAGCATGCAGCATACCCTTTTGCCCTGGTCACTCAGCACACAGCCCGGGGACCCAGAATATTGGTGTCACTTGACTCAGAATTGGAACAGCTTCCCCAGGTGGTTCATGTGTGTGCCACTTGACACTCCACACTGCAAAAGAGACAGAGAATGACAGGTAAGTACATAGTATGAACTCACAAGACCCTAGAGGTAAAAGCAAGATGTGTGAGATCTGGTTGAACTCCCTCATTTTACACATGAGGAATTTGTGGAAGCGTCAGAAATTGTTTTCCAAGAATTCTAACAGTTGAGATGAAAAAGTGGTTTTCAGCCAAATATAGTGATGGATGTCTGTAATCCCAGCTACTTAGCAGGTTGACTCTGGAAGATTGTGAGTTCAAAACCAGTATGGGCAACATTAGTAAGACTGTATCTCAAACACAAAAGTTCTCAGCCCATGGTTCAAGTTGCAGACCATTTGCCTGGCATGCCTTTGCCATGTGTTCAATTCTCAGTAACACAACACACACACACACACACACACACTGGATCAATTTTACATTACTTCATTTTGCCTACCTATGAAGCTGACACAGAAGAAAGAAGATTGTAGGAACAAAATTAAATGACAAAATTTCTTATTTGTGTCTCCATAGTTTATTCAGAGTTTTAAAAAATGAACATATCTGAGGTGGACAGGGGTCCTGTCTTGTTCATCATGAAATTTCTGTATCTGACAATTATGCGTTCTGTAGAAAAGAACCAAAGAATGAAAGAACTAGAGTCAAGTCATGGAAAATGAAAATACCTTGTTGTATGCGCAGATGAAATATTAGGTTGGTTTTCAGCTCCTATAGATGATCTAGGAAAGAGTTTGTTGGTAGCAAGAACATTGGGAGATATTTTTTTGCAAACTGATTAATCGAACATTTAACAGCTTGTTTTCATGTACAGTTTACTCAATTTATATAAGCAATTAGTGAATTTGCATGTACAAATGGATGCAGCTGCGAAGCCTAAGGTTTTTTTTATTAGATCTACTAAATTTGAATAGGAAAATATGTTTAAAAGCAGCATTTGACATAGTTCTCTCTGTTAATGATAAGCAGAAGACAACATCTCATATTTGAGAAAGGGTATTGGAAAGGTCACTTTTACTAAATAAGCTAATTGGATTTGAAATGCATGAAATCCTGTTTCACAGTGAAAATGCAAAAGGAGAACAAATCTTAATCATGTCCTACCTTGATCAAGCCCTAACTCCTCAGCTGTCTTAAATTACTGAGGCAGAAACAACTCAGTCAGAAGCATAGCTCACAGTGAAATGTGTGAAGCCAAGCTGTTCAAATATATACCAATTTATTTTATAGTGATGATGCCATATTACTTTATGAACATTTTCCCATGATCTCACACTGAAATTTAAAGGATGGAGAAGACATTCTGATTCTGTCATATTTTGATTTTGATTCTCCATCAAAATTTGACTAGGTTCATACTGAGATATTGTAGACTGTATCTCCACACTCTCATATTTTGAATTTTACAAAGCTGATAAAATATGTTAATGAGAAAAAGATGTTATTTTTCATTGTTGATTACTCCTAACCAAAGGAATTTCATGACACATTTGTATTGTAGTTTCTAAAACCCTGACTGTATATTGAATACACTGGAATTTTATAGTGAATTCATATTCTTGAAAGCTTTCTTCATGCTTTACGTAGTAAATTCATTCATAAAGGAACCATCAGATTATATTTTAAATCACTTGTACACAGAAGTGATTATTGTGGTTTTCATTCGAAGTTGTTCAAATCAAGCAAAAATATTCTGACATTCATATATTCTAATTCATATATTCTAAATCTTGTTAACACACTCCCTGACTTGCAACTCTCTGGTTATAAATTTAAAAGAGTCTTTCAATCCTATAGATTTCCTCCCTTTTCATCTTTGCTAAAGTATATCAAAAAGAATAAAGTGACAATTGGACTCTTCATCCCATAAAACAAATCCAATGAATTTCAATCCGTGTGAGGCAGTGCACAGACCCTAAACTACACTTACGAGTTGATAATGGTGATTTGTTCCTTCCAGCTAACATGGCTCTTCCATTTTATTGTTTCTCTTGATTTATAAATTGCCTTCAAAATTTTTGACCATGGAGTCCTATTACTTTGCCTTTAGTGTTTGGTGAGTTCCAAGTTTGCCTCCTATGAAAGGGTTTTATATTTAATAGAATTTAATGAGAATCTTAAATATACATCAACTGATTCCACATTTCCAGACACTGTCAGTATAAGTGACATAATATATATAATGCTAACCTGAATTAATTATGGAACCACACACACTTTGTTTGTTAACATTTCCATTATTTATTTGGGGTTCAGTTATTTGGATTGCTATTTATTCAAATTTCTCGCTACTGTTATTTTTCATAATGATGGCTCACTCACTGATGGGCATACCCAAATGTGCCCATCATGGTGCAATGGGGTTTTATTTACTCTGGTCATGTCACTTGCAATACAATCCTTTGATATAGCCATTATCATTATCCCCACATTACAAATAAGATGCCAAAGCCCAGTAGAAAGGAAATAGGTTCTTCAAGGTCTCACATCTGATAAATGGTTGATTGAAGTTCTGGTAAATGTTGAAACCCATTTACCTACTTGACATTTGGCATTCACCGTTTCTCATACATTAACACAGAAGTTGGGGATTTTTAACCACCAAAGAATGTTCTAACTATAAAATTGTAAATCTAATGAAAACATTTAAGTGCATTGTTTGGCGGTACTGGGCTTTGATCTCAGGGCCTCCCACAAGCACTCCACCACTTGCTTCACCTTCCTATCCCTTTTTGCTTTAGTTTATTTTTCAGACATGGTCTCATGCTTTGCACAGGCTGACTTTGGACCACAACCTGTCATCTCTCCCTCAAGTATTTGTGATTACATATCTGCACCACCACAGTTAAAAATGCACCTAAAGTACATTTTTGAAAGTTTTATTTTCGTGGCTTTTTCTTATCATTCTGAAATTCAAATCTCAGTTTTAAATATACTATATTCAAATATTAAGGAATCTGAGCCTTTAAAAAGTTGTGCTGGCTTTAAAATGTACATTTTAATTTTTTTCAAAATTTCTTCCATTCCACCATCTACAGTTAAATCAATCAGTGTATTCTATAATGACTGGGCCTGAATTCTGGGCATTTTACAACAGTCTTCTACTAAATAGTTAAAGTCTTATCCTCACTGCATAATAAAAGTTGTATAATAAAAGACATACACCAAGATGCCAGGTGCTAGTAATCCACAGAGCAAGAGGATGACATGAAACTGACCTTTTGATCCTTGTGGGGGCAGATTTAGATTTTAGGTGCAATGTATTCCTAGAAGTACATCTCCAAATATGCTGTTACAAATCTTTGCTACGAGGCACTACTGCTTTGGCATCATTATTAATCACTTTTGAAAAAACATGAAAAAAAATCATGATTGTGTTAGCCATGTTAGAAAAAATGATATGATGAACTTTAACTGAGCGATGTGGGGGACTGTTTGTACACAGCTGCAAGTGATTCCATCCAATTTGTTTCCTCTCTGGAAACTGTGTCTTGTGTCTATGGCTTCTGATATCCATAAAGTCATAGGTGTCCCCTCTCCCTGTGACTCCCAACAGTCTTCCTGGGTCATATAATAGATTATGTTGTCACAAACTGACACTGTCCTTCATGTTTCATCAAATGGTTTAGCTTCTGTAGATTATAACAAGACTGGTCATGATTATTCTGTTCCCTCAAACCAGAATCCCTCTTCCAATGCAACCTCCCCAATCAGCCTGTGATTCTCACATATAGACACAAACCAGGACCAAGCTTTATGAAGATCCAGTAGATCAGACATTGAGCAGTCAATTTTCATATATTGCCTGCAATAGAATTTAACACTTTACCTTGTAATATAATTATCTGTTGTCATAATCACCAGCAAAGTGATTTTCATTAATAAAAAGTCTTCAAAATGAATAATAGAAGTTTCACCTCAGTTTTTGGTAGTGTTGGGGTTTGGACTCAGGTCCTCATGCTTGCTACATAGGTGCTTTACCACTTGAGCCACTCCTCCAGCCATTTTTTTGCGTTGGGTATTTTCTAAATAAGGTCTCAGGAATTATTTGCCCTGACTGGCCTCAAATCACAATCCTCCTGAGCTCTGCCTCTCAAGTAGATATGATTACAAGTGTGATCCACTAGCACCCTGCTTCTCCTCATTTTTACACTCATAATTGACAGTATATTTATCAAAAATAAATGAATGAAAAAGTCATGCAATTTGGACTAAGTTACTTTATTTCTACAAAGCTTTTAAGAATATCTTCTGTGGATTAGAACTGAAAATTTTTAAGTTAATATGTGAAAGGCAATATAGTTTTGCTTATTGTTGTCATTGGCAGAATTCTCCACTGCCTTCGAGGTGCATGTCAGACAGCTCCTGCACTTTTAGTTCTTCTCTAATAAACAAAACTTTGTGTAAATTGTCAACTCTGTGTCTTTTCAAATGCTATTTGGTGAAGTAAGAGCTGTGGCAATTAGATTATTTAATATAATGTAGTCTGTGTTTATTCAATTCATAGATGTGAAAGGAAGATTTTAAATGATTCCAGAAATATATGCACATTTGTATGCATCACAAACACTTATAAAAAACAACACAAAGAAAACCTATGTTAGCTATTTCAATGTTGGATCTGCATTTGCATTTTAAACTGAATATTGTTATTGCTATTTCCTGCTCTATCTGTAGTTTAGTGAGGAGTTTATGCCTCTTTGCTCTTCTTCTCCCTTGCTATAACAAAGGAATGCATGAGTCTTAGGTTTATTTCCTAAATGGCCTCTGACCTGTGGAGATGCTCATTCTTTAACTTTCCAGGTGCTGTGACTGACAGCTGGGCTATTGAAGGTCATGGGAGACATAGTGAGAACTGTAAATAAGTTACTTACCACAGTTAAGTACGTTAGCCTAACAAGATTTAGTATACAATATCATTTTATAATTGTCATCAACTAACAGAAGTAATTGCACCTTGATAATACACATAAAATAGATTAATTTAAGAGTTCTGCTGTATCTTGTCCAGTCACAGAAAGTTCCATTCCATTCGTAACCTAGGCTCTGGATTCAAACAAGGATTTACCACAGCAGCTTGGTGACTCTGGAGAATTACTTTCCTCTCAAACTCTATTCATCAATCTATGTTCACTTGCATGATTTGAATATTTAAATATAAATGATGACACATAGGTAGGCAAAGTATATATAGTAAGTAGACAGAGCTAGCTAGCTAACTAGATAGATAGATAGATAGATCAGATTATACCAAAACCATCAGTAAACATTCACTGTTATTATTTGTGCTATTATCATCATCATCACTGAACTCCAGGAATTCTGAAAAGAAAAATGTTAGACCATGATTTCTTAAATATGAAGGATGCATTCCAGATTGTCTATACAAGGAAATAGTAGTTTTTAATTGAATTTTTCTGGGCCTCTTATTTTCAGGACACTTGCATTCACAAAGGCTCCACTATGTTCCTCTCAACCTACTTTCACTGCCTACCACACCCAGGACCTTCTGAAGTCTCATCACCAAAATGGTGCATGATCTAAGTGCAACCACAGCGATGTGAAAGTGTGAAGCAGACGCCTCACCTCAGTACACGCAAGTCTGCACACTTACTAGTTTTCAGATATGACTTTGATGTCCTAGAGTTAGCCCTGAAAAACAAAACATGCTCCTCCCTTCACATGGCTCTCAAATGGTCATCAAAGTCAAACAAATGTGCTGCCTGGTCTCACGAAATCATTCAAGATAATCATCTACGTCTACCACTTGTGGCCTTTTCCCACAGGGTAAGAAAGGGAAATAGAATGCCAAAATCTGCACCAATGCTAGGCTTTTCACTTTGCATTGAAATCAAACACCACTCAGTGCATTCATTCTTAGGATTTCATTAATTTCCTCAGATGTGCTCACATACATTTTATCTAATGTATTAAAATATTTCAAAATCCCAACTGTATCAAATCAGCATTTACTAACACATTTGAAATACAGCAGATGCTAAACCAGGTACTTTAGACATATTAACTGAATAATCATTTATTCACTTATTCAACAAATGTTTATTCGGTTTCCTTGGCACCAGGAAATAACAGTGAACAAAACAAAAACATTACTTGCAATTATGAACTCGACATTTAATCCTCACTTGTAGATGTGAAAACAAAGACTGACAGCAATTTGGTAACTCTCTCAAGAGCTCAGAGTTTAGAATCCACATATCAAAAATAGCCAAAAAATGCCCTATTTTCAACCAAAAAAAAATTGCCTCTATCATATAAACCAAAATGCACTTGAAAGAAATAAAAAGTCTTAACAAATATAAGTAGAGATGATAAAGGTCTTTTAAGTGATTAATAAGAAAAAATTAGTAAATAAAAATATCCCTGGGATACTGTTATTAGAGCTTGTGAAAACTATCAAACCATTATTACAAACACGGTTGATAGTGTCATCACACAGGGTATGAAAATTTTGAAAACTTCCCAAAGTGTCTGCTCTGGAATTAACAAATAATATAAAGAGTACTAAACTAATAGCATTTTCCATTTGTAATAGCATCCCTTTTTGGTTAAATAAGAATTAATCTGAGATACAGGGGAAAATATCTGAATAATAAATAGAAGTGTTTGTTAGTCATGAAGGTTTTCCAAATTTAAAACTTAATTCTGAAGACGTGACTTAATTGAAAAAAATCACCTTCTGTAAAGCTTTTACCAATGTTGACTTTTTTTTTTTTTTTGGTAGGACCTATCTGGGTTTGAACTCAGGGCTTTACATACTGCCTGAGCCCATTTTTGACCTGGTTATTTTAGAGATAGATTCTGAGAACTATTAGCCCAGGCTGGCTTCAAACTTCAGTCCTCCTGTTCTCAGCCTCCCCAGTAGCTAGGATTACAGGTGTGAGCCACCGGAGCCCAGCATGACTTTTATTTCTTAAATATTTTATTTCATAATAGGCAAATACATATAAAAAGTGTAAACAAATATCAGTAACCCACTGAATTCACATATGTCTTGTACCACTGTAGAAGAATCCTGATTACACAGTGTGTGTGATTGTGTATGTGTGCGAGGATTATTTGTGTATGTGTGTGTCGTTTTTCTATGTTCTCTACATGCTTCTTTCACTTATTTTTGCTAATGTTTTAAGATAGAAAATAAGGTAATTGATTTTCAGACTTTTTTCTTGTCCAACATATGCAGTTAGAAGCATGAATTTCCTTCTATTCATTCTGTCACTGTATTCTACCAGTGATTTTGATGACATTATCCACTATCAATTCTGCATTCTGGTTGCTAGTTAATTCTCTGTTTTCTCTCTCTTCTCTTCTTTTCTTTTCTTCCTTTTATATTTTAATTTTATTTTATGGTTTTTACATTTACTTATATGTGTACACATTATTTGGGCCACTTCCACCCCCACCCCACTTCTGACAGAACCTGTTCCGCCTTCTTTGTTGAAGAGAAAACAAAAGATAATAAGAAAAACATAGTGGTTTTGTTAGTTTGTGATAAAGATAGCTATACAGAGCGATTCCTAGTGTTTTTTACATGAACATATGTATTACAACCCACATTGGTTCATCTCTACCAGACCTCTTCACTACTTCCTAGTCCCTTTCCCATAGCGGCCTCTGCCAGTTTAAGATTACTTTATTCACTTCTATTGAGTAAGCATATCAACCACTTTCAAGTTTTAGGTTTCCTACCTTTCCCTATTCCTCCCCATGTGTGTTCTCCCCTTAGTGTCTGACCCATGTCCAATAATATTATTGCATTTGTTTTAGGCCTATAGCCCACACATGAGAGAGAACTTGCAATTTTTGGCCTTCTGAGTCTGGCTAGCTTCGCTTAAGATGATGTTCTCTAGTTCCATCCACTTACTTGCAAACAAAATTTCATTCTTCTTTATGGCTGAGTAAAATTCCATTGTGTATAAATACCACATTTTCTTAATGCATTCATCAGTAGTGGGGCATCTTGGCTGTTTCCATAACTTGGCTATTGTGAATAGTGCTGCAATAAACATGGGTGTGCAGGTGCCTCTGGAGTAACCTGAGTCATATTCCTTTGGGTATATCCCCAAGAGTGGGATTGCTGGATCATATGGCAGATCAATGTCTGGTTTTTTAAGAAGCCTCCATATTGTTTTCAAAAGTGGTTGTACTAACTCACATTCCCACCAGCAATGTATGAGGGTTCCTTTGTTCCACATCCTCGCCAACATTTGGTGGTGGTGGTGTTCTTGATGATGGCTATTCTAACAGGGGTGCAGTGGAATCTTAGTGTGGTTTTGATTTGTAGTTCCTTTATGGCCAGGGATGGTGAGCATTTTTTCATGTGTTTTCTTGACCATTTGGACTTCATCCTTTGAAAAATTTCTGTTTAGTTCAGATGCCCATTTCTTTATCAACTCATTGATAATTGGGAAGTTTAGTTTTTGAGCTCCTTGAATATTCTGGTTATAAGTCCCTTGTCTGATGTATAGCTAGCAAAGATTTTTCTCCCATTCTGTGGGTGGTCTCTCAATTTAGAGGCCATTTCTTTTGTTGTGCAAAAGCTTTATAATTTCATATAGTCCCATTTGTCCATCCTTTCTTTTAGTTGCTGGGCTACTTGAGTTCCACTGAGGAAGTCCTTGCTTATACCTATTGCTTCCAGTACTAACCTCAAGGTTTTGTATTAAGGTTCTTAATCCGCTTTGAATTGATACATGTACAGGATGACAGGCATGGATCTAGTTTCAGCTTTCTGCAGGCAGAGAGTCACTTTTCCCAGCAACATTTGTTGAAGAGGCTGCCTATTCTCCATTGTATGTTTTTGGCACCTTCGTCAAAAATAAAGTGGGCATAGCTTCATGGATTCATATCCTGGTCCTCTATTCTGTTCCACTGGTCTTCGTGTCTGTTTTTGTGTCAGCACCATGCTGATTTTATTGCTGTGGATCTGTAGTATGGTTGGAAGTCAGGTATTGTGATACCGCCTCCAGCATGGCTCTTTTTGCTCAGTATTACCTTGGCTATTCACAGTCTTTTGTGTTTTCAAAAGAAATTTAGGGTAGATTTTTCAATCTCTGTGATGAATGTCTTTGGGATTTTAATTGGGTTATGTAGAACATGTAGATTGCTTTTAGTATTTTTTTTTACTATGTGAATTCTGTTGATCCAAAAGCATGGAAGTTCTTTCTACCTTCTGTAGTCTATCTTGATCTCTTTCCTCAGAGGTTTGTAGTCCTTGTAGAGATCATTCACATCTTTGTTAAGTTTACTCCTAGCTATTTGATTTTTTTGAGGCTTTCTAAATGGAATTGTTTTCCTATATTCTTTTTCAATGTGTTCATTGTTGGTGTATAGAAAAGCTAATGATTTTTGTAAGGTGATTTTTTTCCGGCCACATTGCTGAAGCTGTTTATGATGTCTAGGAGTTTTGGGGTAAAGGTTTTTGGGTCTTTAAAGTATAGAATCATGTTGTCTGCAAATAGGGATATGTTGGCAGTTTCTTTACCTATTTGTAATCCTTTTATTAGTTCTTCTTGCCTTATTGCTCTGGGTAGGAATTCCAGGATTATGTTGAATAGGAGAGGAGAGAGTGGGCACGCTTGTCTTGTTCCCAACTTTAGGGGAAATGGTTTTCAATTTTTCCCCTTTAAGCATGTTATAGGTTTGTCATATATAGCCTTTACGATGTTGAGTTACATTCCTTCTATTCTAGTTTTATTAGAGCTTTTATCATGAAATGGTTTTGAATTTTAATGAAGGCTTTTTCTGCATTATTGAAATGAACAAGTGGTTTTTGCCTTTGCTTCTATTAATGTGCTGTATTACATTTATAGATTTGCATATATTGAACCATCCCTGCATCCAACTTGGTCATGGTAAATGATCTTTCTAATTGTTGTTGGGTTCTGTTTGCTTTTATTTTATTGATGATTTTTAAATCAATTTTTCATTAAGGAGATTGGCCTGTAGTTTGCTTGTCCAGTTTGGAGATGAGTGAAATACTGGCTTCATAAATAAGTTAGGCAGTGTTCCTTCCCTTTCTATTTCATGGAAAAGTTTAAGGAGAGTTGGTATTAGTTCTTCCTTAAAGGTGTGGTAGAATTCCACACAGAATCTGTCAGGTCCTGGACTTTTCTTTTTTGGGAGACTTTATTGCTGCTTCAATTTCATTACATGTTATAGATCTGTTTAGGTGGTTAGTATCCTCTTGACTCACTTTTGGATGGTCATAAGTGTCTAGAAATTTGTCCATTTCTTCAAGATTTTCCCATTTATGTGAATATAGGTTCTCAAAGTAGTCTTTGATGATTCCCTGGATTTTCTTGGTGTTTGTTGTTATCTCCCCTTTCTCCTTTCTGATTTTACTTATTTGGGTCTTTTCCCTCTTCATTTTAGTCAGATTTGCCAGGGGCTTGTCAAAGTTGTTTATTTTTTCAAAGAACCAGTTTTTGGTTTCATTGATTGTTTGTATGGATTTTTAGTCTCTAGTTCATTAATTTCAGCCCTTATTTTAATTATTTTTCTCCTGCTTGTTTTGGGTTTTGCTTGTTCTTGTTTTTCTATGAGTTTGAGATGTAGTATAAGGTCATTTATTTGAGATTTTTCTGTCTTTTTAATATATGCACTCATGGCTATAAACTTTCCTCCTAGCACTTTCTTTGCTGTGTCCCATAGGTTCTGATAGGTTGTGTTTTCATTTTCATTAAATTCCATGACCTTTTGATTTCCTCTCTTATTTCTGCTATGACCCACTGATCTTTGAGAAATGTGTTATTCAGCTTCCAATTGTTTGCATATTTTCTGCTGTTGCTTTTGTTGTTGAGTTCTAGTTTTATTGTAATGTGCTCAGATAGAATGCAGGGGATTATTTCTATTTTCTTATATTTGCTGAGGCTTGCCTTGTGCCCTAAGATATGATCAATTTGGAGAAAGTTCCATAGGCTGTGAGAATAATGTATATTGTGCTGTTGCTGGATGAAATATTTTTAATTTATCAGTTAAATTCGTGTATCTATGGTGTCATTAAGTCTAGGATTTCTCTGTTGATTTTTTTGTCTAGATGACCTAAATATTGGTGACAGAGAGGTATTAAATTTGGCCACTGCCACTGTGTTGGAGTCTGTATGTATTTTTAAGTCATTTAGTGTATGTTTGATGAAGTTGGGCATCCTGACATTAGGTGCATATAATGGAGATGAGTTCATTGACATTCGGTGTTAATACTGATAGTAATGTGGTGATTCCTGCCATTTAGTTGTTTTTGTTGTTTAAGAATTTGATTGTGTGCAGCCGAATCAATGCTACTCTCTGATTCCTTGTCTTTTCTTCTCCTGCAGTTTAATGCTTCCTGTCCTCTTGTGGTTTTGTTTGCTTTCATATTCTGTGTGCAGAATTCCTTGCAGAATCTTCTATAGTGTTGGCTTGGTGGTCACATATTGTTTTAGTTTCTGTTTATTATGGAAGACTTTTATTCCTCCATCAATTTTGAATGATAGTTTTGCTGAGTAGGGTATCCTAAGGCTGAAATTATTTTCATTAAGTGTCTGCCTCCCTTCTTGCCCTTCTTGCCTTTAAGATTTCTGTTGAGAAATCTGCTATTATTTTGACGGGTTTATCTTCATACATTATGTTTTTCTTCCTTACAGACTTTAATATTCTTTCTCTGTTCTCTATGCTTGTTGTTTTAATGATAATATCTCATGGATTGGTTCTATTCTAGTCAAGTCTGTTTGGTGTCCTGGAGGCTTCCTGTACCTGAATAGGCAAAACTTTCTTGAGATTTGGGAACTTTTCTGTTATTATTTTATTGAAAGTATTATATATCCTTTGGCTTGTACCTCTTCTCCTTCTTCAATGCCCATGATTCTCATTTTTCATATTTTGAGGAAGTTTCTGAGTTCCTGCATATTCCTTTCACAGCTCTTCGGTTGTTTGACTAAATTTCTTCTGTTTTTTCTTTAATTTCTATTTTATCTTGGAGCTCTGAGATTCTGTCTTCCACTTGTTCTAGTCTGCTGGATTGGCATTTCACTATGTTTTTGTGTAACTAAAGGGACTTTTTATTTCCAGGATTTGTTTGATTCTTTTTTCCATGGTTTTTCATATCCTTGTTCAACTCCCATTATATATTCTGTGTTGCCTTCTTTAATTCATATATTTCTTTTTTTTAAGTGTCTTTTGTTTCACTTTTGTGTTTGCTGAACTCCTCTCTTAATTCTTTCATTTGTTTCTGTGTCTTTTTATGTTCTTTTCTTTTTGGTGTCTTGAAATTTTTTGAGTTAACTAGACATGGTTAACCATGTCTAGTATCTTCTCCATGAGTTTCTTAATGATTTCTTCCATGATTTTCTCTTTGAGGGATTTTTTTTTGTGGGCACCACAGGGTTCACTAGTGACATTTATCATTGTTTTGTTGGGGTCAGGAGCTGGGTAGCCATTTTCTTCATTTCCCACCAAATCCTCTATTGAATTATTTTTCGAGGAGTATAGTTTCTGTACCTTCTTCTTCTTCCCATGGCTCTACTTGGTGCTGTGCAACTATGTTCTTGATAGGCTAGTTGGTGGTTTTAATTGCCTGTTTTCTTTCCTTTGATTTAATTTTTGAGTTGTGACTGACTTGGTTGTTAACTAGGTTAATGTGCTGATTCTATTCCTGGCCTCGAGGTATAATTTAGCAATAGCAATTTCACAAGTTCAATGCCAGACGAGTTTTTTACATATTATATCCAAAACCCCTTGGTGATAATATCTATAAATCATGGGAGGTGGGGGAGTAAGGGTTATTAAGTTAGACAGAAACTTGGACAATTGGTAAAGGTGGCACAAAAAGGGGGTGAAGAAGGGAGTGTGAAGGGGTATGGGGGTTGTTGGGTTTTGTGGTCCTTATGTGTGTTAGGGTGTATTTCCACTGTTGTAATGGAGGGTGAGGGTGCTTATGTTAGGGATTGCAGGGGACTGGGAGTGTGTACAGTTGGTACAGTAGGTTGATCAGCAGGTGGTGAGTGTGTAGGAGAGAGGGGTAGTGTGGTGACAGGTTGGGGAAGGATAGGTGGGGGAGCCAAAGACAGGGGAGAGAATGGATGAGAAGGGGCAAAAAGAGTAGTTGGGAGGAAGAATAATGGATTGTAGTACAAGAAAAGGGGGAAAGTGAAAGGGATAAGAATAGGGATAAGAAAATAGTGATGGTAAAGTTAATAATACAACAACAAAAAAACCCACCAGGTACAGCAACAACAAAAAGTACAGTCTGCTTGGTAAAAGTTCTGGGGTTTTTCCTCATGCATCCAATCCTAGTATTGGTGCTTGGTATTCTGGGTTTTTTGGAGAAGGGTGCTGCCCCTCTTGTTGGACAGATTGGGTGGAGAGAGCTGGGTAGTTGGGTTTTTTTTTCTTGTTTTTCCCACTCTTCTTGGTCTTATGGGTTGTCCATTACAAGTGGGAGCTCTGGTATGGTCTCACCAGTTAACTGGCTTGTGAGTAGTATTTGGTTCCTTCTTTCTACAGGTTGCAATTGGGACCTGAGGTAGCTCACTGCCAGTTCATGCAAGGTGTTCAGAGCTGTTGTTTTCACCAGGCAACTGCTGCATTGACCTACAGCTTCAACTCTGTCTGCTTGGTTCCTCCCCCAGCAAGGTGAGGCAATTCAGTTTTGAGTACCACATCAGTCCCAGGAGACCACCTCAGGGATCCACCATCTGCCCACTTTGGGAGATTGGCTTGTTGTCCCACCCCCTCTCTCAGACTTTGTTGCTTTTCCCACCTTTGTTCACTGAGAGTTTGGCTCCTTGCCCCACCCTGTTCTCTTGAGCAGGTTCAATGTTCCACTCAACACATGCTGTCAGTGCTAGATTGCAATTTTCTGTTTATGCTTTTCAGTTTTTGTGTGTGGGAGGTGATTCAATCTGCCCAGGGGTTGCTCTAGATTATGTTCCTGGGGGGTGGGTAGGGGAGTCATGTGTGTTGCATGTTACTCACTTGTTCCTTTTGCAGGTTTACCCAAGCAGCTTTGGAACCAACTGGCAGAGAGAAATGGTGTGCCACTTTTCTCAGTGTGGTAGAGCATTGGGAGGCTTTCCATGGGTTTGGGGTCCAGGATGTCATAGAGTTTGATTCTGATTAATACTCTTGTCTTCTGCTTATTAAGAGAAAAAAATGAAAGAGAAATGTCCAGGGGACTTTTTTACTAGGACAGACATTCTCTGCTGGCTGTGCCACTCTGGGATTTTCCAAGATGGTAGGTGCAATTCAGAGCTTTTTTAAGGGTGAGTCCTTGAATTTTATGTGCACATAATGTGATGGTAGCTATTATTTTCTTCTTGCTTCTTTCACTTATTTTTTTCTAACCGTCTTAAGATAGAAAATAAGGTAATTGATTTTCGGACTTTTTTCTTCTCCAACATATGCAGTTAGAAGCAGGCATTTCCTTCTAGGCATTGCTGTCACTGTGTTCGACCAGTGATTTTGATGACATATTATCCACTATCAATTCTGTATTCTGGTTGCTAGTTAATTCCCTGTCTTCTCTCCTCCTCCTCCTCCTCCTCCTCCTCCTCCTCCTCCTCCTCCTCCTCCTCCTCCTCCTCCTTCTTCTTCTTCTTCTTCTTCTTCTTCTTCTTCTTCTTCTTCTCCTTCTCCTTCTTCTTTCTTCATCCTTCTTTTTCTTCCTCCTCCTCCTCCTTTTTCTTCTCTCTCTCTCTCTCTGTCTCCCATTCCCCATCCTTTTAAGACTCATAAGATTCATAAGTTATTTTGAAGTATCTTGGTTTAATTTCCAGTTTTTACAAATTTTTGATTAATCTTTATACTATTCCTTTTTGTTTGTGATAGTACTGTGGTTTCAACTCAGGGCGTCATGCTTGCTATACAGGCACTCCTTAGGATGTTCTTGTATCATTTAACTTTACTGTAATCAAAGACAATTTCATCTCTCAAAAAACATGTTGTCATTTTTGGTCCATTTTCCATGAGTATCAGGTAGAGTGCATTCTCTCAAGGCTGGCTCCATGTATCTATATACTTCAATTAGGTTATATACAATGATTTTGATATTAAAAAATTTCATGTAGTTATATTTTACTCCTTCTTCTCTTTGCCATCAAGCAAGGTATGGTAAAATGTCTCACATGTTAAAACATCATTGATATAGGAGTGTCTCTTTATTCTTTTGGTTATATTCTTTGTTTTTCACATATTTTGTACTAGGTTGTAAAGTACATATGTACTTACCTGGCATATAGTTTATTGGATTGACTCCTTTGCTATATGAAATCTTTTCCTTTATCTTTGACATTGCTTTGTGTTTCCACTTACTTTCATGTTATGATATTTAAACTAGTTGGGTTCTCATGTTATTATTTTCTCCAGTTTATCCTAATAATTATAATGTATCTCCTATAAGTAGCATTTGATTGAAATTACTGTTTTTCCCAGTAACACAGACTTAGTTTTGATTTTGTGTATTTAATCAATTTGTACTTTATTTATACACTAACATAATGGCTTTTTAAGTGCCAACCATCTTTCTCCTTATTTCTACTTCACCCATGGTTTGAGTTCCTGCATTTTCTTTTACATTTTTATTTATTGTTATTTATTCCTTTCTTCCATTTCTTGCCAGTTATATATGTCATTTATTCTTAGTTTTTATTTAATTTCTTTAGCAGTAGTGGGGTTTGAACTCAAAGTCTTCCACTTGCTGGGCAGGGACTCTAGCACTTGAACCACACTCCCAGCCCTTTTGCCTCTGTTATTTTTAGAATAAGGTCTTGCATTTGACTGTGCTGGTCTAGACCATGATCCCCCATTTATACTCTTGGCATAGCTGGAATCAGGCACACACCACCACCTCATATCCCCAGGTGTTATGAGAACTTCTCAGTTTTAGCTGAAACTGATGCCCCATTGATATACAGAGTCCCCATGAAAACTGGCTACATAGAGAGCATTTTACATCCTGTTCTAATACAAGAAAATGCATCATGTAGATAACATGCTTCCAAATTACTGTTCAAGGAACATCACATGCCCACAGGAACCAGTTACTGTGGTAACAGCCAAGTAAACTTCCTTTTTGGTATAATTCTACCAATAAATGCATTGTCACTCATCAACATTTAAGTTATTTAAGACCACTCTATAATGAGCAAATATTTATGCAAGTCTTCATGTGTGTTAGCCATTATAAACCATTCAACTGTTAATAAAATGTATTTTTATGGACTGAGTTTTAACCAGAAATATCTTTTTTGCCCATCATTTAATTCACCATGACATCATGGAATCATAGAGATGAAATGACTTCAAAGGTTCATTCAGTACATTGCCTAGTTCCATTGCATTATCAGCAACCCAACTTGAATGTGGTTAAACCATTGTGGGAATATTGTCTTCCATATTGCATGGTGGAAAAGATAAAGAACTTTCCTATCAGAATGTTGGGAATCTGAGTTTCTGTTCTGCTTCTAGTTCATTCTGTGTGGAACTTCTTTCTCTTAGTCTAACTTCTGGTCTCATAATCTTAAAATCTCACAACTAGAAAGAGTCTTCCTTTTACCAGCTCTAGTTTAAAATGAACCTAAATCACTACTTTCCAGGGCTTTGATAAATTCGCTCCCAGATGAAGATACCACCCATCTAAACCACATGGGCAAAACAATTAAAGGAGGCATTCCTTAAAGAAAAGCTTTGTTGATTCTTAAAGAAGGAAGTGGGTGGGTGGGTGACAGGGAAAGGAAATCTAAACATCACTAAACCTTTTATTTGATTTTTTACCATACAGAAACTGTGTCACTGATACTTAAAGATAATTGGCTGGTTTATTTTGGTTACCTGGTTGCCAGGGTAAGAGCATCTAAAGATCTCTAATTTCCAAGGAAATGCATGTGTGCTTGAGGATGGTATTTCTTTTTCCTTCCTTTCTTCCTTCCTTCTTCTTCCTCCTCCTCCTCCTCCTCTTCCTTCTTCTTCTTCTTCTTCTTCTTCTTCTTCTTCTTCTTCTTCTTCTTCTTCTTCTTCTTCTTCTCTCTCTCTCTCTCTCTCTCTCTCTCTCTCTCTCTCTCTCTCTCTTTCTTTCTATCACTTGAGCTATGAAATATACTCCCAGACCTTTTTGCATTTTGCTTGTTTTTCAATAGGGTCTCATGTTTTTGCCAAGACTGACCTCAGACCCTGATTATCCAACCTTTTCCTTCCACATAGCTGAGATTACAGGCATGAACCACCATGCCAAGTTGGGGAAAATATTTCTAAGAGTTCTGATTCTTATACTAAGAAATTGAAATGTGTTTGATGGCTGATGATCACATGTCACTTCATCTATCTTTATATTGTTATGCTACAGAGTCCCATATATTAAAGTATGAAGCTCTTCATCTATTGACTATGGAACATCCCCTGATATTTAATAAGTATTCTTATTACATGAAGTTGATTTTCTATCATTTCATCTCTTTTGTAAAATAATTTGTATGAAAGAGTTGACCATTTAACTGGACTCCAATTATATAATTTGCAATTTTTTTGAACATCAGTATACCTTGTTTGAACTTGAGAGCTCTTTTTTTAAACTAGAAAACATTCTGTATGATCTAATGCATAAACTTTACTCACCAACATTCTGTGAATAAGCTTATAATAGTGTTTCCCATGTATAAAGAAAGAGAACAGGGATAAATAAACTCTTAGTAAAACATACTTTTGATGAGTTGATTCATGTCATGATTTTATTTTTAATGAATAGTTTTAAGAAACTAAAAATAAAAGTCTCTACATTTAGTACTATACTTAACATACGGGAATAACATCCATCTGGTTAATAAATAATCCCTGTCTTTGAAATGCTAATTACTGGTTTTAAAAGCAGTTGAGAAAAGTACAAAAAGCATCTTAAGATATGAATGTAATTGCAAAACGCAAGTATTGAATTGTCTCAGACAATGCATGTAACGACACCTTTGTACAAAGCTGAGGAAGGAAATGAACAGGACATAGCTGTATCTTCTTGTGCTTGGGAAATCCACCCCAGTTCCTTTATTCTTAGTCTTTTCTTTCCTGTATCAATTAAGTGTTTTCATCTAGTGTTCCTTTATATTCTGTTCTGAATCAAAACCTGTTATAAATGTAAACTATGGTCTAAATCTAGATTTATACTTCTAGCTATATATGTTGTAACTTTAGATCTTATCAATTAATTTCTTAATGCTGCTAGCATTAACTGTACACCTTGGGGAGTTGAATGAGTCCTCCCTGCACCAATTTCCCCTCTGGAGTGCAGGAACTTGGTGCTTTCCATCCACAGTGAGAATGGACATCGTGAACCTTGAGCTGACGCAAAAGTGCAGCATGCACACTGAAAATATACGCTGTACTTACAGTTGATGTAAACATGAAAGATTCGGTTCTGGAAGTTGTTAGTATTCTCTGACTATGCTCTGAATAATGAACATATCCTTTGATATGTACCTGAGATGCCAACCCCAAAAAAAGAGAAAATAAGAGTGAAATGTGATGTGTATACCTTCTTAGTCATCAGTAGCTTGGATGATAAACTAGGCATTGCTTTAAAAAATACCAAACACTTTACCAAGTCATTTTTAAAGAGAAAATAATCTATAAAAATAATTGACATTGATCTTTTTAATTGCAACTGAATTTAATAATACCATTCCAAATAATTTATAGACATTATTTTAAGAGTATTGCATGTCAACCACATAAGAAATCTTTTTAACAAACCATGACTTCACTCTCATTTTTTGCCTCTTTGCTTTGGTTTTCTTCTCTCTGGAATATTCCACCAAAATGGATACATGTGTCCAGCCTTCTGAAATTCTTCCAGTGGTTTCCCCATATAGCTGCAGGCATCTGACTTTTGAAGAAAAAAGAGCTAAGTAATTTGTGATGGTTTCAGAGCTGCTGAAGTATCAACTCTGGCTCATAGTGAAGCCTCAAGTCCTCCATAATAGGCCCCCTGCATTCTAGTGTGCATGATCTGTATCAAATATTCCCCTCCAGAAAAGGGTGTTTGTCAATATTTACAGAAGCATATTGTAACCTGCTTATTCAAGGATTTTATGTTCTTACATTGTAAAAAGCAGCATCTCAGCCCAGTCAGAAGAAATCCCAATTTCATTTTGTTAGTATTTTTATAGCCATATTAAAGTCAATATTATCTAAAATTTTATAACTATTTAATTCCAAGGTGCAATTCTATGATTAATGGTCTTTAATATCACAAGAAGTAATTAACAATTGAAGGCCTTTTGTTTTCATATGGTTATAAAAATATCTTCCTCCCTACCTTGTCTTTTTCTGTGCCAGACATCAGAGGGAAACATAGAAGTCTAAAAATTCTGAATCTAAAAGTGTAAAGTTTTCAGTGTCTTAAATTTATTGTTCAACAATTAAAATTGTCTATATTCATCATGTACAGCACTCTTTGAAATATGTGTGTATTGGGGAATGGCTAGAGGAAGCCAATCAATACATGTATTATTTTGCATACTTTTTGTGGTGGAAAACTCAAGATCTACTCTCAGCAATTTTCAACAACACATTAGGTTGATATTAACTATAGTTGCCATGGGTACTATAGGTTTCCTGAATCTGGAAGACACAGTGCTCAGTGAAATAAGTGAAGCAAAGAAAGGGGAGAGAAGGGATAGGGAGAGCGGGGTGGAGGTGTTTGTGTCTCCCACCATGTGCCCTGCACGGGCCTCGGGTCTAAGGCTCTGTGGCCTTTCTCTCTGAAGAGCATCATTCTGCCTTAGAGTCTCCAGGAGGAGCCACTTTTTGCCCCATTAAGTCCCAAGTGACCTTCAAATCCCGTCTCCACCCTGCCAGCCTTTTCAGCCACCTGCTTGACCAATGTCCTGCTTGATTCTTTCCATTAGAGATTGCTTTAGTTGTATCTGTTTCTTTGTTCTCCCTCTCCACCCCTCTGCCCATCCCCATCTGTTTTCTACTGAGCCATATAATCAACATTTACAGAAGGCCAGGGGGCTGCCTGGGATGCACCTGGGCAGGCTCCATTCACAAGCTGCTGCCTCCACAAAGCAATCTGATCTTCCCCACACGCTGGCAGCCTGCCCTCTCTGTCCTTCTGAGTTCCTTTTATCTACACCACGCATGTGACATTAACTTCTTACTGTCTACCCTGTCACTTGGTTCTTCTGTTTATTTTTGTCTTATTTCTCAAAACAGTTCTTAGAGGGTACAAACTGCATTTAAAACATACAATACAAATACTCTTTAATACAATATCAATCTCTAGCAATATTAAAAAACTCTGGGTTGCTGGTACTATAATTTTTTGCTTGTTAGTAATAGTCATGCAGGTCTTTAAAGACGGGGACAACATAAAATCATCCAGCTACAAGAGCGCAATAGAAAATATTTAAGTTTTTGAAAGTCTGAATGGAAAAACAAATGAAGAGAGGCCAGTGTATTTCTTTTCATGGTACAAAAACCACAGGATTTTTTTTCCCATGCATTTTAGTCTAGTATGAATTTTACTGGAAAAGAATGGTATTTGCCTAAGGATTTAATGGCAAAACTAGCTACTGAAAAGGAATGGTGTTGAGCTGTGTTCACTTTAAAAACACTTCATCTGTGTTCTCATGTTGTAGTGGGAGAAACAGGGAAAGCAGATTGCACTGTGGTGACAGCAGGCAGACAAATTACTGTCACACACCTGCACCCTGGCAGGTGGCCTTTTCCTTGTGAGTGAGACAGAAGGGTGCTGAGTGTCCAGGTGAGAGTTGTGGATCCTGAGGGTTCTCCTGACATCTTGGCAGGATGCTGGACAATGAACATGGATCTGTTGAACAAACAGTTCAAGACAAACAAGTGACCTGGAGGCCG
The DNA here is from genome assembly GCF_047511655.1 of Castor canadensis. NCBI lineage: Eukaryota > Metazoa > Chordata > Mammalia > Rodentia > Castoridae > Castor > Castor canadensis. The sequence continues at coordinate 93,677,722 of NC_133400.1, forward strand.
AACAGTGATTCCCACAGGGGCAGGTGTTTCCAGAGTCTGACCAACCTACAGGGAACAGGAGAGCTCTGAGTGCTGTCAGGTCTCTTTCCAGCTTCAACTGTTTATTTACAAAACAAACAAACAAAACAAAATTAAAAAGTACCTTTTTATTTAATTGTTAGAAAAGGAGTTACTTCTAGTTGTATGGCTTCAAACATTAAACAGAGACAAGTAGTCCTACCAGAGGGCCTGCAGAGGCTGCAGCAGGAGGGCTCCGCAGAACTGTAACCTATCAGTTGGATGTTGGTGCTAGGCAACATCTCTAGTTGTATTTTAGGAACAATGTTGGAAACATCAACTCTACAATATGAAAAATGGAAGGACAGACCAAAAACACGGCTCTTGCCATTTAATTTCACTGTTATGCTTTCAAGTAGAAAATTTTAATAATGTGTGTAATGAAGAAATAAGCCCTTGAAGTTTTTTATGTACAGATATCACTGATAGCTTGGCTATAACTTTTTAATTAATCATTGCAATGAGATTGCAGTGCTGAAAATAGTCATTTATTTAATTCTCTAGATAATATATCATCAACATGATGTGGTGTGATATAAACAATAAAAGGAATTTTCAAAATCATGGTAAAAACATGAAAGAAATAAAAATCCTTCAGCCCACTGAGTTGTTGGTCTATTCTGAGGAAATCCTATGTAGGAAAGATCTGAGACTGAAAAGTTAATTAAATATATGAGCACAAGCATCCAAATGTATTGACACTAAGCAAATTATACACTATAAAACCCACCTTGGGCTGGGCATGATTGTGCAAACCTGTAATCACAGCTACCTGGAGATGGGATTGTGATAGGAGGCCAGCTTAGGCAAACAAGTTAGTGACACCCTATCTCAAAGAATAAACCAGGCATGGGGTAGCATGTCTGAAATCCCAGCTCTGTAGGAGGCAGAGGTAAGAGGAGCTCCCTTTAAGGCTGACACCCTGGGAAAAGCATGGGACTCTATCTGTAAAATAACTAAGACTAAAAGGGTTAGAGGCATGGCTCAAGTGATAGAGTGCCTGCATTGCAAATGAAAGGCTCCGATTTCAAACCCAATACTGCCAAAAAAAAAAAATCCTATGATATGTATGTTACACAATAGATAAAAAGAAAACAAGACCAGTAGCTCCTTGTCACGGAGTGTGCAGAGCAGCCCATCCAAGATTATTCTCAATCCCCACATAGTAAGCAGGGATATGCTGAAAGGTGTTAGTCTTGTCTTCCTTCTGCTCCAATACTCTCCTTGCTCCACATCTTACACTGAATAAAAGCAAAAGGATAGATCTCCATCTTCTTTCACTAATTCTAAATTCTCAGTCCTCCAAATACTCAAAATTTGATGCCCAAACTCTGCTATATAAAAATATAGCCTGAGATACGTCCCCTGTTTTCACTGCTACTCTATCAGTGTAAACAATTAAGGGATTTTATCACAAACTCTGGGGGAGAGAGTAAGTTAATGGCAGTATGGCCTATGTTATCCTTCTAATTTATTTGTAAGTAAAATTTCTGATTAGAAATGACCTTTTTTAATTACCTCCTAAAATCTTGAAAAGTTTGAGTTCTGAAACTAAAATCTTTGACCCACTAAATTTCAGATACATGATTTAGGACATGTTCTTCCAGTGGCCGGTCAAGGAGGCCCACCACACTTCATTCTAGCTTCCTGCTCACCAATTTGTCCCCTGCTTCACTCCTGCCCCAGGGTCTTTGTACTTCTAGTTCATTGCCTCTACATGGAAAGGTCCTTTGCCAGATATTTGCATTTTTCCCTCCTTCACCATTTTTGACTGAGTTCCAGAGCAACCTCCCTTGCTCACAAACAGCAAGCCTTCTGTCCTCCTTGCATTCTTACCTTGCCTCCTTGCATTATTTTTCTCTATAGCATTTACAGAGTGAGTATTCTGCTTATTTTATATATTTCATTCCACAGTAAATATAAGACAATTATTTTATAATGTCTAATCCATGTAAGAGCTTTTAAGTATCTGTGTATCACATGTGTGGATGGGTACATTTCCTTGATTTTCTTACAAACATTACAGATCAGTATCGTTTCCAGGCATTCTGCATGTACTGTTTAAGAAAAGTTATTGTGTTATTTGGATTTGCTAGTTAATGATTTTTTTTTCTGCTGCTCAATTTTACATATAGAGGTGAAAATGTGATTCTTCTGCAAGACAAATGCAGCATGTTTTCTCTCCTATACAGAATACAGATCTAAAGAAAAAAAATGAGTATGGACGTAAATTGGGAACTGTTTAGAGGAGAGCCAGCAGGAGATGGAGGAGTAAAAGATGGGGTGAAGGAGGGGAGTATGATTGAAGTATATGATAAGCACTTACGTGAAGGTCACAATGAAACCCATTTAAAAACTGCAAGAAAGATAAAAAGGAGGTGCAAAAGGGAGTAAGATGAGTGATGGAGGAGGTCAGTTTGATCAAAGTATATTAAATGCATGTGTGGAAATATCACAATGAAACTCCACTCATTTTTAAATAATCAAGTGTGGAAAAAAGATACTATAGAAAACGGAACTACCAAATTCCTACTACTGTCATCCTTTACTGTTCTTTGAGGTGGTATCTATTTTAAGTTATAAAAGGCCTCTCACTAAGTTAGGTTTGGAACATCTTTCTCCAACCCCCACTTTTTTGAGATATGTTTGAACAATAAAAATAACATGTAGACAAGGTGTACAATATTGAGGTATACTAGACAAATAAAGCTAATGCACATTTGAGCTATACAATTTGATGTTTTCATAAGTATACATACGATGGAGTACCCATCACAATCAAGCTAGTTCACATATCCATCACTTTAACCTGGTGTGTGTGTACCCGTTGAGAACACTTTCAGTAAATCATCTCTCTAATATAGGAGATTGTGTAGTACTGAAAACCTCCATTCAACTTTTCTGGCTTAAGTGTTTAGCAAGAGGAGGTTTGGAGTTCTGAGTTCTTGTCTTAGGAAGCTGAAGAATGAACTGTGCAGACAACAAAGGGTGAGCATAGAGGCAGAAAAGTTTACTAAGGGAAAGAATGAAAGCTCCTGAAGGAAGGGAGGGTCTCGAGTGGGTTGTCAGAAAAGTGATGTGGTCTGAGGTTTTTATATTTTCCAGGGAGTTGCTCAATCTCTATGTTAATTAGGTATGCAGAAAACACAATTTGCTTGGCTGTGCCTGCAACATTCTGATTGGTTGTGTCCTAACTCTCATGGTGTCCTTATTCTGGTACATCCTTTTATTTCTTCTTTTCATCCTTTTTTAGGTCACTGGTAGATCATAATGGAGACTTCCAGGGGCCCTTCTATCTCACGTCCACTGGATCATCCAGATCAATCACTTGAGAGTTTTGGACACCTGTAATAAAGAAAATGGTGTTGCAATGGTCTTGTCCCATACGTCAGCTCCCCCCCCCCTTTTTTTTTTTGTCTCCATTTGCCAAATGCTGCTTATGCATTGGAAGGGTGGGGGTGCTACAGATACACGTGACTCATGGAGCTTACAGCAAATGGGGGAGAAATGAAAATATATGATCACAACACAGAAAAACAATGAAGGAAAACAAATTTTTACAGAAACAGTGAGTTTCTGTGTACACTTAGGAGGGCCTCTCACAGGGACCAGGACAAATCTATCTGCACTTTAAGTCTCGATCAGACCTGAAGGACAGACCTCCACCCAACCATACACCTTGACAAAACCATCATTAAGTATCTGTTCCTGCATTCTTGTCATATTCTTTCTTGTTAGTCCTTGCTTTGGTAACCCTTGGGTACTTGGGTGCCTCCAAAGTGAAACATGCCTTTGTCTGACCAATCTTCTGCAAAACTTTAAGAACCTCCCTGAAGGCTTATCACAGAGCAATGGTTCTAGGAATTGGATTATCCAGACAGTTAGGAAGCTTAATGAAGTTAAAGCTCTGTGCTGAGTGAGAAAGAGCCAGCATGCTCAAGTGCATGGTCAAACACATGGAAATGAGTTTGAGACTCATTGTAGTAATGAGCAAGAGATGAGTGTTAGCAAGCCCAAGACATCCTGTGATTACAACATGTAGGTAATTTATTAGGTTATGCCTTAGTTATTGTCTCCTCTATTTGCCCACACACAGGTGCCCTTCTAAGTCCCTAGCAAAAGGGAATATCTGAGAGAAAAGGTACAGAGAGTACAGCACTTTGTGAGTGTGTGTGTGTGTGTGTGTGTGTATGTATATGTGTGTAAGTTGAGGGGCTTGTTCATATGTCTCTTGTGTTTATGTGCAGACATGCAGGTGAGTCATGAATTGCATCAATGTTAGTGTGTGCATATGCATGTATATGTGAACACATATGTGTTTATTTGCTGACCTCATCTATTAAGTTATAAGCTTTAAGCCCAGAAAAGTGCCAGGCTCCCAGCACACAAACCAATGCATCCATATTAGTGAATGCATTTGCCGTTACTGAAACCATTCATACTTAAAGTCCTTGGGAAATCTCAACTCTGGATATGGAAGAAAGAAAGGATAGAGGTAAAAGGGTTTATGAAGGAAACACTGAGCTGAGAAAAATATCACATGGAACTTTGATGAATAACTTGAGGATAAGAAATATCAAAATGAATGAAGATATCATGTACTTAAAAAATTTGATCAGAATACTGAGTAATGACATTCTCTGTGATCTTCCTTATCCTAGTTTGGGGTCAGACACAGAAAGTAGGATATCACATATTTTGAACACCATGAGGTAGTACAAGGAGAATGTTAATGTGGACTGATAAGGTCACACTTCTTTTCATGTGTCTTCTTTCTTGCAAACATTTTCAGGTAGTGATTGCCCTGTGCCCTCTCTATGCAAGCTGTAAAGACCATCACACCAGAAAACATCACAGTGTTGCACAGAATGGTGGTCATGTGCAAAGCCCACCCCACCAGTCTTCACTGTTCAGAAGCTCCTTTGCTTGAAAAGAGAATTCCCAAAACACTACTGTGCATAGCATCTTTCAATAAATTATCAGTTCTCCAAATCAAATTCTTATCATAGAAAGTCAATTTTTGTATATTTTGTGCTAATTCATTGTGCCCATTTCTTATAAAAAGGAATATAACTTTTATAGTATAAACAAAACTATAACATAAATTCATAAATTCACTTAAAATCCCTGGCTCCCACTTACGGTGTTAATTCTAATGCCGTTTATCCACATATGAGACAATTATTGCTTTATAACAAACCAAGCACACATAACTTTCCTGTCTCTGTTGAAATAATAATACATTTGTTTCCTAAGAAATGTTTTATTTTCTGATCAACACCCCAGCAGAAATCGAATCATCATAATTCAACTTGTGATGACACAATTTACTCACTTCAAAGCTTTTCATTATATGTTAACAGTCCAGGGATTATACAATCAAAATATCCATTAGTATAGACACATCAGCTATACATTTTGATAATTTTGTAATATCTCTTCCAAAATATTTCTTTACAATTGAAAAGTCTACAGTGGTGACCAAATCTCCTTATATCATCCAAGATTAAAGGTCAGGAAGCCCAAGCTATGAGATGAGCAATGCTGAACAGGATAAAAATGTATCTTTTCTATAACTTGCATTTTTCTTTTTTTCTTATTTTAAAGTACATAACAGAAATTTATTACTCACACTTCCTCAGGCTGGAAAATCGAAGATCAGGGTGTCACTAGATGTGATGTCTAGCGAGTGCTGGCTTCATGGACTATGCCTTTATATCTTTATTTTACTTGTTTATTTTTATTGACATGTTAATTATACAAAATGTATATTTTGAGCATGTATTTCTATGCATCTACATGATTGAAATACACTATGATATGTTTGACCTTCTACCACAGTTTCTTATCCTCTCTCAATTTTCTAACTTTATTGTAAATTTTGTGTGGATTCCATTATGAACTTTTCATCAGTGCATACAATTCAGCTCTGTTCTACCCCACTCCTTCAGCTCTTTTCCAATGCTTATGTACTCTTTTCTTTACATCAAGATTCTACATATGAGAGAAAATATGCAACATTTGTCTTTCTGAGTCGGACTTACTTCACTTACATGATCTCTAGCTCCATTCATTTTCCTGCCAATAATATAAATTCATTCTTCTTTATGGCTAAATAATACTCCATTGTGTAGCTAGAACGTTCATTATCTGTATATCTGTTGGCATCTAGACTATTCCATAACTTGACTGTTATGAACAGTGGTGCAATGCAGATGGCTGTGCTGGTATCTCTGATGTATGCTGACTTGCATTCCTTCAGTGTATGCCACAGAGTGGTGCAACAGGGTGATAGTTTTGTGAGTAACCTCCATACTGATTTCCACAGTGTACTAATTTAAATTTCTATGAACAGTTTATAAGGATTTCTTTCTCCCTATATCTTCACTGGCATTTGTTGTTGTTTGTTTTCTTTGTTTAGCTTTGTTTTGGGTTTGGTGGGACTGGTTTTTAAACTCAGGACTTCACACTTACAAAGCAGGGGCTCAGAAATTAAGTGCTCTACTGCTTGAGCCACACCTCCAGTCCATTTTGCTCTGGTTATTTAGGAGATGGAGTCTTGTGAGCTATTTACCTGTGCTGGCTTACAACATAATCCTCCCGATCTCAGCCTCCCAGGTAGGTAGGATTACAGGTCCGAGCCACCAGGGCCAGACTGTTGCTTGTCTTCTTGATGATTGACATTCTGACTGAGGTGAGGTGGAATGTCAACAATTGTTAGACTTCCATTTCCTTTATGGCTCAGGGTGCTGAACATTTCTTCTTATCTTTATTGGCCATTTGTACTTCTTCCAAAATGTGTCTGTTCAATTCATTTGCCCACTTATTAATTAGAATTAATTTTTCTGTTGGTGTTTAATTTTTTGAGCTCTATATACATTTTGCATATTAATCACTTGTTAGATGAGGAACTGGCAAAGATTTTCTCTAATTCTGTAGTCTGTCTCTACTTTGATAATTATTACCTTTGTTGAGCTCTTTAATCTGATGCAGTTCCATTTGTCCATTCTACTAAAGTCCTATTCAGGAAGTCCTTCCCTATGTCTAAATCTTGAAGTGGTTTCCTCTGCTACTTTCAAAGTTTCAATTCAGGTCTTTGATATATTTAAATTTCAGGTACAGGGTGAGAAATAAAGATGTAGTTTCAGTCTTCTACATGTAAGTAACCAGTTTTCCCACACCATGTACTGAAGAAGCTGTCTTATCTCCAGTGTATGTCTTTGACATATTTGTCCAGAATCAGATGGCTGTAGCTGCATGAGCTTATTTCTGGGTTTTCTCTTTATTTTATTGGTCTGTGTGTCTGTCTTGTGCTTTTGTTGTTGCTTCAGCTCAGTGTATAACTTGAAGTAGGTGCTGTGATGCAGCACTGACATTTTTGTTCAAGATTGTTTTGGCTATTCTGGGTCTTTTGTGCTTCCATATGAAGTTTTGGATTACTTTTTTTTTCTGTGAAAAACGTCATTGGAATTGTGAGGGGAATTGCATTAAATTCACAGATAATTTTAGTAACATGGCTATGTTCAAAATATTTATGCTGCCTGTCATGAACATGGGAAGACCTTCTGGTGCAGTCTTCAATTTCTTTCATCTGTCTTTTACAGTTTTTATTGCATATGTTTTTCACCGCCTTAGTTAAATTTATACTTAGCTATCTTTTAAGACTGTTATGAATAGAATTGTTTTCCAGATTTCTTTCTCACCATTTTTATTAGTAGTAATTTTTATTATTATATATACTTCTTCTTTAAAGTTCTGATAAATTGGGTAGTGAAATCATTCCGTCTTGGGCTCCTCTTTGTTGGGAGACTAATAATACTTCAATTTCTTTGCTCAGTATTGATCTGTGTAAATTGTTTATATCTTCTTGACTCAATTTTGGTAAGTCATTTGTGTCTGAAATACGCATCCATTTCTTCTAGATTTTCCTATTTATCTGAATATAAGTTTTCCAAATATTCACTAATGATCTCCTGAATTTCATTGTTATCTATTATGATGTCCTTTTTTTCATGTTTAATTTTATTAATTTCGTCCTTCTTTATTTCTTTTTGTTGGTTTGGCTAAGGATTTGTCAATCTTAAACAAGAAACTTTTTATTCTTTTCTTTGAAAATTCCTTGTTTTGTTCTTCAGTACACTATTCTGCCTTTGTCAGCTTTTGCCATCTTGTGTCCTCAAACAGCAAAAGGGCAACTTGCATTTCTCTTTGTTTTACTGATTTCTTTTAGTATCCATTTCATTAATTTATACCCCAATCTTTACTCTTTCCATCTACTAACTGTGGAAGTGACATGTTCTTGTTTTTCTAACAGCCTGAGATACAACATTAGGTTACATAATTGGGATCTTTTTGAGTTTTTAATGTAGGCACTCATAATTTTTAACTTCCTTCTTAGATGCTTGATGAGTCCCACAGATCCGAGTAATCTGTGTTTTAATTTTCATTTGATTCTAGGAACCTTTTTAATTTCCACCCTGATTTTTTTTTAGTGGCCCATTCATTCAAAGTATATTTTTCAATCTCAATTTGTTTGTGTAGTTTCTAAACTTTCTCTTGCTATTGATGTGTCATTTTACTCCATGATGATCTGATAAAAAGACTGAAAAAAATAGAAGGCTATTTGGATTTTCTTGGATTTGTTGAGACTTGCTTTATGATCTAAAATGTGACTTATATTAGAAAATTTCTGTGGGCTGCTGTGATGCAGTCCTTGGATGGAACATGCAGTCCGTATGCTCTATGTGCAGCTTAACTCTGAAGTTGCTCTGTTGATCTTTTCATCTGCGTGATATATCTGTTGATGAGGGTTCAGTATTGAAGTGTCTGGATCCATCTGTCACTTTGTGACCAATAGTGTTTATGATAACACTGTGTGCACCAATATTAATTGCATATATTTATAATTATTATATTTTCTTGATGGGCTATTCTTATTAATATACAGTACCCTTCTTTATCACATCTGACTAATTTTGGCTTGCCATCTATTTTGTTCTCAGCTATGAATATCACTACTCCTGCTTGATTTCAGCTTCCACTTGCTTGGTATATCATTTCCACACTTTGCCATTCAGTTTGTGTTTTTATCATGAAGTGTGTCACTTATAGACAACAAATAATTGCATCTCCTTTTTTTAAATCCAAACATCCAGTCCTTGTCTTTTCTAAATTACCATATTATTGTTGTACTGGGGGTACATTGCTGCCTATGTCTATTAATTGGACAGTTAATATCATTATATTTAGGGATATAATTGAAAGGTGTTTACTGTTTCCCATGATTCTGTTGGGTTTTCCCCTGAGATTGATTCAAAATTGTTTGTTCTTTTCTTTTGCCCTTATTCATCTTTAGGTTTTGGTGGTTTGCTGTATTGAATATGTTTGATTCTTTCCTAATTCCCATGCCTTTATTCCTCTCTTGATATTTATTCTTCCTTGTGCTGTCATATTTGTGACTTTCTTCCTTGTCTGTACATAGTATTCACTTAAGTATCTTCTGCAATTCAAGGTTGTTGAACATGAACTACTTTAGCTTGAACTTTTCTTAGAAGGTTTGTATTTCTCCATCAAATTAGAAGGGTGACTTTACCAGATATTGACATCTTGTCTGGCAGTTATTTGCTTTCAGAACTTGAAATACAGCATTTCATGCTTTTTTGGCTTTTAGAGATTATATTGAAATGTCTGAGGGAATTCTTATGTATTTGCCTTTGTACGTAAGGTGGTGTTTTTCTCTTTCAGGTTTCACTATCATTTCTTTGTTCTTTAGTGTCGAAACTTTCATGATGGTGTGGCACTGGGAAAGTTCTTTTCTGCTCACTTCTATTTTGACTTCCAAATGCTTCCTGTGCATGGTGTCAATATCTTCTCCAAGATTTGAGGAATTTTCTGTTATAAATTCAATGAATAAGCTTTTTGTGTCTTTTGTTTTATTCAACTCCTTTTTCTACACAATGGTTTCTCAGAGTTCTTGAAAATTGTGATCAAGCTTACTTATCTTTCTTTCTATATTGACGAGTGCAATGTTTCCTCAAACTTATCTTCAAGCCCCGATATTCTTTCTTCTGCTAAAACTTGTCTACTACTGATGTTTTCTACTGTGTATTTATATTTGAATTCTTAAAATTTTCATTTCCAACTTTTCTATTTCCTTTTTTCTGTTTCAGAATCTCAATTTCCTGAATTTTTTGTCCCTATTGCTGATTCTTTGTCCAGGTCTTTAACTGATTTCCTTATTTCATTTACCTTTTTGTCTAAATTCTGTTTGAGGTGATTTATCATTTTCAAGAGTAAACTTTTGAATTCTTTGACATTTCACCCATTTCAGTGTGTTTAGATTTGGTTGTTGAGGTGCTAAGGACTTCTGGAGGAGTCACGTTACTTTGCTTGTTCATATTGCTCATGTTTCAATGTTTCCATATGTGTATTTGTTACATTGGATATCCCTTACACTACCACCCAGAGAAGAGAAAGCATACAACAATAACAAAATCACAAATTCAAAACCAAACTAGTTATTTAAATGAAATAAAGAACAGTTGCAAGCATCATCTATACCAACTATAAAATTTAGGAGAACTCGGGTTATTATAAGAATATAAAAATTATTAAAAGTCAAGATATTAAAAATTAAGTAGCAAAATGAAAGGAGGTGAATGAAGGGAAAAGAAATAGAAAGAGAGGATGAAGTATGTGGGATAAAGGTATACTGTCTGTGAGAATACAGTATGGTTATTTCAGAGAAAATGTAGTCGGGGAATGAAAAAGGATAAAAAATTAAAGAATAAAAAAATCACTTCTTCTTCTTTGATAAGGAGGAGAGTGTACACCAGCTGGGTGCTGTCACTGTAGCAGGTGTTTTCCTCCAATGTCTGTTTTCACTCCTGTTTTCCCCTGTGCCCAGGGTTGCTGGTTAGTCCCTTCTCAATGTAGTATGGGTATGGTGGTTGGGTGGGGTTTGCTAAGGCTCTGGGCCAGGGAAGCTGTTGGAGAGGACATGGCTGGTCCCCTCACATAGCAGCAATTTCAGAAAGGAGCAGCCCTGGGAGGGGGACTGCTGTAGCCCACAGCAGTGGTTCCAAAGCAGCAGATGGAGGATGAGAGCAACCTTCATGTAAAGCCAGCTCTCTATTCAAGAATGTAAAGCTGAGATTCTATTTCAGCTTCCTGGAGATAAAGGAATGTGGTGGATGTCTTCAGTTCACCATCCTGCCTTTATCAGCTTGTGTTATCTTGTGTCCTCAAATAGCAGAAATGCAACTTGAATTTTTCTAAAGGGAATTTCTATGATTTTACATGAGTTATGAATTTAATGACATGGCAAAGGGTGTGTTAGAGATATTGTGTGAACAATATACAAACGGGATCACTATTTATTAATAATTACCATTTATTATGTTAGTAATAAACCAATATAGTCCAAATAACATCAAAATAGTTTCTGTGAAATTTGAAAACATACATAAAATTAAGTGATTAGATCAAGATGATGCTTTTTTATATTCTTTTATTTTCCAAATGTCCTAATAGGGAATTTTATAACCATTATTTATAAAAATAAATAATATAAAAGATGATAAACCATATATTTAGAGGGATATATAACATTTAATCTCATTTACATAAAATGATTTAATGAAAAAAGTCATAAATATATACATTGTCACTATGTAGAATTACTAAAAATAATACACTTAAGAAAACAGTTAAAGAAAAGGTGCACACATGCCATGCATACACCTAAAGTGTGAAGTGAAGGTGTTAGTTATAGGATTGACTATAAAAAGGGGATTAATTAGTACCAATATTACCTACTGGCTAAGAACATGAACAGAGTGTCAGAGAGCTTAGTTTTTAAGCCAGTCTCCATCACTTACTGGCTATGTGAACTTCATGTTATTTTACCTCTCCAGTCTTCAGTTTCTCTATAAAATAGGAACAATAATTATATCTATCACAAGGTTTTGTGAAAATTAGATAAAGATAATATTTGAAGCATAGTGAATAATTTCTGGCATATATTCAGTACTAAGTGTTAGCTATTGTTATTATTAGTAATTAAACTCATCATTGTATAATCCCAAGAAAAATCAATGTCATATATCTACAGTTACCCAACAGTTGATAGCATAACCAATCATTTATAAGTTTTTTTGTTATCTGATAACCTACTGAGAAATATGCAATTTCTGATGTCAACAGTGCTGGTTTTTTAAAAAAATTAATTCTATCTTTTGAAGTCTAAAACATTCATGGAGTTCTCCCATGTTTTTTATTTTATTATATTTTATTTTTTCAGTCATCAACCAAAGAGGAACTGTCTGGTACCCATAATAGTATTCCACTCTCTCTATCACCACCCAGCCCTGGATGACCAATGGCAGGTCATGTCCTGGGACCCTGTGCAGCCTTTCTGAACAGTTGTCCATTACAGAGTAACCTAGTAAAACAAAGACCAAACTCTTCCCTAGTAACTAGGAGAAGTTTCATATCTTAATAAAATAAATATGGGACACAGGAAAGAGCAAAAGTTATTTAAAGGTGATGTGGAAGCAATAGGGTTTGAACTATGAGTAGAACTCTGAAATTTCTTACTTTTGGCCGGTAAAAGGAAGTGATGTCTGCTACCCATCTTAGGCCAAAAGCCAAATTTTCTCTCCTGTCATCACAGGAGAACACTTTCTAGGCATGACCATTCAGGACATTGGAACCAAAACCTACATAGCACATTGAATATCCCAAACTCTGCAATACTATTACTGTTCAAAAACAGTGGAGTGCTTTGAAAGTGTTGAAAGGACTCCACATACCAGACAGTCAACTTGAATAAAGTAAAGTCATATGCACACATGCATGGTCATTCTAAAGTTATCAGTAATGAAATACAAGCATCTCTGAAACTCCTATTCTGGAAGAACATGTTAAATCTCTATACATGTGACTTTTATGAATATGATTTTTAAAAAGAAAAATCTGCCTGGATAATTTTCTTGGTCCAAGTCTCTCCATCTTTATAACATTCCCACTCTGTCCATGCCTTGTTTGCTGTTCAAGTTCCAGCTCGAATGCCCTCTCTTCCACTGTGCAATCTCCAGCCATCGGAGCAAGATGTGAGTTTGACTTTCATGCACATTCCTGGGGTACCAATTTCACTCACATGTTATCCATCGCATCCCACTGGGTAATAAATTCATTTGTATTCATCTATACAAACCAGATTCATATCAAAACTTTTGTGGCAGACAATAAAACTGTTTGAGGACAGAAATGTCTGACTTAGAGATGTATACTTCACAACTCCAATAAACTTTGCACACAGGCACTAGATGGTTATGTAAATGCATTTTCCATAAATATGATAGATATTACTGAATTCCTGAATCTCAGCTGAAGGTGAGGCTCAAGGTTGTTTATGAAAGAGAGCGAGAGAGAATGGGAGAGACTTGATGCTTAATATGTAACTAATGATGTGACAAAGTGACAATTTCAGCCAGGAAAGAGAAATTGAAACAAAGCATTAGACAAAAGTGAAGATGAAATGATATAGAAGATGATGCTGATGAGAATAAAACACAAGATGCATTGCTAAAGGAGGCACCATGGAGACTTTGAACTCAATTGATGGTAGGTGAGATCTAGATCATAACCATGAACAAATACCCCATATGAAATAGAGAATTAGAGTTAACAAGGCAGTGCGCTAACAAGGAGAGGAAAATTATGTGCAGTGCTTCAGGGGATGATAGGATTTGAAAAGAGAAACTTAAAGAGAAAGTGAATGAGGCGGTTAGAAGCTGTATAAAAATTTTATCTGGAAGAGTTTAAGAGGTAACTTTTGTATTTATGCAAGGCAAAAATAGTGTGCTATTAAGATGGAAAGTTATAAATAATGATAAGGATTTGGTTTCAACTTTATAAAGCACATTCTTTTATCAAAATGTCTCTTTGGAGTTGCATTTGAGAATCTGCACACTTGAGCAAAGATCAGAGATGAAACAGCTAAGTAAGAGAAGTGTGGCCCTATTTAAGTCATCTCTTCTAGGAATGAGGAGTCACACAGGGTCAGGATTCTGAGTTAAAAATGGTGTTATTGAGATACGAGTTCAAGTAAAAAAGACAAGAGGTTATCTGTTTTAGTGGAAGTTTAAACACTTTCCATTGTTCCTGGACTTTAAAGGATGGAATGTGTTCACATCATCTTGGATCCAAGAACAGGAGGAGTGGTCCCCTCTTACCACACCCCATCTCCAGATGAAATGCCCCTCTGGGCATACACGGGGACCTGCCATCCTCATCCCATTCTGTATCCTGAGCATACAGCATTTCATGTTCTCAGATCTAAACCTAAAATCTTTCTTTTCTATGATCTTTCTTTGTTTTTGTTTTTTTTTTTTTCAAGTTCAGGTTCACCTTACACAAACACCTCTGCCATTTGGAAACCTATTGCTTGATATTACTCCTCAGTGTGCCTTCAGGATCCTCTTGAAGTCACCTTTGCCCTGTGCCTGCACTGCAGCTTATTACCTATAAAGGTGGCAAGCATCCTGGGTTTGGGACAGATGCAGCCCATTCCTGCTCAGGTGCTCAATGGATTCTTGGCTGCTTGGGTTTATCCTGGCAGTAACTGCATAGGATGTAGTACAATGTCACAGTTCATTAAGTGTGCAACTACCTTCAGATGAATTGCTTATGGTACAAAGCAGCTATTCATTTCTGAGTTTACTCCTTTATTCCTTTAAAAACTGTGGGTATTGGAAGTTCTACAGAATATCTTAACTGTGCTGCCTGAATCTCTCATTTCCCACATCCTTTTTCAGGATCATAAATTTCAGAACTTACTTATCTTCACTAGCAGATATTTATTTGCCTTTTTATTGTGATGTTTATGAGTGGCAAGGCATGTGATATTATAAGTGGTCCAAAAGGATGTCACATTTTATTTATCCAGGTATAAAATTTTATTCTACATTGAGAAAACTTCTCTTGTGTCTGAGTAGCTGATTAGGGGATAGGGTAAGACGAAAAATGACCAGCCACCATCATATCAAATCCTCCTTGTAAAAAATATTGGGAGGATGACAGGTGACCCAAGCACATGCTTTCTCCCTCTTTTCCAGGAGTATATTAGGTATTATTTTATCTGCTTTAGTATTATCATTGTTGCTGAGAACCAGGAATTTGAGTTATTAGGTTTTGAGATAAACTGTTTCTTAATTGAAATCTAAAAAAGAACTGGCATAACTTGCCAGGATCAAGTGTTTTGGAAGTTGGGAAATTAACTGAAAGCTTGTAGTACACTAATTCCAGAAAAAGATCTGAGGCTCAGTAAAAATGTTGGGAAGTTATTAATGTTGACCATGAGAACAATAGTCTACATTCCCCAAAATGCTTATCTTAATGTCCTAATCTTAGGACATCAGAATGTAGCTAAAGAGATAATCAAGTTGAAAGGAGGTCATTAAGGTAGACCTGAATCTAATATGGAGGATTTATTTATATTAAGGAGACACTTGGATACACAGACATGTGTGATGGATAATAATCCACAAAGGGAAAAGATTTCCATCTTTAAGACAAAGGGAGATACCTAGAACAGGTCATCCCACACAGCCTTCAGAAGACACCAAACCTGATCTCAGCTACATTTTGAATTTCCAATCTCCAGAACTGTGACACAATAAATTACTGATTTCTAAAGTACCCAATTTGTGACACTTTGTATACCTGCTTTAGTTTAAAAAACCTGAAAGTACAGAGAAATTATTTTTAATAAAATAATTCTTTTTGAGTTGAGAACTGTTATTATAACTAAAATGAAAACTATACTACAAATACCAAATGCAAGCTTTTATAGGCAAAAAATTTCAGTGAACTTGTGGACAAGTCAAATGAGTTTACCCAGATTGAGAAACAGAGGAAAAAATGGTTAACAAAAAATGAACCTATGAGAGACTGCCAAACATACAAGCATATACAAAATAGATCAATAGAGGAGAGGAAAGGTAGAAATATTTCAGGAAAAAGATAAAATTTCCATTCTTTGATGAAAAATATTAATCTACAAATAGATGAAGCTCAACAAGGTCCAACCAGGATAAAATCAAGGACAGTCCCACCAAGACCAAAAAGAATAAGAACTCAATTGAAAATGAGTTCTGTGTGAAAAGACATTTCTCCAAACGAAGTGTAAAAATAGTCAGTAAGCACATGAACAAATTCTACCACTCTAGTGAAATTCCACTTCACACCAACTAAGTAAGTACTAACAAAAGGTCAATAACTATTGTTGGTGAGGATAGATAGAAACAGTTGCCCTCACTTTATGAGGGAACGGAATGTGAACTGATACAGCAGTACAAAAAGGAGTCAGGCAGCTCTTCAAGAAAGCAAACAGAATTACCACAAGACCCATCAGTCCAGAGAGCTTTCCTCGGAATCGAAAACATTAGTTCACACAAACACAAGTACAGAAATGTAATGCTAGTGGCACTTTATTCATAAAATACAAAGAGTATCCATAAATAATCAGAGTAGCTGTGTTTATACAAAGTCACCACAAACGATGAGAGAATATGAGCCATTGTTCCTAAGAAGAATGCAGGGTTAGGTTCCTTCAAGCCTTTGGCCATATTTTCATCAACTGATACATACATAACCTTATATGTGTGTTTCCATTTAAAGACACCTTGTGCGAAGCTTTTTTTCTGTAAATCACTGCAGTCATTTAAACTCAGGGACTTTGAAAGGTAATTATGTTATATAGGTCTTCTTTAACAAAAACCAAGTCATAGTTATTACTGTTAAAAAAACTGGCTCATCTGCATAATGCACTTCCTGCATAATCCTTAGAAGATATTTTATAAATTACTGCACATCCTCTGTGTCAGTAGAACTTGCCTCCCCTGCCAGTTTGACATTTTTCCTGCAGAATCAAATCATCTTTTGATACTTGTGCTCCAGCCAGCACTAGCCTAGAACTGTTTAACATTTTCCTGACCCTGTGTGATGGGATTATAAATTTCTTTGGCTTTCAGGCTCTCAATAATGCTGTCCACAATAAGTTTTATTGATTGTCATCAGATGAATCCACAAATCTAGCAATTTTCCATCTTTTCCAAAACTCTATCATACATTGTAGCTGTTATTTTCCAGATTGAAAATTTCACACTTTCTTTTTCTGAATGTACTATAACTCCTCAACACTATGTTCAGGGCCAACAGCACTGATTCACTGAGCAGAGCTTGTCTAACATACGTGTTTTCTCCACATGGCACATACACCACAGCCTCTGTGCTGGACACCACTTTAGCACCACACTGAGGGACAACTTGAAACAGTGAATTCAGCAACAAAAAGCTGAAAAATGTGAGGAGAAAATTTTGACACTAAAAGACCATGAGAAGGATACGTCTCATGGGAACTGAATTGAGAAGATAGGATGTTACTTTGTTCATCCTCAGATGAAAACAGTCATATGACCTGGCTCAAGTTTTTTACCACTTCATCAATGTTCAAAGTGGATCACAAATGCAACAAGTTATTCATTTAAAACTTATTGAGCAGTAGTGTTTGCAAATACAGAAACTGCAAACAATGAGAGTCAACTATATGCATCTAAACAACACAATAGCATGCCTCCGTAAAAAGAATTGAAATATGTCATAAGCTCTAACATGAATGAACCTTGAAAACTTTGTTAAATGCAACAAGCCAGACACAAAAAGCTATGTCATATATGATTCCACTTGTATGTAATGCCCAGAAAAGGCAAACCCATACAGACAGAAAGTAGATTAGTAGAAAAAAGGGAAAGAGAGAATTGGAATTAGCTATTATTAGGATTGGGTTTCCTTTTAGGTGAGGGAAATGTTCTGGAATTACATAATGGTGTTGAATTCCTACCATAGTAAAATACCTAATTCTCTTTACCTATAAAATTTAAAATTGTAAATTTTTTGTTGTGTAAATTTTATGTCAAAAATAAGCAAGGGGTTATTAAGCAAAAATTAAGAAGTAAAAGGGGGATGCTTTGGGTAAGGCATTTATAAGTAAACATGCTGTACTACAAAAGTAATTTACATGTTAATCAAAAAAATCAATGTATAAAGGGTAATAATATATGACATCCTCTCATTCCATCTACACACTAGAAGTCTCAGCAACTGTGGAGTGTATTGCTTGCTCATATGATATTCATGCCAAAAACAACACCAATTTCCACTGAAATTCCAAACATTCATCAGTAGCTTTTATGGTTTATTAAGACATAATGCACATATCATACAAACTCATGTGCTGGAACCATTGAAAGTGTCAATTCTGACTTTCATTCCAGTGGTATGTTCACAGGGTCGTGTACCTCACAACATTACAAGGAATGTCCAGAAAAGGCAAACTCATATGGCAGAAAGCAAATTAGAGGAGGAGAGCCCAGGGTTTCCTCCACAACCAGATTTAGAATATTTTCCTCATCCCCAAAAGAAACCCTGTACCCATTAAAATCATTTTCAGCTCTGAGCATTCCCTTCCCCAGCTGAAGGCAAACACTAATCTATGTATAGTCTTTCCAGATTTTCTTATGTTAAATGTTTAAAATAACTTTAAACAATGAACAAATAAAAAATAACTTTACCATACAGAATGTGATGTTTTGTGACTGCCCTCTATCATAATGTTTTAATTTATCTGTGTCATAGTACAAATCAGTATTATAATTTTTTACTATTCAACAAAAAGTGAATAATTTTAAAAAAAAACAATTATATGGATACACCACAATGGATTTTATTTTTTTCTTTTATTGCTGTGGTGGGTGAGGATACATTGTGGCATTTACACAGGTTCTTATGATGTATCAAATATGTCATACACAAATTCACTTCCTCAACCATTCTCCTTCATCCCTCATCCCCTTGATTCCTGAAGTAGTTTCAACAAGTATCATTTTTGCATTTACTTACATCCTGTACACATTTTATTGCTCCATATTCACCCTCCTACCCACTTTCCCCAACACCTCCCTCCTCCCATTGGTGCCAGCCCTCCCCCCTGGGTAGGACTTGTTCTGCCCTCCTGTTCTCTGATTTTGTAGGAGAAAAAAGAGAAAAGATTAAACCAAAAAACATGACATTTTAACCTAAGATAAAGGTAGCTACACAGGGATTTCCTTGTGACATTTCCATGTATTCATGTATTATAACCCTGATTGGTTCCTCTCATCTAATTTTCTTCATTCTACCTTAATCCCTTTCTTATGGTGGTTTCAGTCAAAGATTTCTATATTCATTCTTACCTCAGTGGGTTTTAGGTGACTCAAACACTGTGTTTATTCAAATATTTGTTTATTGAAATATTTGTTGCTTCTTCTTTTTAGCTATTTTGAGTGATGCTGCTACAAATATTCATATATGTAAGTTTTTGCATGAATATATATTTTTCATTTCTCTTGAGTGTATACCTAGTAGTGGGACTATAGACTCATGTAGTAACCCAATGTATAGATTTTTAAGTAACTACCAGGTTATTTTACAGTGACTGCACCTGTTCCAACCAGCAATGTATGAGGGTTCCAATTATCCCATTCCATAGCCAAAATTCTGTTAATGTCACTTTTTTATTCTACCCATTTTAGATGATATAAAATTGTATCCCACCTTGGATTTGATTCACATTACCCTAATGGGTAGTGGTATTGAACATCTTGTCAACTACTCATTGACCATTAGTATAACTTGTTTGAACAAATAATTGATCCATGTTTTCCCCATCTCTAAACTGGGTTATTTGCATTTTACTGAGCTGTAGGAATTCCTTAAACATTCTAGATTCAAGACCCTTATCACATGTATAGTTTCTAAAACTTTTTCTCCTGCTCTCTACATTGTACTTTTTTTACTTTCTATATGTTATTTCTTCTATTGTCTGTTATTCCATAGAAGAACAATATTTTCTAATATGGATGAAATCAAATTTATCTACATTTTGTTTGTTTATGCTTTTGATATCAAAGAAACTCTTGCCTAATCCAAGAGAATAAAGGTTTATTTCCAAGTTATTTTTATAGGCACTCAATAGTTTTACATTTTACATTAGGTATTTGATCTATTTCAAATTACTTTTTATGTATGGTGTGAGGCAGGGATCAAATTCATTTTTCACATGTGGTTATTCACTTTTCCTAGTACCATGTGTTAAAAAACTATTCCATCCTCATGAGTAGGTCTAAGCATTCTCATTGGGAAAACAGGGCATAAATGTATATATTCATTTCGGGATTCTTAATGCTATTCTGCATTTCTATTTTTATGTCAGCTCCATATTGCCTTGATAACTATAATAGCTTTATTCTAAGTTTGAAATTTGGAGGTATAGATCTGTCATCTTTCCAATCTTTTTCAAAAACTTTTTGACTATATTTGGACCCTTGAGTTTTATACAAATTTAGTATCATATTTTTCAGTTTCTGCAACTAAGACAATTGGGTTTTTGACAAGGTGATATCAAATCTGTAGATCAATTTGGGCTAATAGTCCATCTTAGTAACATTAAGCCTTCCTTTTCAGGAACAGATATATCTTCTTGTTTATTTATGTCTTCAACTTCTTTTAGCAATGTGTTACAGTTTCCAGAGGATAAACTTTCCACTTCTTTTTCTAGCTGTTCCTAATGTCATTAGTACTATATGTAAAATTAATTTTCTTAAATTTACTTTTATATTGTTCACAGCTAGTACACAGATGTAAAATTTATTTCTGTGTGCTAATGTTATATACTGCAACATACCTGAAGTCTTTAACTAGTTTTAATAATCTTAATAGATTTAAAAGCAAGAAGGACATGGAATGAGGTATTCTGGGCCCTGAATGAAAACAACTTCAACCTTAGGATACTCTACCCCTCAAAACTATCATTCAAAATAGCATTAAAAGTCTTCCATGATAACCAGAAAATAAAACTATATATGACCACCAAGCCACCACTACAAAAGATTCTCCAAGGAATTCTGCACACAGAAAATTAAAGCAAACAAAACCATGAGAAGACAAGCAGCACCAAACCACAGAAGAAGAGAAGACAAGGAATCAGAAAGTAACATTGATTCAGCTGCACATAATCAAACCCTTAAACAACAAAAATAACTAAATAATAGGGATCACCAAATACCTATAATATTGACACTGAATAAATCAAAGACACTGTTTGGCAAACTGGATTAAAAAGGAAGATCCAATGATCTGTTGTTTACAGGAGACCCATCTCATTGACAGAATCAAGCACTGGCTTAGGATGAAAGGCTGGAAGAAGATTTACCAAGCCAATGACCCCCGAAAACAGGCAGAAGTAGCAATACTTATCTTTAATATAAGTAGACTTTAAACTATATTGAGCAAATGAGATAAACAAGGACAGTCCATACTAATAAAAAGAGAAATGCACCAAAAGAAAATAACAATTATCAACCTATATGCACCCAACATCAGCACACCCAATTTCATTAATCATACTCGGTAAGACCAAAAAAATCCATATAAACTCCAAAACAGTGGTAGTGAGTGAATTTATTACCTCCCTATCACCGATAGGTCATCTAAACAAAAAATCAATAAAGAAATTCTAGAACTAAATCATACTATAGATCAAATGGACCTAGCTGATGTCTACAGAATATTTCATACAACACCCTCACCATACACATTCTTCTCAGCAGCCCATGGAATCTTCTCCAAAACCGATCATATCTTAGGGCACAAAGCAAGCCTCAGCAAATATAAGAAAATAGAAATAATCCCATGCATTCTATCTGATCACAATGCACTAAAACTAGAACTCAACAACAAAAACAATAGTAAAAAACATACAAACAATTGGAAGCTGAGCAACACATTGCTCAATGATCAGTAGGTCATTGATGAAATAAAAGAGGAAATTAAAATGTTCCTGGAAGTTAATGAAAATGAAAATACAACCTACCAAACCTATGGGAACAGCAAAGGCAGTCCTAAGAGGAAAGTTTATAGCCATTAGTGCATACATTAAAAGATAGAAAGATCTCAAATCAATAACCTAATGCTACATCTCAAACTCCTAGTAAAACAAGAACAAGCAAATCAAAAAACAAGCAGAAGGGGAGAAATAATAAAAATAAGGGCTGAAATTAATGAAATAGAGAACCAAAAAAAAGCATACAAAGAATCAACAAAACAAAAAGCTTGTTCTTTGAAAAAATAAACAAGATTGACAGACCCCTGGCAAATTGGACTAAAATCGGAGAGAAAAAACTCAAATCAGTAAAATCAGAAATGCAAAAGGAAGATAACAATAAACACCACAGAAATCCAGGGAATCATCAGAAACTACTTTGAAAACCTATATTCCAATAAATTTGAAAATCTTGAAAAAATGGACAAATTTCTAGATACTTATGACCATTCAAAATTGAACCAAAAGGATATTAACCACTTAAATAGATCTATAACAAGGAATGAAATTGAAGCAGCAAAAAAAGTCTCCCAAAGACAAAAAGTCCAGAACCTGATGGATTCTTTCCTGAATTCCAGCTCTCCTTAAACTTTTCCATGAAATAGAAAGGGATGGAGCACTGCCTAACTCATTCTATGAAGCCATTATTACACTCATCCCAAAACCAGACAAAGACACATCCAAAAAAGAACTATAGGCCAATCTTCCTAATGAGCACAGATGCAAAAATCCTCAATAAAATAATGTCAAACAGAATCCAATAACATATCAGACCAAGTTGGCTTTGTCCCAAGGATGCAGGGATGGTTGAACATATGCAAATTTATAAATGTAATACAGCACATTAATAGAAGAAAAGACAAAAACCACCTGATCATCTCAATCAATGCAGAAAAAGCCTTTGATAAGATTCAACACCACTTCATGATAAAAACTCTAAGAAAACTAGGAATAGAAAGAAAGTACCTCAACATTGTAAAGGCTGTATATGACAAACCTACAGCCAACATTATACTTAATGGAGAAAAACTGAAACCATTTCCCCTAAAATCAGGTATACAAGACAAATGTGCCCACTATCCCCACTTCTATTCAACATAGTCCTGGAATTCCTAGCCAGAACAATTAGGCAGAAGAAGAAATAAGAGGAATGCAAGTAGGTAAAGAAACTGTCAAAATATCCCTATTTGCAGATGACATGATTCTATATTTTAAAGACCTAAAAAAACTCTACCCAACAAACTCTTGGACACCATAAACAGCTACAGCAAGGTGGCAAGATGCAAAATCAACCCACAAAAATCATTAGCTTTTCTATACACCAACAACTAACAAATTGAGAAAGAATATATGGAAACAACTCCGTTTACAATAGCTTCAAAAACTCAAATACCTAGGAGTAAATTTAACAAAGGATGTGAATGACCTCTACAAGGAGAACTACAAACTCCTGAAGAAAGAGATCGAGGAAGACTACAGAAGGTGGAAAGATCTCCTGTGCTCATGGATTGGTAGAATCAACATAGTAAAAATGGCTATACTACCAAAAGCAATCTACATGTTCAACGCAATTCCTATCAAAATCCCAATGACATTCATCACAGATATTGAAAAAACTACCCTAAAGTTCATTTGGAAACACAAGAGACTGCAAATAGCCAAGGCTATACTCAGCAAAAAAAGCAATGCTGGCGGTATCACAAAACCCGACTTCGAACTATATTACAAAGCAATAGCAATAAAACCAGCATAGTACTGGCACAAAAAACAGATAAGAAGACCAGTGGAAAAGAATACAGGACCTGGATATAAATCCACACAGCTATGCCCACCTTAATTTTGACAAAGGTGCCAAAAACATACAATGGAGAAAAGATAGCCTATTCAACAAATGTTTCTGGGAAAAGTGGTTATCTGCCTACAGAAAACTGAAACTAGATCCATGTTTATCACCCTGTACTAGTAGCAACACAAAATGGAACTTAATATCAGACCCGAAACTCTGAAGTTAGTACAGGAAAGAGCAGGGAATACTCTGGAAGCAATAGGTATAGGCAAGGACTTCCTCAATAGAACCCCAGAACCTCAGCAACTAAGAGAAAGGATGGACAAATGGGACTACAAAAAATTAAAAAGCTTCTGCACAACAAAAGAAATAGTCTCTAAACTAAAGAGACCACCCACCGAGTGGGAGAAAATATTTGCTAGCTGTGCATAAAGGACTGACAACCAGAATATACAGGGAGCTCAAAAAACTAAACTCTCCCAAAATCACTGAACCAATAAAAAAATGGGCAACTGAACTAAACAGAACTTTTTCAAAAGAAGAAATTCAAATGGCCAAAAAACACATGAAAAAATGCTCACCATCTCTGGTCATAAAGGAAATGCAAATCAAAACCACATTGAGATTCCACCTCACCCCTGTTAGAAAAGCCATCATAAAAAACACCATCAACAACAGGTGTTAGTGAGGATGTGGGGAAAAAGGAACCCTAGTACACTGCTGGTGGGAATGCAAGCTAGTGCAACCACTCTGGAAAACAATATGGAGGCTTTTTAAAAAAACTAAACATAGATCTCCTAGGGATACCCCCAAAGGAATGTGACACAGGCTACTCCAGAGGCACCTGCACACCCATGTTTACTGCAGCGCTATTCACAATAGCCAAGTTATGGAAACAGCCAAGATGCCCCACCACTGACAAATGGATTAAGAAAATGTATTTATGCACAATGGAATTTTACTCAGCCATGAAGAAGAATGACATCTTATCATTTGCAAGTAAATGGATGGAACTGGAGAACATCATCTTAAGCAAAGTTGGCCAGGCTAAGAAAGCCAAAAATTATGTTCTCCCTCATATGCAGACTTTAGATCTAAAACAGATATAGTGATATCATTAGACATGGGTCACACGCTAAGAGGAGGACACATACAGGAAGAATAGGGAAAGGTAGGAAACCCAAAACATCAAAGTTTCTGATGTCCCCACTGCAGAGGACCTAATACAGAAACCTTAAAGTGACAGAGGTCAATATGGGAAGGGGACCAGGAACTAGTGAAAAGATCAGGTAGAGATAAATCAATTCGGGCTGTAGCACCCTTGTGCATGGAAGCAATGCTAGGACTTTGTCTGTATAGCTATCCTTATCTCAACTAGCAAAAACGCTATGTCTTTCTTATTATTGCTTATGTCTTCTCTTCAACAACATTGGAGAAAAGGGCAGAAAATGTTCTGCCTGAAAGTGAGGAGGTTATGGGGGAGAGGGAGGGGATGTGAAGCAGGGGGAGAAATGGCCCAACAATGTATGCACATATGAATAAATGAATAATGAAAAAAAAAGAAGTTCTGATTACTAATTAAATCTCCAGTATGTTAATTCTGCGTTTTCTGCTTTCTCTTGAGTCAGCTTCTGAGTTTGTGTCTTTCTGGAATCTTGGCCTCTTCATTTACATCATCTAATTAGTTGTCATGCAGTTCTTCACAGTGTTGTCTTACAATCATTTTTATTGCCATAAGGTGCCTTCTTTCATTCCTGCGTTTAGAAATGAGCCTTCTTACTTTTTTTATTCGGACAGTCTAGCTAAAAATCTTCCCATTTTGTTGTTATTACCAAATAAGCAAATTCTGGCTTCTCTGTAGATTTTGTAATTCTTATTTCATTAATTTCTGATAATATTTATTATTCCTTTCTATCTTACTGCTTTGTCTTTAGGTTGCACTTCCTCATCAGGTTCTTTTCTTTTGTTTTTTATTGTTTTATTATTCATATGTGCATACAAGGCTTGCGTCATTTCTCCCCCCTGTCCCCACCCCCTCCCTTACCACCCAGTTTCTTAAGGTATGATTAATTTATCAATTTGAGTTCTTTCATTTTTTCTAAATTTAGTCATTTTCACCCATAAATTTCTATTTAAATCCTGCATTAGTTGCATCCCGTATTTTTGGCATACTGTGTCCTGGCCTCACGAATTTCCAAGTATCTTAAAGTTCCTCTTATGATGTCTTATTTTACCCACTATTTACGATTATATTCCCAAATGTGTAATATTCCCAAATGTGTGAATTTTCCAACTTTCTTTCCGTAGTTATTTCTAATTTCAGAAATAAAGATTCATCAGAAAAGATACCTTAAAACTTTTTAACACTTTTCATTTATTAAGCAGGTTTAATGGCCTACTGTGGTCTATCCTGGAGTATGTCCATATACCCTTGTGGATCATGAATATTCTGCTTTGTTAGGTAAAGTGTTCTATGGCTATCTGCCAGGTTTACTTCATAATCAGTAATTAATTATTATCAATTATCAGTAATTATCATTAATTTATCATTCATAATGTGTATATTTCTAGGGGATATTATGATCAAGGCTGGAGCCAAACTTCAGAAAATTCATAGTCAAACTGGAGAAGCAAGACACATGAGAGATTGATGTATTAAGAGAAAATAGTATTTATGCTATAAGCTATATGTAGAGAAAATAATTATTCATCAATATCTGATAAACTGAGACATATGCTACTTAGAGAAGGGGTATTTTAAGAGAAGTGGGGCTTGAGTCTGGGTCATGAAAAATGGGGAGGGTTTCTCTGACTATAATCAAAGAAGGTTCGAGATAAACGCCTCTAACACTGACAGGGCTTAGAAGGTATGTGGCTGGTGTAAGTCAAACCTGAGACACACACTGAGGTTTGAACCCACAATAGAAACAAAGTATTAACCTCGTGAAGGAAAGATAAGCAGATAATTTGGGAGCAGAGTAAAATATATAAGAAAGTGAAGTTAATTCAATAATTTGATGAGTCGTCACATGTACTTGTCACCTTTTGCTTTGGGGTACCATATTTTTGTTCATATCTTCATCTGCATGCATTCATTTACATCTATTTGAATGATGCTCAATTTATTGCTTAAAACCTCTGAGGACAAATATCATTTGCCAGACCACCAAAGTTATCTGCTTTCAAATAAGTTTATAATAAATTCATATCTCTGGTCTAAGTGAATATCCACATATTTCCCCATATTCCCTTAAATTTATTGACACTAATTCTGTTGAATAACTGTTTAGGTTGAACCCAAGAAATCACTAGTAATGGAGAGATTTGATGTACAATCATAGTAATTTATTATGGAAAATTCCAAGACAGCAAGACCTGAGACATCCAGCTATAGTACAGACAGACATCTTCCCTGCCTTTCTTTATTCTCTGCAGAAACATTTCCCACATGTACTGAGTAATTTTATGATTTAAAAGGCAGAAAACCCACAAAATCTCAGGCTCCCCTTTTCATCTGCATGTCCTGATTTACAGAACAAATTCACTGCAAATTGTTGCTATTTGCACCATAACACAGCATGCCCCATGTGGAGGCCTAATGAACAAATTTAATGAACTTGAGGTGATCCATTTGTAAGGGACAAATTGGTTTGTAACTTAAAGAATCATTTTGAACATTTATTTACAAATTTACATATCCCTTTATCTATGGTTGAGTATAGACCCTATCCATTCTGAACAGAATCAATGTCTTTAAATCCAAATAAAGATTTTGTTTTTCCCCCTTTATTTTGAATTTCTTACACTTGAAATAAATAAGAAAATCTGTTTCTAAAATGGTAAATTTATTATTACATATCTTGTACATTATAAATAGCAGGTTCATACTTATATGGAAAGAAGCTTTCAATGTATAAATTCAAATGTGTGTGCACAGCTATATTTGAATGAAAATTTTGTGTTTTGGTGAATGTTCTCTCATAACTCCTCATTTTAAGTAACATGCTAGATAATTCACTTGGCCCATTCTTAAATCTCTATGCACTAAATTTGCTAAAGCAGAGAACTGCATCCATACAGAAAAATTTTGACTACGATAATGTTAACAGCAAAACAGGAAAATCATATTTTAAGTCACACAAAACTGGAGAGAAATGACTCTTCACTTATTTCCTTGAGGTCATCTCATAGAAATTATTTTGCTGCTTTATTCTGTATATATGTTGAATAAAATTGCTATTCCTACATTATTTTCTGTGATGTCTAAAATCTTTTATTTTGGAATTTGTGATTTATAATTTGAAAGGTTAATGAATTCCTAACTTTTATATAGTTACTCAATAATACAGCTGTATACAGCTGTATCTATAATTCTAGATACTTTTATACAGTTTCTTCTCCGTTTTTCTCTCCTCTTCTCTCTCTCTCCTCTCTCTCCCTCTCTCCTCCTCTCTCTCCTTCTCTTTCTCTCTCTTTCTCTTCTCTGTCTTCATTGCCTAATATATACATATATATTTAACTTATATATGCATTACATATATACTGTTATGAATATAACATATATGTATCATATGTGTGGATGTGTGGATGCAAATTAATTTTTGTGTCAACCTGACTGGGCCTTGGGATGCCCAGATATTTAACCAAACATGCTTTTGCAGTTTCCTGTGAGGGGATTCCTTGATGAGTTTAACACTTGAATATACAGATTAGGTAAAGCAAATTGCCTACCTTTATGTGAATGGGCCTCCACTAAATCACATAAGAGCACATAAGAACAAAAAGTCTGGGAATGAATTCTCTCTCTCTCTCTCTCCCCCCTCCCTCCCTACCTCTCTCTCTCTGTCTGACTGTCTGACTTTTAGCTAGGACATTGGTCTTCTGTCTTCAGATTTGAACAGTAATTTACAATATTAGCTCTCCTGAGTCTCATGTTTGCTGTCTGTAGATCTTGAAATTTCTCAGCCTCACCATGTTGTGAGTCAACTCCTTATAAAAATAAATCTCTTTCTCTCTGTATTTACATTTTATTGGTTCTGTTTTTTGGAGAGCCTAGAAAAATTCAAAGGAAAAAATATACATATTCATACACATATGAACATGCACATATGAATACTCATTTTACATACATACAGACACCAGATAAGTGTCATGAAGTGACTTGTGGCATATGACCTTGCCTCTTTGCAGGTGTGACAAGCTTAACTCTTGGTAGCTCTCAATAGACATCTGGGATAACTAAGTGGGATGGTGAAATTATATTTCCCAAGATAAGAGCATGACACACACAGTGTTGGCAGTTTTGGCTCTGCACTTCCAGTCAACATAGCTTGGAAATGAATTTTATATTTTTATTCCTTCAAAAGAAATCATGAGTATGACACTTGATTATACAGCATTCTCCTCTCTCTGTTGTCATAAACCCTGCCCCTTGTCCTGAATCCTATCTCTGCACTGTGTTGCTAGGCAATTCTTGACATGGGTGCATTCAAATAAACATATGGACAAGCACTCATGCATTCCTTCAGGAAGAGCCAAGACCTCTTCACCCACATTCACTCCTCATTGGAACACATGCAAAAGAGGCTGCTTCATGTTCTTCCACACTAGTGATTTGGAAGAATTTGAAGGATTTTTTCAATTTTATAAAAATCAGCAATATATAAAAATAATTTAATGTAAAAAGACAACTTTTCATTAAAAATTAGAATTTTGGTTATAGTGACTGCTTCATAATACCTCAAGAAGAATTTCAATGCTAAAATTTCTTTTTCAATTGTTATATTTTAATATAAAATTGGTATTTATGACTTTTTATTGGCATCCATTTATTTCAATCATAATCCACTACAATGAAATTGCTTATAGTAAATGATATTTCGTATCTTAAACTTCAAAATTGATTATTTAAAAATATTAAAGCAACATATAAAAGTGCACTGAATGACATCACAGTGAATACAATGTCAGAAAAGATATATCCTTATTCTCCAAAAAATTTATAAATCAGTTCACAGTAATATCTATCATTATTTTGCAGGTAACATGGCTTCACTGTGTGGGTTCTTTCTGATTATATAAATAACATAGTCTTATTGTAAAAGTAAGAAAAATGAAATACTTAAGCAAGCAATATAAACAAATATGAGAAACAAAGTACTACTTCATTAGGAAATCTCAGCATGGTACACTGGAAACCATCCTCTGATTTATGCTTGAATATCTGCATGCACTCTTACACTGATAGTAATTAGTTCATGTTATAGCCACTGTCACCTCGACTCCCCCCTTCCACTGCTGTTCCTCCCTAAATGACATACAGCAGCACAAAGCTGTGCAGCTTTGAACACATTTCATCCGGTCACTGCGACATACAGACACACAGGTAGATATGCAAAATAGCAGGGCATGGTTAATTTTCCAAAATCTTGCTACAGTTTCTCCATATCACATGAAACCATATGAATTCTTTCATTTAAATGAGTGAATGTGTCAGTGCCTTTGTTTTCATGACATGGATTCCCAGGATAACAAAGGTGATGTGAAAAGTTTTAACTTTGAAAATCTAAATAGCTTGCTTCTTTTCTCGTTAAAGTTGTCAAATGTACTCAAAAAGTTAGTGAGATCCCATCTCAAAGACTGGAGTGTTAGTGTTCCTGTCTGTAATCCCAGCTATGTAAGAAGCATAGTTGGGAAGATAGAACTCTAAGGCTGACTCTGGCAAAAAGCACGAGAAACTATGTAAAAAATAACCTAAAGCAAAATAGGATGGAGGTGTGACTCAAGTAGTAGAGTACTTGCCTAACAAGCAGCAAGCACAAGGCCTTGAGTTCAAACCCCACTATTGCCAATAAATAAATAAATAAAAAGAAAGTTCATGGGTGTAGGCACAAGTTTATAAAGATAGAGTCAAAGGAAATGTGACTGCTCCATCCTCAATCATCCTACCAAGTGTGTGGCCTGAGTCTTTTTCTACACTAGAGATTTCCTTCCTCTTCTTACACACTTAGGCCACTAACTTTATTCACCAAAGAGGACTATATGCTGTGGCATATTTATTGATCTCCTTTACCAAACCATGTGAATAATTTTCTTTGCCTGAGCTATGAGTGTTAGAACTCTGTGTAACATCAAAGCTCCTGTATCCTTTAACATGCCAGGCACTGGCTTGAGTATCAGCTCTCTTACTTGTCCAAAACATGATGTACATACTGGAAAGTAACAATCCCACATGTGTTGAAATGAAGAAAGTAAAAGGAAGGAGAAACCGAATCAAGAAAATGGCTGGTCACATCTTGGGTCATCACCAACCAGGATTTCTATACTATGCTTGTCATGGGCCCATCATGAATGATTGATATAAAAAACACCACTGAGACAAGGTACAAAGTAGAACCATCAGAGATGACAAACCAGATGAGAATATCCACTTTGCAAAGCAAAAGTTGAGTGCAGATGCCCTCAACAAAAGAAGTGACAGAGTGTGTCTCTCAAGACTCTACTCAGCTCTGCCTGGGAGGTTAGGAGTTACTGGATGACATCACAGATTTCTTCCAGTCCTTGGTTGTCCTGCACTATCTAGAGGAAATTTGCTTCGATAATATACAATAGAAAATAAGAACTTATATTTTTAAGTGCTAGATGTGTTTCAAACTGATTGCCTACACATTATCTTGTTTAAGAACAGCTGCTCTCTGAAATTGGAGCAACTAGTATTATAACTCATGTCTATGGTCACATGAAAACTGAGTCTTGGACAGCTGCAGCTGAGGTTGAACAGACTGGACACTCTCTGGTGGCCAGGCTTTTTTCTGGTGACATTTGCTCTTGTAGTCTTGTAACTGGACACAGAGCTTGACACTTGGTGCCCTCAACAAAACGTGGCAATTTAGGGACAAATAGCATGGATACAATAAACTTCAAAACATGCAAGGTTTGAGTCTCCATGGCCCTGCCCAACCTGTTTCTTGCTCCTTCAGTCTCTCCATAAAGAGGGTATACATACAAGGATATAAAAACATGATCTCCTGCTTATTTTTGCACAAATGGATGGCATCAAATCCAAGATGCAGTAGGCTGCATTGGTCCTTCTCCCTGGGATGCTACGTGTCACATATAATCACAAACATGTTGTCTTTTAGCATCCCAGGGCTGCTGGAAAGAAAGACAATAAATTCACAGAATCCATGACAAAATTCCCTTCTCAGGACAGAAGGGACTCAATGTGGAATCTATTCGTGAAGCTTTTTGCATGTCTTCAACAACATGAACTTGATAAATATCACACAATTGGAAGCATTTGGGACCTGACACAGATTCTTTTATAACATCAAAGAAAAAAAAATGTGGCCAGAAAGAGCTCACTTGACATCACCCCTGAAAGTGACTGGAAATACTTAGTAACAGGAGGTCATTGACATGCAAGTGGATTATTAAAAGAGAAGTCAATTTTTAAAACATCATAAATTGAAACAACTTTTTTCCCTTGGCTTTGTTGTTTCCAAAAAGAAAGTGTGCAACAAACTTAGGAGGAATTTATGGGACATTTCCCACATCATATTTTATGCAAATAATAATCATTCCATATGTTGTTTGGCTTGTTTATGAAGTTTAGGAGTAACTATTTAGAAAAATGCATGCCTAATGGGATTTGGAAAAGCTTATGTTTTTAAAGAGAAGCCCATATGTTACCACTAACAGATATATTTTTCCAAAATATAGATACTCCCAGTAAGCAATTTGTTTCTCCATAAATTAATTTTTGTTACCGACCTTAGCTTCAATATTATACTAAAAAGACAAGTTATTTCATCTTTGAATATTGGATATATTTAGTTATTCTTTCTTATACAGTAGTTGTTGCAGATAAACTCCTAAATTATTTTACCAATGTTTATCAGGTATTACACTCAACATAAGATACGTTATGCACGCTCAGTGTACAACTACATGGTTTAACCCAAAGTTAAGTCTCTTGGTGGTTTTGTACTTATCCCCTATCAACTGTGTACCTGCTGTGAGGATCATCTTAACAAACCTAGGACTCTACTTCTTCCCTACCTTGGAAAGGCATTTTCTCATAAATTCATACATTCTGGAGCTGGCAGCCTCAAAGGATGTTGAGAACAAGAGGAAAGACAATAATTGCCTCCCATTTATTCAAATTCACCACAAACAGGTTTGTGAGTTTGTGAGGGTGACTGGGTTGAGGTCATAAACACTTGCGGTTTGGAAGATTACATGAAAGAACACTATGGTTT
The DNA here is from genome assembly GCF_047511655.1 of Castor canadensis. Taxonomy (NCBI): domain Eukaryota; kingdom Metazoa; phylum Chordata; class Mammalia; order Rodentia; family Castoridae; genus Castor; species Castor canadensis. The sequence goes on from NC_133400.1 coordinate 93,710,807, forward strand.
CTATGGTTGAAGAAAAGGCAGTATTATGGGTTGAATTGCACTCCCCATTCATACATTGTAGTCTTAATCCCCAGAAGATGGAGTATATAGTAAGGTCCTTAGAAAAGACACTTAGATTACGTAGGGTCCTTACAGAGGTGAGTAAGATAAAATGAGGTTATTAAGGTGAGCTCTAATTTAGTCTGGCCTATGACTTCAAAAGTAAAGGACATAGAACAAACACACAACGGGAGGACCATATTGGGACAGAGGGAGAAGGTGACCATCTGAAAGCCAAGGAAAGAAGCCTCAGGAGAAACCAACCCTGGTGACATTTTGATCTTGGACTTCCAGCCTCTGATACTGTGAGAACAAAAGTCTGTTGTCTATACTGCCCAGTCTCTGGTGTTTAGCCATTTTGGAGAACTTTGTGGTGGAGAATCCACACTAGGGTTTCCAAGGGGGAGCTTGTTAAAACAACCTTCTCTACTTGGTCTTCAGGAGAGCTTTGAAGTGTGTGGAGTCTGCTTTATTTTGGAATTTCACTACCAATAAGCCATGAGAGGTTATTTGTTATGCTTTCACAATAAAAGGAGGCAAATACCCTGCAAATGCAACTATATAATCCAATTCCCCCAGGACATTTCAATACAATCCTGTAACACTAAAATACACTGTTAAAACAAAAATACAGCTTTTCTGTGGGCTCTAGGGCTTTAGAAGTAGCGATGAGCCAGAAAAAAATAATTAGTAAGTATTATTATTGTGGGGGCAAATTTTATGCATATTTTCTTATGCTGATAGTCAGAAGACTAATTTATTCAGTCACAATCTTTAAAGGAGTCTTCTGGGACAACAAAAGCTAGACAAGATTTTGTCCTCCGATGTGAATCAAAGTTGCACCAACTTTTTAAGTATTCTCAACTAATATCAAAAATATTTAGTAAGTATGGAAAATAATCTCTATAACTCTAGTTGGTAACTTTAAATGCACCTACAAATGTTAGAAAAATGTCTATTCACCTTCAAACAAATATGTATAAAAGATGAAGCTTTAGTTTGGAGTTCATTTATTTTTTTATTTTCATTTTTTTCCATGCTGGGGATCAAATGCAGGGCCTTGCACATGCTAGACAAGCACTCTACCATGGAGATTCACCTCTAGTCCTTCAATTTATCTTTTCTTTATTCTGAAAGAGTAATAGTGGCTTAAGTAATCAACCAGAATTTTCAGTCATGAGATGTCTCATAAAAGTGAATAAAGGGAAGAAAGAACAGAGTGCTCAGAATACTTCAAAAACAAGGCATTCTTTTCTGTCACTGAATAAGAAGTTGTCAAAAACTTGGAGCTAGGCCCAATATAATCTTTACTGTCTCAAAATCCCCAAAGCCTCATAAGACCACAATGGCAAGGTGAGATCACATGCAATTTTAGCTGGAGCTCAAGATGTATCTCTGGAGTCCAGCAGTCAGGATAACTGTGGTCCTGGCTCTTTAGCTGGGAACCCGTCAGTTGAAAAGAATACCCACAGTTCATCTTCACAGGTTTCCTCACCACAAGGCAACTAACCTTCTCCAAGCCATCAGCCATGATGGAGTCTTCTATATAAGAACTCACAAAGAAGGGACATCCACCCTGTGCAATACCCATGGCTAGAAGGCTAGAAACAGCCACAGGTACTGAGAGGATCCCACAAGGATACAATTCTTCAGGGGTCACTTTCTGGTGCCCATTACCACAAAAAGACGGCATCATAAAGAGTGTGCAAAAGCATAAAACATGACTGAAAGCACAGTCCTGTAGGAACTGGGGAGAAATTTGATAAAAAAGGTCCATAGTTCTTGATCAATGACACTAAGACATGGTCTCTACAAAGTTCAAGAAAGCACAAAGAGAGACATGCTGACACATAATAACAGCAGGAAGGTAAGAAATCAGAACTGAAGGAGAAAAAAGGTGAAATGACAAAATCTTAAAAATTGTAATAAATAAAATTTATGTAGAAATTTGTTAAAAGGCAAAATTAAAAGATATGGCATTGAATAAGCACTATATAACATCTGGCATGGTTTGGACGTGGTTTGAGTGTGTTCTGCAAAAAGTCATGTGTTCAAATGTATTCCTACTGGGATGTATTAAGAAAATAGGAACTTAACTAGACTACGATGTTTAGAGGTGGGGCCTTGAGAGGTGATTAGAATAGATAAAGTCACCAGGGTGGATCTCTCATGACCAAATCCTAATGGCTTTTCAGAAGAAAGAGACTGATCAGAAGAAACACATACAGGCATCCTCCCTGTCTTTTGTGTTGCTCTAGAATCTCTTGTGATTTTAGCAAGAAGCCCAGCACTTGAGGCAGCCCTTGACCTTGCACCTCCAGAAACATGAATCAGAGTAAACACCTTATTTTTATAAAGCAGCCTGCTTTGGATATTTTTTTATAGTTAGGAAAAATATACTGATTTACCATGTAAGAAGAGAAAAATTACAAATAAAAGAAAGTACTGTGACAGGATAAAAAAGGACTTAGGGAGTCATAGCCTATGTGCCAATGACACAAAATAAACAGGAAACACAAAAGTGAAAAAAGACACCCTATGCAAATTATATTTAATTTAACTAATTATAGAAATAGGGCATATTTTAATGATAACAACTAAAGAAAATATTTTACAGCAAGTTAATTAGAACAAATTCAAAGAATAAAGATCAGATTAGTAATAATTCATAGCAGTCCTAATTTCAAAAGCCAAAGATGCATTATTTATAAAGTACTTCAGTAACAATGAGTACTTGAAAGAATTTAAGTCATCTAAATTGTCACTGACAGGTGAGAGTAGTTAAGTAAGAAAAACAGTATATCCAACATAATGGAATTCAGAATACAGTTTAGTTTCTTGTCCCTGAAAAAAGTTTTAATACAATTTTAACTAGAAGCTTATGAACAATAAGCAATTCAAAAGTAATGCAACTGAGAACTGAACTTAAAGTAAAAATAGGGAATGAAATAACTATAGACAAACATTGGAACATATACAGGAGAACCTGGTTAAGTATTTTAAATCTGTCAAGTATGGGTCATGAATGATAAGTTATGTGGTTTTGAAAATAAGGTTTTTCTGACTAAACAAGTCTGATGTGGCTCTTGAGGATAGTTAAAATAAAGTTCTCTTTTTTAAAAAAGAGAAAAAAAAATCTTAAAAGTCTAGCTATTTTCCAATATGGAAGTAAACACTGGCAAGAATTATAAAAGTGTATTATGTTGCTTAACCTATGGAGACTAAAATAGTGTCTAATTTTTGGTATTAGTAATTAGGTATGTAAAAGCATGGATGATCAAAAGCAATAATTTTGTATTATTTCCTCCCAAATATTATAGCGATAAAGAGAAAGAAAGACAACCACAAAGAAGATAGGGCAATGAAGTACCACAAAAAATTCCCTTGAACTATCAATAATACACTTAAAAAAATGAAGGGCAGCAGGGAAAAATAGGTCTTTTCCACAGGTGGATACCAGTGGGAGGTGGGTGAGCACAAGGAAAGGGGGAATGAGTCTGAATATGGTGGGTGCATTTTGTATCCATATACAAGAACAAAAGAAGGAAACCTGCTGAAATTGTTCTAAAAAGGGGATGGGGGAAGAGGGAGAATGATGGTGGGGGTAAATCCCACTAAGATATATTGTAAGCACATATATGATATCACAATGTATCCCCCTGTACAACTATCATATGCTAACAGGATAATAAAAAAGGAGATCAGGCAAAAACAAACAAAACAACAACTTAGCAGGAAAAAAAAACAGAATAGCAACTTCTGACAAAACAATGACTCTCACAGTAAGTTTTAATTTTTGAAACAACATCACCAAAATTCATGAAATAAACAGTTGGTAAAGCAGACAGAAGCTAATAGAAATCTATTGGCATTAGGGTTCTTAGAACCATGTCAACCTTGATAAAGCAAACAGATGTAAAAGAGCTTAAAACCCACAAAATTAATATATGAGTGGTAAAAATATAAAGATCTCCAATTGCATTAAATACTAAAAACAGACTGCCTTTTAAGTACTTATGTTCTAGGTCAACTGTGCACCAGACCCCCAAGTGTAGAAAACACACAGGTTATATTTGTTCAACATAGTATTGACACAATAGTAGAACCGTAAACTTGTTTTCATATATATGTATTTTTTTCTTATGTAAAAAGTGTTGTTTAGAAAGCTTGCCTTGGGATTTAGTTTCAATTTAAATACTTAGATCTAATTCACTCAACTGGTTAACCCATTGCATCTGTAACCATGACCAAATCTGTTCTCTATAAGCTAAGACAAGTGTGTATCAAATTCTTCATAAGTTTTGTTTATAAGAAAAAAAAAAAGAATGACTAAAATTCAACTAGCATGCTGACCATAGAAAGTTTATCTGAATTCTTACCCATGGATATATTCCTACAAAGTTAATAAACACCTACAATAATAGCAAAGCCCTACTCCTTTCCAAAATATTCTAGGTATCAAAAAAAGGCATGTAGAGAAAACTCCAGCACTCTCAGGCCTGGATGATCAGAAGTAGAAACTTTCTATTCCCTTTAGATTTACATGGAAAGGTTGCAAATAAATTTCCATTTAAAAGAAGTTTGGCCAGGTTCTTGCAAAAGTTCAAGAGGTTCTCGCCTACAAATGTGCCTTTACATGTTATATAGTGAGGATGAAGTAGGTACCACTACCAGCACCATTAGACTACTCACAGAGCAGCCTTCTTTAAGACAGCTGCTTTATACCCCAATTCCGTTTCTTCCCCACCCCAAGTTCCCACTTCCAGCCACTTCTTCCTGTTGCTGCTCAGTAGCATGTCTGCATGCTAGAGGCAAGAGGCAATAGACAGGACTGAACAGTCACATTGGGGACTCCCAAACACCGCCCTAAAAACAGCTTGGAAAACACAAAATGTAGTTGTAGAGGGACATAATTATGTTTTGTCAATTATGTCCAAAGAATATGCAACTGTAAAAGCAGATGATATCTATACTATTTTTGGTAACTTGTATTACCTGTACACCCTCCAACTCTTCTGTGTTTGATCAGAATAATGAGAAGCTGTGTGTACATATGCATTCATTTTACAAACTTCAAACAGAAGAGAAGCAGCCTCAGGGAAATAATTATTTGGGCTTGTATAGTATGTTTTTACTTAAAATCAAGGAACAATGCTAACAATGTAAATGTCTGTACCTGTAACTTTGGACTTTGGCATCATGTTGGAATCAGTTTGCCTTGTCATTGCAGGTTTGTCAATTCTGACTCAGAAATACTGGTGGATAATGAGTGTGTCTCTCAGCCTAAACAACCCTGAGAAGAAACTAGTATCTCAGTGCTACATGGCCACAATCCCAGCACTCAGGAGGCTGAAGCAGGAGACTTGGAAGTTCCTGGTAAGCCTGAGCTACAAAATACACACACACACACACACACACACACAAAACAAAGGAAAAAACTATTATCCTCCCTCTGTTTTCTAAAAAATGTTTGCTCAGAAAATGCACGGACAGATTACTTTGTTCCTTCATAAAACAAAGTCTTCACTGAGGGACCCCAGGCTAGCCTGGGCCTAGTGTTGTTTTAGGTACTAGAGCCAAAGCAGTTAAAAAAGAAGTAAATGTGAACCTTCACCCTTCAGATCATCAACCTATGGGAAATGCACACCATAAACAAAATAAAATACAGTGTGTAAGTGTTGAGAAAAACACCTGGGTCCAAGGTCAATGTGCTCCTCAGTGGCCCCATAGATGCCATTGGGAGGAAGCAAAAAGTTGTGACCATACCTGGAGGATATTCTAGTCCAGATGGGGAGGGGTGGGTATAGGAGCTACCAGGAGAAGTGGTGCATGAATGAATGGATACAGACTGACATCATGAGACTCAGAAGTTTTAGGGGAAACAGTTGCATCATCTGTACACAGCAAGGAAGAGCAAAGTAGACACTGGTGGCCCATTGGTCACTGCAAGGAAAGAAGAAGACCACAGCACCCTTGGGAGGTTGGCAAACACCTGAACCAGCCATGCCCTCTTGTTTCTATCAGCCTTAGAAAGAAAGCAAAAACTAGAGCAGAAAACCAGAGATGACTGGCTTAGGGGCAGAATTTGAAGAGCTAAGGAGAAATGTGAATTGAACAAAGAGGTAAAGAGATGGAGCCTGGGGAAGAGTCACAGTCTCAGAGTCACAGGCAGGTAGCCTTAAGGATCTTAAATAGTGGTGCATTTATTCATGATTGGTTAAAACTGCTATATATTACACCTGTGTGGTATATCTATCACAGAACCCCTGCTGACTTCCCTATACTCCTTCCCACCAGGAATAAAACACATACCCTCCTTGCATTTTCAATTACTGCAGAGAAACCTTCCCCTATTCCTTTTCTAACATGATCAATTCCTCATGGTCTCAGAACACCCTCCCATTTTAATTCATCTCTTCTGCCAACTCTAAGCTCATTACCATCCTCCATAAAGTTTGTCATACTGCAATTTCTACAGAAAGTGTTTGCTGAATTGATTGAATCATGATAATAAAAGTTGTCACATATGAAAACACTGGTTGTATCCTTATTATTGTGGATAACTTCAAGTGACCATGAAGCACAACTTGAATTTAGGTTGCCCCTGCAATTTAAATAATGACTGGCTGTTTCAATCACCCACTTCTCAGCTGATTGAGTGTTGAGGAAAACAACTCAGCCATAGGTGGGGAGCATCCCTGAAAACTCCAAGCCCCCAAATTTCAGCCCTACTTCTCTACATGCCGTTTCACAGACCATTCTAGATAAACCTCATGGCATTAGTACATGAGCTGGAAAAGCATGCTGGCAGACTTGGGAGTTGGACTACGGACACAATTCCTATGAGAAACAACTCAGATTGGGCATTCCTAATTTCCAAACCTGATGCTAACCATTGGCCTTCTCTTCTTGCATACTCTCAGACATGTTCTGTTACTTATGTTCCTGCTGACTTCAGTATCTAACCTTCAATCTTCCTTTGAGGCTTTTTGCTCCTTCCTTTCCACATAGCAAGCAATAAGTACACTGAGCTTATTTAGTCAAGTGGAGAAACATCCCCTTTCTCTTAGGAATCACCAATACCTTGATTAAGGCTGAGGCCAGGAGTTGATTGTTTTTATTATTATTATTCATTTATTCACATGTGCATACATTGTTTGGGTCATTTCTCCCTCTTGCCCCCGCCCCCACCCTCTCCCTCGCTCCCCCCTCCCTTCCAAGGAGAACCTGTTCTGCACTTTTCTCCAGTTCTGTTGAAGAGTAGAAATAAGCAATAATAAGAAAGACACAGCATTTTTGCTAGTTGAGATAACAACAGCTATACAGAGAGATTGCTAGCATTGATTTCATGTACAAATGTGTTACAACGCAGGTTGATTCATCTCTAACTGGTCTTTACAGGGATTCTGATCCCCTTCTTGTGTTGACCTCTGCTTTCATGTACCTCCCGTATATGTTCTCCCCTTGTCATGTAACCCAAGTCCTACAACTTTGCTGTATTTGCCCTAGATCTAAAGACCGCATATGAGGGAGAACATAAGATTTTTGGTCTTCTGAGTCTGGCTAACTTCGCTCAGAATGATGTTCTCCAGTTCCATCCATTTGCTTGCGAATGATAAGATTTCGTTTGTCTTCATGGCTGAGTAAAATTCCATTGTGTATAGATACCACATTTTCTTGGTCCATTCTCCAGTAGTGGGGCATCTTGGTTGTTTCCATAACTTGACTATTGTGAATAGTGCTGCAATAAACATGGATGTGCAGGTGCCTTTGGAGTAACCTGTATTGCATTCCTTTGGGTATATCCCCAGGAGTGGGATTGCTGGATCATGTGTCAGATCTATGTTTAGATTTTTAAGAAGCCTCCAAATTTTTTTCCAGAGTGGTTGCACCAGCTTGCATTCCTACCAACAGTGTAAGAGGGTTCCTTTTTCCCCGCATCCTCGCCAACACCTCTTGTTGGTGGTGTTTTTGATGATGGCTATTCTAACAGGGGTGAGGTGGAATCTTAGTGTGGTTTTGATTTGCATTTCCTTTATGGCCAGAGATGGTGAGCATTTTTTCATGCATTTTTTGGCCATCTGAATTTCTTCTTTTGAGAAAGTTCTATTTAGTTCAGTTGCCCATTTCTTAATTGGTTCATTGATTTTGGGACAGTTTAGTTTCTCAAAATGGATCACGGACCCTAATATCAGATCTGAAACTCTGAAGTTAGTACAGGAAGGATCAGGAAACACTCTGGAACTAATAGGTATAGGCAAGGACTTCCTCAATAGAACCCTAGCAGCCCAGCAACTAAGAGAAAGAATGGGCAAATGGGACTTTATAATATTAAAAAGCTTCTGCACAACAAAAGAAATGATCTTTAAACTAAAGAGACCACCCACAGAGTGGGAGAGAATATTTGCTAGCTGTACATCAGATAAAGGACTGATAACCAGAATATATAGGGAACCCCGGAGATGTTTTTACCAATATGATCTTCCTTCCTAAAATGAATGCTATGGAGGCAAAACTCTAGCTCCCACCTCACAAATAACTGCACAAGTAGAGGATGTCAAATACTGGCAAACAGTTTTCATATATTCAGTTTACAAGTGCAACATAATTCTTTGTATTTGAATGGTGTCTACACTAAACAAAGTAATGAAACAAAGAATTCATTCTCTCAGATTTTCTGTATCAAAATTCTAAGCAATTAACTTGCATGCTTGTCTGATTTTTTTTTCTACTGAATTGGTAGAATATCTAAGTTGTTCAGGTATCACATAGAGGCAACCTAAGACATTCATTTTGATTTCCTTATTCCCTCTGGTACCATTCCCAAATAAATATATGTACTCCATAAAATCTATGTCATAAATAGACAGCTGAATCATAATGCTAACTAACAGTATTTCAGTTTTTTCTCCAAAGAATGTGCAAAGCAATTCAGCTCTAAGCCAAGTGGGAAAAGTATCTCTAAAACTTGTATTTTTAGTGTGCATCTCATCTTATTATATAAGAATGCTGAGAAACAGTGCGAACCCATACATGGTATAAGAAAACCACACAGAGTCATGCCACTGACTGACCATTTTTCCCATTGGGTATTGTAACTGTGCACATATTCCTGAATAAGTTCCAAAAACACTAGTCACTTTCAAATGACCAATAAATAATTATTAAGAATCTGTTCCATATAGAACTGTGTGCTTGCTCTCCTGAGACAAATAACGAACTATCAGACATGAGTCTCACACAAAATTATGTACCGTGATTCAGACCTGCCTAAAATTGGCCAGTAAAAACTCATAGAGAACTTTAAAATTGTAAGTGGTAAACAGCAGACTGCATTGCAAAAATTCAGAAAGAGATGAAATGGTGACAGTATTTGTGTGACTGAAGAAGGTAGTATATAGGTGTCTACACACATAGAAGTATATGCATGAGTGTGCATGTGTGCATATGTGTGCATATGTGTGTACATGTTCTATGTACATGTAAGAACCAGACATCTTTGAGAAATACTGCAAAATACTTACATTAGTGAGGAAACTCATAAAATGACCATCTTAAAGGACAATATGTTTAAGGGAGATTTTACTTTAACTTTAACAAAGGAGTGAGATGTAAGAGTGAGGTGGAATCAGTTTGTTCTGTACAGGTACGATCCAGCAAAGCCTACAGTCCACATCCCCCAGTCTGCAAGTGTCCTGGCCTCTGCATCATTGTCATTAAGAAAGGGTCATTTTATTCCATCTTTGTGACTTAATCTTCAAAGTCTATTATATTTCTATATTTCTTCATTTCCAGGTCCCTTGATTAAAAATGTATGCATAGTTTCACTTCCATCCATTCTTTCTTTTGAAGACCAATCACTCCTGTAATCTTAATTTCTAGTTTGCACACTTTGGGAAATTAGGTTTGGTTTTTCCTATTTTAAATGTTTGTCTCTTTACTAGGGAACCCCCGCACACACACACACACACCTGTGTCTCTATAGTGTGCGGTATTTTAGCAGCCACACTATCTTCTTCATCTAATTCAAATAAAATTCCTTGAGAATAGAGTTTGTGATCCAGGTCTTTAGTCTGTGCCTTCATATGGGCCTTACCATCTCCCACTTAAAGTTCAGTGGGAACTCCAGCATTATGCTGCTCTCCTCAGGGAAAGGTGAACAGTTACCCACACAGATGTTGTCTAGGCATTTCTTCTGTTTTTCAGGTGAATTGGCTACTTCTTTCCTTCTCTGATCCTGGCACTCTGACCTTTCCTTAATCTCATTTGCAGACTTCATTTTCCCTACCAGCTTTAAATACAGGAATTTCCAGGGATGTTGTTATTGGAAATCTTCCTACGTTGACCCAATGGAGTCTTACACACTGGTTACTTAATTTCTCTATGTCAAAATGTCCTCTGTACACCAATGGATCTACCTCATTAAATATGAGATGTAAAGTGTATTTGACATAAAAAATTTTAAATTAATATTCTATATCATAAATCTTTGAAAGATCTCAGCCTGTCATACTAATTATTCCCAAAACTTTATATTCCTTGAACTCTAGACTGCTTACTGGATAAATGTATATAAATTTCCATTAGATGTGAAAAATAACATTAACTAATTAACACACATACTAACTGAATACATTGTTTGTCTGCATTTTCCATCTGAGCCCATCATGCTCAGAGAAGGCCCCTAGAAAAACAATGACCACAGTTACTACTGGAGTTCAATATATGACACTTACTGGTTGCCTTCAACATTTACCCATGAATGTAATTAGGTAACAGGAAAATCAACACTTAGAAAAATGAGAATTGAGTATATAAAAAGTATATGGAACTGAATAGCTATATATTCTGATAAGATTTTAATAACATGTATCTTACAAATATTTGTGTTAGCATATCAGCAAATGAAAAAACAAAATGCAAGAATGAGAAAAGTTAAAATAAAGAAATCTTTATTACTAAAAATAATGAGAAGCACTAACTCCAGTAAAATCCAGACTTTAATTAAAATAATTTTTGGTAACATGGCATATGAATGTGAAATCCATGGTTTAAACATTCTTAAAATTCATGATTTTTAATGCAAAGTTAAAGATATTTAATGTCAGAAACAAAAGTAAAATAAATTTCAAATCAAAAGCCATTAAAAATAAATCTCCAATATCTTTGGGCATTGAGATAAGAAGCTGAAGGGATACAAAAGAATATTTATATCAGTTAATAACATAAAAATTATTCAGCACAATTGATGTTGGTAATGACATCAAAGTTTAAATAGATTTAAAGATGAATATGCTTTAAAAATAAGGTATATAAAACATTTCATCAATTTTATTTGTAATCAAAGGGAAATAAAATTTCCCTTTTTCCCAAAATGTAACATATTGTGACTAGACTAATTTAAAGTATTTCCATTTGACTATAAATGTAAATTGTTTATATTTTCCTCCTAAGAGAAAATTTATTTTTAAAGCACCTTTCAGTCACGTACTCCTTCCAGGACATACACATTTTAAAGTGATATGGAAATATTGAAAATAATGGCAGTAGTATGCTTTACCAGATTACGTTTTAATAAACAGGAGTAAAAGTGTTGATAACTAAGTTGGAAAGAGATATGTGCACACAAGGAAGGGATTGGGGTATGTCAAAGAAAAGCAATAATCAGTAAGTGAAAAAAGATAAAAACAGAAGTCAATAGTCAGGAAACCAGAGAACTCCTTACTATCAAAGCTTAAATTCAGCCTATTTGGCTGAGTACAGCAGGCAGAAATGGAACCAAGTTTGAGAAATTACTGCACACAATTTTTGCCACATTTCTTTTAACTAAGATATGCAATGCCAGTTTTTTTCTCTCAAAACAGAAAACCTAATTTCGTAACAATATACATGAGGATAATTAATTTACCTTCAGCAAAATACAATTTTGACAGTTTCCTATTAAACTAAACATACTCTTAGCATATGATCCAGACCTTTTGCAGTTTTTCACACCCAAGAAAGCATTTATAAAAGTCAATTCCACAAAATATATAGTTACTGAAAAAGTAGACTAAATATCTGAGGATCCATTATTTGAAATTGGACCCTAATTATATATAAGCAAGATGTGGAGGGACACAAGAAGATTTTGATGGAAAGTAAGCAACCTACTCATAATTAAATTGGATACTCAATGATTCAGCAGTCAGAGGGTTAAGAAAGCCTGTATTTCACTCTAAAAATCTTATGTTCTCCCTCATATGAGAACTTTAGATCTAGGGCAAATGCAGCAATGTTGTTGGACTTGGGTCACATGACAAGGGGAGAGAACATACGAGGTATGGGGATAGGTAGGAAACCCAAAACTTGAAAGTGTTTGATGTCCCCACTGCAGAGGAACTAATACAGAAACTTTAAAGTGACAGAGGTCAATATGGGAAGGTGACTGGGAAATAGTGAAGAGGTCAGGTACAGATGAATCAATTCAGGTTGTAATACACTTGTGCATGGAAGCAATGCTAGGAATCTCTCTGTATAGCTATGCTTATCTCAACTAGCAAAAATGCTATGTCTTTCTTATTATTGCATATATCTACTCTTCAACAAAATTGAGGGGCAGAACAGGTTCTGCCTGGAAATAAGGGGAATTGGGGGAGAGAGGGAGAGGATAGGGGGCAGGGGGGAGAAATGACCTAAACAATGTATGCACATATGAATAAATGAATAAAGAAAAAATAAATAAATAAAACAAAAGTCATTCAAAAATTATGACTGGTAACTGCAAAGACTCCATCTCCTCCATCACAACCATGCTGTGTATGTGTCTTGGTCTCTATGTGGCACCCACAGAGGCCTCTCTAGAAATGAGGAACTCATTCCTCCAGCTGTGTGGAGTGTTGTGACTGAGGTTCCTCAGCTGTCCACACCCCTCCATCCATAATGTCATATTCCTTTCCTGAGGTGTCTTCCTCCCACCATTGGCAGGTGTACAGCGCAGGGCCAGCCCCCACCATTTTATTGTGCAAGAGGTCAAGTTAAAGAACCATCCCAATACACAGTTCCCCAAGGTTTGACTAGGTCTTTGTCAGAACTGCACACAGCCCAACTTCTCCCTTGCTGCATCTGGCTTCCTTCTCCAGCACTTCTGGTTTCAACACTTCCCCAGAAGTGTTGGCCAAAGCATCATGCCATCAGCTCACCATTCATAGTCTGCTTACTTGGGAAACTGCCAGCAATTTATATTATATTACTTTAAAGTTGAGGATACTAAGCATCATCAATCGTAAAAGATTATTTCTATGAGCACAGGAGAAAATATAACAGAAATGTAATTGAGACCTATATGGTATGTTGCTCCATGAAACTGCTTCACTTCACACCTTATTGTCTGGGAACCACGCAGAACAGCATAAGCAGAGACAATTCTCATATGCGGAGTCTAGAAACTTCCCAGGTACTGCTGTTAAATGACTCAGCTGTGATCTCCCTAACAAGGCTAGCTTCAGAATAATGCAATGAAAATTGTATGGTTTCAGGGGGGGATACTGGAGTTTGAATTCAGGGCCTCCTGTTTATTAGACAGATCCCATACCACTTGAACCACATAAGAGCACTTTTTTTTTCTTTAGTTATTTTTTGGAAAGGGTCTCATGTTTTAGTCCAGGGCTATCCACAGACCCCAACCTCCCTAGTTTTGCCTCCCAGTAGCTGGGATTCCAGGCATGCTACTACACCTGGCTTATTGGTTGAGATTGGGTTTCATTAATTTTTTGCCCAGGCTAGACTCAAACAGGGATCTTTCAGATCTTTGCCTCCTGAGAAGCTGGGATTACAGACAAGTGCCTCCAATGCCTGGCCATGAAAATTAATATATTTTATTTTTTGATAACATCTTCCTTGAAAAAGCAGAAAGAATATGTCTTTCTGCTTTTATTTTATGATGCTAACATATAATTTTTACTGAAGACTAAAAGATGAAGGAATATTGCAACTCAATATCACTAATCAAAACAGCAAAATAGCACCACACTGACAAAATAAGTAAGTTTATTTACATATATATGATAATATACATTTAATATTTTATACACAACATATAACACACTATGTATTTCACATATAACATATAAAATGCCTCATTGCCAAATAAGACTACATACTCAATAATTTATTACCAAATCATGTTCACTTCAGGAGTACAATGTTAATTTCACATTTTCTAAGTAAAACATCACTCAATGTTTAATCTTCACACTGCATAGAATTACTCAAAATACTTCTCAATATAAAAAACTCTAATTAGTGTCCATATGTAAATATATTTACTTTCCTAATTTCAATGCAACATTTTAATAACATTAATGTATAAAGCATAACAATTGCAAACTTTCTGAAAAATTTCCTGAGTGTCAGCAAATGTCTTCCAAATGTGTTCTTGCTGAGAGACATTTTTGCATCATATACGACACTCCTCATTCCTTGCCACCTATATAAATGTGCTTTCATGTTTGCTTTTATATTTAGCATTTTCTCCTGTAAAGTGTTTGAGTTCCAAGAGCATTGAGAAAACATTGAAAAACGAAGTTTGCAACTTAGCTGAATGACCAATTAGCATTTTGCCCCACCCCTCTCTTCTGCCACCTCTTCCCAAAGGATGATAATATGCTACAAGAAATAGCATTATATTCTACATTCTTCGTCCATCAGGATATATCTACTTTTCACTCTAAGATAAGTTTTTTGGTAAGGTCAAGTGGTATGAATTACTAAGTCTGTTGATTTGGCCATTTTGACCTTCAGAGGTTTATCAGTGAGCAAAGATGCACCAATAGCTGCAGTTTGTATCAATTCTGGTAAGAATGAATAGCTAGCTGTCTCCTCTCAGGCAAAGGAGGCCTAATATAATTGTCCTAATATTCGTTGCATAACTTTTTCCCCAAAAAAATAGTGTTATATGTGGAACTAAGATTATCATCAGCTGCTGAATGTTGACACTTAGCTTCGTTATTGGCCAGATTGCTTCCTACATTACAGCCATGCACAGGCTTCTCTCCCAAAAGAACCACCATGAGCATTGCTGCATTTTGCAAGTACTGGATGTTGGGGCTGCAAGAAAACAGATGGCATCCAGAACAATGATCATTCTACCCAGTTCAGGGACTTAGCGCAATTCAAGAATTAGCATGTATTCACATATCTAACTACATATGAAATGAAAATCAAGTGCACAGCTCAACTTTCTGGGCACCGAGAGGATTTCCCTTTACTGCTGCTCTTTAAAGACAATGCTGAAATGGGCAGTTATCCTGAGATGGTATATCACTATGGTGTAAACAACTTTAGAGAAGAGTTCAGACTGGCTTCTAGATAGGCTTAGAACTCCTCAGAACAGGTCTATGAGGGGAGAAAAGGAGAGGATTTGTCTACTATCAATTTTTGGTTGACTTCTTGGTCAAAAAATTCCATAGGATGTTAACTGCTTGACATTGAAGATTCTAATACAAAGCTACTATGATGAACAGTACAATAGTGGAATCTCCTTACCCTAATCTGAATTAAGAAGAGGTAGGGGGAACTACAAATCCATGGTTCCTTTTGAGTTCAACCACAGTAAATCCCACCACAGTGGATATCATTGTGGCCATACAAAAGTCCCCATTCCAAGGAGGCTGAGACAGACAGTGATGTAGATGAGGCAACAGTGATGGCACCTAGCACTCTTCACTAAACAAATGGCAGAGACTTCTGTCACAGTTGACAACAAGAATGTACAGATTCTTCGAAGGAGGTTTAGGCAGGAGGACAAAGAGTTCAAGGCTTGCCTGTGTTATATCGCAAGTTTTAAACCAACCTTGTGGAAAGTCTTACAATCTAGGAACAGTAACGATCATAAAACATTTTATGAACTTTATAAACAATGTTGAACCACTGTTGCAGTGACCATTGACTATGGACACTTCCAGTCACCATGGTAGTATCAGTTTATATGCAAGTATCAGCATTGGTACTGATCAATGAAGAAGCTAGTGATTATTCTGTGTTATACCTAAGTTGAGTTTTACAGCTGGAATGTAAACCATGTTAGTGGCTGCAAACTAACTATACGTCCTTGGATTGAACCAACCAATTCTCTGAAACCTCAACATCCTCCATCAGTAATGTCTATCTTCCTTTCTAAATTAGTTACTCTATGTTATAAATAAACATATTAACATAATAAATAACAGAGGGTTTTTGTGTTTTGAAAGAAAAATAAATTTGTCTTGGATTGTCAGCTAGACAGATAAAGAAAAATAACAGCTCCATCATTGATCAGAGCAGGAACAAAGATGGATAGATAAAGCCAGCTGCAAATTTCGAAAAGAGTTTCTCCAAGGTCAGCAGCAGCTGTAAAATACCATAATGGCCCCTCTTTGAGTGGCTATTGCTTTCTTTCTAATAGCATCTTACAACTGCTTTGCTATTTCCCCCTAGAAATTGGATACCCTGTTGCTAAACTGCCCTTAACTCAAAGCAGCTCTTAATCCATAATTAATCCTCACTTCCACTAATCCCTCCAAGGAACAGGCAATTCAGAACTGATCCTGCCTCCCCCAGGCCCATCTTACTTCCCACTCCACAGAAGATTCCTCCCTCCTTGCTTTCTATCTTGTTGTAGAGAGGTGTCCTCCGTTCCTCTAGGGTGCTCCCTGGCTGCACAAGATCACAGTATCTGATGACAGATTGTCCTAGTATTAACAGGGAATGTGATCTTTTTATGTTCTATGCTTAAAACATATGTTCATGGTGCCTAAAAACAGATCCCAAACCAACATGCATGATCAAAATTATTTATTCCTGCTTAGCAGGCATGAGATCTTAGATCAATTCCCAGCCCTGAGTATATACACATGGATGCACACACACACACACACACACACTCACACACACACACCACATACCACACACATTATTTTAAATCAGCCTATTTGATGTAAACTGAAGTGTTTCAATGATTCTCACATCTACACACTTAAATCAGTTATGAATTGTTAAAATATTTCCAAAAATTTTTGAATAGAACTTGATGCATGTTTGTATTGAATTTTTCATATTAATACTTCTTAGCTTGAAATAAATGAGTAAATTATTTTAAAAATAAAAATAAACCTGTAAGGGTCAAGCAATACTAATAATCTGATACAGTTTCAACTGCACAGAGAACACATTCTTTTGTTACTATGGTACAATGACTGCTATACCTGAAATCAAATTACTAGGCTACCTATCAAAATTATTGATGTCCAAAAAGAACTATGAAAGAAACTTTGTTACTAGTATTCATATTTTCTTACTCATTATCTTCTTTCCATTCCTATAATATAAACTATATATATTACATAGGTTTAAATACACATTTGCACAAAAAGTATATAATGCTTCTACAACAAATCCCTGAATCCTAGATGAATATGAAAGGGCTTATCATTTCATCATGAAAAGGATCTAAGAGACTGCATTTACACAGACAGCATCATGGAGGCTCAGAAAGACTGGACTTGCATTCATCCCAGGACTCCCAAAATCATGATAGAAATATAGCATCTGACTTTCAGCCCAAATCTCCTTCTGTTAACACATTATGATTCCTGATATCTGAAGAGTTATTAAAACATGAAGATTGTTTTATAATTTTGTAAAAGGTAAGACATGTTATGCTGTTGATCATATACTCTGAACAAAGTAAGATGTACGTGTAATTGCTAAGTGTGACTCATTAAGAACAATGTGTTTAAAAGTTCTGTGTTGAAATGATATTGCCTCTGTTTTATGTAACAATTAAAAAGTATAATAAAAACATGTGGAATGATATTTTGTACTATTGATAATTTGAGATTTTATTGTGGGCAACCTATATACTTCATTGCCTATAAACATGTTATTGCATATGGATTTTTCCACCATATCCATCAGGTGAATATAGTGAAATCACATAACTGTAGACACTGCGAAAAAGTAACACTAAAGGATCATTTTAATTTTTATTACTATTATATTGCAAAATATGTCTGCTTTTAGTCTAATCTCTATGCAAAAAAAGAAAGGTTAGAAGTTCATCTACTCAACTGCTATCGTCTTCATGGCTGAGTAAAATTGCATTGTGTATAAATACCACATTTTCTTGACCCATTCGTCAGTGGTGGGGCATCTTGGTTGTTTCCATAACTTGGCTATTGTGAATAGTGTTGGTGTGCAGGTGCCTCTGGAGTAACTTGTGTCACATTCCTTCGGGTATATCCCCAGCAGTGGGATTGCTGGATCATATGGCAGATCTATGTTCAACTGTTATTGTCTTGAACTCAGGTATGACAGTGAGAACCTTTTCTGTTTTTCATGGGAGAAATTAATTTTTAAAACAGAAACTTGAAACAGATTTCTAAACCTTATCACATGAGAGAATCACAGTGAAGCATCTTTGGGTATCCACAAAATGTATTAATTTATATTTCACTTACTGGAATTTTCTCTAAGACTCAAGAGTGAAAACAGTAGTGAGTGAATTTCTCTTTAATTTCTAAATGTTAGGCACATTTTCAAATCTACTCCATTCAACATTCATTTAGGAAGCAATTCCATGCATTAATTCTCTCTATTTTAATATAGACAAATAAAAATTCTCCACTGAAACTATTTATGTGTAAAATGAAGTTGACAAGGTTTGAAAGATTTCCCAATTTCTGTATGGTAGAATTATCTCTCAAGTGTTTCTTCCTAACAATTATCTTTATACACATGCATACATGCATGCCCAGAAGGACACATATAAACATACATGCACACACATGTATGTGTGCATACAAACACATGTGCACATGCACATAGCCTGTGCTCACACACAAGCCCCATAGCCCCTGGACATTCGCTCTCCGTCTCCCCACTTCTTTCTCATCTGCACAGAACACATAGTAACTTTCATCTTTCAGTGAGAAGTTGACTTGTCCATTAAGTGTGTTTCCACTTCTCAAATATACAGAGTGTTTTCTTTTCTGGGTTCTATCAAACTTCTTAAAATGCCTGTGATCATATTTATAGGATCCATTGTGATTATCTTTGTACATTTTTCTTCACTAAAATATCACCTCTTTCAGAAAAGGCATCACTACATCTGAACAATACCAATGGCAAGACTATATCAGATATTAGTTTTGTGCTTCTATTACATTGTAGGCAGCTTCTCTCATTCCTATTTTTAAGTGAGGAAACTGAACTTTGAAAGGTTTAAAAAGCTTTTTGCACCTTGACTGATATGAACTCACAACAATGATTACAAGATACACTGTGTTTAAATGCCCAAATAATGGCCCCTTCAGAATATAATCTTAGTTTTTTCTAACAGATATTAATTGGGCACCTTACATATGCCTGACAGCTGTTATTATTGCACAGTGTGTACCATTGGTCAGTTTCTTCTAACATAAATTGTCTGGGATGACTGTTACCTTTCTTAGAATAGCTTAACAATAGGCAAAGCATTAATATCCAAATTGTCTTCTGAATGATCTCAAATCTAGGGATGTAGGTTTCATTCAGAGGAAGAGAACAGCTACCTCATCAGCTGTGCATCATAACTGTGATAGCAGTAACAAACCATTTGTAGCCTACTGTCAATTTCTGTAAGTGCAAAGAGTTGGATAGGTGAACATGGGAGCCTCACTAATTCTTCCACTTTTTTCTGTATTCATTCTTCGTGGGGCCAACCAGACTACTCAATTCCATTTATCATTATAAAATAATTATATTAGGGTTCTCCAGTGAAACAAAACCACTAGGATAGATAGATGATAGATACATAGATGATAGATAGATGATAGATACATATATAGATGATAGATGATAGATACATAGACACTTACATAGATAAATAGATAGACAGATACATAGATAGATACATAGATAGATAGGAATTAGGTCATAAGATTACAGGGATTGGCAAATACATACTTTGTAGAGAAAATGTCCTGGCTCAAAGATCATCAGACAGAAAGGATTTTCTCTTACATGAGGCAAAATCATTCTTTTTGTTCTAATTCAGCCTTCAACTAGAGGAATGATGTATGCACACATTATGGAAGACAATCTGCTTTACTCAGTCTATTCATATAAAAACACCCTTACAGAAACCCTCAGAATAATGTTTGATGAAATATCTTAGCACTCTATGTTCCAGTGAAGTTTCACAACAACCAATCCCATATCAAGGAATATAGTAGGAGTTTCTAAGAGAAGTACTGTAGTGATGGCCTTTTAGTCTGGCATACTATTTACTGCCGAAAAAAATCAACACAGAGGCAAAGGAAGCTCAAATTAGAAAATATTACACTACAAACTTACATCTCATGAATTCCACAAGGTTCTGATTCAACGCAACAATGTGTTGCTGAGTTTTAAGTGTGAGGCTCTCATTGTCTTAAATAACACACTTTCCTTGATTTTTTTCACATACATCTTCTTGGCTTCTGCTCCTAGACCAAGGTTTATTTTTTGACTTCAATGCTTATTTTTTTTTTTGCCTTTTTTGACATAATAATTGCCTGAAAAGTTAAAGAGATCTCCGCTGACAGTGGCTATCCACTTCAGTTTCTGAGTCCTGGCTTCCTTGGTAATATGCATTGTTAACATATTTCACATTACCTCACACTCATTTACCACCATCCCCCAGTGCTGCTAAGATTCCTCAGAGAGGAGGACACAGATTTCCTTAAGGAGGAACAGAATGAACAGGTGGACTGATCTCACAGATTTACAAAGTTCTGGTAAAATAAATAGATTTGCATGGCACAATGTTCCCTTCTTAAATATCTCTTTGGTAGATGCAATTTATAAGCTGGATTTGTCAGTGAATCATTCTACACTTTCAAAAAGATGCTCTTTTCTTTTTTTATACCATGAAGAAAAATACTTACACTAAGTCTTTGAATAAGCTGTTAGATATGAGTAACTAATATACAAGTGTTCTTCTAGATGTACAGCCAACATCTAAAGAACTAAAATAGTGGGTAAATATGACAATATTATCCACTCTGAATATGTACACGTAAAATAGGGCCAAGTGACCATTGGCTTATGCATTTTGTTTTAGTTACTTTAGAGTCATTGTGACAAATACCAAAGAAGACCAACACAAAGGGAAAAATTGTTTATTTTTGCTCAAAATTTCAAAGAGCTCAGTTCATCATGAGTGGCTCCACTGGCTGTGGGTGAAACAAGCATGTGGAGGAGGAGACTGTCTACTTGGCTTTCATGGTGGACAGAAAGCAGAGAGAGAGAAATAAAGAGAAAGATAGGAAGGGTCCATAAATAAGGTATTCCCAAGGATCCACCCTCAGTGACCTACTTCCTCCAGCTAGGTCCCACCTCCAAATATTTCCAGAATTTCCCAAAATAGTACCACTAGCTGGGGACCAAATCCCCAAAACATGGGCTTTCTGGAAAGAGACTTCATTAATCATAAAAACCTATGTAGAATTATATTAGGTAATTAAGTAAAGAAGGGAAAATTATGTTAAATGTTTGTCTCCATCTGTCTTTTGTAAATCTATTTCTATTTCTCTATTTCTTATCCACATCTCAGAATCAAGCTAAATAAACTCAGAAAATTATTAGCTGCAAGAATTATAAAATATTAATAAACATTTTCTTCATTAAGAGGACTCACAAATAAATAATGAAATAATACAAATAAGCAGAAATCCAAATATCTACCAAAGAAATGTGCTCAAGAAATATGTTAAAAGGTAAATAATATCACAAGTAAGCAATAATATTGAAAATATACCAGAATTAATATACCAAAAGACATAAAATATGTCTATAGGAGATTACTGAAGGATAGTGAAAAAGAACTATAATAAACTACTTATGAGAACATAGATTCAGACCACCTTAAATTCCTTTGGAAATGTCTATCAAATTTTTTGTGAAATTCAAATCCTTTTAGTCAATACATCTACACCAGTAATCAGCTTCACCTTTACTTCCATAATCAGAAGTTCAGACAAACATGTATGTGCCAATACACATCATATGTAAGAATTTAAGTTTTATAACAGCTTAAATATACAGCAGTGGACAATATTTAGTTGAGTTCTGATATATTCATAGAATGACTATCTGTGGCAGCCTTAATCTAAGTCCCCTAATATACCCTAATATTGATCATAGGTTTTCCTTTCTGTGGAAAGCAAAGGGAATAGGCAATGTTTCATATACATCTTACGTTTCATCAATATTTTATATCACTTCACCAATATTCAAATTATCATGTGAAAAGTAAAACCACAGGTCCCCACTTGTTTAAAGTATGCTTACAGAAGATATGAGCTTTATATTCATGTTGTAGCTTGAGAATTTAAAAAATTCTCCTTGTCGGTAGTGGGTAGATAGATGATAGATAGACAGAGAGATAGATAGAGAGATAGAGGTAGATAATAGACAGATATACTAGAAGAAAAGATTAAAATATTAAAAAGTTCTATTTAGTCATTTAAACAATGATAAAATAATTGAATTATACTGCAACTTTTCATTTTAGTGGAATTGGGCACTAACTATGCAACATTTTAAAATTCTTTCCAAACATTTCAATTCTTTCATAAAGTTTAATAACTTCATGAATGGAAGAAATATGATGGTGCTTTTTTCTTACTAAGACAGACAAAGCCATAACATATACTCTTAAAGGACTCTAAGAGAGTGAGATTGTTGCTCTCTGGTAAGAATTAGTGTGAAACTCAACGATAGCCATACTTGGAACTCAGTCCTACCATATAGTTTTCTGAAGATCTCATGCCAGGTCTTCTAATGCTGTTCCTTTGAAAGTCCATATGCAAATTGCTGACAGTCAGTAAGGAGTAGCATCTCTAGACAGGTCTCCCTCCTTTCCAGGTGAGCAAGCAAGTTTGATGCTCTGCCCACTGGAAGAGTTCTAATTTATGCCTATGGTCCCAGAAAAGAAAAGCTGATAAAGCCTCTTCTTACAATCAAAATTACCCAGGAGTGACGTGCATAAAAAATGAATCCTCACATGAATCGTGAGGGATTCACCACAAAGTCAGAGGTATGTGTTAAGGGAGAGTAAATTTGGCAGTTGCCCTAGCAAAGATCTTCATCCCTTTATGGAGGAAGACTGGAGCAATATTCCCCATGTGTACTTCCAGGGAATTTCCTCAAGGGAACCAATGTTCTCTGGATCTGTGAGCTGGCACAGATGTAGAGATTTGGAGAGTGATTTTTCTGTTATGACAGCACTACTCAGTTTTCTTTTTTATCAGGTTTTGATTCTGATTATGGTTGTTATCATTACAGTGATTCAAATAGAGAAGTCTTCTAGCTTGTTGACCATCTGTGTCTTCACAAGAAACCTCCTTATTCGTTGGTCATCACCACATGTTCCAAGTAGAGAAACCTGACATCTGGCTTTACAACCAATAACAGTGATGTGATTCACCTCATCTCCGAAGGTTAAATGTTGCCACTTGGATCTCTCATTTCATGCCTTCCTCAAGCCATCTGTTGACAACAATGTAAAGAAAAACATGTTTTGTGGTCATCCCTGCATGATGATAGAGGACATACCACTGTGTTTCCCCTGCTTTAACTCTCTTAGCTTGCATGTGACCATTGGTCGCTCCTATGGAGTATGTGCAGGTAGTGAATTCTCACTTTGTGTGTGTGTGTGTGTGTGTGTGTGTGGCTCTACTGAGGTTTGGACTCAGAGACTCACACAAGTTCTCTACTACTTTTTGGGTTCAGTGTGTTTGCCACAACTGCAGATCCTGTGTCACAGGTGAGTGCTGTCATTTGGATGATGTCTTCCTTCACAATCTTACATTCCACACTCCTTATCCAATAGACCCATGATCAACCCCTGTCAAATTCCCCTGAGCATTGCCAGTATGCACCAGCTGATTCCTGTGTCTCCTGTTCTTCCCAGAACAGGTGGGTGCTGCCATGGGAGGTGTCTGGAGACAGTCCGTATAAATTCCACTGCAACTTTGCCACCATTGTAGCTGACATTGGAACTAATTTTCAGCACAGTGTCTGTGACTATGGGAAATGAGTGTCTCCATGACACAGTCTAACCCTAAACCTTATAAGACTGGGATGGTCAGCTCTGTAGGAGACAAAATAAAAGTAGGTGCCAACTGATATTCCCTCTGAGCAAGTGGGACTGGGACAACATTAGAGACACAGAAATTGGGCCATTTATATTATTTATGCCTTTATTTTTTCTTGTCATTAATTGTTGTCTAGAACAACACAACAATATTCAACAATATTTGATTCATCAATATTGCAAAGAAGCAAGTGGGCATTCATATTTACCTCCTAAGGTTTTACCATTGAGAATAACATGTGCCTGGGAATTTGTGAAGTGTTTAGCTCCCTTCTATACTTCTTTTCCATGACTATTTTAAACATGGTATTTAAAAATATGTGTGTATTTTTGCACATATATATGGGAGTTTAGGTTTTACCTTTTTTTCTTATTTAGTCCTAATTGTTTTTTGGCGAGTGAGGCTCACGTGATAAAAATTTTTTAAACTCATATAACTTGCTTTATGACATAGCATACTGTTGATTTATAAATGACACAAAAATTTTATAATGACTGTGTTTCCTCATTAACTACACATGAATGAGCATGCAAAAGCATATACATACTCAAAAATTCTATATCTTATTTTATTTGCTTAAATTAATCATTGTGAGAAGTATATTAAGCTTCCATTATGATAATAGAATTGTGTACTTCTGCATTTCTCATGATTCCTTTAATTTTTGTTTCATGTGACTTAAGGTTAATTACTAAGTATATGCCAGATTCAAACACTGTTTAATCTGTCTATAAATTTGACAGTCATATTTTAGTAATTATCTGTATCATTAGTATTGACTTTATCATTAAAGTCCATTTTGTCTGAGATATACATTTTATTGTATTTAATTAACTTTTGCTATTTCTTTGTTTTTGCTTTTGTTACTAATTTTTTCCTGGTTAACTCTTTTCTATCAACATACTTTCAACTTCTCTTGGTTCTCATAGTTCAGATTTCCCTTTCAAAAACATTAGAAATCTGAAATATTTTAGGCAATTTATTATCTTTAGTAACTGGATAATTTTATTCATTTATATTTTAAAAATTGTTGATGTTAGACTTTTTCTACATCTCATCTTTTGCTCTGTGCTATTTTCATGCTTTTCTTCCTTTATAGTCATTTTCTATTAATTTGTTTCCATTATCTCTTGTTATTTTTCTATTAGCTTAGAATTTTTTAACTTATTTACATTTTATTTGTAGTTTTCATTTATTTTCATAATTAACTTCATGATAGACCTATAAATGTTATCTCCACTCCAATAAGGCTTGACACAATGATTCTAACTACCCTTCTATTTTCCTACTATTTGCATGCTGTTTTAATTCTCTCCTGTTTAAGATTCCACAAAGAAGAGATAGTTCTCTTACATAATTAGAGTTAAGATTAAACCAGAGCTTTGATTTCCTTTTTGACCATTCTTCATGTAGCTTCATAGTATATTTTTCTTCTTTCTGAGGTCCATTTGTGAAAACACCTGTGAGTATAGGTTTCTCTCATTCAGCATCAAAGTGGTACATCTGTGACAACCAATCAACCTACATTAGCACACCACTGGCACCCAACATGCACAGTTTATATTAGGGTTTTCTCTTGGTATTGTACATCCTATGAATTTGGACACGTGTCCACCATTATACATGGACAATGACATATATCCACCATTATAGCATCATATAAAATAGTTCCAATACCCTAAAAGCCTCTGTTCATGTCTCCCTTCCCCATCCCCTGCCATACTGACTTCAAATAGTCTAATATTTGGTGAGCTCCACACATTAAGAGGAGTCTCATATATTCAGATACCACAATGCCTAGACCAGCGCCAGGCACAGTTGTGTGATGGACACAGGGTTGAACTGAAATGGAGTTTGCTTTTCTCCCTGAAATTAACATCCCACTGGATCTAGCCTGATAAACCACTTATGGCTTGTCAGAAAAATCACCAAATACATTTCCTTTGCAAGACTGCTTTATTTGAAAACTCTCAACTTCCCATTACCATGGAAACCACCAAGATTCGCCTGCGAATTATAGTTTGAGATTTTTTACTTGGCTGGTTGTGTATAATTAACTTTGTTATACCCTATTTTGATACACCAGAAAAGGCTTCTGTAATACTAACAAGGCCAACTGTACTCTCTTATTTTAAAAGGTGTCAGTCTAAAGTGGTCACCAGGAAATCTGAATCCTTTTTCTAGTTCTACAGTTGTTATTAAGCGTATGACTTTGAAAAATGTACTCTTTCTTGGCCAGTCTTCACTCACAATGTGGCTTGGGAGAGCAAATTGCTCCATATTATTTAAATGCTGTGAATCTGTTTTTATTTCAATGATTTTCTCTTTTGGATTGTACATGCATGCAATATTAATATCTGAGTACTCCAAAGGAAATGATATCATCACAAAAGCCTAAATGCTCTTCTTGACCAGGTTAACCTGATATTCAAACTGGGACTTATTAATGAGTTTTTATAGTAGCTAGTATATATAACATTCAGTCTATTTCCAAGTATAATATCAACAACAATAATAATAGAATTGCTACTTTTTAAGATTCTACATGTGTCAAGCCTTGAGCTAGGCACATAATGATATTCTATGAAAATGACTGTTGAAAGGTCATTATTAATATCCACTCTCATAAGGACAATGAAGTTCAAAATATTAAGCAGCTATTCTACAATCTCTGAGTTAGTGGATGGAAAAGCCAAGTGTGAACTCAGGTCTTTGAAAACTTTTGCTCTAAGCCAGGTGCCCGTGGCTCAAGCCTGAAATCCTAGTTACTTGGAAGGCTGAGATAGGAATAATTACAGTTCCAGACCAGCACAATCAGCAAATTAGCAGACCCCATCTCCATCGACAGCTGGTCATGATGGCACATGCCTGTCCTCCCAGCAATGGCAGGAAGCTTAAAATAGGAAGATTGCAGTCCATGCCAGCTGGGCAAAAAAAAGCAAGACCCTACCTCAAAAAATAATAAAAGAAGAAAGAAAGGCTAGAGATGTGACTTAAATGGTAGAGCACCTCCCTTGCAAGTGTGAAGCCCTAAGTTTGAACCCCAATACCACTAAAACCTTTGCACTATGATCTTCTTATGGTGTCTTTTCAACTAAGGATTCACCACATAGCCAAGAAGGACACTTTTAGCTAAACTGCCATTTTGTGAAGTTCTTGCTCCACAGTTTTCTGATAACCTTGACAAGATCAGCAATTCTGACAATAATTTAAGAATGATATTGAAAGCTTGTATTTCCAACTTTTCTCAGTCATTGCTCGTGAAAAAAAAAATCAAGACAAGATGTTTCCTTCCAAAAACAGTTTAAAATGTTAAAACTCTCTGAGAAATATGACACTAAGCAGAGTCAAAGGGATCCAAGATGATATATGTAAAATAACTTCTTCCATATATGTATGTGTACATGTTTATACAGGTATATATAGGTATGGAGCTAGAGATAAATTAGATAGATAGATAGATAGATAGATAGATAGATAGATAGATAGATAGATAATAGATAGATAGTTATATAGATGATAGATATACAAATAGGTATATAAATGATAGAGAGATAGATGATAGAGAGATAAATAGGTTAGATGACAGATAAATAGGTATCTAGACAGTAGATAGATAGGAAGAAAATAGAGAGATAAATAGATATATAGATGATAATAGATGATAAATAGGTATATAGATGACAGATAGATAAATAGATAGATATAGTTATAGATACATGTTTTGGGAGTATGGAGGTGTATATTCAAAAGTTTAGTTTTATCTTATTTCTCTTCCATAATCTAATCATCCAAGAAAATTATCATTATAACGTTTTAGATTATTCAGAATCTTGTGTGATAAATGCATAGATGATATATTATACTCAAAGACAATTCTGTCAAAAATAAGGTCTATGATTTAAGTGTAAAAAAAAATATAGCTACCAATGGAAAGTTTAAATATCCACAAAAATAAGCCAGCAAAATGCCCTAAGCTTCAATGTTAGCTTTGAAAGATAATCCAGTTTCCCTTCTTATTATACTTACTATTATTTTAAAATTTAACCAAATGCTAGTTGAGATCTCTCTGTCCTTTCGTATTTAAATAAAATTGGAACAAGGATTCTACCCAAGGTGATTTAGAATTGTGACATTTCACCTACAAATTCTAAAATCCCTTCATTCTAACTTTCATTCCTTCAGAATTCTTCAACTCACATTTGACCTCCTGCTGTGGTCCTCTTTTTCTTGGCAATGATTCTGTGATAAGTGACCCAGCATTTTTACAAGATTTTGTACAAATATCAAGCATGCAGGGCGTAAGTGAAGTTCTGGAAGCTGGAAAAGATGTGGCATACAGCACACAATGCGAAATTCCAAGGAAATAATGACAACCCTATAAATTTCTCATTGCTGTTTTTATTCCTTCATTCCCAAGTTCCTGCGCATGACCCATACTTGCCTCCAGGGTCATACCAACTCTCTGGTGTTTTCAACATCACCCATCACCATTTCCTATTATTTTGTAATTTGGAACTGTTCAGCAATTTAAATTAATGTTACTGCTGTTTGTACTGTCTGTTTCTTTACAAGCTGCCACGCAAAGTGGAGCTTACAATGCATTGCTTTATAAAAAAAAAGACAATTTTGGACAGGGGTACCTTAGGTACAGAGACAGTCATAATCATATGGATTAGGAGTGGCACTTTTCCTCTCTATCTCTTAGGAACTTTCTTTGCCAAACACACCTATTTATATTTCAATGGTTTGAGTCTATTTCTGAATGGAATAATATACAGTAAGTTATGATTTGCATAGCACAACAAACATTTTAGAAATGCTCATACACATCTGATATAGTTTATCTAACACCTAACCTTTGCCACTGTGATTACTGTGTTCCAGGCACTATCTAGATACAAACAAGTAAGTGAAGACCACCCAGACAAGAACAAGTCAAGACTGTGGATTCAGAGCCTGCTGTATCTCAGGAGTCAGACACTGCCATGTGTATTCAGCAGAGACTCCAAAGCAGCAAAGAGTGGGAAAGCTTTACTCTGAGAAAAAAGAAAGGCCCCAGTGATCGTGGTGGAAGCTGTTGGCCTGGGAAAGCTAGAATGAGCTCACTGAAAGTCAAGTATCCATGGGTTGATTTGTGGAATAAATTTATCTTCCTCTGGTTGGTAAGTTGGAAACAAAAGCAAAATTAAAGATACTGCCCTTTATTGAGGAAGTCATGGATGTTTTGTGCTGTTTTATTAAGAGGTTGTGGTTTGGCCTCTGAGGATGACGGCTGTATGCTGTGGTCAGAGTCCCAAAGTCCTGTGTAGTTTGGTGGCTGTCCATTTGCATTTTCAGTTTCTCCCCAGAGATGAAGGTCCTACTATTACTCCTACCTTAAAGATGAGGAAGCTGAAACAACAAGAAATTCAGTAACTGCTCAGCTAGAAAACCACGTAGGTGGAGATGTTCCTGGAACCACCACTGGCTGAGAGCCAGATCTGGTTGGCCCAAGGTAAAAACAGTGAACACACACTGCTGTGTAGATCCCCTTCCATAGATGGTGACATAAAGAAGACACTGATCAGTCAATGGGAGCAACTGATTTTTTTTCTCCCTAGTTTTCCAAAAAAGTAAGTGTGATTTGGAATCTGGAACCCACGGGAAGGTTGTAGTTTTGATCCCCAAGTCACAGCCTCTCCAGGACAACACAGCTTTTCTGCTAGATTAGGTGAAGGGTAAGAAACAAGAGACAACCTTCTTGGCAGGTGCCATGACCAGATATCCTCTTTGACCAAACTCCAGCCACAGTGACATACGACTGAGAGTCCTCTCTATCAATGTCCCCTTTGGTGTGTAAGCCCTGTAGACTCAGAACAAAACCTTTCAGATTGTTTGTAATTCTGTGCTATTGGTACCTAATACTCAAAGACAATTCTGTCATTAATGAGTTCTACGGTTTAAATTCAACATAAAGAATAGCTACCAATTGAAAGTCATGATAATTTTAAATATCCACACAAATAACCCAATGGAAAAAAATACAAACTTTCATTTTAATTTGAAAGATAATCCTAAATGATCTAGGTTTTGTCCTCTTTTTTGGTGTCCCCCACACCAAAAAACTGAAACAAACACCAACATATTTGATCATGGCGCCAGGCTGAATCTCTCCCATGATCCTACTTCTCTTAAAGTATTTGCTGAGAAACCTCAAGGCCTGCATGAAAATTTACTCTTTATTGTAGTGAACACCAATGATACTGACAATCTATTCTTAGAACATTTGTTAAAAAGATCTACAACTAGGAATTCTCCTTTGCCCTTTCAGAGGTTCAGATGGGCCCCAGCTAAGGAAGCTTCAACTGGAAGGTTTTGACTTTATAATAATGCAAAAGCAATAAGCATTCAGTAGAAACCTACTGTAAATTTAATCTTTTCCTGGGCTTGCCATATGACAATATTCTCTCATGATGCTGGATAGTAGCAGGGAAGTACAGCCTCTGTCAGAAATGGATGACCACATACCTCCCTCATCAGTGGTTAATTTTAGTTCAATGCTTCAAATATTCTTCAGGCCCAGTGTCCTTTCAGCTGTGTGAAACTGTGAGCACCATACAAACCACTGTTTCTCACTTTCAGGATTCAGCAACTTACATAAGATATGCAATACTTTATTATAAAATAGATTCCATGTGAGGTGATTTTCCCAAACTGTAGGCTAATGTCAGTGTTCTGAACACATTCTTCTAGGCTAAGCTATGAGGGTCACTAGGTAGGTATGTTAAATGTATTTTGACTTGGCAATATTTTGAACTTAGGATGGCTTAATCAGGATGCAACTCCACTGTAAATTGAGGAGAATCTGTATACGTGTCTCCTACATCTCTGGAGTATTTTTCTCAAGGATATAAGAGCCATTCTTTTGAGATGTCACCATTAGCAAGGTGACATCCCTAATTCCCAGCCTCTGCTGGGGGGATTGGAGTCTCACTTCTATAAACATGAATTAGCAAACCCAAAGTTTTCACAGGGACCAACCCTCTTCCCACCTTTTGTCATTTTCCACCTCCCCACCTCTACTGAGTCCCAGTCTCCCTCTCTACTCCCTCCTGCTCTCTTTAACATGCCCAGTCACTTCCATGTAAATCAGATGGAGCTCAGCTTTCCTTACTGTTAGCACTTACTGGACAAAGTCTATTTTCACTGCTTTGACTAGGGTCACCTCTGACTTTACCATGCTCCAGCACCTTCCAGATACCTTTTCATCCCAATTTTGTGCTGAGGACTTGGCACTAACTCTGCCTCTTGCTAGCAGGTTGTTATTTCTGGATGCAGTTTTTTTTTTTTATTTCTCTTTGTTGTTTTTTTCTTTTTCATTATATTCTTTTTTATTTTTATTGTTTATTGTTTATTCATTTATTTATATGTGTATACATTGTTTGGGCCATTTCTCCCCCCTGTCACTTGCCTGTCTCTCCCCACCCCACTTGCTTCTCTTTTGCCACTTGAAGTTCAGTATAAAGATTATATTTTTCTAGAGTCCTTTCTGACACTACAGTCTAATGATGATAGAGAGCCACTTTTCACATGACTTTATTTTCCTTGTGCTCTCACTGTTTTATAGTTTCCTTATGATTTCTTCATTTGTTTCTTTTCTGTTTCAGACCACTAGATAGTAAGTTCCATGACAGCAAGGGCTTTGCCTAGTAGCAGATACAAATAAGATATTAAACAAAGATTTATTGAATGGATGAAGGATAAGTTCATACCTTGTAGGGTTCAGAGACATTATAACTAGCTCCCACTTCTTTTTCCCACCTCTACCCTTTATTGGATTTATAAGCAATTGCATCCTTTATTTCAAACCCCAAAGCCAGAAATAGGATTCCTAGGTGCCTGAAATTGGGAACAAGGGATTGCAGTTCACATGAGCTTACCCCAGAGCCACTCATGGTCACAGTTGCCAACCTGTGTTCCTGATTGTTACCATGTTTATCAAATGACCAAATATCAGGTCTCTCTGCCACCTGTCTGCATGCTTTCCCAATCTGCTTCCTGAAGTCCTATCTTTTTTTATTATTGTTACTTGCATTTATTTTACAAAGAGCTGTGGCTTTCTGTCTTCCTGTCTTTCCCTGATAAGCACCATGCTAAATGAAATACAATGAGTCTATTGGTGCAAATTACTGAGTAGATAATGTTGCCTGACATTGGGGTCAATGGTGTTGTTTGTAGTAGGAAGGTAGTTAAATTTAAACAAAAGATCATTCAAATTAGAGAGTCTGCAAGTTATTGGCTGGGCACAAAGGGTAAAATTATAAATATGCTAATACATCTTGCTATCATAATATGACTTTGTTGTGAATAAAAAATTGAAAAATTATAATTATATTAAATATAGTAGACAAGGTGCTTTTCAAATGCATATCTGATATCTGATTGCATTTTCAACTTTTATTCTGACAGGCACAATTGAGAGTGAAGAAAAACATGCCACAAGTATGACTGATTTTCCCATCATCATTTTTACAGGACAAAATGCCTCTTTTAAGAAAAATATCTTTTGAATTCATGATGAAAATCATTCTGGGGTCAGCATGAGTTTTTTTTTTGTTCATTTTTTTCATTTGATTTTCACTATAGAATATATGCCCTGTTTACAAAGAAAGAAAAACTCCCTATTTTGAGATGTTATTCATAGGCAGCTGTAACAGTTTTAAACTAGGGGGGATTACAAACACCAGTGTAAATCTTGTGCTGCTATCATCTAGGGCTGTTCCTTACAAACCGATCTTTATTGGCTAAATATGGCAATTATTATTTTAAAAATGATGCATCTTTCTGCTTAACTTCTAAAATTCACAGAATCTCAGATTCATTCATTTTCACATCACTTATTTTCCCGCTTAGATAGAATATTAAAAGGCTGAGATTTTAAATCCCTGCAATATACTATGTGCTGTTGCATTCTACCTGACCTTCAGGAAGATAAGAAAGAGGCATGAATCAGGCAATTCATATTATTCGTAGAACACTTGAATGCAGCTGATCTTCAGTAGAAATTCTTTTCACTAGGACCATCAGAAATGTTTATGGAAGAGTCATGTAGATGGGGGATATGATGTAGTGAATCAGAAAAGGGAAGCTCTCTAAGGAGTGAGGCAAAATAGGTAGATAAGTAGTCAGGGAAATTGTATTTTTTTTTACAAATATTTAAGGGCCAGACTAAGACATTGGAAAGAAGATGTAAAAACTAAGAAGGCAGAACAGTTAACCCCCTCCCATCTCCTTTTAGATGTCAATTTATAAGAATAGAGAGACAAAATGGGACTTTGTGCTCCTGCCTTCTCCTTTGAGATGTTAACAAGCTGCCAGGCTCCTTGGATGGGTAGAGGGACAGAAAGAGTAAAAGTCATGCTAGCAAAGGGAGGTCCCAGAGCACACATATTGTTCCTGTGTTTTGGGAAAGCTTAGATGACATCTCCCTATTTTAACACCCTTCTTAGTCACCCAGATCCATTATCTTAATAATTATAGGTTTCTAGACATAACCATATGTATTACCCCAGCTCTGAAAATATAAGACTACAGATAAGGACCACCATTTTGAGTCTCTACTTCCATTTCCTGTGTGGGGGGCACAAAATGTTTCCCCATTTCTCCCTACTTTTATCTTTTCATACCAAATTTCTTGCCTAATAAACTTTACCAGTATTTTTACTATATTTTCATGCCTTGCCTGAATTCTTCTCTCATGAAATGCAAGAATGGAGGTAGATTGCTGTGTAAACTTTCCAGTAACAGGTGGATGAGCTTCCCTGGGTATGAAGGACAGGTAAGAGGTAGGCATACAGAAAATGGGAGCAAGAATATTGCATGGAAAACAAGAATCATCACAACCACCCTTTACTGAGTACCCACTATACTTGTGTTTACACATAACAACTCACTTAATTCTCAGTAACTCATTTAATTCAGTAACTTCTATTCCCAGCTTAAATCTCATAAATAACCCTCTGAATTCTCTGTCCAAAGATATACAGTATTTGCCAGAGTAAGGATCTGAACCAAGGTTTGATTCAAAAATATTTTGTTATGTAGCAGTTAGCCATGAGTGATTGGGATTTGCAAAGTGAAACTAAAATGCATGATTCTTCAAGATCTCTGAAAGGAAAACACTGAACAGCTCCTGTTAAGATCAAAATAGCCCACCAAGGTCATAGGATGTCACAGATACTTTTGAGTCACCTGTCCTAAAGTTCCTAAAACAATAGATCTTTACTTAAGAAAAAAAAGATCTAGGCTTATAAACCATATCCTAGAAATCAGGTGGACCCAATCATAGTTGTTCCTTCATAAATCTGTAGACCTACTCAAGCCTAATGATGCAGGCTCATGGACTTGCCCTAGAGAGGGACTTAATGCTCCAAGGCCCTTCCACCTCAATAAAAACTGGTGCCAGAGTGAGGTAAAAAAAAATTGTCATTGTCATTCTTACTCTACAGATGACCTGCTTTCAGTCAATTAAAAGTGTGTTCCCTTCCTAATAAATTTTACTAGCACTTTCACTATAATTCCCCATCTTACCTGATTTCCTGTCACCAGAGAGATGGTCCAAGGCAGGTGGTTGTGCTCACTTTCAGTAACACCTTCCTGAAACAAATGGCTCTCTTGGAAAATTGATGCTGATAGCTTAAACAGGAAAATGGGAGAAAAGTAGACATAAGGAAAGGATTTGAGTTCAAGCAACTAAATGTTTTGTTGATTTATCATTTTTACTATGGTGTCTTAATAGTGCAATATAATTTTTCATTCAGAAGCACTGTGAAATTGTGCTCTCTATGGTATACTTCACATGTTTTGTTTTTGGATCAAGCTGTCAACTAATGATATAATTTACAAAGAGAATTCCAATCAATATAATGATAATTCAATCCAAATATTGCTGCCAGTGTATTTGCCAAAGGAAGACCTTCATGGAAGAAGGAAGTCTGTCTTCTTGTTAGATGGATCTGGATTCTAAAGCTTTTCCCTGGACAGGGAAGTCAATCTCACTTCCTTGAGTGTCATCTGGCAATGACTCTTAACTGTACCCTTTTCAGTGAATTATACTTGGCCAAGAAAAGCCACATCTCCACAAGTGGCATACATCTGAGGAAGGCTGATGCATGTGAAGGGCAAAGCCAGACATTCTCTGAAAACAAAAAAAAGTGAACTCTGCAAAGTTACACTCCCAAGCCCCCTTTCAGCACATATCTGGTGTTCTTGACCTCATGGAGGTCTTCCCCACAAGCAACCCAAAGTCAACTCCGTACATCGCTACCCTTGAGACTGCTTTCAAGAAACCTGACATAGGCCACCATCCTCGGGAAACTTTTGGAAACTCCCATGCTTATGGATTTCCTGCAGTGTATATAATTTAGTTGGTATAGAATTAGATTAAAGATTCTCACGCTTAATCTCTACTGAGAGAGTTGGCCTTGACCTAAGCCTTTTGGTCCAGGAAATCAGCCACAGTTAAAATCCCTCCACACCTTTGTGTTATGGGAAAAGCTTGCTGCAAAGAACCTCCTTTCCTGAACAACTCAGATGAGACTCAGGAATGACCCTCACATTTACTTAAGACAAGGCCAGACAAGGCCCCTCTAAATTGCCATCTTCTGCCTCATCAATGATGAACTGAACTGCTTGCCCAGTGACCAACCTGGACACAATACCTGAAAACTGAACTCAACCAAGCTTGACTTGGGTTTTCCTCCTGCTCTTGGGCCTCTAGGCTTTGGCTGGTCCTCATATTTAAGTAGGCATTAGACACAGAGAAACCCTCTTTATAGCTCTCCTAAAGAATGGCTGACCTCACAGTAGCCCTCAGTTGCCCACCTGTATAAGGATGCCCTGCACATGACATGTCCCATACGATCACCCCTTGGCTCACTCACGCCTCTAAAGAAAACCCTTTTCTGCTTGACTTTTAGACATATACAGATGCTGAGATCCTATCATTCTCCTTAACACAGCCCCCTACCCTCAACCTCACTGCCAATAGTCTTTTCAGATTAATTATCTGCTTACCTGAGTCCAGATGGTTTTTCTTTGACACTATTTCTTTAAAAGTGGTTATATGGAAATGGGGAACCACTCATATGAGAATTAGTCAGTTGAATGACTGGAATACTCTTTCCCCAACATCTCTGAATGGTAAGAGGTTCTTAAACGCTTTTGCTGAAAAGCACTGGCTCCTTAATTTAGGCCCACAAATTAGCTAAAAAGAGGAGAAAAGCTTGCATATCTGTCTCCATTTTGTATGTGTTATCCTTTGCTCTGAGCCATTCTGTCATGCAGACACTGAGGAATCATGAAGGATGGGAATGATTAACAACATCTTTATGATAAGGGGTTGAAATTACTAAGGAACAGGAGTAATCATGTCTTAGGAACCATATTGGTCCCCTCAAGTGATGGCAGTGACAACAACTTTTCCAGAAACCTTGAAGAACAAGGACTAAAAGTGTTACCAAGCACCACTGGAACACACCTGTGACTGGGACTGTTTAACTATGCATACCATTTGTCCCCTGCCCCTAATTCTTTGTCTAATTCATGTTTGTGGCTGAAGATGGCTGAATGAGGGCAAAGTATTTTCTTTGCCTCTTTGCATGAAGTATCCCAAGCAATGTAATAAATCTCTTTTCTCTGTTCTTCACCATGTCTTTGCAACATATAGAGGCCAGTGGACAGACCTGACCTATGGAAGCCCAGGAGTTTGAGGTTGGGTCCAAAACTCTGGTTTTAAAACCACAGTGAAGATTTGTGACAGGTATAGAATTCTGTTCTAAAGGGGCATGGAAATTATGTCTAAAATATAAAACAAAAATTTGGTCAAAGTTTTCCTACTTTCTCACTTGCACTGGCGTGGGGTAAGTTGAGCTCCTTATTCACAATTGGCTAAGTAAAATAAGAACTACCCTACATGAGATCAGGTATATGTTTGAGAGAATTTTAGACCTGGAAGAGTCTTGTAGTAGCCTTTTCACATTTTGTAGCCACAGACATAAGCCAGAGGCCTAAATCATATAATCAAGAGCTGACAGCAAACTGGTGGTATAGAAAAGCAGCAAGCACTTGACTCCAAATAGTATTTTCTTTTAATACTAGGTCATTGACCTGGGACTATGTAGGCTTTGCACTGACACAGATATATTTGCAGTCTGGCTTCATACTGACAACTAGGCAAAGATGCCTCTGGAAACACAGCTTAGGAAAACCCCCTGCCTGGCCTGGGCATGCAAGACAGAGGGTCCCATCCCAGGAAGGTACACATTTTTCTCAACTACTTTCTCTACATTTTCTCATGATTGTATCCTCTTATTTGTTCCTGTGGTAGTCACTGCTTACAGTGAAAACCAGGAGCTTATTCTCACAAAAGAGGCCCCAATACATGGAAAGAGTCACCTTTTTCAATAGTGTTACAGGTCAGTATTCAATCAAAAAAGAGAAATCGCCTTCAGTATTTCAAGAAAATTTTCATTTACATAGCCTTTGAAAAGCCAGGAGAAGTATGACTCAGAAAAATTCCAGACACCAGTGATGGTAGACACTGTTGGCACACATGCCCGTGATTCTCAGGAATGCTGTTCAAAGATATCACCTGAAATCCTAGCTCCTGCCAGATAGTGCCCACCTGTCTGCCCACAGCTGCCATTGAAGAATATCAAGTTCTACATCACTGCAAGTACTTTATGTTTGCAGAATTCAAACCACACTTTCCCAGCAAGTAAGTTTTGCAAATGGAATCCCTGGCTTCTATATGCATACATAGAGATGAGTTTATAGAAAAGAGAAGAAGAATATTGACTATTAACAGAAATATTTTGTATATAAGCAGAAATACATCCTTGCTAGCTTCTTCTTCAAATGTTTTCCTTTGATGCTTCACCCCTTTCCTCACCTGATCCCTAAAACATGCAGACTTCCCTCAGATAGAGCTGGATGAGCCCCAAGAGTCAGTGGTTGATGTGTGGCAATGGAGCATTGTATATGACCCTATGTCTCTTGCTTTTGCAACATTGCTGTTAAAGCATGAACATTACATGTTGCTACTTCAGGCACCTGTTGCAAATATTAAAATAAATAACTCTGTAAAGCACTTATGCTTCCTGCCAACCTAATCTGCCATCCATTAGTGGATATTTTTAATGTCACCCTCATGCACCTGGCAAATCATGCTCTTGATGCAGAGCCAACCGAAATATTTTCAAAGTCCTACAAGAAATCTTCATTAGAGGGATCTGGCTCTCTTCATCAAATTCATACTTTGTATATCAAAATAGGTTCTTTTTGCCTGCTTAGACACTAATCTCAGTCCAATGTTCTGGAGCCACCTAGATCAAGTGCACCAACTTCCTCAGAGCAGAGTTTCTAACAACTGAAAGCAGCTTTGACAGTTCTCATTGTTGTCTGCAGGCTGAAGCAGAGATAGTCCCCTCAACCACCCTTCATGAATAGTGTCTTGTGAAAGGACTCAGAGTTGTAATTCCCAATTGATTGATATCCCCAGTTATCCCAATCAGTCTTCTCTAAATAAATTTACCAATGTCACTTCCATAAAGTGGCCTTGACCATTTTTCCTACGTCATATACCATCTGAACATGCAGAATTCACACTCATGGCTCATAATAAGTTTACAGACTAACTATCACACATCTTTCATGGGTGTTGAGGGTCTGACATTGTCAAATCTGCATTTCAGCAGCAAATTTTTCTTTTTTCTCATAAAGTTTGGCCTTCAAAATAGACCTGTTAAATTACCTTTTCTTGGCCTTGGTCCAATATTTTACCCATCAAGATTATCGAAGTAAGGGAAAAATATAAAGATTGTAATACAAAATATAAGGTGAGGGCTGTGAATAAACCCAAGTAAGAGAAATGCAAAATAAAGAGGTCCCCCAAAAAAGGGAAGGAATGCTTAATTTTAGGGACAGAATTAAGAGTATATCACTTTAAACTAAATAATTTTTTAAGGCAGGCAGGTGGTTCTTCCTTTAGTCTTTGTCCAAACTAAAATATTCATGGTTAAAGGTCAGATATCAATCACCAGAAACACGCACTGACAAAAGCCAAATATCTCTCAGCAAAACCATTTGTCTCTTTCACGTCTCCAATATGGATTTTTAGTAGCTTTAGATATGCCAGTCAAGCAGAAGGGAACATAAAAATGAACTTAACTGTGTTCTCTGTCCCATGTTAAACACTAAAACTGAATTATGTTTCCACCTAATCCCAGCTTGCCTATCATCACTTTTATTTATGACATACATCTAGGACAGGAGTCCAAAATACACAAAATACTTTAAAGGAATTAAATAGAGTAAAAATTATTAGATTTACATCATTATCGTTGCTATAAATTTTTATATTTATATTTTTAATTTCATAAAAGTCTAGGGGATATTCCATGTAATTAATGACTCTGCCTAATGAAACCACAGGACAAGTCTTCATTCCCAGACCAAACGAGTCTCCTTCAGTACAGTTTGGATAAGCAGTGGAACAACACTATCATCAAATCTTGTAACACCAGACCAACGCCTTGGCATTTAAAGAAACAGGTCCATACTCAGCTACTAAGAACTGAAAAGGGGCTGGGGTTTTGCTTTTCTTTTTGGTCTATTTGCCTTTCTTATTAGTGTTTTAATTGATTTGATTTCTGTTTAAATGTAGTTTTAACATATAGTTCCAAATCATCACCAACCAGAACAAAGTTCAGGAGACAATGATTTCTAGTTACTGTTAATCAATGACCATAGCAGAACTTTCTGTGAAATAATTAGATATTGAAGACTATTATATATAAGTCTTTAACAATCACCATATAAAATTATCGTATCATTGATTTCCATAAGTCACATGTACTGGTTTATAATGATATGACTTATAGGCAGAATATATGTGTTCCCTGAGTGTCTACTGGTTGTATGATACTTATAGCCTTTAGGTCACAGTGACTATATGAACACCAATGCCTACTTTCTAAGACATTTCCAGTTAATAAATATATTATACATGGTCAATATTATTTTAACACTAATACATAATTGCAAACAGAATTTCTAATAAAATTATATTACACACTCAGTCCTTTTCCTTGCTTATCAATCATTAAAAGAGAAGAATTTTAAAATTCATTTATCTGAGGCAGGTATTTCTCTTTTGATTTATCAGAACTGGATTCCATTAGATTTTACCCATTAAAATACCAAGATGTTGAGAAGATAAGTGTTTTATCTAGAAGAAATATTACAGGTAACCCTGCATGCCACCTTTCAATGTAATTTTATTTTTGATTCAAAATATGAAGTAACTTCCTATAGGTTCCATTGACAGAGCTAATTCCTTTCCTTTTAAATTTTGCTGTTAAGGATTTGCTTTCTTAACTGAGAGTTGGTAAATACTTATTGATGGTCTGATTGCGTGGGAGGGTATTTTAACTACAGCAAATGTATAGCATCTATTTTGGTAGTGTTTATTGAACTGATTTGGAGAACAACATGGATTTCTTCTCTTTCTCTCTTACATTGGTATCGCTCCCAAGTCTGTAACCTTTTGTTCCATAAGATTATTTTCCAAAAGAGTAAAAAGCCATTGATCAGTCAGAGGTGCCAGAGAAAGCATCTCATTCTGGCAGGACAGCTAGAAATATCACATACAGGACTGTTTAAAAGATAGTATGTCTCAATTTAGGATGTATGGATAATATTCCATACTATTCCATATAATATTCCCTAATCCATAGAGATTATTCACATTATCTTTAGCCATCAAGAACTATGTAGATGCATCAGTCATCCCTGAAGGTCAGAGGATACTTATTTATGAAATGAAGGTTTGGCATAAATTCTCTTAAATGTACCTCCCAGCTCCAAAATTGCATTTGCTTCACTTCAGAGGTGATTTTTGAACTCTTAGGTTAAGTATGGCCTTGAATTTGCTCCAAGATAGAACCACTGTGGCCAAGGACATAAGGATATCTAGAAAACAATTAGATATGAGTGAAGCAAAATAATGGTCAATAAGGTTTGAGAAAAATGATAGAGTATTATAAAGTAGGTGAAAAAGTGGAATAACTGCTAAAACTCTACTAGATCTAAATCTATCCTAATCATTTTATCAAAAATACCTATTTTGCTCATGTTCTTACTGAATGAAGATAGATGATTGGTAGCAGAACTGTAGATGGTAAAACTTACAGGAAGGCATTCACTACACAGAATACATAGTCAGAAGGAAATTGAGTCCACTAAAATACGATCTAACCTATTGGTATGAGCACATAAGCACAAAGCATCCTATTTAATGAAGAAAGAGGAAAGTGAATGATGCCTATGGGGATTAAATGCTTTGGCAGGTATGAAACCCTTTATCTGTTTATTATATTAATACAAAAATACATTTTTTAAATTCAACCCCACTCATAAGAATTGTCAAAAATGTCGAAAATTAATAACAATCCTCTCTGATAGAGCCAAGTAGGTAAAAAGCACCACCTTCAAACCTCTAAACTAGACAGTATTTTTTGCTCTTTAAAAGCCCTATAAAACAGAAAGAATGAATACCTATGCCAATTGTAGGTCATAGACTCCAAAAAATCATTTTATACTTTTAAAAGGTAAATTAGAGTATCTTCCCTTATTACTTCTCAATATCATTAAATAAACTCACACTCCTGTATATGTTAAGTTTTCATAGAATAGACACAAAACCCAACTATAGAAACCTGACATCTTCAACCTTCCTAGATGTTTTCCTAACCCGCTCTTGTTTTCCTACATCTCACGCAGCTTTCATTCTGCACTCAACTTATGTGCTTTCCCAGAACTTTTGACACCCCCCTCCTCACTTTACAGCTCATCCGATGCTCAGCGGAGATCCCTGACTACCCCATCTGTGTCTTCTAGCTGTTCTGACCTGGGTTGAGAAGGGGCTCAGCAGAACCTCCAGTGCACCTGTGATGGGCTTCCTCTGCTCCCACCCCCATGTACACCTGCCTACACATTGCAAGCTTCATCTTCCCAGTGACTTACTGGAAGTCTGTCCTAAGCAAAATAAATTGGAACTGTGAAAGGGTGTCACACAGTGAGAGGAACAGGAGACAGGTACAGGAATTTCTAGCATTTCCTCATTATGAAAAAGAATTGCTCTCAGGCACAACCATTCCAAACAGACTTTCCATAGATACCCACCATCATTGAATAACCAGCTCTGTTGATCTCTGGGGAGTGTTTCATACTGAATCTGATTTCTCTGCAAGTCCTTACCTTCTACTTTCTCTCACTCCTCATGTTTTGAGAATGCAAGTCTCCAGAGCAGCAGTCAAGTCTTACTGCTTGCTACAGTTCTGCATTCTAGGGTCCAAAGGCTAAAGAAAATCTGACCCTTAGGCCAGGCATTGTGGTACATGTCTGTAATTCCAGTTACTAAGAAGCAGAAACAGGAGTATCATGGCTTAAGGCCATCTCAGGCAAAAGGTAGTGAGGCCTAATAAACTAAATAGCATAACAGCTGAAGGCAAAGCTCAAGTGGTAGAGTTCTTGCTTAAGATTCACAGGCCCTGACTCTAAAAAAGCATACCATAAGAATACGAGTTTTAACTAAGAATAAATTGTTTTGCCTATCCTAAGATCAAAAAGATGTTCTGTTTTCTTCTAGGAGTTTATATGACTAAGTGTTAGGCTTAGATATGTATCAATTTTGAGACTGCTTTACACAGTGTCAGACATAGATCAAAGTCCTTTTTTTGTATATGCCTATCCAATGGTTCCTAAATACTTCTTTCTCCACAAAACTGCTTTTGCACCTTTCTCAAAATTTAGTTGTGATATACATAGAATATTACATATATTTATTATATATGTATATATTTGTGTATATACATGTATATATATGTACAAGTATATATGGATCTATTTCTGAACTCACCATCCTTTTCTGTTGGTTTTTTGTCTACTTGATATAAAAGCCAGGCTGACATGATTAATGTAGACTGTTCAAATCAAATGTAGATTGTATAGCAAATTCACAATAAGTAAAGTTAGCCCTCCATGTTATTTCTTTTTACAAAGTTATTTTGGATATTCTAAACCTTTTATGTTCCACAGGAATTTTAGAATCAGCTTGAAAATTTCTATGATAAAGCATGCTGAGGTTTTCATTGAGATTACATTGAATCTACAGCTCAATTTGGGAAGAATTGTCACCTTAAACAATATTTAGTTTTCTGTCCCATGTAAAAAATCTGAATAAGGAAAAAGTATTAAATTGTACTTCATCAAAATCAAAACCTCTGCTTTCTAAAACACACCACTAACAGAAGGAAAAGGCTCACTACATATTGGAATTATTTGTAAATCATATCATTGATAAAGAATTCACATCTATAATATATAAAGAATTCTCAAAACCAAATAATAAGCAAACAACCCACTTTTTAT
Organism: Castor canadensis; assembly: GCF_047511655.1. Taxonomy (NCBI): domain Eukaryota; kingdom Metazoa; phylum Chordata; class Mammalia; order Rodentia; family Castoridae; genus Castor; species Castor canadensis. The sequence continues at coordinate 93,754,456 of NC_133400.1, forward strand.
GTGAGAAAAGTTTTTGAACAGAGACTCCATCAGGCATGATAAAACTCATGGAATATGACCACATAAAAACAGATTCGTTATCTTCAGGTGTTTGGAAAGTGCAAATCAAAATACTGAGGAGATACAGGTATTGAAAGGACAAAATGTGGACTAACTGAAACTCTCCCCCATACTGCTGAGGAATGGAAATGAAACCTGTAATTGTGGAAAATAGTTTGGCAATTTCTTAAAATATTAAACATACACCTGCTATAAGTTGGTGCTGTCTCACTTCTAGGTATTTACCCAAAGAAATGAAAGCTTATGTCCATCCCGAGACTTGTATCTAAACACTCATATTAATTTTATTTGTAATACACAAGGTATGAGGCAGTTTAAACTTTCATCAACAGAGGAATGGATAAACAAATTGAAAACTACTCAGCAATAAACAGTTATTATTGACACACAAAAACAGAGGCAAATCTCATTAGTTCTTTTTGAGTAAAAGATGCTAGATGCAAAATACTATATACCATATAATTCAGTGTGGGAACATTGTTAAAAATGTAAAATAATCTGTAGTAACAGGAATCACATCAGTGGTTGCCTAGGGACAGGTCAAGTCTGACAAAGATGCACAAGAAAGTTTTGAAAAAGATGAATATGTTCGTGTTTTCTGCTGTGGGCATGATTTCACAGGTACAAATGTAAATGCCCAAACTCATCATATCCATAATTTAACATGTGCAGTTTACTTTATGTCAATTACACCTCAAGAAGACTAACTGACATTTAAAAGAAGTAGAAAGTAAATGTTTACTAGACCAAGGTGGGACCAGGAACTGACAGTAAATAGACCTAAGGGAACATGTGAGGGCAATGGAAGTGTTCCTGAAACAAAATTACTGAGACAATTGTATAGCTGCCTAAGTTAACTAGAACTTGTGTGACTAGGCACTTAAAACAGGTTAACTTTCTGATCAATGAATTGCTTACCAACAATTTAATTTATTTATCACTTAATTTATTTATTCACTGATGAGAAGAAATATGGTTTTGTCCATTTGGATCAATAACCAGACTCAAGATGTTTCTGAAGGAAGAAGACTCAAGGGATTTGGCTTTGTCTGAATTTCTTTTCCCAAAGAGACAAATCAGCCATTAAATGAGTGATTACATGGTGCACTCCAAGCCACTGTATGTGGTCTTAAATGAGAGAAAGAGAAAGAGGCACCATGTGCACAACAGTCAAGCCAGAGAGCAGTAAAAAAACACCCTACAGAGCCACCCTACTTCTATTTACCCCTGTAGCTCCCTCCTGTCCTCTACTCAGCCACTTAACTCTGTAGAGACCTTCTCCATGCCCACAGCTACCTACAACTTCACACTCCCAAGCAATGCTCAGAGCCACAGCTCAATGGATGGAACTCAGTCCTTTGTCCTCAGATATGACTTGGTCTGGGCCCCCCGAGATATCCAAGTTAAGGCTGTACTAAGACAAATATGCTCTTCTCAGGGTTAGCCTGACTCTTGTCAGCCAGAAAGAGAAGCTACAAATCCAAACTAGATGCTCCTGATAGGACTCATTGAATTATTAGCACAGCTTCAACACCTGCCATCCGTGTCCTGCCACATGGACCCCACACACATGGACCCACCATCCACAGTGCCGTATAAACTGGTGGTCCCTGCCATCTACCACCTTTACTGCCCACAGAGTCCTATGCTCGCACAATTACCACAGCCCAATGAACTACTTTAGCACAAGGACCCAGACGTCTGTGACCAGGTCTGGAACCTGTGGTTATCCCAAGATGACTGGGGACACCCTCTGCAGCATTTGTAATGAGATCTATAATCTCCACTCATCAGCTCTTGGGTGGAAAGATCACACCAACTTGCAGGAGACAAGGCAGGAGCAGTGATGTGTGCAAAGCCTCCAGGGTCTGGAGCTGGGACAGCCAGGCACCTCCTTCGACAGGGAAACTGAGTAGACGTTAACTCTTGCTCCAGGCCTGTCCTAGAAATCTCAATGTCAAGAATAAGGACAGCAGTATTAATCAGTCACATTGTACCTATAAGTCAATATTTTTTAAATGCAGATATCTTCAATGATTAGAACAAATTTGGAGCATGCTGCAGTACAGTGTTAGCCTTTACTTGTATGTTTTATTTGATATGGGTTTGGATATTCTTGTCTTTTTTTAATTTGGTTTATTTAAAGTTGTAGTTAAATCTGTTTCTCAATAAATGAATAAAACCTCCAAAACAAACAAAATAAAAAGTCACCCCAGAGAGTCCAGAGGAAACCACAGCAAAAGATCTGACAGGAAGAATTGACTATACTTTAAAGTGGAACTAAGTTAAACAAACTTGGTGGATTAGGGTGGCAATCAAAAATGTAAATGCCATTGCCTTATCAGTGTCTCTGTGAGTAACCAACAAAATTGGGAAAGGAAAGGAGGAAGGACAGGCAGTACAGAGTGTTAGTATCCAGGGAAGTCGTAATGAAACACCACAGACTGTGAGATTTAACATGAGAAAATTATTGTCTTACAATTCTGGAGGCCGGGTGTTTAAGATCAAGAAGGCAGCAGCATTGACTTCCTGAGGTTGTGAGGAAAAGCCTGTTCCAAGACTTTCTCCTTGGCTTATACACTGCAGTCTTTTCTGTGCCTTCACACTGTCCTCCCTTTATATGTTTCTTTTTCCAAATTTCCCTGTCTTCATAGTCATTGAAACACCTCTGGGGTTACATTCTGAGATAGTAGGTTTCAGGATATTTTTATTTGTTTTGTGGTACTAGGGATTGATCCCAAGGCCTTGAACATGCTAGGCATGTGCTCTACCACATCCATACCTAGTCTTTTTGTTTTTAGTTTGTTGTTCAGATAGGGTCCTCAGCTAACTTTTGCCCAGGCTGCCCTGAGACTGCAATCATCTTATCTCTACCACCTAGATAGAGTAGCTGGGATTACAAGTATGCATCAATATATCCAGTCCAGTTTTTTGGTGTGTTTGTTTATTTGAAACAGGGCCTCACTTTGTTCACCAGCTGGCCTTGAATTCACCCTGCAGCCCCACTTGCTTCAAACTCATGATTCTCCTGCCTTAGACTTCCAGTGCTTGGATTACAGGTGTGTACCACCACATCTCAACATATAAAACTAGCATCATGAGAAAGCCCATAAAAAAGTAAGTTTATTGTTTTACCTATAACACCAAAGAATCAAAATTATTTCTTAAATGTTATTTAAAATAGAAAACCCCAGTAATAAAATTGTTGAATGTTATGTATATGGTGTATTTTTTAAATTCAGGCTTGTACAGGTATAATTGACACACAGTAAGATATGCTGGGTTTTGAGTGTGTAATCCAATTAATTTAGTCAAATCTGTGCTATCACTATCACACGGATGACATAGCAGTTACGTGGTCCTAAAAGCACCTTCAGGCACAAATATGCTAGATTTAACATTTGCTCACAATTTTTGTAAATGGTATTTTTCTTCCAGTTTCCAAGAACTCATAGCTATTATATAGAAATGGAATTGATTTTACATATTGATCTCTAACCTGTAACCTTACTGAGCACATCTTACAGTTCTAGTGGTATTTTTGTGGAATCTGGGATTCTCTATATATTATATCATGAAATGTGTAATTTTAATTCAAAAGTCTTATTTATTGATTTCAAGTCTGTTTGCCTTTAATCTCTTTTCTTCGCTTTGTCACAGTGATGTGAGGATCAGTTTTCTATGTTAACATGGCTAGGCTACAGCCAGATGAGCCAAACGCTTGTCTTGGTATTGCAATGAAGGTATTTTATAGGTGTGGTTAGCATCTATCATCAGTCAATTTTAAATAATGGAGTTATTGTCTTATCATTTTATTTTCTGGTAATATCTTTGTGTAATTTTTGTATCATTGATTTCTGAACACATGAAATGACTTTTTGTTTCCTCGTCTATTTTCCCAAAGAGTTGGGGTAGAATTGGCATGATTTCTTTCTCATATATTTTTTAAGTCACCAGACAGCCATCTGGACTTGACACTTTCTTCGTGGGAACATTTCCATACATGAATTAAATTTTTTTCATTGTACCAGGTTATTCATGTTCTACCTTTTTCTCCAGTTCTGCCAGAATTTGTGTGTCCATTGTCTCACTTCATTGGGTTTGTTCCTTCTCAAATTCAGTTCACATATATACATGGTTGTTCCATGGCTTCCTCTCTCTGATAGACTCAAGCAAAGTCATGATTTTGTTGATTACCAATCATTTCTTGAGGTAAAATGGCAGTGATATTCCCTTATAGCCTTCTGAATCTTACAATGAAGTGAGTTCTGGTAATATAACTTCCAATAATTTCAAATGCATCAGGAAAAAAATAAAGTAAGCCATGCAATTTTTATTGTCTAAATCAGGAGGAAAGGAAAAGGCGATGTAAAAAAGAAATGCAGTGAGTTTATCCCTCCTCCAGTGGGGAATCATCAGATGCTCCCTGAAGAGCAGTGAACTAAGGACACACTTGAGACATGAGACCACTGCTCCCGGAGAGCATAGCCATCTCTGTTAACTCAGCTCCTCTGCTGGACTCTCTTCCCCAGCTTAGCTTTAATCAGGGAAATAGAAGCTGCAAATAACTCCATTATTCATTCCGGAATCTTCCCAAAAGACTGAAAAAATCTTCAATGAAAAGCAGTGTACTATTTACACCGAAGATTCTTTAAATCCTCACCTCAAAATGGTTGCACAGCTGTGTCCTTCAATCCCAAAAATGACCCTACCCAACCCCTAATTAAGTTCCTCTTTTGAAAGACTTGCCTTCAAAATAAAGTTCTATAAACATTGCAACTTCGCTTCCTCCCCTTTCCCTGCTGCCACCAACACCCTCTTGAGGCCATTTTCTTCCCTACTACAGTAAGAAGAAAATTAACTTTATCAAATTACAAGTTGTTTTGTGATATTTCAAGTCATTTTTCAAATGATAATCATAAAGAGAACAACTTGATGAACAACTTAGAACAACTTGAAACTTTCCTAAATATCAAGGCAATGTACACCCAAAGAATCAAACTTTATAAAAAGAAATGCTTAAAAAACACCACAAAATACAAAAGTAATATTATTGAATCAAGATCAAAAGTAAAAATACCACTACCATTCTCCTACTAAATGAAAAGGATATTCAGATTTCAGCACAATGCAAAAACAATTCTATGCTTACATATAAGAAGCTCTCCTAACAAAATGATTCAAAAACCATTGAAAACAAAAGGATGAGAAGCTATATTGAAAAATGCAACAAAGAAGACAACACATGATTTTAATATCAGATAATACCAGCCCAAAGTCATTTTATTAATCAAAGAAGGACAATTATGAAAGTCAAAGAATGAAATTCATAATGACAATAAAACATAGTCCAGAAACACTTTAACAGCATTGCTTAAAAAGCAGAAGTTATAGATAAAATGCCATAGAAGACTTTTATTTATTTCTCTCAGAAGAAGCAAGATTACAAAAGACCTAAATCACATAATTAATTAGGTAAATTTACTATATATCCAACTCTCTGCCTTCTTTATAGTTCCTATGAAACTTCAACAAAAAAAGACATATATTAGTCTAAAACAATAGTCTCAAAAGATTTCTAAAATGTAAAAATAGTAGAGGAAATATTATCTAATAATGCAAAATTGTAATTGCATTTTTATGTATTTGTACGCATATTCTTTTAATTTTTATCTAAATCAATGAATTAGCAAATGAAAATATTGTTACATAGAATTTCATTGGCAGCAGCATCAGGTGTGGTAGGAATCTTTCTCCAACCCCTCACTCCAAGGGAAGGAGCTCATGTTTACCGCATGAAAAGTCTTAGCATGACACTCTGAGAGTCTAGGTTTGTTCACTCTGATGGAGGCCATTCGAAGACAAGGTTGGCTGGTCATTAATACAGAGGCCAAAGGAGAGCTATGGAGAGCAATGACCAGAAACAAAGAATGAATCTTGAATATCTGGCAGCCACAGAAAATGCCAAATTTGAACCAAGCTTCCCATCACTGACACGAGAGCGAGGCACGGAGCAGCTGGGTAGAAGAGAAAAAAATGCAGAAGAGAAGCAAGAGGCTTTACCCCACCCCATTCTAAGGGGCCCATTCATAGGAGACCTCACACATAACCTGCGAGGAAGTGATCATGACCATAAAGGAGTACTTTTATACACACAAGTGACTCTTGTGGGACTTCACAGAGATGGAAGTGGTCAGCTAATGCCAGCTACCCTTTCTTGCAGTGGCATGCCCTGAGGATTTATTGAATACACGTAGGAGAGAGAAGGTTGCTCATTTTTAGTCTCTTGTTAAGGATAAGAGAGCAAAGATGAGTTATGATCAGCCCCATTAGGATGAAACAGGGTTGGTACTTGCACATTGTGGGAAACATCTTTGTAATCCCAGCACTCGAGAAGTTGAAGCAGGAGGATCATGAGTTCAAGGCCAACCTAGGCTACATAACAAGATCCTGACTCAAAAACAACAACAAAAAATATTTATTCTAGGCATTCATCAAAGAAAAGCATTTGATAATATTTATTTATAATAGGTTAGGTCTATACTAAAAATAATACCTGTCTATGCAAATACTCTGTCAGGGAAGAGTTAGACCTGCAAGAAAATTTATATCAAAGTGAGTTATATTAGCAAATCAAAGCACTTATTTTCCCCCAAGTTAACATTCATTTTTTTCAGGTGTGAGTTAGATTTCAATCTTGACAGATTTAAGGAGTAATTTGTTATAGTATGAGGTGGCATGAAATGTATTTATTGACATTTCAAATTACAGCATTTTCAATGAGAAAGATATCTAATTGTGAGCTACTAAAACAGCATGATGTAGTCATATATTTCTTGTTGAATAGTAATCACTCAGATACAGGTTTCTTATTTATAGCTGGTACCTAAGATGGGAGTACTATGTACAAAACATGACGTTAAATGCACAAAAACTTGCCATCATGATTATTAACATGCCTCACTTCTATCTTAGAATACTAAAGAATTCTATGATATTTCTGCATTTAATAATTGTGCCAGCTCAATAAAAAATATGAAATCATTATTTCCTGACATTAATGAAGTCAACTTTTCCAGCACCATTTGAATAGGCAATTGAACAACGAACTCAAAAATGCATTAAAACCAGGTCAGCTGTTCTGCGTTTCCAACAACATGTCCCCAATTCCATGAAGGGTAATCTTAAACCATTTTTTAGAGCAGCCTGTACATCTTTATCTTGAAATTCCAAATGTTTCAACAATAGACAATTGTTAGGAGCTAGACAATTATTTTTCAGCACCCATTGATTAATGACTTAGTCTATGACACAGGGAGAAAATGCAGAACAAAGGAGTCCATTATGATAATGCACAGGCATTAAACCATCTTCATTAATAGGATCTTCTGAATTCAGTTTAGCATAAAGCCAAATATGCCACAAAGAAAGCGAAGAGGTAAGAATTTTAAATATATTTTGAAACTCATGTGATAAGAAGAAGATTAAATAATATTACTGCTCTCTATTAAAATTCTTCCCTTATTTCTTTCCCTTCACTCCCTGTCACCTCTCTCTCTCTCTCTCTCTCTTATACACACACACACACACACACACACACAGACACACGCTCACAAATGCACACTTAAACAGTTAAAAAATACCATAAAACTACATTTTATTGTATAAGAAATTAATAGTTTTTTTCAATTTGCATACTTTCCATTGTTATTAGCATTCAGGAGATCAGAATTTTATATAATTATGGTTATTTGAGCAAAAAATGCTATATGCCAGTTATCACACTTGAGTAACCTTACCCACTGAGTAATTTATGTAATCATGGCAGCAAAGATGGTTTTTTTAACTGTTGTCTTGGGGCTGAACTTTGTCAATAGATTTCCTGCTCATGACATACCTATTGCAAAATATATTATGATTATCTTATTATTCAACTTTTTGCAGAGTCTTACTAGGTGGTAATTCAACTCTACATCAGATTTACTTGTATGCTGGTCAGTTGCTTTGTTTCTCTCACAGCAAATGCAAGAACCAAATCCATAGCAAGTTCAAACAAAGCAGCTACAGAGGTTCTCTTTTTTAACCTAATATGTAGGGTACTTGCTACATCTGGGCCCTACCCCAAGCGATTTTCCTAGATGATTTTCACAACAGCTTCCCATAGCAGAGGTTACAGAAGTTCCTATTTTACAGGAAAAGAAATTAAATCTTAGAGAGTGTTAAGTCATACCATGTCACAACCTTTTAATACAGCTACTAGAAAATTTGATATTCTATACGTGAATTGCCTTATGTTTCTATTGGGCTTTCTTCTACACCACAATAATTTTGAAGTCTCCATAGCTATTGTATCAGTTTGGTTTGTGATTGTTACTGCTTCAAGTAATTTAATCTTAGTGTGAAATTAAACATCTTTTGGGGAATGAGGAAGACCTCTAGATCCCTGGTGCTCACATATATACCAGGTGTGACCAGCAGCAGACTGGGGGATTATAGAATGTCACTTCTGAGGTTCAGTTGCTGCTCCATCTTGGACTCTCTCTCTACCTCTCTCTCTCTCTCTCTCTCTCTCTCTCTCTCTCTCTCTCTCTCTCTCTCCTTTCCCTTCCTCGTCCTCTTCTCCTTCTCTTTTCTCTCATCTCTTTCTTCTCTCTCCCATCACTTGCAGTCCAAGAAACAGGCTGTCTATGGTGAGAAACTGAAGTCTTACCCAACATCCAGCATGGATGTATGCTTGGCCAGCAGTTACCAGATCAAGTTTGGAAGTTGGTCCTTCAGCGGTCAAGCCTGGAGTGAGGTGGTGCTGCTGATCCAACCTCGGAAACAGAGTAAGATAAGAAATGTTGGTTGTTTCAAGCTGCTGAGATTGAGGGCAATTTGTTGCCCATCAACAGATGACTGAATGGAGAGTGATGGAGGAATGACACTCTCTGAAAGCGTATGATGGGTAGCACTATATGGTCATTATAACATCTTTTAACCTTATAACAAGCCTATGAAGTGTGACATATTTTAAAGAAGATCCATATTAACCAAACTCGAGAACTGACTATGGAGCCAGCGTGGGGAAGCGAGGACAAGTCAAAAGTACAAAAATCTTCCTGCCCAGAATATGCCTTTCCACTCCAGTGTCCAGTGAATCGTGTGTGTGTGTGTGTGTGTGTGTGTGTGTGTGTGTGTGTGTGGCATATGAAGAGATCCCTAAATAAATAAGACTGCTGACTCTGTGTGTTTTGTTCAAATGACCATAATTATATAAAACGCTGGTCTCTTAAATGCTAATAACAATGGAAAGTATGTGAATTGAAAAAAGCTATTAATTTCTTATATGAATAAAATGTAGTTTTATGGTATTTTTTAACTGGTTAAGTTAGGGTGTTAATGTCGCTGAGCATGTTGAGTTTGGCGTCAGAGTTCTGACCCACCTTCTTACCTGTTTCACTCTTTAGATACCAGCATTTAATAGAGGTGACCTAATCCAACCTTGAGGTTAATGATACAGAGTGCAATTAATTCATGAGACTTTCTGCAAGCCTCCCTAAAACCTGCAAGACATCCCTAACTCTGTAGATCTGCTTAGGATGATGGTCAGCTGCTAGTTTTGTGGAACATGGAAATTGAGACTTCAGGGCAGGCTTCGAAAAAACAGAGACAGAGAAAGCATTTGTTCTGTCCTGTAAAACACAGAAAACAGTATTTGACTGAAGGCATAATTGTTAGAAGTTAGGGGGAGGATTGGTTGGAAATGGAAGCAAGTGGGGAATTAATCAAAAATTCAGGAGTTTTAATCCAAAAAGCTATCTAATTTTAACCCTGGGTTGGCCAGCAATGAATCTGTGTGAATGTTTGGTTTTCAGCAAATTGATTCTCTTTCCCAATCTCTCTTCCCTCATCTTTAGAAACAGACAATGGCCATCCATCCATTACCTGCCGCTAGTGTTTTCTATTAACAGAACATTTCCAAACGTTTTGTTTCTTTTTCCTCAGATCTTGTTAAACAAAATAGTCCTTTTCTTTTGGGAATACTCTTTCTGTATTCCACTTAACTGTTTTCACTGTTCAGTCTTAGCCAAGTTGCCACTTCTTATGAAAATATCTCTTGAAAGAATAATTCTCCATGTTTGGAATCTCAGAGCTTGCTCTACTGTCCTGCCTTGTACCCATTACATAAGAATGTAGCTACCTGATGGGAAGGATATGTTTGTACTCATCATAATGATAGTAGGGATAGGGCTGTATCTGTCCCTGGTCCCAACTCTAACCCCATCACTGAGCAAGTGATGGGCACAGAAATACCGGGATAGGGTTAGCAAACTGAGATGGTTGTGCTGATTAAAAAACACTGGGTCTCATTATTTGCAGTTAGTCAAATTCTATGAAGTCCTTCAGAACACAAAATGCACCTAAACCATTGCTCCTAGGGAAAATACAGGGCTAGGCTTGTGAAAGTGTCTGGTCACAATATTTTCACCAACCAATCAGTACATAACCTTGCCTTATGAGTAATTCTGTTTAAAGACAACTTGCTAAATATATATTGTGTACTTATTGACCTTGAACTCATGGCTAACCATATTGTGCTTCACACCTGAGCAAAGTCCATCTAGTACACAGGTGTTTTCTGTAAGGCACATCAAAATCTTATATGTTTACAAACACTGGATACTGCTCAGTATTGTGCTTGGAACTGGTTTGGGCATCTAGATCATCAACAAAAAAGAAAAGGAAAAATGCAAACACTTAGTATTAAACAGGACATGACAAGAATCTTGATAGCTGAAAGAGGAACACGGATTGTCAGCTCAGCCGGGAACATACATGCCAGTGATTCCTACCTTTTACCACTTTCAAATTTCTCAGCACATGTCTGTAAATGATCTTTAAATAACCCTTTAGAACACTAAATATATTTATCTAAGTAGGAAAATTCACAAATATAAATCTGGGAATAATAAAGATTGACCTCATATGTTAAAAAAATAGCACATACATCAACAAATTATTGTACAGAGCATTGCAGCATCTCTGCTACAATATAATGCAAGTGACTAGCCAGGGCACTAGTAAGGTGGGAAAAGGCTGAGTTTCACCAGGACCAAGTCTCTTCCTGGTGAAAAGGGAGGTTCGTGGACAACCGTATCCCTGCACAAACTTCTTGAAGTGAAATTGGGGGTGAGTCACCTTTTTATCCAAAGTTTTTCACAACTAGAATTTTCTATGGTTCTGTGCCTTTAAGATTTTACATGGTAATTTTGGGTAGTTTATAATTCCTGGTTGGAAGATTTGTCTATGAAAATAAAGCATTTTATTTTTTCCAAATAATATTTATTTTTAAGTAACTACATAACAATTTTTCTTTCTTTTTTTTTTCTATTTTTTTCTGTTTTCAGTTTCTCTCCAGAACTTACTACCACTCCACAGGAAAAGGTTAATTTTATGCACCACTGAACCATCTTTTCAAAGACTAAATTCACCCTAAGAGGTGCCATGTTTCAAGCTACTTCCACTCATTCAAACTTTTAAGTAACAAAAGTTCTGTTTCTTCCAAGGGTCTTATTTATTTTTTTGCATGCATTTGGATATCTGCTTTCTCTCACACCCACCAACCCAAGTTCTTACTATTCTTTACATTAGAAACAATTAAGAATGTAATGTCTGTTGTGATAAGCAATCCGAAATGACAGCATGGGTCTAATTATATGAGCCCCTTTCTGTGTATCTAGTGAAGCTCTGAGTATTACAAAAGTGAAAGGCAATGTGCTAGAAAACCCTTTGAATTCTTCCCATGTTTAGAGCAGTATTTGTAAATTATTAACCTAAAAGTTCACATAACCCCATAAAATGCCTATCTTAATCACAGACAATATTTTCTCCTAAAAATGATGAGTGGCTCTCCTGGTATTTAATATATATATATATATATATATATATTTACATATATATATATATATATATATTTACATATATATATATATATTTTACATATATATATATATATATTTTACATATATATACCACACAGATACATATATATACATATATATGTATGTATATATTTACTTTAACCTCAGGTAAGAGAGAGACTTTGTTTGAGAATTTGTTTCTCAAATTCATGGTACTTGAGCATTCTATAAAGGACTAAATCTTTTGTTAAAGAAACAAACATCTATCATTTTATGGTACTTGGATTTGAACTCAGGACCTCACAATTGAGCCATATAGCTGGACTTTTTTTTCTTTTATAATTTTTTGTTAGGGTATATTCATTATATGGGGGGGATTCATAGTGACAATTCCAATTAGGTTACAGCACCCAATCATTTCTCCCCCTCAAGCCCCCCTCCCCACCCCACTTAAAGCAATTGCAAGACATTTCTTTGTTCTATTTCATATAAGTATATGAAGTCCATCAACCATATACCTTCACTTTAATCTCCTTCATTCAGTCTCCACACACACACTAGCTTAAGTGGTAAAGAAACAGCCTAGCAAGCTTAGCAAGCGTAATACCCTGATTGTGTGTGCCTGGACTACAATCCTCCTATTTATGCTTCCTGTGTAGCTGGGATGACAGATATGCACCGAGCTTTCATTCATTGGGATGGAGTCTCTCAAACTTTTTTGTCTAAGCTGGCCTTGAAACACAATCCTCTTGAACTGTGCCTCTTGAGTAGCTAGGATTATAGGTGTGAACCACTGTGCTGGGCTTGTTCATATTTTCTATGATGTAGTGTGCCTAGTAAAAAAACTAACACCTTGATAAATTTAATTCTCACTTTTGTAAGAGAAGACTGTGGGGAGAAGAACACATGCAAACTTTGTTGATGGGTTTGGAATGTAGAATTAATATCTGGAGTTGGAAATAATCTATTTAAGTTCTCCAATCATTCTGTTTCATTCTTTTATTGAGCCACTATTTTATGAGATAATTCTGTAATTTTTCACAACAATAAAAAATATATGTGAGATACAAAACCTGTTAATGCTTTATCTGGCACGGATTTATATGGTCCAATCCACATGCATCACTCTGCAACTTGTACATTTTTCATAATACTAATTTGTTGGTCAATGTTTAACAGCAAAATGCTATAACATCTCATAATGTTGGCTGTAAGTTTATTGATAAGCAATTCTGCTACAGCTTCTAAACAGATGACTTGTTAAAAACTTCCTTTTTATATCATCAGGCTGTTCCCATTGAGTCAAATTAGCAATAATTAGAACATATGGCTACAGAAGAACAGTTAATTAATTTAGACATTAGTAAAATTCAAAAGCATTTTGGCACAAAATACTTGTATTTTTATGTATGTGACTGGTTACAAATGCAACCATGAAAACTACTAAAAAAATAGTAGACAAGATTATTTTGATAACATAACTTTCTCTCCATTTCTCAGTGACTTCAGGTTTGCCCATCATAATTGCTTTGACCAACAGGCAATGCCTGAAATAAAGTATGCCATCTCTTAGCCTAATCTTGGAGGTTGTCTCGTATATCTGCCATTGTTCTTTTCTGGCTGCCTTGAGCATAGCAAAGTCCTTACAGGGGCAGTCACTACCCTATCCGAGAATGAGGAAAACCGTGGAGAGAAAGCCACAACAGACCTACAATACAATCAAGAAATAAACCTTTGTAGCCTAAAGCCTTTCATACCCTGGGATTATTGTTACTGTAGCATAACCTAGCAAATGACCACGTATACAGTTGGTACTGGCTTGGGACAGTTGTCAGATCTTCAACTCATCATTGTTGTTTCTATGCTTCTCCGGAGAATTCAGACCACGTTAGAGTCAGGAACTCCAGGTGGGTGGAAGCAGATCCCTCAACATGATGGCGTGTCAGTGAAGGTTCAGGTAGGTAATTATCTTTTGTGCTCACAACAGCTGACTAATTCTGCTACTGAAACATTTTCTATGGCTTCCGTACAAAATAAAATTCAAATCTTTACGCATTTATCAAAAGCCTTTCAGATACTCCTCTCAGTTCATATGTCTATATTGCTGTTAATTCCCTATACTCTTAAGAGAGCCAGAAAGTCAGAAAGTCTTCCTCAGAATCCCTGAAGCAAAGTTGATCATCCTGTCTCTCTGCCTTCCTGTGTGAAATCTCTCCTCTGTCTCCAAACATGCAAATCTGCAGTATCAAGTAAAGCCATTTTCTATTTCTAGGTTATTATATACTCAATAAATATTTACTGGCTCAATGAAAACTCGCCTACAAAGATTTCACAGATTGCTCTACTCCATCGTTGTCTGCTGCTAATTTTAATTCATAACTTTTTTTCTTATTTATATAAAAATTAGCAGAACTTTCTGTAAGATATTATCAATTGTTAGTTGGTCAACTTTTCATGTCTTGGTGTCTTACCACTTTTCATACTACATTAAACTGCTTTTTGTTGAACAACCAACAAAATATTTTATCCAAAATATCTTATATGTGCCTTATCTGTAGCAAGCACTGGAGTATTCTTTATCTTTCTTTCCTTCACTAATCCAGATTTACCTGAGTGATAAATTAGTAACTGAAAATCCACAGAAATCTACTCTACCTTTGTAGCCCTAAGTGGAGGTTTGCTCTTTCTGTGGCTTAAAAATCTCTATTTCTATGAATGTGTATACACATATTTTTTAAATATTTCAGAAATTAGGTTACCAAGAATAGATATACCTATGAAGTCATTGAACTCTATTCATTGATTCTGATCTAGTAGGTTATATCATAAAAATTAAATAAGGAAATCTTTTCCCTCACACTTTAGGTCTCAGATTTAGAATTTCAGTTTTCAGTATCTTTTTACTAAACAAGGCACAATAATTATTATGGTTTTTATTTTGTTTTATTCTTAAAATATTACAGTACTTCTTCCAATCATTGGAGTGGACTTCTTCTTTCTGTTTTTGATAATTCCTTTAGCAGATAATAAAACTATGTAAAACTATCCCTTCCCTCCCCCCAAAGCACTTTTCTCAGCTCTTTTCCAGGATTTGACACCTGAGCACTTGAGCCACAAATATTTGTTTCACAGAAGTGTCTGGGGGAATATTCTCTTCACAAAAGAATTTATTTTATCTCCAAATCTTGTTCCCTTTAACACATACTTAAAATAGATTCCTTCTTAAATTTCCTTGCTTCAATTTTCTTTTTAATCATATTCCTAATGAGGTTATCCTAAAGCAAAGCTAGAGGATTTCTGATAATTTAGAGAATGCTGTTTGCCAACAGTGTCGCTCTCCAGTGACCCCCTGTGGCTACACAGGGGAGAGTCCATAGTGTTTATGTGTGTAAGGTACTGGTGAGTGTGTGTGTGTGTGTGTGTGTGTGTGTGCGCGCACGCGCGTGTGGTGGGTGTGTGTGATTGGGAGAAAACAGGCACTATGGTTAGTTATACTAACTTGAAAAGTGTGGCTCTTTAAAAAAATTGACAGTGCTCCTTCCTAGAACCCAATAGAAAATCACCATGATATGGGACTCAGGAGGATCACGAACATTTGGAGTTGAAAAGACTTGCCATTCTGTCTGGAAGTAGAAAAGGGGTGAGCTATGTTGGGTTAAACACATTTGTGATCTAGAGAAGGAAAAAGCTCCCTACTATTATTTTAAGGAAAAGGGAGAGGAAGGTATGTTTAAAATAATGAGAACCCATTGATTACTAAGCACTGTTTTTCCATTAAGAAGAATAATTCGTATTTTGGGTTCACATTACAGTTAACCATAAGGCCTGGAGCTACAAGATCACTTCTGATACATTAAAGTGGGAGCTTTCCTTTCCAGTTTTTGTCTCATTGTTCTGGCTGTGTGTTTTTGTTTTATTCTGTTGTAATTCTTTCCCTCAACAGTGGCACCTGAGTTCAAAGGTAAAGGCAGCTGTGTCCTCAGACCCAATGTTAGCCTTTGTTGTGCAGGGCAGCACCTCTGGAAGGAAGGAAGGAACTGTTCCCTTCACATGGGCCCAGCATTTAGGAGGGTGGGTGAGGAGAAAAGAGGAGGGAAAGAAACAGAGGTCAGAAAAAAATTTCCTTCTGTATATGATACTCAGAACTTTGATAAAAATCTGTGCTTTGGAGATAAAAGATGGATTCATCACCCTTTTATAAGAATGAGGTGCTAACAGGGACTCTGAGAGTGATTACAACTTGTATACAAGACCTCTCCACCCCAACCCCATACAGCTCCAAGTCTGCTCTGTGGGTAAGGGCAAGCCAGATCATATCCAGTCCATCCTCAGAGAGCATAGCCACATTCTACCTTAGCAGCTTGTGTAAGCTCAACACAAACAAGCGGGACTTGAATCATTGCTGTCCCATACAGAGCAATCCAAGTGCTATGACCTCCAGCGCCTTGTAAAACACACTGGACCAGTAATTGTGGCCGCTTCACATTCCATGTGTTACAGTTGGCAAGGGTCAGCATTAGCCTCCTGCCCTTTGCCTGGTGCTCAAACACATAACATCTCTTCTTTTGTTCAGTTGATAAAATGTTAAATACCATCAATGTGGGCCATGCTTTTGTGACACAGAAATGACAAAATCTGTTTATACTGGGTTTCATTTTTGATAGTGAGGGAGAGCTGGGCCTCTACTAGCAAGTATTTATATTTAATTGCCAAAAAACTATCGTACGGAATAGGGCTCCAGTCTTCCCAATTTACAGTGATGATGCAAGAATCCAAAAACATTACAGTCACCATTCTTACGTAAGCAATGTGTGAGAGGAAAAGTCAATGCTGTAAGTGAGCATGTTCACACTAACACACAGATAAAATACATTCACGGACCTTTAGTTTTTGGTCATTCATTGTTGCAATATTGATAAGTGATATTTATCAAATCTTTGAACAGTGAAAGACCTCCAGTCAGACATCTGACAATAATTCTTAATCATTTTTCCCAGAGAACATTTGGATCGATAATTTGCACAGGAAAATACAACAAAACAAATTAAGAAAAAATATCTTTATATCCCTAAACTAAATAAAATTTACAGAAATCATTGAAGTTTGAAAATTTGAATTTTAAATATGGAGAAACTTGAAAGTTCTCTTTCATTATATTTTTTTCCACTTGTACCAAATAAACCTCTTAAAGACTGAGTAGATCAAAGGAAAAGCAGAGTGTAAATATGAAACAAATCCCTTCAGAACAGATCATTAAAAATTAGTTAGCTACTTCTAGATGTGAAGACCATGAAAATTTCTGTTTTAAATAATATGAAAGAGTAAATTAGTATACTTAATGTTCACACCCAGATGTATTTGCTAGTAAATCCTAAGAAGGATGTCTTTCACAATTGTAGAAATTATAGTATATAACAGTATTGGGTGGAAGCATTTTTTTTTACAGGGATGTGGAGTTACTGCTTTTCCTCACTGGCATTTTTAGAAAGCTGCCTCCTTTCCCAGTCCCCTGGGATATCCTGTAGAGAGATAGTGTGGCTGTCACATCAGGAACCTTTCCATAAGGAAAAGGTTGGATGCATTTGAAAGCACAGCCTTGGAGACAGGGACTCAAATGACCTGCTCAGTAGCCAGAGTCTCTCCTTAACCATTTAGGTACCAGGGATCGTCTTGATAGCACCTCTGTCCTTGGAAGTTTCTTGTGGATAATGTAAATAAATATGAGGTTCTTTCTCTTTCATGTCACTATTTTTTCATTCATTTATTCATATGTTCATACATTGTTTGGGCCATTTCTCCCCCCTACTCCCTACCCTCTCACTCTCCCCACTACCCCCCTGGCTTCCAGGCAGAACCTGTTCTGCCCTTTTCTCCAATTTTGTTGAAGAGTAGACATAAGCGATAGTAAGAAAGACATAGGGTTTTGATAGTTGAGATAAGGATAACTATACAGAGAGATTCCTAGCATAGCTTCCATGCACAAGTGTGTTACAACCCGAATTGATTCGTCTCTACATGACCTTTTCACTACTTCCCAGTCACCTTCCCATTTTGAACTCTGTCATTTTAAGGTTACTGTATTAGCTCCTCTGCAGTGGGCACATCAAACACTTTCAAGTTTTGGGTTTCCTCCCTATCCCCTTTCCTCCCATATGTGCTCTCCCCTTAGCTTGTGACCCAAATCCAACAACATTGCTGCCTTTGCCCTAGATCTAAAGTCTGCATATGAGGGAGCCTGGCTACCTCGCTCAGAATGATGTTCTTTCTTCAGTTTCATCCATTTACTTGCGAATTATAAGATTTCATTCTTCTTCATGGCTGAGTAAAACTCCATTGTGTATAAATACCACATTTTCTTAATCCACTCATCAGTAGTGGGGCATCTTGGCTGTTTCCATAACTTGGCTATTATGAATAGTGCTGCAATAAACACGGGTGTGCAGGTGCCTTGGAGTAACCTGTGTTGCATTCCTTTGGGTATATCCCCAGGAGTGGTATTGCTGGATCAAGTGGCAGATCTATGTTTAGTTTTTTAAGAAGCCTCCATATTGTCTTCCAGAGTGGTTGCACTAGCTTGCATTCCCTCCAGCAGTGTACAAGGGTTCCTTTTTCCCCACATCCTCACTAACACCTGTTGTTGATGGTGTTTTTTATGATGGCTTTTCTAACAGGGGTGAGGTGGAATCTCAATGTGGTTTTGATTTGCATTTCCTTTATGACCAGAGATGGTGAGCATTTTTTCATGTGTTTTTTGGCCATTTGAATTTCTTCTTTTGAGAAAGTTCTCTTTAGTTCAGTTGCCCATTTCCTTATTGGATCATTGATTTGGGGTCTGGTTATCAGTCCTTTGTCTGATGTATAGCTGGCAAATATTTTCTTCCACTCTGTGGGTGGTCTCTTCAGTTCAGAGACCATTTCTTTTCTTGTGCAGAAACTTTTTAATTTCATGTAGTCCCATTTGTCCATCCTTTCTGTTAGTTGCTGAGCTACTGGGGTTCTATTGAGGAAGTCCTTGCCTATATTGCTTCCAGAGTATTCCCTGCTCTTTCCTGTACTAACTTCAGAGTTTCAGGTCTGATATTAAGGTCTTTAATACATTTTGAATTGATACTAGTACAGGGTGATAAACATGGATCTAGTTTCAGTTTTCTGTAGGCAGATAACCACTTTTCTCAGCAACATTTGTTGAAGAGGCTCTTTTCTCCATCATATGTTTTTGGTGCTTTTGTCAAAAATAAGGTGGGCATAGCTGTGTAGATTCATATCTGGGTCCTCTATTCTGTTCTTCATGTCTGTTTTTGGGCCAGTACCACGCTGTTTTTATTGCTATTGTTTTGTAATATAGTTTGAATTCAGGTATTGTGATACCTCTAGCATTGCTTTTTTGCTGAGCATTGCCTTGGCTATTCGCAGTCTCTTACATTTCCAAATGAACTTTAGGGTAGATCTTTCAATCTCTGTGATGAAAGTCATTGGGATTTTGATGGGAATTGCATTAAACATGTAGATTGCTTTTGGTAGTGTAGCCATTTTTACTATGTTGATAATACCAATCCATGAGAATGGGAGATGATTCCACCTTCTGTAGTCTTCCTCCATCTCTTTCTTCAAGTGTTTATAGTTCTCCTTGTATAGGTCATTCACAACCTTTGTTAAGTTTACTCCCAGGTATTTGATTTTTTTGAGGCTACTATAAATAGAATTGTTTCCATATATTCTTTCTCAATTTGTTAATTGTTGGTATATAGAAAAGTTAAAGATTTCTGTAAGCTGATTTTGTATCCTGCCACCTTGCTGTAGCTGTTTATGGTATCTAGGAGTTTTGGAGTAGAGTTTTTTGGGTCTTTAAGATATAGGATCATATTGTCTGCAAATAGGGATATTTTGACAGTTTCTTTACCTATTTGCATTCCTTTTATTTTTTTCTTCTTCTTGAATTGCTCTAGCAAGGAATCCAGTACTATGTTGAATAGGAGTGGAGATAGGGGGCACCCTTGTCTCATTGCTGATTTTAGGGGAAATAGTTTCAGTTTTTCACCATTAAGTATGATGTTGACTATAGGTTTGTCATATATAGCCTTTACAATGTTGAGGTACATTCCTTCTATTCCTAGTTTTCTTAGAGCTTTTATCATGAAGTGGTGTTGGATTTTGTTGAAGGCTTTTTCTGCATCTATTGAGATGATCAAGTGGTTTTTGTTTTTGCTTCTATTAATGTGCTGTATTACATTTATAGATTTGCGTATGTTGAACCACCCCTGCATCCCTGGGATGAAGCCAACTTAGTCGTGGTGGATGATCTTTCTGATATGTTATTGGGTTCGGTTTGCCATTATTTTATTGAGGATTTTTGCATTGATGCTCATTAAGGAAATTGGCCTATAGTTCTCTTTTTTGGAGGTGTCTTTGTCTGGTTTTGGGATGAGTGTAATACTGGCTTCATAAAATGAGTTAGGCAGTGTTCCTTCCCTTTCTATTTCAGGGAAAAGTTTAAGGAGAGTTGGTATTAGTTCTTCTTTAAAGGTCTGACAGAATTCAGCAGAGAATCCATCAGGTCCTGGACTTTTCTCTTTGAGAGACTCTATTGCTGCTTCAATTTCATTTTTTGTTATAGATCTATTCAGGTGATTAATGTCCTCTTGGTTCAATTTTGGATGATCATAAGAATCTAGAAATCTGTCCATTTCTTCAAGATTTTCAAATTTATTAGAATATAGGTTCTCAAGGTAGTCTCTGATGATTTCCTGGTTTTCTGTGGTGTTTGCTATTATCTCTCCTTTTTCATTTCTGATTTTACTGATTTGGTTTTTTCTCTCCTCATTTTAGTCAGGTTTGCCAGGGGACTGTAAGTCTTATTTTTTCAAAGAAGCAGATTTTTGTTTTGTTGATTCTTTGTGTGGTTTTTGTTTGTTTGTTTCTATTTCATTGATTTCAGTCCTTATTTTTATTATTTCTCTCTTTCTGTTTATTTTAGGATTTGCTTGTTCTTGTTTTTCTAGGAGTTTGAGATGTAGCATTAAGTCATTGGTTTGAGATCTTTCTGTCCTTTTAATATATGCACTCATGGCTAAAACTTTCCTCTTAGGACTGCCTTTGCTGTGTCCCATAGGTTCTGATAGGTCGTGTTTTCATCAATGACTTACTGATCATTGAGCAATGTGTTGTTCAGCTTCCAATTATTTGCATGTTTTTTACTGTTGTTTTTGTTATTGAGTTCTTGTTTTAATGCATTGTGATCAGATAGAATGCATGGGATTATTTCTATTTTTTATATTTGCTGAGACTTGCTTTGTGCTCTAAGATATGATTAGTTATGGAGAAAGTTCCATGGGCTGCTGAGAAGAATGTATATTGTGCAGAAGTTGTATGAAATATTCTGTAGACATTCAGCTAGGTCCATTAGATCTATGGTGTGATTTAGTTCTAGAATTCTTTATTGATTTTTTGTTTGTATGACCTAATATTAGTGATAGGAGGGTATTAAAGTCTCCCACTACCACTTTGTTGGAATCTATGCTTTTATGTTCTTCAGAATATATTTGATGAAATTGGGTGTGACATTGTGTGCATGTAGGTTGATAATTGTTATTGCCTTTTGGTGTATTTCTCCTTTTATTAGTATGGAATGTCCTTCTTTATCTTGTTTGATCAATGTAAGTTTGAAGTCTACTTTGTCTGAGATAAGTATTGCTACTCCTGCCTGTTTTCAGGGGCCATTGCCTTATATATTCCTTTCACAGGTCCTGAGTTGTTTGACTAATAGCTCTTCAGTTTTTCCTTTAATTTCCATTTCACCTTCAAGTTCTAAGATTCTGTCCTCCACTTGTTCTAGTCTGCTGGAGTGACCTTCCATTGTGTTTTGTGTTTCTGTTTCATTTTTTTTCTGAAGTTTTCTATATCATGGGTCACTTCCTCGTTAATATTGTTCAATTAACATCTGTAATTCATTTATCTCTCTATTTATAGTATTCTCTGTTTCATTTTGGTGTTTATTTTGGGCTCCTATGAGTTCATTTATTTGTTTCTATGTCTTCTTGTATTCTTTATTTTTGGTGTCTTGATATTTCTAGAGTGCCTCTTGTACGTTTTGTTTAATCATGTCTAGTAACATCTCCATGAAATTCCCAGTGATTACTTGCAGGATTTCTTCTTTAAGGTTGTTCTTGTGGGCATCATTAGGTTCCTTGGCATTGTTTACCTTGGTTTTGTTGGAGTCCAGAACTGGATATCCATTTTCTTCATTTCCTTCTGAATCCTGTATTAAATTGTTTTTTGGAGGAGAGTGGTTTCCATCCCTTTTCATCTTCCCACACTTGGTACTGTGTGACCATGTTCTTGATAGGCTAGTTGGTGGTTTCAGTCACCTGTTTTCTTTCCCTTGGTTTAATTTTATTTTGGGGCTGCTTTGGGTTTTTAGCTTAGTGTATGTGTGCTATTTCTGTCCCTGGTCTGGGTGTAATTTAGTATTAACTAACTCACAATAGTAAAACTAACAAAACAAAACAAAAATAATCCCCAAAGAAATCAACAAATCAACAGGGAGAGAAGAACAAATAAACACAAACAAACAAACAAGAAACAAAATAAACACACACACACACACACACACAAACCTTCAGGTTCAGGAACAATAGAATTTCAGTCTTAGATTAAGTTCTGGAGTTACTCCTCCATCATCCAATCATGGTGTTGGTATTTAAGCAGAAGCTCTGTTGTAGTCTCACCAGGTTGTTTGTAGTCTATTTTTGTTTCTTCTGTCTTTCAGCAGAAGCTGCTTGGTCAGCTCCTCCCTCAGTGGGTTGTGGCAGTTTACATTTGTGTGTTGTCCTCAGGTCCCAGAATCAGCTCTGTAGCCCACCAGCCATCCTGCTTTGGAGTTGAGTTTTGCTGTGTTGGTTTACTGGGGGCTTGTTTCTTTGCCTCGCCCCCTTTCTCTAGTGCAAGGTCAGTGATCTGTCAGCCAGCCCCCTGCTTCTGCATGTTGTGATAGTTTATTGATTGTTTTTCAATTTTGCAGTGTTGTTTGACTTTGGATGTTGCTCATTGGCTCAGTGGATGAGCTTTGTGGACTGATACCTGCCCTATTTCAGGCAGCAGCTTATCACCGGCCCACTGTTGGCCCTTCTGCCTTTCCAGCCTTTGTTTACTGAAAGTTCACATGGAGATCAGCTCCTTGCTTCTCCCCTCTTCTCTGGTGCACTTCCAGCATTCCTGCCCCCCTATGCTGTGTGCTAGTTTTTCGTCCCCTATTTCTTCTTCTTTTTTTTTTTTTTACAGAGGGGTAAGTCTGCCCCAGGGGCTATGCTGGTTTATCCCAGGGGTGGATGGAGAAATACCATGTGATGCTTGGTGCTCACCTGTTTGGTCGGCTGAATGTCTCCCAAGAGGTTTGGAGCCAGTGTCAGGCAGCATGGCAGCCCTACTGTTTTCTCAGTGTAACATGGTGTGGAGAAGCTTTCTAAGGGCTAGGGATTCAGGGTGTTGAAGTTTTGATTCTCCTAGGTGTTTTACTTTTGCCAAGTGTGGCTCCAGCATCTTAGCAAGATTTTCTGCTTCTGCGCCCTAGTCGCCATCTTGGATCCTCTCACACCTAACTGGTATTTACTAATTTGTCTGCTCCAAAGCTTTCCTTAATTTCCTCTTTACCATGATGTGCTCTTTGTAAAGAAGTCAGAATGTCCAGTCAACACTTCTGTAGTGGGGGATGTATTTCGGCTCCATGTTCTGTATTTCTTGCCTTTCTGGTGCTGTCCCTAGGCTCCTGCAGTCAGAGGACACAGAGCTGAAGAAGCTGGGACACCTGAAACCGTTCACAATAAAAGCAGACTTAGAATATATGGCAGCTATGAAATGGAGTATCAGCTTTGGGCAGTCTGATGTCACTAACTTAAACATACATACATACATACACACAATATTTTCAGTCTAGTTCTAAAAAAAACAGTGTACTGAAAGAATGTTCCAGCCTCCCACCCTGCATTCTTCTGTGAACCACTTTCTAGCACAGTTTTTTCACTTAACACATCTATGAGATCATTTCTGCTTTCTCTCTGTTTTGTAGGCATACATCATGCTCAAATTAATTTTTATCATTTATCCACTGTTTAAGATAATCTCAGCACTGGGCTTTGTTAAATATGTATCTCCTGAATGAGTGACACCATAGGAAGAAGACCACAGCATCTACCCTTTTGAGATATAGCCCCTAGGTGTTCTACCCACATTTGAATGGAGAAATTCTGCAAATTCCTGTGTTCAGAGTATAACTCCTGAATAAGATATTTGCTGGAGTTGTAGCTAATAACTAAAATTCTCTTGTACCAGTTTTCCTGGCTATTTAACAAAAATTGAGGTTAGCACTATCCATTTGACAGGGGATTAGTATGTGGTGTATATAAGGAATGCAAACAACTCAATAGCAAAATTCAAATAAACTGATTTTAAAATGAGCAAATGATGTGAATAGACATTTCTCAAAAGAACATCCACAAAGGGCCAAGAAGCATATGAAAAAGTGCTCAACCTCACTAATCATCATGGAAATGCAACCCAAACCATAATGAGGTATAATCTCATCCTAATTAGAATGGTTATTTCTTAGAAGAAAAAATAAAATTCTGAAGAGGACAAAGAGAAAGAGGAATGTAAATTAGTACAGCCATTATGGAAAATAGAATTCTTAAAAATCTAGATGACCATGAATCCCAGTACTATATATATATATATATATATATATATATATATATATATATATATATATCTCCAAAGGAAAATAAATTATATAAAGAGATATCTGTATGCCTTTATTTATTGCAACACAATGATAATAGTCAAGATAAGGAATCAACTAAAGAGTTCATCAACAGATGAATGAGCTAGAAACAGATGAATGCAATATGCAACCACAAAAAGGATAAAATCCTTTCAGATATAACAACATGGTTAAAACTGGAGAACATTAACTGAAATAAGCCAGGCACAAAAGGCAAATCCCAGCTGGGTGCTGGTGTCTCACACCTGTAATCCTAGCTACTTGGGAGGAAGAGACCAAAAGAATTGCTGCTCAAGGCCAGTAAAACCCAAGACCTGATCTTGAAAATACCCAACATTAAAAAGGACTAGTAGTTCAATGGGTACAGTTCCAGCCTAACAAGTGTGAGGCCCTGAGTTCAGCCCCAGTACCACCAAATTTTTTTTTAAAGAAAGACCAATACCAGATATTCACCCTCATATCTAGAAGCTAAAAAGAAAAGTTGTTTTCATAGAACTAGAAAGTAGAAGAGTGTTCGAGGCAAAGAAGAGGAGAGAAGAAAGAAGATAGAGCAAGATTGAATAATTCGTAACAGAGTACAGTTAGGAGGATTTAGTGCTCTACAGTACGTAGAATAACTACAGTCTACAGTAATTGGTTATACATTTCACAACAATCAGAATTTGAAGGAACTCAACCCAGAGAAATGATAAATGTTTGGGGAGATGGAAATGCTAATTTCACTGATTTGATTGTTACATATTGCATATAGGTATCAAATTATACTGTAACCCATGAACATGTACAGATATCATGTGTCAATTAAAAGATAGAAAATAAAAGTAAAAATAGATTGAGGTCAAACAATAACTCTATTTGGGTATTTCAGCAGCTTGTTAAAATGCTAGTCAATTTCCCTATATGAGTTCGCTAAATTGCTAATGCTGCCTCATCTTATTTGGTAAGTATATGTGTTTTGGTTGATGCTCAGAAATAAAATTCTCTAAGTACATGGTATGGAGCAGCACTGCTCAACCTTTCCCAAGGCACGGATGCAGAACAGTGATTCTCAAGCCTTCCAGCTCAGATGGCACAGAATAGTGGAGCTCAACCCCCATGCAGAACAGTGGTCATGAAACTTGGTTGGACACTCACATTACCTGGGGAATTTGTAAAGATGCTAATGCTTTGACCCTCAGAGGAGAGTCCTCAGACTGATTTTCTATTTAAAACTCTCACCTGACATTATCCTAGCAAGAATGAGAATCATGTATGTTAGCATCCAATATCCAATGGAAATAACTTCACACCCATTTTATCACATTGTCTATTCACAATAGACAAGTTATAGAATCAGCTAGCCTAGGTACCCATCAACAGATAAATGGATAAAGAAAATGATATAATATATATATATATATATATATATATATACATACATATACATATATATATGTTCTATATATATATCACATTGGAGTTTATCTGAATCTCTCTATATATATCTATATCTATCTATATCTATATCTATATCTGTATCTATATCTATATCTATATCTATATATATCTCACAATGAAGTTTTATTCAGTCATACAGAAAGATGAAATTGTTTTGTTTGCAGGAGAATGGATGGAACTGTCGTGTTCGGCAAAATAAGCCAGACTTAGAAAGACAAACATCGCAGGTTTTCTTTCATATGTATAACCTAGATTAATTTTTTAAAAACATGAAAGTAGAAGGTGATTATTTGGGAACAGGAAGGGGATCAGGGTGAGGAGAGGAAGAACAGGAGAGGGTGATGGGAAGGATGAATATGATCAGAGTACATTATATACATGTGTGAAAATGATGTAATCAAATCCATTATTTCGCACAATTAATATAAACTAATAAAAAGTGAGAGTATCAAGGTGAGATATGGAAACAACTCTCTAAGGACCTAGTGACTTCTCCAAAAGTGTTTGGAAATTTAGTAAATCTGATGTCTACTTGTTCCCTTGCCATTTTTTCTCTGGGTTTGAGTATCTAAGTTCTGGAAATTATCTTACCTAACTGAAAGATCTTGTGGTTGGAGCTCTTTTTAAATGAAATTGAGCTGTGATAAATCAATGAACTGTATTAAACTATCCTAGTTCAAAAATGCTATTCCTAGGTGACTAGTGTAATCAAAATTACACTAAAATAAGTAATAATTAGTCAAAATAATTAGTGTTACATAACATTTTTAAAGATGTGTATAAATTAGCAATACTTTCATTTTCAAGAAGACTTGACATCCAATATCACAAAATAATAAGCCTTACCTTAACCAAAACGATGCTTATTATAAAGGAAGTTTAGAGAATCATGTCCCTCATCACATAACAAGGCCTGTGTTGATCATCTATCTTTCCATAAGGTATCTGTTAGTCCTGCATGCTTTATTCCCATATTTTGCCTTGTTTCTAATGCTTCTAAAGCAAGGAATTTTACAAAATGTTTTACCTGTTGTGATTAATAGATTTTATGTTTCGTATCAGATTTTAGTTTACATAAAAATTAAACAGAGGCAGAGTTTCTCTTCCCTCCCTCAATTTGCCCCACCATTAACATCTGCCATTACGTGGTACATTTGTTGCAACTGAGGAATGTACATTAGGATATTATTATCACCTAGAGTCCATCATTTGCATTAGGATTCACTTCTGGTGTTCCATGAGTTTGGACAAATGTGTGATGAGATCCATTCACCATTATAGTATCATAGAGTTCTTATCATCCTATCTACATCCTCTAACCCCTAAGACTACTGACCTTTTTACTGTCTCCAAGTCTTTCTTTCTCCAGAATGTCTTATTGTTGGAATCATACAGGATGTAGCCTTTTCATATCAACTTTTTTTTAAGCAATCTATATTTTAGATTCTTGCATGTCTTCTTATAGTTTGACAGTTTATTTCTGTTTAACACTCTATGATATTCTATTTATGGATGTGCTGGGATTTTTTACCCATACCCCTAGTGAAGAACATCTTGGTTGCTTCCAAGTGTCAGCAACTATAAGTAAGAGTCCTGTAAATATCTGCATGCAGGTTTTGTGTGGACATGACTTTCAACCCATTCAGGCAAACACCCAAGAGTATGGTTACTGGATCATTTGGTGAGAGTACATTTTGTTTTGTAAGAGTCTGCTACACTACTGTGACTGTGGCTGTACCATTTCGGGGGATTTGTTTATTTTGGGTTAAGTTTTTCATGTTGTTTGTTAGTTTTTTTAAATTTTTTATTCATTTATTCACATGTGCATTCATTGTTTGGGCCATTTCTCCCCCCTACCCCCCTCTCTTCCAAGCAGAACCTGTTCTGCCCTTTTCTCCAATTTTGTTGAAGAGTAGACATAAGCAATAATAAGAAAGACATAGCATTTTTGCTATTTGAGATAAGGATAGCTATACAGAGAGATTCCTGGCATTGCTTCCACGCACAAGTGTGTTACAACCCAAGTTGATTCTTCTGTACCTGACCTTTTCACTAGTTCCTGACCCCTTCCCATAGTGACCTCTGTTACTTTAAGGTTTCTGTATTAGCTCCTCTGCAGTGAGGACATCAAACACTTTCATGTTTTGGATTTCCCACCTACCCCCATGTTTGTTAATTTTTTAATGGTGGGGATTAAATCCAGAGCCATGCACACAATGACAAGTGCTCTACTCTACCACTGAGTTAATTCCTCAGCATGGCTGTATTATTTTGCACTCCTATCAGTAATGAATGAGAGATGAGAGTTCTCATTGCTCCACATCCTGGCCAGCTTTTGGTGTTACCACAGTTTTGTTTTGCAATTTGGTCATTCTAGTAAGTGTGGAGTGGTATCTTATTATTGTTTTAATCTGTAATTTCAATGATGACATAATATAGAATTCTTTTGCATATACTTATTTGTATACTTCCTATATACCTTCTTTGTGAAGTTCCAGTTCAGATATGCTACATGCTTTTTAAGATAAATTGTTTTCTTATTGTGGCATTTTGTGCCAGATATATCTTTTGCAAATATTTTTTCCATTCTGAGGCTTGCCTATGTTTTTGAAGGATAATTTTTCTAGATGCAAAATTTTAGGTTAGTGTTTTTTTCTTTCTTTCAGTGCTCAAATATTTCACTTAACTCTATTCTGTTTGCATGGTTTCTGAAGAAAATTTCTATATGATTTTTATACTTGTTCCTCTACAGGTGAGGTGTTTTCTTTCTAGCTTATTTTTAAAACTTTCCTTCCTTCCTTCTTTCTTTCTTTCCTTTTATTTTCTGCAGTAAAAATCTATGGGCAGATGTTTTTTGTATTTATTGTTCTCTGATCTTCTTAAATCAGTGGTTTGATGTCTATCACTAGTTGTGGAAAATATTCAATGTCTATTATTACAAATATTTCTTTATATCTCTCTTCTCCTGATTTATTTTTTCCCATTACACCTTACATAATTGGCTCTGAAATATTGGCTGTCTTTTGTGTCTTGTTCTTCTTTTATCTCTCCATATTCAGTTCTGGAGGTTGTTTTAAGCATTTCTTCAAGCTCACTAGCTCATTTGCTCAGCAGTGTTCAATCTACTGAAGAGCCCATCAAAGCCATATTCCACTTCTGCTATAGTTAGTGGTTTCTCACATTTCCTTTTGATTTTTCTTAGTTTTTTTTAATCTCTGTTTACATACGTCTCATCTGTTCTGTGTTTGGTCCATATTCCCTTTAGAGATCTTAGCATTTTAATCATAGGTATTTTAGATTCCTAATTCCAATATTCCTGTTACAACTAATTCTAGTTCTGAAGCAAGCTCCATCCCTTCAGCTTCATGTTTTCCTGGCTAGGTATGAGGCCTTGTCTCCTGTTTGCTCTAGCTGTGGATATCAGAGGCTAGTGTCCTTATTTGCATCTCCTTAGTTTTCTTTGGCTTTTCCCAAATATTTTTCCCTAAATAAGGTCAGAGAAATAATGTGCTTCTTTTCATCTTACCCACTTATTATACACAGGAGCCCTTTAGATATCATAATAAGGAATAGAGATAGGGGCAGTGTTCTGCAATCCTATGGTTAGATCTCAACCTTTAGGGTCCTGGGCAGTCACTTATAAGAGTTCTTTCTTTCTTCTTCTTTCTTATTTTTTCTGCCCCTTTAAGTGGGAAGGAAAGGCTAGAATAGGATTTTGGTACCTTATTCCCCTTGTGTAATTCAGACTCCGATACAAACCCCAATAGGTGTGGTGTTGGGAAAGTGGTTTCTCCCAAAGGCAAACTTTTTTCAGATGAAAGGAATGTTCTGAATTATCTCAAAATGATTACTTTTACTTTTTTCCTTCCCCAGCTAAAAACATGGGGAATTTTTCTCTGATCTTTGTTGTCAGAATCTGGTTGAACTTCTTTAAGTAAAACTCACCAAAGTGTGAAGGGCCCTCTCTAAGTGTCCACTATAAGGTCCAGCAATTCTTCAAATCAAGTTCAGGCTTCCCTACCCTTCACAGGTCCTGGCGCCACAGAGGTTTCTGCTCCTGGACTACTACTCTGTACGCTGTGATTCTCTGTATCCATCTGTCTTTATTCCCCCAGAATGTGTCCTGTGACCTCACTTCTCTGAGGACTTTAAGAAGAGCTATTGATTTTCAGAATTTTAACTAGATCTTTGTTGTAAGGACAAAAGTGAAGACATCCAACTTCCCAGAAGCAACCTGAAATTTTATAATACAAATATAGAAAAACAAATGTTTTTCCACGTTGCTTTCCAAGAATCTAACCCTAATAATTCTCACTTCTGAAAATAAACAGATTTTAAAATAAGACCTCTCATTTTCCTGTTTCACATGGGTAGAAGGAGTCAGGGTTAATTCACTCATTGATGTGTCTGTTGCTTCTCATCTAAATAATGCAGAAGGCACACCATGAGGAAGTAAAACTCTATAAAAGAAATTTCAATTTAATTTTGATAGAAAAATAGGCACAACATTTCAAAGAAAGGCTAGGAATAGCTCCTTGGATGACATACTTAGGATTAGAAGAGAAAATCCCTCAATTCATTTACTTGGTCTTAAGGACTCAATTTCCCCATGTGTGTAATAAAGGGAAGGTGTTGAGGAAGACCAGTGACTTGTAAGTGTGCTCCTCACAGTCATGGATGTGGCTGTGCCCCAGAAAGCACCATGGACAGCAAGGAGGGTGAGTTTGTCTCCAATGTGGCACTTCCTTTTACAGTACATTAAATTGATAACCTTCAATGTGTACCTTCATTTGAACAGAAGTCTCTGTGTCTACAAAGTTTTGAATATTCATTACTCTAGTTGATCATTCAAGGATGGCTTTGGCTCTAAATTTCTATAAGATCCATGAAATGCTATGAGGAAGATCAAATTACTCGGAGAAGAGAGAGAAACAAAATCTACTTTAAAATGTTAAATCTGACTTCCCTTTACATCATATCCCAGGAAGATTGAATTTTGAACTTGGACAGTATGTTCCACCACACCACTGTCCATTTGCTTGGTACTTTACCTGGATTTATTCATCTGAATCAACCAGAATAATCCAAAATTCTTTCTGAGTCCTACATCATGAAACTGGAATTCTCCCATAGCTGGTCCTGAGGGCTTACCTAGAGCTGCAGAATATCCATCCCATACCACTTCATAGCCTTTGATAGTTTAGACACCTACAGAATTGTTGGGGGAATTGTCTCAGCAGCATGCTGATCTGCTCAGGTCAATACTAAGTAATTTTATAATAGTAGCTATACTAATACGGAGCATGGTTGAAAAACCTTTACAGAACACATATTATTATAAATATATAAATTAGTGGGTTTTAACCAAAGAAGACAAGTCTCATCAAGGATTTGATTTATCCAAATGCATATTCCTTCATAGGCCTATAAATTCTGAAAAAATGGTGCATGCTCATTACTGAACATTACAATTTTGACTTTGCTGAAACATTTTCCCTAATTATGTTGGCAAACAAATGGTTGGAGAAATACAATGACTATCAAATGCATGTCATTTGAAAAGCAAAGATAACTGGCAGAATATGAGGATTCAATGTGATGTAGCTGAGAAAGGGCAAAAGTCAGGACCCAAGACATTCCCTATATCCCTCAGTAACAGTGAGAGAGCCCTCTGTGCCGGCAAGCTTATCTCCTGTGGTTTCCTTATCTAAAAAGCAGGAGACTTGTATTCCATCTCCAATTGTCAGCTGGTTTGCAATTATATGAGAACATGATCAACCTTTGAGGAGAGAGAGTCCCAGTTTATTTTGATGTTTTGAAATTTTTCAAATACATACATTATTGTAGTAGCTAAATTAGAGGAAAATTTTATCTATTCAATTATTCCAAAGTTAGAGAGTTAAACAATATGATAAACAGTATATTTAATTATTAACACAGTAATTTTCAGATTAATAAAAAAAGTCATTTCTGTCATAAACTTTTGAGTCCCTTATAAAAGCATAGTTATGGCTATGCCTAGTAATGTTCTACCATAAATTATCATTGTAAAGAATAGTTTTAGTCAGCTAGGAATGCACTCACAAATGACAGAAATCACAAAGAATTACATTTCAAAAAATTCAATATTAAAATCATAGGAATGCATGGTAGATTTAAGGTTACATGTTTTACATTGCATCTTTCAACATTTTCCCTTTTTTAAAAAGAAATACCATATTAGCATATTTCCCTTCACTTATCAGAGACTGTTTCCTAGATACTGAAGAAATTGAAAATACTATAATAACAGCCAAAGTGATTTTCCATTTTAATCCTTTTCCAGGAGAGCCGGGAATCCGTTATTGCTTTAATGATGGGCCTCTTGACTCTGGCTGCGTGGAGCATTGGTGTTTTTGCTGGTGTCTTGTCCACTGGGAGGTGGTCACTGACACTATGGATCAGACAGTCACATCCAGAGTGGTTTGTAATGCAGAACAAATGCGGCTTGAACACATGCCCTCCATGGTCCAGCCAGCTCTACTGCCACTAACAATTACAGAGGACAAGAACACAGACACTTGAGCAGTTGGAAAGCTTGACCCCAGTGCAGCAGCTCATTTGGCACCTCACTTATTCAATACAGCACTGCCCTGTAATTTCCCCTCCATTGTTATCTGTGAGCGTTTACACAGCCTCACCTTCATTATGTGCCCCGTTGCCAGCATTGGCTGTTTGTCACATCTATTGATTGCACTCAAACTGCAATTTACATGAATTGCTGGCAACTGTCCTCAGAAAATCCTCTCTCCCTCTGAGGCCTGGCTCCTGAGGACCATCTCTGAGGGTCCAGTGGAAACCAATGTGACTTTAAACAGCCAGTGTTGCCATCGGCCCACAGCCAGCATTATAGTTGCCAAGGCAGCATGACCATGGAATACCACTCAGGACACCTAGATTATGAAGTATGCAGTTGAAAACTGCCTCTTTGCCATGATTATATCACGCCAAAAGTGCTCATGGGAAGCTAGATGTCAAAATACAATAAGACATTAATAACATCTCTAATTTTGGGGTAACAGCAGAATAAGTGCAAAGAAGTAGCATGGGTGCTCCTTGGGCGTGTCTATGGATGTGACATTTTGCATAAATAACCTTGTGTGATGATCACAAAACTAAAAAATAAATATGTCACCCCATATGTCAGAGAGAACATAGTTAACATCACACATCCAATGGGTGACTCAACTGAGATTTGAATTCAAAGCTGCTTGGCTCAAAATCCCAGTTTGTCTACACCCCCATACACACCCAAGATACACACATCTCTGGAAATCATTTCTTGGTTTTAGAAGCTTTACATCTACCTAGTATTTAGTCATTTCTCATGAAATATTCTAGAATCATCTCCTTTTTCTTCTTTCTGTATCCTCTCTTTTTCAAAGACTGCAGCTATCTCTGTCATGATATTCCTCATCTCTCTTTTAATAAGACCTGTGGTTCAGAGGGAAATCTTATGAAAATAGAGATAATAATTAATGAAGTATTCGTGTCTCTTATGCCCTACCTATTCTTCTCCAAAGATTTACCCTGAGAAGAGAGAAAAGTGTTTAGTCAATCCGGTCATTGAGGACTGTCACTACAAAATTCCCAAGGTACACAATGGATATGAAAATTGACTTCCAACATTGGGATCACAGCAATGATATGAGGTCACTGGATTTTTACCATTATTTAACAGATACGTGTGCATCTTTTAGCCAATACCCTCCCCATTCTGATCCTAGGAGGTAGGTACTAATCTTCTCTGCCTCTGCCAATAAGGAAAGTAAAGACAGTGGCCACACAGCTGGGAGTTCAGGAGGTTCTGCCCTCTCAGGGATGTGCTCTCACCATGATACTGATTCTGACTTGTAGAAGCCCATCCACTGTCAGTGGACCTAAAGGTGCTTTATGAGACAAGAGCAGTCTTGATTTATTTCTGGTACCTACACACAGATTTCCCCAGCTCCAGGAATTTTCAAAATGTTCACTTACTAAATCCTCACCACAATCCTTTAGGGAAAACTGTTTCCCATGGCACAGACTACAAGCCCAAGGTCAAAGTGTCTTAGCTCTTTATTGGGAACTTCCCCCAATAGTGGGATTTTGAAGTCATGGATTAAATTTGGCTGAGCACTTAAAAATATGAAGGAGAAAGCCTGTGAACAAATTTCTGAAAGGACTTGCTGGACCCTAGAAGGTTCACTTCATTCTCAGAATAGGTTAAAGGAACCCAACAACTCTAGGAAAATTATAAAGCTGAAAGACCAGAATATGACCAAGTCTTGACAGAATTCGGCTGAGAAGACTGGCTTTACTGGGACATTGCTATTAGCTTTCTCTCTTTCTTTCAATCTCAAATGTGAGAGAGAACCCTACAAACATATCCACCCCTGCTACATGGATTGGCATTTGTTTTTCTATCCACTCTATATACTTCATTCAGTGCTCTTGCAGAGTGAACCCCTCCTCCATCCTCTTTTTGCTTTTCTGATTTCTTTGCAATTGTGATAGTGATGTGGTGGTTGGCTATGCTGGTTGTGTTGGTTTTTCACAGAAATGAGTGGGCACAATTATTTTCCTAATATATAATAG
Source organism: Castor canadensis (assembly GCF_047511655.1). Taxonomy (NCBI): domain Eukaryota; kingdom Metazoa; phylum Chordata; class Mammalia; order Rodentia; family Castoridae; genus Castor; species Castor canadensis. The sequence continues at coordinate 93,789,244 of NC_133400.1, forward strand.
TGCTAAGAGCAAGGACTGCTCTGTATGATCCAGGGTTTTGATTGATAAGAGAATAATCTGCCTCAGTATACATCTTGGATTGACATGTGATAGCAAAGTCTCCTTCTGTCACATACAGTTTGCACTGATCTGTCCTAGCCTGGTAATGTATCTTGCTAATGTGTCATGTTGCATTTCACGAGGAACACATTCACTCAAGGAAGGGATAATGTTGAGGGTTTTTACTCACAGGGAAGCTTTCTGCTCCTGCTGCGATGGCCAATTGTACTCTTATGCAGACTCAAAAAGATGAGACAAGGAGGAGGGTCTGTAGCAAAGGCTACTCACTGACATCCCTGGAAATAAGTCAGGCATAGATTCTAGGGGAGGTCAGAGGTCTTTGGGTAAACAGCAGCCCTAGTCACCCAGCACCCCAGTTTTCATTAAGAACCCACTCAGTCCCATCTATGTTTCTCTCCTCTAACTTTTCTTCTTCCTCCTGTGACTCAATGCATGGAATTCCTGTGCAGGTTTTGGAAATTAATGCCATAAATAGCCAAAAGATCATAGGTCAAACCATTTAAACAACATGACAAGCAGCTGTCCATTTATTTCCTTGCACATGATCATAATAGGCCAATATGAGAAGAGGAGAGTAAATAACATATTATAATTTCATAATATACACACCTTATGTCTCAGATAATGGAAGAATCAAGGAAACCAGAAGAGGAAACGCAGTGCTTAGACTTTAAACATCACAGTAGAAAATTGAAATAAATTCATCGCATCAGCCAATCCTCATTTAAATTACAGAAATGTATTCTTGACAAGCTCCCATCCCTTCCTTTCAATTTATTACATTGATTAACATCCCAAACCATTAATTCCATCTGTGTTTTATTTCTTTCCTTTTTTCATGCTGTCACACAGCACTCTGGGGATATGACATCCTTCATTTTGAAAATCACTGGTTTAAAAGAGAAGATTTGGAAAGAATAAAAAAAAACTCTTTGAACTATATTAGTTTAAGATACAAAGGAACATCTAGGTAGGTGTGCATTAATGTAGCTTTAAGTAGTGGTAATTCTCTATGATTCAATAAAATATTAAGGTTTCACATTTCAGAAACTAGCAACCAAGGGCATTTTAAATGTAAATGTAAGTAATTGAATCCATGTAGAATGTTGAGGGAGATTATTCCATACCATATTTCTCACATCCTGCACAAATATTTAGTAGTAAAATACCATGCTTTACTCTATCAAAAGGTCACAGTTACCATAAAACACTGATTCTGCACATTGTCCCTGCAGCTGGCAGAACGATCTCAAGAATGACCTGAACCTGTGGGAAGAAATGGAATCAGCTGTTACAATTATCCCTGAGAAAAGATGGGTGACCCAAAGTTGCCCATAATGCATAATAGATGGGCTTGTGAGCCTTCAGATTCATGAAATGGATGGCTATCTGCCCATGGGTTCTTATGATCCAAGAAAAATCTTCTTTTTAAATGCTTTTTCATGGTTCTAAGTTAACAAAATCAACACCCTATATGTTGCAAGAAGACTTCAATATTTCAGCGTCCATTCACAAAGAGTTTTGCGTACTGGCTTGCTCTTATTTGATGTCCACAGCAATTCTGTGACATTGTTTTCCCTCATTTTACAGCTGAAGTTCAAGAAGGTTAAACTTCTGACAATATACTGTACATGGGACAGATGGGAGGAGAATTTGAGGTCTGAAACCATGATTATAAAGGTAGGACATTATTTTTCTGTATCTGTTTTTTGTCAACCAGTGTCTTTTTAAAAAATTATTCATTTCTTTGCATGTGTGTCCATTGTTTGGCAGTGTCTTATTTTTTATAGTTAAATGGTTCCTTATCTTTATTACTTTTTTGAAATACAATAGTTTTAAATGTTACTTTTGTAGTTTTTGTTTGTTTTTTATATTTTATGTATTTATTTATTGTTGTACTGGGTAAGGGTACATTGTGGCATTTACAAAAGTATTTACAATATATCAAATATATCATACTTGAATTCATCCCCTGAATCATTCTGCTTTATCCCCCTTCCTCATTCGTGGAACAGTTTCAACAGGTATCATTTTTTCATTTTAATACATGTGTACACAGTATTTGCTCTATATTCACCCTCCCACTCCCTTTCCCCACTTCCTCGCTCCTCCCACTGGTGCCAACCTCCGCCCCACTCCACCAGGCAGGACCTGTTCTGTCTTCCTACGCTCTCTGATTTTGTAAAAGAAAGAAAAATGACATTTTTGTCTCTTTAAGATAGCCACACAGGGAGTTACCTTGCCTTATTAAACATTAATGCAGAACTCAACTAAGTTTAGGAAGAAGAAAACATACATTAGCAAATTAAGATCCCTGTGATAGTCACCAATAAACACTCTGTATGCCCAAATTATTTGGAAAAATTACTTTAGAAAAATCACTTTTCAAATCTGGTCTATAACATGGTCACTCCATAAATTGCTAAGTATGCATTTGGTGTTCTCAAGCCATAGGCATGCTTTAGAGAAAAATAATAGAACAAAGGAAAAAAATAATTTCAGTAAGAGCATTGTATAGAGCATTGTCACATCAAGGCTCCACTCTGCTCCCTGGGACCTCTCAAGTGCCCCTACTCCCTTATCAACCATACTTCCACACCCCTGGATGAGAATGTGGATAAGAATGTATTTGATATAGTAGATGTTATCTCAAAATATCATTTTGCAATACTTTCAGATCTTATGCCCAAGATCTTTGATGTGAGTTATTTAAATTTAAGAGCAATGAATGAAGATGAAAGACTAAAAAAAAAAGCCTTCTTGTGCCATTTTTCTGTTTGTAAAAATAATAACTTAATGTCATATGTGATGATATAGTGAGTCAGCAAACATAAATATCTCTAGGGAAACCTTTGCTCCTCTATTTTCTACCTAATGTAATTGTCTGATGTGTGGGAAATAGTAACAAAAATTCTAACTCTAAATAAGTCATGTTCATCTTAGTGTTCTTATTTGTTTTTGGAAAACAGTAATAAAACAAGTTAAACTGTGATTTTAAATGAACTGTTTGGTAATACAGATATTGTAATAATGAGTTGAGAACTGAAATCATCGTGAGATGGCATTAGCCATTAGGACACAAGAATACGTATGCATGGTTTTAGAAACATCACTGCACAGTGACAATAAGAGGATGTGAACTTGGATAAATGTGCCATGAGGCATGGTGCCTCATAGTGCTCATATGCCTTGGCTCTCTCTCCTCTCTCTCTCTCTCTCTCTCTCTCTCTCTCTCTCTCTCTCTCTCTCTCTCTATCCTCTCTCTCTCCAAGGTCAGATCAGTTATCTGAGTCTATGGAATTTCTCACATTCTTTTTGGAATGTCTCTCCAAGTCTTGGCTCTATCACCATCTAGGAAGTCTTTCTCCTCCATATCCTAAGATAATTCTGAGAAAGACAAGCTCTGTGCACTTGAGAGCATCTGTATTTATATAACACACAGGGGACACTGCTACTGCTTCATTTATTAATAGTGAAAGTCACAGTCAATGTGGATAGCCTGCTCCTAGACAGATGATAGATAGATAGATAGATAGATAGATAGATAGATAGATAGATGATAGATAGATGACAGATGTGTGTGTACTTTTCCTTCTATCCCACAGAAGCTTAACAAACTAACTGAACTCAACTCTGAAATGAAAGTCAGTAGAGCAGAGAGGTTTGTATACACCTGTGATCCCAAATAGCCAGGAGACAGAGGATCATAGTTTAAGGCCAGAGCAGCTACTGAGACCCTATCTCAAAATTATATATATATATATATTTTTGAAAATAGCATAATGAAACACAACAAAACCTGTTAAATAAGAGATGGGAGAAGGGAAAGTGACTAAAAAATAATAATATAAACAGAGTGAAGTTGATCAAAGTACTTATATGCATGTTGTAAACATCACAAAGAAACCCCTTTATACAATTAATTTGCACTAATAAAAAGTTTTTAAAAACCAACAAGCAAGTATGCTTGCGAATGTTGGTAATCCCAGCTACACAGGAAGCAGAGACAGGAGGACCATGGTCTGAGGTACAAGACCCTATCTAAACTACGCTAAAAGCAAAAAAGGGGTGAGAGCATGGCTCAAGTGGCAGAATGCTTGCCTAGCAAGTACAAGGCCCTGAGTTCAAATCAAGGTACCACCAAAAAATAATACAAATCAGTAAATCATGGTGATGAAAAGCCCAGACTGTAAAGTTGGAATGGCCTGAGTGTGACTTCTGCTATAATCCATGTGACTTTGGCAAGTGTCATGTTCTGTGAGCCTTAGCCTCCTCATCACAATAATGAGTACCATGTCAGCTCTGTTCACCAGAGGTCTTGTGGAGACTAAGTGAGACTCACTATGATATTCAGACCTTGTGCTGTTCTTTTAGCAAAACAAGCACTGTGGTGAATATTATGATGCATAACATAAAAATACTAACACCTCAAGTTCAGGGTCTGTGTAGCTGTGAGCTAAAGAGACATGGTGTTGACTGTCAGGAGACAGACATTAAAGAAAAAAGACATCGTGAAAAATAACTGGAGCGTTACAGTAACTGACAAGAGCAATGCTGAAAATCATGGGGTTCTCTGAATGAATCTAACCAGGTCCTTGACTGTGGAAACACTTTCCTTAGCACAAATATGGCACCGAGGAGGAACTGCAGAGGCAGCACTGCCCTTCCAGGCTAGCCAAGGGTTTGTCTCTGTTCCTCACCAAGCTCTCCAGCTGACAGGCTCATGCTAGACTACAGTTGACTTTTTGACCAGCCTACCTTCTCCTTGGAATCCCTTGGCTAGCTCTTTGTTCTGTGGGAAGAACAGAGACTGAACACAAACTAGTTTAGACATCAGTGATGTCTCCTGATGGGTGATAGGGTGAGATTGGATCCTGATCCAAACGCCTCTTCCAACTGCTCTTCATCATCTCAGGCTGCCAAGCTGTGCTGAAGTGGTCTAGAGAACAGACAGAAAAGCAAAAGGACTCCTCAGAGAATGGCAGCTTATCAACATGGCTCACTTTAAGCTCAGATCGTGATAACAAAAAACATATTAGAAACTATGCCTGAGTATGAATATTTGTCATTGTGAATCACTTCTTTAAAAGCTTCTTCTGCTAGGATAAGAGACACCCATTTGTGTCACTCTGACTTCACTGTTACACCATCTAGAATGTATTATGTCTCACAAAACGAAATACAGAAAACAGCATAGATCTCTAGTAAAATAATATTTGCATAAATTATATACAAAGTATACAAATTGGGGAACTTCAAGAAAAATAAAGATTTGCCAAGATTTGGATCTTAAATAATTTTCTAATCAGGGACTAAACTAAGTTTTTTAAAATACATGTTTCAGTTTTATTCCCCCTCCTCACCAAAATTGGAAGAAGCATAGAATTTAGAGATTCTGTTTTCTGCTTCCCCTGACTACAGTCCTAGTACAAGAAGGGTCAACATATGTGAGTCTCAGAGGCAGTGTCTCTGCTTTCTGTGGTGATGGGCTATGAGAGGCCATTAATACATTCCAGCAGCCTAGCTGTGATGGGGCACCTGTTTGCAACATTGTCTGAAACATCTTCCTTAGTTACTCAATTCCTTGACAGATTTTCTGCAGACACGTAAGTAGGGCAACCTTGGATTACTGCAGGTGAATGGTGTGAAGCACAGAAGTTTCACGGACATAGTTCTACAGCTGCCTTTCTGGATAGAGTTAAAACTTTCAAATACCTTTTGTATTGTAGGTTAAGTGGGCAAGCCATATACTTTTTCTATATTCACTAGAAATTATCAGTAGCATTAAATTCTGATGTTACTAGAATGGAAATGTTGAACCCAGCCCAGAAGAAGAAGCTGGTTTGATTGTAGTTACTGGTCTGAAATGAGACATACAGTTAAGTGTTGTAAGAGGTCTTTCAAAATTATCTGCTGGATAGATTTAAAAAACAACAAGTGATTAATGTATGTCAGTTACTGTTTCTACTGATTCGAAAGTTGAGCACAACTATGAGGAAGGTAGTCTTTCTACTCCCATGTTCCAGATGAGGAAACTGAGGCACAGTTTAACTTGTCCAAAATCATAGCCATAGAATTAGGATTTGAAATCAAAGATCCTTCTGACTCTGTCTCTCTGTCTGTCTGTCTGTCTCTGCCTCTCTCATCAATGAAACTGAGTTATGATCTGTCAGCTAACCACAAAACAACCTATGAACATCCTAATTACCTTTAATATTCCCTAGAAAAATAATTTTTCTTCCATAAGGGAAATTATTGAGAAATTTCAAGGCCCACGCAGAGCTTCAGAAGGAGTATGAGAGCAGTGAATAACAGAAATACTGTGTATTGTTTTTTGTATCAACATATTAACTCATGCTAATAAAATTTTAGAATGAATGTTTTGAAGCCATTACTATTGCTGAATTATATACCTTTTGATATTTTTTTAGAGGTTTATGATGCTGTAAGTACAGTCTTAAAACCTAGGCTATCCCTGAAAAAAATTGTTCAAATGTATTTCAGTTTGTCATTCACCTTCTCATAAATGTTTCTTTCTTTCATTTGAATGTTACATTAGGCAACAAATCTATTGGCTGAGAGCTCTCCTTACCTTTCCTGTAACTGTTCCCTCAATAAAATTACAGAGAAAAACTCTCTGTAAAATTCAGAATCAGATCTTAGCATCTCAGTCTTTATGTAACACTTCCCTTTTGCCTAGGGTTATGAAAGGGGGTGAGGGGACAAGCTAGCAGACTCTGAGAAATAAAGACACCCCCCCACAAAGAGATTGTCTCCCGGGAATTGCAAATCTCAGTCACTTTCTGAGGAAGTGGGGTCTCTGATTCAGAGAGGTTTTCTCCCCCTCCATACAATGAGCAGGATAGTGAATTAACTAGTTAAAAACTGTTGGGTTAGAGAACACAGTCGCTGTGTCTTTTTGAACATAGAGAGTGATTGCAGCAGAGAAGCCTGGTTATCCCAGGGTAGGGTCCCCTTCTGCAAACCTCTCCTTGGGCCTCTCCCAGGGCAGTCTCTCTCCTTCCACCAAGTCCTGGGCTGCTGAATCCATCCAAATGGGAGCTGAGTTAGCAAGCTGCCAGGGACAGAGGGGCTGGTGCTGCTGATGTCAGAGCCAGCAGACGGTTGTGATTGGATCTAATTAGACTTTGCAGCAGCAAATAGATAAGCTCCCTGCGTGATTGGCTTCAAAGTGGCTGGTGCCAAACAACTAGCAGAGGTGCAAAAGTAGCAGCCCTGCGTTGGGAGCCCAGATGAAGAGGCAGCCCGAGGAGAGCTCTGAGGCTGCTCAGGAGCGGCAGGTGCACCTTCCCCCAGCGCTTTCTGCCCAAGGACAGATTCGGCCCTCCGGCTCCCAAAAGAGGCTCTCAGCCCAGCTGGAACCAAGTGACAGAGAACAATTAGAGCGCGCTCACATGCTCGGTCCTAAAAAGTGAACCTGCTCTCTGATTTGCAAGAGCAGAAGCCTTCGCGGCCGCGGCGACAGCAGCAAGAGCCAGTAAGGTGAAATTGCTTAAGGAAGAGCTCCAATTCCCCTCTCCCGACTGGGTCTCAGCCATGGCATCCGTCCTGGGGAGCGGCAGAGGGTCTGGAGGGCTAAGTAGTCAACTCAAATGCAAGTCCAAGAGGAGGAGGAGGAGGAGGTCCAAGAGGAAAGGTAAGAAGCTCGCTCTGCACTCGCCTCCCCTCTGCAACTCTCCTGTCTCCCCTTGTCCTTCCTGCGATCTCTGTTTGTCCCCAGCAGCTTCACTTTAAGCTGCTGGGTGGGATGTCCACACAGCGTAGGGAACTTACGAATTCAAATCCCTTTGTAAATGGCCGGGGGCTTCCGCCAGCGCAGAAGGGACAGTGAGCTGAGAGAGCGGCTGCTCCAGAGACGTTTGACAGGCGGCAATGCAAAGAAGGGGAGAGGGCTGTTTTGGGAGCATTAGTGCTTTGACTAGAGGATGTTTCCTTCTCTGGGTGCCAGTGCCCCCAAGGCTGGCACTGCCTTAGACCCTCTTGGAGGCCACAGTGTCACCCGACGCCAAAGGAAACACTCTCCTAAGCCAATATACATAAAAATGAGGAATTGCGCCCTGGCGCCAGCTCTTCCCATCCAAATTGTCTCCAAGGAAAAAGTGGGCAAAACCCTGGCAATCGTCTCCCCAAACTGGCTGGCAGTCCTTACTTAGTGAGGTAATTCTGTCCTTTTGTAAACACCGGAACCTACAACAAACACAGGGCTTGTCCTTGGAGAAACAGGCAGGAATTAGTACATGAAAAGAAGTAAGCATTACATCTTGTTAGTGGCAAAGATAAAGCTACAAACCCAAGAAGGAAAAAAAAGCAACCAGATGACAGGTCGCTACTGAGAAACTGTCATTCTGAGCCTTGTTACCGATATTCTTGGAGATTGGCGGTACTGAAGTTAGTCACTGTTATCACAAGCCCAGAGCTTCCACACAAGGGCTTGTATATAATTAGCAATTGCTCCGATGTGAGAGGCAATGCCTTAAAATGCCATTGTAGCCAGTATGCATTCCACAGAAGGATGGAAAGAGGATTTTAATGCCATCCTTTCTTTCTTAGAGAGAACTTATGTTATTGTTAGCTCCTTATTGTGGGTCTTCAGGAGAAAGTTTCATTATTTTAAATGTGTAGGTTTTTTTTTTAAGTGAGCATAAAGCTATCAAGAACAGTTGGAAAGATACAAGTAAATATATTAGATTTCCCAGTTGTTCTAACACAGGATGCATTGTTAAGATAGAGTCATGTTCTGCATCCTCTCTGGAGAATTTTCATCTTTGTGGTGGTCGAAGATAAGTTTCAGTCTGATTGTTTCTTAATTGCTTGCTCACAGTCCCTAAGTCTGTTATTGCTTCTTCTGATAATAGAAATTAGCCAAACAGTTTGAAGACATATATGTCAATAGCAAGTAGTCATTAATTATGACTGAGTATCAGAACTGCTGGGAGCAAATATGGCCTGAAAACTTCCTTAAAAGGCTTCAGAACCTTCGTTTTCAGAAGGGGGATGATTTTTGTATTTCTACTTTCACTCTAAAATGGATAAAATGTGTGTTTGATACTCACATTGCTATTTGAAACTATTCTGAGACCAACTTGTTGGTTTCTTCTAAAAACAATGCTAACAAAAGTGACAACAATATTAAGAAAACCAAAGCATTGAATACTGAGTAACACTTTTACTTCAGGTGTTCATGTTTCCCAATATTATTTTAGTTTGCTTAATATTTAAAATTAGGAGTATGGAATATTTACCAATAATTCAATCTATAGAAATATAAGCTGATGGAAATTTCACACTTCTTCAAGTTCATTTGCTTTATCATTAAATGCCAGGCATACTAACTTAGAAAGCATTCTTTTTGGAAAGAAAAAAGAAATCTGAAAGAATTTACTATAAACTTAGCTATAACAACTCAAAATAAAATTCTTACGGCAACTATTTCTACATCTTAGTAATTTTGACTACACTGAGCCTCTCAATTTTCATAGACAAATATTAAAGTGGGAAAAAATCAATCAGGATTTATCAAGATTCATAAACCAGTTCCTCTTCTGCATAGATTTGTGTGAGGTGACATTTTCCGTGGGATCTGCCAATAGCTAGCATTGTAGGAAAGTCAAATCACACAGCTAAATATTCACTTTGGGGAAAAAAGTTCACAATATAAATATACAAGATCAAATTAAAGAATAACATAGCAAGCTAGGGGACACATTAAATAATTATTTATACATTCCTGGAAGTAGATGGTTTTTACAAAATTCCTAGTTATTGTTGTTTATCTGTTCTACAAAGAACAATAGTGAGTTTAAATTTTGTCTTACTAGTCATGTACCTCCACCTTAATTAAATAAAATGGCCTAAATTTTTAAGCTTGTATTACATTAAAACTCTAACCTTGCTTCAACTTAAAATCCACATGTGCATGCATGACTGTTAAGGAATTTTAGTTAGGTTGTACTAAGTAGTAATGAAAGACACTGATTGTAAGTACAAAGTAAGAGCTGTTCTTATAAGTGATTAAATACAATTAAGATTAATATTGATCTTTTGCCTATGACATGTATACTTTTTCCTATTCTAATGGACAAGAGTTGTTTTTGAAAATGCATGTTAGCATTTAGTTTGCCAGTGCTGTGAAATGCTACTTATTTTCCATACATATTGTCTGAGAGTGGCTTTGAAATGCTGTGCTTTGTATGGTCAATCGGGCTCTGAACTAAAACATTCCAGCTATAGCTTAAGTTGGCAATTATATGATACTTTCATTATTATCAACCCATTGTCCTGGGAATGAAATCCTTTCCTGTCCAAGAGTCTTTAATCATTGTAGCACATAGGAAGTAATATGTATCTTTAAAATATTTTTTTTTAAAAAAAAGAAAAGTTTCCAGTCACAGAATATGACTTTCAGGGATTAACTAGCAGGAGCCTATATTTCTCTCTCAGATAAACTTTAAAGAAAATTCAAGGAATAAATCCTCCCTACACACACACCAATCTCACTTCTGTTGTTAAATCAACTCCTCGTATCATACCGTTATGCATTTTCTCCATATGTGATATTTTAGTAAGGGTTTTCTCATAAAAATTATTTATAAGTGATATATATTTTTATACAAGTGGAAAATGTGAAAATTTGACTTTTCTAAGGAAAAAGACAAGCAACTGGAAAAAAAAAACATAAGAAAGAATAGGAAAAACATCTCATTTTCGCATATACAGCAGAGTAATGTCCACATCTCATGTGATGTGTGAGAGACTTCAGTTTATCCCGCTTCTATTTCATTCAGAGACTTTGAGAAAATGATAGGAGCACTAGCACTTTATGGAGACTGACGGTTTCTTGCCATCACTAAATAACTGTATGTTTGATTGCCCACAGAAAGGACTAAAAGATGCACCTTATTGTATTGGGAAGAATTACACAAGGAGATTATTAATACCCTCATCTGTTATGTAGTTATATAGGATAATATCTGCTTGTATTAGAAAATAACTATGTGTAAATATTGTAAAAGTATACATACTAACTCAAAATAAGGAATGTGAATATTTAAAGGGTTTTTTTTAAATTAGTATTAGCTCGATCAGATAATCAAAAACAGTGTAGCACATAAAAATCAATTGCTTAAGAACCTGTCAGTTAATCTCCAAACCATAGAATAATGTCAAGACAATGTTCAAAGAGTATCATAAATAGTTTTCATTTATCAAATGGTACATATAGAGTAAATTTTTTAAAATGGTACATATATTCTGCTTTGCGTATCTGTTTTTCTGTCTTTTGGGAATGTATTTTTTCTTCCCCAAAGAAGAAATGCATTGGCACTAAATGCATTTTGCAAGTAAAATATTTTTAAAGCCCTGCTTACTACTGTACAGAATGTATAAAATGACTAAAATTTCTAGAAAGTTTTTAAAAAGTCTCTTTCAAGACAAACATATTTGGAAATAAATTGTTAGTCCATATACATTCAGTTGGTGCCACAAGGTAACTTGAAGGATACAGTTTTGAGATGTGTCATTCTTCCACAAATTAGAGAAGGAAAGGAACTTTGGGGAGTGTGTGAAAGGCTATGTAGACAATGCATTGGCAAATCAGTGAAAATTGATTTGCGCATTCACACATGACAATGGCTTTCTTTGTACCATTTGACCAAAAAAATCAGTTAACTTGAAATTCAGCTGTGGTTCCTGGGTGGTTGGTTATTCCAGGTTTTAGAGAATGGGAAATAAATTTTGAGACCACCACCACAAGGTAGCTCTATAAAAGTAAAGTGATGAATCTTGGGAAAGCGATGGAGAATGGAGGGGGCTGTTGTGAAATGCAAAGAAAAAAGTTGCCAAAAGGGACAGAATAAGTGGAGCAGATGGATGGCAGACCCTGGCTTGTTGTGAAATGAAATTCCATGAAAAATTAATGAAATAGAAAGACTGTGCTCTGGATGAGGGTACTGCAGCCGTATGGCTGTCCATACCCTGCCATGCCAGAGAATTCCACAGCGCTGTCACTCTGGCTGGTAAGGGACACAGCCCTTCTACACCACCACCGGCTGGAGCCCTGACATCCTCAGCCTATCTCCCTCCCTGACAGCTCAAGAGCAAGGACTGGATTTAATGATGAAATCAAATTGATTAAGCCGTTAGCCACCATCTAATTGTATGGGGCTTTTTTCCCCTTTTCTCTCTTTTTAAAATTTGTATTAGTGCCTCTGGTTTCTAGTGACCCGTGTAATAGCAGCAATTTGAGATTGCTTCGAGGGCATTAGATACGATGAGTGAACTTGAACTTAGAATAAAAATATGAGGCGCATGTATCCATATCTAAATAGCGGTGATTGGGTTATCTCAGAAGAACTTTCTCAGGGAGCATTATGTAAGGAAAAACAGAGTAAGAAATTGTAATTTACGTTATGAAAGCATCCAGTGTTTAATTGAAAAACTATATGTGTACATGTTATGTATACATATATATGTATTACTGCCTTAGTGTATGAGTTTATATACACTAAAAACAGCTGAAACATTTGAGCAGATTTTATACTTGCCTGCTCCTTTTTCTATAATGTTAGAAAATAAATGTCAGTATTTTTGTAATATGAGCAGTTTTGAACAACTTCTAAAATCAAAAATAATTATATTACTCTGCTCTGAAATTTTAAAATGTTATTATATTAATTACATAATATATATATTATATTAATAGATATTGCTGTGATAGATTTGGCTCCTAATTTCTTGCAAACAAGATTTCTAGAAGGACAAATTTACATATCATAAGAAAGATTTTATATTTGACAAATTGTAAGAACTTTTGTAAAGGCCACAATGTACTCCAAGCACAACAATAAAACAATTTTTAAAGACAGAAAGATTTTAAAAGGATTTTAAAAGCCATTTCGAAACTGAAGAAAGGAAAAAAAGGTCAATAACAAGTGAACTATGAAAAGCATGACTGTCCTTTATAAAATAGTCAAGGAACTGACTGCTTAAGTTCTCCTTGTGGTTGCATGGGTACCTGAAAAAAAAAAAAAACAACAGCATAACAATGCCTACTGGCTGATGTGCAACCCTGATTCATGTTGCTAAGCATTTGTAAATAAGACGAACCTAAACTAACCCCTATCTGTACAATTAAATGATTTTCCTTCACTCAGAGAAACACATGCTGTAAATGCTTAATTAATAAAAGGTGGCTATTTATTCTTAGCTATTAATACATGATAACTCACTTAAGAATGCCCCAATATCAAATACAGGGATGTTGTTTTTTAAAAGAGAAGAAAATAGTTTTTTTTAAATTTATGTTCATGTCTATGTTCTTATGAGGCCTTAGCAGATTTAGAAATTTACAAACTTACAGCAAGAATTGCTTTTCTACTTACATATATTAATCCCCGATAAGAAGACATCTCTGTTTAGTGATCAAAGTTGAGCTTTTCTTTGCTTCTTTATTTTATCTAGCAGGAATGAAGGGCAGGGGTTTTGCATCTGATTTCTTGGCTGACATTGTTTAAGCAGTGTCACAGCAAGCAGAATCTTTTCTTTAAATCTCCAATTGCAAATTTATGAGTGAATCAAGTTCCCCAGAAACCACAACTAAGAATTACCAACTTAGACGCTGATTTGTTTTTTAAGAGATCTGTAATTTTCCTAAAAATAAACTGGGCCGCTTGCAGAGACAGCATACTTTTTCTGAAGAGCAATATGTTTCTGAAAATAAAGAGTTAATCTGAATTGCCTGGGTCTTTTATGTACACTATGGGTATTTAATCATCTTTTATTCTAGTTATAGGTATTGAGTATGAATGGCAGCAAAATAATTGCATTTTATTCCTTTATTGATGGAAAATGAATACAATTACTATCTGGTTTATGGTAAGAAAATGGAGAGTAAATGTCCCCTTTGTGTTGTAAAATACAAATACATTGGAATTCACTATCACCCGTTTTAAATTATTAGAATTTAAAAATTGCCAATAGTTAAGTTTTTAAACTCATGTAATCTCATGTAACTGTTATGTCTATATGAAGGAGAAGATTTCATGCTTGATTAATAAGTAGTGTCCAGTAAATGAAACATTCATAAAAACAAAGAAAAGTAGCATGTGTGTTTAAGATTGAAGAGAAATACAATATAAATGCTCAGACGATTGCTAGATATTTAAGGCCATTCCTTATAGATATCTAAGTGATGAAAATTAAAAGCTTTTATGACCTGTGGACACTTAAAATTCAGACAAGATTGAGGGTGGCTTCATTTAGCTGCTTCTGATGTACAGAGGGCAATTAAAATTGTCATGTTTGTGTAACTGCTAATTCAGTTCTAACATGAACCAGGGCTGAAGCCTCTCCACACCTTATGAGATCAAAATCTCATACAAATTAGAAAGAAGACAAAAAAAAATCCCATACTATGAACACAAAGATGCAATAGGGCAGATGTTGTTTTTAAGTGTAAGCACCCATCCACTTATATTGATACCAGAACTCCAACCTGGCCATATTCATCCCATTCAGCATTTTTATTTCAGTGTGAAGGATAACTCATTAACCACACAGACCAACGGTTCTGTCTGTAACTGTTGTTTTGTCATTTGGGTAACAAATAAAACTAGTAATCCTGATTTGATTATGTTTATAAACTCCTTTTCTAAGGTCTGTAGTAGATGGAGTGAGTCTTATACCTCAATGATGGCCGAACACTTTCAGATGACTTAAATATAAAGGAATGCATTCCTTTAAATACCTTAACCAGGATGTGCTTTGAAGAACTTCATAGATTTAATTAATCTTTGCTGCTCCATTTATTTGAGATGAGATCTCTGATTCTTGTTTCCTACTGCCTCATCATTTTGTAATGTCTTACATGAGTTCTCAAATATGTCTTCTCAAATGTGCCATTAAAATAGGACAGTTTGTGGGGACTCGATTCTCTCACACTAAAGCCTATTTCTACTAGAAAATGTCAGCCCACCTCTAATCCCTTCTTGTGGTTAAAAAGAAAGAAAAGTGGAGAGGCTCTATTTCTAAGAAACAGGATTTGATACTCATTTTAAGCTAGTGGAAAGCATATACCTAGGATACCAATAACTGATTTAAAAAACAGATTGCATTAGTCAAAGTCCACGGGAACTGCACAGCTTTCCTCTCTTTAAAATAAATGGAATATTTCCTAAAATTTTAATTGCATTTGGAAAAATGCAATTTAGTAAACATGACAGAAATGTCAGAAAAATAGATTTTGACCTCCTCTAAACCCCAAGTCTGGCTGGGTTCACTCATCCCTGTCTATAACAGATGCTGCACTCACATTGGACTCATGGCTGCAAAAATAGATGTAGCCAGAAAAGAAATACCCACCCCTCCATATTATCCTATGTTCATGCCTAAGTACAGAGGCATGAAAAGTATACAAATATACACAGGCTCAGACACTATCTGACATGCACAATTTTTTTTAAAGACTATAAATTTGGGAGATGAGCAAAAGATTATTGAAAAGCAGTGACTTTTAATATTCCTTAGGTGAACAAAAATATTGGTCATCCAATTTTAGCCACAAGCATAAAGATATTTAATTCATGCTTCAACTGTATTGCTAGTATGGCTGAAACTTTTAAAAGAACTATTCAGATTTTAACAGGATTCTAACAGAAGATGTCTGACAGAATGTATATGGTTAAAAGCAAAATTTTTGAAATATCAATTAATTCTGTGCTTTCAATTTTCTCTCTAAAGAAGAAATCATGTTAAAATAAAAATCACTTGTTAGAGCCCTCAGAAAAACACTGGGACAAGACAATATTTGAAAATTCCCTGAGATAGTAGCACAGGAAGTACACTAACTTTGAGAGCCTTTGAAAGATGCAAAGTTAGACTCTGAGACAAACTCAAGGCAAATGGCATTGCCTCTAAAGGTAGCTTTGGTGTGTGGGATTGAGTTGCCTCCATGTCTGTACATCACTCCACTCTGGGAACTGCAAAAGTGCAGATTTTCAGCACTGATTTGAATTGAGGGAAATATTTACTTATTAAGAATCTAGGTATACAAGCTTATTTTTAAGCCTAATAAATGTCAGAGTTCTTATAATTTCATGTAATCACCCCGAGTTTCAGGGAAGTTAAATCATGTCATGAGCTTTTGTTTGTAGCTAGTGAATATAATTCAAGTCATTAAAATTTGTACAGATTCATAATAAATGCATGTAACATATAGACAGGCAGACTCAAGATTAAAATGCAGGAGCGTTTATTGAATTATTGAAATGTTAGAAGATTCCTGAATTCTAGAACAGTAGTAGTCTAACATATGAACATTTTAAAAAACATATACCAAAAAAATCTTGCCTAAACTTCTGAAAGCATTATGGAAAAAGGATGCTAGTTTGTGGTTGTGCTCCAAAATACTGAAGAAAACATTAATTGCTTAACGTTAATAGTTGAAAAACATTACCAATTGAAATTTCCCTTTGTGGCTATTTCACACCAAGTAAAATGAATCTTTTTGGCTTTGCCAACTAATAGAAAATAATCCATCTTCTTACATCATAAAACAGGAAATAAAAAACACACCTGTACATAGGGGCTTTAAAGGAGAGGGAGAGACACAGAAAATATCTTGGGAGGCTCTTTTTTCTATGCCATATTAGAGTTCATCTCTCCTGCACTTTATTTTATGCAGCTTTCAATGCAGAAAGGACACTTGATCTAAAAATATGAGGCATGTTATCCAATTCTGCTCTTTGTATGATTTTGCTTCAAACTTGTATGTGTATTTAGACAAGAACTGTATTGGGTATGTGTTTTAGTTATTTATCTGTTTATATACAACTATATCTCTAGTGCCTACTATGGGTTAGGCAAGGACCTAGATACAAAAAGACACAAGAAAAAGAAGTTGACATGGCCCTTCTCTCTGACCTTATATTGTGTATGGAGACGTGAAATAAATACAGGGACTGAAAATAATCTATCATGACTCCAATGCACTATTATGATCTACGGTAAATATTTTTAAAATACAAAATGGTACCCATTGTTTTTACAAAATTGAGTACATGTTGTATGTCCTTCATTATTTCAAGTGAAATCATTGAAATACAAATTCCTCCATGTTTGAACATTTTAATTTCTTCTTCAATACCAAAACATAATAGTGACTCAATGAAAACTCACTGAGATTAATTTCACTTTTGAAATGGGAATTTCTTAAGGAAAGAGAACACTATAGTAAAAAAGAACATTTTCTACTGATTGTGTACAGATCGTATGAGCTATAGTAGCTTTTGTAAGGGAGCAATCAATGTGGTGTTAGTATATAGGGATGATAGTTAGTATATAGGGATTTAATCACCCCAAAGATGCACAGAAAATAGAAAAGAATAGTCTCTTTGGTTCTTAATTTGCTAAACAATCTGCAGGTTTGAATGTCTGGTGTGGCTTCTATCTTCTTTGTGACATCTCAAAGATGAGTGTCACGGTATGCATCTTTGTGTTCTCCAAAACTGGCATAGTGACCATCTCTTTGTATGTAATCAATAAATGTGTGTTGGAGAAATAGCTACAGTTGTAGGTTGTAAATTTATAATGTGTACTGTCTGACTTATTTTTAAATCAGAGTTATGTATATTGGCATTCATCCATTCATTTATTGAACACCTTCATTTGTTCACATGCTAAATGGTAGGGATCAAGCAGTATAGGAAGTTCTAGAAAATGTTCTACAATAAGGAGAAAGTAAATCTTAGTGTGTTCTGCCTTCTCTGTCCTCTATGCTGAAGAGATATTTTACAAAACTCCCCTTTCAGAGAGTGTGGGAGACTCACTTCTTTTGATTGGCATGCTAATTATTCATCAATGTTTTGCATATAAGAAATGAGATGAAATCCTTTGACTCAACAAATTCAAAAGAGCCTGAGGTCCTTCTTGAAAAGCAGACTTCTAAGACTGCTCCCATCACTAGCATCCCTGGGGTACTCTTCTCAGTCACCTCTTTCTCCCTCACCTGCGAGTCCAGCTTGGGCAGCTGTTATCTCCATAGGAAGTATGCTCCTCACTGGGATATGAAGTTGTCTTTCAGTCTCCCACACCTGTAATCAGTGGCCTAACTTCCTCCATTAGGAATGTCCAGGTTCTACCCAAGTGCTCAGCCACCACCACTGCTAAGGGCAAACATTTGTGTGCCTTTGTATGATGCAAAGGTCTGGCACCAAGCCAAAGTCATAACTTAAATTACAGTCTCTTGTAATATACCTTGGCAATTTTTGTAACCAAGGACAGCATCTCTTTGCCTGGAGGTCACCTAAAGTAGGATGTACACTCATTTGTCGAATGCAGTGGACAGCTATATAATCATAGAAGAGTTGGAAGTTCCACATCCATTCAGTGTTTCGGTATGTGGTCGAATGTGAAAAAGATGACAATCATTGAGTATATCCCTTGTTTCTACATGGATAGCATGCTTCTTGGTATTTTTAATCTTACTTATTAGATAACTTTATAATCATAGCTATAATTTCTATTCATCTGTAACCTGCCATCTCTTTCTCTATCTTATATACACTAACCTAAGCAGGAGGCATACATAATAAAACCCACACAAAAAATGCATCACCAGAAGACAAAATACTTTAGTAGGTACTGCATGCTTGGTCTGCAGCAATAATACTGGCTGAAGTAGTTAAGCCTATGTATTCTATCTATAATCATACTTGAGAGTATTTTAAAACTTTAACATCACAGAAATTAATAATACAATGGATTGTACACTATTTATATATAGTATATATCACTGTATTATTTGTATTTATCTATCCATATTAAATTATAACTTACCCACAGTAGAATTCTGGTATTAGCACCCATACCTCTTTACTACAAAAGCGTTTTATCTTAAATCCAGGGTGGCTAAAGAAATGGTGCTTTCTCCTCCTCTTGTTCTTGAACTTTTCTTTTGATGGTGTTCAGACTGAACTGTTCCTTCAGCGTTTGCTGAGATGGCTTGGTTTGTGTCTTTCTGCTCTGAAAGTTTACTTCCTTATGTCTGGGTTCTTATCACCAGTATCCAAATATTTGTGATGGATAATACTCAAATTTCAGAAATGGATGCAGTGACATTGTCTTCTGTACTTGCAGCATGTTTCTTTCCCCATGGTTCTGTCTTGCTGTTTCCCTGGGAAGATCATGCCTTCTTCACACTGTCCTGGGATTATATTTTTCTGGTCCACAGGACTCACGTGAAATGTTCTGGATATGACTGAACCAATGGTGTGTGATTTCTTCTGATATATTTTTGCAAGAAGGAATGGTGTTCTAGTCAGTGGTCAGGTCAAAACGCGTCTTACACTTAATAAAAGTGAATAGAAAAAAATAAAATAAAGAGATAAAAAGGAAATAGAATAGGAAAGAAATAAAAATAAATAGAAACAAATATATGGTGCTATCCCTACTACCAACTTTGCAGTTTGGTCACAAAACACACAAAAGCACATGAACAAGAACTTCATGAAACTGATTTATCAATTTTACAAAATGTTTTACTATTCCAGAGGTCAACACAAGACAAGAGAGACCATATCCTAAAAGATCCATTTTGTTCAGATATTCTACTTCAGTGTTTTCAGTGAGATTCAGTAGATTTCTCAAGTGTAAAATCTACAATGATGTGGGTGTTTAATTGTCTGTCCATTTGGTCCTTAGGCAACATGAATTAAAAAATGCTAATATTAAGTGGGCATTTACACTGTCCTAAGTGCTTAGGAAATAAAACCTCATTTAATCCTCCCAACAATGCTACAGAATAGTAATATTGTCTTCATTTTGCAGAGAAAACCATTGGAACACAGAGAGGTTGAGGCATGACTGAGGCCACACATTCAGGTATCCTAACTTCTCAGTCTGATGATACCCTTGTTTATCAAAAGTTCTGATGCCATCTTCCTAGGTTAAAGGCTGCTATCCCAAAAACGGGAAGCGTTCTAGATTTTACCACTTTTAATGTGGTACTTCTGGACAAAGTTCTTCTTTCACCTGGTTCTTCTCTTATTACTCTATGGTACTGCAAACTTTGCCAAGACCCCTGTGGTCAATGGCTGAAGCCCACAGTCCAACAGGACTTAAAGTACTAGAATCAGAAATACTTAACCTGGTTCCCCTGAATGATCCCTGTCACTGGTCCAATCCTCCTGGTGCTGGGCACAAAAGGAAGCTTAGTAGGTGCCATGTGCCCATCATCTAGGGATACCACATCTTATGTGATGCTTGGGAGTGGACTTAGCACTGGAGAATGAAGACAAACCTGGCAGATGTGTCCTAATGTCTCAAAGTGAAAGATGCTTGCACATGCTGATGTGATAGTATCTTTCAATACAACAGGGGTGCTGACAACAAGACTTACTAATGAGAAGAATTAACTAGTCAAGAACTATTCACCTTGTGATTCTCCATGGGCTAGGCATGAAGATGGGTGTAACCATAGGGCATGAGTCCAGGAAGTGAAAAAAAAGTATATGTATGTCATACACTTATTTTATTTGTGGATTTATTACATATGGTTTTGACCAACATGGTCAAAACTAAAATAAATAAATAATTTCAAAAGAAATTGCAAAAACAAAAATTTACATGTCCATGCATGCATTACACAGCTCAGTTGATACAAAAAAAAAAATTCTCAGTCAGTACTGTGTTATCACCTATTGTGTTAAAATTGTGTGATCTGCAGGGTGTTTCCCTTCCCAAAATCTTCCTCCCAAAAAATCAATTGATGCCCAAAGTGCAATCATGTGTGTTTAATCATGAAACATAAGATATATGAAGGTAGAGGAAATAAGGATATGTATTGAAAGCTGTTGAAAAACTGAGTGGGGGACAGGTGAAGATGTAAGGGGGTTATGGAAGGGGTTGAATGGGCCAAATTAAAGTATACTCACGGCAGGAATACATTGAGAAGCCCCTTTGAACATCAACTTAAGTATTAATAATGACAGGACAGTAAAATAGGTACAAGGGAGGGTTTTTGGGAAGAGTGAGGGTGAATGAAGGAGATCAAGGTGAGGGAATATGGTTGATGGATGTCATTCATATACTTGTATGAACTAGAACAAAGAATCCTGCAATAGTTTTAAGTGGGGCAGGGAGTGGGTGAATGGTGAGAGACAGTAGGGGCAATCTTACCAATGTACAATATAAGCCTATTTGAGTTGTCACAATGAATCCCCCCTATACAAGAAATATATCCTAATAAAAAATTAATGGAAAAAAGCAAAAATATAAAAATAAAATACAAATTAATTGAAGTAATAAAGTAAGAAGTTTACATTTGTTGAAAGACAGTGTGTCTTTAGTGGAAGTTTGGTGGCAACTTCCCATATGGGAAAAATGAGTCAAAGATCTGCTGCATTTCTGATAAAGAGCATGAAATAAGATCTAGTTTTTGTTGAGCAGTGATAATGTGTACAACAGGAATTTTGTGACAGTAATGTAGCCTACTCTATGTGGTTTCAAGTGATGGATGCTCAGACCTACTGTACAAATGGTACACATAAATTTGAGTAATTTTAGGTGCTGAAATCTATACATCCTAAGTATTTGGTTTTTCCTCAAAGATGGTCTCCTACTGTATGTACTAAATCCTGGCCACACACTTGTGAACTCCAATTTCTAGAAACTCCTCTCTGCTAAAACACTTCCTTCTCTATAAAACATAAGATTTGAATTATAAGATTGCTATGTGTGTCTACAACTTCATTTTTAGCTTAATCACCCCATCTCCAAATATGGTCACATTCTGAAGCACTGCACATTAGAACGCTAACATACACAACAGTACTCAGTCCACAGCAGATAGAAAACCACAGTTCTGTTCACCTTTGGAGATATTTCCTGAAAATTAAAGCATATGGTTAGACTATTAGTATTCTTTCCTAGAAATATTATTTCTACCTTATCCAGGGCCCAAAAATTCATAAACTCCATTTCCATCACTGTAAAATCTCTTGCCAAAAAACCATAATATCTCTAGGGGATATAAAATACTTGTAGAATTGCACTATTATTAAGTTTGATTAAGTAATGTCCAGAAAATTTTTTGTGATTACTTTGTCATATTGATACTAAAAGGGGTTGGTTCACATCTGTGTGAATTTTATTGTATTCTCTCTTTTGTTTCTTCCTCTCCTGGCCTCTTTAAAGATGTTTGTTTCTAGTTAAAAGTAGGGGGAATTAAGTCTATGAAGAGTTTCTGTCCACAATGTAAATGGTTGGAGAATCATGTTTCATCTCCCACAAATTGCTTTTTTTTCAACCTGGGTGGGATCAGTCACATATCTTTCTTATTAAGAGGTAGAAAGGCAACTCAGAGATGACTAACTTTACTTAAACAGCATTTTTGCTTTATGGAAGAATGAAGCAGACCCAGAAAACATAAGTATCTACTTCAGAAAGCTAACTAGTGAACACTCTGAGTTATATCTAGATCCTTTGAGTTTCAATCAGATATTCTTGGCTTAAGAGAGGATCATGACCCTAGTGTGGGACCGTGGGTGCAGAAAGCAGAATCCATAGGTCCCTAGAAGGATTGGACTTTCTTTGTCAGAATACACAAAATGCAGGAACAGATCTCTCTGGGCAACATAGAGTTAACTGCCACTTAGGAAACTCTTCTGCAAGCTTTCCAAGCTGATTTTAAAGCCACTATCTCAGAAGCAATATGCTACCAGTGGCTGTAAAAGATATGACATGGAGCCATAGTACAAAGACCTCAGAAGGAGAGTGCTGTAGTTCCATTTCCAGGAGAATGCAGAAGAGCATGCAACTGAGCTCACGATGCCTTAGTGAGTGTGAATGTCAGTTTGTGTTGCTATTTTTGTATGTGTCTATATGTAAATATGTACATATTTCCATACACTCTCCACTGTGCTCTGGCTGGCTGGCTCAAGTAGTATCTATAATACAGTTTTCTGATTTGAAAATTAAAGGAAACTTTAGAGATTATATAAACTCATATATGCAAACAGCTTCATTTTCGGATATCTTTACAATAAGTACATTGAATTGCAAAATAATTATTAATTCAGTTTATATTAGGAACACAATGAGTTAAAATTAGAAATTAAAAATTTAAATCCTATTTCTCAAAAAACAAATAGAAAAAAGGAAGCTGACATGCTATATAGACACGCAAAACACCATACAAAACAAGATAAGTCTAGATGAACAAATTGTTGTAATACTCAAATCAACTAATAGCATGTAATGAAAATAAAGTATTTTATTCATTCAACAAAACCCTGGGACCAAATTCAGATGCTATAAAGTGTATTCACTGATTTAAATACAACTTTGGTTATGGAGCATCTAGATTTACAGCAAAAGCATCACATTACCTTGTGTGCCTGTCTCTGTGTGTTTGCATGAAGGATATTTTTCATCTGTTTGCATGCATAAAGAATAAGCTTACTGGTCCAATTTCCTGGATTAAGCTTGTTCTGATTCTCTGCTAGGAATACAAAGTTACAATCAAATTTGAGCCCCCAATAAACATATATTGGTAAACGTATGTGTCCTGTTTCAAATTTTGGGAGTAAATGAATGAAAATTAAGCTACAGAAATAAATTCCAATGCAGTTTATCAAATTGGTCATTTGAACCTTCTGTGTTGTGGCTAATCCTTGAAGTGTCAACTTAAAAAATAAGCATTAAATAATTAAGAAAACACACCATGTTCCCACCACCTAACAAGGGATAGTCATCATTAAGAAGAATATATATACAGCCACATTACAGACAAATTGACTAAAATGGCTTTTCCCATCTGTTCAGAATCTTATGTATAAAGTCACTTTACATAAACACCCACAGGTAGAATGTCTGGGTTTTAAATTTTCTTTGGTGACATTTTATTTAGAAAGGATCCGTGAATATTAATCCAAAACACCAGAAATGGAAATGTGTGGCTCCTCCTATCACTGAAAGTAGAGATGCAGACTGAGAGGATATCTTTAGATCTCTGTTTTGGTCATTTATGTGGAAGCGAGGAAGTCTCCAGACTCAGCTAGAGCAAAGCAAGACAGGGTGCACATAGAGAGCAAATTACACAAGCCTGAAATCCAAAGCTCATGCATATCATTCCAGCAGGATGTGTAGACATGTGGCAGTCTACACATCTGGCTTCAATGCACTTTTTTGAATTCTTCTGCTGGCATAAAAACAATGCATAAAATTCCATATACAGCCATGTCTCCATATGTCTAGAGGATTGGTCTCAGGACCTCCCTAGAGTACCAATATCCCTGTACGCTCAAATTCCTTACATAAAATGGCACAGAACCAATGCACATCCTCTTGTATACTTTAAGCCCTGTCTAGATTATTTGTAATACACAGCTCATTGCAAGTGCTAAGTAAATAGTTGTTACTGTTTAGGAAATAACGACAAAAAATGTTTATACAGATGTAATTTTTTTTTAACATTTTCAATCCATAGTTGGTTGGGCTTATGGGTACAGAACCCTTAGATATAGAGGGTCAATTGTATGTTAAATAAATTTATATATAAAGCCCAAATTGACTTACCACAGAAGGTATTTTTAAGCTGTACACTTAAAACTGAGAGAGAGAGAGAGGGAGTGTGTGTGTGTGTGTGTGTGTGTGTGTGTGTGTGTGTGTTGTTTGTGTTTGTTTGCACTCCGTATAACAAATGTGGACATAGCAAAGCCAGGTTAATTATTATGCAGTCTTTCTAGATAAACACATCATGGGAAAATCTAGAAAGTATGTTCCTAATTTGTCCCCCTATATTAATTGCATACAATCGTCAATATTTCCTTCATCTTACCTTAAGACATACGGTAAAATTTTACTTCTTACAGTATTTTGGTTCATATTGTTTCTGAAAGTGATTTTTAAGGCTATACAACTTTGGTGATAATTAGTTAACTGTGATGGCCACATCTTGGTCATTCTTTCTGCTGAGGACCCTTCAACCCAAGGAAGGCAGAAATCATGAATCTTGAAATTTAAGATTTTTAATTATTATTTTCCTTCTGTCAAATGAATACAGATTTCGTTTTCAGTTACATTAATTGTATTCTTTCCTTTAAAAGTCTCAGAGTTGTATTATATTTTTGAATATTTTTCATCAAAGCAATGGGAAGATCAATGAAGATTTACATAAGGAAAAGTGATGGATGCTTTGACTTTCTGATAATCTTCCAAACAGAAGCACCCATACTGAGCAAATGCACATACAAGTAAACAAAAGAGAAATGATTGGCCAGGTGCTGGTGGCTCACACCTGTAATCCTAGCTACTCAGGAGACAGAGATCAGGAGGATCATGGTTTGAAGCCAGACCAGGCAAATAGTTGGCAAGCCTCTATCTCAAAACACCCTTCACCAAAAAAAAAAAAAAAAAAAAAAAAGGGCTGGTGGAATGGCTCAAGGTGAAAACCCTGAATTCAAGACCCACTACTGCAAAAAACAAAACAAAAAAGAGCTATAATTGTACAATTCACTTACATGTCTTTTGTTCCTTTTCTTTTTTTCAGTACTACATTAGCTGCTGTTCCAAAATATTCCTTGGATGGACTGTCAAGCTTACCAAGTGTTTCATAACACAGTTTCCATGTGTCAGAGCTTGCTCAAGCCTCCCCAGTGTACACTTGCAGTGTCGGATTTATTAGAAATTATGCCCCACTTCATTCATAAAGTTCCTGATCTGAAAGTAAATCACACGATCGCATATCCCATAACTAACAAAGCATACTAATTATTCCACTAAATATTCTAATTAAACATGCCCCCAAGAATTTTCTTTGAGAAATTGACAAAAGACTATCATGTAAAATTCCCCCCATCTACAGAGGTAAGAGGAAAAATGTCTGTGGACATTTTATTTTCAATTTACAAGGCATTTTTCTGAAGTTCAGAAGATATGAATGATGCATTAAATAAAAGAATAATAAATGGTTTTAAATTATGAGATTCCCAAATCGGGGAGCAAGAGAAGAGGGGGAGTACATTAGATTCTGATACCCTAAATATTAAGGAAGATATGTGGAAAATGAGCAAATGAAAAATAAGTTTTTGACAAATTATATGGTTAAGAAAAAGAAGGAAGTATCCTCACTAAAATCAAAACTAAATCTCAGTGTTTTCTCTATTATAAGTCAAAGAAGATTGAAGGGAAATCTATACCATCTCAATAAAATGCACAGGACACAGTCTCCTTACTGAATATGTCTTATATTTCTCCAAGTGTAAGACTTGGGTATGTGTGAGTTTGAAGACAAAAGCTGAGCCCCATTCTGCAAAAGTGGAGGCTGTTGATGGAGCTTGTGATTCTGCAATTTAAACAGGTCCCAGATGACACATAAGTGGAGCAGGCTGTGCCAGACTTCTACTGCTCCACCTGCTCCTACACGATCTCAGAAACAGCATCACTTCCTGCATCCTCTGCACTCTCCTCCCTGTCTTGTTTCCTCTATGGTGCAATACTCACCTTATATGATGGTGTGGTGTGTGGAGGGGGAGAGGCACAGGAACAACCCAGGACTGACTGAGGAACTCCACTGTGGACTTACACAAAGGAACATATACACGTGTGCACATGTGCACACACATAACATCATTACTGGAACAAGAGAAAGGGCATTCAGGGTAGGTCTAGAGATGAGACACATTTCCCAAAGGTTCCCAGGTTAGTACTGACTGCAGAGACCTGTGCACACTGGGATAGAGTAACATCCTTCACAGCCAAGAGCCCAGGTAGCCCATTCCCATGAAAGTCAGAGGAAAGCGGTTCTGTGTGATTTTTCCTGAAACCAGGAACACGATCCATCGGAAAATTCAGCTCTGGAGTCAGGAAAGTGGTAAAGAATATAATCTCCCCCCAATTATAGGTATTTGTACTTCCTGTGCATTTTCACAAGTGAACACTGCTGTGGTTTCTCCCCCAAAACTGCTCTGAGAAATGTGACAATCTGTGTCTGCAAATTTTTCCAAAACAAAGGAATAAAACACACAACCAAAACCAGGTATAGGCAGAGGAGATTTTTTTTGGAGGGGTGAGACGTAGTGGGGCCCATTTCCTTTCTTGTAAGAAAAGGGAAAGGTTATATGGATCAGAATGAAATGAACGTGCTTGAGAAAGCATAGTCTCCAGAGAATTTGTGGGGTGCTTTTTATCCTGCATATCCCAGTGAATTAAAAGGACTTACATATATTTTATTGTTATCCAAGGTGTATGTGAACTTTAGGGTTATTTCCTAGACTTTTTATTCTTGGAAATATTCTCTATAGTAGCTTCTTGAAATTCATAAGAGGTATATCCTCAGAGAGTTCAGAATCTTAAATCTGCCAAAGCTTTTATAGGATGCCATTTCTACCATGAAACGGAATAAGGTAAAATTTCCAAGTGGACTTATGTGCAAGATGTATTTGTTTAAAAAAGCTTGAGGTAGTTTTGATTTATTTAAATTAAACAGGTTTTGCTGTAAGACTTTTGCAAGCTCAC
The DNA here is from genome assembly GCF_047511655.1 of Castor canadensis. NCBI lineage: Eukaryota > Metazoa > Chordata > Mammalia > Rodentia > Castoridae > Castor > Castor canadensis. Next base: position 93,816,835 of record NC_133400.1, read on the forward strand.
GCATACTGAAAATCTCCAAGAAAGACAAGTATGCTGCATTTTCTATGCTTATTTCAACCTTAAACAACTTTTGGGGGATCGAATGATGCATTAATGTCTCACTAAACATTAGCATTCAATGAGGTAACATTTAGGAAGTGCTCAAATAATTAATAAGTAACACCAAAGACTTTCATTAGTTAGTTCGCAATGGAATTTGCTACAATTTTCAATTTCATTTCAATCTAAAATGTCTATTTTCTTTCTAAGAATCATAATATTATTAGATCTTTTAATACCTTTTTCACTACCGTCTCCAGCTGTACAGAGCAAATGTTTATCAGACCAAGCGTTATTTTGTGGCTCTTCAGAATCTAAATCACTTTCCTAACTGGGGAAGCCAAAGGGGATGGCCAGCTTGTTTCTGGAGCTGGGGCAGCAGTGACTGGAATACTGCACAGCACACTGCATTACGACCCTAGAGAGAGTTACGCAAGCATAACCTGAAGCTAGCATTTATTATAGCCACGTTCTTGTCAAGTAAAGACGTCCAGCACTTGTGTCTAGTAGGTGGGAAAGAGGGGAAAGCAGCAAGGATAAAGCATTAAGCTCAGTGTACTGCCACCTAGCTCTGGAAACCCTCTCCAAACTTCCTGAGTTTCCTCACTTTCTAGACTTCTTTCCATTCTAGGAAAGAAGTCCTCTATGTTCATCTACTTACTACATGCTCATTTGGCTGAAAACTAAAGCATTTAGTTTCAGCTTCTTGCAAATAAGAGCATACTATTTTATTTCCAGGAGCCTTTTTAAAATATAGGACAAAGCAAGGCATGGGAAACACTGGTGAGAAGTGGATTTTGAGCTCCTGGCTAGGTCATCCACCAGCTTAGTCGTTTCACAGCTGTTTAGGAAGTGCACTGTGTCAGGATCCTTAGATATTGCTGCTTTTTCTAGCTATTTGGGGTAAATTTTCATTCAGATATTTTTAAAAATCACATTTAATATGAAATAGCCATGGAAGTTTCTCAGCTAGTCAAACTCTATCATCCAAACAGTAAAAAGAAATGCTACAAATACATTTGTAACTAATTTTAGCCTTAAGCCCTACTTACTCTCAAAAGAATTTTCCATGTTTATCATAAAAATAAAGATTACAGTTTTCCAAGTGAAAATATACTTCCAAATTGAATGAAAGAAAAATCTAGGAGATGAGGTGACTACTGCAATGGAGCTTTAAAGTCCTGGGCTTCCTGATGACCCAAACAAAAAGATAAACATAATGAATTAGAGACTTCTTGTTTTCAAATACAAGCAATCAAACCAGGATGTCAGCCAAAGGAAGAAAAAAAGTTAGGGGGTATGACTTAAGAAAGTAAGGGAGATAACTAAGTGGACACTATTATGGTTGTAAAAGAGTATTACTAATGTGTCAGTGAGGCATCCAGTTTTTAAGTAACTGGTTCTGATAGACTGACTGTCCAAAGAGAGGTACTATAAAATGTTCACCTGGATAACCGAAGAAGCACACAGCTTTGTGGACTCACTTCATATGGTTAAGGCTGGTATAACAGAGTCAAGACTATAAAAACAGACATTAATCTTCGTATTTTCTATGGCATCAGGAGACATATCTAAAAGTATGAAAGACAATTTAGGTTTGGTACAAAATGTAAGAGGGTCGAGAACTAGCTTTTACCACTGATGTCAGAATTTTAAAGATTGAAGTTTTACTTCCTGAATGTATGTATCCACTCTGAAAGGCGTTGCGTGGGTGTTGATGGAACTTAAATGCATGTTCAGAAGCCAAGTTTGACCAAGAATTAAAGGTTCCATGCAAATTAGAAATTGTCATTAATTATTTCAGATTTGGCTTTTAATAAATGAAACAAAGATTAGCCATTAGCTTTACCAGACGTGTGCCTAAATTCTGTTTGCTCATTAGGTAATTGAGACAATAACACTTGAGTTTATTGAAGTGCTTTATATCATCAATTGTGAACTCAACCTAAATCATGTAACCCTTCCTCCTGCTGGTGCAAAATTGATCCTAGACACTCATCTCCAAATGCCTTCACAACCTAGCCTCCAATTTTTTTTTATTCAGAAACTGCTCAAATGTTCATTGTTCATTGTTTTGTTATGTTGTATCTTTTTTATTTTTACTACCATTCTAGTCCAAGAAGTACCTCCCTTCCTGTAGATCTCCTAGAGACATGTTGTCCCACTCATTCTAATTAAATGTGCTTTTGAAGCAATGGAAGATCTTTTAACTGAAATCGTAAGTGTATCTACTTTTGCAAAGCCAAAAGCTGAGATATACAAACCCTTTGAATCCCAGGAAACACATTCAGTGACCAAGCTAACCACACATTTGATCTGACCTAAACTTGTATTGTTGGTATCTTTTATTACACATTTGTATCCCAAAACCTTCAACTTAGTGCTATTTCTCAAGGAAGCAAGTGAGTGTAATATAGCATTAATTCACATTCAGGGTACAAATAATATGAGTACGCTCCCCATGTGGCTGGAGTATGGAGGTTCACCTGCAGGAGGAAGTCAGTCAATGCATGTGGCTTGTGTTCTGGTCAGTACATTTGCTTACTGGGCTTCTACACTGATGCTTAGGTTTACCTACAATCTCTTCCCATATCTTTTTGTCCAAACAAAATAATATTTTGGCTTTAAAAATACCCATTAGAAGCCATATGAGGAAGCCTTGCAATACAGTCCTGCTGTGAATATTTACATATACACAGAAATTATAACTGTGTTTTCTTTCTCATACCTGCTGCACACACTGCTACCTGATCATCAACTTTTAATATCCTACAAGCAACATGACCTGGCTTAATTTTTTTCCCTAATTGTCTACATAGTTGGAATAGTTCTATACATAACTGGTCAGGAGCACTAATTATTACATTTGCAGACTGTCCTAGTCAAATTAGGCTTTTTTGAAATGGATTAGCCTACTGTACCTTTGCATAGTTCATCCTTGCCCTGCATCACCTGTCCATCCAGGTGGTGTGGCATCCTCTTGGGGTCCAGTATATCTAGTGAGTTCTGATGGCCCAGAGTTTTACACTCACTGTCCCCTAACAGCTGGACTTTTTCCTCCAACTGGTCTATTATAATCTGATGTCATCTGGTTAGCAGCTGGAAGTGATCTGATAGACTATTTCACAAGGAAGCACACATGACTGATGACAACTGTGTTGTCACAACTAAGGAGCTTCATGTCAGTATGAAATCAGTTTCTGCCCAATGCAGTAAAAGTAACAGTGGTTTTAGTCACTAGGAGAGCTGTCCAGGCTAGGTGAAAGGAGTCTTCCTGATGCCCTCATGTAGCACTTGGGCCACTTTTAGTTCCTATTGTGAGGAGGACACTACTTGCTTCCTAACACTGGCTCCCCAATGGAGTAGGTATCCAAAGGAAAAGCAAAGGTATGAATCCTGTGATACACCCAGTCTTTATTTCCTACCTTTGTATTAAATAGTGCATCAGATTATGCTCTGTTTGCCTGTGTAACAGCTTTACAAATTCTTTCCAAAAATATTACATTTTGCAAGATACAAAATGTTGCATTTCTGCTTGGTCAGGTTGTATAAAGCAAGTTTTGAGTGCCTATCACTTATCAGGCAATACACATAGAGTCCCTTACGAATAGGAATTCAGTCTTTTTCTCTTAGGCCTTTGTCCTAGAGAAACTCTGGCACATGAATTTGAGAACATTTAGATTTAGCTGATGACGTCATTGTCTTGTACATTTTCTTAATGTATCTTAGCCATATGTAAGTTATAAATTTATTTTTTAATACATATATTTTGAGCAACAAAAATTATGGGCAGTTTGAGAATCCTGGAGAAGCCAAGTCAACTTCAATCTGATGGCTGATACATGGCTAAAACACTCGCAGAATGTATCTAAGTTTTAATTCTGCATAAAGATGCTTTGGTGGCATAAGTGTACTTCAGAGTATTATTAAATTCCAAACAACTTTGAGAGTTCTGCCACAATCTGGAGTAAACTAAATATATCAGAGCTCCTTTCTTCCTATTTCTTAGACAGTAAGAAGCTATACTTGTGAACCTACAATGACATGGACAGAAAGAAAATACTTTTTTCATGTATTTTCATAAAGGAAGTCATCAGTTTCAGTAGCATTTATAATACTTACAGCTCCCATGTTGTGGAAGCTGTTACACAAGAGAAAACTGAGTTACTGAGAAAGTAAGCAACTTGTCTCAGGTCAGCTGGTAATGAGCTCTAAACATCTCCTAAACTCTTATTTTTAGCACACTTTCTTCTTTGTCAAGTGCAGCAAAGCAGCTTTGAGAGGGATCCTTTATCAGAATGTGTTCTATATCAAAGAACAAATGAATGAAATATGTGATCTTTGAAATGTATGCCAGTCATCAATATTCACAGTGCTCTTGTTAGCTATTGTGGTGCATGCAGGGTCATTAACAGGCATGGCCAGGATTAGAAGTTGTCCTCAGGTGCTTCTTTCAGAGCTTAAGTCTGACAGCCACTTCCTCGGCATCATGTAGAGGCTTGTCCTCTTTCTAATAGGAGACACTGAGTTTTTGACTTTGGGGGCTAAACATAAATCAGCTCTCCTCTGTACGAACAGGAAGCAGTGGTGACTCAGATCCAGCCCACAGCTCTAAGACTGGGCTGCCTGGTTACCCAGACAGAGCTTAAGATTGGACTCAACTGTCTCTGACAATAGTTGCCTGTTTCTGGGAGCCTTAGGACACTGGAATGGCCAGTCTCAGAGCCCCACCCTGGAGACTCTTCTGGAGGATGTCCAAGCCCGCCTCTCCTTCATGATGATCTGATCAAATTAAGAGATAATATGAGAAGTGAGGTTGAAGTCCCAGTATGGTCTTTATGGCTAATAAAGGCAAAAATGAAGGCAGGAGTGGGTAGGAAAACTAGAGCAGCCAAGAGGACCTTGGAGTTGGCAACAGGTAGATGCCCAAGGGCAATCCACACATTGACCTTCTTCCTTAGGAAGTGTGGAGAGCTGAGCCCAGACACATTGGTCCCTTCAAACTTGTCACTTAGGGAAATCCTTCCACTTTCCTATGAGTGGAGGATAAAGGAGTAGGAAGAGATCAGGAATGAGGGGAAAATGCCTTCCCAACCCTTACCTGAAGGCAACATTTTGCAAATGCATCTCATTCTTATTTCTCCAACATATCCTCTGTTGTGCACATCTTGGAGATGCAAGGTTTATGTGATCAACATCAAACTCAAGAAGATAAATAATTATTTTCACTGATACATTGTATTTCCTTTAAATAGTAACTTTTTTCAGAGAAAGGGTGGTGATTATCAAAGATGCACAATGCCCCACGGAATCTATTTCAGCACCTCAGAGTACTGTGGCAGATTCTCATACTCAGTGTTCATTATATGAAGATTTAAGATGATGAGGGAAAATATATATGTATATTAGAAATGAAACTTACTCTTCAGGTCTGAGTATAAAGGAAAATAACCATTTTCTTTTAGCATGTGACAAATTAGTAGCCAGTATGCATCATTAATGATGAGGACACAAATTCTCCTAGTCCTGTTGTAATTTGTGATCAACTGGAAGCCTTGTGTTGGGGATGTGAAGGTTTAGGACACACTGTCCTCTACCACACACTTTGAAGGGAAGGTTATTAGCTCTGTAAGGGGACTGTTCTCTCAGGAGAGCTGCACGTAAAATGACCAGGGAAGAAAATAGCAGCAACTTCTCAAATTTGCATAATTAGTAATTATCTCTTAATAGCCCCACTTGGCTTTAGAGACTTGGCACTTGAAATTCTGCTTAAAGTTCAGTGAGGAAAAACAAATTTCAATACTGAAACGTCTCAATATTACAGCTGAGCAGCTGAGGTAGTCCTTTGGTTGAAGTAAGAGGAAGGAGAGGAACATCAGTTTAAGTTCTTCCTGGTAAAGGCCAGGTACGTGATCGGCCATGAGTTGACAGAAGACACTGGACTGTGTAGCATCATTGGATTACTCCCTATTCTCTCTCTGACTTTGATGATACTTTCAGAGCTGCTCCTACTTTGGAAGTCACCCCCTACACTGATGAGGGTCATTTTATCTAATAAAACAAAATCTAGCTTCCTTTAGATCATAAGTGAGTTCAAAATAAAGAGACTATGAAAAAGAAATAAAATAGGAGAAAAAGGAAAGAAAACCCTTCATCCATTTCATAATCACAGCTAACAAACCTTACTATTTGCTTATTAGAATTCAAATCCAAATAAGATTCACAAAGAAATTAGAGTCTACAGCAAGAAAACAGATAAGATTCTTTATACTTATTATGAAGATTTGTGACACATCACAGGAAGGCATATCTGCAATTTTAAAAAACTAAACAACATGTCTCTAGACTGTAGCCAGCAAGGAATATTTTCTAACTGATAAGTTAGAAATCTTTTATTATTAATTAGTTCTACATGACATGTATACTGTAGCAATTTGTAGACTATCACCTGATGATTGATCAATAAACCACTGGACAGTAGATTTAAATAGAAACATAAGTAGATTTCTACTTAGCAACATTGATGCAGGAACTTAGTCAATACAGGAGCAAGAAGCCCTTATCAAGTGGTCGCTCCCCGTTTCAGGTGATCTACCATATCAAGATGTAGATATTCATCAGGATTCAAGATGGCTGCCCTTCATTCTTCCATGTTAAAATGTTCTACTGATGCTCCCTTGTCAACCCCTGACTTCGTGACCTTTCTCTGTCCATCATCACACTCCCTTCACATAGATTCTCATGCTATCACCCCCACCCATCCATCTATAAGCCAGCTACAGGTCTTGGGTGTTCACAGATATGGTTCACAGATGATGGATTGATTATGCAAAGGCTCTAGAAAGATGAAAGAAGGAAGAAAGGATTTAATATTTGATAATCACCTCAGATGTGCCAAGTGCTTCTGTGCGTATGATTTCATTGACTGCTCATTGTTACCCAAGGAGATAGATGTTATTATTTCCACTGTGCAGAAAAGGAAAACTATATCCTAAAACACTATAAAATATGGCACAAAGAGGGATTGGACCTAAAGTTAATACTTCTTGACACATTTTAGCAGCTCAGCAATTCTTATAAGATTGACATCACCATCTTGAGTAAATGAGTCTTGGTCCTTGTTGGTATCCAAGGTCCTTCTTCAAGAGTCTAAGCAGGGTTGATATAGATATAGTCATACTTTTCATTCAAAAGAAAATTTGTGTAAATTCAGTCAGGACTAAATATTATTATGAATTAAATTATAAATGAATACAGTGTACCAGTATTGTATCACCTTTGAGAAACCAATTATGCTTTTTCTGACCAATGCTTGATTTGGGGGACTTGCCTTGGCTAAACTGAAAATCAGTGGTTTGGTTTTGAGAGCATAAGACTCTTTTTCTTTGCCCCCTTTGATTTTCTCACCTCACCTGTACCACAAAGAATTTTCCCCGAGTTTCTGTAACCTGCCACTTTGTGCAAGACAGTGCCTGATATCAAGTCAAATTAGAATGTCTGCCATCCAGAAAATGAAGCACAACGGCAGGAGGCAGCCCACACTGAGCAGAAAGAATCCCAGACAGAATAGCTGGGTGCCGTGGGATTCCAAAATCATGTATCTGTTGCTTTTACCATGAGTATGAGTCAATGTGTCATTTTCCCTAGAGAGACCTATATCTCAGGCTTTAACACATTGTAGAATGTTAAAGACTTTTAATATAGTACTTTTCGTGATGAGAAATAATTGCAGTCAGTAACTCTTCTTAGAGCTCCTGCAGTCTCACCTGTGGGTTGAGAAATGCCTCTTCTGTGGGCATAGATCAGTCTGGTTTCCTACATAGGAAGAGAATAAATCAGGACAAAGCCTGAGTTCTGTGCTACCTGCAGAAAACAGAGCTTTAATTCTGAATTTTAGTTACACAGTCTTCTGAGCCAAATGGCTAGTGTATAGACAAAGGAGAACTCAAACTATTTCTTTTGGAAAATTCTAAGTAAGCCAAAGTCCACCAATGCTTCTGTATTTATGTGTTGATTCATGTGCTCCATATACCCTCAAGTCTGCCCAGTCTAAGATGAGACATATTACCAAGCATCAGCCATTCTCTGCTATATAGACCAGGCCACTGCAGCAATTCTCAAACATTGTTCTAAAAACAAATGAAGTTCATTTTCAAAATCAGGTTGGAAAAACCTGATTTGAAAAAAACACAGTTTTATGAAGCTGGATCAAAATGATTATATGAAAAATAGGGTTATAAGGAAAAGGCTAAAGGACTGAGCAAACTGAAAATCAGAGATTAAACAGAGGTATCACTGGGTAATGCAAATGTTTACAAAAAAGAAGAAAATTATAGAAAATGAGATTAATGAGGATTTGAAGAATCATAGTTCTCATCTATTTCCTCCTCCTCAGAGCTTCAGCTCTACTACCTCAGGTGAGGTAGAAGCAAAGGCAAAGCAATAAAAGGAATGTTATTTGGGAAGGCCAAGGGCAGACTGGGGTCAAGAGAGTTGAATTGTGAAAATGTGTAAGAATCCAAACACTTTCAGAAGGAATCCTGTGAAGAAGAATCATATATTTGGAAATAATATTTCATATGATGAAAATATTTTTATATTAAAATGTTAAAATCCTAAAACTGTTTTTATTGAGTATAGTTTATTCTTCATTCTGGACTGTTTATGTCAAAAGAAGACCATGCAAATTAGGGTAGGACTCCTGGGAGAAACCCTTTGCCCTAGTAGGATGTCTGCCATTTTCCTTTGAGATGTCGGTGAAAAGAATAAGGATTTGGGATTCTATGATATCCTTCTCTTAAAATAGGAAGACTCTGATAGGTGTTCTCTTTTTGATTTGAATGTCCACATGTGTTTGTTTAATGGGATGTGATCTTTAACCTCACACACAAAGGAGATAATGTCTGAGGAACCAGACTTTAGACTCTCCAAATTGCTACTTTACTATACAGTGCTACAGTTTGTAGTCTATAGAGCAGGCCCTCAGGTTCTTGAAAAGAAGGACTCTGGATTTTTTTAAGTAAATGTACTTGAGGGTATCAAAGGGAACTGAAAATCCTCTATTGGAACACCATTTGGATTCATTGTCTCGAGAAAGAGAAATGACTGCAGCACAGAATGTGCTATTTGAATACCTATAACTACCTAGGGATTGCTTTTTCTGGCTTCTAGAACAAACACGGGTCCATGGAAAATGTGCACGAGGAAGACAAGGTTCTGATGCAAAGCACAGGGATGTTTTCCTCTTTCGCTTCCCTTTCACCTTTCTCTTCCCCCTCTGTGCCCATTTTTCATATGTGAAATTCTCTGCTTCTGAATGGCAAGCAACTTGGAGTGGGTGATGTCAATGAGCACACCTTCAACGTGAGGTACTGTGCTTAGGAGTGACATGGATGTTCCAGAGCAGGTGGCGAAAACACAGCATTTCAGCAGACACAGGAAACCAGAGCACCTGGCTCCACCTGTGCATTCTCTTCTTTTCTCAAATAAAAGCAGGTCAATGTTTTATGCTGCTCATATCAGTGTCATTCACTTTAGCTTTACTAATAAAAACTAATGACTGGTTAAGCATTTATGTGGACTAGAGCCTTAGATATAAATAAGAAATAAAAATAAGAAGATAAAATGGCATAAATAAGAATATAAATTTAAAAGTAGGGCATTAAACAATTGAAATCCATACATAAAGTGTTCTGCAACCTTGGATCCTGGAATATCAAAAGAAGAAATTTTAGCACAAAAACAATCAAACCAAAATTTCAACTCCAGATTTAAATAACTTCCAAACTCTTTTTTTTTTTAACAGCTCTCATTGTACATTGAAGTCATTATCTAAACATTCAGACATTTAAGCAAGTTATGGACTGGAACCTTCAGATAAGGCAAAATGAGAGGTATCATCTGCTCTTTTCTTTGTAAGATGACTTTTAGCGGTGACATGTAAAAATCACCTGATGGAGAATGCTAGGGAAAAAAAAAAAAAAAAGACTGCTTTAGCAACTTGCCTTACCTGCCACACCTTGCAAGGGGGCAAAGGTATAACCCTGAATTTCCATCTTTACAATATCCTCTTCAAATCTCCCCTTATGCTCGTTCTCTCCCTCTGATCTTCAGTGTGAGAGACTTCATTCTCCTTTGTCTCACCTTCTCTTATGACCCCTTCTTTGGGCAGCCACATTAAGTTTGATTTGCCCTTGCAGCTCTTCCTTTCCCTTCTTCCCCTTTCTCCTACTGGTGCTACTGCCCTGTGACCTTGAGCAATACTGGAGCTTCCTGATGCTGTCCATCTTCCCTGCCACATCTTCCCTGTCCTGCTCTCATGTAGCAACTCTTCTAAACTGCAGATGCCCCCCTCAGTCACAGACACAGAACAATGGAGACCACCCTGCAAAGCACAGTCACTCTGTGCCACCCTGCTGTGTCCTCACACCCTGCTCTGTCCTTCATGAATGAGGGACTGACGATTGTCATGTCAAAGCCATTTTCCTACTAGAGATATTTGGAAAATGCAACTTTAATCAATAGCATAAAAATCAATCCAGAATTTTGTCTCTTTAATTTTTAAAAAATTGATGGGATTTCAAGTATAATTTTTTGCATACAAACTGAAAAAATTCAAAAGGACTGTTATCAGTCCTTTCACCAATGGGTTTGTACTCATGGTATAAATAGCACTAGGACTTATGGCTTGGTTAGGCCCCATGTCCTCACCATCTTCCTTTATCCTCTTCCCATTTAGTCAATGAGCTGGCAGGCTGCACAGCAAAGGAAAAAGAGGTCATGAGAGCTGAGTGTCTATAAATTCCCATTCTCAATAATTTCCAGCTTGTTAAATCTAGACCCATGCTCTTTCTTCCATTCTACACTTTCCATGTTCTCCTAAAGACTATCAATTTTTTCTTTCCCTTATAGCAATATCGATGAATCAAATAATTCCTAACTGCTTTACATGTATTCCTCAGAAAATCCCAAAGAATTAGACATTTTTGTTGGTCCCATTCTGTAGATAAGAAAACTGAAATATAAAGGCTTCCATAGTTTCTCCAAGGTCATTCACCACTAAATAGAGAGTTGGGAGTTGAACTCAAAGAAGATGGGTATTGTATTTAGAATATCAAATGTCATGCTCAAAATACAATTCAAATGATAAAGTTACTGGAGGTTCCATTGCAGGAATGTCTGGAATTTTAGAGAAGTATTAAAAAGAAAATGACAACCTGTTGTCCTATCATCTGAAAATAACAGCAGCTAATTTTTTTTAAAAAAACTGCAGAGCCTTCTGATCTTTTTATTCAAGGCTTACGACTTGTAGCAAGAGGCTTATACCTTACATCTTGCATTATAACCTGCTCTTTAAAAAAGTAGCATTACACTGATCATCACATATCATTGAGTATTCTTTAAAAAAAGGGAGAGTTGGAGTAAATCTGTTCTGAACCTATGGGATAAAAATCAAGCAGAGCACTGTTAGCTCTGTGTTTATCCCAAATGCAGGGCAAAAAAGGCTGGAAAGAGCATTTTACCTGGGAAACAGAGGCAGAATATCTTAGAAAGCTTTAGCAGAATCAGGGTCACTGGAGTTCAGCTAGTTTGAGAATGGAGGAATTGTCCCAGGGATTAGCAGCCATTGTTTAGCCAATCTGGATTTTAATCAAGAGGGATAAAGAGAAACAGGGGTTGGTGGTGACAGCTACAGAGGAAAATCCTCAGTCCTTCAGGGTCTGCCACCAACCCAAGAGCTATTTGGTTGGCAGATGTGAGAACATCAATACCTCAAGAGAGGGGAGGTATCAGGGATCTAAGAGACTTGCTCCCCTCCTTCTTCTATTCCACAGCCCTCATATTCACAAAGAGGTCATAAACCTGTTCTAAAACAGGATGGCTTCATGATAATTCCATCTAAGGAGCAGGGTGTATTTGTACACTGTTCTCAATAATTTATCTCAAAAATTTTGCACTCATATACTGTGCTATAATAACTAGTTGTCCTTGCACTTAAGTCTTTTGTACATGACTTAAAGGTGGATAGACAATATACCTATCAATAGTTAGTAGTTTTAGTTTATTGGACATAGGAGTCTCAATTCTGATTACAGACTACATCAACTTCCATTTTCAGTTAGCAGTCAAATGAGGCTTACTCAGCAAATGACACGTGAACATTACTTTTGCTCTTCTACGTCATTGTCTTGGGTTTTATTTAACTTCCTATCTTTTTTTCATTGCCCTAAATCAAAAACACATCCCACTTCATACAACAGGATGTATTACAGATTAACTGGTTTTTAATTTGAATGGAATTGTAACATGTTGTACCTGATAGTGAGTAAATCCTTTATTTGAGGATGTTCTTCATTTTAAAAATCAGGCTTTTTTGTAAAAAAAAGTCATTTTTTCCCTTAAACCATTTTCAACCTCACTATTTTATTGTAATTAAGTCAATTTTCCAATACTTTGCTCAACTTCTAACTACCTTTTTATGACACATAGTTGTACCTTTTCCAACACTAGAAATGGCTCTTCTAATCAAGTTCTTACTCCAACACATTTCCCATTCCCAACTGTCATGTTAGCCTAGGGCTGCTCTGGGGCATTTGGAATGGAAAGGTTTGAAGCCCACCACATCAATGAACAGCATGTTGGCACTCTGACAGGAAATGGGGTCTTCATTTCCCTGGAAGGCAGAACATAAATCTTGAGTCTCTCTTTCTTGGCCAAGCTTAGAACCACCTCCAGGGGCTAGCTACTGAGTTGATCTTTGCTGGGGGTGGTTCATGATGATAATAGACCTCCAACAGCCCTGACGTCTTCACACAGGGGCACTTGCCCTGTTCCCTCAACTGCTTTTTGTTGTATGTCTTTGGCCTGGTGAAAGTAAATGATTTAGTCTGTTCATAAGAAAGAGAAAGAAAAACGTAAAATTCAAAACATAACAATATTCTTAATTCTTGAACCTCTGACTAATTCACATCAGAGTATTATTTAACAAAAACTTGTTTAATCTCATATAGTATGTGTTACCCTCATATACACACTCACACACTACCACCCCAAAATGTAATCTGCTGCCTTTGGACTATTTACACTCTCTAAAAAGATAGGCTAAAAAATTAGACTGACCCCCCAAAAATGAATAAGATAACCTGAAACAACAATTTACTTAAATATTTGCAATGGTGAGGGGCTTCTTATATCATAAAACAGTCATTTGTACATTACAGGGTAAATTATACAAAGTGTAGAATTTTTATAAGATACAACTCATTAAATCAAATACTTCTCATGCATGCCTAAGCTGCTTTGGGCTACACTGTGATATAAAGAAAGTTTCAGCAGCTATTTGGGGGAATCTATTTGGGAAGCAAGGGAGAGTGAGCACCTGGGATGGAACCGCTCATTAGCCTTTGGGAAGAATTTTGAATACCAAGAGAAAGTGTGCTTACTTCAGGGAGAAATGAAGACTGGTGAGCTTCTATCATCTGAGAAACTATCTGTGGCAGTTAGTTTAGTGCCACACCATAGTGCCAAACTATGATGTGGCACTTGGGCATGTTAATGACTTGAGGGCACATAGAGGACAAAGTTCTGTCCTTGTGTTGAATGAGGGATGATGAAAAGAACAAGATGGGCTAGACAGACATTCCAGCATGGAGCCAAGGAGACAGCAAATAAATGGTGGACAGGATCAGACAAGGACCTGGTGGGCCATGAGTGTCAACATGGGATATCCAGAGTGTGTAAGAAGTTAGTAAGTAGGGAGTTCAGAGCAGTATATGGGAAGAGGAGTAAGAATGTTAATTCAGGCACATATTTGTAATGAATCATTCTAAGGATTGTGTGCATTTGTTCTGATAGGTGGAATTGACATTTTATGGTTTGGTTTGATGTAAGAGAACTCAGTAAGAGACTGCCTATTCTCTACTTTTCACAACTCAATAACCTAGATTCTCCTTGCTGTCTTATCTGAGATAAATCCTCTCATAGGGATGGATTCAATTCATAGATACAGTTTGAACGTGATTGAAAGTTGCAAAGAGTTAGGGGTGTGGGGAATGACAGGATCAACTGAAGGAGCCCACAGGGGCTTCTTAATGTCATCCTCCTATCACTGGCTATAGCACACAGCAGGCACTAAGCTCTGGATCTTTCTATGAACCTGCCTGGGGTCCTTGGCACAGCATGTAATGGGAAGTGTGCAAAATGCAACTGCAGTACTTCCCCTTGATGGGCCTGTAAAGCAGAACATCTCTCACTGGGAAAGACATTTCAATAAAAGGTTTAGGGGTTTTTCCTTGGAATAGGTCTTAGTTGTTCTTTTCTACCTAATTTCTTCTCACTCTCTCCATCCTCCTCGGTGTAAATGTCTCATAAATACCTCTAGTAATGGGATAATTTTAAGCACTACTTTCTTTTTTTAATCTATTTTCCTCAGTGTTCAATAAATGTTGCTGAATGGTGATCAATTGAAACCTCAGCAATAAATTAGGGAAAATAAGAGTGCACCTGGAGAATACTGCCTTCAAGAAAATTTTATCTGTTTCCAGGATCTTGTTCGATTTTCCTTCCCTAATAAAAAGGCTTCATACAGGGACTCCATCATCATATAGGTAGTGATGAGTGTGTGTGTGCGTGTGTGTGTGTGTGTGTGTGTGTATGTGTGTGTGGTTTGGGGGGAAGTGGGCAGATAGCTCTCCCCATAGCTGTGAACTTGTGTAGAGGTCCTGTCCAAATGAGAGATAAGGTGCATTCAAGAAAAATAGAAAAGAAAATCTTTAGAGGCTTACAGAGGCCAGGCACGAGGGAGGGCCAGAATGGGAGTGAACTGCTGGCACTTGTGAGAGGAAGCAATAGAGGCAACCTCTCTTCCCTCTGGGAGGTTGCCTCCAGTCCCCGAAGAGACAGCGTCAATATCCTTCATACCACAGCTTCTCAAAATGTGTCAGAGGATGTCACAAGCAATGCTGTGACAATTCTCAGGTTAGCTCACCTGGAAACTGTGTGGGGTTCCACCAGATGTACCTGTCGTGGTTAAATGTCTATGATTTTATGCTGAAATACCCCTGGAGGACAAAGCAAAAAGCCAGGGGTTTTAATCAAATGTAAAGAATCTGACTTGATCTAGGCCTGTTTAAAACATAAATGTTGACACTACCAAAATGAAAAAAAAAAAAAACAAAGTTGTACAATTTTTCCATTTTTAAAAGAAAAGAATATATATGTATTTCTATATAAAGTCTGTCATAACCTCATTCCTACTCCCTACACACCACACATACATATGCACAAGTGCACACATATTCACCCAAATATGCAAATACACTTATGTGAGACCCTCCTCTGCCTCGCTTATCTCTGTTGTGCTGTCTTCATCTACATATACTTAGAGATTACTCCGCAAATACTTGATGAATAAATGAAGGACTGAATCAGTGGTAATGATGACCCTTACTGTGAGTAGCTTGATGGGGAAAGGGAAGAAAACTGTCATTACTGAGCCACTGGTGTGAGCTCTGCTCCTTGCTCATGTGATCCTCTTACTGATGAGAAGGCTGAGGCTCTGGGGCCACAGTATCACCCTGTGCAGTACAGCTGGCAAAGGTGATGCTTAGAGGCCAAGGCTCAGTTCTTCCCAGGAGATAGCCTCTATGCTCACTGTGCAAGGAAGTTTGTGCCTGTTTTTCTGCTGCGTAAATCCAAGAGGAGACACTGTTGACACTTGAAGCCCATGAACTCATAGATCCCATAGCTCTTACTACGTCCTGAGACCCTGAGTGAGTTGGCTGCAAGTGTGTGGCCATTTTAACACTCCACTCAGCAGCTTCACTTATAAGGGAGACTTTGGGATACACACTCCACCATGTCTCCACTTCTGCTCTCCCCTCACAAGGACCTGCCTGATTCTGGCATGAATATCACCCGGGCTGTTAAGCCATCCTAAAGCCCATCAAACATGTGGGAGGATGATCACAGTCCAAGGCCAGCCATAAGCAAAAACACAGACCCTATCCAAAAAAATAAAGAAAGCACAAAGGGCTGGGATGTGGCTCAATTGATAGAGTACTTGGCTAGCAAGGCCCTGAGTTCAAATACCAGTACCACCAAAAAATAAATAAGAAATAAAAATGTAGATGTGTTGACCTATTTTCTAATTGTCCAAAAGTACCTGATGTTCAGTTCTCCCTACTTCCAGTTATCTTTATTGAGATTGACCAATATGACTGTTAATTGACATTCTATATATTGATAAAGTATAGGATAAGACAGATTTGTACAGACTTTCAGATCCCCACTAAATATCACCATTGCATTTGTCTCACTGTGTTCTCCACTGAGATAAATTCATAGTGACAAAGGAGCACAATTAACTCTTGTGAGTACTATATGTAGAGTTCACAAGTTGTGTTCAATTGAATAACAAATAAGGGATAACAATCAGTATCTAGGAGATAAAATAAGCACACTCATCATTTATACTATGTTGACCCTCATAAAAGAGTAATTGTGCATCGACCTGACAGTTTGCAAGAGAATGAATTAGCTAAATAACATGTTGCTCTAATTAATATGGGAAATGATTTGCTATGGATTTCAAAAAATTTGCACTTCACACCAAGGAGTGAAGTTTAATCAATATTTCTTTATAGTGATATTTGTAAAATATTTTAGAGAAATACCTACTCTTTGAATATAACTCAAAACAAAAACATGTGTTCTAGTGATAATCAAATAATTATGGGAAATTTGCATGCCATATGCTCCAGCAAGGCATACGGTGTTAGATTAAAATACTAAAGGTTCCAATAAGTCCTTCAGTAGAGAAAGACTTAAGCTTCCTGACGTATTTAGCTAAAGCAACATTTCTCTGGGCAATGCTTGCTACCATTCTAAGGAGTTAGTGTTCCATGGTATACACTTTGAGAAATCCTATAGAGAAGACTAGTATCATTATATCATCAGCCTGCTTTTAAGAAAGCCATCAGTGAATGTCAACTCTATTTAAATAATTATGAAGTAAAGGGACTGCACAGTGCCATAACTCATTCTTTGAAGGGAATTCCAAGAAATGTATTCTTTTCTTGATATTTTCTCAGTATAACTATGATGGAAATTTGAAGTGATTTTTAAAAAATATTTAACCTTTTATCTGTTTTAGCTCTTCACTGATGACCTTGGCACAATTGTTTTCATATGCAGGAGTAAAATAGGAGCAGGGTGCCAGTGACTCACACCTATAATCCTAGATATTAGGAAGCAGAGATCAGGAAGATCACAGTCCAAAACCAGCCCGGGAAAATAGTTCTCAAGACCCTATCTCAAAAAAACCCACCACAAAAAAAGGGCTGGTGGAGTAGTGCAAGGTGTAGGCTCTGAGTTCAAAACCCAGTACTGCAAAAAGGTCACATAGGTTAGAGATTGAATGAATTCCAATATCTTCTAAAAAATGTTATCATCTGAGAAACTAACTTTAATTTATTTCTTTGAAAACAACACTGAGTTTTTTTTAAGTAAGTAATTCTAAGCAGTATACAGTAGGAAAAGCATCTGCTTATTAACCAAATATAACTGGTTATAAACAGGTAATTGTTTTGATTCATATTTTTATCCTTTTACCACGTGAAAATAATGACAAGAATGAAAAAAGGGAAAATAAAAGAATGTGAGGCAGTGGTTTGGGGTCCTGTTATAGTTATCAGCACCTCAGTACCTTCTACTTACTTTGTGCCCTCCAGCAGTAACCTAGTGGGTTTGCCCTCAAGGTTGAACATGGGGACCTGACAGGCACTTAATCTCCCTAGACTAGAGGTTGTTCATCTGGAACATGGGGAGCTGGGCATGGATTGTTTCTAAAGCCCCTTTCAGGTTAGAAACACCATACTTTTATGCTCCCCAGGGCCCCCTACAGCCTTCAGCAGAAAACAAAGCCATGTGTTCCATAATTCCAGATAAAAGACTTAGCAAATATCTGAGATTAACATACTGACACTAATGAGTTCAGCTTGAGTCTGTAACGACATCAAATCCTTCCTAGAGTCTTCCAAAGACTTGAGGCTTTGGTGCTATATCCTGGAAGACAGGATAAGTGAGAAGAGGAAAAAAGCAGAAAGAAACAAAATATATTAAACCAGCTCCTTGAGCTCAATAATGTTCTAGAAGAATAAATCAGCTAGTCTCAAGTAACCTACTAGCTAAAAACAGACTTCAATTATTTGGGGTGGGCAAAACCGAATCTTCAATGTTAAGAAGAAATAAGTGAAACTAATTTGTATTATAAAGTTTACTTAGTCCGATGGATCCAAATATTAACCTTTCAGCTTGTGCTCAACATAAAACATTGTAAATGAGATGACCTACCCGTAATTTTTCTCATTCGTCCATAAGATGAGTTGTATGTGTTCACACAGCATAGATTACAGACATATGAACAGTGCAGATCCAAGCAAATGGTAAAACAAGAGTGAGGGCTCTGAGGCATGAGAAATATAGCAAAATCCAGGAGTAAAAGGCCACTATATAAATTGCCTAGGGCTGAAATAGCAAAGTACCACAGACTAGACAATTGAAACAATGGGAGTTTTATTTTCTCACAGTTCTGGAAGCTGAAAGTTCAAGATCAAGGTGTCAGCAGAGTTGGTTTCCTCCAAGGCCTCTTTTTGGCTTTGAGATGGACATCTTACCCCTGTCTTCCCTCTGTGTGTGCCTGAGTCTTAAGACTAATAATCTTATTTGCATACTAGTTGTGGATTGGGGCCACCCTAACGACCTCATTGCAATTTAGTCACTTTTTGAAAAATCCTGTCTTCATATACAGTCACATTCTGAGTGGCAGAGTCTTGGGACCCACCACATGAATTTGGGGGGACACTTCAGCCCACAGAAGTGAGGGAGGCTGTGTCACCAGCGTCAGGAAGCAGAGGAGAGTGAACAGGGGTTGAGAGCAGGCAGCGGGCAGGACATGCATGGTTTCATGAGTGAGCGGGGAAGATATGCACCTAGGTGATATCTTATAGGCCATGCTGAGAAAGGATTACCAGGTGCAAAATAGAGGGGAGGATTTGGGACACACCTGCCAAGGAGGTGAAAAGCATGTCTGGGGATGGGAAAGGTATGCAAAGTTCTGGGTGGATTGCAGAAGACATTTGTAAGGTACAGTGCACAGGCTGTGAGGATACTTTGGATACGGCATATAACAAGCCCTGTAATGTTCTACATGAAGAACAAGAGAGAAAAGAGTACCGGAAACACGCACATGTTGTCTTGGTGTCTCTCTCTCTTCTCCTTTCCCTCCAACTATGTTTTACCAGCCCCGAAGAGGCCCTTGTATTGCAAACAGGTATCCACTTCTGAACTTCAAATATCCATAATTGAATCCACGTATCTGCAGCTCTGCAATTTCTCTCTTGAGACCCAACACCTGCTACACTACACTACCTGACCCAATCCACAGCTTTTCCTCCTTAACACCGAGCTTCAGATCTGCAATAACATCCTGCAGCAGGTATGTCATAAGGTGCTAACATCCAAAACAGCAGGTTCACATTTAATTAGGTATCACAACCACGCTTTGTGTTTCTGTCTCTTGTTCAGGGAACTACCATTAGTTAAACCTCAACTGTGCAAACGCTTCTACCAGCTGAGAAACATAAGCAACGTAGTCCTGTGGCATTAGCTGTGAATTCACAGTGGAAATTAGTCTCTCCTTTCCTTTGGCTTTTTATACTGACTGCTGCCTGAGAATAGCAAGCAACATGTTGTTTTCTTTCTATCCCCAACCACATCTTCAATATCAGGAAGTCTTAGGCAAATAGCATGTGCCAAGGAAGTTTGTTTCTCTCTAGGAATCATTGTTTCTTTAATAAAGGAATCTGTAAGTATATTATTTAAAAATTACCATGGAATGTAGGAAAAGAAACACCTACTTAATTATTGAGGTTAATGTTCGTTGGTGGGCAATTTAACTCTATCAAAATCCAAAATCCACCTATTCTTTAACAGAAGAATTTTTGTTTGTTTGTTTGTTTTTTGGTGATACCAGGGATTGAACTCAGAGCCTCACACTTTTGAGGCAAGCTTTCTGCCACTTGAACCATATCTCAGACCTTTTTGCTTAAGTTTGTTTTTCAGATAGGGTCTCTTGCTTTTGTCCTAGCCGGCCTTGCACTGGGATCCTCCTACCTCCACCTCCCAAGAAGCTAGGGCCACCAAACAATTGCATCTTTACCTGCAGTGCATATATGTGACAAATAAGATTTTGAACAGGATGCTTACTGAAACACTTATCCAGAGAAAAAGCAGTAGCAGGCGATCTAAATGTTGTCAAGAGGAACTTGATAGGTGACTTATACCATTTCCTACACCGTATCTTTTCCATGGAAAACTTCAGTTCCATAAAAACAGTAGATCAGTTAGTGGTGCCTCCTCATCTCATATGGGTGTGTGTGTCCATATGCATACAGGACTTCAGGAAGGGAGAGACAAGACAGTATTGATTTTGGTCCTGGGGTACAGGGTACTGAAAAACTAAGAGGCTGAAGCCAATAGGAGAAGGGGACCAGGAACTAGAGAAAAGGTGAAATCAAAAAGAATTAACCTAGAAGGTAACACACATGCACAGGAAATTAAGGTGAGTCAACACCCTGTTTGGTTATCCTTATCTCAACCAGCAAAAACACTTGTTCCTTCCTATTATTGCTTATATTCTTTCTTCAACAAAACTAGAGATAAGGGCAAAATAGTTTTTGCTGGGTATTGAGGGGGTGGGGGGGAGAGGGAGGGGGCGGAGTGGGTGGTAAGAGAGGAGGTGGGGGCAGGGGGGAGAAATGACCCAAGCCTTGTATGCACATATGAATAATAAAAAAAGAAAAAAAAGAAAAATAATTGACACACAAAAAAGAAATGTATGATTAGGGAAATTTGAATAATGGCCATCTCTTGATAACATTAGGGACATTTTTGAGCCTGCTGTGGTGGCATTTGCCTGTAGTCTCAGCTACTTGGGAAACCGAGGCAAGAGGATTGCTTGAGCCCAGGAGTTTGGTGCCAGCCTGGACAACACAGAGAAACTCTGAGGCAAAAAGAAAAACAAAAGAAAAAAACTTCTTTTATAGGTGTGATATTTATATTGGTATTATGGTTTGTTTGATTTTGTTTTTTTTTTTTTTCATTACTGGGGTTTGAACTCAGGGCCTTGCACTTGCTAGGCAGGCGCTCTACCACTTGAGTACTTCCCTAGCCCTTTCTGTTTTGGTTATTTTTGTTTGTTGTTTGCTCTTTGTTTTTGTGTTTTGGTAGTAATGGGCTTTGAACTTTGCCCTGGACCACAATCCTCCTGGTTAGACTTCCTGAGTTGCTGGGATGACAGGCACACACTACCGTGCCCAGCTTTTACTGATGGAGATGAAGTCTCTCAAGATTTTTGCTTGTGCTGACCTCGAAACTCAATCATTCTGATCTTCACCTTCTGGGTAGCAAGGATTACAGGCTTGCACTACCTTTCCTGGCAGCATTATACTTTTTAGGGCTCAGTGGTAAAGTACTTGCCTCACATGTGCAAAGCCCTGGGTTCCATTCCCAGCACCGTGTGCAAAACAAACTTTAAATTTAGAGAGAAATGCTAAAATATTTATGATAAAATTATGTCCTACCTGGGATTTATCTCTAAATAATCTTGTTGGGGAATTTCAGGGAACCACAGGAAGTCCAGAAACACCAGATATGACTATGAATTGATAATTGTTGGAGTTATATCAAAATATAAATAGTTCTCTCGGGTGGTCTTTTGGGGTTTTTATTATTTTATTACTTACGTAACATTTCCTAAATTTAAGTTTTTTTTCTTTTTGTTAAAATCCTTTTCTTTTTTTTAACACTGAGGATTGAACTCAGGGCCCCCATATGCTAGGCAAGCGCTCTACCACCCTTTTTGGTTTTTTAAATTTTGAGGCAAGGTCTTACTAATTTGCCACAACCAGCCTCAAAATTGCAGTCATCTTGCCTCAGTCTCCTGAGTAGCTCAAATTACTGGTGGGCACCACCACATCTGGCAGTGTGGCTTTTGTTAAAATAAAATAACCAATAAAAAAAAAAACTAAGGGGACTTATTTTTTAAATTTCTCCACATAGACACAGCATTGTGTATGCTTCAACACATACACAGTCATGTATGCTATAAACTACGGACACTATTAGCCAACTTCAGCATCCCACAAATTCATACTTACATGAACCAGAATAGCTGTGGCATTACCAGACAGTGTGATCTTTGGGGACAACCATCTCATATGTGGTCATCCATTGACTAAAACCTCATCATGTGACAGGACTATAATATAGTCTTTGTGACTATGATTTTACTATGGAACTTCTGGGGTTTTTTTACTTTAAAGTGTTTTGAAAGAGCTACCCATCTCTTAACTTCAGTAACAAGAGTAGAAATAATAAGGAGGCTCTTAAGAACAATTTGTGAGCTGAGTGTGATGCTGCATGTCTGTACACCCCAATAATTAGGAGGTAGAGATCAGGAGGATCGTGCTTCAAGGCCAACCTGAGCAAAAAAGTAAGCAAGACCCCCATCTCAACAAGCGAGCTGAGCATGATGATTTACAAGTATAATCCCAGCTATTTGGTATTACAAGTAGGTAGAAAGGAAAACTGCAGATTGAGGCCAGACTGGGCAGAAAGAGCAAGACCCTATTTGAAAAATAACTAAAGCAAAAAAAGGGATGGGGACACGGCTCAAGTGGTAGAGCACCTGTCTAGCAAGTTTGAAGCTCTGAGTTCAAACCCTAGTACCACCAAAAAGCAAAAAAAGAATACTTTGCAATGTCAGTAATGATTGGAGTCAGTTCAGCAAAGTTAAGGTAGCACCAATACTAACTTGATTCTCAATTTCTTTCTTGAATTGAACAAGTAAATTAGAAGTTATCTTTATTTCTAAGTCCATTACTTTAATGAATAATCCCCCTCAGATAACTATTTTTTAAATTTTTCCACAGAGGGGGATAGGTGAACTATCAGAAGGCACCACTTTCCCCAGTGGTATTTTTTAAGGCCCAGATTATGCTACATTTTTACTGGGCATATAATCCTAGAAGTCCTGTCTGAGGAACAGAAGTAAGGGGGTTTTAGGCCTTTGCTGCCCCCTTCAAGGTCTGGGAGCTCAGAATGCAACCCCATCTGAACTGGAACAGCAAAGAGCTGAGGGGAGAGCAAGCAAGTCAGCAGAGCCTCCTCCCCCTCCCAAGCATGCCCAATGCTGGACATCTGCAGGGCTGACTTGGGGAAGAGCTGAGTCCTCATCTCCAGAAGAGGTAAGCCAGGCTCAGAGCATGCCCCCAAGGTGTAAGGTTGGTCACCAACAGGATTAGGACTGGGGACACAAGCTTTAACCTCCACTCATCCTCCAGTCTCTCCACTGGCTGTCCATGTCTTCACGTCTTCCTTTTTGATAACCTGACACCCGGGGCATCCTCAGTTATTGATTATTCATTTGTGTAATGAATAGTTTGCATTGCTTTGTTTAAAATAATTGTGTGCTTCAAACACCCCTCTACCACATATTTGAAGAAAATCATGATATAAGCAAACAGCCATCTGTTCAGTCTTTTTAAAAGAAGGCTGTGAATCTAATGATATGTGTGACATGCAAACATTTAAACTGTTCTGTTTAGAACTGTCACCTTACATGCACTAGTGACTTTAATACTTACCTAGTCAAGCGTCCTTAATTTAGAACACAATGGAGCCAAATGAAGACGATGGCTGTCCCCTCCTCCACCAAATATCTAAGTGACATCCACTCTCCATTACCCCAGTCCTCCATGGTCCACATGAAAGCCCACAGGAAGGCTGTCCCTGGTCATTCATGGGGCAACAACCAGAATCCAGCCATGAACCCCAAGATTTTAAACTCTACAGGAAAGCTTTGGTCATGAAAATTTTCTTTTGCAAAGAAAATTACATTGCTACTTAAATAATTAACATACATTGTATCTATTATTATAAACTTCATTTTTGAAATGAATTTCTAACTTTTCTGCCTTATGAAACCAAGGAAAATGATGGGGCTCTTTTTGGAGCACCAAATTTTAAACCTGAGAATTTTGGATAGAGAATTTCAGACACAAATTTTGTGTGACCCTCAGGAGCCAGAGGGAGTTGCTAATTGGTTTTTGTTAACCACTATGGAGAGAATAGAGATTCCCACACACAGCCTTGGTAAGAATATGAAAATAGTGACTATCTTTTAACAGGTAATCTAAAATCCCAGAAACTCTTCCTTAAGCAGACATAGGAGGAGAAACATATTCTGAAGTCAACCCAGAAGCAATTTAATGACCACACTGGGAGGAATGTGGAAACCAGTCTTGCTTTTGAAGTATATTGAGTATAGGAGTATAGATGACAAGTAGCCAAGATATAAATACATATAAAATAATTTAATTTCTTCACTTTAGACTTGATCATGATTAATTAGCTGACACTTTCAAAGCTCAAAATATTGGGGTTTTTTTTCTTTTGGATTTCATTTGTGAAAGTGATCGACAATAGACATTCATGAATGTTAATATTACATGCCTTGTTAACATAATTAACAGTGTAATATTATTGTACCCACTACATAAAATAGCTTAAGGCATAGCCTCAGATCTTAAAGTTTTCACAACTTAATTAGCAAAATACTGTGCACATGTAGAGAAGAGGAGTCGACAACAGCGTCAGCTAATTGTGCAGAGTCTGATTTCATTCACCGTCCTGTGTGTTTCCTTACCGACATGATGAATGTTCAGCTGTTCCCGGAAGATTGATGGACTCCATCAGCCCCCCGCAGCCTTTGTTTCTTATCACCTAAACAGCATTAGACCTTTCTCTAGTTTCACGCAAATTAACTGCTCATCAATTTCATGATTGCAAGAGCTTGCAGCAGCTGCAGCTTTCAAACTATGATTACTTTAAACCTATTTGGTTCTAACTTCCCCACACATGATTCTCTCTTTGTTCAACTCAATTGATTCATTCCAACCAGTTTATAACCAGGACATTCATTTCACTTAACTATCCTATCTGCCATCGCCTCTGCCCTGTCCCCAGCACCTGCAGATCAATGACCCGCCATCAGCATCAACCCTCCAATTAAAATGCTAGTCTCTGCTGACCAGCTTCCACTTGTTTCTGTTTTTGTTTGGTAGGTTATTTTAAGAGGCAGGTGAAAAGTCTAACCGTTCTCAAATACCAAGGCTTATTTCACTTAGAAGTGCTTATCCTTTCAAGCCTGATGCTATTAAAAGAGAAAAGAAAAAGAGAAGAAGCTTAAATGGAGTAATTCTAGGGAGGCTGAGCAGCTCTGAGTGGGTTTGGGGTGTCATAGCCAGACAGAAATTACACTGTGGTTTTCATCCTGCCCAGGGTGACTCAGGCTCCTGTCAGCCCAGAACACACCTCACCTTCCCAGTAGAGAGACTGAAGCCCCTTGGCATCCCAGGCCATCTCCAGGGTTTACAAACACTCATTATATTTGATGTAAGGACTCCCATTGTTCCTGCGTGCAGAGATCTGGGCTAGACACTTTGGCTATGGAGACACTGGTGTTGTAGTTTAAAAGCTGTAAAACTCCTTCCTGAGCCACTTTCCTTTTTCCTGCTGAATCTATGCAGCACACAAACATTAAAAGGTTACTTCACATAGTGAAACAGAAAACTAAAATAATACAATTGCTTTGAGTTGTTTCTTACATTCATTGGAGACAGAAATGATTACTTATTGAAATTTGTCCAAGAGAAAATTAAATGTTAGCGACGGGCTTTTTTTAGTGGTTGCCCTCTCTGTCTCTCTCCCTTTCGCCTGCTCTCTCTTGCATCTGTGCATACGCACAGACAAACAAACATGCACACATTCGTGTATGCTACATAGCAATATGCTCTGCTCATAGAAGGAGAATCAGGCATGGCACTTTAACCTCATCATTTCTTGTCCATGAGGCTGATGTAATCCTCTGCCTTCTCTCCTTCCCTGTCATTCTCACCCCCACCCCACCTGTGAGCACAGAAGGAACTGAATTTAGAACTAGCTGCTTCCCTTGGTGTCTGGGCAACTCCTGCACATTCATAAAGAAATTCTATCGAAATGATAAAATTGGCAAACCTTTTGGTAAAATTAGCTTTCATTTACCAAAACCTGATCTGTCCTAGTACCATTTAATTGTTCAAAAGAAAACAACTATTATAAAATCAAGCCGGATGGCAGAGGAGTAACAAAACAGGGCTTACAAAACTATACCTATTTGGTCAGGTGTATAAATCTTCAGAAAAGTGGTAAGAGAAAAGAGAATTCTAGAACTTACCTGCAATCCAGGTATGATGTTCTCGTGCTCATTGTCTTGTTTCTGATCCTATGTAAAATATAAATATCTTAAAGTGCCCCATAGTTGTTATTTTAGTGCATTTACTCATCACTTCATTTAAAACTTTTCAGGGAACATCATTATTGTCTTCTCAATGGATAAATAGAGTGATCAACCATATGTATCTCTGTATTCAGATACACAAATGTGTATATATATGTGTATACACATATGATTTTTTCAGTACAAATTTTTTCTTTGCATCTTAGGATGAACACTGCATTCACTGCTTCTTTGAGTTCTAAAGAATTTCTGGGGTACCTTCCAGATTCTTGTTCTGGTAGTTTAAGTGAATTAAAAACCTCAAGTCACTGAGAAGGATGCCTTCAGGTTTTCACTGTCCACTGAAACTGTTTGTTTCAAAAAGAAGCCCATTTTTCACCATGGATTTCAGAGACATTATTTTGAACTTAATATTGTAGAATACTGCACGTGCACGGATGTGTGCTCGTTAGAATTCACTTAATTTGCCTTCAATATCTCTTTTTAGGGGGACTTATCCACATTTATTCTTGATCACGGGACACACACCTGTACACTAAGTTCTAGAATTCTGACATACTGACCTAAGTCACTTTTTATATAATACATTAAAAATATCTCAATTCAGGGCACTCTGCTCTCAACTCAGAACCATTGTTTATAAAATGCACTCATCATATATTCTTCGTGAGATATTTGCCTTCCCTATACCATTTCTTTGGGAACAGCCATGATGTCTTTCTCTCTTCTTTCCATTCTCCTGAGAATTTCAAAACATAATAGATATATAAAGTTAACCACTAAGCATTCATTATCATCTGGCTTGGCTCAATGTCAGTAAACTGATGAAGGTAGCATTAGAACACAATGATTTTCCCGGATATCTGTCCTGGGGCTGAAGACACAAGCTGATCTGAGAATAAACTGATCCTGACCCAGCTTCTGACCCGATTGACTCAGTGGGTTGCAGCTCATATGAAGAAACTCACTGGGGAGCTCAGAGCTTCCTAATGTTAGATCACTGCAAAATATTTCCAGCTTTTTGCCAATGGATGAGGTGAGCTCTGAATCTAGATGAGTGTTCACTCTTTTTTCCTTTTGAAAAAAAAAATTAGAGGTTATTAATGTGCCTTCCTGTACTTTATTTCTTTCTGTTCCCTGCTTTGTCCTTTTCAAATCATGTTCCAAAAGTGGTGTCAGTCTGGTCAGTTTGGATTCCCTATGAAAGTCAAGTCTGATGTTTCTCAGAATGAAGTTTAATTTAGAACCAAGAGATACTTGAGCCAAAGTGGGAAAGTGAGGGGTGGTGGAGTAGCTTAAGTGCTAGAGCACCCACCTAGCAAGTGTGAAGCCCTGAGTTCAAACTCCAGTACCACCAAAAAAATAAAATAAACAAACAAAAACAAAGTGGAAAAGTGAATAATTTCTGGTTAACAATTCTAGCACTATCTATTTCTAGCTTTGTAAGCTCAAGCAAAAGTCCCCCTGTTCTGATCTGTGATTGAGAAATAATGTATATCATAAGAAAATTATGAAAACCTCATAAAAGGATATATGTAAGCTTTAAGAGTTTCTACTTCCATCCAAATAAACCTATGATTAAGTACAGGTCTCGTAAATGGTGTGCATCTTAAATCTAAATCCACTGTCACTTATTTGTCTTGAACATCTAAACTTTATCATAAAGATTTGTATCACTTGTTATCCTGCATAAGGTTTTACTGACTTCATGCTTTTCTTTGCACAGTCTTTGCCACATGCTTTCTGAGTATAATGAGAACCAGTCTACCTCAAGCATATCTTCTTACCCATCTTGGATATTCTCCCATTTAAGCAAATGCATGAAATTTAACTTCCTTAGAATCACATCTAATGTTCTCACCCCTCAATATAATTGGCAAACATTTTCAGGCAACTAAGATGTGCTTCCCTCCTCTTGCAGGTGGGAGGCCATGAGCATCACAGGAAACATTTTGAACCCTGAAAAGCAGTTGAATGAAATAAACTGAAGTTGGAAACCATGTTGACAACAGAAATTATACCTAAACCTTCCTTATTTTCCAGGTTAAATAGAAAGAAATTACTAACATCAGCAAGAAAACAAAGCAACTATGTCATACAGGTGTTAGTCCTTTTTAGTTTTTTGGACTTCATCATTTTGATTTATTTGATTTGTTGCTTTAAGAAAGACCTTCAGGTAATACTTTCTGTGTATACTTTTCTCCCAGAAATGTTCATGGCTTTCCTTAATTCATGATTCATTTGGGAAGTTATCTGATGACTGTTGTAGATGAAACCCTAGTAACTTCCTAAGAAGACACAGGAAAAATCCAGACTTATTACCCAATTGTCCTGGTTTTTATTCATGTTTTTATCTCTGCCACATCAACAAGCTATTGGTTTTGTGCTGAAGACTCTGCATATCTCTGATGCCTAGTGCTATTTCGTTCCTGTGTTTTTCCATTTTTCCTGAGTTCTCATTCAATTTGTACCTGACAAACTACAATTCTTTTTTCATGAATCAAATTAAATGATCCAATGTAAGAAGGTAACTTCATATCTATTTTAAATAGCTCCATATGCTAGCATATGTATGGCACACAACTATTTGTCTTTTAAGGAATATTGTATTCTGCCTGGGAACCCCAAAGCCCATGGAATTTCATTTTGCCCTCATGGGTTCTTCCTACCATGTTCCATCCTGGGAACAATCCTTTCCTTCATTAGTACTAAGGCCAGGTTGCTCTGTGCTATATTCACTTGTCCTTGAATCACTGCTTTAATTTGCTGCTTGGAGTTCACTGGCTTGGAGAATTATTTGTAGGGAATCAAACCAAACACCCAAGCTTCACTGAATGACATTATTTGATCACATATGAAATAAATGTATTAAGCATCATTAATAGGTCACAAGAATGAGTTTGGAGGTAACAAAAGCCCAGTGTGGAGTCAGAGGGCTTGGGGAGAGCTTTAGCTCACTGGAGAATTGCAGAATAGTGGAGCTCTTAGAAACCTCAGGACCATCCAATTCCATCACCTCATTTTACAGGTGAGGAAACTATGACCCTGAGGCCAAACGATTTGCTCAAGCTCATACAGATAATTTATTGCAGAGCCAGGACTAGATTCTATGTGTCCTAATTCCTAGTTTATACCATTTTTTAAACTATATTAGTCTGCCACTTCAAGTTTTGGACCTTCCTATAACAGGGAGAAATGAAATAGTAATAGTCATAATATTACTTTGGGAATTTTCTTCTACAAGTTGTTGGAAAAGGAGACATTAAGAACCATGCTTTGTGTTTTCCAGCTTAGAATATACTGTTTTGAGGAATTGAATTTGAGAGAACTGCATTCTGCTCTGTATGGCTTAGACATAAAACTTATTTTATTGCTACTAAAAGGTAAAGTTTTCTCTCTAAACAAAGTAAATCAGTTGAAAACAAGTCAGAATGATGTGTCTAGGCAGACAGGGGTGGCTCCTATAATTAGATGGTTGGGCTTTATTCATGAGTTGGGGCAGTTGTGGCTTTATATTGTGTCTTGCCAGGTGATGCCTTTTAACCTGAACTTTTCAGCTTCTCTCATGACTCCACAGTGTCCTGAGGATGTAAATTATAAATATCAAGTCATCACTATTTGTCCGATGTGTTAGTCACTTTTTGTTTCAGTGACAAATACCTAACAAAGCAACTTAAAGGAGAAAGGATTTATTTGGGCTCACTGTTTAAGAGATTTCAATCAGTTGACCCCATAACTATGGGCAGAAAGTAAGTAAGGCAGAAAGTCATAGTGGAGCAGAACTGCTTGCCTCACTGTGGCCAGGAAGCAGAGAGACAAAGAAGAAGGAGGAAAGGATAAGATATACCCTTTAAAGTCATTCTTCCAGTGTTCTACTTCCTTTAACTAAGCTCATCTCCTAATAGTCATTCAGCTACGAACCCATCAGTGGATTGATGCATTAATGAAGTTTGAGCCTTCACAATACCATCAACTGGCAGTCCAGCCCTTAACACATGAGCCTTTGGGGAACATTTTTAGGCAAACCATAATACCTGAGAATACTGAGATCTATTGTAGTGCCAATGTCTAGTAAAAAAAAGAAAATACCAAGACTATTATATGATCTAATGAGGATGTAATACCCTATTGTGGGCTTCATAGAATATGAAAGAGTTTTATTGTTCAAATGTATGTGTGTGTCTTGAAAACTCAACCCAGTACTTGGTATGCCCCCAGATACACTTGTTATATTGAGTTGACTCTATCTAGCCATTTCATCCTGGAAAACCTATAGTTAATTATTAAGACAAAGTGGTCCTGGAGGTTTAGGAGGACATAGAAGATGGAACACAATCTTTTCCCTAATAAAAAAGTAAATATCTTCATGGATTCCCTCATTCAGTGCATCTTTATTGAGACTCATTGGTCTAGAATGCTGTTAGAGGAATACAATAATCTCTATCTATGCTTTTGACAGGGCTCACATACCCAAACAGTACAGAATTGTGTGAAGTAAGAAATATTAAGTAGAAAATGGTTTGTGAGTGACAGCTTAAAAGTCTTGACAGTTTAGAGACACCAGCCCTGGTTAAACAAATCAGCAAGTCCTTATGGAGGTGAGGCAGAAGAAGAGGGAAGTTTGGTCAAGAGGGTAGTGGAGACTGACCAGATAAAATATCATAAAAGCTCCACCGAGGACAGGTCCCCTTCAGGAGACGTCTGGTTGGGAATGTCCTTGAAACCCCCTTTTTGTGGTTAACTCAAGAGCAGCTACATCATGATAAAAGAGAATATTTGTGGTACAGAAGGGAAACTCCTAGAGCTAACGCAAGCACCAAGGACTGGAGAGCCTGTCCTTAGATGACCTTTTGAGACACCCCTCCCCAACATAAAGCTTCGTATATATGGACTGCATCTCATGCATGTAATTCTAACAAAACGCATTACTGATGGGAGCATGTCAGTCAAAAATAAGTTATAAAATATCCTCCTGTCAATCAAAGCTGTTGATCATAACAGGGACACCCTTTTCATTTCTCTCCAACTTCCACCCCCTCACCTCAGCCCCAGCTTTGACCTTAAATTACAACCTTGATGGAGAATCAGGGCCTTTAACTTACTTCTTCACTCAGGTCTACTCTCATCTGTGAGAGTGTACTCCACTTTCAATAAATCTATACTTTGCTTGCTAATTCTGTGCATTTTATCCAAATCTTTGTTCAATTTGCCCATACCCCAGAATAGCCACAACCTAGAGATGCTCAGACCCCTCCAGGTATCAAAAGGAACTGAGTTGATCCTTCTGTGTGCCTGGGATCTGGTAGGCAAATATGGAAATGTGTTGAGGGACAAGGTAAATGTTACTCCAACCAGGAAAGAAAAAGACAGAGTTAAGGAAGAATATGGAAGATGTATGGTCCAGAAGCACCAGAACACCAACTAGTTCATGAGTAATGGGATTTCTTTTGAATACAAAGGTAATGTAAGTAGACAACAAAGAAAGACACAGATTGTAGAGAATTAGATTGCTCCCTTAGCATTTGGACTATATTTTCTGTGCTTATTTGGTCCTAAGAAGCCTTTGAATGTACCTGTTTTATATTGGAGTAAGTGCAAAAAGACAGTCTACATTTGAGCATTTGTAAATGGGAGAAAAGTGAAGAAATATCAAGTAGAAAATAAGAGGATGTAGAAAAGTGAAATGGAACCCATGTAGCAGATATCTCTTTAGTTTGATTCCACAGTGTTGAGCTCATGTGATCTGTGGTTTGAACATTTTCTCATTAAGTAACAGATAATTGTACTATGTTTTAAAGCATGGTCATGTACTAGAACAATCTATAGCTCTAAAATCTGGAATTCAGACTGGTTGTGGTGGAACGTGATCTAAGAACTGTAACTAAAACATTCCATTCCATGACCATAATGAGGCATTAACATAAAAACACCTCAATTAACCAGGTCAAACGAAATGAGATTTTAAGGGTCCAGGAGTTGCACTGAGTGGAACCCGATCACCTTGACTGTAATCAGCCATTCAGTTCAGGACAGATTTCAAGCCAAAATAATAGCACAAGGGTAAATCTCTCATTAGTAATTCCATTTATGCAAAATTCTAATTAGCTCTGCTTGGAAAGATATGTGTCTGATGATATGATGGAGGGAGGGAAATAAAGAGGCTTTTGCCATTGTGCACACAGCACAGATCTCCTCTAAATAGGGTGCTCCTATAATTTATCATCTAAACCAGGACACTCTTAAAAGTGAGAGAGAGCACTATTAATAATTATGCTGGGAGAATAAGCATAAACTGGGACTGGCCTCAGCCAACCTGGACTGTGCAGTCACTCACCCTCTAAGGATAAATGAGAAGGATCACTCCCTTCTGCCTTTCATTTCTCAATGGCCTGTTATCTTTGGAAAGATGAAACAGCAAGTGCCCCATATTTGTTGTTTAAAGCCACCTCTCTGGAAATGTAGCACAGGACATGAATCCCTTATTGTTTGAACTGCTGCAAATCGTGACTGGCAGAAGCTTAGAGGAGAATGACTGCAGAATTTAGGCACCTCCTGGTTTGGTGAGTATTGGGGCCTGAAGCCTGTGTGGGAGCTAGCTGAGACACCCAGAACCATGCAAAACCCTGTCCCTTGCTTCATTTGTGATAAGAGAAGTCAAAGATGGAAGGACAAGCTATAGGCATCTCTAGAAGGGCCATTGTCAGAGAGAACATTGATTGCAAAGAGGCTGTAAAGTGAGGCAGGAACAAGCTAAAGGGTGTCATGTAGAAACAAGAAACCTGCTTTCAAGAGCTGGCACAAAGTGATGTGGAATGGTGGGTGCCACTCCCACTCCCAGGCACAATGGCTGTACATGGAGAATCTTCCAATCAGAGTTAGCCACAAGTGAAGATGTCCTGTTACAGAGAAATGAACTCCTTATCATTAAATATCACCTTTATAACAGTCACAGAACCCAAGGAAACGATTCAAGGGGGTAGATCACCATCAAGGTCTTTTTAGGCTCAGAGTTTACTGGAGACTGTAGAGGAAAGAAAAATGGAAGTGAAAGGAGGAGATGTAGCAGGTGAGAGGAAAACTCAAGTCCTAAATCACCCAGGCTGAATCACTTAGCTTCCCATCACATAAGCCTCTTCTGTTAGTGAACTGAATGCTGGAAGAGAAAATGGGTAGATGCTCACAATGATGTGTGGGCACTTGCTGAGTGACTACTGTCTCACTGCTAGACCCTAAAATTGCCATTTCCAAGTCACTCACTCCACTTTAGAGTTTGTAGTGACAGGAATTGCCCTGTAAAAGCACCAGGCCTGTGGAACATACCAAGTGATTTAGTTTGTTGCCGTGGCATCTCCTGACTGTTGTAACCAAAGACACTAACAAGCAAGAATTTGCCAGGAGTAGACTGTGCTTTTAAGCCTATAGTAATCTTCTGCTATCTGTAAAAACACATAATAACATGCTTTACTGGGTGCAAAGGAAATACATATAATACATCTGCACCATGTGGGATTTTCTGGGAGTCCAGGGAGAGCTTGGTGTGCTGGCTATTCCTCAAAGGCAGCAAGAAGTGAGAGAAAACTGGAAGCTGCTCAGCCCAGCCGGAGATCAGCCTGGGTGGAACCAAGAGATGCTGCCACCTTTCTGTTGTGATGATGATTTCACAAATGCATAATTTTAGTTCAGATTTCTAAGAGGTAAAAAATGAATGCAACAGAGGGCAGACAACATTATTCTTAATGCTCTGAATCAATGACTCATATCATAGGTGAGGAGGACCCCCAACCTATGATAATGTGGCTTGGGGGTCTTACTTTCTTTGTACCAAGGGATTTCCATCAGTTACCTTTCCATGATGGATCCCTGCTGGATGACCCTGGTTGGAGCCTCCAATGTGGCTGACAACCCACATGTATTTATGGGCAGATGTTTGTCTTTTTCTCAAATGGTTTAACAGCAGTCCAGCTCTGGGCAGTTCCAATATGTTCCACTTATTTAAAAGTCTTGCCAGGTCTCAATTCACTAAACTTATTGCACCCATTTTAGTGTTTTTAATACAAAAAATTATGTTGCCCAAATGCAGAATGGTCAACATGTTCAAGCTTAGTTCAAAGACTTGAAATTCCTTTAAAGAAACCCAATAGACTCTAGGCTTAAAAAACAAAAATTGAACCTTCAGAAGGAAAAAAAAAGTATTTCTGTCTGACTCTTGCCATGTAAGCATTCAACTCCAAGCTTGCTATGATATATAATATTTTGTTCTTTAAATTGTAACTAAGCATGTTGGTAGAATTTTTCATCTTCTTGGGTCTCAAGCCATGCTCCTTAACTACTAGGATGAAAGGAATTTTCTGCTTTCTGACAAGCATGAAAGGTTCTCATTTTCCAGAGCATGTGCCAATATGAGGTTCTTACTCAGCTAGAGGGATGCTAGAAGAAGAGGATTTAAAAAAATGTACCAAGGCCCCACAAACTCATCAGTAAGAGATGGTTTCTCATAGCTCCTGGGACTCTGCATAATTTTCCTCCCTGTCTTCTTTGTGGCTTTCCAATGACCATTATTTTATTTAGCAAACACCTTTATCATCTTAAAAATAAAAACTTCAGTACTGAATAAGGATCTCAATGAAAGAAGAGTCTTTGGAATTTTTTAAACCACCACCTCAATGTTTCCAAGACCCCAATGTTTTGTTCCCATTGAACTCCTAAATAATGTAAGTAAAATATGAAGAGGAAAACCACGGTCCATGTAAAAGGTAATGTGTTCACACTCATGCCTTTCTGAAGTACATCATTAAAACTAATGAACTATTGTGCTTTAAAAGAAGTGCCTGTGCTTTAAACATATTGCTATAAAATGTTTATGAACTTAAAAAATTTAAAAGAAAAACACCTAAGCCTATAAAAGTCAATGACTCACATGCCAGAACTCCTCTACTGAATCCTTGATCACGTACATAATAGTTCTGGGTGTGGGCTCAAGTCTATTAGCTGTACATGGCGAAGGCTCTTGGGTAGATCTGAGAAAATAAGGGCCATTCCTGCTTTCTGCAACAGAAGTGGAATTTTAATGGTTTTCTAAAAAATCCCCAACAACATGTTTTCTCAATTCATTGAATATCATACCTAATGGCTTTTTTTGTTCAATCATGCATGTGAACCTTTAAGGCAGGATTCTGTTACCCAGAAGTCTCTGAGCTCAAGTGTTCCAAGACCATGGAAGCACTTGGCACTTTACCACAGTAATGTGTGACTAATTACACATTTTGCCTAAGTGGGTGAGTCATTAAGCTGCCAAGGATTTGAACATTTGTTCCATGTCTGAGAGGAGTAGAACCGTCTGATCCATATGGAAATCCGTAGTCCCTTCACCTAAGCTGCCTCTCAGAGTAAGCTCAGCACCTGCAAGGAAGACAGGACTTCTCTCTTCTACCTGCAAAGATCCCTCACGTCTCAGAGTTAATTTCTCCTCTTATTTAATGAGCACTAAGGAAGTGTAGGGCATCTCATTTAATATTGCTCGTACATGGTGTTATCGGTGCTGGACAATAATCATTTGAAGATGGATTATTTTCCCAGTTATTAAGAATAAGTGATCAAGACACTGTATTACAGAGACTTAGCAACTTACACTAAGTCTCAAGGTTCTTAGAAGACACCTATATGTTCCCGAATCCAAACCTCCAAAACCCAGGCCCTTTGCTTCTGACATCATCATATATCTCACAGAAAAAGTTTCACTGAGGACTCTTTATTTGAATTGTTTTCACTTCTTCATTTTGTTTCTTAAATATTGGACTTTCTGGAGATGTGCTTTGCCTCTCTTATAAACTCGCAGTTGATTAGTGAGTAGGATGTGACCTTGGGCCTGGTCGTGTCAAGAAGATCTAGAAGCTAAAAATCGAAAGTAGCATGTACTCTTTAATCTTTTCAGTCACAACATGGACAAAGGGAATGGCACAAATAACTTGAGGTTTTTGGCCAACAATTTTAGTGCAGTTTATCAAGTCAAGAATGGGAAAGTGAATAAACTTTTTCAACTGATGTTTAACTAACAAGCTAGCTCAATATTGATCAAACCTGTATTATTTAAATCAGAGTTCCACCAAAATCTTCCAAAATGCTAACCAACAAAGCCCAAAAAGCCAAGAGCAGCCATTGCAATACATGCAACGGATCCATTAAAATTCAGCACAAAAGTCACTTTAAGTTAGAAACTCAGCCTTACAAAGTTGAAGCAGCTGGGGCCACCACACTTGCCAACTTTCTAGCATGGGGATGGGTTAAGGGATTTTTTAAAAATGAGTGTTTCAAAGAATCGTTTGTTCTGAAGTAGAAAAAGAAAACGTTGTGAAAAGCACTCACAACATAAAAGCTGATTTCTGGGCAACAAGCCAACATGGTCGTTTCTCATTCCTCACATCTAATGTTCAACTTCATTTGACTACAAAGACTAAAATTTTTCCTACAGAACTTTATTCAGACTATTAACACATTATTTGTTTTTTTCTTAAATTTTTATACCTAAAATATTTATGTTTCTGATGTTGAGTAGTTTATGGTTACTAATTCCTTTAATCCTCACAAAAACCCTTTATATGAAGTACATAATATCATTTTTATTTACAAAAGAGGGAATGAAAACACGGAGAAATAAAGTAACTTACCTGGGATCCCATCCCACAAGTCCACAAGTATTGAGCCAGGACACAGCCCACCTGCTAGTTGGTGAAGCACACATGAGTGTCCAGCACAGCCCTTCATACAGCTGGTGATCAATGAGAGGCAGCAGTACAACTGAATTGGTGCTTAGCCCTGGGAGCTTCCTTGCCACTCATTTTTCATCAGTGTGACACATTAATTCAGTCAAAGGAGTTTAATGTTTGTTTATCATTTTCACGAATCAGCCAGTTTTTCAGTGTTTCCTCTGAGTTTCTCGCTGTCCTTATGCTGCATACCCTTGGAACAATCAGTATAGCAGGTATGAGTCTACATTATAAATTATAAATGATTTATTTGTTTCTGTGACTACTATAAAGAGGTAAAAATATTTTGAAATTTTCGTCACGTCATCCTTTTTTATTTCAATGAGTTGGTTTCACAAATATAACCCTTAAAACAAAATTGTGAACACTTTCTTAAAATATTCTAAGTTCCATATTTTGATAGTAGTTGCCTACTCACAAAATGCCTTAAAATATGTATATATCCTATACATACAGCAACAAATCGTTTCTTCTGTATTTGACATATATGTGACATGACATTATATATACACATGTAAATCCACAAAACAATATTTACTTTGTCATTATAATAAAATTTAGGTTTCTAGAATTTACATTGGGGAATTCCCCAATGGCCAGATTATAGGCTTTTAAAGTAATTCAACTCTCAGGTCAACATGGTAAACTCTGGAAAAAGCTACACCAAGAAGGAACTGAGATGAAGTGTTTGGCCCAATGACAGTACATTTGAGGCAGGAACAAACATTGTCACTCATTCAGACTGTCTGCCCTCCTATTTGAGGCAGGAACAGACATTGTCACTCGTTCAGACTGCCTGCCCTCCTACAGCCTGTTAGGATCCCTTGAAAGCAAGGCTGATAACACTGGTGAACAGAAGATGAATTTTCTTGATTTTAACAATGTATTTTCCCCCACTGATTTGTGAGCCACCCTGAGTAATTACTCCCTGCTTCTAGCTCTTAGTTGTTTCATTTGTAAAATGATTGGTCTTCAGTAACTTATTTATTCCACCTAGAAAACAAAATCTGGAAGTTGTTGAATATGCATTAGCAGGAAGGAGGAAGGAAAAGCACAAACCATGGAGCACAATGTGAGCTACACAGAAGGAGGAGAGGATGGGCTTGTGGAGAGAAAGTGTTTGCAATGCACACATCAGCTGTCAAAGGCAAACCAACTCCCTACTCAGAGATATGTCCTTAGTTTAATTGTAGGTTGTTGGTAATATTGAAGCAACCAACAGTACTCATTCAAGAAATACTAATTTAAAACTATGTATCATTTAGGATCAAGGCTCCTGGAAGGTAGTGGAAGAGAAAAAAATAGAAGTGTCTGAAATAAGAAAGATGCTAATTTCCTGCTCACCTAACAAATTAGAGGTAGATGTCAGAGCTAATTCAGGGCTCTACAAAGTTAAGATGGTACCTCAACTCCTGTCTTCCCACTTTATCGTCTCCCAAATCTGATTTTCCTACTCAAAGCTGTAGCTTTAGGTGTCACATCAGCATTCCAGAAGAATAAGGAATTGGGTGATTTCATGGCTTTAGAGCCTCCTCCCAGGAATCCCACCCGGTATCCTCTCAGGTGTGCCGCAGAACACAGGAACCCCTAGCCACAAAGAAGACTGGAAGATGTGGCTTTATCTGTGTACATGAGGACACTAAGGAGGGAGAGGACAGAGGCCAACTCTATCCCTACCCTAACTCACTTACTGTCAGTAATGAACTGTACTGGGCCTAAGCCGCAAAGAAGTGTGTGTTAGCAGGAACATAGGAATAAAAGTAAATGTGTTGCTGAAACACCTCACCTGGTGAAAAAGAGTTCTCAAGGAGAACTCTTCGCAAAGGAGAAAGGAAAGATGAAAAGCTGTATGCATTTCCCCACACTTGTGTTGTAAACTTCTAGGAGCATTTTGGCATATTAGTGAAATGTAATGCCAATATTTATGGCAGATTAGCTGCATGCACTTCAGTTTGATGCAAAGGCATTGAGCATCTCTGGATGGAACATCACTGGATATGGAATGATAAGACACAATCAAAACTAAAAAGATTAAACTTACACTCCAGTAAAGGAACATCTTAAACACATAACTAACAGTGAATGCCAAAGATTTTGAAAGGTGACAGACAGAATCCAGAGAAGGACATGTGTGATGCTCCCCAAATAGTACAAGTGTGCTTTGTCTTGACTCAACATCAAGAATCCAACCCCTGACCTGCGGGTAAGTTTGCAAATGTGTATGATTAGAAGGATGGAAGTGGGTACAATGGGTGGCTCATTCTATCTATTAGCAATTGGATAACACTCAACCTGGGCACCCACCAGACTGGATTTAATCAGTGTTGTCTTCACAAAGAAAAGCACAAAAGATACACATGTGTCCTCTCCCATACAAGCCCTGATAAAGAAGAGTGAAATTTAGAAGAGCCAAGAACCTTCTAAGGAGAAAGAGAAACAGATCAAAGACATCTAGAAGTCTACACATGAATGAGGGGGAAAACAACACACAGGAAGACAACCGTACCTTTCTGGGATCCTCCTTGCCCCAGAAACAGGCTCAGTCACTCGGCAGACAAGAAACAAGAGGAGGATGTGAGAACAGACAGCAAGCCTGGAAAATTATGTTTGACAAGTAGATGTGTGGCAAGATAATGAAATTACCTATGTTTGACCTTTCTTTTTCTTTCCATACGAAGAATTTGAATTTCCATTTAAAAATCAAAATAAGAAAAAGGCTTGAGGTGTGTAGCTGACTCACTCAAAAGACATGTAATAAATGCAACTCACATTTATCTGTGACACTGACTTTCTTCCTCCTCCGCCTCTTCTAGTCGTCTGAGTTTCCCATTGTCTGAAATCACTTCTTGTCATGGTTCCTACACAGACACCCTAATCACCTTTTTATAACCGCTGTCTTATAGAATCAACTGGGAGAGTGACAAGAAGCAAAAGCAGACCGTGCAGTCCAGTCTCAAGTCTGGTCCTGATCTGTACTTATAATCTATGGCATATTTGTTAAGTCCCAACTTTACTGCCCTAAGATACAGTGAGAGGCATTGACCTTCATGAGAGGTTGCAAACTCAAGTGCTTCCAGCTCCAGGCAGATTAAGAAGGAAGAAAGCAGGGCAGATGTCATCCAAAGGAGGTGCAGGGGACTGGGGGACCGTGGACAGCGACAACTGATGGTCAGTATCTGCCAGCAACAGACAGAGGCAGACATAGGTCCAAAGAAGCTGGATCTTCTGATTTTTTTCAACGAAAGCCAATAACTCAAATATTAGTGTAAATATTTCTGGTTTTTAAACTGGAAAATCATTTAAATATTTGAAAA
This sequence comes from Castor canadensis, assembly GCF_047511655.1. Classification (NCBI taxonomy): domain Eukaryota; kingdom Metazoa; phylum Chordata; class Mammalia; order Rodentia; family Castoridae; genus Castor; species Castor canadensis. The sequence continues at coordinate 93,857,349 of NC_133400.1, forward strand.
TAATGTGACCTAAATTATTTAAATGTTTAACCATTTATGCAACTTATACAAAAGTCCATCTGCTACTGGTTTCAGCCCTCTGATAATCTGTGTTCAAATTTTGGGAAAGACAATAATTATTATTTTACTTCTAAATTTTAATATGTTGTAAAAGAAACCTTGATTAACAATCAGCCACAAAAGCCTTCTAAATACCATCATTTCTTTTCTTTTGACAACAAATAAGGTTCATTGCTCTGCATTAAACCAGTAGATACAGGACCTTGGAAGAGGGTGGGTGGGACAGAGTAGGTTAGCATACGTATCCTTCTTCCTGGTAACCTGGGATGGTGACTACCTGCTCTGGAGTTCAGCCTCCAATGACATTCTAGTTGTCACTCAGTGTCCTTCCCTGTGGAGCAGCCTGTGGGGTTACCTGCAAGGTCCCTGTATCAAGTAAGGGCCATAATTCTGTCCACATTCTTAACTTACCATGATGAAACTAATACAAAAATTCTACTGAGTGCCAACCGAGGGAAAACAAATTTAATAAGGGTTAGACTGCAAAGTACGTTTTCCAACTATTCTAAATCTTCGGCACATAGAGCTCCAGGTAAGTTATTTATCTTTCCTGAAATCCCAGAGGTTTAGGACTGTGAAGTTGAAACCTTCACAGGTTTGTGATCAGCCATCCTAAACTCACTTCCATTGTGTGTGAGTGTTTATGTGTGTCTTTGCCTGGATGTGAGTGTGCATCTCTGTGAGTGTGTGCATGTGTGTGTCTGTGTATGTGTGTGTGCAGTGTGCCTGTGTTTTTTCCACATGGTGAATGTGTTGGACAGTCTCCCAGGCAGCCCATCAGCATGATCTTGACATCCAGCTGTCTCTGGGATTGCCCTTTCCTTCTTGGAATTCACATCAACTCTTCCATGAGGACGCAACATGCCATTGTCTCCTCAGGACTTTGCTGAGTACCTATGTGGCTCTTCCTGGAGTTTTTGTGCAGCCTCTATGCAGGACTCTAGCCCAGATGAGAGGTGGGTGGCCTCACCCTGCAGACCTGGCTCCCACAGTTCCCCCAGAAATGATTCACTTCCCTTCACTTCAGCTTCATATGAAGCTGGCAAACAAGCAGGACAAAGTTTGTGCTCCATCAGGTGAAAGCAGATGGGTGGGAACAGCTCTGCATGGGCTGGAGCACTTCTTGGTGGGGCACGGAGCCTTCTATGACTGTGTGACCTACACAGGCTGAAAAACAGGTGTGGGGCGGAGAGACAAGAAAACCTGGGTGCGGGGGGCTGTTTATTCTATTGGGTGGGGGGACAGTGTGTATCCAAGACCAATGTCCATCCATGTTCTTGCCCTTACTGCATCATTAAGCTGAAGCAGGCTAGAGCTTGGCTTACTGTATACATTAAATTTCGGCTCTACCCAACTCTTCAATGATTGCCCTCTAGTCAGCCTGGGTGACAGAGTTAATCCTCCTGGAGCCACAGTGGAAGGAGGTACGGATCACAGCTCTGTCATGTATAATAAAACCTTTGGCACCAAGAACACTTGGAAGACGGTAATCCCAAATGTAACAGAAACACCCTTGCTATGTTGAGAGCTTCACCTATAAGTAGCAAAAGGGGGAAATTGTTTTTATTAAGAAAAGAAAAACATTAAGGGATTAAAATACCTTTTTGCATATTTTCAGTAAGCATGTGGAATAAAGGCTACCTTTTCTTGGAGACTGGCTTATTGTTACAAAAATGAGTTATCATAATATGCAGTAGTACTGTCCGTTGCAAAGGTATCTGTCCTGCCATTACATGGCCCAATTGTCATTTGCTGTTTCAGTTATTGTCCTTCTGTCTTCTCTGTTTTGTGCCACTTTTCCTCCCTGTCAAGGAGACTACTCTGGTGTTGCTAATTGGCTAATTCTAATTTTTTGGGAATTTGGAAACCAAGAACTCAAGCTTCTCAGATATTTATTTAAGAATTTGGCAAATTAGATCTGAACCCACATCTGAGAGACTTAGTGCTGAACTAACAGCACGGGTTTCAGGGTCTAATATTTGGATGGTTTATTTTAGCTATTCATAGGCCCTGAAAACCTCACTTCTCACAAAGCCAAGTTGTCATATAGTAGGATTCTAAGAAGCTATAAGAAATGTAAGAGAAAGATCACATTAGGCCCGTCAAATAAGCAACACTATACTCAAACTATTGCAATAGGAGAGGGAAACTGAACCCAACTCCAAATACACTAGGGGCCAATGGGGTTTTATAGCCAAAGGATGAGGTAAAGGAGTGTGTGGGAAATTACTCAGAGGATCTACTTAGCATCATCTCAGAGTGGGGCTGGGGGGGGTCTCAAAAATTGACTTCACAGAATCCCTGCTAAAACTAGACTTGGAAGGACAAGGGCAAGACCTGGTCCAGAGAAGGCTCAGAGGAGCCTGCTGATGTCTAGTCAAGGAGAATGTCCTTGTCAGAAGGAAGAATAACCCAGTTCCAGCAAACATGATGCCCACAGGGCCACCCAGGGTGGGCTCCATCTTTTCTTTGTCCTTTTGGTTTACATCTACAATTAGATTGTTGTTAAAAGGGTTATTGAACTTCAAAGAGAGCTCTTCTGAAGTTCAAAAGAAGACTAATACAAATGGAAATCAGAATTTTATCATTACATTCAGAAATGTAATGGGCTAACCCAGAAATGACTCTAATTTGTGCCTTTTTAGGACAATTGAGAAGCACTCTTCTTGTTTACCTAAAGGCTTGCAACAAATAATTTAGAACCTATTTTGAAGCCTGCTAAGTGTGGGCTACTTCAACTGTCAAGTGTCCTCCAATTATGGTAAACATCCCTTTGAATATTCAGCTACAAAAACAAGGATCACTCAGTTCCACTGGAGATCAGAAAATTGCTTAGTTCACTTCTTTTCAGCAAATGCTGTTTATAAATGCATGATTTATTCTCCTGGAACTCTGGTATTATTTACAAAATAAAAATGCTTTTATTAGCAAAGATATTTACAAAGAACCCCATTTAAAACATGGTGTACAATTTTGCTTATATATGAGTTTAACTTAAACATGCCAAATTTGAGGATCTATGAAGTCCTTAAAAAAGTAGCTAAAAGGAAATTTCACATGTTTTATAGCCCCCATAAAACATGTGCTCCAGTCCTGATACCTAAAGAAAAGAGTCAGAGAAATTTGAAATATAAACTTGCAGTAGCTGGTTAATTATCATGTGACATTTAATTTAATGTTTGGTTCACCATCCTGGACTTTCCAATGAAACAAGGATATTAAATCTATGTCTTTAAATTAAATTCTATTTGGGATAATCTATGTAAATAATTTTTCACACAAGTGTACTTTTAAATGCAAAAGCATCTTCTGGATATAACAGATATCACTGATGTAAATACCATAATAATAACTGAGAAAAGTTCTCAGATTTTAGTAGATCATATTAAGGGTCATCTCAGAGTCCAAAAAATTTTGGAAGTATCCGGACTCAAACATTTTGTTCTTATGAAACCCGTTAGCAATTAGGTCTATAAAACCCTCGATGAAGCTCATTGGTTGGAGACAGACAGTCAAAAAATTGCAACACTTTGTCAAAGCTATTGTCTTTTATGTTAGCCATTTAAGAAGTTTCAGATACCTTTTTATTTTTAATTGACACATAATAATTATGCATATTTTGGCCTCACAGTGTGATAATTTTATACATGAATACAACATGTAATGATCAAATCACAGTGAGTAGCATTTCCATCTCCTTAAACATTTGTCATTTCTTTGTATTGGGATCTTGAAAGTCCTCTCTTCCAGTTCTTTATATAAAATATAGAGTAAATTGTTGTAAACTATAGTCACCCTACTATGCCATAGAACACTAGAAATAATTCCTCCTGACGGAACTGTAGTTTGGTACCTGTTATCCTATTTACCTCTGTCCTCGCTCCTCTCTCATTCCTAGCTCTAGTGACCGCTGTTCTATTCTCTTTTTGTAATAAACTTTTTTTTAGCATGTACATAATTGTGAAAACATGCAGCATTTGTCTTTCTAATTCTGGATTATTTCACTTAGCATACTGTACTTCGGGCCCATCCATGTTGCTGCAAATGACAGGATTTCGTTCTTATTTATAGTTGAGTAATATTCCATTTCATAAATATACCATATTTTCTTTATCCATTCTTTTATTGATTGGTTTATCCCATATCTTGGCTATTATGAATAGTGTTGTAGTAAAAATGGGAGTGCAGATATCTCTTTGATATACTGATTACTGATTTAATTTTCTTTGGATATGTACCCAGAAATAGAATAGCAGGATCATATGGCAGGTCTATTTTTTTTTTTTTTTTTGCTTTTTCATACTGGTTATCAAACACAGACCCTTACAGATGCTAAACATTGAGCCACATCCCCAGTTGCTCTTTTAATTTTTATTTTAAGATAGAATCTTCTAAGTTGCCCAGGCTGGCTTCTAACTTGCTAGGTAGTCCAGGCAGGCCTCCCATATGTGATCCTCCTACCTCAGCCTCAAAAGTATCTGGGATTTAAAGTGTGTACCACCATGCCCAGTTGGGGTTTTGGGGCTGGGTTGGTACTGGGTATTGAACTCTTGACCTTGCACTTGCTAGGCAAGTGCTCTACCACTTGAGCTATGGCCCCAGTTCTTTGCTTTTAGTCTGTTTTTCAGATATGGTCTCATGCTTTTGCCTGGACTGGCCTCAGACTGTAATCCTCCTACCTCCACTTTCCAAGTAGCTGGGATTACAGGCAGGAACCACCATGCCAGACTTTTTCTTTAAGAACCTGCATACTCTCTTCCAACAGCTATACATATCTCCACCAATAGTGTGTGTGTGAGTTTCCTTTTCTTTGCACCTTTTCAACATTTGTTATTTGTCACTTTGGATAACAGCTTTTCTAATGAGTTAGAAATAATTGAAGCTTATTAAAAGCTCCACGTCCTTTTTTTTTCTTTTTTTTTATTGTTTTATTATTCATATGTGCATACAAGGCTTGGGTCACTTCTCCCCCCTGCCCCCACCCCCTCCCTTACCACCCACTGCGCCCCCTCCCTCTCCCCCCCACCCCCTCAATACCCAGCAGAAACTATTTTGCCCTTATCTCTAATTTTGTCGTAGAGAGAGTATAAGCAATAATAGGAAGGAACAAGGGGTTTTGCTGGTTGAGATAAGGATAGCTATACAGGGCATTGACTCACATTGATTTACTGTGCATGTGTGTTACCTTCTAGGTTAATTCTTTTTGATCTAACCTTTTCTCTAGTTCCTGGTCCCCTTTTCCTATTGGCCTCAGTTGCTTTAAGGTATCTGCTTTAGTTTCTCTGCATTAAGGGCAACAAATGCTAGCTAGTTTTTTAGGTGTCTTACCTATCCTCACCCCTCCCTTGTGTGCTACCGTTTTTATCATGTGCTCAAAGTCCAATCCCCTTGTTGTGTTTGCCCTTGATCTAATGTTCACATATGAGGGAGAACATACGATTTTTGGTCTTTTGGGCCAGGCTAACCTCTTAATCCATTCGTCAGTGGTGGGGCATCTTGGCTATTTCCATAACTTGGCTATTGTGAATAGTGTAGATTCATACATGTCCAATGCTCACATTCTTTTTTAAGACAAAACAATGAAAGCAAGGAGCAGGACTTGAATAAAGGTTTGGAAAGAGAGTATTGAGGAGTCTGTTTCTAGCAGAATGTCACAAACTATCCTCAGAACGGAAGGCATACATCCCACTGCAGAAGAATGCTGAAGACCCATGATCGGGTAGAACACGAGAAACTATCAAAGAAAATGGTCTTGGTGTTGCTGCTTTCCACGTTGGAAACCCTCTGGTGACTTTCCTAAGGGAATTGTGATTCTGGGAATCCAGACTGGATCTTCATGTAGCAAACACCTGTGTGGTCATAAGAACCACTAGGGTGCTGAGTATAAAAAACATAGCTGATACACTGTATGGCATGGGTGAGATGAGGTGGAAGACCCTGTGATACCTCTGCTTACTTTTTGACATGTGCTACTTCAGGAAATCCCTGATGTTTTTCTCATGCTCTCTTTTGCTCCCATGCAAGCTGTCCTTTCCCTCACTGTTGTACACTATCCTAAATCCTCCTGCTATCCATCCATGATGTTCTACAGTTGTGTTGCTTTCTTTACATGTGGATTCTCGGATCCTAAATAATGTTGGCCTCCACTCATTCCATTCACAGTTGTTCTCAGTCATGAGACTCCACACCACCCAGCCCCAATGATCTGCAGGATAATCTCAGGGTACTATGCTTTAACCCCATTTTTCCCTCAGGTTGAGCTGGGCATCCCTGGATATCTCACTACTTTATCCCTTCATGTGTGATTCCTTTCTATCCTCCAGTGTTTACACTTCCTTTGTTCTGGGTCTGGAAGTTGGGCAAAAGACCTGAGAGTCTACAAAACTCAGAAGCCTCCAAAGGCATCAACAACTCCACTGGCATGAGGATTTAAAGTCCCACAGAGACTTTCCCAGAAAACTGTTCTGTCCCTCTCATGCCTGACCTACACCCACTACAATCACTTCTGCCTTTCTCTACCCCTGATTTCCTCCAGGTGGAAGAGTTTACTTCCCTGCACTGTTTCTTAGCTGCTGATATTTTATTTCACCACTTCTTGGCATGGGGCATAGTTGAAAATCTCTATATTGAAGCCAAGTGATCAGACACCACCATTACTCTATCCACCATTTAGGTGAGGCACTGAAGCCAAGCTATCAGACCACAGGTGCATGTGTGAAACAGAAAGTGTTCAGCCAGGTCACCACCAAGGTTCATTCAGCTGTCATGTGTTAGGAGTGGATGCAAGTGTGTTTTTCATCCTAGACAGAGGAGCGTCCCTTACACATAAGGCCCATCCCAAGTCTCCACAGCCCTTCCTCAGGACCAAGTCCAGTGCCAGCACACAACCCCCATTTGACATGTTTTCTGAATTAACTGGAAATGGTTGCGAGGGTTTTATATTAACTATTATGCAAAGTCTTAAATATTAAGGAAAGATCTAGGGCAATAAGCAAAGGAGCCAGGGGAAATAATCAAAATTAAAGATGCTAAAGTTGGAAGTTAGCAATGACCTAAGCTATTTTTCCCCTTCTTTCTTAATTATGGTTCCCTACTTCCTGTGGGAAAAGGGAGACTCAATACAAGAAGCTCTACTTCTTCAAGTCTACTGATTCTAGTGATAACGTAAAAGACTCCTCCCACCTCGCCTCTGCTCAAGGTGGACACACGAGAAAGCATGAATTCTGTGGCTATTTTTCTTTTGGTTTGTGGCCTCCCAAGTGTGATCTAATTCCTTTACTTTTTCTCTCTCAGTTTTCTTTTCCCATCTCATTCTAAGCAATTCAAGCTACACACTCAGCTAGGCATATAACTACCTTTGCCCATGCTTAAGAAGGCATTTCAAGACATGACAATGTTGTGAAGTTATGGAGTGACAGCATCTCGGGGAAGAAAGAGCACAGGCTTCTGAGTCAGCCAAATTTGAGTTTCAACTTCTGCTTTTGCTGTTTGCTGACTGTGATCTTTGGGAAGTTGCTTAACCTTCCCAGCCTTCAGTCTCTTATCACCAAGAGAGAGATAATAGCACAAGCCTCTCAGGTCACTGAAATGATTCAATGAGATGATGAGTATAAAATACCTAGCAGGTGGCCATCACCAAATGAATAGTGACTATTTTTATTAACTAATTGAAATGTCATTAGTAAAATTAGTTCCCCGAACCATGAAACTTCCTAAAAAGGAAGCCCTAATAGAAACATTATACAGGCCATTATGTCAAGTCTTTGAAGGAACTATTGATCTTTGCTGGTAAGAATTCAAAATGGTTCATCCACTTTGGGATACAGGTTGCAGTTTCCTGCAAAATTAAACACGCTCTTAACGTGCTATCCAGCAATCACACTCCCTGATATTAACCCAAATGAGTCTAAAGTTTATGTGCACAACAAAAACCTGCATATGAATGTTTAGAACGACTTCCTTCGTAGTCGCCAAACTTGAAAGCAACCAAGATGACTTTGAGTAGGTGAGTCGACAAGTGGGTTGTGGTACATCAAGGTAATGGAATACTACTTGTCAGTAAAAGGAAATGAACTACCAAAAAAGGCAAGACGGAAGCTCAAACGCATACTACTAAGGGAAAGAAGCCGTAGCCTGCTTAATTCCTTCCATGTGACATTCCGTAGCAGCAAACTTGTAGAACAGGGGCAAGCCAGCAAGGTTGCCCGTACCTGTAATCCCAACTACTCAGAAGGTGCAGATTAGGAGGACAGCAGTTCAAGATTAGCCTGGGCAAAAATTTGCAAGACACCATCTCAATCAAGAAGCCAGTGGTAGGGGCTGGCTCAAGCAGCGTAGCACCTGTCTAGCAAGCATGAAGCCCTGAGTTCGAGCCCTACTACTACCAAACATAGAAGTAAAAAATAAGGCAAGGCGTGATGTTGCCAGACTGTGAGCCTCGCTGCCCTGGAGGCCAAGGAAGGACAATCTCAGTCTGAGGCCAGTCCCAGGCAAAAACACAAGTTCCTACCTTAAAAATAACTTAAGTAGGCTGGATATGGTAGCTCACACCTATAATTCTAGCTCCTCAGGAGGCAGAGATGGGGAGGATCACAGTTGCACGTCAGCCTGGGGAAAAAGTTAGTGAGATTCTCCTCTTTCAACAATTAAAAGTTGCATGTGGTGTCACATGCCTGTCATCCCAGCTATGCAGGAAGCTATAAGTTGCAAGATCATGATCTAGGCCTGCCTGTTCTCTGAACACAAGACCCTATCTCAAAAATAATTGCCTAGAGCATGAGGCCCTGAGTTCAAACCCCAATACGACCAAAACAAGGGCAGGTCTTCTCAGGGGTTGGAGAAGAGGAGGGATGAATTGGTGAAAAACAGATGATTTTTAGTGCAGTAAAATATCCTTCATGACACCATAATTGTAGATATGAATTCGTTTGAATTCATCAAGTTCTGTGAGAAAATGAATAAACCAAAGTGTGTATTTAGTTAACAATAACAATAATATTACCTAAATATTCTTCATCGGTCTTAAGAGATGAACAACTTTGATCGAAGATGTTAGGAATCAGGGAAAATGGGCATAAGAAGAGGGCATATGGAGACTGTCAGTACCTTCTCAATTTTTCTATAAACCTAAAACTGCTCTAAGACAGTCAATTCACTTAAAAATACTCTATAACAAGCTGTGATGATGTATTAAACAGATTTATCAAATTAATTGAATATTACAAGTAAACACATCTGTAGTATATGGATTTAAATTCAGTTTTGTCTGGAATACACCTGTATGCACAGCTGTTGGCTGTGTCCTTGAACCACGGTCTACTCCATCTGATTCTCAGCAGTCCTCCTGGGTCATATTCTGGTATTTTGTTGGTGCTTACAGACCATGTGCATGCCGATGTCTGGTCAGTAGGTAACCAGAGCACAGACAGCATCTGCCCACCAGGATACGTCTGTACTCCTTTCCACAGACAGGCATTGTTAGGGATGGCTGTCCGGCAGAACTGTATTTCACAGCATCCCTTTCACCCAGGTGTGGCCATATGAGAACTCATAGGTGAACAGAGAGCAACACTCATGTGAATCCCTTTCAGGAGGTTAGGGCTTCTTGGAAGCCAGTGATGTTTCTCCATGTTGTCTTTCTTCTTTGACCAGCTAGAAACAGTGGGATTTTAAGAGGCTAGAATTGCCTATAGAGTTCCACTCACTCAGAGGTGCATCCATCACCCAGATCAAATAGTTCTTTGAACAAGAAATAAGCATGTTCAGTTTCTAGAGCCGTGGTAAAATCACCACAAAGGTAGTGGCTTAAAACAACACCACTTATTTTCTCAGCCAGAAGTGTGGTCATGTGTGGCTTAGCTGACCTCCCATAGCTAAGGTCAAAGTCTCAGACAGATGACTTTCCTTCTGGAGCTGCTGGAGGGCTCCACTTCCTAGTTCAGTTGGGGTGGTGGCTGGATTCATGTCCATGAGGTTGTAGGACTGAGGCCTCATTTTCTTCTTGTCAGACAAGGGCTACTCTTGGCTCCTAGAGGCTGTCCCATGAATCTCATGATTTCCATGTGGCCCCTTAACTGCTTGAAATCTTCTCTGATTTCAAAGGCGAATAGGTAATCTCAGATAATACAGGATAGCTCCCTATTCTAGGGTAAATAACCCTAATAACATCTGCAAAATCCTTGTTGCAGGCGAAGTAGCATATTCCATTCCTTGGGATTGGCTGGAAACATCTTTAGGGGACTATTCCTCATTCATACATGTGCTAGGATGAACCACTGTACTTCGGGCTTTATTTATTTATGAACGCATCTATTGATGCCGGAACACAACCACTTTCTCTTTCTTTGGTCTGATTGCTTCTCTTAGCCTGTTTCTTCCCTCCGTGGTCATGCAGTTTGACAGAAGTAGAGGAAAGATGAGAATTTCAAGTTCCCATTTTTATTCCATCCTTTTCCAGTTTGAGGATTTGGGGCAAGTTTGTGAATATTAGTGCTTTTAACTCTCTCATCTGTACCTGGAACAATGGTGATATAATCTGACAGTTGTTTTGAAAGGTGATTGATTATAGGCACTTAATTACTGACACATATTTACCCAGTGAATGTGGACTCTACACGGCATCCTTCTCTCTGCTTCGATGCTGGTTTTGTGCCAACTCCTCTGCCTGCCACCTATCTGCATCTTGCAGCTGGTGCCTGTGTTCTTCCTAACTGTCCTGCACTCCTCCTGCTTCCTAGGAGCCATCTACACCACAGGAGCTCTTCAGACTCGAAAGGGCAATTTCTAATGCATACAGTAAAAATAAAGAAAATAAGTTAAAGAATTTTCTCCAGCACAGTCAGTCATTCCCCTTTATAACAGGATATTAAATGAGAAGATTTCAGTACAGGTAAGAAATGGATAGCCCATAAGACTCTGAGCAGTTGTGACCTAATAAACATGGAAACCCATCCTACTTATAGCTATGGTGTACAGAAGAGGAGTGAAACATGCCAGATCACAGCCCAGAGAAAGTGACTCAGACAGGGCAATGAACAGGATTTTTTAATGCCCTAGAAGGAAGAAAAGACCCAATGTCCCCTGAAATCTTAAGCATAAAGTCACGAGTTCAGAGAAACAGGAAACAACGAGATTGAGATGGGAAGGGAGAGGTGAAGCATCCATAGGTACCCTGTGTTGCCTCACTCCACCTGTACTCATTACCTTCACCTGTTCACCCAATAAATCAGGTCAAAATGTGGATCCATGAAAGACCAGGTAAAAGTAATAATGGGATGAATGAATCCTGTTTCTGTTGTCTTGGGCTGGTCATCCTTAGGTGCTCCAGCTGAAAATGTGAAATCCAAGGGACTTTTGAGTCTTTACCACTCATTATATGTGGTTATCAGAACTGGCTGTCATTCCCTTCACATTTGATTCAGTGTCTGTAGTCTCACTAGTCCATAAACTTTCCAGGGATAGGACCTTTAGAACTTTTTGTTTCACTTGTCTTCATATAATTTCTGTCATGGAATAAAATTCTCAATAAGTGTTTGTTGAATCAAGACTAGACAGTGCTCAGTGCTTGTTAATACATCTGCAAGAGTTTACTTGTGGCTTCTCCTCCAAGGAAGGGAGTGAATGCTTTGTGTGTATTCTGCAGAAGACAAGCAGCAGGGGCTGGTTTATATTGCCCCCCTTCTCTCTGTAGGTCATAATGAGGTGATGGAGAGGGAAGACAGTGAAGCCAGAGGTCCCAACCTGCAGAAGCTCACAAGAGAAAGGAATGTGCTTGGAAAACTTAGGAAACAACCATAAAATAACCGTGTGCAGTGTGAAGCAGATGCTAAGAACAGTTGCAGATCTTCTGCATGGCAAGTTCACAATGCTCATGAAAGCTGTACTAGAATTCTGTAGATGTTAAAGACCAAGAGTTTGTGTGTCAACCTCCTTGCCCCACAAGATCGAGCAGCTAGTGAATTCAGACTAAACCAAACAAATGATGGGTCTTAGGGATTCTTTAAGGGAAAAGAGACCTCCCACTTTTAACATATGAATTTATGGCTCTGTGCACATTTTAGTTTTATCATTTTTTTCATTAATTTTGTGTAGCACCACTGTTAAATGTTTCTCTTCAGCAGAGTCGCAGGAGGTCTTATATTCTATCCGTGTGGCTGGTACTTGTCTTTCTTCTGCTCATAGACAGGATGGGAATTTGATAAGCAGTGAAACCCTGGAGCAAGCCAGTTAAGACGGCCATTACCATTTATTAAGCAGGTGTTGAATGAATTGGTCTTTTTATCGTAATGCAGATTTACAGTGCAATAGGCAATCCATTTTTCAATTTGGTGCATTGCTGCTGATAAATTAACAGATGTCGATTGATTTTTTTCCCTCCAGTCCCCTGTTTACACCTGACAGGCCGTACTTTATAGCTGAACAGTTATTTGAAGTTATAAACATTATAATTAGCAATTTTTTAATTAGGCTGACAATTAACAGGAGATTTGCAAAGCTGCTAATTTGACATGTCATACTCTCTGTAGTGTTTATGTTAACCACAACTTGAGTGAATTCAATTGAACAGAACCACAGTGTCTGGAAAAATCAGTCTCCAAAGGACCTTTTCTCCCCACTTGGCTAGCATCATGGCATTTTCGACAGAGAAGTAGAACTTCAGTGAGATTTCATAGGATAACAATACTGACAGCCTGATCTGAAACAATAGACACTTCCACAAAGAGATTAACTCAAGGTACACATCACAAAAGCAGTTCCCATTAATTGCATTTGAGGCTTGCCAACCTAAGACTGGTCCCCGGCACCGTTCAGACCCAAGGATGCTGCCTGAGAACAAAGAAGCTCCCTAGACCTTGTGGCCAAGGAGACTTTCCACTAGTCACAGACACCAGCAAGGTTCGTGACGACTGGCTTGTCTTCTCAGTGAAGAGTTTTCTCAGTACTGTTGTGTTCTATATTGGACCTGACAGAATGAGAGAGGGAAAGAGAGAGATCATAGATAGATGATAGATTGATAGACAGATGATAGATGATAGATAGATGATTGATAGCTAGCTAGCTAGATAGATAGATAGACATAGTACTTCCGGATTCCAGGGAACTTCCCAGCTTCTCTTTCATTCCATCAATGTTTCTTATCAAAGGAAGCTTTTCTCATGGCTCTTTGATTCTGAAATTCTGGCTTTTAGGGTACACTGCATGTAAATCTTTTGTACTTTTCTGAGTTCTGTCACTTGGTAACAGCAAAGGAGATGACACATTCTACTGGACCCTCCAGAGATTTAGAAAAAGGAAACTTCCAGTAATTTGTAGTTTTCAGAATGAGATGGACAGTGGGACTGATTATCTACACAATCTGCCCAAGGCCCAGAGAGTAAGAAAGAAGGTTCTTGAAAAATTTAATAAGAGAAAGTGTTACTTCTTCAGATCTTTTTTTTTAAAAACAGAAAAACATTTTAAAGATCAAAAAATATGGGTTTTTTCAAGTTCCTTGTGTTCTTCCTTCCTTCAGCCTTTTCCCAAGGCTGAATCTCACTTCCTGTTCACAATGAGCAGCCATTAATTAAAATCTTAAATTAATTAAAATTTTCAGCTCTACCTGAAATGGCTTATTGAAGTTGGGATGTGCCACTGCAGTTTGATTAATAACTTTTTGCTGCTTTTATAATTTTTTTGGAAATCTAGATCTGAAGAAATTTGCCACCTGGAGAAACTAAAACCAAGGACCTCTTTTTGAACTTGAGTACACACTCTCTCTGGTATATGTTGTTAAAAAATATAACACTGTGGAACCTAAATCACTGAATTAGTCAGAAATTTTAAGCTTCAAGAGCACCTTTTGAAAAAAAATCAAATAGATAACATTGCTTTAAGAAGAGTTTCTGGATTTTTTTATCTCAAAGTATCTTGATTTTTAATAAGCTCACTTTGTTTTTCTCCAACCTATGCTAATTTCTCCGTAGTACTCTCTGAGCGACAGAAGAGCTAAGCTTTGAGAATGATTTTAAGATATGCCCTACATATGATTCCTTTTAAAATTATTGATTAATATTAATGTAATTAACTTGATACTGATGAGCACATTGCCCTGAAAAAGTTCGGTTCTAGCACAGAGGCAAATTCTGTTCATCCCATGTATAGAACAGCCACATCTCCAGGTTCAAGGCCACAGTGAAGAGCCTCGAACAATGTTAAGAGCAGCTAGGAACATGTCATTTCCAAAGTCACACACTTTATTACAGAGGAGCACACAGTTTTACATAACCATCTCTCTCTCTGTCTCTCTCGCGCGCTCTTCCCTCTTTCCTCCCTCTTTCCCCAACCAGTATGGAAGTCAAGCGATCATATTTTCACATCTCAGGAAACATCATATCTTATAAAATCTTCACCAGCTGAACCTTTCTGTTTAGGAGACGTGACAAAGGAAGGAAGTAGAATTAGAGATGGCTCCAAGGAGGCTGGCAGGTGATGACAAGCAGGGAATGAAGCTGTGAGGCTCTGGGAGTGAGGTGTCTGGGACCCACAGATAAGCATGCATTGTTCTGAACACTCTATTAACTCAAAGGAAGCTTGGTGTTTCAAAATTACTTTCTAGGATATTAATTGTTACCCACAAGGATCATATTGTGCTTTTAAACATAGTTAAATTATTATGTTTCAAAGGCAAGGAAGTCAGTAAAAATTGCCAGAAATGTTAGTAAAACTGCTTACAATTATACACAACTTTACTCTTACATGAGTTTGTCTCATTATCTGAAAGATTAAGTCTGGGAATTATTTTTTGTCAATGAGGTTAGATAAAAGAGACATCAATTTTATGTATAAGTAATTCACACCTCATATGCAATACTCATGTCTTACTTCACAACAAAATTTTTATTGAAAGCTACTAATTCATAAGCTCATGTATAATGTAAACATAAATAGTAGGTCTTTTTTCTCCCTCCAAGAGGTAATTTGATATGTATAATACTAACTGTGAGCATTGATGCTCTTTAAAAGAATCAAAACCTTTCAAGTCTCAGTACTGGCCATTTAAGAAGGGACACTGGCTACAAACTTCCAACTGAAAGTCATCTGTTCCCATGAGGGAGTTTTCTAATTTTTTTTTAAAAGGAATTCTCCAGCTTTCAATTCATATTCTTTAATTCACTTTTTCTAATGTGCCTTTCCATCTCCTCTCTAGAATCACTGAAAATGCTGATCTTTGACTTAGAGAAGAGAATATTTGGAAATGCAAAAGATTTTGGCTCCTTCACTATGCTGGTTAAACACACAGGACAGATTACAGTGGCGCTATTAAGATAAATGGTTAATCAATATCAAATTGCTTATAATTAAGTGTACATCACAGAAGTGTTTGCAGTTACTGATTAGGACCGTTTACATCTCAAAGATCCAAATGAGCCTTACAGAAAACATGGCCAGGAAAAACTACATCTAGAGATCAGCCTGAAAGCCTCTTTTCCCTATTCAAAACGTCCCTCAAGACTAGGGTTTCAAAGCACTCATTTTCTATAGCACTAGGCTTTGAGTAAATTTAAGCATCACCACCCAGTTGCTCTACTGTTTGTCTTTCAGGATGGCCACAGCAACTTGCAGGTTCAGTAGTTAGGCAGGTATGGTTGCTGAACTCCCTGAGAATGCCCCCACAAAGAAACTCCAAAATAAAAGCTACCTCTGGTTGAACCCTACATCCTACCCATCCCCCCTCTATTCTTGTTTCTCCTCCAAGGATCCCAGACCTCCTATTGAGAAGTAAAGATTCTGGGCTCTGTCATCATCTCAAATACATGCAGCTCTGCTTTGGACTTAGGACCTTATTATGATCAAAATACAGTGAGGAAAAAGAAGCACCGACATTTCAGCCCTCATGGATCTGCCAAAACCTTAATGTAAGTGGGTGACTAAATGGATCAGTAAGTGTCACCTTAGGAACTCTCCTGATACCATCACCTAGAGGAAACAAGCACTAATTCCACAGCAAATGTTACCAAGTCAAGGGTGGCAGCAGGTGAATGAGGGGTTGCCCATACAATCCAGCATGAAACACTGGTGGCCTGGAGGGTGGGGCAAAATGAATCAGGACCTCTGGTCTTCCTAGTGCATTGAGTGTGCAGTGTAAAGGAAAGCAGAGAGTTAAAGATAACCTGAAGTTTCTGGAGAGGAGATTTGGGACATTGATTGAGACATGGAAGCAGGTATAGGAGGAATAGGTTTTTATTCAAAATAGTCAAAAACAGGACCTCAGAGGGAGGTCCTATAAGAGGTGGATACCAAGTTGGGCTTACACATGCAAGGAGAAACATCCGTGAGAGATTATGGGTTGACATCTGAGAGAATCTGGATGGATGTCAGATGGGATACCAGTCTGGTTCCACAGGAGGGACAGAAAGAATGAATAAAAACTCCTGGTCACAATGCAGTTCATTCTATGGGCTGCTGAATAACAGGCCTACCTCAGTATCCCTCCTGTGCCCAGGTAATCTAGGAGCAGCCCAAGGGAAGTGTGGCTCTGATCATGGCAGCTATGAGCTTACAGAGCAGGATCTATGGCTATGGGTAAGTTGAGTCCCTGCCAGAGGAGGTGTGTGACTCATGTTCCCAGGGCCACCATAGAACCACAGTGTTCAGATTTGAACCTGTTGAGACTGAACCTACCATCTAGACCACAGGCATCCAAGAAACCAGGTAGAATCATCAGAATAATATTGATCAATTCTTGTATTGATTGGTTCATCTTGCCTCATTTCAAATGGATTTGACGTAGCTCAAATACCTGAGTGGATGTTTCTGCAATGACAGCAGGGAAAGAAGACCATAGGACATAGATGAGGACAAGACACACAGACATTGGAGAGCATGATGAAATATTGAAAGTGCCTTCTTGGGCTGCTAAATCAAGACAAAGTGTCATGGTCTGATTTCATGTGGACTGAAAAGCTCAAAACAAAATCAAGAGCACCATCACCATCAGAAATCTCTATGGGAGAAGTAGCACCTATAAGCACTACCTAGCAACAAGTACAGTGGGTAAGAGTTGCAGCAAAGTTAGTTCTGTGGAGAACATAACACCATGTCCTTCCTGATGCACAGCCAACAAGGGCCCTGATGTCCCTTCAATATTCAGCCATGGTTGCCATTCTGTTCTCCTCCTGGAACAGGAAAAGAATGCTAAGCATTCAGTAGCTTGTTTCTGACCCAAAACCATATAAAAACTCTACTAAGGAGGTTTAAAGGAAAATAAAATCAATTCAATTTATCATTTATTGAGGTACTATTATGTCCACACCACTAGACCTAGTCCTGAGTTTAAAGAAATGTAACAGCATTTTGGAGAAGATGAGATCAACTTTGGTAAGCGCCAGAACCCAAAGAGCTCACCACCCTGCAGACACAAAAGGTCAGGTAGAGATTACTGACCAAGATCAAGTGTGACTATCATTCCCAGTCTCTCCTTTTTAGTACTTATAGCACTACAGCTGCCTCATGCCATTTGCCTGCTCCACACTTCCTTCCTCCTCACCAGCACCCTCTGCTCAGGTGGCTGGCCAAAGGTAGCTCTTTCACATCTCAGGAGCAGACTTCAAGGACTCACCTCCCTGCTATGTCTCTAAGTCCTTCATGAAAAAGCAGCTTCCTCAGCTGCCAACCCCAGGGCTAGGCAGAGGACATACTCCCTCATGCTCATCTCTATCTCTTGTCCAGACAACTGACCCAATAGTTCCCCTGGATGGCCTGACCTCTCGTTCGTGTCACTTTTGTGGGAAGGCATTAGGATATGCCCACAGCTTCATGTACGCTCAGTAGCCTTTTTCACAAGGATCTCTACATTAGTATTTCCCTGCAGTCTGTGATTGAGTGTCTGAGACAGGGATTGTCACCTCAGATCATAGGAGGAGGAGGTCTCTGTCATATGAGATTGGGCAGCAGCTCTTAGAGGACATTGGTCTTGAAAGATGGGCTGATATGTCAGTCAAAGAAGAGAAAGGAAGACATTCTATATGCTTTGGTTTCATGAGGATTGAAAATAATAAAACAAAACCAAGAAGGGCTGGGAGCATGGTTGGGGTAGTAGAGCACCTGCTGAGCAGTACGAGGCCCTAAGTTCAAATCTCAGTAGCACCAAGAACAAATAAACAAAAAACAAGAGCAACATTGCTATACACAACAGCAGAAGGAAATTAATTTTTAAAAAGCAACAGTCCTACCAGGTAATGACTGATGGCTACTATTGTTCCTTTTACCTAAAGAGCCCATCTCTGTGAAATTAGATATTTATGGCACATCTGAGAGGATTAGAACTACAGGAAGGTGGCCTGCTGGAGCCCAGGAATGCCCACCTGGTTAACCAAGAGCAGACCTTTGGAGACTGTGTATATAGGAGGCTGGAGCCACAGATGGAAGGACTCTGATAGAGAGACTATTTATTCTGAGCTGTTTATTTAAGCACAGGAGGGTTCCTAATGGAGCCATCAGACCTTGCTCATTGGCTAATAGTTTAATTAGGCCCATCTGGAGGATGCTGTGGCGAGTGCTGTCCCAGCTCTCATATTGGCAGGGAGGTAATTTGTCATTTTGTGGCCAGTGACCGGCATATTCCTATCCCCAAAGCCATGAGAAGCTGCACCGTCTGTCTCACGAGAGGACTGCTGAACATCTGAAGCATTTGTGTGGTTCACCTTCGCACCGAAGGAGAAACATGCAACTCTCCAAAATCCTTGAGTCGACCTCCACAAGGGGAGACAGAGCTTCTGAAAGCCAGGCAGATACTGTGCTGCCGACCATCCTTCTGTGGTGAAAAGCTGTCTCCCCCTTGTATCAACAACACAGTTTGAGTCCTTGTGGGGCATGAACATTTGCCAGTGACCTTCCTACCCTGAGCTATGGGGATATGTCTCTTGGTCAAGGAAACTTCAGGCACATGTATCTTTTTCAAGTATGTCAACTAAATATCAGACCTCTTCATGCTACCTATAGAATACTGCAATGAGCAAGTAGAGAATTAAAATTTTACATTGTGAAAGACCTTACTGATGATGAAGGTGAGTGATGTACCCAGTCTAAATAGTATGGGGCAGATTAAGTTAAACCTTTTATGGACTGATAGCAGAATTTCTGATGCATTAGATTGGTATCTGACATGTTTGTATTGGTAGATTCTATGAAGTCCACAAAGAGAAGAGTTAGGAGAAAGTTCCATTTTTGTGTTGTGGACCTTTTTAAATCTATGTTTCAGATCTGCTTACTCAGCTTTATTTATGAGGCTGTATCTTATTCTTCTACTTCCTTTTGTAGCCTTTTTCCTCTCTCACAATTCCTAAAGTACTTAGCTTGTCAAATATCTGATCAAAATCTTTTTACCATCTCATAACAGAGATGCTGACTTAACCAAAGTGTCAGGAGGCCCCCACTGCAAACCTAGTATTTTCTTCATCTACAAGTGACATAGACTGAGGTTAAGTGGCTTCCAGACACATTTGAGAAACTCTCAACCTCCAAGAATATATAGATAGATAGATAGATATGATATAATATATATATGATATTATATATATATATTAGACTACAAATCTCCCTCCTTACAGAGTTGTCATTTAACTGTTTCAGAAGGGAATTTGAGAACAGTCATGAATAACCAAACTTCCATAGTAGCTATGTAGCTGCATTCTCTGTCAAAAGCAACAGCAATGGCACATACGATTTAATTGTCCACCAATATTTGACATTATAAATACCTTCTTCATTTATAATGATGAAAAGGTACAATATGGAATGAGCAGCTCAGTTCAATTACAGAAGCAGGACTTCCAAACCAACCCATGTCTGCATAAACACCATCCATCAGGAAGTCAGCAACCACATGGTTTCAGAACTTGTCTTAAGTGACTTTAAGAATAATTTGGTGCAGATCACAGATTCAAGAACTTTACAGAAGTTGAGAGACTTTCCTATCCACCTAAACCTATGTTATTTTAAAAATGATACAACAGAAAACCAGTGGCTCAGTGGCCCAGTAAGTGGAATCAGGCCTGTCTGGCACTTGCCCAGGTGCTCCGACAAAAACTCCCCCACCCCTATCCCCAAGCAGACACAGGTTGCAGATGCCATCAAACCAGAATGCTCTCTCTCCTCTTCTGGCAATCTGTCCAAAGTTTTGAGATCATTTCTTGCAAAGTAATCAACAAATTAAAATTCCTTTTCTGTACCTAAACATTTGAGACACTCATATCTTGCACAGAGAAACCAGCTTAAAGAAAAGAAAAGAAAAAAGGTCTAAGTAGATACAAGCTGTCAGATAAGCAATCAATATAACAGAAGGAAGAAATTATTATATACTAGAATGGTCAGAAAAGATTAAATGTAGTTAAAGGATGGAGGAGAGATATGTTGGTGAATATAAGAAAGGCTGTTCCCTGTGAAAGCTAGGAATATCCACTGCTGAAAATAGTACATTAAGAACCACACTAGGCTTTGAAAATTTTATAAATTGTTCAAATTTATGAAATGATCTCAAATCAAATACATTACTGAGGACATTTTAAAGGATATAAGAAAGACCCTCTTTTCTCTGAATTTTGTGCCATATAAGCAAATTAAGGTGATGGAACCAAATGTAAATTGAAAAACTTGAGTCAGTGGGGTTGAACATAAATCTGAGATTTAGATATATGCTTTAGTAGCTGTGTCCTGAATTCCTTATCTGGACTCTGAGTTTCATCCAAGTATCTACTTTCCCAAGATTTCTACTATTATAAAAGACAATAATATCTTTTGTAAAATGCTATATAAATGAAAAGTAAGGAGAGGTAGCCTGCTCTACTGATTTATATGTCAAATGCTACGCTACCACTTACAAGCAGTCAATATTGCACAAGTTATATACGCTCTCTGAGCCTTACTTAAAGTGGAAGATCACAATAGTGCAAACCACAGGGCAGTGGTGCAAACTATGTCCAATGCATAGAAGAAACTTTTCAAACAGATGGTATAGAAAACACTGCTCAATATATAGCCAGCACTTCTGTTTGGCTTCTGAATATGCATTAAACACAAAGGCAAATAAAATGGTACCAGAGGTAGATTGTGTGAAAACATATTCCTATTATAACCAAAATATCTTAAGTACTCTCTTTTGTGTGTGTGATACTGGGGTTTGAACTCGGGGTCTCATGCTGGCTAGGCAGGTGCTCTTACTGCTTGAACCACTGCACTATCCCTCAAATCTTTTGATTGAACATAAATATGGACCAATTCCTAGGCACATTTATCTTCTAAATTTATACATCTTGGTAAGATTTAGGAATGATTCAAAGCACAGCGTTTCTGTTCGGTGAGACTATGGAAGTAGTGTGGGAAAAGGATGAACAAATATTTCCTAGAGAAACGCACTTTTGGAATAAGCTGTTCAGTTATTCCTAGCCTGTCTTTAGGACAGACTGTATTAATTAAGTTTATGAAAAGTCCTAGGGATGCTTGGGGAAGAAGCTGAAAATAAAACTTGCTATACTTCCTGCCCTGTGTCAGAAACTTCAAGTCAAAGAGCATTGCTTTGTGCCTGGCTATGTGTGAAAGGGTTAGAAATAAATCCGCTTTGAAGAGAGCGTTACTGAGGAAGATGAATTATTTTAGGAAGCAAAGCAGAGAGTCTAGGACAGATACAGTATAAACTTCATATAATAATCTTCAGAAGCGCAAAAGGCCAGAGAAATGTTACACTGTTTTAAAAAAGCAGAAGCTTTTTAAAACTGCAAAAATATTTTTCCAGTTTTCTAAGCTTTCTGTTAACATACCTATGTGTCCATAAACCCAATCTTGTTGAATTTTTCTAAATTACTTCTCTCAGAAAAGTTATATATCTGCCTACTTAGAATTTCTTACATCAGCTTAATGGTATTTCAGTCTCATAAATTAGAGTATCTAGTGCCTGATACATACTAAATTTAAAAATTATATATGTAAAATTATATAAACACATATATTCACACTGAACCAGTGGTAGAAGAAACCATAGCTAAAAGAAGAAGTGGCTTGTACAGCCCTGCATTTTTTTCATGAAGTTTCTACAAAGAACTCTAAAACACTTTTTTTTCTCATGTTCCTAGGAAAGACATGGAAAGGAAACACCCTCAAACTATTCATTTATCTTGGCAAGGGTCTCTACAGTTATTTATCTTTATAAATTGTGCCTCAAATGCAACATGAAGCTATAATAAATAACATTAGCAGTGACAATGGATCTCATACAAGTGTTAGTGGTAGCATGGTGGGAAGTTTTCTCCTTTGAATTTTATCCTCCCTCCAGTTGTAGAGTCTTAATATTTCTTCATCAGTCTCCATCCTTAACAGCTGCTTTGTTACTACAATCAAGGGAACCCTATGATTGCTGGTTAAACGTGTAGAGATCATGGCACAGATACATCCAAGGATGTGTAACAGTTACAAACAGAGCTGGGTGTACACAACAATTGCACCTTGGCATGTCTCCAGAGTGCTTACTGAGTTTAGCAGCACTTCACAACAATCCAACACATTCCCCCACCCAAACAGTAAAACAAATTAGAAGGCTGGGACAACGATTTAGGAAATACTCTGGTGGTGTAGAGTATAAAATCTGGAAATAAGACTGTTTCAAGTTAGAATTTGGAGGAACTAATTCAACCCCAAGAATCCAAAGTCACCTCCAGTGCCTTTAATTCCAAACCACTGCTCTTATGTGATGGTGTGATTTATATTTTTATAGCAGATGGATTTGAAATAAAGGTTTTATGAGGTCATGTTGGCAACAACCTAAGTTCACCATATAGTCAAATAAGGCAATTCCACCAGTTGCCTGAAAGCCAAGCACCCTTTCTTAATATCCATTTATATGCAGTAGCCACTAGGAGTTTTTCTTTAAATACCTATCTTTTGTCTTATTATTTAGTAAGATTCATGTTCACTGTTTGTGGATTCAAGGGATGCATAAAATACATTCAGGGAATACCAGGACTGAACAGAAGCCTCTCAGGATGTGAGAATTCTAGACTTATATGGGGACTTCAGAGATTATGCCCTTGTGCTGTGTTCAGTAAAGCCCACGATGGCTAAAAGTGCAACAGTAATGACATCAACATCATTATCATTTTTATTATTAATTTGGAGGTCCTGAGGATCAAACCCAGGTCCTTGTACACGCTAGGCAAGTACTCTATCACTGAACTATATCCCCAGTTCCAGGACCCTTAATATATGGAGCATTTAAATCAGGTGAATAAATTCAGATATATTCTAATGGAAATCCCTTATAGGTTTTAAGCTGACCTCAGCTGGTCCATATTTATCTTTACAGAGGTAGCCTAGTAAATTCTGCATCTAGAAGCCCTTTCCTAACCTCTCTGCCTAAGGTTGTGCACCTTGGCCAAGCATCCACAGGAAATGTTTCTTACTTCTTGTCATAGTTGTCATTATTTGTCAACATCTGCCTGCCTTTCCTACTGGATATGGAGATCCACAAAGCAGGGGTGTCGTGTATCTCACAGAGCACTTTGTGTGTTTGCATGACTGACTGAATTTATAAATGAATAAGTCTTGATGGATGAAGAAGAGTGCAGGACAGAAAGAGAAGTTTCAAGCAAAAATCAAGAGAAATTGAGCATTGATATTTGGGCATTAAAGTCCATTGACTTTATGGAGCTGAAGGAGAGGGAGCCCTTGACTATCACTGCATTAAAATGGAGATGAAATGGGGACAGTGATGAGACCAGAAGACAGGCAGTAACAGGTACTGACCTAGAAAAAGCTGGATTAGAAGTGATGGTGAGCTTCCAGTGGGTCTTGAAACTGGTTAGATTTATGCTTATATGAACCACCATTTTGAGTTTTGGCTTTGTGAGAATACTATTAGATCAGGTGAGGGAGCTGTTCCCATCTGAGTTGGTCTTCAGGTGTATGCAATCTTCTTGATTGGGGAAGCAGAAGTTGTATGAGCTGGTCATAGCTCCAGGTTCTGTTAGACTGCATGCACCGCTTACCTGAGTATCTCTAATCCCTCGATAAAGAATTACTGAAAACACTATCTGTTGGTTCTGCCCTATCTGAGACTTTAGAACTGGCCCATTCAACTCTTTCATAACAAGACTTACATAAGCAGTGCACACATTTAGCATTGACACAACTTTCCTATTGGTTACTCAATTCCAGCATCTCAAATTCTCAGGAGCCTTAGTTTCTGAGTCACTACTGCATGTCCCCTCCGTCAGAAACACTTCCTTCCTCCCCCTTCATGAATCTCAGTCCCTATTGACTCTCCTCTCTAAAGCCATCTTTCCATGTGTTGGGATTTCTGTTTCTTTTACATCCACTAATCGCATGAAGACCATATTCAACCAGATTCTGACATCTTATGCTCTGCCTCAGTCTTTTTTCTGTGTGTTTATATAGGCATGACATGCTCTTTAGAAAATGCCTGTGAAAATTAGCATTACAAAGCTACACTTGAAGAGCCCAAGGCATCATCATTGGAGAGTGAAATCTCATGTCAAAAATTTAAACATTAACAAAACAAAGTGAAAAATCAAACGTCAAAAAAGGGAGTTTGATGTCAATGTAATCTATCACTTTATCAGAAAAGTCATTTAAAAGGCTTCCTACCCTTTTTAAAAGTCTAGGACGCCTCAGGAGCAAGGAGCTTGACAAAGCTTCTCTTGTGCAGACAAGAAAAATTGCGCACACACCACCATCATCATTGACTGTCCACTTCGTGTTGGTACCTGGCAGGACAAGACAAAACTCTTGTGACAGCAATTGGAACAACCTGCACATTTCTCTGTCACTGCCTATGATAACCTGTTTTACCGCCAGAATGCTCATGTGTTGCTTTTTTGTTTAAAAAAAAAAAAAAGGAAAAGCATGAGCATTCCCTACTCCTTTGTCCTCCTTCTCTCTGCTCCCCCAACCAAGCCTTGATAGCAAAAGGAGGTGATAGATGTAGTCAGCTAAAAATAGTTTGTTTTGCATGTAACATGCAAGCAAGTGAATAATTTTCTTCTGTAAGCAAGATGCCCGGGGACAGGGAGAGCTTGGTGGCCGTGGCAGCTCAGGGACGTTGATGGAATGCTGCTTCCAGCGCAGTAAATCAGTAATGGCAGAACTTGGCACCCTCACAGATGTGGCTGAAGCCTGGAGGAGGAAAATATCAAAACCCCAGAGAAATACTTCCTGCATTTATAAATTATACTTGAGCTCTTGTGGTTGACACAGGGAATTTGAACATTTATCCTCAGCCCTTGTAAATGGAATAATGAATGTCTCATCTTCCTGCATTACTTGTTTCCATTTCTGCCTTTGAGATAACCTGCAGTCTTTATTTATCCTGAGAAGAGGGGAGCTGAGTCGTGGTCATGTGACCTGTGTGCCACTCAGTCATGAAGCATTTTGTAATGAAGCAAGGAAAGATGAGACCACACTATCTCTGGTTTCACATTACTGATCTAATATACCATCCAGGTCTTGGAGTTTTTAGGTGGCCAGCCAAATCCACCAGTACCTTCCAACTGTCACTTCTGAAGTCTCAAAATATTCACAGAATTAAGTTTACATATCTTGGATTGGGTTTCTGTAGTGATAGAAAATTAGCCAGAACATCTCTTTTCACCAAAAAATGCTTTATTTGGGAGCTAAATAAAGAGGGTAGAAAGGACAAGGATTCTGTCTAATCCTTCCTTAGACAGAAGGATGCAGCGAGCTGTCCGTGGTCCCAATTCCAGACTCAGCTAAACTAGTCATTCTTGTCCTCTAAAAGGTCATAGGAAGTCCACCTCCATTCCCACCTCCACGTCACCCACCTATTTTCACATCTTTCTGAAGCTGAAGTCACTGTTGTTTTTTTGCTTTCTTTGTGGAAGGAGGAATTAAATTCTGATGTGATCCTACCTCACCTCCTCACTATGAATCACCTTCCAGGTGACCCTGTCCTGGGAATGCCTGCAATTATTTTAGTCTGGATGAATTTAACATATAAAGTATAATAGACAGTGACTATCTCTGACATAAGAGTGAGTGTGGAGAAAAAATAGAGCCATTGGCTTCCAAACTCCAGATGTCTAAGTTTATCGGTGCAAAGACTTTGCATTAAAAATTCTGCAAAAGGAAAATTTCAGTATTTCCATTAATATCTTGTAGGCAAGAATTTATTGCACTCTACTTTTCCTGCATTTTAGAGAACATTTTATCTGAAATATAGTACATATATAACAGTTTGTCAGAGCTGAGTTTTAAATCCTATTTCTGCCAGTTACCGGCTCTATACAATTTGAACATCACACCTCAGTTCTCTGACCTGAAAAATGGCAAAGTGTTCCTCTATCCACTTAATTAGGAGGATGACTCAAAGTAATACACACAAGCTCCCTTGTACTGTGCTTGGTACTCAATGAATGTTGATGTTATTGCTAATTAAATAGGCGAAAGGCCAAAGAAGATGGAGTTTTCCTTTACATAATGGAGTTGGTGCTGAAGTCCATCTGCCCCTTGAATTTCTCCCAGAATATATCTGTGGTTCCCATCCTAGAGACTGTGTGTGTGTGTGTGTGTGTGTAAGTGTAGATAAATATCAGTGTGAGCGTATATGGGTTTGAATGTGGACATGAATGTGAGTCTTCAACTGAATGTGGCTGTGTTTGTGTGTGTGACTGTGTTGAGTATAGATGTGTGTGTTCATGTACATGTATGAGAATTTATGGGGGATCCCCTTGAACAAATTCAAAAATATTAAAACACTGAGGTAAATTGTAGTCATTGGTAGTAGATTAACTTTAACAAATACTTCATTGTCTTGCTTGTTTATTTTATAGAAATTATATTAGTGAGGTGGTTTTATTCTGATCAAATGATCTGACATGCTACAATACATGATTTGAGAATTAAAAGTGAGGAAATACTTAATTATAATAAATAAACACTTAAATAAAATTTCCAAAACATGCAAGTGCACACCATTAGCCATTGGCCATTTTGACCAATATTTAACCCAATGTTTGACCAAAACACAGACATGGAAACTAAAAAAAGTAACTGTATCCATTTTCCACAGCCAAGCTTGATAGTTTTGAGAAAATTTGAAGTTAAAAGAGTTGGGTTAAGTGTTCATGCAGCAAGTAATTGGACAGAAACTGGGTGTCAAGAAATGCTTTGAGTGTTTGTGATCTAATGTGGACAAAAGCCATGTATATATTTTGGTGTTATGATCTAATGTAAATTCTGATTTTTATTTCTCAGCTTTGAGGTCAACTTATTGAAAAGAAGTCACAAATATGGAAATGAGACTTTGTGTGAAAAACAAAAAAAATCTATAGGTGTCAAATGTGTTTACTCTGAGGTGAAGTATAAACAATTAGCAATTGAAGCATCCTTTGAAAAGATTTATAGAGAAATGATCTTAGCAGACCGATTCTGGAGAGGCAGAATGATGGCAGAGTCACTGATTAATTAGCAGGACACAGACCTATGGCTGCACTTTGACAACAAAGATAAATGGAAAATAGGTATTTCCCAAGTCTTAAAAAACACAGCATTTGCTGTCTTCTAACTGTACATGATTTTAGTTCAAATTCCAACACCTTCTATGTCCTAGAAATAAGTATACTTTTTTCTTTAAAAATAGACTATGATTTAAAAATAGCCATTGTGAGTTCGAGACCTAATATTAGGTGCCTCATGTCGTTTGTTTACATGAAATTACAGTAAGCAACTGAAGCCCATTGTACTAGGCTAGAAAACGGTATGTCAGAGTGTGAATGAACCTATTTCATACTGTTGGTTTGACAGGAGTTGGTCAGTGTTCATAACTCTTTTGGAGATATTTCATTCTTTGACAATGCTGTATTTAGATATAAGTGCTCTAAAATTATTTCGTGCCCTAAGATTTTTTTATATTAGGTTCTAAGTAATATATGAATTCAGACATTGGTAACTGTTGGCTTCCATATTAATTATAGATATTTTCCTTTGAATATATATTTGTGATTTATTGTATTTTTCTTGAATTTATCCAATTTTATGTTTTAGCAAGTTTACCTAACATGAGAACGGAAATAGCTATACTATTTTTTCCCAGAAGGTAAACTTCTCCTGGATTCATAGTTTGTACCAACTTTAGCTAAGAGTAAACTTTAGTGCCTTACTGTTTTTGCCAGGTAGAAACACAAGGCAGCTTTGGCTTTGCCAGCGTGAGCTATATTCACCATGTTGTCTCATTGGGAGATATCTTCTATCCTTTACTTTACTTTCACCATCTGTCATTAGTCTTCTTTTAAAAAGATATTTTCTCACTAATATATTTTTCAACAGACATAGAGAAAGCAGCAAATATTTCTTTTACAGTATAAAGTGTTTCACAGGATATTCCAAAAAAGTATTTATGATAAGTAAACACACACACACCATATCTCACACGGCCATATAAATCTCCCAGGAAATACCTAGATTTGCTCTAGGTTGATCCATTCTCTGTTTAAAAAAAATTGAAATATTTGGCATTTAATTTAGGGCGTCCCCAATTTTTTGTTTTTCTCTCAATGTGTTTTCCTCATATTTCAAGTCAAAATGTAAATGGGCTGCTTATATCCCTTTAAATGTGATAAATTGCACTTGCTTTAACCTTTCCTGAAAAGTGGAATTGTTTTTTGCTCATTTGCCACTTTCCCCTACTTTCTTTAAAATATCACGTGATTATCATACTGAAAGAGAAAATAATATTCTATCACTTCCTTTCCAACTGGTACAATGTGAAAGAACTGAGCATTTGGAAGAGGGCAGCTTAAATTTAATCTCTTCCTTCTAAGGAGTAAACCTATAATCATGACATGTTAAGTGAGACCACTAAGCTGAATTTCTATAAAGGTGCAATCCTTACCAACTTCCAAAAGATGGAATAGGTTTCCCTGGGAGAAACAGGAAGTGTTCATGGGAGGCACTTAATTCCCCATCACTGGAGGAGTTTAAGCATAGCTGACCTGCTGCTATGTGACCATTTGATCATTGTTCACAAAGTTCAGACCCTCCCCACCCAATACCAGGGTCTGAAGTTTTTACTCTGAGGTGGTCACACTGAGGACAACTGGGTGTAGCAAAGCAAGTTGTAGATTTGAGGCTCCTTAATATCTTGTAATAACAGGCATTGTCAGAATTCAAGAATAGTGCCTAGAGCTTTCTTTGGAGAGTGTGGAACAAACATACCTCAGCAGATGGTTCAGAGTTGTGGGGCTATAGGGGAAAAAAAAAAACACTTAGATCCAAAACTGGTGGCATGTGCTGAGAATTCCCTGATTCCTATTGCTCTGGGATATCCCTGACAGCCATCTGGACTGAGCAAGTTCTGAGCCCAGCTACCAAAAGAGTAGTTCACTGAAGAAAATGGCTGAGCACTCTTGTTCATGGGATGATGCCCCTTCCATTATTCTAAAATTTTCTGGCAATACTGGATAGATAGTTCATATTGTTGCTACTTTACCTCCTGACTGGACTGATAACCCCAAACTGGGAAATTCAGTGAACTGTGTCTTTCCCACTGAAAAACTGGGTGATGAGGAAAGTCAGCCAAATTCTCTCTGCTCCAGTTTTTTAATAAATATTATCAGCAAGGTAGATGCACGATTAGAAATGCATGAGCACCTGGCACATCATATTAAGCAAATAGACAATGAATAATGAATGGTTTATTTTCCTTCTCTCAGTCCAGCTCTGATTTGTTGTCCTGTAGACATCCCGGCAGAACTGGCTGCAATGTGATCCACACCTTCTTACATGTATGACCTTAAATGAAATATTTAATCCTAGGTGTCAATCTCTTCGCCTGGGAAAAAATGATAATAAGACAATCTGTCTCATAGGGCTGTTGTAGAAAACTATGTAACGCACATATGCACACACACAAAAAATGTGGTCAGCAGTCATCATCAAGCAGATACCAACGTAGAATAGAAGCTCTTTGCTATAATTGGTCTGAAAGCAAGTCTAATAAAAGTAAAACAATAGGCTGATGCTTTAAAAGGTCTCAATTGAGTAAAAATGTTGAAGAAAGCATGCCTTTAACTATATTCATTATAGCTTTTATAAATTCCATTTTATATCAAGGCTGAAAGATTTATTTGACATCAAGTTACTCAAATATATATACTTTTAGCATTTAAATTAACTTCTCATCCCAAACTCTAAATGGGAAAATATGTCATCTTTTTTTCAAACAATTGGGGCTCATTGTTAATTCAAAAGTTAATGACATTGTGAGATTTTCCATACATTGAAGTGTAATATCTATAGCTGTCCTCTGTCTCTCCTGGAATGACTACAAGTTGGCTTCATTTATATTTGGTGTCAGATTTGACAGGGTAACTCAGGAATTATAATAGCAGCAAATGAGAGTTGGAAATCCAACTTTTCATTGTTGCATTCTTCGAGTTTGAAAACCAGCCTCAAGCATCTTCTCCCTGACATCCAATGTCTGTGATTATCCCAAATCCCACTACTGTCTTTAGCTAGTAGTGGAAGCAGCTCCAATTCTCTGTGCTCATGTAAAAATATTTGATGTTTTAGTTCCCCCAACCTAGAAAAATAATTTTTTCATTTTATTTTATACTTTCCACCTGGCATCCCTGATGCAAATATCTTTAGAGAAGCAGCAAAAGGGCATCATGAATCATCATGGAGCAGAAACCTTGTTTCATTTGTAATCAGGAGCCACCCTGACAAGCAACTTTACTGAGGAGGCAAGTATTGGGTATAATTATCTATACATCATCCTAAAAAGACTCACTTAAGAGTGTAATTAATTTAAGATTTTATATATTTTCTAGGGGTAGACTAGAAGTCTTAATCAGAAGAGTAATACTGATTGAGAGTGAGAAATTATATTTTCCCTGCCTTTGGCCATGAGTTCTGTTTAACTTTTTAGTATCAAGGCTCAAATGAGTTATTTTATGCAAAATTATTTGAAAATTTGAACACTGTAAAAGTGTTGATGGCAATTATTTATGAAAAAATCTTCACTATTACTAGAAGGAAGTATATTTGCTTTTCAAAATTATGTTGGGTTTCATTAGACTTGCATTGTTTATTTATAAGGTACTATATGATTATACCACTAATCAAGGAAGAATGCCATCATTAAAAATGAAACTCAAAACAGACAATGCTACTCATCCTTTCCTGTTCCTAAATTGTCAAGATATAAAATCTAAAGGATTCTGTGGAAAAACGATATACGTCATCAATTACAGAAAAATAAGTTACCAAATATCAGATGTCATCTATAACAGAGCCATTGTGATAAGAAGAAATTTCAATATTTCAAAATAAAATGGCTTATGGCAGGAATATCCTTGATGTATTCAGTGTTTCTGCTTATATTGTGTTAGGGAAACTTTTCACTAGATGTCCAAACTGTCAATAATGAAGGATCATAAATAATAGGCCATTTTTCAGATAATAAAGACTATTCTCCTAAATATCAAAGTTAAACTAAAGTGACCAAAAGCTGTTGGCTGGAATTATATGTGAAAATTTTACAAAATTCAAATTGAATAAGTTCAAATATTATATCTTCCAAGTTATTCCTAAGAAAGGAGAAGCAGTGTTCCCAATACACATCTCAGAGTTGTCTTTAAGAAAAGTGCTTTACACCCATGCCTGTATCTGTGAGAGCTGTTTTAAACAGTAACCTTCACTTGTGTGTTTTCAGACTTTTGGTTTCTGCACAAGATCCAGGGATGAAAACAGAGTAGATTAGAGAGAAAATAAAACCCACTGAGGAAGAAGATTTAAGTAAGATAAAAGGGACCAGAATCACTTAGGTGACAGAGAGAGAAATGAAGGTAACTAAACGATGTTTTAAAACGTATAAGAGAAATGTGTCAGCTGATTCTGTCTCCAGGGAAGAAATGAATGAGAGATAGATGGTAAGGAGGCTTTGAACCCAACATAAGGCTGTCCTGAGAGAAGGAGGCTCACTGTGGACAGGGTCAACTGCAAACAATGTATGGAGACTGTCATACTGGAAATTTTCTTCTTACAAAATAATAGATAGAGTCAAAATGAAGTAGAAAATTTTACAAAGTTTTCCCCACACTGTGCTATCCTACACTGCCATTTCTGTTTCTCAAACTTTCAGTTTGCTGATCTCCAAGGGCAAATTTGAAGCCAAGGCCATGTGGTAAGCACAGTGACGTAATCTCAGCACTCATGCTCTCTTAGATGGACATCTTAAATATGTTCCACAAGTCAATACTGAATAGACCATTTTCTTAGGTACTGCTTTCTGAATTTCCTAGTCCATCCCTGATATTGTGTATGCAGTTAAACTCCAAAAACTGTTTATTTTGTGAACTGAAATATTTCACCTAGAGAAGTGTTTTCAATAACGAATGGAGATAATTGTTCTCCAGATAACCTTTTAAAATTATGTGTATTTTTGTGACACTTCCCAAATAACATATTCTTTATGAAGGCATACAAGAAGGGTCCCATTTTGTCACATTTTCCTAGATATGGTGGCAGGAGAAGAATGGGAACTATTTACTGCTCTACATCCCATGCAGTGTTACATTTTACATAAAATCTGCATTTAAAAAAGCATCAGGGCCTGGCCTGCAATGGCTTATGTGTGTACTTTACTCTGAAGTAGAGGTCAGGATGGTTATGGTTCAAGCCCATCTGTGGGAGGAAGGTGGGAAGTTTCTGCAACCCCATCTCATCCAGCAAATAGGGTATTCCTTGGTATGCACCTGTGATCCCACCTGAGTAGAGGCATAGGTAGGAGGATTGTGGTACCAGGCTGACTAGGGCAAAAACACAAGACCCTGTCTAAAATTTAAATTACCTAAAGCAAAAAAGGCTGGGAGTATGGTTCAAATTGGGGAGGACATACCTAGAAAGCCAAAGGCCCTGAGTTCAAACACCAGTACCACGAAAGAAAGACATCCAGACTGATCTATCCATCCATCCATCCATTCATCTATCACTCATCATTTTCTGAGTCTAATCTCAATACCCTGACCTCCCAATTTAAGTCTTTTTATATTAATGCCTTTTTATCAATAGAAATTCATTGTGTGTCACTAGCAATTTTACTGTGCTGTAACACTCAGTAATTATAGATAGTAACTATGTTGCTTCCTGTGAATTCACACTCTTTTTCTAGTCTGCCTTCTTGGGGTTTCTAGCAAATTCAGAAGCACAAGCGGGCAATGTTTCCTAACCTCACATGAAGTCACTGAAAAGTTTTTTAACAACTTATAAGTCTCAGATAATAACCTTGTAGGGATTTGAGAAACAGAAACAGCAGTGTAAGATAGCACAGTGTGGGGAAAGCTTTGTAATGGAGGCCAGGGGTGAGCTGTACGTGCATGGTGAAGGGTCTGCAGATGCGTGGAATGGCAGGGTCCAGAGAACCAGAACAGTTTACATTAAGGCATTAGTGAGTACTTATGGAGCAGTAGAAACTGAGTTTGGGTTGGACGGCAGGAGAAGATAAAGTCAGAGAAAATGAAGTAGAATTTATCTAATTGTAAACATCCCAGCTATCTTGGTGAAGAGGTGACTATAATTCCTGGGGGTAGCATGCTAAGGAATAAGCACAATTGTTTCACAAATAGATTTTTTAAAACTACAAAGCAGTAGGTAGAAACTGCATGTTGTAGGCACAGGCCACTCACCAGGGTGTGACTTTGTTGTTGTAGAGTTCTGTGGATCTGAGTTTTCTTATTGAAATGAAAGAGGAAGAATGAATCAAGTAACCACAAAGCTCTCAAATAAAAAATCCATACTTCCTGAATGTAAAAAAACTGTTGTACTTGAACTCTTAGTGTTGTTTAGGGACATTTGTGAATAGCTTGAGCCAGATCCCACTGTGTGTCCTCACGGTCGGAACTTCCCTATTTCAATAATGATGACTTTCCTTTGGTTCTTTGTGAAGCCTTGAGAACAGGATGGTCTGTGTGTTTTGCTCTTGCACTTGTACTTGTGGAGCCTCCCAGACCTTCATAAAACAAAATGAAATCAGCTGCTTGCCCAGCATTCACAGGGAAAAAAGAAGTTTGGATTTGTCTCAAAACTCCAAAGTCCAGAAATGCCAATGAGACACCTTAAAATGTATATAATAGTTCTGGGCAGCAATGACCTTGTTTATGTCCTTGGCTTGTACATAGTTACCAGGGTTAGGTGGGAAAGAGCACCCAGAGAAAGGGCATGGACCACACTTCTTTTTTCCCCAAAATCTACAGAAAATTGATAGACTCACCAGTTAAATATTTTTGCATTCCTCCCAATTCATAGAAATACTAGTAATAAGTACTTGATTAAAAACATAAAAATCAGTGCTAAAGCATTGCAGGATTTGAATCCATTCCCTTTAATTCGATTTACGTCCATGCCCTGAGTCTCCTTCCATTACATTTGTGTACAAAATTAAACAGGAATCAGGATAGCTGAGACTCACTAATGACATTTAGCAGAATGTCAGAATTACATTTTTGGCATGAACAGCCAGAGGAGAAAAAGCCATAATTAAATTATTTTCATGTTTTAAAAATATCTGTTTGTCTTTCCATGCAGAATGGTGGCTTGTTAAGTTCCTCCCTATGCCATCACAGTAACAGAATTCTAAAATGTTTTGAAAACATTCCTTAGAGCCACACAACAATAATTAACAGCCTAGCAAGTGCTGAACATCAAGCAGCTGATAATAATGCAGCCTGATGTCGACAGAATGCAATTAATCATGGCAACGACCCATCGTGCAGAGGATTTACACTTGGTTACCATACAGCACTGATGAGGCCCCTCTTGGTCCTTTACGATGTATGTATTAAGGCATCTTTTCCCCTAAGCACAGCAAGGAAAGCATAAGGAAGAGGCAGAGAGAAGAATTTCTTAATATGTTTGTTCTTGTCCCATTATGCACCTACTTGCCAGTATTTTCCAAGGATGGCCATGACCTGGGGACTTGCAGCTGCCCATGTTCCCAGTCTCCCTACAGATAGACAAGGGCAGGACCCACAGCACTCTCAGCATGATAGTCAAAAGCTTGCACTTGGCCATTGGATTCTCAGACAGGAAGAAAATGTCCTGTTGGTTTAGGACATTGATTGTTCTGTCTGCAACGCCTATGAGGTGGGCGGGGGCAATGCAGGGTAGGCAGCAAAATGGAAGGTTTTGTTTCTTCTCCATGGACACCATGGATCTACCTGCTCTATGCTCCATGGCACCCAAATGAAATGAATTCCTAACAAGGAGAAGGGATCAGAGAAAGTAAATATATTCACTGTACAAATTGGTCAGAACTCCTGTAGCTAGAAAGCACTTTCCAATAGAAATGGTTGGTGCCTGGTATAATTTACATTTCTCTTTCCAGGAGGCCATTGAAAAAAAGACAACAATAAATTGGCATCATATTAAAGATAGCCAGAATTTGACAGTCCCAGATATCTGAATCTTTCTCATATAATGACTAAATAAACTCCAATACTGACTAATTTGCTGCTATCTTCAGGGTTGGGGGAGTGTCAATGATGGAGGATCCCTCTCCCACATATTCTCCCTATAGTGGAAAGAGGTGGGTTTATGTCTCCTAACACACTTGGTGAGCCAGACAGAAGTGAAGACAGAGTGAGAGAAACATGGACAAGGGGAAATTCAGTGAGTAGTGGAGAAAGAGACACAGAGTCAGGGAAATCTGTAGAGGAGAATGGATATTTGGACTGGGCTAGAAGCTGTGTTTTCAAGTGTTATAGTAAGTCACTGTAAAGAGAAACAGTACCAAAAAGAAAACTGATCTCTAAAAAGTTGCACGTCAGATACTTTGAATTTATTCTGTGTGTTTGAGAACAAGTGGTTAATGAATGCAAAGGGTAAAACCAGCAGAGGAGATGGAGAGCAACAAAGAAAGCAGTTGTAGAGTGAGAAACCAGAGAAAAACTCCCACTCCCTATTTGCTGCATTAATTCTGGAAAACAGCCACTGCCTTTACATCTTCTTCTCTTATGAAAAATAAAGCAGTCAGAGTCAACGACATTAAAAACCAGGAAATTTAGATCATACAGGCATCATATTACATGGGATGGCATGGTATTACACATGTGAGAAAACCTTTACACAAAGTTTTTATAGCTTCTTTTCAGACTTTGATTACAGGGTCTGTGCAAAGACTGAGATTTAAGCTTACAGTCAAAATTATTTGTTAGACACTGGGTTGTGCCTTTTAACCTCCCACAGGTATGAGAAAGTAGCAAAAGTGGGAAAAATATTCAGGCAGAAAGGCAATCAGGAAAAGAACATTTCTCCTTCACACAAGGCAATCTTGAACACACAGACTGGCCCAACTCTCAAAATGGAATCAAGTGCTTCATGATTATCAAAGTCCTTCTTGTGTCTCAAACTCTGTGATACAATCTTCCAGGACTCTAATTGTTAGTAACTTTGGCTAGACTAGCAACCTCCAAGTCAATAAATCAATCAGAGGCTCGCAAGGCCCCTTCTCAAGCACGTGCAGAGTTATTAAAATGTATAAGTCTCAGTCTTAGCACATGAGGACCTAACGATTTGCCTAAGTTGCTGACTGCAGAATGGGGGAAGACAAAGTCACATGGGAACACTGACGAGAACTGCATCCCAGCCAGGGTGGCCAGAAAGTGCCTCAAAGAAGACTGACTGAGCTGAGCCTGAGAGATGAAGAAAGGACCTGAGTTAATTAGACAAAAAAACAGGAGCGGGACATAGCAAAGAAGAATTTGCTAGGATGAGAGCTTGTGGTGAGAGTGAATGAGACTGGGAGACACATAATAGCGGCAGAAATCTGAATCTATTTATGCAAAATATGCACAAGAGCAACTTCAGAAACTCCAGGTTACTCGTGAGTGATTTCTAATAGGTCACAGGAAAGGCATGTCCACGATGTCTACTGTCACCCCACTGGATTTTATGGAATGTAGCTCTAAAGGTTATATCCTAGATTGTTTCTGGTTAGATGGTGTCTGGTTGCCAATGAACATTTTTCAGTCCTGCATTGTCACACCAGCTTAATCTTGCTAAGTATCAATGTGATTATGCTCAAACACTCTTCATGGCTTCCCAATGCTTAAAGAAGCAAGTGGAGACCTCCTAGGAAGCTATGCAAGGACCTCCACAATATAACTTTACATTCCAAATACAAACCCTGCAGTCCTAGGGTCCTTTTCCTTTATGAAGCCCATTCTCTTCTTCTGCTTAACCGTGACCTTGGTATTATCCCTGTTCACAGCTCTGAAAATCCCAACCAGGGCTAAGGTACAAATTAAAGTCCCTATAAACTGGTCCTTGCTGGTCTTAAGTTACCTCCACCCACATGTGACTGGGTCATCAGTCTGTATTTTACACTTGCTGCTTATATCCTACTCACTTCTTTTAAATGAAAATAAAGAAGGTGACATGGGCCCCACATTCAATCCAAGACCTGGACTCAATGTTTTAAGATCCTATTGTCTTGTACCAAATTCTTTTTTGAATTATAGAAAACAAGCTAGAAAAATGTCTGCTGGGATTTGGATTTCAGGACTCATCAATAATTCTAAATAATTTATGGAGACATTTTGCCAATTATGAACAGATAGATAAATTCACATTTCTCCAGAGGATTAAAAAAATCTTTAGCTAAAACAACTCTTGGAAAAATAAGTGCTTGTGGCTGGGGATGTAGCTGAAAAGTAGAGTGCATACTTAGTGTTCATGAGGCTCTAGGTTCAATCCCCAGCACCCCCAAAAAGTAAGTAAATAGATAAACAAATAAGTGCTATAATCTTCTCTATGAGCATGTTTTAAACTTATTTTTATTGAAATGTACACGTGTTTATAGTCACCTGCTCAAATATAGCATAACATTATTCATAATTTACTTATTAGATATTTTATACTGAGTCAAGAAAAATCTCAAGTGCTTACAAAGGCTCTCTTCTCTTTTTAGTTTCCTTCCTTTCAGAGCATTGTATTTTTTTCCTTTGAAGACTCTGAAGTTGAAATTAGCAGTCACTTTGTTCCTGCATATTGGTAATGAATAATTATGCTGTCATGCAGTACATAACTGTTAATTACATGACTCCCTCTTTATTTCAAGGAGATATTTAATAATTTTTAATAAAGAGTTACATATGTCAGTCTCTTAAAAACGTATCAATCAATGTTATTTTCAGAAGTGGAGAAGTGTCATTACCTCATGAATATTCACTGATACATAGGTGTCACTGCTTCAAGAAACATCAGCAACACAGGAAACACATACACAGGATTTCCCAGGCTGCTCTGGGCCTGCATTTGGGTTGGGGACAGGACACCATGATCACTGATACAATTAGAGTGTTGACATCACCTGTTGAAAACCCGCACCACAGAAAAGCCTGTAATTCCATCAGAAATATGGAGGCAATCCAAAATTATCTTTAATGCTTCAGAATGCAGGCAATCTTGTTTTTATCCTGAATCCATCTTTAGCTATCTGAGTTACCTGGCAAATCATGTTACCTTGCTATGCCTGAGTTGCATTAGGATTGTCTGAGGATTCAACACTATAGTTTATAGTTCTTTAATAAACTACCAATATTAGCAATTGTTTCTGCAACGCTTAGCCTTGGGACTGGGTACTCTTAAGCGTAAAAGGAAGCATAGCCCCCTGCTCTGTACTCGGGAGGTCTCTGATCTATTCGAGGAGACTAGGAATCCTATGCAAAGCATGGAGTGCTCTTGTGCAATTACATGCTACTTAATGACAGAAGCTAAATGAGACAGACTAGAAATTCAAGACTACTCACTATGATCTAGCACTGCCCTGTAAAGAAGAGTTGCTAATGATGGAACTCTGTGACTGGTGACAAAATAGAGTCTGAACAGGGCTATGTGAAATCTGGTTTTGTAAGAAAAATTTCCCAAAACAACACTAGCGTCTTAATCAAGTGTAAGAGTAAATGGCATTCAAGTACCACAAAATGTGACTTTTATTTTTCCAGCCTTATTGAGAAATAATTTCTCATACCATAAAATTCACCCGTATTGACTACGCAATTTAATAACTAGTAAATTTATAGAGTTGAGCAATTAGCACCACTCCAAGAAGTCTTTTCATGCCCACTGCAGTACTTACAGTAAACTCCCATCCCCACGCCCCAGCCCTGGATGGTCACTAATAGACTTCATGTCTCTCTATACGTAGCGCTTCACACCCTTGACTTCCTGAAAGGTATTTCATGATTTGGAAATGCACCACCTTCTGTCTATGCATGTACTGTTGATGGACATTTGTATTGACTCCAACTCTAATCTATTCATGAATGATGTCACTATGTGCGTTGCCTTCCTTCTTTTTGTGCAGCTATGAGCTTCCATTGCCTCTTGAGTACATTCCAAAGGGTTTAACTATTCTATTGTATGGCAAGTGTGTACTTAACTATTTAAGAAACTGTTGAACTATTTATCAAAGTAGATATACCATTTTAGAGAAAGTATCAGGACTTCATTTTTCTCCATATTTTATCAGACCTGTCCGTCCTTTTAATTAATGATATTTTAGTGCGTATATTGCTTTAGCTCATGCCGTTTCTATTTGTATTTTTCATATTCTTATTTGCTTCCTGCACATCATCTTTGATATGACTTTTCAAATTTTTACTTTGTTGTTGGAGTTTTGTCTTCATTTTGGGTAGCAAGATATAATCTGGATAAAATCCTTTATCAGATACATAATTTGAAAATATTTTCTCCCAGTTTGAGCCCTATTATTTCATTTCTTTAATGGCATTTTCTGAAGCTCAAACGTTTTCAAATTTGATGAAATCCTACTTCAACATTTCCTTTAATGGATTTTGCTTTTTATGCTAGATCTAAAAACTCTTTACCAATGTCTAGCTAGTAAAAAATTTCTCTTTATTTTCTACTTTTAGGTTTGTGACCCATTTGAATTAATATTTGTATTTGTTTTATTGTAAATTAAGGATCTAAGTTCATTTCTATGAATGTCATTATATAATTGTCCCAGAACAATTTCTTGAAAAGCTATCCTTTCTCTAATAAAATATCTTGGCACCTTTGTAGAAATTAGTTGCCCATGATGTCAGCATTTATTTATGAATTCTGAATTTCAGTCAATTAATCTAGATCACTGTTCTTATATAGTAAATTTTGAAATCATTTATTATAAGTACTCCAATTTTGCTCTTCTTTTGCAAATGAAGAGCTATTAGGTCATTTGCATTTTCTGATAAATTTTAGGAACAGACTTTCATCATTTTCTACAAAAAAAAAGTTCTAAGATTTGACAGGGATAGGTTTGAACCCATAGATCAATTTAGGAAGAATTTCTACCTTGACATTACTGAGGTTTTTTATTCATAAACTTGGAATAAATGCCTCACTACTTATTTAGAGATTCTATAATTTCTCTCAGTAACGTTTTGCAAATTCCACTATGCAAATCTTGCATTTATTTTTGATGCTCTTGTAAATATAGCAATTTTCTTACTTTTATTTTCAGATTATCAGTAATACATGAAAACACAATTGCTGTGTTTGTATTATTCTGGTGTCCTGCAATTCTTGATAAAATCAGTCATTAGTTCTAATAATCTTTTTGTCAATTCATCAGATTTGCTACAGAGATGATTGTGTCACCTGCAAATAAGCAAAGTTTAATTTCTTTCTTTCCCTTCTGGATGCTTGTATGGATCTGTTTGGTTTTAGTTATCTGTTTATTGTGGTGCAATACTAACTAGAATTTCAGTACAGTGTAGAGTTGAAGTGTGAAAGTGAATATATTTGCTTTGTCTCCAATCTTATGAGAAAGTCCCCACCCACTCAGGATTGATATTAGTTGTGGGTTTTTCATATTTGCCCCCTGAAGATTGAGGAAGTTATCTTCCACTCATAATTGTTGAGAAATTTTATCATGAGTGACTATTAGATTTTTTTGTGACTGTTAGATTTTGAGTTATGTTTTTCCTGCATTTATTGTAATGACCAAGTAGGTAGGTTTTCCTTTTTACATTAACTGATTAATATAGTATATATATAATATATATAGTATATGTTAATTAGCATATAAATACCATATATAAATATATAGTGTATATACTATATCTGAATGATATGGTATATTAAACAATTTTCCTATGTTGAGCAAACTTTTCAATACAGGCATAAATCTTACTTAATATTGATATATGTGCTAGATTCATTCATTAATATTGTGTTGATAGTTTTTTCTTCAATATTCTTAAGGAATATTGGTCTGTAATTTTATTCTTTGTGATGTCATTGCGCCTCTTGTCAATATAATATTAAAATAATCGAATAAGTTGGAAGTTGCTCCCCCATCTATTTTCTGAAGGAGGTTGTGAAAGATTGTTATTTCTTTTTTTTTTCATTTATTCATATGTGCACACAATGTTTTGGCCATTTCTCCTCCCTATCCCCGTCCCCTCTCTCCCTTACCCCACCCCTTCCCTCTTCCCCACCCCGTCCCTTCCCTCTCTCCCCTACCCCTTCGCTTCCAGGCAGAAACTGTTCTGACCTTATCTCTAATTTTGTTGAAGAGAGAGTATAAGCAATAATAAGAAAGAAAAAACATTTTTGCTAGTTGAGATAAGGATAGCTATACAGGGAGATTCCTCGCATTGCTTTCATGTACATATATGTTACATTCTAAGTTGATTCTTCTCAAACTGACCTTTTCTCTAGCTACTGATCCCTTATCCTATTGGCCTCTGTCACTTTAAAGTTTCTGCATTAGTTCCTTTGCATTGAGGACATCAAATACTATCATGTTTTTTGGGTTTCTTACCTATGCTCACACCTCCCTTGTGTGATCTTGCCTTATCAAGTGACCAAAGTCCAATCCCCTTGCTGTATTTGCCCTAGATCTAAAGTCCACATATGAGGGAGAACATACAATTATTGGTCTTCTGAACCTGGCTAATCTCGCTCAGGATGATGTTCTCCAGTTCCATCCATTTACTTGCAAATGATAAGATTTCATTCTTCTTCATTGCTGAGTAAAATTCCATTGTGTATAAATACCACATTTTCTTAATCCATTCGTCAGTGGTGGGGCATCTTGGCTGTTTCCATAACTTGGCTATTGTGAATAGTGCCGCAATAAACCTGGGTATGCAGGTGCCTCTGGAGTAACCTGTGTCACATTCCTTTGGGTATATCCTCAGGAGTGGGATTGCTGGATAATATAGCAGATCTATGTTTAGATTTTTGAGAAGCCTCCAAATTTTTTTCCAGAGTTGTTGCACTAGTTTGCATTCCCACCAGCAGTATACGAGGATTCTTTTTTCCCCACATCCTGTGGTGTTTCTAATGATGGCTATTCTAACAGAGGTGAGGTGAGATCTTAGTGTGGTTTTGATTTGCATTTCCTTTATGGCTAGAGATGGTGAGCATTTCTTCAGGTGTTTTTTGGCCATTTGAATTTCTTCTTTTGAGAAACTTCTGTTTAGTTCACTTGCCCATTTCTTTATTGGTTCATTAATTTGGGGACAGTTTAGTTTTTTGAGTTCCCTATGTATTCTGATTATCAGTCCTTTGTCTGATGTTTAGCTGGCAAAGATTTTCTCCCACTCTGTGGGTAGTTTCTTCAGTTTAGAAACCATTTCTTTTGTTGTGCAGAAGCTGTTTAATTTTATGTAGTCCTATTTGTCCATCCTTTCTCTTAGTTGCTGAGCTGCTGGGGTTCCATTGAGAAAGTCCTTGCCTAAACCTATTACTTCCAAAGTGTTTCCTACTCTTTCCTGTACCAACTTTAGAGTTTGGGTTTGATGTTAAGGTCCTTGATCCATTTTGAGTTGATACTAGTACAGGGTGATAAACATGGATCTAGTTTCAGTTTTTTATAGATGGATAACCACTTTTCCCAGCAACATTTGTTGAAGAGGCTGTCTTTCCTCCAACATATGTTTTTAACACCTTTGTCAAAAATAAGTTGGGCATAGCTGTGTGGCTTCATATCTGGGCCCTCTATTCTGTTCCTCTGGTCTTCATGTCTGTTTTTATGACAGTACCATGCTGTTTTTATTGCTATTGCTTTGTAATATAGTTTGAAGCTGGGTATTGTGATACCTCCAGCATTGCTCTTTTTGCTGAGTATTGCCTTGGCTATTCACAGTCTCTTGTGTTTCCAAATGAACTTTTTTTTTTAATCTGTGTGGTGAAAGTCATTGGTATTTTAATGGGAATTGCATCAAACATGTAGATTGCTTTTGGTAGTATACCCATTTTTACTATGTTGATTCTACCAATCCGTGAGCATGGGAGATCTTTCCACCTTCTGTAGTCTTCCTCAATCTCTTTCTTCAGGGGTTTGTAGTTCTCCTTGTAGAGGTCATTCACATCCTTTGTTAAGTTTGCTCCTAGGTATTTCATTTTTTTTGAGGTTATTG
This sequence comes from Castor canadensis, assembly GCF_047511655.1. Classification (NCBI taxonomy): domain Eukaryota; kingdom Metazoa; phylum Chordata; class Mammalia; order Rodentia; family Castoridae; genus Castor; species Castor canadensis. Next base: position 93,900,839 of record NC_133400.1, read on the forward strand.
TAAATGGAATTGTTTTCATGTACTCTTTCTCAGTTTGTTCACTATGAGTGTATAGAACAGCTAATGATTTTTGTAAGTTGATTTTATATCCTGCCACCTTGCTGTAGCTGTTGATGGTGTCTAGGAGCTTTTGGGTAGAGTTTTTTGGGTCTTTAAGGTATAGGATCATATCATCTGCAAATAAGGATATTTGAACAGTTTCTTTACCTATTTGTGTTCTTTTTATTTCTTCTTCTTGCCTAATTGCTCTGGCTAGGAATTCCAGTACTATGTTGAATAGGAGTGGAGATAGTGGGCATCCTTTTTTCATTCCTGTTTTTAGGGGAAATGGTTTCAGTTTTTTACCATTAAGTATAATGCTGGCTGTAGGTTTGCCATATGCAGCTTTTATAATGTTGAGGTACTTTACTTCTATTCCTAGTTTTCTTAGAGCTTTTATCATGAAATGGTGTTGGATCTTATCAAAGGCTTTTTCTGCATCTATTGAGATGATCAAGTGGTTTTTGTCTTTGCTTCTGTTAATGTGGTTTATTACATTCATAGATTTATGTATGTTGAACCACCCCTGCATTCCTGGGATGAAGCCGTCTTGGTCATGGTGAATAATCTTTCTGATGTGTTGTTGAATTTGGCTTGTCATTATTTTATTGAGGATTTTTGCAACAATGTTCATTAAGGAGATTGCCCTATAGTTCTCCTTTTTGGAGGTGTCTTTGTCTGGTTTTAGGATGAGTATAGTATTGGCTTCATAAAATGTGTTAGACAGTTTTCTTTCTCTTTCTATTTCGTGGAACAGTTTAAGGAGGGTTGGTATCAGTTCTTCTTTAAAGGTCTGATAGAATTCATCAGAGAATCCATCAGGTCCTGGACTTTTCTGTTATTTCTTATTGAAATATTTAATAGATTCCCCATTGATACCATCTGGTCCTGAGATTTTCTTGTGGAAAAGAACTTTAATTATCAATTGAATTTCACTAATTATTATTGGAATATTCAGATTCTTTAGTCATTTTTAGAAATGTGTACATCTCCAAGAATTTCCAGTAATCTCCCTGTTTCACCTTGCTGCCTCATTTAGGGAATAGAGTGGCTCACAATATTTTCTTGCGATCCCATTCTTATCTTTCATATTTAATTTCGATAATTTGACTCTGCTATCTTTTTTCCTTGATCAATCTACTCAAAACTTTATCAATTTTATTCCTTTTATTTGCCTTTTGCTTTATATATTTCTGCTCTAACCTTTATTATGCCTTGCTTTAATTTGCTCTGACTTTTTATATTTCACACTGAAGCATAGATTATTGATTTTAGATTTTTTTTATTTTTATATAGGTGTTTAAAGCTATAGATTGTTCTCTAAATACTGTCTTAGCTGCACTTTATGGATTTTGATGCACTATTATTTCATTTTAATTCAGTTAAAATATCTTCTAATTTTCTTCTGTTATTTCATTGATATATGTTCCTTAGATGAATTTTGTTTAGTTTTTAAATATTTAGAGATTTTCTTTTCCAGATTTCCATCTCTTATTTTCTGATTTAATTCCACAATGCTTAGAACACAAATTTTTATGTTTTATGGTCTAACCTATTGTCTCCCTTGTAAAATGTTCCATTTGTCCTTTAAAAAATATGTACTATGAAGTTATTGCATGGAGTGCCTATATTCGTTACCTACATTTAGTTGCCTTATACTGTTGTTTAAGTGCCTAATTTTCAACCTAATTGTTCTATCAGTAAAGTAGAAATGTAGCTTTTCTGTAGAGTTACTGTTTGCTTCGGGTGTATTTTTCCATTCTTTTTATTTTTGATGTATTTGTCTCTTTGATTCTATGGTGTATAATGTGTAGATAGAATATAGTTGAATCTTGCTTATTTATACAATCTGATCATCTCTTTTTTTAAAACTTGAATTTTTAGTCCATTAATATTTAATGCAATTATGGATACAAGTGGATCAGCATTTTCTATTTTGCTGTTTGCTCTCCATGTGTCTCCTGTCTTTTGTGTCTTTATCTTTCCTTGAATGACTGAGTGTGCCACTTCATATCCTCTTTTGATTATTTCACATCATCCTTCCTCTAAACCAAATGAGTCACTGAGTATAGCTAAGAAACTGCCTGTCATATTCAGGGAATCAGAGAGAAAGTTGAGCTCTATATTTGCTTTTAAGAAGAAGATTGATGGTCTCTTCAGCTTGTCATTGCTGGAAATCCTGGCTTAAATATACATATATATATATATATATACATATATATATATATATATGTATATATATTTCAATGGCTTTAAGTTTTACATGTGGAGTCCAACACAGCATTCTCTCTACTAAAACAATTCTCTTATTATTCTTACTTAATTCATTGAGAAACTATTACACCACCATATCAAAAATTGTAACTACCTCAATCTGACTAAATGGCATCACCTAAAACCTAATTTTAAAACTAAGTGACATTAATACTTGGGGAAGAAAATGAGTTGTTAAAGATTAAAATGACCTTAGGAAATAATGACAAAATAGTCTATGATTTAATATATCAGCATTTCTTACAATTATATGAGTTTTCAGGATTAATAGAATCTTTTTATTTCTCTTGTTTCTTACTGTTGCATGACTTATTTAAAAAGTTGATAAACTATAAATATCATTGCATTGTCCACCAAAATTATATTTTTGAATGTTCAGTCATCATAAAGGAGTAATAGTAATGGTGGCATGTTTTTAAATGAATCGAGATCATAGAATCTCAACTGTGAAAAGTCTTATAAATTAGTCCACTCTTCTAATTTATAGGGCAACTATGTGATTTACATATAGGAGAGTGTTAAAGACTGGAACCCAATTTGGGCCAATAAAGGAAGGCACACTAAAAAGACAAAAAAGAAATATAATAAAGAAGTATCTCAAAATGTTAGGGAAAATAAAGAGAATAATGAGGCACCCAGGGACTTGCAAGTTAAGGGAAAGAAGGAGAGAGCTGCCATTTGAGGTTGTAGCCATGGGAGAAGAGCCATCCACGAGAAATCTCATAGGGGGGAGCACAGAAAACTCCAAACAGAGGCTGAGAGGAAAAATAGCTTAGATCCCCTCCCCCCACCATCTGAAATAGGTCCACCTATGCTTATCAGTTGAAACCAAGAGAATCAGAGTCATGCAATCCTCAGAGGTCAGTTTCCCAGGATGCAGAGCAGAGCACAATTGGGTGGATATTGTATTTGGGTAGGAAATGGCCCACCCAACACCATTCACTATTTGATCCTCATTTTTTTTTTTTTGGTCTGGATGAATCATTCAAGTTTCCAACATGAAAGAAGCAGAATGTTCCATCAACAGAAGTATTTTTGTAATGATTTGGACTCAGAAACACTCCCACTGAGATCCTCTATCAAAATGTAAGTCACCATCACTGTCCTTCCTACATGGTGCCAATAAAAAAGAGGGAAAATGTATAACCAATTAGCAAAAAATAGAGTTGCTCTATTATTCACTTCAGAAGGAGGTTGCAATGACTAAGAGTAAATTCTAACTTCTTCTGCCACAAACTTTGTAAAAACTTTCCCTTAGGTTTTGCCCACACCTCTGCAAATTTGATGAGGGGTAGTCTGAGCTCTGATTTCCACAAGATCCAAACTTCAGTGGCTCTCTCCTTATTTGTGGATCATAGATTCCCTTTGACAAGTGAAACAGATATCAGAGTGCTAACTAATTATTTGTGTTCCTAACACAGGTGTCATTTCTGCTTCCATGGGGTGGAAGCACTCCAGTTTCTCTGTGGAGGAATTATGGCATTCAGGATGGTGGCCTCTTCCTGTCAACTTGTTTAGATACTGGACAGGAAAAATGGTCATAGAGCAATCTTAGCCTTCTACATAAAGAAATAATGGTCATATTCTTTGCTAGAGAGATAGTCCCTTTGGTCAACAAACCTGCCAGTTGATCACACCAAGGTCATGGAGATAGAACAGAAACAAATTTTTTATGTAATAGTGGGGAAGACCCATACTTACCTCCCCTGGTTGTGTGCCCTCTGTCTTTTCTAACTCTGAGGGAAGTAGCACAAACACAGAGCTTGGTGTGAGATACACACTGTTCCTTGGTGGGCAGTTTCCTACCACACAACTGGTGCTATGTGAGCCCTGAAGTGTCTGCTCCATCGTATTTCAAGTTAGGTATCTCTGGGTGATGGGCACATAGCAAGAGTGAGTACTGGAGGCCAGTTCCCAGGAAAATGATTTCCATGTTGGAGGCGATGCCCAGGCTACTCAGGAGATGGGAGAGGTATTCTGTAACTCATGAATGCTGTCAATCAGAGCACCACAGGAAGGAGAGGAAGACACATCAGGTCCCTGGGACCAGGGCAAGGTCAAGGGAAAAGTGAGACCAGGAATCACTGTGTTCCTTTTAATACTTTCTAGAACTTTCCTTTGTCTCTGGCCATACAACCCTGAACATGCCCAACCTCATCTAGAACTTTTCTTTGCACCCCATTTTCATTATAGTAATGTTTGTCATTATTTTCTAAAAGAAAAAAAAAGAACAAAAAGCAGAAAAAAAATCAGGCATCGGAATGAAGTACCATTTTTGTAATTTAAGTAATCTGTGACACATCCATCTCAGAACACAGAAGTAAAATACCCATGAAGCCTTTCTATGACAGGTCTCCATAAAAGGGTGCAGACCATCAGCCCTGGAGACCTGTTCATTGCCCTGGAGCAAAAAGAAAAGGGATATTTTCTAAACTTCTTACAAGGAATCCTGAAACAGACACATTTTCTCACATTGAGTGAACATATTTTCCTGCACCATGGGAGGCAACTAATCAACAAACCCCAGTGTTTTCTTGTTTCAAACCCTGATAGCAACAGCTTTCAGATTTTAACTTTCAGAAATTGAATCATGGTTTAGGGCAATAAAATCATGGCCCCTTTTCATATTTTTAATGTTCAAATTAAAACTTAGACTAATCTATCCAAATGTGTTTGCTTTGCCTGGCTTAAAAGTACTTAAACAATGGTTTAAGAGGAAGAAATATTTATTTCAATCGTAAGGCTGTAATAAAGGACAATTTCAATATTCTGATAATGTAGTATAATCAAATATTTTTCACTTGTCCTATAACAATAGTTTTACCTTTTGCCTTTTTAACTTTGTGACATCTGTACAGAAATATGCATTTTCCTCTGCAGAAGATGGAAAGCTGTAGTTCTCTCTTTAACAGCATGGGTTGCTTTCAGGCTTGAATTAACGTGTCTGTCTGTGCGATATATCGATGATGGACATTTAGACTTCAAGGTATAATTTCCAGTAAAGAAAAGTCATTTTATTTCCATCTGAATAAGCACTCTATCATACTAACCAAGTCAAACAAAGTTATTATAAGGCTTTTTGCCAAGGTTTAAAAAAAATAGAAAGGTCATATTTTTAATAGCTTTGTACTCTATAGTAATCAAATTTGTAAGCCTGGAGAAATAAACTCCTTGAATCTCTCTGTGCTCCCTGAGCTTGCTTAGCTACTGGTTTTCTGCTCACAGGTAGAGTACTGAGGAGCTGTGGTCTTCCTCAGCAGCCTTATCTGGGTTATTAGCTTTGTACATGAAGGCATCGTGTTCCAGTCATAGAGTGCCAGAAAATGGCTAATAAGAAACATGTCTGTTCAACTCTACCTTTGAAGACTGTACCAAAAGATAACTAACTTATACCAGTCAAATTTTCAGCTCGTGGACAAACAAGATTACAGTGTGTAAACCTGGATACACTTAAAGTGTTAATGGATTACTGAGATCAACATTAATTAAAATGAACACCTGCTTTAAAAGTCACTTTTGTTTTGGGTGACTGCACTGCAATGCTTGAAATTCTAAACAAATTACTCCAGAGTGTTTCTACAGCAGACTTTCAAGTTTCACTTTGAAATTATGGATAATCCTCAGGTCTAAAGAATGTCTCATGGGTGTTTGCAACAAAATAATAAGATAAGATATGATGGAAAAAATTATAAAGATGTCACGCTGGAGAATCATAAAATTTTTCTCTCTGTTCTCTCTCTCTCTCTCTCTCTCTCTCCCTCTCTCTCTCTCTCTCTCTCTCTCTCTCTCTCTCTCTCTCTCCCTCTCTCTCTCTCTCTCTCTCTCTCTCTCTCTCTCCCTCTCTCTCTCTCTCTCTCTCTCTCTCTCTCTCTCTCTCTCTCTCCCTCTCTCCCTCTCTCTCTCTCTCTCCCTCTCTCTCTCTCTCTCTCTCTCATGCTGAGTGTTGGAGCCAAGTCCTTGTGCCTTCTAAGCATGAGCTATTATCATGAGCTACTCCACCATCTCTCATAGTTTTGCTTACGCCACTTTTCCTGGAATGTGTCTTAACCTACTCAACTGACTATTTAATATGCATGTGTCAGTTGTTGTGACCAATGCTTATGGTGCACAAAGACCATTGAAGGAAAGGTCCTCAATGGGGTAAACTGATGGTCAAAAGTACAGCCTCTAACTTCACACCAACCAGGGCTGTAGCATTCACTCTACCACTGATCAAGTGATTTAGGCACTTTGTTTAATGTCTTTGAGCCCTAACTTTTTTATAGATGGTGACTTTAATCGCGGCTATCTCTGAGTTGTAGAAGTGAATACAATTAATAATAGACAATATCTGCTAAACAATTCCAGTACTGTTTTAAAGTCTCAATTCAAAGAAATGTCCATGAGCACCCACTATTTTCTAATGGTCATGAACAGTTGGTGCTTTGATGGGCACTCAGAGCTTCCTTCCCTAGAAGGGTCCTCAGATGCCCAAAGGATTGATAGTCAACCGCTCTCAAAGTCCTGGCCTCCAGTGCTCTGTTTGATGGGCAGTGCCCAGCCATTCTTCCAGGACAGATGAGTAGTTGTGGTCATTGCATAAGTATTGTCTCCCCACAATTCAGAGGGGATACCCTATCCCCACCACTCCTTACAGCTCCCTATTGAGTAGACAGCAGCCTCTATTAATGACAATGATCAGCTCTGCCACCTGCACCTTCACCTGCCAGGTGTGGAATCTCAGAGCACTTCCTCAAATGCCATGTTCATCCTCAGAACTTGCTCCCGAAGCTCACCCTATACAAATAATACCACATAACTCCTAATGAATGTATGAACGTTCACAAGAGAGGGGCCCTCCTCATACCTCAGGAGGAGCACTCAACAGGAGTTACAGACTGAAAACATCATCCCAATTTCCCCAGGTTGGGTTAGATAAATCTCAACATGCTCTCAGCCTTTGGATATGTGGCCCTTCCTAATTTCTGGTAACACTGGAGACCACTCTCATGGTTCTGCCCATATTGGAACACAATGAAAACAGACTGAGGTCCCCAAGGTGGGGAAGAGTCCCCATAAACTGTGTTCCTGATAGTGACATTCGTGCAATGATGGAATAGTCAGGCATTTCCAGGGCTCTGTCCATTTTTCTCCACGAATGCAAGAGTTTCAGCAAGGAAAGGGTGGATGGGAAGAGACACCAAAAATCTCATTGCTGGGAAAAATATCAAGTCACCTTGAGCTAAGGTCATCTAGAATGAATCCTACACTGCTGGGCTGAAATTACACCAAAGGCAGAATTAGGTTTTTTTTCTCCCTTCCTTCAGCCTAATGTATGTGTCATATTCCTGTCTTAAAAATGTCAACAGGAGGACAGTGCCTAGTTCCCAAGGAGAGAGGAAGAGGGCTGTATACATTGAGGACAACAGTAGAAAAGGACAGATGGAGGTAAAGCTCTTCCCCTGGTGAAGCCCTCCATTTCCTGGGTGTTGGCGTAAACAAGAGGCTCCTGTGATGTAGGTCTGGATTAGTGAACCTACAAGAGGGAAAACGCCAATTATTGGAGAGAGAATGTTATCTAAGCAGACGATTTCCAAAGGAACAGGAGCAAATTTCCCCCTTAGATCAAATATACTGCCACTGTCTTCATGCCTTAAATTATTTGTTCTGAGAGTTAGTTGAAAGAGGAACCAAATATTACAGATTTTAGCAGCAACTGAGAGCAGAAACTGATTTATGGACCTTCAACACTCTGAAGGTCCAAAGAGAAAACCAAGATCAGCTACTTTAAACATGCAATCATTTCACTCCCAGCCTGCAAGATGGACTTGTAAGAATCACCCACGTGTGACATTTCTTAACCTTTCAGGAGAAAAGCCTGGCCTGTGGAGAAGGGTTTCCTTCCCCACTTCCCTGTCTTTGGTATTTTAGTGATAGGGTTTAGAACTACACACACACACACACACACACACACACACCCCAGCAGGGATTAGAAAGTAAAACCTCTTAACATTGACATTATAATGTGGACCATATATATTTCTTATCACTAATTTACAATTTAATAGCCTTTTTATTTCAGTGAATCGTGTTTCTCAATATTCATATATTGAAGTCCCAATCCCCAGTACTTCAGACAGTGACTGTTTTTGGAGGCAAATTCTTCAAAAGAGAGATTAAGGTAACATAGGTACATTAGGGTAGATGCAAAATCCAACCTGACTGGTGTCCTTATCAGCAAAAAAGATTAGGGCACATACGCACACTTAGGGAAGACCACGTAAGGACATAGGGAAAAGGAAGCCATCTACGAGCCAATGACAGAGGCCTTAGACTGAACCAAGTCTGCTGCCACCTTGATTTTAGACATCCAGCCCCTACAGAGGGAAAACATATTTCTGTTTGTGAAGCCTCTCTATATGGGGTATTTTTTTAAATGGAAGCCCTAGGAAATGAACACACCAGAATTTCACCAATATACGTTAGTGTAAGAAAATTGGGGTTCTTTCAAAGAGGTGTGGTGGAGAGGTAGAGGTTCGTGCCCGTGCTGGGTATCAGGGATGGAGTCTTGTCACAGTGCCTGAGCTGAAGAGAGAAGGGCATTTCTGGTACAGGACACATAATACACAAATGTGGCCATGAGAACATGGATCTGCGGTAGCACCTGTGGGAGAAAGTGGAGAATGGCTACCACTCGGTTTGAAACATGAGTACAGGAGTCTAGCTAGAGGAGGACAATTGCAAAGTGCACCAGGGAGATGAGGTCTCACACTGAGAGAAGTTGAGTCCTAGATTGGAGAGCTGAGCCCTGAGCAACTAGGCACTCAACATGGGCCAGATCCTGTTGCCTTTGCCAGCCTCACTATCCTGACATTCCCTGCCAGCTCTGATGCTCAAGAGGTCAACCAATGTCCAACCAGACAAGCCTACATTCTGTCAAGAAAGCAAATGATGTGAGCCTCCCATGTACCCTTGACTTAGGGGACTGGAGGACTGGCAGATAATCTGTTTCACCTTATCATCTAACATACCTCCAGATCTGAAGTGAACTAGGGGACAACTTAATCTTTGAAGTGTTTGGCTGCTGCGTGTGATGTGATCACTTGTAGGCATAAAAACCACTCTACAAACTGGGAACCAAACCCAGCTCTATCTCTTCTGACCTCAATCTAGACACTTTGTCATGGTGTCTGTTCAAACTTTCCACAAGAGATTGCATTGTCCTTTATTAGAAGGCATGTATATGTGTGTGCCTCTGCATATGACTGTCTATATATCTGTGTGTATCTATGTCTTTGTGCCTATATGTGTGTGTCCTGATGTGTCGGACCGTCCGTGTGTGTGTTTGTGTGTGTGTGCTGGTATGTGTGTGTGTACACATCTCTAATAAGTCTTGCTTAAAGGTTCTGGCCTGGCTTTATTTGAGTGGGTGTTTTGTTTTGTTTTTATCTTTAAGACTTTATTATAAGATTGGAAAGAATAATCACAAGTCAATATGATCTAATATCTCCAGAGATCTTATTAAATACCAGGACACAAATAAGAATAGTTCTGACTGTGAGGTACCCTTAGACCAGAGTGGAGGGAAATAAATCGTAAGAGGGTGGTCAGTTGTTGTGAGCTGCATTCAGGGTCTCGCGGTGAGGTTCTGTCCCCTTATGCTGGGCACAGCAGCAGATGCTGTGCTGATCTCAAAGAAATGACTCAAATTTTCCAGGCACTCAGCATCCTGATACTTTTCTTTTAATCAGCTTATTTCACCCAGAAAATTAGTGATGGCTACTGGAAATGATTCTGCCATCTTTGCAAAGACATATACTGAATGACCACCAAGGGCCTGGCACCACACAATGTGTGAGTAAAAGAGATGAACAAAACATGTTTCTGGCCCTTGTCACAGGCTGTCATGAGGCATGAGGAAAAGAGACCTATGAATATATGGTTGAGACAAATGCCTGGATTCCACGGGAGCACTTTATGCAGAGATGTGAGGCTGAACATAGCAATGGCAGGTGGACTCTGGGGCTGCAGGGAGGAGCTTAGTCAAATGGGGAGGACTGTGGAAGAGTGGTAAGGGTTGGCCTGAGGAAGAACCACAGACAGGAGGTCTCATTTCCTAGTCCTCTCTATACACAGCCAACTCTCTTGACCAGTGGTCAAGAGGCAGCCCCAAGAAGAGAGTCCATCAGTGCTGGTAGACTCATAATACATTTAAAAACACAAACTCTCTCGCACTAAGCAAAGGTATCTAAGAAAGAGGAAAACAATAGCACACTCTCATGACAGAAAGCATTGAGCTGTAATCAAAGTGGATCTCCTGCTAGGACTTCCTTTTCGGAGCCTAGTGGGGCAGGACACACATGCACCCATGAGATGCCCAGCCGCACATCCAGCTCCGCCCTGGAGTGACAATCACAAAATCAGCACGACTCCAGGTGCTCGTGCATGAAGTGCTTCCCACCCTCACCACAAACCAGTCAGACCGCATGAGGTGACTGCCTGGCTTAGCCTCTGTCATTAATTGCTACACATTACAGTTTATCACTGTGCAATTTAATGTCTCTGACCTGTTGGTCCCCTCATAATAAAACAATCTTTAAAAGGAAAACAGGCAGTAATAATAAAAAATACTCAGCTATCCAATTCAGCTGGTGGCTGCCCAAGCTTGAAGGTCTCTGGGCACCTTCGCTTAAAGAGCTAAAAACAAAATTATAATAAACGGAAGCATTGGGAGTCAAACTGAAGCCAGCCAGCTAAAATCATAATGAAAAGGGCAGACTGTGGCTATGAGCACCCTGCTATTAATTACTTGCCTTTAAACAGTGGAGAAGTGTATTTAAACCAGACACCTGGAGAGGCTATTTGCTAATTGCACGTGTTACAATGACTACAGAGGCATAGGAACACATTCATTTCAGCTACATAACTTGTCCTGTCCACACAAAGCTAATATATTGATGAAAGCCATCTGCATTCTTGCAAAATGCCAATAAAAGGAAATATGCCTAGATGAAGTTTCCTTCATAGGTCATCCCACAATAGCAGGTAACATCCCATGGATTTTTCTTTTCATGCACACAATTAGGAAGGCATGGAACCCTATCATATTACATGTGAATATTAAACCTCTGTGCAACCTTAGCCAGCTAATACTCTCACTCGAGACCAAGTTTCTATGAGAAATAGATGATCTGGTTATTGGATGAGTACAAGAGCCTCCCGTGTACACTTCCTGGACCTGAGAATCTGAAATGCAGAGACAAAGAGGGCTGGCAGGTGTCCCCTTCCCACTGTGCAGCCTTTCCCCCGACATTGTTTAGATCTCAGTACCAGGGCAACAAACAGTTAACTAAGGAGACAAAGCCCACTGTGACCAGCAGGTCTCCGCGCAATCATCAGTGGAACTAGCTATTATAGCCAATTTAATAGCTTGAAAATGAACTCATTAGTGGTCTTTTATCAGTGGAAAAAAGTCTATTAAATCCGGATGTATGAAGCAACGGACCAGCAGCTCATTTCCATCCCACTTGTGACCTGAACAAATCTGAGAAACGCTTTTCTGGGAACGAGGGTCAGGCTCCACACAAGGAGGACTGGGAACCACCTTCACCTTCCCCCAACCTGCATTTTTCCTGAAGGGTGGCATGTTAATTTACAGTTTGGTGGAGTGTTTAGCATGCTTCTTTCTTGCCTTCTCTATTATCCATACACACCCCAACAATTTATGGGGGCAGGAAGAAGAAGCAGCCACTGCAGAGCTATGATCTGAATGTTAGATCTAATATATGACAGAATTACCAGACACTGCCCACAAGTGCTGAGCAGGGCTTAAAACAAAGCAGTTGGAACTAGGAGAGAAAGAAGGACTTTTTGTACTCCCTCTGGTCCCTGTCCCTTCTTCTCTCGCTTTCTTTCCCTCCTTCCTTCTCTCTGCCAATGGTCACTGCAGATACGGTCAGAGAGTACTTTCACACACTGCACATTCAGTATTTCCTGCTGATGATTACAATTTAAATTCTCTTGGACAAATGGCTCAGCTGGAGCACAGGCAAGCCGACTCTTCATTAGCTGTGGGACTGAGGGACCCTGTTAGCATAAATCTATGAAATAAACTGTGGGACAAATACAAAAGGTTCTCTCAAAATGCCTCTTTCTTCTCTAATATCCCATGGACTCTCCAGGCCGTACTCCAAATGCCAGCACTTGCTTTTATAATAAATATATGGAATTACTTTTCATTTGCATGGCTCTTGTGTTGTGAACAGGATAGTAAATTATTTGATGGTAGAGACTATTTTACCCTTCTTTTACAATCCCCCTCTCCAAAACCTAGGTTACTTTTCCAGAAATCTGTGTGGGCTTAATTCTCATTTCTAACAGGATCAGCTCCTCAGGAGCTAATTGGATTATATTTCATTGTTACTGCACGCTGTTGCGTTAGGCACCATCAGTAGACAGAACTCTTTGGAATTATCAAGCCAGGTGGTAGTGCTAAGTACAGCCATTGCTTACCTGTTACAAGCCCGTTTTCTACTTAAATCTCAAGCAACCCTGGAGATAACACACCATTAGCCCCATACACGGGTCAGCCAGCGAGGCTCAGAGAAGCCAGAAAGTTTCCCAGGGTTATGAAGTCAAAAGTCCTAATGATTTCTAGTACTTGCAGTTGTATGGAATCCCCAGATTAAATGAGAAAATACCTGTCAGATTCCTTCTACTTCCTCCTGCTTCTGAACTTGGTCCTGTGGTTTGCATTGTGTAAGAATCAAAGCACATTCTGACTTTGCTGGAGAGTGAAGGTGGCAGAAAAGCCTTTTGTCTCTGGGGATCACATATCTGAAACCTGAAGGTAAAGGGTGGCACAAGGAGCCCATGGTGTGTCCACTGTCCTGGTCTCTATCGTTTCTCCACACCAGGTCAGCAATCTGTGGCTCAAATGTGTACCTCAATCAAAGACTTATGGGACAGGGAACATCGGGGCCAAGGTTAATTTCACATATGCCAGTGTACGTCGTATTTCTGTGACTTGAAAATTTTAGGATTCTTTCAACTATTCTCCCTACCTAAACACCCAGCATTGCTAAAAAGTGATAGGGATTCCCTTCCCTTCTGACCTCTGGTGGAGGAAGTGATGCCATGTCCATAAATGAAGGAAGAGGACAAGCCCATCAGCTGGGCTCCCAGACAAAGAAAGCATCATTGTATCCACTAGAGTTAGCGGCCAGGCACTGGAAAGCAACTTAAGCAAGTTAAGTTTTATGTTTAGTTACCAAAACTTAAGGGATCTTCTATATGCAGCATTTAAACAGTGAGTTAAAAATTCAGTTTTTAACAGTGAGTGTTGGTACTTATCTGATATAGTTTTGTTTTGTTTCTAAGATGACAATCTTTACTTCTCCTTAGAAGGGACTCTGATGGAGTAAATAATACAATTCTTCATTTTTTGCCAGAATCTTTGGTCTGTTTGCCCAGTATTTTGTCACAGACAGACTAAAATGGTACACAATGAGGCAAATCATTTACCTCCCACTGGATAATGTTAACTTCAGGTTTAACTTATTCGACGAGTACTTCTTGGTGACCAGACATATCCTGCTCTCATGGGCTCCTTCCCCCACATGGGAAGCAGGGACCAGCCTGTTTATCTTCCACTCCTTCTGGCCTGGGGAGGAGACAGCTCTCCCAGTAATCCAATCCAGACTTCCATGGGGTCCTTCCTGACCTCTTTGGATAGAAATGTTTTTCATCCAAAAAACAATTGTCCTTTTCTCTGCCACTTTTGACCCTTCTTAATGATCTTCAGATTCCACCTGGTTTTCCCCAGTCTCTTTCTGCCTAGGTACCTACCTAACCTTGGAGAGTTCATTAAATTACGTATTAGGAGAACCAATCCCCCATTCAGAAAGCTTGCTTTCTTTTGCAGTCTTAAAACACCTCCTCCCTCCTTCCCCTCTCTTGGCCTGTCAAAATTACCTCGCACCAACCTTGCCAGGAAAGATTCTCCTGGGTTTCTCACTTGGAGCATCACAGAACCACCTGGAAGGTTTGCCAAGCCCACCTTGGGGCTCCACCCTCAGTAAAGCTGGGTTGGAACCTGTTCTTTGCATTTTTAAGGATCTTGAAGAGATCCTGGTGCTGCAGGTCCTCAGAGACCTTTCGGAATCCCTGACATAGAATTAGGACCTGCACCCCAGAAATATACCAACACCCCGGGTATTAATACACACTGGGAAGCAGGAAAAGAAGAAGAGAAGAGAAACAAGGAATTTTGAAACCTGCCAAGGAAAAAACAGCAAATGATAACCTTCAATTGGGTATAATTTCCATGAGATAAAAATTCTAAAGGCCTTACTTTCTAACTAAATCACTAACAAGTTGATTGATAAACACCATGGTTATAGGACTCTTTGAATGTTTAAATTACAATACTGTGCTGCTACTCAACCAATCTGCTTGTTCTATGGATATTTTCTTGTGAAAACCTGTATTTTTTGCACTTTAAACATTGATTTTAGGCATTCATTTACCAAACAATGAGCTGTTATGCCTCTTATCAATCTCTACTTTGTCTATGAGTTCAAATCTAGGTCAATATTTACCAAAGTGCTTCACCATTCCTATTCTTGTCATTGAGATACCTAGAGCAATCTTTTCAAAGCTGAAGGTCCCATTTAAATGTCAGAGATTTCTTGGATCTCATACAGTAATAGCTATAGGTTGACAATTCATTATTTAAGAAAATATCTGTAATAACCAATGGCCTTAACAAATAACACATATTTCTTTGTCCTAATAGAAACTATATACATTAAAAATAAATTATAATTATACACAGAGTTAACAGGAATTGCTAAGAATTCTTGACCAACAAAGGGAATTGTCGCTCACTGGGGCCTGGTCATCCAATGGGCAATGCTAGCCCTGGCACTGATCCTGAGTCCAGCCTCCTCTGAGGAGATCACTCACTTTATTCAAGTCACAATCAGAGATTTGCTCAGAAAAGAGGACAGCCAAGTGACATTGTGGACCACTTCATTCCCTGGGCATTATCTCTAATATAAGGGATAGTGACATAATTAAAGTAGGAGCTTCATGTAATCAAAAAACCTGATTAAATTAGTGACCAACAAATGTTGGAAGCTTCCCCATAAATCACTGCATGATAGGAATGAAGTTCACTGTGACCCCTGAGGCCACAGACACAAAGCTGGGTTTGCCATCAAGAAGGGAAGACAAGAAGAGAGAAATGATCTAAAGAACTGAGTTTTCTCCTGGCAGTCAGTTTGAAAATAGGTTATTTGGTCTAGTTTTATATAGATGAGATTTTCATCATCTCTAAGTTATTTTCCCAACAGGAAAATTTAATATACTATTTATTAGCATAACTCCATTATACGAATGGGTTTATTCTGCTATTACAAAAATAATTGCATGGAAAATGTGCCCTCTGAGTTCTCTGACCATAATAGTTTGTCCTTTTCTTATCTCAGACTTCCAAGTTCTAGCTGCAATACTGGGACATGGCAGAATGAGCAGATAAAAAAATAGCATGCTTCTTTAGCACAGCACAAATGGAACTAAGAAGAACTGGTTGTGTTCAGATCTTGACAGAGCCAAACTTTCTCACCAAACATGCTGCTAGAAGCAGTCAGGTGCCCTTTGAATCCAGAACCACATCAAATAGCCAATACTATAGTTGGTGTGTACACTTATTATCTCATCCTCACTAATTAAGTAGGAATAGATTTGGATAATGATCAATTACAGATCATAGATTCGTATCAGTTATTTCTTTTTGTGAACAGTTATAATAATAAGTTATGTATTTTAATGTGAGAAAAGACAGTCTCACCCATCAACTGCTTAAAAACTAATTTTTCCCATTGCTGTCTTTCAAGCTGCTCTAGAAGGATGTTTGGTGTAAACTACCAAAAAAGGACACAGATGCCACTTTCACTTTGGACACATGCAGCACCCTTATTCTTGCACATTTCTCCCTTTCCGGGAAATTCCCAAGTACGATTTCAGACGCTGCCAAAAGTAGCTTTTGACCGTTAGTTCTAGCTAAATGTAAGTCTATGTAAATATGTGAGCATCTTGTATGTGTGTCTGTTGGGTCCGGCAATAGCATCACCTAAAGTTTTGTTTTGTTTTTTTTTAACATGAAGCATTTTGTTTCTTCCTCATTATAGAAAGCTAGAGAACATTTTGCACAGGTCTTCTTCCATAGTCCTCCACTGACTGTCTGCCTGTGCGGCTGCTCTGTAAACAGCCAGCTCAGCGAAGGGAGGTAACAGGGAGACCTCATTCCACCCTGTACACTCAGATCCGCACACGCACACCAGAGAGTCACTCAGTCTCCACATTCAATGTAAAATCCTTCTGCCTGAGAGCCACTGGGTAAATGCTCTTAAGTAACTCTACAGACTCATGTTGTACAGAAACAGAATTATTGAAGTCTTGATTTTGTGCATCAAATCTCTTCTTCCCCTATCTTGTAACGTTTAACTTCCACAAGGAAAGATTTGAGAAGCAAGGCACCAACCAATGATAAGCGGCTCTGTGATTCCTACTTAAAATGAACCAGTCAAGACCGAAACCCAACCACATCACTCAGGAGAGAAACTGTCACCCTAAATTCATTTGCCTGAGGCCCCAGAATTTATGCTGAGAAAACTCAGTCTAAAAAAATATTAGTTGAAGCTGTAGAATGGGTTTAAAGGGTATGTTACCTGCTATCTGGAATTCAAATGTCTCTACTTATGTTATCAGTACCAAAATTTCCCAAGACTTAAATCATTTGCCGCTTCCTTAATAACCTGATTTATAGGGAGGAGCTTTCTGATATCCAAGACCATCCAACCAAATCTAAACTTGGCAAAAGCCATAGAGTTGCAGTACTATCTTAATAGTTCACTTTATAAGAGTCTGGTGAAATTTGCAAGTTATTAATTAAAGGAACAATTTCTAAATGTGATCTCCACCTTTATTTTTTTTTCTTTTATTATTCATATGTGCATACAAGGCTTGGTTCATTTCTCCCCCCTGCCCCCACCCCCTCCCTTACCACCCACTCCGCCCCCTCCCTTCCCCCCCTCAATACCCAGCAGAAACTATTTTGCCCTTATTTCTAATTTTGTTGTAGAGAGAGTATAAGCAATAACAGGAAGGAACAAGGGTTTTTCTGGTTGAGATAAGGATAGCTATACAGGGCATTGACTCACATTGATTTCCTGTGCGTGGGTGTTACCTAAGGGTTAATTCTTTTTGATCTAACCTTTTCTCTAGTTCCTGGTCCCCTTTTCCTATTGGCCTCAGTTGCTTTTAAGGTATCTGCTTTAGTTTCTCTGCGTTAAGGGCAACAAATGCTAGCTAATTTTTTAGGAGTCTTACCTATCCTCACCCCTCCCTTGTGTGCTCTCGCTTTTATCATGTGCTCAAAGTCCAATCCCCTTGTTGTGTTTGCCCTTGATCTAATGTCCACATATGAGAAAGAACATACGATTTTTGGTCTTTTGGGCCAGGCTAACCTCACTCAGAATGATGATCTCCAATTCCATCCATTTACCAGCGAATGATAACATTTCATTCTTCTTCATGGCTGCATAAAATTCCATTGTGTATAGATACCACATTTTCTTGATCTATTCGTCAGTGGTGGGGCATCTTGGCTGTTTCCATAACTTGGCTATTGTGACTAGTGCCACAATAAACATGGATGTGCAGGTGCCTCTGGAGTAACCTGTGTCACAGTCTTTTGGGTATATCCCCAAGAGTGGTATTGCTGGATCAAATGGTAGATCGATGTCTAGCTTTTTAAGTAGCCTTGCCAGAGTGGTTGTACTAGTCTACATTTACACCAACAGTGTAAGAGGGTTCCTTTTTCCCCGCATCCTCACTAACACCTGTTGTTGGTGGTGTTGCTGATGATGGCTATTCTAACAGGGGTGAGGTGGAATCTTAGCGTGGTTTTAATTTGCATTTCCTTTATTGCTAGAGATGGTGAGCATTTTTTCATGTGTTTTTTGGCCATTTGAATTTCTTCTTTTGAGAAAGTTCTGTTTAGTTCACGTGCCCATTTCTTTATTGGTTCATTAGTTTTGGGAGAATTTAGTTTTTTAAGTTCCCTATATATTCTGGTTATCAGTCCTTTGTCTGATGTGTAGTTGGCAAATATTTTCTCCCACTCTGTGGGTGTTCTCTTCAGTTTAGAGACCATTTCTTTTGATGAACAGAAGCTTTTTAGTTTTATGAGGTCCCATTTATCTATGCTATCTCTTAGTTGCTGTGCTGCTGGGGTTTCATTGAGAAAGTTCTTACCTATACCTACTAACTCCAGAGTATTTCCTACTCTTTCCTGTATCAACTTTAGAGTTTGGGGTCTGATATTAAGATCCTTGATCCATTTGAATTAATCATGGTATAGGGTGATATACATGGATCTAGTTTCAGTTTTTTGCAGACTGCTAACCAGTTTTCCCAGCAGTTTTTGTTGAAGAGGCTGCTATTTCTCCATCGTATATTTTTAGCTCCTTTGTCAAAGACAAGTTGGGTATAGTTGTGTGGCTTCATATCTGGGTCCTCTACTCTGTTCCACTGGTCCTCATGTCTGTTTTTGTGCCAGTACCATGCTGTTTTTATTGGTATTGCTTTGTAATATAGTTTGAAGTCAGGTATTGTGATACCTCCTGCATTGTTCTTTTGACTGAGTATTGCCTTGGCTATTCGTGGCCTCTTGTGTTTCCATATAAATTTCACAGTAGATTTTTCAATCTCTTTAATGAATGTCACTGGAATTTTGATGGGAATTGCATTAAACATGTAGATTACTTTGGGGAGTATCGACATTTTTACTATGTTGATTCTACCAATCCATGAGCATGGGAGATCTCCCCACTTTCTATAGTCTTCCTCAATCTCTTTCTTCAGAAGTGTATAGTTTTCCTTGTAGAGGTCTTTCACATCTTTTGTTAGGTTTACACCTAGGTATTTGATTTTTTTGAGGCTATTGTAAATGGAATTGTTTTCATACATTCTTTTTCAGTTTGCTCATTGTTAGTGTATAGAAATGCTAATGATTTTTCTATGTTGATTTTATATCCTGCTACCTTGCTACAGCTATTGATGATGTCTAGAAGCTTCTGAGTAGAGTTTTTTGAGTCTTTAAGGTATAGGATCATGTCGTCTGCAAATAGGGATATTTTGACAGTTTCTTTACCTATTTGTATTCCTTTTATTCCTTCTTCTTGCCTAATTGCTCTGGCTAGGAATTCCAGGACTATGTTGAATAGGAGTGGGATCTCCACCTTTAAATAATTGTGACCTCTTTAAAAAATGCAACAGTGATAACTGTTGAGCACTCACTATAATGAGCATATTAAAACATACCCTTGTTTGGGCATGGTGGAGCACACCTGTAAATCTAGCTACTCAGGAGATGGAATTTGGGAGACCAGCCCCATCATAAAGCTAGTGACATATCATTTCAACAAATAAGCCCGTGACCTAGCTACATTGGAAGCATAGGAATGGGGACTGGCAAAAAGTGAGACCCTATCTGAAAAATAACTGAAAGCATAAAGTACTAGGGGTATGGCTCAAATGACAAAACATTTGCCTAGCAAGCACAAGGCCCTTTGTTCACAGTACGACCAAAACAAAAGCCATATTCTTTAATTTGATTTTTAACAAGCTGGTGAACTGATGAATTTGGCAGAGAAGGAACTGAATTTTACAAAAGTTAGTGTTTTCCCAACACACCACAGGTAAGTGGCTGATATAAGATTCAAAACCCTACCAAACCAGTATCTTTGTATTTCACTTCCTAAGTTGTGCTGAACTTTCTAAGTACAATATGCAAATATGAATTGCAGTAATTCAAACAACACAGCATTTCACCGTCCCTTGTTTATTTTCTCAACAACTGTGTTTCCCTTGTCCATGAGGCACTGTGACCATAACCTCTGTGGTCTTTAGGATCAAAATTGCTCCTCTAGTTACTAACCAGAATCCACAGAAAAGGGACTTAAACTTTTAACATCGGCTTGTTTTTGTATGAACAGTAGAAGTCATGTCAACTTAGAATAATTTTTGTAAGAATAAAAATGAGGTAATGCACAAAGGCACTTACTAACCCTGAAGGAGCTATTCATATTTTTTACACGAAGAAAAATTTCTTAAGAGTTGGTGTGGAATTTATCTGGCTCTTCTTCTCTCTGGAAAGTTCGGAACAAATATTGATTGATGACTAGTTATTTCATACTATTCTTTATCACTATGTAAATGATCAGATTTTGAGAGGGACTCAGCTTCTTACTATGAGGTTTGAAAATGGTGGAAAAATTCATTACTTCTAATACAGCAAGCAGTCACGATGTTGTGACTACTATATATCCCCTACAGTAACACTTGAGAGGTCTACTACGAATTATGAAAGTTTAAGTTGCATTATCAATAAAGCCTCTATAAGGCCCCTGGTACCCAATGGGTTCTCAGTTATAACAAATATTACATTATAAGCCAAGGAAATCATTCCAATCAGAATACTTCCTGATACCAGAATAGGACTGTTCAGTCCTGCACTCCTCATGTGTTATGAGACCTACAGCACTGTCCAGGTGGCAGTGCTGACAGTGCTCAAAGCAGGATTCTGAAGTCCTTAGAGCTGAGCACCTGCAGAGGGAGCAAACTTCAAAGCCGGTGCTGCTTCCTGACCTTTGACTGATGAGGCACTGGAGGGCTGGCCTGTCTGCACAGGAAGAAAGACTCCCATTTTTTCCCTGATGCTGCCCTGCTTGTCATACCAAGTGGGTTGTCGTACTAATTTCTCTGAGAATTGATCATCCTCACCCTTGGCTCCACCCTGAGCTGTCTTTTATTATTATTATTGTTATTATTTGTGCAGACAGCCACAATCAAGGTGCATTCTTGAAGAAAGAGCCAGGGTATTCCTTTGTGCATTGCAATGGAGTTAGTTTCTTCACTGACAAAGGGAATCGAACACCTCCTCATTTATCACTGGGGAGCAAATCAACACGCCAAGAGATGAGGAGAGGGAGAAAAGAAGAATGACCAGCTCTCCTCCTCCATCCTTCAACGGATCTGTCTTTGGAAGTGAGTCTACTGCTCAAGGATGTTGTGAAGAATAGCCAATTTGGGGAAGGGAAGTACGAGGAAAATACAAAGTGGAGCATCAGTGATACTAAAAGCAAAGTGAAGCCACATGTGGTGGAAACTGCCTATGATCCCAGCTACCAGGAAGGCTGGATCCTGGTAGGAGGGTCATAGCCTGAAATCAGCCCTGGGTATAAACATGAGACCCTGTCTGAAAAATAACAAAAACTAAAAGAGGGCTGAGGGCATGGCTCAAGTGGTACAGCACCTGCCTAACAAGCAAGGAGCCCCAAGTTCAAACCCCAGTACCATCAAAGTAAATAAATAAGTAGATTCAAAAGCAAAGTGGACCTGGTTTTCAGGGACTCTTTGAGAACAAACAAACCTTGGGGAGTGACTCATTCAGCCCAGTGTTGTGATCGCAGGTGCCAATTAAGTACACACACATTCCAAGTCTCTGGAAGAGACCATACCTGTGTGTGTGGACCTCCACTGCAGGAACAACCATACCTGAATTATAATCTTCTTACCTCTCAACATACATGGGAAGATGGGAAAGCACTCTTACAGTGTTCAGGTCCCTGATACATTTCCCAGAATAGTCCTTTTCTTACTCAGTTTGTACCTCAGTCCAAACATACACTGATTACCATTTACTTGCCTGACCAGTGTCCATGTGAGTCAATTTCAGAGAGAAGACTTGTTAAAGTGATGGTGGTCTTCATTAAGGAGGTCCATGTTTTATTCTAGTTCATAGGTTCCTAAGAAGGGAAAGAGACTTCCCTAGTAATGTTTTCTCATGATCTTTGGCTTCATTTTGTTTTGAAAATGAACTTTTGAAACTGTGATCTGTAAGGATTATTTGTTCCAAAAGATGTCTTTGAAGGATATCTGAAAGTATCCCCAAACACAGGCAGCAACTACTGCTGCTTGCCTTTGGGGTTGGAGGAAGGCTCTTTATGAACACACTGTCTTTCCTCCCAGTGCTTTGTAGATACCAGTGGACTTTTAGGCTCTTGTGAGTTACTCATTAACTTTGCCCAGCTTGTAATGTGTGTACAGTGTGCCAAATTTTATGCAGAAAAAAACAGACTTTGTTTCTTTCCTTGGCAGGCTGTTGTTTAGGAGACAATCATTGAAATAGGTGTTTATGAAAAAGTGGTCTTTAACTCATGTTGTCACAAAACACCAACAGTGCTTCCTTCAGGGCGCAGGAGAAAGTCTACTGTGTGAAGGTGGTCATGCCAGCAAGAAAATTAGGAAAAAGTCAGCTTAGACTCAGATGGTGATGTTCACCTTGACATTGTCCAATGATCACACCGTAAGGCCCACCTGGTATCCGCCTAGTTCATGACAACATTCTCCACTTGACTACTGATGCCTGGGCTCAGGCGACCACACAATGAATATCTGAAGTTCAGAGTCATACTTGGTGTGTCTCTGTGAAATTGGAAACTGAATTAGGAGTTTCAATGATGCCCAAAATTGGCAAATTAGCTTTTCCCTATTGGCAGTCAGTGTACAGCTGATGGAAACCTGTCTGATTTTTCATCTGATTATTTCAGGCTCTTCACACTGAAATATTCTTTCCTATAATAAATTGCACCTAGCATCAACCCTCTGTGACTAGGTAAGACCGTGCTATTGCTACCACACCGAAGCATTGCTGCTGCTGTTATTGTCATCATCATCTCTGCTACAAGCCAAGCTGCTCTGAGAACCACATACCGAGTGCTTCATATTTATCATTGCATGTAATCTTCACAAATACTTATGAAAGAGGCACCTTTAGAACCAGTGTTTCACGGATGCCGGTCCTGAGGCTCAGAGAATCATGAAGGTGTCCAAAGACACCAACCTGGCAGGTGGCAGTGCAAAACAGAATGAATGTGAGGACAGAAATAAACGTTGACTCATTCAAGTCAGGGCGTCTATTACTTGCAGTTGTGTATGGCTTTGTGCTTGAGTCTTAATCTCTATCATAAATTAGGAGTTTACAATAATATCGCAAGAAAGGACAGCAGTCCTAGCTGTGAGATATTGCCAGTGCTGTTCTTGTAAGTGCTGCTATGAGTTGGCAAGTGATCCAAGGCCAATGCCTAATGGACCACCTGCAAATCTCCACTTCTTTCTGCAGACAGATACTCATTTCCTGCAATTCCTATTCCTGTGCCACATATGGCCAGCCAGCAGGTAAACCTGACTTTATCATGTAATTATTATGACTTTTTAAGGAGTAGAAATAATTTTAATTATTTTAGTTTATATTTTTAAAAATTAATTTTCACAGACACTGCTAGAAAGAGAGAAATATACTTAAGAAACTGTTTGCTTGCTGCGCATGGTGGTGCATGGTTATGACCCTAGTACTCAGGAGGCTGAGGTAGGAGGATTGCAAGTTGGAGGCCAGCCTAGGCTATACAGGGAGACCCTGTCTCAAAAAGAAAAAAAAACAGAAGTTATTTGCGTATTTCCTTATTTCCCCTGTGCTATGTCCCATCTTTCTGTTGTGATTGAAGAACCAACTGAGAGTGGGCTACATCTTCTCAATAATAATCTGAGTATCTTTAGTGGTCATGAAAGTGCACTATTCATTAAAGCTTCTTTCACAGGTACCCTCCCCAAACTCATATTATCAAATATGTTCTCCATCAGCTGATTTTATCAGGAATCAGTAACCCCAGAGCTTATGAATACATTATTTAGAGAACTGTATGTGAGGCAGTAATGTCATAATAATGACAGATGACAGTAACACTATGAACAGCTACTAATAAGTACTACATGCTTACAGGTCAAAGCTCTGAGCTCTTTATATGTTTTCTCATTTAATCTTCACAATAACCCTATGAATTTGGACCTATTATTACCCTCATTTTGCAGCTCAGCAAACTGAAGCACATAAGTAAGTCTCTTGTAATAGAATAGTGAGATTATCCATAGCCTTCGAGCATTACTTCCTGACACCCCGAGGCTCTCAAGCCCTTTATCAAACCAGCCACAGTTGGTGGAGGATGGTCAGTACCAAATCACACTGGGAAGTTAGAATTTTATGTCTGAAATATCTTACAAAGTATACTTTCTCAATTTATCAATTTAGATTCCTTTAAGCCCTCCCATTAACATCACAGATTTGACTTGTGATTTATACTCTTCTTCATAGTAAAAGGATGACGTGTGTATGCAACACATAGGCTGTGGGTGCCCTCCACACCTGTCAAGCTCTGCACTTAGGTAGATTTGCACACTCTACTTCACTCACTACAGCAGGTACACACATCAACCTAAGGGGCTTATGGTAGGAGCCACTTTCTGGCATCTGGTTCCCAACATGGGCTTTGTAGTTCCTATGTGGAAGCCCCAAGCGTTGAGTGACCTGATAGTCCCTTTTCACTTCTACCCATAGGCTTGGATTTGCCTCGTGAGCAGACCTTCCTTCCTGCTATCCCTTCATAGAATATTTATCATTTTGACCCTTTTGAGGGAGCAACTTCAAGGTGACCACGTGGCTCCAAGGTTCCTCTGACAGCCAGTTCCTCAGTGACCCTACAAGGGTTCCCACTGAGTGACCCTATGCATGCAGAACGACTTAGCTTCTCCAAGAGCTTTCTGTTACATCCTTTGTAGCCTCCTCACTCCTTAAGGTTGCATAAGGGCAGCTTATTCATCTCAGACTGGGAGTTTCTATGAGAACCTTGTGGACTTGAATGTAGACAAGCATTGTGACTTCCAAGAAACTGATCACACCCACTATTCATTTTTTGATAGGATCATGCCTATGGATGGCCTTTTCAGCAAGACTTGGTGATGGGAATTTGCTTTAAAGATGACAAAAATCACAATCATCTAAATATCTGTCTTATTTTTTGCTACATACACATTTCCCCAAAAAACAAACAGAAAAGAAAAACACCCAGAGGGCTTCACTTGAAAGGCTTTATTTTCATTTCATTACTGTCACTTGCAAGGTTTTAATGAAGGTTTATAACTTTTCTAAAGAAAAGTCCATCAGCATAACATGTAATTATTTTATGCTCTTTGCTTATATAATCACAACTCCTTCATACTTTGGTCTGTAGTTCTGGTGAGCTTTCATGAGACCAGGAACTGTTGGTCAGAAGGTTCTTTTCACCTTCAGCATAACTCATTGTCAAGGATGAAATTTTGTCATTATGCCCCTCCATTCATTTAAGACTAAAAAGATCATTGGTACCAGAAATAGGAAATGGAATATAAAGGGGCTCATCCTCTGGGATTTAGTTAATGATGGACTTGTTCCCAGGCTCCTTCCTTGCTGTTTCATCATTCTTGTTCTGTACCCTAAGGGACATTGACATGTCTGCTCTATGACAAGAGCCAAGGATTGGTCATTGTTGCTCCAAGGATTAGGGATCACTGCTTGATGGGCACAGAGGACCTCTTCCTGTTCTAGGCAGTTGCCTCCCTTAAGCCCTGGCCACAGGTGAAGCTGAAAGTCACCAGATGCCAGGTGCCATCATTAGTCATTTCCTGAACCACTGCACAGAGCAGTACCCTGTCCTCAGTGGGCACCTGTACTACACACTCTTGTCCTGACTGAAAAACATCAATTTTCTCAGAAGTCCCTGCATAGCCCTCAGTATAGGACTCTGCATGGTAAATATCTGCTAAGTAACACTTCCTGTCTGGCATCACATTTTATTCTCCTACCTGCTGGTGCTATTCTTAGAATTATTAAATCATTTATTATAATCATCATAATAATAACAACCATAACACTTTCAGGTAAGGAACAATTATCCCTCTTCATATAAGGAGTTCTCTTTATGCACAAGACATTTCATTAACAAACAAAATGAATGTGTTGGTTTTCTTTTTCCCAAGAAAATGAATATGAGAAAAACATTCATGACATTAGAATTCTTGCCTATCACTTTTTTCCTTATCTAAGAATATCACTGTCATGAAGTACCACCTCAGACTACATTAGTGTTGGTTTTAATATGAATTCTGAGATGACAAAAATCCTAAAAATATGCATAACTCAGGAGTTCATAAAATTCAGTAATTTAGACCACCTTGCTTCTGACATTTCACTGGCATGAATTAGGTATCCTTCACTATTTCTATGAGAAAATCTTAAAGAAGTTTCAGACAAGACACAGCTGCATGTACAAGTAGACTTCAGAGCTATAGGAATAAAAAGCCCATATTTGGTAGCACAAACTTTGGGTGACTTTTGAAAGCATTAAGCAGTGTGTTGTAATATACAACATAGCCTTCTCCCAGTTTTGCTTGGTCTCATGCAGTAAGACTCCAAGACACAAACATTAAAAACTGCAGAGTCTAGGACTCTTCCAATCTCTATGGACATCTCCAATAATCACCTTTGAAGTCAATTACCGTCAGTGCCAAACTTTTATCTTCTCAACTCAATCTTAAAATTTGTGATAGTAGGCACTAACTTGCATGCTTCTTTATTCACACTGGAGTCTGACTTGAATAGGGCTAGAAGAAAAGGGGTAGGTGTAGAGGGAAGGAATCCAGTACCTCATCCCATAGTTATAACTAAACCCCTGTATATGCATATGTATATAATTTACCATAGTACATTTTTGTTATATACATATATTATATCTTATCCCATAGATATAAATGACTATATAGACATATATATTATAGATATACTTGTTATGTATATAACTTACCCTCTAGTTATAATGGACTTTCAGCCCAGACTGTCTCTCCACACTATTTCATGCTATACAAATCTGATTGTATTGTTCTCCTCCAAACACTCATAGAGAATTTCGTGTTTGTATAAAGCCCAGAGTCCATGTCATGTTGTCCAAAGCCTTCCATCACTGGGAGCCCAAATGGTCTTCCTGGTCTCTCTGTTACTCTTTCCCTACTCTGGGATGCTCATCTCTTCATTGAATGGAGTAGTTGTCCCCAGACCATTCTGGACTACATTTCTTAAATTAAGAGTTTTCATTTTTTTTCTTCACTTCTGAACTTCTACTCATTTTCCAAAATCCAGCTCCTAAATTATCCACCTGGATAATGCTCCCCATATTGAAAATATGCTGATACCTAAGCCTCTGCTTCTCTGAGATATTTAGAAGACAGGTCAGACCTCACTGGCACCTGCCTTGTTTGTGGTCAGTGTGTGTGTCCATGAATGAGTTATCACATCTACAGCTCCTGAGGAAAGGCCATTTCTTTTTCATCTTCAGCTTCTGCACCACAACCCAATTCCTAGCAGATGTCGAGCAGGTGGGGGATTCTCCATGAACACTTGTTGAGTGGTTGCATGCATGAATGAATGGACCACACTGTTCACAGGCAAGTCAAGCCTGTGAACAGGCCTGATACAATGACTGGGTTGAGAAAAGGGATCCCTGCTTTTAAAATCCTTTGAGTCTCCACTAACAGGATTTTTAAGATGCAAATTCTCCTCAACTGGCTACAGAATAGTGAGGCTTTTTCAATATTTTTCAACAATTTCATTTAATCTTGCTTCAGTGGCTTAAGCTGCTTTAAGTGTTAATTCTGAAAAGGAATCTTATAGTCAGCCAAAAAAGAAAAAAAGATGAGCAAACGTTTCCAGT
This sequence comes from Castor canadensis, assembly GCF_047511655.1. NCBI lineage: Eukaryota > Metazoa > Chordata > Mammalia > Rodentia > Castoridae > Castor > Castor canadensis. The sequence goes on from NC_133400.1 coordinate 93,928,834, forward strand.
AGCATTAAAGCCATGATGGAGTATTTGTCAGAATCTCTGTGCTGGCACAATGGGGTGTAGACAAACGCACAGAGCCCAGGCTGTGTAGTGTTCAGCCCACTCAGAGAGTTTGGGCCATTTGACAACTAATTAGCAACATCATCTCATTGCAAGGATCCATGCCAAAATCCTTCCCAACGTAACTTGATGGAATGTTTCTACTCTTGGAGGCTTAGATTTATAAATGGCTTTGTCATGAAGAAAGCTATTGCCCTATGTAGACAGAAAGTCTGATACCTAGCGCCTGGTCCATCGGAATACAAATGTAGAATGCCAAAAGTGAATTTATCTAGGCCAGTGTTCATCCCCAAGGCCAGCTATGTGCATCTTGGTGTTCTAAAGCTAGCTCTCTGAGCCTAGTAAGATGGTCCGTACTTAAAACATGCATGTGAGAGCACTTTGCACCTTATCAAATGCTATTCTCAGGCAAAAAATTATTCTTATGAATTTTCCCCAATTGTTCCACCAATCACTATGCTAGGAAATAAGAGAGTCAAGGAAACAGGTCATACAACAAATGTATATTTTAATTTATATTTGCATGTGTTTCCACATTAACATTTCTGAGGAGTATCATGGTAATAGCTAACAAGCCAATTAACTAACTAATTAATTAGTTTAAAGAAATTTTTCCCAAGCTTTTTTCATTATTCTTTTTTAAAAATAGAATTCTCTGCCTTTTTTAAGCTCTTGCTGATTAATGTCTCACAGAAATGGTATACAATGAAGCAAGCTTTGGAAATCATAATGATTTGATCACCACTTTTATATATAATTGCAAATTATCTAAAGGATGTTTAATGTAAGTAAATTTGAGACTACTGAGCACTCATGTTATACCAGAAACTGTGTCCAGCCAGAAAGGAAACTTACAGAGCAACTTGGAGGAAGGGAGCCATGTGAAGAGGTGGGACCCCATAGGTTATCCTGACTGGGCAGAAAGCAACCCCAGCCAATATGGAGGCCAAACACTGAGGGAGCTTGACTTCATCATATTTGAATTGATGGCACTCTGAGCATTATAAAATTTGTGAATGATTTTACTCCTTCCTCAGGTGTCCTGTTCTCTCAGCATCTTCTTCTAGACCTTCTTAAACAGGATCTCAAATTCACTGTAAGTTGATCACACTATGACAAAAGGATCTAAGGAAGAGGAAAGAGAGCAAAATCCTTCATGTACCAAGGTCAGACAGAGAATAGAACATCCCTTCTCAGGGGAGCCCGAGTAGATCCTAGGCATTTGAACAAGGTGCATGATGCTGGCTGCAAGAATTTGATCTTGCATTTTCAAGACTAACTGGTGAGCAAATTTTCTTTCATTATAATAATTTATCACTTACAAGATACCAGAGCTACACAGAGATTGTTGAATAATAGATGAAATTGTGCTGAACCAAGTTTCTGCCCTAAGGAGTTTTCCATGTAGAGACACAACTAGAATTATGTTGGACAAGCATAACACAATGCAGCTGCCTTGTTGAACAAGACAGGGAGAAATTCCTGGTGCGTGTTGTGGGGGGTGAGAAATACAGAAAGAGAGAGAGAGATTAGAGATTGGTTTAACATGGTAGATAAAATGGAAAACTGTGTGTTTTATCAATTGGGTAGACATTGAAGATAACAATGCAAGAAGATAACACCGTACAAGGTCCTGGAATGAATTCAGAAAGTTCCAGTAAAGACATTTACCCCCAAAATATAACCCCACTTCCTGGGAGTCCTGAATACATTGAGTCCAGACTTTCACCAATAAATGCAAATGGCAGACTCATACCAACTAATGCTTTAAAGATGTTGAATAGGAATGAAACTTTGGCTGGGAGTGAAGGAGCATTTTTAGGAGGAAGGAAAGAAGTAAGGGAAGTAGACACAAAGGACCACCTTCTCCACTTCTTTAAGAGCAGTCCTGGATGCAGGATAATAGGTGGTGACAAAGTGAGATCCTCTCTTGTCACATCAATTGTTCCTCCTATGTGGTGTTGCCTCACTAACCCATGTCTCATCCCTACTCAGCCTACTCCACCAATCAGTGACTCAAGCCATGCACTCTTGGAAATCAAGCTCCCTCTCCCAAACTTCCAGCCCAGGCAGCAGAGTGAAGAATCTTCTTTTGAAGAACCACAAAAAGGAAATTTAAAAGACTACATATACAGGTTTTTTATAACAACTTTGTTGAGGTGTAATTGATAAATAAAATTGTACAAATTTAGGGTGCAAAACATAATGTTTTGATATGCATATAGATTGTAAAATGATGACTATGATCAAGCTAATTAGGACATTCATCATTATTTTACATGGTGAGAACACTTGAGAGCTACTTCCTCAGCAAATTTTAAGTACATAATACAGTATTATCATTTTATCTCTATGCTCAACATTCCATCTCTAAGACTTACTTATCCTATAACTAAAAGTTTATATTCTTTAACCAACATGTTTCCTGTCCCCCACTCCCACCCCCTGGTAACCACCATTCTACTTGATATCTTTAAATAAAAAGACTTCTGCAAACCAAGCCTCAATAGAGCACACAGATTTTCCACTAAATATTTCAGTGGCTCCCTCTGTTAGTGGCCATCGGGGAACCAAGGGTCACCAGACATATGTGAGTACCTCCAACATGGAAAAGTCCAGAAAAAATACCTCTGAGGTGCCTCTGGAGATTGCTGTCTTATTTCGATGCATTGACTTTTTATTATTTGATCATGTGAATATATTATTTATATGAAATAAAGTTTAGTTTAAAAATCACCAAGACCTCAGAAAATGAGAACTAATATTATAGAGTAGACTTCAATATATGAGACTATTATTGTAATAGTCTCCCATTAATTAGAATATAAATTCCTGATATTGATTGCTTATTTTAACTTGCTCACATATTACAAGGTCCTAATTGGCTAGTTTACAAAAAATTAAAAATGAAATAATGATGTCCAGAAATTATTGAGGGGCTATTGTCTGACACATGACCTAAGCCATGAGACCTGCATATAATCCTGGAAGGTAGCTTAAGACATTGAATATGAGGAGAGGCTACACATTGGGGTTCATGTCTCAGGTGAGCATTAGAACCAAGACTCACACAGGTTGTCTGTGCAGCTCCAAAGTCCACAATTTGACCTCTCTACTTACTGTTTCCATTTCTGTCTGGGTCCCTTCTTAGGTCCATTCTCTGAATCCAAAGCTATGGGAGGAGCCGCAGCCAGCAAAGTCAGACTTCAGTTCCCTGGCTGATGAAAATCTCTTTGGAGCACAATTCCCAGAGGGACACATGAGGAAGCTAAAATTATAACTGAAAAAGAATCTAAAGCAAGAGATGAGAGACAAGCAGACAAGGCCAGAAATTAAAAAGCTTTGAATTCAGAGGTAGTCCATCAATGAGTATAGAAAGAAGAGTTGGGGAAATACAGAATTTGACAGAGACCAAACCAAATACTCTCCACCCAGTCATGGTGTGATTTTGATTAGGGTCCTTCAATAACTCATTCTGTCATGTATGTTGGTCAGTAGACTCTGTACCAAGTTACCAGTTGTTAAAAATGTTCACATCCTTCCTTCAAAAATGGTCCAAAATTCAGAACTTGGGAGACCTTTATATTTGAAAGAAAGGAATATGGTGTAGACCAAGCCATATCCCAGTAGACTTTATAGAATCGTATTAATTATGTGTGCATTAGAACATATGCGTATTCAGATTAAGTGTGATAAATAATGAAGATAAATAGTCTCACATCAATTCAGGTCAAGTTTTCTGAACAGAAGAGTTTTGTAGAAAACACTGGGCTTTTGGAGCTTTTTAAAATGCAGACAAGAGATTATGTCATATAATTCTGCACTGGTTGGTTAACAGTCTATGCCTGAAGCTCACAGTCTCCAGCACCATCTGTGTTCTTGCCCCTTGAACCTTCCAACTCTTTGCTGTCTGTCTTATTTTAGTTTGTCAGTATCCCTGCCATGTTGGTCACTAATTATTTTGTGACTCATACATGGATGGCAGGCTCCTGAGTTGGGCATAGACACTTAAAACAGCCAAATGGCTCAACCTAGATACAGATTTTCATTTTCCTGGATTGTAAACGTCTAGCCCCTGTGGGTATATATTTCTTAACCCATCTGGTTCTCAGTAGACAGCTGTGTCTCCCTCTGAGTGCAGAATTGGTCCTTGACCCCTGAACCCTGTAGAGATCTCCTTCCTTCTGAATATCATTATGGCTTACTCCACACTTTGTGATTTTCTGCTTTACCCAAATTTCCCTATACAGCCAAACTCCCAACCCTCTAATTATTGTAATTCTGTTCCTAAAGATATCACCTGTGCTCATGCACTTCTCAAATGGTGTGATCCATGCCTTTTCTTTTGTCTGTAGGAAATGTCTTCTATTTCCATAGCTTACTGTGTTTTAATATTAAAATTGAAGGACCCAGGTGCACGTTCCTGAGGAAGCGTCTCTTAAACTGAGTGTTGATGGACCAGGAGGATTTCTCCAAGAGAAATGACAAGTAAGCAGAGAAGCAGGGACAATAGCCACTGAGAGAACAAAACACCTACAGATCGAGATGTAGAGATGGGGATGCAAGGATATACCAAGTGCTGAGGCTGTCATTGAGGTTTCATGCCAAAAGATCTTCTGGGGGTTACTAGAACTTATTGCTAGTGCCACATCTACTAATAAGCTCTGTCTTCTAGAGTTAATTTGTTTTCTCCACAAAACTTCATACTCTCAGGAGCTCCCTGGTCCCTGGGAAGGAGCTCATCTCTGCTGACCCCCTGGGCCATGAAGCTACCTGTTGGGACCCACCACACTTGGGGCTGACCTTGCTCCAGAGCTGTTTATATATGACAGCCCTCCCCCTTAGCCCCGAAGACCCAGAAAAGAGCTCCCTGAGACCCGTGAGGCTGACCTCATCTTGGTGAATGAGGCCTGGACATTAGTACTCAAAGTAAAGTGTCCACAGCAGCCAGACTGAGAATACTGAGTTAAAAGAGGTATCATCTCAAGGTTTTCTAGAAAACCAAATGTTCAGAAGAGAAACTCTCATAGCTTCGGGGTAATGCCCTCCCCAGCACATTTCAGAGCAGACTTGGCCATCCTGCTTCCTTTAGAGATAACCACACTGTGGCCCTCAGTAGCTGCCCAGCCTCGCCTCACTGTGAAGACCATTCTGGTGTCTCCATGGCCTTCTTGAAGCAAACAGCAACCTGTGCCACCTGCTTCTGTGACCTGTGATGAGAGGAAGAAGCCTGTACCTGGTCCTGATCACTAATCCTACTAGTCACTGAAGGCTCCCCAGGTGGGCCTTGACACCAGAACCTTTGAGACATCTGAGTATGGGTTGTTATGTTGTGAGAAGCATGGCAGTGAGTGATCAGAGGGTGACCATTGCTGCTGCTTCCAGGACTTTGGATTAAATGCTCTGTTTAGCTGATAAGTGGCTGCTGTGCCAGCTGGGTCATAGTGAACCTTCGGAGACTCTGCTATTCATGGCAGGTACTTTGACTGCCCTCCTGTCCTATGGAGTCTGACTCAGCCCAGCTGAGGGGGGAACTCAGAACCCTGCACACCCCTGAGGGGCAGGGAAATACTGATATCAAAGCCACCAGCATATGCCAAATGGTCTAATGGGAGCTCTTTGGCACTCGAACTTGTGTAGGTCAGCACATTCTTGAGATGACTGAGAAGGGAGAAAACAGCACAAGCACTGTCAAATTTCTACCTCCGATCTAGAAAAGCAAGGGAGTTTGAACAGGGAAAACAGAAAAGAGAAGGACTTTTAAATGGAGCAGACAGGTTTGGGTTCATAAAGCTTTGAACTTAGTTGTGCTCAGGTGACACGTGAACTGCCTTCCTGCTCTATTCTGCTCCTATTCCTCCAGATCAGAATACAACCCTGGATGCTCTTAGCATGGGAACCAAGCATGGACTTCCTGCTCTTAATAAATTGTAGGAAAATCCAGAATCAGTGGTGGTAGCAGCAACAAATACTGATGATCCACAAGGAGTATTGAGATAGGTTTCATTTTTCAGTATCAGCAGGTTTATGAAAGAAAAATGAGTCAGTATTTAGCAACAACTAAGAACCAAGCAATTTTGGGGTATTTTTTTGGTCACTTAATAGAAAGATGGGATTTCATATCCGCTATTAACATGGGCACAAGAATAGGAAACCAAGGCAGGAAGAGATTGAGGCTACTGTTAACAGGCTGAATATAAGATGAATATAACCAACTGTTTAGACTCATGGTCTGCAGACTTCTTTAAGCTCAGCTGAGTAACCTTGTGATGGTTTCTATTAGCTATGGAACTTCCACTATCAAGTCAAACAAAAAGTAAGTTAACAGAGGTGGGGAATAAATAGCTGTGTTAAGTGGGCTAGGAACTTTTCATTTCTCCTCTCTCTCTTTCTCTCTCTCTCTCTCACACACACACAAACATATCCATATACATATACAGACAAATATACATACATGTATATACACACATAAACACACAAAACTTGGAATTTTGTTTCCACATCACAGAAAAGGATGCTAAGTTTCCAAACACAAGTTTCTCCCAGCATTCCTTTTGAACTTCTTGAAAATGTCTGGCCACAGTGCATACTTGGGTCATTAAAAGGCAGATTCTGAGAGAATGGCTAAACAAGCAGGGAACTCCTCACCTATATCTCATAGAGTCACTGACTGTCATTTTAATGCACTGAAAATAAATGTCAAGTCCCAAAGTCAAATTGTAAATGGTAAAAGGCAGGTTGAGAAAAATGGAAGAAAAAGGGGGAAGAGAAAAAGGAAGAAGAAATTGTCTTTGAAGCGTCTCTAGACTAATAGTTACTTCTCTTCAGATTCATTCAATGTGTCTGGACTCTCTTTATCCCCTCCTACATCCAAGAACAAGATTTATTCTTCTACCAGAGTCTGTTTTATTCTCACAGGATCAAGTTCTTCCAGGCTTCCAGGAAAAGTCTTTCTCCCTACATCTGGTGCTTGCTGCTCCTAGGCAATATTGCTTTCTTCAGGTAGCCATAGTAAAGTATAATTTGGTTTTGTTAATTGAAAAGAGTTAATCCCAATGTTAGTTAGATTTTTCACTGCTGGGACCAATATCTGGCAAAAATTTAAGGGAGGAAGAACTTGTTGTGAGTTAGAATTTCAGAGGTTTCAGCCCATGTCTAGCTGGATCCATTATTTATGGACTGTACTGAGGCAGAACATCATGGTGGAAGGGCATGGTGAGGCAGAGCTATTTATCTCATAGATGCCAGGAAGCAGAGAGAGAAAGAGAGGGAAAGGGGCCAGGGCAAGGGACCCTCTGAAGCCATGCCCCCTTGACCTATTCCCTGCATCAGGCACCACCACCTAATAGTATGCTCAAATTTTGAATCCATCAATGAATTAATCCACTGATGAAGGCAGAGTTCTCGTGACCTAACCACATCCCCAAACTCCCACATCTGAACCCTGCTTGTACATGAGCCCTTGGGGAGAACACTTCATATCCAAAAACCGTAATGCGACCCTGCTCACCTGCTACATGCCTCTCAAGTATTCGCAAGCCTGTCATGTAGCATTTCATCACTTGATTCTCCTTCTGGGAATGATTTCTTGAAGTGTCGGTATGTCTCTTAAAATATGATGATTAGGATTAAACACAATTTATGCCTTCTTTACTTCAAGTATTGTCTAGTAACAGGCAATATCAGCACAACCTGCTTCTTAGAAATGCAAGTGCTTTGACTCCACCCAGACCTCCTGAAGCAAAGACTAGGCATACAGGCAGAGCAGCAATACACCACATATATATACATAAGCTCTCTGAGATTCTTGAGCCTCTGAAATTTGAGAGGCACCAGCCCACTCAAGAGAAAGCAAACTTCGCCTCAAGCCAACTCAAAAATGGTTCCCCTATGCCCCAAGTGCATCCTGAGTTTGGATTACCTTGTAAAGGACCTTGTCATCTTCTAAACAATCCAAGTTTTTTGTTCAACAAATTGAACTATAGCCCAAATGTAGGAATTTGCTTTTGTTCCTTTATCCTCAATTGTCTGATTCATTTTCTTTTCATTATTCCAGGAACTCCTTGCACTACTTTGCTTTTTTCTAGCATGGTTTCACACTTGAAATGGTTTCTCTGCATTCACCAGGTGATACTCATACTGCAAAAGGATGATCCTTGGTGCACCCCTAGTCCTTAACCATCATTCTGTGTTCACCAGCACTCAGTCTCCCTACCTCCACCTTATCAAAAAGAGATTTCTGTAAAATAATCTGTGTATTGAAAATCCATCATTTGACTTCCCAAATTTGTTATATTGATTGCCTCCTCAAAAAAAAAATCAGAAACAAAAGAATAGCATCAGAAGGACTTTGTTGATTAAGTAAAAAGTTCATTAGACCCACTGCAGAATAGACTATGCCACCTTGATAGAGTATCTGTAGTATCTCAAAATGGGAAAATTAAAAGAAGCTAACATTAGGGTATCAGAGTCTAGGCTGGGTGACTTTAAGGCAGCTCTTGAAAATAGTCAAGTTGGGGAACTTGGCAGAGATTATGATCTCCAAGCTTAAATTTGGTGGGCATATATGATGAGAGACTTGAAGTATGGTCTTGGTAAACAGCTATTGTAGTTTACTCAGTCTTATCACCTGAAGGCAAGGATTTTCTACACCCAAGTCATTTTTCTTTGTTTAAGTATTATTTAGCACAGAAAAAAATGCTTGATTCCAAATTGTTCAACTAAGAGACAAAAATCCATACTAGTATCATTACTCGTGTGAAGTCATGCTAACTCCCAATGTTTACTGTATTGTCTTGTTAGTTGTTCTGACAAAAAAATCAAAACCATAATTTCATAGAACCACCTCCTTCCAATGTAATCATTAGCCCTATCGAAGCAGTGGCCTCATGTATTTAAAACAAAACTCATTCCTTCTGTTTTCTTGATGAGTAGTAAAGCACCAACAATTCCCTTTTTGCTAAAAGGACACCTGTGGGTAAGGGGCTCTTAAGGGCTCCAAGGAGCTGAGGAACTCAATTAGTAACCTAGAATTTGAAGATACCAGAAATCATTGGGGGTTTTGTTTTTTGGTTTGATTTGGTTTGTTATTTTGAGGTCAAAATCATTGTTCAGGGAAAACACAAATTATGTGTAAACAAGAAAGGAGATGAGAACTTTTGGTAGGAGAAATGAGTATATAAGTAGTTATAATAATTTTAGCCAGAAATGAAAAAAGAATATCTTTTAAGTGTCAGAAGACAGAAAATTTGCAATTCCCTAGTATAATTGAATATACTTTTATAGACTTCATTTTTGTTTTGGAAATGAATTCTTCCACAAAGGAGATACTCTGGTTAACTTAAGTTATAATTAAAAACAACCCTAGCTTATATGTTGATTTCATTACATTGTATTTCATTTCTGTTTATTGTTTCACATTTTAACGAGTTAATAAAGGAGCCTTTTTATGTGTTCCTTTATACTACTTACAAACCCAAACTACTTTCTGAATAGAAAATCACATTTGTGCAACACATTTTTTTCTCGCACTACAGCAATGAGGATGTTGTTCAACTTACATTAAATTATTAAGGAGGAGCAAGGAATTCATTATTTGCTTAGGAGGAATTCAGGTTCTCTGCTTTTGTTTTTGTTTTTGTTTTTGTTTCAGACAAAATCAACTCTAGTTTCATGTGAAGGACAAAAGTCCTGAGAATGTTTTAGTCATCACCTGAAGGAGGAAGGTGAACAAATGTTCTCGGGTGGGAAGTGCAAGCATGTGTGACCTTGACCATGGCTCCATGTTGAAATATCCCTCTGTGGATCCTCCCTATTTGCTCGAAGTGAAGTCAGATACATCAGAAAACATGAACTGAGCCATTCCTAACTGTCCCGTCAATTTGTCTTAAGACTTTTAAATCCAAGACCCAGTTGTTCTCAAACTAAGTGACCAGAGTCCATTCAGCCAATGTCTTTGGTGTATTCCTGTGATTAATGCAGGAGCAGAGTATCAGCCTGGATATCAAGAACCTGGATGGTTTTTTTTCCATTGTTTATTTTAATAGATTTTAATAACTTTTTGGTTCACAGCGAAATTGAGTGAAAAGTACAGATTTCCCATATATCTCCTGTCCCTATCCATGTATAGCCTCCCTCACCATCAACGTCTGTGTGATACATTTGTTACGACGATGGCCCTACAAGGATGTATAATTGCCACCCAAAGTCCATAGAGTTCACTCTTAGTGTTGTATATTCTACAGGTTTCGACTCATACACAGTGGTATATGTCCACCATTGTAGTATCATACAGAATAGTTCTACTGCCCTAAAAATCTTTGTTCTGCCTATTCATTCATCCCCACAAACCCTTGACAACCACTAGTCTTTTTACCATCCATATAAGTTTACATTTTCCAAAATGCCTTATATTTGGAAACATACACTATATAGCATTTTCAGATGGATTTCTTTCACTTAGCAATGTACATTTAAGTTGCTTGTATGTCTTTTCATGACTTGAGAGCTCATTTCTTCTTAGTGCTAGATAGTATTCCATTGTCCTGAATGTATTTATCTTATCTGCTGACAGCCATCTTGGCTGCTTTTTAAGTTGTAGCAATTATGAAGAAATCTGATGTAAACGTCTGTGTGCATGTTTTGTATGGACTTAAATTTTCAACTCCTTTGGGTAAATTCCAAGGAATATGACTGCTATATCATATGGTAAAAGTATGTTTGGTTTTTTAATAAACCACAAAGCAGTCTTCCAAAGTGGCTGTACCGTTTTTTATTCCTACCAATAATGAATGAGAGTTCCTCCATATTCTCACCAGAATTTGGTGTGTTGGAGCTATGGAGTTTAGCTATGTTAGTCGATGTGTGGTGGTTCTTTATTGATGATTAAATCTGTATTTTCCTGATGAGATGTGTGGAGCAGCTTTTCATATGCTTGTCATCTGCAAATCTTTAGTTAAGTGTCAGTTAAGGTTTTTGGCCCATGTTTTGTGTTGTTTGTTTTTTTATTGGTGATATTAAGAGTCCTTTATATGTTTTGACAAACAATCTTTTATCTGAAATGTATTTTGTAAATATCTTTCCCAGTCTGTGGCATGATTTCTCATTTTCTTGATAGTGTCTTTCAGAGAGCAGACATTTTTAATTTTTATGAAATTCAGGTTATCAATTATTTCTTTCATAAATTGTGCTTTTGATGCTGTATCTGAAAAATCTAACCATCTAGATTTTTCTCCTACATTATCTTGTCAAAGTTTTATAGTTTTACATTTTCTGTTTAGGGCTGTAATTCAGCTGATGTTATTTTTTGTGAAGAGAATAAGGTCTATGTGTAGGCTCTTTCTTTTATTTGTGAATGCTTTTTCTCCTTTATTAAAGGTAAACTGACTGTATCCATGCAGGTCTATTTCTGGACTCTCTGCTTTATTACACTGATCTCTTTGTCTGTTATTTCTCCAATACTATACTGTCTTAATTATGGTAACTTTATAGTAAGTCTTGAAATTTGATACTACTAGTCCTCCATCTTTGCTATTCTCTTTCAATACTATGTTAGCAATTCTGGTTGTTTTTCCTCTTCATATAAACTTTAGTATAAATATAACTTACTGGGATTTTTATTAAGATTGTGTTGAATCTCTAGATCAAGTTAGAAAGAACTCACATCTTAACACTATTGAGTCTTCCTATCCATGGACATGGAACATCTTTCCATTTATTCTTCTTTAATTTTTTTTCCATCAATTCTGTAGTTTTCCTCATACAGACCTTGTACTTGGTTTGTTAGATTTATACCTAAGTGCTTCATTTTGGGGTACACGGGGTTCCTTTTTAGGCTTAATTTTTCACCATGGTAAGTCACTTACTTTCTCTGGGCCTACATAAACTTATCTACAAAATGCTGCTCTATATTCTACAAGAACTGCAGAGCTGTTACAAAGACTAAATAATAAACCAAATTTGAGAGCCTTTTGTAAAATGAAAAACACTGTGGCTACTCAAGATCCTATTTATATTAAAGGTCCTGCCATTGTATAGAATTCTATGACTCTTTATAAGATGGTAACCTCTAATCACCATCTTATTGTGTGACATTTTTCACATATCTCCTGGGGGATAAAATTTGAGGGACATCTAAAGTCGAAATGTGACCTCTATGGAAGTAAGTTTTGTGGTGTGTTAATCTAGGCCATGAAGTCACAGTTTGTTATAAATCTGGAAAAAATGCCTGTGCTTTTATTGGAACACAACTAAACAATTACTTTATGATGACAGGTGGAATCCCTCAGCTACCAGAAGAAATAATATTGATTATAAAAAGTGTGAAGTGAGGTTGTAGCTCAGTAGTAGAGTGCTTGCCTGTGATGCTCAAGGCCCTGGGTTCAATCCAAGTTTCCTCCTCACCCAAAAAAATAAATGAAAAAGTATAAAGTAAATACCTGTGATGGTACAAAGAAGTAACTGGCTCAGTCCTTAAGTAGAGGAGTACTTTCAAAGACAGATCGATAACTAACCCTTAATGTAATTAATAATTTCAAAAGAACTGGGGAACTTTTTACAGTAGCTAATTCTGATCAGAGATGCCATGATTATGAAACCAGCTATGATAGAGAGATAGAGCAAGGACAATCAACATGGTCTAATTATCACCTAATTGCAAGTGACATTTATGACTAGTGTATTTCACTGTAAGTCAGAATGCTTGGGAAGTTTATTAAGAACAATACAAATACCAGTAGCCAAAGGATGGGCCCATGTGTAACAGGGTCAGGAATTGGGTCTGTGAGTCTCTCAGATATAGTTTTAATACAGACGTTAGAAATTATTGGCTCTTTGCCTAAAAGTACTGATGGTCATACTCATTGTACTCAAAACTTTGTGGTATAGTATCTGCAATAAAAGTGATGGTAATTGCATAATTATAATTGCCATTAATCTTAAGTAGAAATAGAAAATACGTCAAGAAAAAAATACATGGGTTAGTTTTTTGTTTGTTTTTTTTAATGTGTCTGTGTGTTTGACTGATGTTGTCTGAATCCTCCCAAACTACCAGTGTATCTGGAGACATTGGGGAAGGTTAGGGTCACAAGGGCAGCAGGAGGACCCACTGTGGTTCCTAGGACCTGGAATGTAGACTCTGGCTTGGAAGAAGGTCTACTGATTAAGTATCCATGACATGTGAGTGCCTGGCAGAGGCTGGCACTGGTATGGAGCAACCAAGCCTGATTCTAATCATGCAAGGTTATATCATTTCCCGCTGCAGCTGAAGGAGCAGGGATGGAGACGAGCTCTGAGATAGTTTCTCTTTGTCCCAAGGTGCTCATCTACCACTTAATCCATTTGTGCATCTCATCCATCATGTAAATGAAATGTGGAACAGCCCCAAGTTTCTTCAAGAGGCTGTTAGCCCTCGACAGCAAGTATTTCAGAATTGATTAGATTAAGGTCTGCTCGGACCTCAATTCAAGTGCTGTTTATGCAGCTTGAGTGCCAAGTGAGATGGGGGAGGCAGACAGAGAGGCCTCCTAGGGCTGCAAGAGCATTCTGCTCCAGGGCAATAAAACAGAAGTAGGACTTGTCATGCATGAGGAGCTGTGCTAAGAGTACACATTTAGAGCAGTCCTCCCTACCCCACCCCCACAAGTACATGTGTGTGTGTGTGTGTGTACATGTCTGTACACACACACACACACCCTATGCTTTTCTATACACGTGTTTCTATATTTATATGTATATATCTCTCGATGTGTGCATACTGATATATGTAATCTCATATGTATGTATATATCTAGACCAATATAGATGTAAATATGCTATACATATACATACATGTGTGTATGTGTACATATATTTCTATACCTATATCGGTCTAGATATGCACACACATATACGCGTACACATGCACACATACATTCACTCACTTATTACTCAGAAAAATAATCCCATGTGGTATATGTTATCCAATATTTAGGTAGGTACCGCTATTATAGGTACTATAATAGTGGCCAGTACTATTGTTCCATTTTACAGCTTTATATTGAAGCTAATTAACTGGCCTCAGGTCAAAGCTAACAGGAAGTGAAGCCAAGTTAGAGACCCAGACTGACTGCTCCAGGCTTCCCACTCTGGTGTCACACCCTCCTGCTCTCAGACAGAAGGAGTTACATGGTTTCCTAGAGTCCCTGTCTCTCAAGAAGTAAGTGTCAGAGAAGTCTGGAAATCTGGGTCCAATGAACTTGGATATGTGCCCCCTCTCTATGTTTCACAGGAAAGCTCACATGAGGAGAAATTCTGACAGATTTGATTTGACCTCATAGAGTTCTAGCCTTCTTCTCTACATCTTAGATATAATGTTAAGACTGCTATTTTTTCCTGCTTCTCCCAGCCCAGAACTATTTTTCTGCTTCCAGTCAGTTAATCAATGAACACATAAAAAGCTGTAAACATATTCTCACCATACAATCCACCAATGTGCTCCTCGATATTAATCTAAATGGATTGAACCTTTCTAGCTACATAAAACTGCACATGAATGTTTAAAGTAGCTTTATTCATAACAACCAAATTTGGAACTACAAGATGTTCTTCAGTAGGTGAGTATATAAATAAGATGTGGTCCATCCAGACTAGGGTATATTATTCAGTGCAATAAAGAAATGAGCCCTCAGGCCATGAAAGAAATGGAGAAAATTTAAATTCATATTTCTAAGGAAAAGAAGACTATTTGAAAAGAAGCTATATTCTGTATAATTCCAACCATACAACACTATGGGAAAGGCAGAACCATAGAGACAGCACAAAGGCCTATGGCTTCCAGGGATTAGAGAGAGAGGGAGGGACATGTAAAAGAGAATAGGAGATTTTTAGAGCAGAGAAACCATTCTGTATGATACTGTAATGGTGGATACATGTCATAAATTTGTCCAAACCCATAGGATGTATCGCACCAAGAGTGAACCCTAATATAAACTATGGACTTTAGATGACAGTGATATGTCAACCTAGGTCTGTTAATTGTGAAAAACACCACTTTCTGCAGGGGTGTTGATAAAGGGAAGCTGTGCATGTCGAGGTAGGAGCTATACAGGAGTTCTCTGGATCTACCTAGCAATTTTGCTTCTACCCTAAAAGTTCCCTAAAAATAGTTTTTTTTAAAAAAATTTAAAAATAAAAACATTAAGACAAGTTCCCTCATCTCCCTTGAAGAGATAACTATAAACACCAAACCAGGATTACATATATCTATTTTATTCAGAGATGTGGCATACAGTTTAGACAATTAAAGGGCATTGTTCTGTGCTTAATAATTTTCTTGTCAGTCCCATCCACTGAATTGTAAATCTTTAGAGAGCAGAGATAGTGTTTATGTAAATACATGATAATTAACGTTTGTTGGGTGATCAGAGGAGATTTTAAAGGTGAGCCAACTGCTAGAGATCCCAGGAAAGGCTAAGAGGTTTCAGGGAGAGATTGCCACATGAAACACAGAAAGCCAGACTTGAGGGCCATTCCGGGAACACAGAGCTCAGATCCAGTGTATACAGGGTTTGGGGGTGATGAACAAGTGAGAAGGTTAGAGATGTCATTTGGGGCTATGGAATTCTTCTGTTGAGATCCCATATTTATCTTACTAGCTCTGATTTGATGTTTTATTTTATTTTATTGTTATTATTTTTTGTGGTACTAGGGTTTGAACTCAGGACTTCACACTGGGTCCTGAGTAGTAGGCAGGTACACTACTACTTGAACCACGCCCTCAACCCTTTTTACTCTAGTTAATTTAGACACAGGGTTTTCCTTTATGCCCAGGCTGGCTGAACTATGATCCTTCTACTTAAAGCTTCCCATCATAGCTGGAATAATAGGAGCACACGTCCACACCCAGAATTTTTTGTTGAGACAGAGTCTCACAAATTATTTGCCCAGGCTGGCTTGGAACGGTCATCCTCCCAAACTCAGCCTCCCACTTAGCTTGGGATGACAGATGCCTACTGTGCCCAGCTATTAGTTGAGATGGAGTCTTGAAAACTTTTTGCCTCCCTTGATCCTCTTGATCTTAGCCTCCCAAGAAAGTAGGATTACAGGTGAGTGTGAGCTGCCAGTGCCCAGTTTATTTTATTTTTTATAAGGCATTTTTGCTTTATGTAGAGAAATGAGGTGCTCCTCAGCTGCAACACAATATCATTACAATTCTTACCTGGAGCATATTTTAGAACCCTCTTCCATGTCATCTATGTCTATATAAAATATAAATACAAAAGAATCTGTTGTGTTGAATGCATGTTACATTGTATCCACTTGGCAGCTGAATAACAATATCTCAAATCACAGTCAACAATTTTCTTGATTCAATAAAACGATGATTAACTTGAACTTATGTGTATACTATAATTTCCCCATTTCCATCTTTCTTTAATAAAATGTAGAAATTACATGAATCAGCTGCAAAAATAAGTGTGTGGCTGTGCCTAACATAGCAACAGTCTGAGGAAATTAGTTGTGCCTTCTATTTATGGTTTGGTCTTGTTAAGACTCCAAGTCTGCTGGGAAACATTTCAAGAGCATATTATATTTGCTTTTGCAAATGGGATCTTCCTCCCCAGACACTGGGTGAGTGAATGTGGACTGTCTTTATCTGCCTGACACATGTGAAGAACATGGAAAGAAAGATGCACTATGTGGGTGACAGTTGATTGGAGCTGGAAGCCAGGGTAAACTGAGGCAGGATAAGTAAGTGTGGGTCTCCTGTTTGTTGATTGAATGTATTATAACTTCCTTTTTTCATCTCCTGGCCCTAAGATTAGTCATCATTGTGCTACATACTCTCTATATCACTTTGGGAAATTCTGGGTAACTTACCAGCATTCATTGCTCACATTTGCAATGTGCTAATGTGTTGTGATAATGATTGAGTAAGATAATGCACATTGAATTAATCAGTTTGGGCTTTGACAACCAAGTGTCACAAACATCAATTAGCTGCCAAAATAAAGCAGCTTAAACAACAGTGGTTTATTTTCTTACAGTTCTGAAACCTGGAAGCCTAAGATCAAGGTGTCAACTCCACTCTACACTGTCTATGTCAAAGTTTCCTCTTTTTATAAGACACAGTCATGTTGGATTAGAGCCCACCTCAATGGCCTCTCTTATCTTAATCACTTCTTTAAAGGCTGTCCTCCAAATAGTCACATCCTAAGGTCCTGGAAGTTAGGATTTCAACATAGGAATTTTGGGGTACAAGTCAGCTACAATTCACATTGCACATTGTATGGTTCCTGACACATGAAGTGAAAAGATTGTCACTACTAGTGTCTATTACATCCTCCTCACCTGTCAGCTGCTTGCCAGGGTTGATGAAGGCTGTTTTTGGCTCTGCCTACTGGTCCACTCCAGCACCATCCCGGGCACACTGCCCTCATCAGCTGTAGCCACACAAGACTTCAAGATGCCTGGAGCACTCACAGCACACCAGCCCTTATCAAAGACTCTCATCTCTGCTTGGGGCCAAAGATCCTTGATACTGGGTAGAGTTGCTAGACAAAATATTTAGATTTGAATGTTAATAAATAACAATTAGTTGCTATTGATATTTTATGCAATATCTGGATCATACTTTTAATAAAATATATCTTGTGTTTCTGAAATTCATTTTAGCTGGGTTTAACTACTTTTTTTTTTTTACTGCTTTAATGAAATACCTAAGTCTGGATAACTTTATAAAAAATATTGGGTTTTTTTTTTTTTTACCATGGTACTAGAGATTCAAGGTCATGGGACCACAGATGGTGATGCTTGGAAAGCTGAAGAGTTCCAAGGTGGTACATCACATGGCAAGAGACAAGGAACATGTGTGTGTATTTTAATCTCCTCCTCTTTGTCTTATAAGGACACCTATCATAGGATTTAAGAGGACTACATAATCCAGGATAATCTCACCTTCAGATCCTCTACTTAACTATATCAACAGAGAGCCTACTTCACGTTCAGTCGTGTTCATACATTCTGGGAGTGAAAATATGGGCATCTCTTCTAAATGTCATCATTCAACCACTTCAGTTGTATCCATTTCTGTCTAGACACTCCAGGGAAGGACCTTTCCTGCCTCTTCACCTTCTGGTGACTCCAGGCATTCCTAGGTTTATGAGCACATCATTCTAATCACTATCTCCATTTTTTTGTGGCCCTCTTTTCTATATCTGGTCTCTTCCTCTTCTTATAAAATCACCAGGATTCAATATGGGGGCTCCGTCTTGATGACTGTATCTAATCTTAATTACCTCCCAAAGACCCCACCTGTAAATGCCAGGGTTAAATTTTCACTTTTTAAATATCTTACAATGGGATATTGTAAATTTCAGCACAAGAGGCCTTGAGAGACACCATTTCCAAATCATCTACGAGAGACCTTGAATTTTTATTAAGTCTGGCAACTCCAGTTCTAGGTCATGCTTGGCTACTCATCACCTCTTCTTGCCATTTCGTATTGATTTTACTTGCTGTTTTCTAGAGTCACTTTGTAAATGTCAAGGTGTAGAACTGTCTGGGATAGTGGAGGCAGGAATGCCCCTTAGACCTCCTAGCAAGTAATACAACGATCTGAATGTACGATGACTGGTAAATCTGCTACGTCTTGCTTCAAGCCAGTCATTGCTCTGAGTAATTAAGATATTCCCTCATTGAACTCTCAGATGCTGAGGGGAGATCATTTATTGTCTTCAAGTCCCAGAGGGGAAAACTGAGCCTGGGAGGGGGAAGGGACTGCCATAGGACTCATCGCAGTGGTCTGCCAAAGAAACAGGTTTAATGTTTGTTCCAGGGTGTCCCATGTATGAGTTACACGAATCCTCCTTTCCTGCTCATCACCTACCAGCGCCTCATGCAAGCACACAATTAAATCCCTACCATGGTGTTTTCTAGGATTTTCCAGTACCTTCCAAGGTTCGGGAGGGGATAGAGAGGTTTGCAATGTCTCTGGAGTTGGATTTGATCAGTTCAGGAAGGCATGGTGGGCTCATCCTCTGAACATAGTTTGTCATTGCTTACCAAGGATCTCAGTGATGACCAGCATTCAGTTGGACTGTCCACAGAGCATGGTGGTAAAATGTGACCACCATCATCCTGTACAACCTGGACACACTGGACAAACAGGAAATCTTCACTGTACTGAGACGTCCCAAACCTCAGAAAACATCCCTACTTCAATGGACACATTGCAAGCCCCACTCCAGCGGTCACTGAGTATGCTTCACAGCAATGCAGGTGACCCCTCTTTGTCTTGAGTGGGGTCTTTCTGTGTTCTTTCTGACAGAAAGGGAAGAATTGAGAAGATGTCCCGGGGAGGAAGGAATAGAGGTGGACTATGTGGGCAGACTTGGAAGGTGCTGTGGCCCTTCATCTGATGCTAGAGCCACACCATTCTCTCTGGGCCTCATTGTCTTCATCTGACAATCATGCTTGACCTGCCCTGTGTCTTTGTTCATCCCAGCCCCATCCTGAGTCCCACCACAATTGTTTACACACCATCCCAATCCTATTTCATCATAAGAGCAGCCCAAGGGCCAGCATACAAGTAAAAGAAGCTGCAGAGGTACCTCAGCAGGTGGGAGTAAGGCAGAGGAAGAAATAGACAGGTGGACATGGGTGCATAGCCCCAAATACAATCTCTATGCATATACTTACAATGTATGTATGCAGACATGAAGCTGCATAAGAGTGTTTAAAAACAGAATATTTTATGGCTTTCTGATCCAGCAGGTACTTACACTGAAACACTGCTTGCCCGTTTGTTGCATTTTTCACCTGGTGTATTTCTCCATGTGATGGGTGTTGCTTTGGCATCTTTAAGACCCATTAATCTCCATGATTACCACCTGTGAGCTGGCAAGGAGGAGTCGTACATTTTTTTATCTCCCTCTCAGAAAAATATCAGCAGTGAGAATATAGAATCAAACTTCTACCTTTTTAATGAGCTAAGCAGCCCAACTATTAATTTATAGCAGCTTCTTACGCAGCCATGGGAATATATTAGTTTTAATTTTTTTAAGAAACAAAAACAGCAGAATTGCTCAGCTCATAAAATGCAATCACAAGCAAGCCATTTTGTGAGGGGTGAATTAATTAGCACTACTTATTATGGTTTTACTGTTATTGATTCATTCTGCTCTATCAATAATCTTAATTCACTCACAAAACCAATCCACTTTAATAACCTGTAAAAGGGAATCAGGAAATCAAGTTGCCTGTTAAAATATTACTTCCCAGAGTTTTCTCCTTTGGGTTCAGTTTTTCTACCTGTCAGCATAGTCCTTGAAATTACTAGCCCTTAGTTCTCCTAGTTGGTATTATTAGACACCCTCAAAAACATCCCTCAAATCCTCTCCCTCGCCATTCTACCTATCCCAGCTTCTCCTGTCTTGTGCCAGGTAATGAAATGGTCTCCAAACATGAGCTGAATTGTGTCCCCTAAAGTTCAAATGCTGAAGCTCAACCTCCCAGACTTGCAGAATATGACTGTATTTATAGGGTCTTTACAGAGTCGGTTAGATAAAATGCAGTCATTAAGAGTGAACCCTAAGTCGGTATGACTAGTGTCCTTATAAAAAAGGAATCAGCGCACAGACACACACAGAGGGAGGACCATGTGAGGACACAGTGGGAAGGCAGCCATCTTCAAGCCAAGGAGAGAGGCCTCAATTGAAACCAACCCTGTTGACACCTTGATAATAGACATCCAGACTTCAGAACTGCAAGACAGTGGGTTTCTGTGCTCCAAATCACCCAGTTTGTGAAACAGCTTACTGCCACCGAAGCTGATGGACACTCCTTCTAATCTGCCCTCTTTCTCCCAGTCTCTTTTCTCTCCATTGGCTTTTTTTCTAAAACTCTATGGTTCATAATGCCACCTGCCACTGCTGACTATCAGCTTTCTAGTCTGGATTCAACGGAGACCCAAACACAGACTCCCCCAAGCTCAGGGCAGGCCAATACCTACTCTGGTTCAGGGCCTTTGTCCTCAACATCCTGCCATGCTAGACAGCCAGGTCAGAGCTGCCAACATGCTGGATGTCTACTGTATCCAAGACCACACGCAACAGAACTCTGGGTATTCTTCTTCCTCAGCCTCCACAAGGATGCTTGAGTTCTTTTCTTCATGTGTGTATGGAAGGTGGCACAAAGGGAGTTTGAGTCTGAGAGGGACAGGAAGAGAGGAAGAGAGACAGCTGCAAACAGCAGGAGTCCCACCTGGGGAGAAGAGGCTGCCCACTGCCTAAAGAATTCACTTCCCCCCATCTAGAGATAGGAATTTCATGCACTGTTTGTCATCTTTAGGAAACGGGAGAGGTGTGGAGTGAGAGGGGAGGAAGCCTAGGGGCTGACTCTCTGCTGGAAATGTCTTCACTATTTGACATGTTCTTTAGCCTCACAGCCTTCCCTTCAGGCTGAACACTCCATTGAGCCCTTCTGTAATGTATTGCAAATGGGACACAAGTTCTACCCCAGGGAATAGCAGGTGACAGACTTGGAGCCATGGGGCTTCTGTTCATCAGTGTTTGCCACAAATACCTTTGAGTGAAGATGATTGCTCTGCCAAGGCTGATTTCTTCTGAATCTAGAGAGCCCTGCTTACTGAGCCCCTTCTCCCTGCTCCATGACAGAGACAGGCCTATCCCAGAGAAGCCATGTGGAGCACACGTCTGCTTCCAGGCATACATCCGAAGATAAATCCTCCTTTCCAAGCCCAAAGCTCTGTTTCCCAGACCTAGCTCTGCAAAGGAAGCTGTTAGGCTGCTCAAGCCAACCCTCCGAAAGCAGCCAGACTTCCCCATGGCCTCAGTAAGTGGGCATATCAGGGTGTGGGGCATAGAGAGAGATTGCCAGTGTGTGAGAACATCGGAGACCCTTAGCCCAAACAGAGTATGGGCAGCAGACCAGCCAGTCATGTGTGTGTTCTCCTAAAGGGAAGAAAAGCCATCCATGTACATGAGAAGAGCATTCAGGAGCACAGGGGCCCAGAAACCCTGCCATCAAATGTCCAGCACAGCAGGTAGTGGTGTCCCAGCAAGGACTATCCTTGGGCTCTGTTAGCCTGGCCCTGGGGACCTGCCCCTGCTTCCCAGGGAGACTCAGCCTTGTGGTGTCTACTCTTCAATTCTTCCCTCACTAGTGACATCTCCTCTATGGTCCTTCCCTCCGAGGTCTCCAGGGAGTCAGGGCGAGACAGGCACAAGAGACCCTCTGGCCTCATACACTGAGCAGGAAAGTCAGGTAGATGATAGTGGGCAAGGGTGTAGCCAGTTATAGAACTCTGTGCTAGATTTTCCAAATTGGTGGCAGCAGCTACCATCTGGGGCTCTTATCAGTTAAGCATTCCCAACTGGTCATTTGGGTCACTGTCCTGAACTTTGCTTTCTTCCTATGTGAAACAGACAGAACAGCAGCCCTTGCTTTCTCCTGGGCTACCCTGATACCTGGACTATAAAACACACACGGAGAAGCTCCCTACACACTCAAGACCAGCAAGGAGATGCTCAGCCCAGGCAGGACTCTCTCAAGCTACAACAAAGTTCACGAGACCAGTCTGCTTTACTGAAGGAGCAAAATAATAGACTTTTCCAAGTGGGAGGGCCCTAGAGGCTTTGAAGCTACAGTTCGTCACCTCACAAAATGTAGTACTATCTCCCAGCTGGCAGCTAAAGGAGTGGGAGATATAGGAGGGAGTTCTGATATCCAGTCTCTGGCCTAGAAGCTTCTAGGCCAAGTGCAGTTTCCATGATATTCGCCCTCACTCTTCACTCTCAGCAGCAAAACACATGAATTGCAGGATCAGCTTTGCTTCGAACAGCATCTTTTGTTTCTCTGCTTGCTTCCTAAATTTACCAAAAGAAAATATCATGGAAAGCAAACACAAGGGAAATAAATTATATTATCACCAACAAGCACCACGTAAATATCTGTAAACACAACCTGTCATACAAGGTTTTTAATAAAAATAGATCCAAAGTTACACCTCCAGTAGTATACTATTTTATTTAAGTAAAGACTAGTTATTCAGGAAAGTGTGATCTCCTTACCTGAATGTGCAAAAATCCAAAGAGAAGACCCTTGAGGGGTGGATTTCAGAGCATTCTCTTTCTTCCTTTTTTTTTGGCGGGGTCAGGGTGGCAGCGCTGGGAATTGAACTCAGGGCTTTGCACTTACTTGAAGGTACTTGAACCAAGCCCCTAGTCCTTTTGGCTGTAATTTTTTTCAGGCAATATCTTGCCCTTAATCTTCCCATCTGTGCCTCCTATGTAGCTGGGATTACAGTGATAGGCCACCACATCCAGCCCTTCATTCTTTTAAATGTACCTTAAAATTATTCCTGAAATAATTCATTTACATCAACATCATTTGATGTTTATTTATTGAAAGAAATAAATGAGATTAATTTAATTCCATTAAGTTGAGAAGACCCAGTAATGGATTTCACCTAGGAGGCAGATTCCCCACCCAAAACTCAGAGGTGTTTGCTCTGAGTTATGTGTCCAGAGTTGTCTTGACATTACTGTTTCAATTACAGGATCAGAGTAGCATCACCGTCCTCTATTTTTGTTGCTAACATCATAGGCTGACATTTCCAGAAGAGGCCCCTATACTGCAGGGAATTTTAGGAAGGGGTTATCATCTCTGAGTTCTCCCCTCAAGCCCGGCACCTACTCCTTTGCCCTCATAGCCACTCCCCTGTTATCCAGGCCCAGACCTTTACTGCCCTGCTCCATGCCCTTTCCTACACATTTGCAGGTTTCAGTTTGGTCTTTGCCCCATCAGAATCTCCTCATCTTTTCTGTTGCTAGCCTCTTCTGGCTGGCCTCCTGAGTTGCTACACCAACAAGTAGTAAGAGTCTATGAGGGAAAAAGAACTGATGAATATTCCAACGCTATCCCAGGCAAGACATCTGTGGTTCCAAGAAGCAAACCAATCCTAAAACTACCAGGCTGGAGAGAGACACATTTGAGGGATGGAGCTGTTCCAATCCTATGCTGTGAGCACCTGTCCTATTCTGCCTTTCATGGTCACTGAAAACTCATCCAAGCACCTTTAAAACACTAGTGACCATTCTGCATGCTGGAGAACTTGAAGGTTAATCAGTCCTAGGGAAGGAAAGACAGCTGAATGAAAAAGAATCTTTGATATATTTTACCAAAAAGCCACTCTTCAAGTAAATCCTCACTTAAGTCCACCATAAATTAAACATCTTTAAAGGAGGGCACATTCACCCTCAAAAAGTACCATTAAAAAGCAAAACCCCACAGGTAGAGATGTTCTAACAAAATGCATTCAAAATCCTCTCTTACACTGAAGTCTATGATGATTTTAAGATATATATATATATATGTATACACACACACGAATAGAAAGCTTGTCATCACTTGTAAAAGTCAACATATGTCATTTTCACACTCAGAAAAGAATGTTCCTTTCACAATGAAGTTCTTGATGGTAATTTAGCAATTTATTCCAAGAAGAAAACAATGACAAATGATGCAAATTATTCTTAGTTTCCTTTAGATTTAAATAATAATTGCTAATGCTTCACAAGCAATATGGAAATGTAGGGTTAGAAAACAAGCAGCCCCAAGTTCTGTCATTATTTCCAAAAATCATCTATAAGAATGCCTTACAATATTTTGAGAAATATTACATTTTAAGAGAAAAGTCATGTTTTAGAAAATAATTTCTATGTGTCTGAAGTACTAAGGTAAAAGATGAGCAGTTTCATAGGCAATTAAACCCTTAACTGATTTGACAATATGGCAAATAGACACATATAATTTCTAAAAATGAGACAGGTGCTAAGGTAAAAATACTTATTTCCTAAGGCTTCCTCCTCTGCAGCTCATCAGAATGGAATTTAGGAGTAAAATTAGAAACTGAAAAATAGACTGCATAAGAACCCAGAGGCAACCTTTGTTGACCTCATTATGGGTTACAGATGTTGGTGCACCAGCCGCACTCCCATTGGGAATAGAAAAGACTGGTTCCCTGAGTTACACAGCCTCTGCATCTTCCTTTATGCAGGCCAGGGCTTCTGTAGACATGCGGTTCACAGCGTGCTATGCAACAGGTGAGGAGTCATGAACAGTGATGCTGGGATTCAAGAGACACTAAAATTTCAGGTTGAGCTTTTTGTCTCTGCCTCTCCATCTCTCTTTCTATCTGTCTGTCAGTGTCTGTGTTTCTGTCTGTCTATATCTCCATATCTATCATCTACCCACCTATCATCAATCTATCTACCATCTATCTTTCTTTCTGTCTCTGCATCTCTCAGTCTTTCTATCTCTGCATCTCTATGTCTTTCTTTTTGCATCTTTCTGTCTTTCTACTTCTGTCTCTGTATTTATATCTCTTTGTCCATCTCTCTATCTCTGTTTCCATCTTTCTGTCTGTAGCGTGTCTTTCTTCTCTCTCTTCCCATTTCACATTCTCCCCTCTTTCCATTTGTCCTTTTCTCCTGTCTCAGAACCTTCCAGATCATCATAAAGTAACTTATTTGGAGGAACTGTAATAACCACAGTGACCCAAGATAAATGAGAGATTCTACCATTTATGTTTTGTCTGTCTAGTTTATCAATATAAAAATCCACTTCAGATTCGAAAGACAGCATTTCAGGAGGTAGGGCCAGCACCTGCCAATCACAGGCACTCACCTTTAACTGAGCAGGGTTGCTAAGCACATTAGGGCAACATTGCGACTTCCATGTGAAGGTCTATGGCTTTCTTCTTTCCCCTTCCTTTCCTTTCTCCTTCCATTCCTTTCTTCCTGCCTTCTCTCTTCCCTCCCTTCCTTCCTTTTTTAAACTAGCAACTTAACAAATGACATTTTACTAAAACCACAGGAATTGGATTAAATTTCAAATGACCACACTGATTGCTATGAAATTCAGTTTGTACACAGCTAGCTGGAGACACTCCACAGATGAGCAATTAGGACTTTTTCTGTGTTGCTGATGTGCAAGCAACATCCAACTATTTTCTGGAGGCCATCTGGCCCCACTGCTTGCTCTAAACAGGACCATAATGTTAAATCAAGTCTACTTTCTATATTGTGGAAACCAGGCCCAGGCCTTGTGCCCAGATGCCTCCACACTGTGCACACTGCCCTGGAGCTGGCGGCAGTCTGCATGAGACTTATCTCTTGCTGACATATAATCAGTCATTCTTCCAGTCATGTTTCTTGTTAACCTTTTAGGTTCCCTGTGAACTTAAAGTGAATGTCACAACCACTGACTTAACGGCATGGGTCCCCCCAAAAGGAAGCTGCTCTAGACAGAGGTGAGACTGTATTATCAATAATATCTTTGAGGTGCTCAGAGAGTTAATATGCAAAGGCTGTTCTTTGAGGAGTCAGTGACCTAGGTCCTGGGTCCTTCCAGCTGTCAAACAACACAGATCCTAATGTTCCTGGAACTCAGATTCCTTATCTGAAAATGCTTCAACAAACGCTGTTTGAGTCCTTACTCTTCACATGACAATTTATCTATGAGGAACACAGATTAAACATTCCCTGTCTCTAAGATTCTTAGCATTTAGAAATATGGTTGGTGTGAGTAACATCATCAAAGCAGGAATATGAGTAAAGCTCACAGAAGTGCCTGTGGGTGCTCAGGCAAAGAGCTGAAACACAAAACACTGAGCCCACCACACCTGGCCTGCCAGGGGCAGGAACATTGCTAGTCTGATCCTTTCCTCTTCAGAGCAAGGATAAAGAAGAGCCAAAGTTGTGGGGAAGAAGGGGTAGATTGAGTGGGTCTTGAAGGAATGGATGCTACAGTTGACACTAGTGTAGATTCTGTGGGGGAGACCAGGAGACATACACCTGAGTAGCCAGCTGAGGTCCACTACAGAGAGCTGAACACTGAGCCCAGTGAGCCCAAAATGAGCCAAGCCTGGTGCCCTCCTTCATGTTACATTGAAAGTTCATGTGCCCAAATTTTGATGGACTTTGAGAGAAAGAATGTCTAGAATCATTGAGTGAGTCAGGTTTCTTATAAAAGTATTCAGAAGTTATTGTACAGATTTTCAAAAAAAGTGACTATGACATTCCAAAAAAACACACAGAATTGTGAGCAACTTTGCTTTTCTTGTAGGAGAACTTACAGGCCTCATTTTTATAAGCATCTTTAATCACATTCTCCCTACCTCTCACTCTTGATAATTACTGGATTTCAAGACAGTATGTAGTCCATCCTTTGCTTTCTAAAATTCTGTAATTCTATGTATCTACATTGAAGTCTAAACTAAAGAGAATACAATTCACACTTAGACTGTATTCATTTAACCTCATTATTCTTTATTTCTCTTTCTTACCAAAGTAGTTTATAGTGACATATTTGCATTTCTGGTTTGTATTTTTTATGGAAGCAAACATTTAAGAAAAGAACATATACTTTAGTGTAATTTAGGAATTTAATAGTTTAAAGTGGTTATACAGAGTAATGAAGAATATACAGAAGATTTACATATATGTGATGTGTAGAACAGTGTATGTCTTCCAACTTTCAGTCTAGAATCTAAATGGCTATGTATAACAAGGTGACACTAACTTTTTAACTAATGATTAGATATGCAATTTCTCTAGCTGACTCAATCATCTCCTATTAGAAAGGGAACATCACTGGGCCATGTAACATTTTTATTTTTACCCAAGCTGAATTTTCTACCATATCCCCACCCCCAGTACTTCTCCACTAACTGCTAAAACCTTGCCCATTATTTCCAAATATTTTCACTTTCTCATATGCACAGATAATAAAAGAAAGCAATCAGGATTTCATGGTACTTGGGAAAACAAATTAGGATTGCCAAAAAGAAAAAGAGAACAATTTTTTGGTACCATACTTTAAAAGAGAAACATGTCTAGAGTGATATATTTTTTGCCACAAACATAGATCTATTGAGTGAGCAATCCAGTAGTAGCAAAAATCACACTGCACAACAGACAGGAATGAGGTCTGTCCCTAACAAACCCAACAGTGGGCCACCCTATATCTTTGGAATAAGAATGAAAGCATTACACAAAGTAAACCAACTTTAAATATCTCCAATGAGAGACAACACAGAGAGGGTTATTTTGTTATTGTTGGTAGTGGTGGTTTTTGCCAGACCAATCTCAACTTAAAGGAGAAAAAACTATCACAACAATATCAAGATTCTTTAATTCTGCACTCAGACCAATTTACACACAGAAGTCTGAGATCCTGACTTTATTCTGTTGCAATGAGTTAAGTAGAAAGGGAGATGTATGGCTTAGGTTGTAGAGTCTCAAGAACCATTATAAGAATGAACATACCCCAGTCATGTAGAAGCATTTTTAAATGGATAGCTTTCCAATGTACTATTTCCTTTTCTCTCAAGGAATCTTCTTGAGATAAAATAGCAGTTTTTAATGCTGTGGGGAAATAAGTACCTTTGGTATGCCGTAAATAAATATGTAGTTGCCATAAATGTGTAGTTGGTCTGGACAAATCATCAAGAACAGGAGAAAAAAATTAAACCAAGTAGATTTCCCTCGAAACACAAATTAGTCTAGATGACTGAATTATAGTACTCAAATTCTTTCTTGTTCTGGGTGGCAGAAATTTGATGCCTTTAAAAACTGTTTCATAATTATTTCTGAGTTCCCCCAAGAATTTGGCTTCTCTTCCCCTTTGCTTTCCTGACATCTTTACTACCCATGTAGTCATTTGGAGCTAAATTCCAAGGATATCAGTAGATGTTACATCAATGAAGAGAGTATTTAGAGAAAAGAGAGGGCATGCATCCTATTCCACCCATACCTATGTGTTTACATTGGTTCAGAGAAACACATTAAATTGGTGTTGCCTGTAATGATTGACACATATGGTTACAAGTACTTGCAGTGTACCTATCTAGACTGAGAGGTACTATAAAGGATAAACACAGAATGGATTTCAAAAAAGTACCAGAAATACAAAATATCTCCTTAAAGTCCTTATGTTGACTATAAGGTGATATGCTAATATATTTAAGTATACGGTATTGTGCTTATAAAATTGATTATTAGAATTAATTTCACTTGTTTCTTTTTAAATTTTTACTGTAGTTTCTAGAAAATGTTAAAATTATCCTCATGCCTTTACTTCTGTATTGAATGATGAGGATCCAAAACTATAGATCAGGCTCTTAGAAATGCAAACCTGCAGTGAGTAGTAAGAAGTAGGGACCAGAGATAAACAGGTGACTTTACTTGCATTCTGGGAAGAGATATTTCTAGCCTCATAGTGCCTAATTCAGGGGCAAGACCTTCCCCTCAGGTTTTCCAACTTTCTGCAGCAACCAGCTGCTTGGCCCAAGCCTGCTGTGTAGACAGATGTGAGCCCCAGTTTCTGGGACAGACTATGCTTGTCCCCTCACCCCTCAGACAGGAGTCAGTGCTTTTTCTGCTTTACTCCATTTTCCCTGGAATTGGTCTCAATTGTTGCCTGAATTTTTGAAGACTGCCAGACCCCTGCTCTGCAGATTCTGGAACGTGAGCCCTTCTTGTCTAACTTGCCCTTCTGATATCCATTCATGTATAATAGCTCAATTTGCACCATGCTCACTGAAATACGTTGTTCTCAACTAGTCTTCCGCTGTATATTGTAGATGAAATATGTTGTGAAACTCTTGTTGCTCCACTAAGACTAATGTATTTAGGTCAAATAAGATTTCTAATTAATCATTTGTAACCTCTTGAAAGAAACAAGGGAATGGTAAGTTTAAGGTCCCATTCTTTTCAAGGTTGGGTTTTTGAAGTATGCTTCACTTTGAGGGTTAAGGAGAAAAAAACCCAGAAATTTGACTTTTAAAAATAATTTTTATAGCAGTACATAGGGATACTGATTTAGTCTGGGAATCTTCTGGCTTGTTGGATAAATAATACAAGTTGGCCTGGGAAGAAGAAAACTTCTTAGCTTTACCTTTATCCTAGATACCAAAACAACTTGTGTAAGTCAATGGTTTTTGCTCTTTGTTCACACAGTAGGATGTTTTAGCCAAACAGATTCAAACATGGAACCCCAGCATTTATAACAAGGATAGCAACCCATCTGCTCCCATAGGAAGGAAGGATCACCTCTGAGAAGTCTTTGGTCTCTAGGGAAGAAAACAGAACCACAGCTTGTGTTATATTTTATTATTTTCCCTTTTTTTAGTCTTGTGGTTATTTCCTGTTTCAAGATGAAAAGACCTGCAAATCTATAGAGAAACCAGGAAATTCCTTTTGAATTTCTGAAATAATTTGGAGTCAATCTTGTAAAGTAGCTGAGCATGGCTTTTGTTCTCCTCATCCTCATCCTTTTCCCCACTGCAATTGACCTAACACCGCTCCCCTCTGGGCTCCTCCTGCTCTTCTTCTGTCAAAGTCTAGACTAAAATCTATTAGGCCAGCATTTGTATTCCCAATTGCTGCCAGTTTAACTAAATGCATCTGCTGTGTTCCCAAAGAGAATTTGTGTTTTTAGACAGGCTAATGGGAGGGGTATGATGGGCCATGCCTATAATTCTAGTTACTTGGGAGGTAGAGATCAGAAGAATCACTGTTTAAGGTGATCCTGGGCAAAAAAGTTAGTAAGACTCCATCTCAACAAAAAATCCAAGCTATGTGGGAGGCATAGGTAGAAGGATCATGGTCTGAGGCCAGCCCTGGGCAAAAACACAAGACCCTATCTGAAAAGTAACCTAAAGCAGAAAGTACTGGGGGTGTGGCTTAAGCGGTAGACCGCGCGCGCACACACACACACACACACACACACACACACACACACACACACTCACACGCAAAGACAGGCCAATAGCAGGAATGAAGTCTTCTGGTGCCTGGGACCCAGGCTTCCCATGGAGAGAACTTGGACTCTGTGGGACCCTCACTGATCACTTGCAGAATCTTAGGAGCCATTTTGACCTCTTGATGCATATTGGCATTTCAGAGCACTGACAAATCATCTGGACCATTCTTGATGACAACTTTTAGCAGCAAGCCCTATATCTACATGGTAACATCATTTATTCAGCCTTCATACCTCCCTACCACAACACTGCACTTCTATAAGGAGCAGCAGAGCTCTTGATGGGGAGAAGAGGATAGTTGGCATTTACCTTTGGGACCTTGTCTTTCTCTTCTGAAGTGTGGTGTGATAGCACATGCAACTCACGTCCTTCCATGACTTTGACTTCCATGAATGTATGTAGGCCAGCCAAATATTTCAACACTGGAAATGCTGCCTAAAGTTTACCAGATTCTGCTAACCCATAAAACCAACACCAACATCAAATGCTTACCAGATCCACATGTGCTGGGCACTGAGTTCAATCCACAAACAAGACAGCAAAATATTAGTTGCCAACTTAATTTTAAGGGAATAAGACAGGCAATATATATAAACTATGTTAGGATGTGATAATGGCTTTGAAACACAATGAGGTGAGAAGAAGGGCGACCAGTGGACTGGATTGGATGCAGGTCTAGATATGGCACTTGAAGGAACCTCTCTTCAGAGATGATGTTGATCACAACCTGAATGGTGAAGGGTCTGAAGCACGATCCAGGCACTTCATGTTCATGGAGCCCCTGGAAACCTCCCACATTGACATATCTCCTTATGAATCTGGCTAAGGCTAAAACCTGAACTGTGGATCTTGGTCACATACCCCCTGGTGGCCCGTACACAAAGCCTTCCTCACAAATGGTACATGGTTTTCATGGGTGGGGTGAGAAAGAGAGAGTACCAAGTAAGGGTATGCAACCTTTGGTGACTCAGTCCTGGAGCCCTGCATGAAGTGCATGCTTGATACCTACATTGGGTTTGTGACAATGTACTCCAGGCTCAAGGAGAGGGAAGATGGACCTCCTTCTCTGTCTTAATGGTGTGTAATAAGGGCCTGGAGCAGAAGGTGAGACTGGAAATACCCCTGTGCACTCTCTGGAAACGCAATCTGCCAGAAATACCCACTGCAACAATCCAGGTGAAAGACAATGTCTTTGACAAGAGTGTAGAGTGAGATGTTTAGTGATCATCCTTGCAATACATTTTCATGGCTGAAGTGGTAGGACTTACCATTTCATTACATGTGAGTGAGAGAAGAAAAGAGAAACAAAATGAATGCAGGGAGAAGCTATGAAGGGATGGGTCTTGAGATCATTGTCTTCTTCAATATCCAACCAGGGTGTCAAGGAGCCAGTAGTCTTGTGAGCTTGGATTCAAGTAGAGATAAGCTGGCGGTAAAAATTTGGGAGTTGTCAATATACAGATGTCATGTAAAAATTAAAGCCTTGTAACCCTATGGGGTCATCTAGGGAATGATTGTTGGGAAAGAAGAGGCAGGCCAAGAATGCCAGTTGTGAGGCCCAGAAGTCCATATTTGGGGGACAAGAAGAGGAGACTTATCTATTGAAGGAAACCCAGAGGAAAGAGTCAGCAAAGAAGAAGGAAAAGCAGGAAGGCAGAATGTCCTGGAAATCAAGAGAATCAGATGATTCAGGAAAAGAATGTCAAATGTTGCTAAATTTCCAGAAAGGTAAGATCTCAGGTAGGATGGAGGTCATGGGGGAGCTCTAGATCACTTGCCAGCTCTGAGTGAAGTGTGGGAGAAATTTGCATCAGAATTGGCTTAAGAGATTATGAGAGGAAGGAATTTTTTAGGAATTTTGCAGTAAATGCTGTGGCAGAAGTGAGTGAGGTCAAAGGCAGTCATTTGTGAGCTTTGGTTGGGAAATTTTATGCTAATGGAGCATTCCATTAAAAAATAAAAACTCCTGGTACCAAAAAGAAGGTATAATTGAAAGAGAAGTGCTTCAGATGATGAGCGGGAAGTGGAGTGGCATTCATGAATAGAAAGTGTCCTTCAAGTTGAGCCCAGGGGCTCAGAATGGAGGTAAGCATCAGGTGCGGCTGCAGGTGTGAGGGAGAATGTGGATTGTCTTCCTGATGAAATACCAGGAAGGGAAAGTAAAGTAGTGAATATGGTTGATGTATTTCCTATACAAGAATGAAAATAGAATTTTTAAACCTCTTGAAACTACCATAAGAAGGGAACAAAGATCGAAAGGAGAAAAATAGAGGGGATGAATCAATTCGGGTTATAATACATATATATGTGGAAATGTCACAGTGAAACATCTGGTATAATTGTCTTAAACAAAAATGTCTTTTTTTTTCAAAAACAGAGGACAGGAAGGCAAAACACGTTCTGTCTGGGGGGTGGGTATCAGTTGGAGGGGTGAGGATTAAGGAAAGGGTATAAGAGGGTGAATATGGTAGACATATTGTGTACTCATGTATATAAATGGAAACTATTCCAAGAATGGGGGAGGGAGGATAAAGGAGAATGATGGAGGGGGTAAATTCAACTATGATATATTGTAAGACTTTTGTAAATTTCACAGCATACCCCCAGTACAACAATAATAAAAAAATAAATTTAAAAAATCCAAAAGCATGGTCAACAGCTAAGAATGAGGAAGGTAAAAAGACATTGGAGGCTTGAGTAGAGAGAGGAAAAGTTGTAAAATAGTCACTTCAGAAACTGGAGTAATAAATTATTACGAAATGTGGTTGGACTGGTGGGAAGCATGGAGAGCTGCTTAAGACTCATGCTATGAATTTTAGGTCACACTAGCTGGCAGGGGTTTGCTGTTTCTCTGCAATCACATTTCAGAAACTCTAGTTCAGACCTGAAAAGAGCTTCGAGTTGGAGCCAACTGTGGTTGGGGCCACTCCAAAATTGGGAGTGTCTTGGGTGAGAAAGATGGAGGATCAGACTAGCAAAGGAGTGGGAAATGGATTCCAGGGTTCTGAAATAGACGTCAGTAGAGAGAAGGTGGCAGAGGAAGGACAGCAGGCACAGCAGATGGGAGGCATGGGGAAGAGTACAAGGAATCACTGAAGTTTAAGGGAGGGAAAAGAATGAAGCAGCACTTGGAGAGAGGGATGCCTAAAACTGAGGCATCAAGAAAGGTGTACATTTTGGTAATGATCATGGGAACAGATTAGAAAAATAAAATGAAGACGGTAAAAAATTCTATTAATTAAATACAAAGTATTATCTTCATGAATATCAAAATCTGCAAAAATAATGACAGAAATCAAGGTAAAAAGAGACAATGCCCCAGGTGCTAAAATCTTCTGTCATCAGGAGAGGTAGCATGCAGACAATGATAGAGATGTAGTCCAAACTAAATACTTCAAAGAGGCAGGAGGTTGTAGGGTGTAGGACTTGGGGATTTTGAGTCTAGGTGCATTCTGTGTTTAAATACAACTTCATTTGCAATAACATAGAGGGGTGGATTTGGTCCTTAGGGCCTATTTCACCCACTGCTATTTTTAGCCTTGTGGCTCCAAATGTGTTCTATGAACAGATAGCTCACACCATCCTTACCACTTAGTAACTCCACAGAAACACAAATTCCTGGGTCCTACCTCAGACCTATTAAATCAAAATCTTCATTTAACAAGATCTTAGGTGATCTGATGTGCAATAAGGCTTGAGAAACACCAGAATACCAGTGGAGAATGAAGGTGAAGAATACGTTGATGGGGCATGTTTGGCTGTCCAGACTTTGGAATCAGTCTAGAGGCAGGAATGAGAATATCTTCATTTGCTAAAGACAAAACATGCAGCCAAAATTCCTTAAATAATCCAAAACCTTCTTGAGAAAAAGGATGTGTTCCCTACTAAAGACAGCATACGGGAAAATGGCAGAGAGGAAGGCTTTCTTTTAGACCCTCTTGATGGGGATAAGGAGGAAGGTGGCCTTTGACCCTTTAGCCAGACCATTTGTTTCCTATACTGAGGTGTAGTTTTCTCTCTTCCTGGGAATTTTGTCACTTAGCATCATAGTAAATAATCTGTAGAGGACTGAAGGATTCTGGACTTTATCTCTGAGAGTTGATAATTTAGCACATAGAAAATACAGATGAAGAAGAGCATTGAGCTCATATTTTAAAATATTTTTCCATTCTCTCTTTAATGTGCACAGTGTACATGTTTTTGTACAACCCTAAGTTCTGCCTTTGAGTTCTAACATATCTGAAATGTGGACATCCCATTTCTTATTCTGTGTTTTTGTCAAGAATATATTTTCATGACATTCATTTCAAGAAATCACAGGTGATAGGTTATGTAAAACATTACTAACGCCCATTATTATTTGGTTGGTTGGTTGGTTGGTTGTTTTGAGACATTGTAGCTGAGGCTGGCTTGAGCATGTGATTCTTTTGCCTCAGCCTTCCAAATGCTGGGATTACAGGTATATGCCACCACATTCATTCT
This sequence comes from Castor canadensis, assembly GCF_047511655.1. Lineage (NCBI taxonomy): Eukaryota > Metazoa > Chordata > Mammalia > Rodentia > Castoridae > Castor > Castor canadensis. The sequence continues at coordinate 93,964,199 of NC_133400.1, forward strand.
CACCGTTCTTCAAAAAGACAATCAAGCCTCAAATTAATTTAAGATAATATTTTAGTATTATAATCTAAAAGTTATCCTAGAAACTATAGGGAGGTCATGTCTATGAAATATACGTTACTTAAAACTTTGTGAAGTCCCCAATCATGTTATGTACTTTTATGTGCTGTGTTAAACAAAAAAGAATTTAAAAAAAATGTGATCCATGGTCCGAAGCTGCTTTCTGTGTTGAGAGAGGATGGTGACAACTACCTTAGCAAGTCACAGTCTGGAATTGGAGGAGCCCTGGTCAAAGCAGGGACAGCGAAGAGATGGGTTTCTTAGCTTATTTTATGTATTTGCTTGGTTTTTTTTATTTATTTTTTGATGGTACTGGGGTTTTGAGCTCAGAGCCTCATGGTAACTAGGCAGGTGCTCTACTACTTGAGCCATACCCCCAAGTCTTTTTCTGTTTTAGTTATTTTTTAGATAAGGTCTGTTGTTTTCTCTCCAGGACTGCATGGCAGTCCTACCTATACCTCCCATGTAGCTGGGATTTCAGGTACATACCACCATACTTGACTGGTTCATTGAGTTGGTAAGTCTTGCTAATGTCTTGTCCAAGGATAACCTCAAACCATGATCCTTCCAAACTCTGCCTTCTGTGTAACTGAGTCAAGTTTGTGTTTTTAAAATGAAAATTTAATTTCTGATATGTACCTGGGAAGAGAAACATTGATGGTCTTGTCAAGGTCCAAACCAAGAGAAAAAACCAGAAGGAAAATAGTGTGGGGAATTGATTCCACAGATAAAGAAAGGGCAAGGATGCCCAAAGGAAATAGCAAGGAAACCACTGCTGCCCCAGCAGAAGGATGAGGGAGAACACATTAGGGAACACAGAGCCTGGGCCACAGTGGAAACAGAACCTGAACACCCACCCTATAGGATCAGACAGAGAAAAAGTCACAGAGTCTGAAGCTCTGTGAGGGGCCCAGTCCCAACTTTTGCCTCCTGTGAGAGCCCAAGGGACTGAGGCCACCTGAGACAACTGAGAGGCATGGGGCACCAGGAGCCAAGGACCCAAGGTTGCAAACTCCCAGCCAACACGGCTTTGCACTGACATCCCAGGTCACTAGTTTCCAAACCTCCTTTAGCTGTCATTTATATAACTTCCAAAATTCTATTTATTCTAAGTGAATAGGGAGTTCATTTACAAATGAGTTGCATGAGATTTGTGCTGGGTGAAATGGAAAAAGGCCACCTGCCCTAGTTCACATGAGTGTAGACTGTGTAGCTCGTTATCCTCATGATCATCTCTGTGCTTAGAAGAAAGCTGCAAGATCTTTATGCCTGTGCTCCAAATACCTTTTTTTATTCTTAACCTACTATGGCAATACTCTCAAAAGCATGTATTTTTAGGCTTCTGTGTAGAAAGGACTGTGGGTTCCTCTAGGAATAACTTGTTTGAAATCAAACAGAGAAGAAACCAGGGTGTTTCTGAACAATGCGTAGACAGAGCCTGCCTCCTCTAGTCCATTAGAGCATCGTTTCCCTTTGATTTTCATTTCTACCGTGGAAACCACATACTTTCTGAGAGACACAGCACAGTCTCCTGCCTGATTAAAGGGTCTTCTTGCTTCACACTGAACTCTCTCTCCTGCGATCAGGCCAAATGCTTTTGTGAGAAATCTGGTAACTCTTGCTCTGTTGAAACCATCAGAATCCAATGTTTTTGTCGTCCTTTGCCAATTCTCACAAGGCACCGGTGTGCCAGAGAAGTTTGAACTGGATCCAAAATATGTGCACCATGTAGCTTGGGAAAATTTAGCAATTAAAAGCAGCTAAAACTAAGCAATTTATGACTTACAGATGTCAATTTATGACAGAAATCACTGCATATATTGTACCAACAAAGTGACATTTATTTGGTAATTAATGATTAAAACAGTAATTTCCCACAGTTATTGGCCACCTGGTGTCTGCTGGCGTTTACAGAACACTTGCTCTCTCTCTCTCTCTCTCTCTCTCTCTCTCTCTCTCTCTCTCTCTCTCCTGTCTCTCTCTCTCTCCTTCTCTCACCAGGCTGTGAAGCCAAGATGATTCTCTGTCAAAGGGGCAGTGTCTCCAACTGAGAACTCTGTGATCTGTACTGCACTGTTCCCTGCTCTGTCCTGGAGTGCTCCCAGAGCAAGTGGGCACTAATTCTGACGTTTATGTACAGTTTCTGCCTCAAACAGTCTTACAAATGTTTGCTGAATGAGTGACTACATAAATGAACTAATTGATGGTTCAATTCCATGGGAAGCAATAGCTGAAGCAAATGTGGAAATTTTAGGTCAATAAAAATACCTGCCAAGAGCACACATCCATACCTTATCCCTTGAACCAGGCCTGACTTGAAGGGAATTATCCGACAGCAGGGTGGCTCTGAAAGTCTTGCTCTGCCCCTTCTCTCTCTTCCTGTTCTCAGTAAACGTATTGGTTGATTGAAGAAAGGCGTTAACTGGTATTTTGCAGCCCCCTGATGGAGCACCAGGCTGGAGAGCACCTGGGCATTCCGATCCTGTCCCTCCAGCAAGGTGTGTACACAGACCCCGATTTGACCACTGTAGGCTATGCTTCTCCCTCTCTTTGCTTACTCAAGTGGAGTACATTGTGTCTCCCAAGAGAGTGCAGCAAGGGGGACCTTGGCACTGTGCTCACCTTGATAGTCGTACAGCACAGTTACCTTGAAGTGTTACCCGCAAATTTGAACGAGGAAGCCAAGAGGGCCACAGATAAGCTGCACTACTGAGGCCCATCCTAGGGAGTGCAGTGCTGCCTTCAGGAAGGCATGCTCGGGAACAGTCTTCCAGTCTTTTTCTGGCCAGTGACTTCTTAGCATGGACCAGCTAAGAACCACCATCAGTTCTGAGGAAGAAGGCTCTGGGTCCCAAGCATGCTAATGCAGGCTTTATCAGGTGAAGTGGTGACAGATGAGTCTGTGTTCAGTGAAGGAAGACCACTCACCCATGCTTGCCACCCTGATCTCCATCTCTAGGCCATAACTTCCCTGCATCCCATCCCCCTGTGCTCCACATCTTCCAGGGTGAAAGCAGGTCACTCATATCCCTATAGTGTTCCGTCAGCTGCTTTGTTGTCTGCTTTTCACACCAGGTTCCAAAAATCCCAGCTCAGTCCAAGTTTCTGAAATGTACGTATTTGGTTCCTCATTTCCCAGATAAATTCATTGTTACGAAGTTGATAGGGTCCTCATCAGATTTAATACATTCCGTGACTGTATTCCTCCTGATCCCAGATATCTATCCCCTGGCTTTAAGGAAGATCTTATAGGTACAGATACCCAGAACCTGAACACTCACAAGGATGCTTCCTAGGGGAAAACTCCCTTTCCTTCCACCTGTTTTATTTCTGAACTACTACGAAAGATTTCATCAGAAGAAGCCTTCTTGCTTTAAGAGTTAATAAAAAGAGTATGTAAGTTATAGAATCTGTGTTTGGCAAGAATTATATACGTACTGGATGACTTTTTGAAATTGCTACAGTAGCCAGGGACACAGGGGGTATGAGCAATCAGACATCATGGTGTCCACAACAGAAGAAGGATGAGTAGAAGATGGCAGGACATGAAGAACCAGCCATGCTTTGTTTACTTATTCTCTTAGTGACAAATAATAAATAATTATTTTATATTTTTTTAATGTAATTCTTGGCTTTCTTAAAGCCAAGAAAATATATTTGACACACACATGGCAATTTGAATTCCACCAAAAGAGTATGGCCAAAAAATATTTACACTAACAACTCTGGTTAACAAGGAAGGAAGGCTTTGACTTAAACAAATTGTTTTTAGTTTAGAAATACACTGAAGAGTGAAATCCATTCATTTATGTGGTCTTTTTCATGGTGCACAGTAGTTTTTAAACTCTAGGCAGCTTGCTTCCTATAACTTCCAGATTGCTGAGACTGACTGTAAGAAACTGGGAGTCATGGTGAAGACTGGCCCTTTTCACTTTGCATACAGTGTTCTAAGTATCCTTTGACTTGCAAATAGGCTGCATTTAGCAATGGAAACCTCCACTTAGAGTCTTAAGAATCCAGTTTAATCTTCTGTAAACAAAGAGGGTGAGATTTAGCCATTTAAGATTTCTTTGAGTTCTAAGGTCCTATGATTCTCTAAATATTGAAGACAGCCCATTACTTGATATATTTAATGTGAACCTTGTCCTAACGTCTTTTGGTAAAAAGAGCAACAATATTCTCACGATTTCACTTTTATGTCCTGAAATGAATGGCCCCTTTGTCTGTTGATTCCCTCAGTAAAGAGAAGATTATACCATGAAGGTCCCTAAATATTCCCTTTTTATCTTTCAAAAGTCAGCTAGTGAAAGTCAATTAGTTGAGGACAGAGGAAAGGCCCATTCTGGAAGAAGTGTGTTGCCTACTAACTGCTGCATTGATTTTCTTAGTCCTGAGCCTGCCTGCTTTCACACCTCTGGATCCCTGAGAAATAAGGCCTTGTTGGAAGGTTTCACCCCTTTGATTTAACCTGAATAGCATATTTTCCTTTTTTAAAGCAAGTGAACATATATTTGTTGGACCTTACATTGGTTTCCTCAGACTGTTGGAACAAAATGCCACAAGCTGATGGCTTAAGCAACAGAAATTTATTTCTCACAGTTGTAGAGGCCAGAAATCCAACATCAAGATGTCAGTAGGCTGGTTCCTTCTCAGTCCTCTTTCCTTGGCTTACAGATGGCCATCTTCTCTCTTTGTCTTCAAATGGTCACCCTCTGTATGTGTCTGTGTCCCAATAAGAACCCCGTGTTAACATCGTTTCTATGACCACCATGTCTTCAAATAGTCACATTCTGAAGTCCTGTGTGGATTAGGATTTCAGTAAGTAAATTTTGGGCCAAGCGCCATTCAGCCCACAGTACCCTTTTTTCTGCTGTTCTTGGTATTTTAAAAATGCATTAACTTTTAGGTCTCTGGATCTTGGGCTCTGAATTCTGTGCAGTTCTCCAGATGTGACCCAAACTACTCTCTCTCACCAACATGGAAGAACGGATGAATTTCAGTTGGATGATCGTCTTTCATGTTCTAGGTCTGCATCTATCTGCCTTTCTTCTTGACTAATGATTAACCTCTTAGGGTCTCAGTTTTCTCATCAGTGTACCTGCTGATGCTCACATGCTAAGAGTTCTCTAGCCAAACAAATCATTTCATTCCAAAGCCACAGGATCACCTCAAGTGCATTCCATTAAAATGACCCCCATGGAGCCTGTGAGACCATGACCTTCCTGAAAGGAACTAGGATCCATGCCTTAGATCTCAGGCAAATGGTGGCATATGGGCCCATGAGAGCCACTGGGTTTTAATCAACTAGATAGTGTATGCAGTCTTTCATAAAAGCTGTGAAAATGTTTTGATGCACTTTTCTTGGTTTTCAAAGACTTCTGGTGCCACAGAGGTTTCTAGAGCCAGCAAAACCAGTACAATTGCATTGGAACTCTCAAGAATGAGATTTCTTGGAAAACAGGTGCAATTCACCACTGTCAGGCCAAAAGTACTGTAAGGAAGGCATTTTCTATGGTACTCTGAGGTTAGCACTTCCAGGAAATTTGGTGAGAACAAAGCAACAAAGAGGTGCTTAAAAATTTGATCAGAGGAATGAAGAGGAAAACAAATCAAATATAATAATGTGTGTTTAACCAGTACAGGGAGAACAGGCTCCATGGTCAGCTGAGCTTGCAATAAGAAAGGCTCCTTGGAAAGACTGCAAGGTGGGGGAAGGGATCCCAGTTTCTCAGAGCAGCTTGGAGAGAGAAAAATCTTTTTGATCCTCATGAGTGTGTGGAGTTTGTTTGTTTATAAGCATGTGTTTACATTTAAATCCCTTCCAGTCTCTTAAGAAAACATAAGGGCGTTTTTAAAAAAAAAGAGGAATTCCCTCTGTTACAAGCTCAAGTTTATTAAGTTCATGTTTCAGTGGATACATACTGAGAGCAAAAGAACAAAGTCAAAGACACATCTGCTGTGATACACACACACACACACACACACACACACACACACACACACACACACACACACACACACACACCAGGGACACCCTGTGCCCAGCAAAATGCCCACTAACTCTGCTGTCCCACACCTGAGCATTACTCCATCTGCCCCAGAGTGGGCAAGAGGAAGATGCCAGGTTACATTCTGTAACTCTTTCTCTGTTAAGTCAATTAGGTATAAACCCACCAGATGCAAGAAAGAAGTACTGATTACTTTATGCTCCCCGACCCTAGGCGTACAGTTAACCCTGTGATAAATGTCTTTATGAACTTTTAGAATACTTAAAAGGTAGAAAGATAAAAGAGTCATGTCTTCTATAATTTTTCATTTGAAATTCCTAGAGCAGAAATTCATGAATACGTATATGAATTCCACTCTCACTTAAGTGGTTTTCTGTTCTAAATTTCATCACATGGTGTAAACAATCAAGAGATGAGGTGAGAAACTTGTATCTACCACTCCTCTAATACCACAGTTGTTTTAAAAGAAGTTTGGAATTCTTCATGATTGAACAAGAAAGGAGATTTCTGATGACTTTGCTTTATGTTCCCAGCTCTACTGAGTTCATTATTATGTTTCCTCCTTTTTCATGGAATCAGTCTCCATGCCTGGAAAATGAGGACAATGAGTATAGCCATCTCCATAACAAAGTCATTTAGAAAAATAAGGTGCCATACTTTACATTTGCTTTCTTTTTAAACCTATTTGTCCAAATAGGTCCTTGAGGAAGGGTAAAAAGTATTGTCTTTTCTTGGCACATTCAGGACAAATCCATGTACCTCTGTGGAAATGCCAGGAAAGGGCACCTTGCCCCACTTCTACCACCCTATTCCCTTGCCTCTTTCTCCTTCCACCTCCTATACCCCTCTTCCTTTGTTTCTCCCACAAACATTCTTTGCAATAACCAAATGCTGTCATGTGCTTAACATCACATAACTATGAGAATAACAAAGTTATATGTCTTTGTTATATTCCTTTGCTCCAAGAGTTTTCAAACACTGATATTTGTCCCTGCTAAATAAGAAAATAGATTTTTTTAAGGAACTTGCTTGTCTGATTCCAACTTATAAACTGGGCTCCATGCCCTGCCCACTCCACCCTTTCAATGAGAGAGGAATTTTCTTCCAGCTAAAGTGATTTCTCTTTCAGTGCCTTCTACTTTGTGCACCAAACCTCAACTCCTACTCTCACCCCACTGTAGAAACTCTATTACGTTCTTCTGCAGATATTTTCAAAATTTCCCATTCTTTTACCATCTTCCCAGTTAGCACCTCAATAAGCTTAAAAACAACAAAAAAATGCACATCTTTTTCTCTCTCTCCATAGTTAAGATTTCTTTAGCAATTTGTCCACATTCACTTTGAGTCGTTCTTCAATCCCTCACACTCTGCCTTTTTAGCTTATGCCTTTTAATAAAACTGCTAGCCCAGGTCACAAAGTTAACTTTGCATCCCTAAATCCAATGGCAGTTTTACAAGTTGCTAATTTACATGACTTCTTGACATCATATGATTGACAACTGGTCAACCTCTTTTTGAATATAATGGCTTCTGTGACAAGCCTTTCACTTGCCTTCTCTTTTCTTTTCTTGCTTTTTATTTTTCCTTGCTGTGCAACCTGCCTTTCTCTACTTTTTCTTGATTATTACTCTCTCTACATTTCCTGTGGATTTAATTGACATCTGTGTCTTCAATTGTGACCCATATGGTAATAATTTCTCAGTCTTCCCCACAGCCAGCCTTCTCTACTCACTCCTTCTACAACTGCCTATAGGCATCTGTTCTTTCACCTCTCAATTGCCTGCCCAAACTCAAAATCTATAAAATAGAATTTATTATCACTGTTTTTAGACCTACTCAATATAGTCATCATCTCAGTGAAAGGATTTTTGACCATGCCGGGTCCCCAAGACCACCCTGAGGCTCAGCGATTCACTAGAAGTACTCACCAAATTCAGTTAGGCTGACATGCTTATAGATACATTTTGTTACAGTGAAAGTCTACAGATTGTCACTAGCAAAGGGTAAAGTGTACAGGGTGAAGTCCGGGAGACGCCAGGCACAAGTTTCTAGGTGTCCTCTCTTAGTGGATTCTCACCAATACACTTAATTCTCCCAGCAATAACGTGTGACAACACATGCAAAGGCTGCCAACTAGAGCAGCTAACCTGAGCCTTGTGTCCAGAGATTTTGTTGTGCTCAGTCACTTAAACAAGCAACACGTGTGCAACTGACCACAGGTACTCAGACTTCATCTCACTAGAGGGGAAATGGGGATTGACCATAAATCACACACTTAGAATAAACTGGCCAAATCAGTACCATTGGGCCTAAAACCTCAAGCATACAACACTCTTCTTAGGACATTCTGAGGCTCAGAGATGTTTTTCCCAGTACTGGCCAACAGCCATTCTTGAGAACAAGACTTTTGGGGGAATGTGCAGGGCCTGAGCAACACAAGTCTGCTAAGGCAGCCAACTCATTTGCTCAAACAGGAACCCCAAGTCATTCTTTATTCACCTCTTTCTCCTGATTCCCCACATCTAATCACTAAGTCCTGATAACTCTTAACAGCTTCTGATGTCTCTCTATTGTCAAGATTTATACTACCACATTCAGGGATGATGCCCCTCGTGTCTGCTTACCAAGTCAGCTCCTACTTCCATTTTGCCCCTCCTTATTCTGTTCTCTGAGTTGCAGCCCACTTGATACTTTCAACCCAAAACTGAGCAAATCTCTCTCATGCCTGACACTTTCAATATTTCAACATCACTTTTAAGATCAAAAGGTAAAGTTATTCATTTGGCTTAGCAACACCTCCCTGACCTATTAACCTCTAGCTTCATCTCATTCCCACACCTGTCCCTCACCAGTCTATATCTTTGCTACTCAAAGTATACTCAGAGGACCAGCAGCCTGGAGCATCCCTTGGATATATGGAGTCCATTGCCCAACCTGGAGATACTGGATCAGAATCAACAAATGAGCAATATCTCCATGATTGCACGTTAGCTGTTGAAAAGCGTTGTTCTCTCCTACCCTCAGTCTGATGGAGTCCCCTCCATCTGTCTTTATCACCATGGGCTTTCTTACCCTGCAGACTCAAACATTTTCTCATCTTTCTCTTTTTGGAAAAAATCTTATTCTTCAGGCTTAAGTTTAAAGTCGCTTCGCCCTTGGAATCTTCCCTATAGAGTAGAAGGGGACTGGACTTCTGTTTCCCTCTGCCATCATACAAATCGTATTTACTGACTGTGAATGACCTGACTTCTAGAACATACCACCAATCTTGTAAGGGCAGACACCAATCCTTCCTTGTCCATATGTATGCCAAACTAGCTAGACATATCATAGTTTACACTTATACCATGCTCACTGTAGCAAATACTCCTGAGCTCTTTAAACACATTAAGTCATTTAATCCTCAGAATAAACCCAAAAGTTACCCTACTTTTATCCTCATTTACGGATGAGGAAACTAAGACTCCTAGGGTTGAGTAACTGTTAAAGATTACCCAAGAGGAAAGTGGTAGAGCCAGTCAGTTCTCAACCCCACCCAGCCTGGCTCCATTCTATATTGCTATTGACTACTTCCATTTAGGAATATAATGAACATGTGGAATGAAAAAGTGGTAGACAGAAGGGATGGATGGGTGGATGTATCCAAGAAGACGTGTATCACATGGCCCTGCTGGCAGCTCCACTTAGGTTTATGGTTCTCAGCCCCATAGGTAGGTCAGACCTAGGTAAGACTATGAGTCCAACAGCCTCTCTATCATCTTTCTCTGATATGATTCAGTGACCTGAATAACTTTCTGTGCACACAGAGGATACACACCTGGCATAAGCCATGTCTTATCTGCATACCTTGCTTGGATAGAAGCCCAGAGCTTTGTCACGGGTCCTACTTTTTACAACTGCCTTCTTTCTGCCACTGGGCTGTGTTTGCCTTAGTTTACTTTGTCTATTTTTCACATGCAATGCTTATTTAATGGTTCACTCTTTCCCATAAAACCAACTTACCTGCATGAGCACCTAACAGAACTTCCCTTGTCACCACAGCAGCCAGCCCTCCTGCAGTTCTCTGCCTGGCCAAGCATTATGCTGATGAATATCTAGGGCTTATCCGGCTTTGCAGGGAGTAATTTGTCAGGACTCTTTTAGTTGGAATGGTTATCAGGAGCCCAGTAATAAGTTCTGGACCCTTTCGACCTCTCCAGCATTGTTTTCACCCTTAACCCAGGTGGGGTCTCCTGAAAACCATTATCTTTCTCTGGCTATAAGGCTGCTTTTCTACAGAGAGTTTAGCAGTGGCCTTAATGGGCAGAAAGATGCCTTTAAGAGATTACACTCTTGTCTTAGAGGTAAAATACATAGGACTCAGAGGGATAAAGGAAGCAGTGTTTTCAACCGCAACTTAGGGCACAGAGCTGTGACTCTGTTAACTGACATTGGCTCTGTTCCTCACCTCCTCTGCTAAAGAACAAGACAGAGACAAACAGGAAATCTCTTCAAAATGAAATCTGCAGATGGTCACTGTAGAGATAGTTAGGGACTTAAGGCCTCGGGTTTTAATTGCACCCATCCATGCTATTTGTATCTTCTGCTGCTCTGCTTCATCCCAAACACTCATGTGCTTCAGGTATCTGACTAGGTGCCACCTAAGATGTTGCTCAGGCCAGGGGTGGCCTTGCTTCAGCCTCTAGTGACATCAAAGTTTTTGTTATTGTTGTTTTGTTTTTGCCAGTACTGAGATTTGAACTCAGGGCCTCATGCTTGTTAAGCAAGTACTCTACCACTTAAGCCACTCACGTCAGCCTGACATCAAAGGTTTTGTTGGTACTTTTAATGAAGTACAGTACAGTGAGCATCAGTCCCCTAAGTCTCCTCCCAATACCCTCTCCACTTACTTCTATGACAAGGTAGTAGGGCTACTACAACAAAGGTAGTAACCCTTCCACAGCTGGGAAGGAGTCCTTTCTCAGCTAACCATCATCCTCCTCAAGGGAAGAAAGGGATGAAAAGAACCAGAAAGAGATAAAATTCATACAAAATAACAAGTTTGCTACCCACCTGATTCACTGAAAGTATCTTTGCATACAAGGAAATCCATCCTCTCACATGGTCTTTGTTTTTCTCCTGTTCAATTTATCTTAATTTGTTTTTTTCCTAGGCTGCATCCCCCAAAAACCTATGAGTTATTGGTGAAACTAACTCCACATGTCTAAATCAAATTGATTTTAATCATTTTGAGTTATCATTAAACTTATGAAAGATAGAAAATAGAAATGAAGAGAAAAATGCAGATGGCCTTCCAGAATAAGCACATATGTGTCAATAATGCCCACCATATTTGGTTCTAAAAGTATGCCTGAGGAACCATTAATACTCTTACAAAATACAGAGTAATGGCCATAGCATCCTGTCACTCTTCAAAATTATTGGACACCCTCACAACACAGGCACTCAGAATTCTAAGGACAAATAGCTGTGAGACAGTAGACCAGACAAAGGCTAATTTTTCAACTCTTTGTTGGACATTCCTTAGAAGTTGGCACCCCAAGCCTCCAAAGCTTCCTAAGGAACACTCATATTCCTGCAGTAAAGTATGTATACATATATTCATCCATAAATTTATACACACATGTATGTATATATGTACTCTACATACATATACATCTATCTATGTATACTTTGAATATACATTTTGCTCATCATCTAGGCTTTACACATACATGTGTATGTGTATTTATACATATATATATTACACACATATACTGTGTGTGCTTTGAACTACAGTTTACATATTATCTGAACTTTATATCATGGTTTCGTGTGATTTGCATGTATCCCTTAAGGGTTCATGTGTTGAAATTTAATCCCTATTGTAAAATACTAAAAGGATTGAAACTTAATCTAATGTGGTAATTAGGAGTGGAGCCTTTGGAAAGTGATTTGGACTAAACAGTAGACCCTTGGTGTCCACTGGTGTATGGTTCCAAGGAGACCACCATTGAAGTAAAACCATGAAGGCTCAGGATGAAGACAGTTTAAACACAACTGGGTTGACTGACAGAGCTGTGCATCAGTAATGTGCTTGGGATTTTTTTTTTTACAAAACTTGGTCAAAACTCTATGTGTTAAACTCACAAATAAGGAGGGCTTATTGTGTAAGGCCATTAGGGTAAAGACCACGTGGTTGAAATTTGTGTCTTTATAAGAAAAAGGAGAGGGACCAGAATAGACACAGACATGGGCTATCTGACCCCTGGCATGTGATACCCAATGTCTGTGTGAGCCTTTGCCAGAAGTCTCAAAAAAGGCATCACCAGATGAGAGCCCTTGAACTACCAGAACTATGAAGCTGCCCAACCTTAGGTATTTCAACTAGAGCAATACAAAACAGAATAATTCACTTATTATCTAGACTTTGCACGTCATGCAGACTTTCCCTGTTAAGTAGAATTTTTTATATAGACTTTACATCTTATATAAACTTTACTATTATGTAGACTTTACATGTTACATATTGTATAATGACAAAGTATACACACTATATACACTTTACATATTGTACATATTTTATGTCACGTGAACTTTACATATTATATACACTTTACATGTTATATACATTTGACATATTGTGTAAGCCCTGCAGATCATATGTGCTTCACGTCACATATAGTATGGTATATATGGTATGTATGTTATCTGTTACATGCATTGTACATAGTTCATGTATCACATAGACTTTGCATATTGCCTCAGCTTCAGACTGGGGTCTATACATGCACACATGTTCCTTCCCCCATGTTCTCTATCTTCTGTACTGGCGTTATCCCTCCCTCCATGGTTTGATACCCTTCCTAACAGTACAACCTCCCTTCCCCACCACTCTACAACCACTACCCTTTCCCATTCAGGCAGCTCCCAGGTGGGATCCACAACAGCCCTGCAGTAAAGCACAGTCTGTGCTACCAATGGTCTGAGAGTCACATGAAAGATCAAGGCTCCCCAGATGCTGCTCCTGGGGACTCTGATCTGGGTCTGCACTGAGTAAAGTCGTGGAAATGCATGCCCAGAGCTCCCCTGAAGCAGTACACCAGTCAAACCCTCTGTAGCACATGTGCAGTGATGCTTCCTGCGGCTGGCCTCAGGGCCGTGGCCACCAAGGGAGAGCAATGGGCACTTACTGACTGGTACAGTCAACACAGCACTCTGCACAGCAGCTCAGGTTAGGTTAGCCCTGCCTGCCTTCTTATGCCCTTCTTGTCTGCCTTTGATATTCATGCACCAGTGGAATGGGATTCCCATGACTTTACAAAGCTAGGACAATGTGATTCCATCCTGGACAGTTCTACATGGTGGACAGAAAAACATGCATTGGACCTGCAGTTGTCCACGAACTGAGTTCATGTAGTCACCAACTTTGTATTCTTTCCACCCTGCAAAACATGCTTTCAGTAAAACCTATGCAAGGGCCATTAAAAAATACTGCAAAGCCCCCTTTTGCAAGAGACAAGTTCTTAAAATGCAGACAAATTTGTCTTAAAAAGAATGAACTTGAGATTTCTGACCAGAGCCACCTTGCATCTGCAGAGGCTGTAAATTTAATACTTCTCTGCAGCTAGCACTAATAAGTTAAGCCAGTGGTACCCCTTTACAAAGGACAAATAATGAATACAAGTCCCTGGGTTATTCAAAAGAATATAGGCACACATATTTCCACCACATCATTTTTCAGATGTATTTTGTATTTCAAAAGCTCCCTTCATCCGTTGAAGAATGAAGTTAGTGACAATTTATCTTTCTTCTGATGTTAACATTTCTTTTCCACTGTGAAACCTCTTCATCTGCAGAGGGTTTGTGGGAGACATGAATAGTTCCAAGACTGAATAAATGCAACAATGGACAGCATAATCTGTGTGTGACTGTGATGTCTAAATTGTCCTTCAATTAAGTTTGAGAGGTTTGTGAGAGCTTTAATTGATCTCTTTTTAGATACAATGAGCTATCAAAAACGGAATACTAAATAATGGGCTCTTTTGTCAACGTCTGTGATTAAAGAGAGTAGGGAGCTATTTTAGAATGTGTTCACAGCATATTGATTGCAAAAGGCCCTTGATTTGCTCTGCAGTCCCACCTGGAGGACATCCTTTCCAGGAGTCCTTCTGTGGAAGTGTGAAGGTCTAGAATACACAGCTCTCTTCAATGAACACTGGAGAAGATCACGCAGGATACTGAGTTTCAGTTGTTCGGGGTCTCATTTCTGATTCACGTTTTCTGGTGGTGAATTCCATCATCGTACAACACAGGAATACAGAGAGTGTGGAGAGGGGAAGCACCCATCCATTTTCAGGGTGGAATCATATCTGCTTCAACAACTCAAGGTAGGGAAGTTGTACCATGGCATCTCTTAGCAGGGCCTAAAAGAGCCCAGCCACCAAAGTACAAGCTGAAAATCATGACATGGATAACAAGTCTCTCATGCAAACAGTTGTGATCCAGGAACCAAACTGTGTCTGAGTCTTTGTTCGAGGAGGCACAGTAAGACCCCTGTCCCCATGGAATAGCTCATGAGGTAGCCAGGCCAGGAGGTCACTGCTAGCTGCTGTCCAGGGTACTATGGGTGGGATAAACTGACTATTTACATTACATTTCTGACCATATTGGCTACTGAAAAATTCTCTTTATTCCCCAGATTATTGAGTGGATGCACCCTCCTTATTTTAGGGCCTATGAACTTTTCTTTATGGATGAGGAAACATATGTGTCATCTAGAATGGATAAAACTGAAGAAACGAAGATGAAGTCCCATTTTCTTCTTTTATTGCACTTGAGAATGGAAGCCTTGATTTGGTTCCTAGTGTTATGAAAAAAAAAAAAAAAAAGAGCTGCCACTACTCAGATAAAATCCCAACTGTCTGTTACACCTCTAATTATCAGCTTGCCTTCTGGGTAAAATGGTACTATTCAATTATTGTTTTTTGTTCACTTGTCAGCTACCAAAAAAATTATCACTGCTTTCAAACCACTAAAAGAACAGAAATTCTGCAAATTGCTTTTTAAACATAGTTACTCCAGACCCAATACCTCTCTGCAGAGTGTCAAAAAACTATATGATGCCATGTTGCATGCAAACCATATGTAATGTGGCTGTTTCAATGATTTGTTGTACATTATGTAATTTTATTGAAATGATTTCTTTTGTCACCACTTTCTATGTGGCACATTTTGACACTTCCCACTTATCAAGTAAAATATATGTTTGATCGAGCCCCTGTAAATAAAAGCAAAATCGTCAAACAGAAGTATGTTACTCTAAATTCCCTTGTGAGCTGATAGAAATAACCAGATCTGTTAGACAGATGAACTTCAGGATTTTGTAGAAGACTAGTTTCTTCCAAATCTGGCTCATTCTTTGCTCTTCATTTGTGTTTTCTGTCCTCAGTTTTAGAGAAATGGAACTAACATAGCCAATGCAGTGCAGGAGACATCACACTTCAACACTAGCAGGTCTAAGTTCTCTACCTTTAGTCTCTGAATTGGGGCACCAATTCAGAGTGAAGTGTTTATAGCAGAATAGACCAAGGCCTGGGGAAAATAACACCAGCTACTGTCCAGTAAGGCACTAAACATGAGCAAGACTTACGTACAGAAGGTCTTTCCCATACTCTCGTTACTAAGTTTTTCCTTAAAACGTGTGAAGTGAGTAACATACCTGCTGTACTCCTGGGCAGAAAACAAACAAAAAAAATTAAAGCTAAAGTTCAGAAACTTCTCAGTAACATGCCAAGACCCCAGCATGGCTGTATCATGAAGCCAAACCTTGAATTTGGATCGTAACTACTCAAGTTTCCCTGTTTTAGCTACTCTAACATTGCTATCCCTTTGCTATAACCTCATAGAGGAAACTCTAGCTTTAGACTCCAAAGATTCGTGTCCAGCACTATTGTTAATGCTGGATGGGGCCAGTCAAGTCTCCTCCCCTGTGCGCTGAGACTTCTTGCAGGTCATATGAAAATGACACCTTCTGTCCTTCAAGTTCCAAAGACAGTGGAAAGGCTAAAGCAGGATCCCAAGGAGAAGCACTCTGAAGGTGTGAATGCCTTAGCAATGTGACCTTTCATTCTCTACCTGGAACTTTAAGTGCTGAGCTAACTCTTGTATGGGACCAACAGCCAGACCAGCAATGAGACAAAGGTTTTGCCAGCCCTCATTTCTCCTTTGATTTTATCTCCCAGTATCCCCACATTACGTAATGTGCTCCAGTCATCCTAAGTGACCTCAAATTCCTACATGAGCTTGGCCTCAGCCTCCTCTGCCTTCACATGGGTTGCCTTTCTTGTGTGGAACACCCCCTTCTCTTAAGTCATAGGACATCCCGTTCTCCAAGTTTCCAGGAGGCCACCACTCTGCCACTTATTTCCATGTCTATGTCAGGAGCACATTCTATATTTTCACAGTGCCAGTGGTCTTCCAAAATATACCCTTGGCTGGTATTAACCCTGCTGTTTGCCTGTGTCTCCTCCACTGCATGCTCAGGGATTGTATTTTATTTCTGGATCTCCAATGTGTAATGCAAATTGAGATGTGATCAAATGAGGGAGTAGATGATACTCTTCTGATGTGTGCTCCAAAAGGGGTTTCATAATATCCCTGGTCCCAATCCAGACACCTGTGGGAAGGCCCACAACAGCTTGTTCCTTTGTGGCAGGAACACTCCATCTAAAATGTTTGGCACACAGCTAAAGAAGAAGACATGCAAAAGATTGCTTGGAGATATCCAAGAAACCAGCATTGGTCCAGAAAGTGAAGCGAAGTGGAGACATGCAATACTTGTGGCATGGCATCTGTGTAGTCTTTAACTTTACCTTAGAAGAGCTCTGTGACCTAGTTAGTGTTTTGTGTGCTAGCCACATAGTGATCTCAAAATTTGACTCTCTGTCCACATTGATATTGCAGTGTATTGTTTGCATTTCTAAACTTATTTCCAATTTTTTAAAAGTGCAATTTCAATTTCCTCATTTTCCTTTGAATGTTTTAAGAAACAAAGTTTTAGCTGGATGCAATATCTCAAGCCTATAATCCTAGTTATTCAGGAGGCCGAGACTGGGAAGATTATGATTCAAGGCCAGTCCAAGCAAAAAAAAGAAAAGTGTTTCTGATACCCCATCTCAAAAGAAAAAGCTGGACATGATGGCACACCTGTCATCCCATCTATGGTGGGAAGTGTAAAATAGGAGTATCATAGTCCAGATTGGCCTGCATATAAAGTGAGACCTTATCTCAAAAATAACCAAAGCAAAAAGGGCTGGAAGCATGATTCAAGTGGCAGAGCACCCACCTAACAAGCTCGAAGCTTTGAGGTCAAACTCCAATACAGGGAAAAAAAGAAAGAAGGAAAGAAGGAAGGAAGGAAGGACTTATTATCTGGTCATTTAAAGTCAGAATCCTGATACAGCTGATTTTAGTTACTTATAAAATAGATTCTACAATTGTGACTAATCCAAGAACAATTCATAATCTGTGCTCCCATAGTAGATGTTGTTTTGTGGGAAGAGGGTGCTGTCAATAACAGACCTGCATTTCCAGCAAGTTTTGCTGACTGATGGTGTCTCTTAACCCTAGGTGCCAAAGAAAAGAGCAGTCTTAAGGTTTGCAGAATGACACCTTACTAAGAGGCAGGGTGTCAGTCTATTTGGCTGCCATGCAGAAATACCACAGCTTTGTTGGTTAGACAATAGAGATTTATTTTCTCTCTGTGACAAGGCTAAAATTCTGAGATCAAAGTGCCAGTTCTGGCCCCTGGTGAGGGGGAATGGGGTTCCTGGTGAGGTCCTTCTTTTCAGCTTAAGATGGTACCTTCTTACTATATCCTCTTGTGTTGAAGAGAGAGGGGGAGCTCTGGTCTCTCTCTTTATCAGGAAGCCCCACCCTCATGACCTCATCTAACTCTAATTCCTACATCCTAATACCACCCATTTGGGGTCAGGTCTACAGCTTGTGAAACTGGTGGAACATATTCAGTTATTAGCAAAGGAGTTTGAACCAGGTCTGCTATCAGCCTGAGCACTCAGGCCAGTCACAAGGTTCCTGGGTCTGGTAGGTAGACTTTTTTGTCTACATTATCTTTTTGCCCTAAGAGATTTGAATTCTGAATTGTCCAGAAAATCACAAAAGAGATTGGACTCTTGCCCCCTCTTGAAATAAAAGAAACATGATTGGGAAGAAACAGGGCTGTACTTCACCACATTCTCTGACCCCAGCTTGCCCTGCACCATGGAAGGCCAACATTTAACTTCTATTGACTGGTAGAGACTAGAAGGGTCAGAGACAAGGAAATTCAGGGCAGGCAGCCACTAGCCTGGCCCAGAGAAGTCACACCTCATTAGGAGACCATAGGTAAGTGGAGGTGCAGATCCATTTTGGGACAGCTTGAGTTATGTTGACAGGGTCCCCTCAAAGGGAAGCAAGTGTCATGGCAGCAGATGAAACATGTCTCACTGTCATCCTCTACCCAGAATAAATGGATGGCCTAGACTCTTGCCATCAGCGACATTGCCGTCTGGGGAAAAATGGAAGAGTTGAGTTTGACGTTATAAATCACCATAATTTGTTACAATTTCCAAAGACAAATATGACAGGGTGGAATTACTTTGCAGTGCTCAGGCAGTCATTTGCAGAAGCCATAAAGTGCCAGTATAAATCTGAGGACGAGATATATTTAATCTGAGGAAACAGGGCAATATCACTTCAGTATATTGTGTTTACCAAGAACTTAGCCACACAGATGCAGAAGTATTGCCGAATGTTCATTTCATTTCATCCTCCGAATCAGACTAACTCTTATATGAAGATTCTATTAACAGCTGGGAGGGATTCTCCTTGAGATTTTCTATTTGTTTGATTGACAAAGAGAAGCACTGGTTTCTCTGTTGCCCAGAAATTATGTGAACGGCAGAGCCCTGGCATAATGCCTGATTCCTCAGGAACCTACACAGTGACAGATTGGGGAAGGAGGCAAGATGACAAATTTTGATTAGAATCCTATTGAACATATCATTGCTGGTTGATGGAGAAGTGACTCTAGTTTTGTTACCTGTTGACTCATTCATGTAGCCTTCCGGTTGTCACCTTTCTGTCCATCCAGTCATACTATTTCCGACTTGGTTGTAGGACTGCAAGCATGAGTTTATAATGCTTAGAATATATGTTTAATAGGTGCATCCAGACGTGAGACTGCTAGTTAAAATAGTGAGCTAGAGTGAGTACAATCAGCGTTGCAACCGAATGCAGGGTTCTTCCACCCTAGAGAGAGTTTCAGAAACATCAAAGAATGAGTCAATAGTGAAAAGAAGCAAAAATGATTAACTATTCCTAGAAACTCCAATGAGCTGGTGTTTTGACCCCCCCCCCCCACCATGTAAGGAGCTTGTCTTGGTTCTTAATGGCTGTGAACTCATGGCCTAATCCCTGACTATGCCAGTAATACTTGTGCCAGTCTTTCTTCAGCTGTGCTGTCAAATGGTCACAGTACGAATAGACTTACCAGAAGTACTTCCTTCTAGCTCTCAAAATGCAAGAAAAGTTATTTTAAAAACAGAACAACCATTATATGCTACTCTTCCTTCTAACCAATAGTAGTTTGCAATGTAGTGAAAATAGTCATCATAGCTAGACAGCTTTGCAGAACATCGGGATTGCCAGGAGTTTGAAAAACCTAAGTTTCCCTCTAATGTCCCTGAATTAGAACTCAGTACCCTGAGTCTTCCTAAAACCCATGGCTCCTTCTAGCAAATTCACTGCAACAGCAGCACAGTCTTATGCTCTGGCAAGTCTGTGGCACTACAGAACCACTTCAGAGACCTCCTGACAAATATGGCTGTTTCTAGAAGACTAGTAACCCTCCATGTGGTGCTAAGCCAAACACCAATAGACATTGTACTTACCCATTAGGATGCAAACAATTGGGGCTAACAGAGGGGCTCAAGTGGCAGAGTGTCTGCCTAGCAAGTGTGAGGGCTTGTGTTCAAACCCCAGTACCAACAAAAGGGAAAACAAAAGGATTCAAAGAATTCACTAGAGGATTCTGGGAGGTCAATTGTGCTTCCTTGGCATCTACAAGAGCTCTGAGATCTCAGTTCCAAGATTATCAGGAGATATTAAACTTGGTCAGTCAGCTGATAATAAGTGTTCTCTGCTGAAAACTACCTCTAAAGTAGTCAGCCCCAAATTCTTAAAAACTTTCTTTTGAATTATAAAATACCTCCAGGGGAAAAGGGATGTGTAGTAAGTACAGTTTGATAAGTAGCTATGGAATGAACACATAATTTTACCAAGCATCTAATCACAAAACAAACTTTTCCAGCTCCCTAGAAGCCTCCCAGTATTTTCTCCTCATCCCAAGCCCCCTTGGGTAACAACACTCCTACTTCTAATTGTATAGGTTAATTTTGCCCACTTTCTCACCAAACATATGATCACTCACCCCAATTAGAAACTACTTTCTTAGAAATTATATTTTTACTTATCTATTTCTTTTATTGTTCTAATATGAACAATTTATAATGTATCTATGTGGTGCACACAATAACCTATCTGTGGACGCAACAAGGTAAAAATGATGAGGACAACTATGCACAAACACAGGTTCCCATTGATCACTTCCCATAGGCACCATTCATGCTGTATGGAAAGGAAGTAAGAGGACATAATAACAGGGTTCTAATAAATGCTTATTTGATATGAAATATTTCGAGTTGACCAGCCCTAGAGAGTCTAACGTTCTCAAGGAGTGAAACAACCCCTGGGCAGACACATTGATTGGTGATAGAAAATGCCCAACAGAAAAGCCTGTTCCTTCCATCTCAGAGCCTTGGTGGGCTTTTCCATGTGACTTCTTGCTGCCCCCTGAGGTTCTTATGCAGAAAGGTAGATAGTATTAGCAATGTTGAAATGTGGTATGAAATATTGCGCTTACAACCGATGTCACATTGGTTAGGCCCTCTGAGAGCCCCTGCCCAATGCTTTTATCTATCCTGGCAATGTGGAAATGCCCACATGGGCTGTGCCCACACAAGTCAGAGCCAGTTTTTCTATCTGTGCTTCTCTTAGTGGTCTAGGCTATAAATACTTCCAGGGAGCTTCTGCATACAGGAAGACCCAGGACTATCCCATCACTTCACATATGTCTCTTTTGGATAATTAAAGCTAGTGAGCCTTTTCTTAAAATGTTTGTCATTTGAAAACACTCCCCTGGGAAATCACATTGCAAATTGGTATCACCATGCCACAAGATTTTCACCTGGAATAGAAGACAAAGCCCTGTGAAACCAATAGCAAAAAAGTGTTCTTCCTCCCATGTGGTTTAGGAGATCCTACTCCCCCAGACATCTGCATGATTGACACACCATGGTTGCTTTTTATCTTCATTGAAATGGAGTCCAAGAGTCAAGTGTAGTGCCTCACATCTGTAATCCCAGCTAAACAGGAGATGTAGGTTGGAGGATTTCAGTCCAAGGCTGGTCTAGGTAAAGACACAAGCCTCTATCTGAAAAATAACTAAATACAAGAGGGCTGGAAGTATGAATCAATAAAAAGAAAGAAATGGAGCCCATGTCTAAGGCATTAATAACAGGGAATGGGAAGGAAGGTGGAAGACAGGTTCTTTTGATTGTCCTCTGTTACAATCATTTCATCCATCCCCTCCGCTTTCCCAGTTCTGCCTACCATGTAAGGACAGGCAGCAATGTCACAGCTTCCCTGTTGTTAAGTGCCATTCAGGTTGTCAGCTCAAGGACCACAGTAATGAGGCTCCTCACTCAGTGAAATTCCAATATTTGCCTATCGGTTTTGGCTCCCCAGTTGGAATATAAACTCCAGAAAAGATGAGTCATATATGACATTTATTTGAATTTCTTGCCTGTGTCTAGTACACTGTCCATAGTAGTAGTTTTTAAATTATATGTTGGATGAAATAGGAATGATGAGGTATAACAGTGAGGGGGACCAACCATGAACATGAAAATTTTTATGGGAAGGACTTAGGATCTATAGCAACTGAGGGGACACAGACTAACAGGAAGACTGAAAGGGGAGCATCTTGGGAAAAGAAAAAGGAAAGCTCCAGTGTCTGTTTCCACCTTACACCTCACTATTTACAAACCTTTCAAATTCTTCCCTTTACCTTGTGAAACTGCAATACTGGTTGTCTGCTCACAGTGTTCTCCTCTGGTGGATGCTTTATTTCTCATTTCTCATTCCTCCTGGGATTTCAACTCCCTTCATTGTCTCACATCTTTCTAATCTCTCCATTTTCCCTGAGTTTTATCGGTGCCATCTTGGGCTGGAGACAAGACATAGACTCTCCTAACAAGAAGATAGCCACAGGAGCTCAAAGGATACAACTTTCTAAGCTGAGAGAATGTCTTCTGCCATCTCACCTTTGGTGCTACCAAAGCAAAGAAAGTAGAAGAGTTTTAGAAATCTGGAAAGCTCTTAGCGGGCACCTGTTGCTCGTTGGTGAATTTGGAGGCTGTCCTGTGCAGGTCTCTGGCATCTGAAAGTTTGGGGAAAATAGACTCCCAGAAGTCAAGGAGAGAGATTTAAGCAGGGTCTGTTGATAGTTTTGGGTTCAGGAGTGGCTCCTTCTGACATTTGCATGTTGGGTTTGGTTTGCATTAGTAGCTAATTGGTAACCTTGCCAATGTCAACATGAATTTTGGCTGGGAGTACAGTCAACCCCAGAAATCTGAAAAGCTAGAAAGAAAGATGGGCATATGTACATTTGGCTTCAATCACTTCTCTTTTAAGAAGTTTGTCCAAGAAGGAAAAGACAGAGGAAGCACACATGTCAGGGGAGGTTTAACTAAGTGTGTGTTTTCAGCTGAGAAAACCTAAAACCTCCCATCAAAAGTCACACTTGTAACTCCCCCAAGAAGCTCTATGAAAGTGTCTGTTTGCTTGTCTCTATTCCTCTCATGGTGCCTACCACAGCTTGACCCACAGTAAGCTGAGGAAAACGGACCTAAACACTGGCTTCATGCATGTGTGCCCCTCCTATGGTCAATGCCAGGGACCCCTAAGTCTACCATAGACTTTCTGTTGCATGGAAAAGCTAATGGTCTTGACATCTCCAATTTGTATCTCCTGTATTTCCTCCAAGAATTTGCTCTCTCTGGGACTCTGTATAGGTGAATATGGGCATAACCTGCTCTCTCCTCCTTCTTAACTCATACTCTCACATCCACTAGCTTCAGGCTAGCAAGAGCCACTAAAAATGTTAAAGTGAAAAGATCAGAGGAAAGTTCCAGTGCAAAGAATATTTCAACCCTCTCCAGATTCCAGGAGACACACTTTGAGTATTTCATGAAGTCCCAAACTTGGGATCCCAGTCAAACAGATCATTTGACAAATCACATGTCAGTGTGTGATCCAATGTCAGGTCAGATGGGTCCCACCCTTGACACACATCTCAGCTCACCAGTTTTCAATTGTGCTTGCAATGTGTCCTAATCAAAATTACCACTCATGGGTCATTTACACAGAGAATGGAGTATGGGGATGCCAAAGGCTGTCCAAGTTGTGCTCTCTCTCTCTCTCTCTCTCTCCCCCTGGTACATCAACCCAGATGTCATTAAAACACAGTCTTTTCATTCTGAGTATCCAGAGACTAATTACAATCTTGTTGCTGTGGGTTTGGTGATCAGAAAGTTTGGGGTTTAGGAGCATTTTGTTTTGCTTTGCTTTTTTGTTTTCAGAAACAGGGTCTTGCTATGTAGCCAGGCATGTAGCCCAGTTTAAGGCTGACCTCAAACTCATGACCCTTCTTCCTCTGCTTCACAAGTGCTGGGATTATAGGTGTGCACCACCATACCCTGGCAGAAAGATACTTTAAAGGATACAAATAATTTGGTTAAAAAACTTTCTCAAAATGCATGACAGATAGTTGTTGGTTGGCTTTATGAGGACTATCATGGTGAAATAAGATGAAGAAGAAAAAAATTAACAGTTTTCTTTCACCATATCTGGACATTTATTATGCTGATGTCAACTCAGAAGAAGAAATAGAGCAAGTGTCAAATCTTTTCCAAGCTATTTTTTAAATTTCTAACTGTTATAGGGTTCTATGGAACCCAATTTCTGAAACCTCCTACTAGGACATTAATAATTCACTCAGTGTTCACCTATGGCAGGGTGTTTTGTGGCAAATGCACCAACCTGCTACTTTCCTGCTCAGGCAATACAGAGTCAGGAATTAAAGTGACCTCAAGGCCCTAAACATTCCCAAGTGGCTGTGCTTCCCAGGTAGGACTCCCAGCATGGCGATGCCCTGGTCACAGCCTCCACATACTGATGAAAAGATGATGTTTGCACAGGTTACAGTGATGGGGCTCATTTCTCACCAGGGCAAATAAGAAGGTGTAATGAGCGTTTGCTTCAATGAAGGTTGAATGCCAGGACCCAGCCCTACACTTCCCCTGGGGTAATGAACTGCATTGCTCCCCTTCATTTAAGTGGGATCTCATTACAGGCACTGCCTGGATGCCTGTAGGCTTATATGCATCTCCTGGGGATGAGCCTGAGGTGTGGGATGCACCTCATTATCAAGATTTATGCTCATTGAAAAATCCTCCGACCTTTGTCCACACATGCACTTACACTTTCAGGTTCTGGCCTGATGCTTCTCCACCCATCCACCAAAATAGAAGTACTATTGACCAGCTGGAGCAATGGACCTCAAGCCATTATCCAGCCAGTCATTGCTTCCTAAAGAAATGTTTTGGTTTCCCATCATTACTGCTGGTGATAAGAATTATAAAAAATCCACAAGCAGCTTGTGATGCTGTGTTGGTGCCCCTGGTGGGGTTGCCCAGCTTGTGCCTGATAAGACAATATTCTGGGAATACTGAACAAGGGTGTATGAATAATTTCTATGAAACAAAATTGCTAAACAACTTGAAGTTCCCTTTAGACATGAGCCCCTTAATAGCCTGTCAGGAAAGAGGACCCACTTCATTCACGCGTCCTTCAAAAAGTTGTACAATAGGGCATGACACCATTGCTGTGACATACCAAGTCCAAGGTACCTGGCTTTACATTCCCTTAAACCTATGGCCTTCACGTTGACTGGTAGCTGTGTCTTCAAGTACCTACTGTTAACTGTTATAAAGTACATTGCAAAGAAGTGAGTCAGCCCAGCTGTTGTCCTGTTCCGCCATTTTACATTAGAGAATTTTAGTTGAATTATTCCTAAGTCTACCACTTGCTGAGGATGGTCACTGTTTCTAGCCTCTCCACCAAGATGACTATAGGTGGTGTTTGTCCTTATTTTCCAGTTGAAAACTGGAATGCACAGGCCACATGACCTGCTCTGTAGCCTCTAGAAGCCCCAAGGCCCATTCTCACACCCACCCATCATCTATAGACTTGGCATTTATTCTCAATGCATTGACTCCACATCTTACTTAAGAGTTGACTTTCTCAGTAGTTGACAAAAAGGGCCATGACAGCAGAGCAGCCACTGACAGTGGGCTGAGAATATTCTACCCATTCTCTTTGTTTTCTTTTCCACATCCAGGTAGCCTACCATGGCAAACATCTCTGAGAGGGTCTGCACCAAACACCCCGAATCCCAGAGCAGTGATAAGCTGTGGCTGAGAGGAGGCCAGGAAAAGTAACCACATGCAAAAGTGCCCAAGGAAGATGACAGAAACCCCTCCAAAGGTCTCCATGGCCAGATTTAGAATTTGGATGTTTTTCTTACAGTGAGGGCTATAGTTTGAGAAAAGAAGATAAACACAGGATTCCAAAGAAACACAGGCATGGTTGCTCCACCTCTCCTGATGTGAAGGAGATATCTCTTGCTTCATTCCTGTGTCTCCCCACTCAGACCTACACATCACCTTCACTCCCCAATAAAGGGAGGTACTGGCTGAGGGAGGCAACTGCAGAGCCCAAAGTTGTCGTGGCCCCTACCAAGGCACCTCTAGAGAGCTCCCCAGAGCCATTCTGATTGATATGGGAACCATCACCTTCTGCTGGACTTCCCAGGATTCTAGTCCCAACACAACCAAATTTCAACAACCTAACTCCAACTTTTGAATTAACCTCAAACCCTGAACCCACCTAGGTCTTTCCACCCTCTGATGTCTGACTGATTTGTTTAATTGCCTCTCCTCCTCCTTGTTCTAAAAACAGCAAAAACTGCTTTCAGGTCTGGCATGGTTTGCGGCAAGAGTCAATAAAAGGCAGAGGGAGGTCCCTTGAGGGCAGCAAACATACATGTATTTATATACACTTATATTTTTCTGCTTCAGGCTTGCCCTTTCCCTGCCGAAGCCAGAGCACTTCCTGTGATGTCCGCTCAGCCGACTTAGTTTGAACATCAGATAGAAATCTGCTGTCTGCTTGCTTTGCACAATTAAACCATCTCAGTCTCGCTGAGTGCTTTCATTTCACGTCAACAACATCTCAGAGAACCCCGCCCTACTCCTGTTCCATATTTTGTTTGCTTTGTAGACTGATGTTCAGTAAGTCTTCTACTTCTCAGAGAAATAGAAATAAGATCCATTTCATATTACCAAATTCTAGTTCATGATGGAGACATGCAGCATATAAGCAGGATGCAAATCGACATGAGTCAGACCTCCATGGTTTGGTCTAGTGACCTCTCTGTGCCTCATGTTCCACTTCTTTAAAATGAGAATAAAAAATGCTAGACCATGAAAGGCATATAGACTTGTAGAATATTTAGAATGGGTTGTCAAAGAACAAGTAGATAGAGTTCACAGAAAACTTCTCTTGGGACATCTATATGAATGATGTCATCATTGGCTTTGCAGATACCACAGTTCATGTTTGTGATTTGAAAAAGTTGAAAGCTGCTTCTGCTTTTTCAAACCATTTGGTGTACAAGGAACAGCAGTCAGAGGTCTTGCTCCCATAGCCCTTGTCTTCAATGACTGGTGTTATCTTCACACTTTGGGAACTGAGGAGGACTCTGTCCTTACTTGAAACCTGAGGCAAATGAGACTTATTTGGCTTTGCTGAGAAGGCCCCCACCATCAACAGACAGACAGACCCAATTTCTACTCTTCTCAGATTTTGCTCCTTGTCTCATGGACAGACCCAAAATCACTTGGAATGATTCATTGAAGATAAAATCAAATAAACTAATTTATAACATGAGAACTGTCCAAAGACCATGTCTCAAATGAAAACAATAAAATAGGGAGGGAGAAAGAAATAAGACAAATGTTCAAAAAACTCCAGTCTAGCTTTTGACCAGTATTTTCTTAAGCTCATTGTCAGAACTGCATTGTTTTATTCAGTTAGAGTGGAATTTATAGAATATACAGAGAAAATTCCAAGGGGTAATTTGCTTTTCTCTGAGTCAATAGCATGTAACAAGTTCCCACTGTGCAGCAGGGTTGGGACTCGCACTAGATGCACACCCGTTTTTTTCAGCTCATTATTGTAGTTAGGGTTCTAACATTATTTTCTGGCTTATGTATGTAGACTTGGTGAAAGATAAACCACAAATGTGTGGCAAAATGAAAGCTTCAACTGTTTTCAGTTATTGGAGAACACGTGGGTAGGCATCTTTTGGAATGTACATGAGAGCTACGTAAGATTCATGTCAGACATCCCGAGCTCCCCCTCAGATTGTCTGAGACTGAAGGATGAGAATGCTCCAGAGGACTTTATCCAAACTGACCTGGGCACATTTCCAAAAGAGCTAATGTAAACCCCATTTGGCCCTGGAATCAGAATCCTTATGGAGATAGAAAGCCTTATGAACACACTCTCCAGTTATTCTAGACTCCAACCCTGATTGCAGCCCAGGTACATGGGCCAGCTTCATCAGTATATAGCTAATGATGACAAGGCTCAAGGAGACCTGGGGACATGCCTAATTCCATCCACTGAAATAATCGTAGACCTACAGTGAGGGTAGTCATGGCCATGCTACCAGGCCTAACTCTCTCTGATTTGTCTTCTAATGTCCCACATGAGAAAATGCTGACTAGGAAGAAAAAGAGATTCAGACAAGGGAGGCTCACACAAGCTGATGCCATGGGGTTTTTGGAGCAGTGTATCAGGGCAGAGATGCCTTTTCCAAGAAACTGAGGCAAGACTTTCCCTCTACTAACAAAAGAATTTAGAGAATCCCAGGTATGGCCTTTCTCTGTTACTGTTTCATTGAATAGTCCATCTTTAAGTGTACAAGCTTTCACTCCCTCACTTTCTAAATATCTTTGCTTTTCATAAACAATGGAAAATGGAATAAAAGGGAAGTGAGAATTGTACAAAGAAGAAATTTTTAAAAATTTAGAGGAGAATTAAGGAAAAGAAATGTCCTGTTTGACTTCTGATCCTTGGGACCTACTTCCTAATTCCAAACAGGGTCACATCTTTCACTAGTAAATACCAATGGGTAAATTTTGCAGTGATGGGCACAACTTCGCAACTATTGATGTCAAGAAGGGCACACCAGCAAATCTCCCCTAGGGTGCTATAACCATGTATGCTTTACATTAAGGGAATGTAGTATTTTTAATTGTAACTCTGACAATACTTCTGTCTAGAGAGAGGCCTGCTGCCATTTCTGTCACCAGTGACATTTTTGTCCCAAAAGAAGTCAGGATTCAATTTTCCCCAAACAGATTGAGTTGGTGTAGTACATTCTTAGTTATGAAAATGTCCATGTAGTTTTGGGATTTTGAGCTGTTGAGCAACACACTGTGAACATGTGTAGAAAAGCGTGACACAGACCACACAATCTCAGTTACCTAAAATGGATCTTTGTGTGTACATGTGGGACCTAGGACATTCCAACTGTACTGCTTGTGGCCACAGATGGCTTTGTTCTTTGCTTTGTGTGTTTGTTTCTTGTAATGCACATGTTAACTGAAAAAAAATAAGGTTATTTGAAAAGAGCATACACTCTATTCCACGTAACATTGCTCCAATCCAGACAATCTGAAGCTGCCTGCGTGAGCTTGTTGAAACTTCCGAGTTTGTCTAAGTGCTGTAGCAACTTCAGGAAATGTTTCTGTCCTGACAAAATGTTGCTATCTAAATGGATTTGACTCTACAGCATGCAAAACTGGGATATTGATAGCTAGTTCAAACTAAGTGCTCTCCAACCAATGCCTAAGTGAAAGGGTTTGACGGATACAGGATAAGGAAGAAGAAATACTGAATATCAGAGTGTGATTAATTCTAAGTAATCCCTGGAGATTGTAGGATAAAAGAACTAGGCATAGGAAGACTTCTAATGACCCAAAAGACTAAAAAGCCCAGAAGGCCTCATTCAAACTCAATAGGAAGTTAATACCAAGTATTAACTTGCAGGAATATATTGTATTCCTGCAATACATTAAAGGAAAACCAACAAAGTTCTTGTTCTGTTCATTCACAGCACTTTTGTAATTATTTTAGAATGCATACTAAATTAAAAAAACAAGCATTGTGTAAATGGTGCCTCTCATGAGTATTTAGTCTTCCTGATAAAGCCAGCTCTCTCAAATCACTGTGTTCTCGCTCTCTCTCTACTTCTAGGATAACTCAATCATTCATCTTGGCACCCTTTTCTCAATATTGCAAAATGCAGAGTACTCATTCTTCCTTCCCACAAAGGGTTCCTTCTCTCTGAAGTGTAGGCATAAAAAAACAAAACGGACTTTGAGAAAGTTTCCTTTGCTCATTCCTAAGACAGGTGGAAGGGGAGAACTGCACAGGGACAGGCTAGGGGAACTGCACAGGGACAGGCTATCGAGTATCCACAGCAGGAAGTAAAACAGATTGATACATCATGGTATGAAGCTTATAGCCACTTTCTCCAACAGAAATAAAGATCCCTTAGTCATCCATGATCAGAATAGGAAATGATACCCAAGGACTGAGTCTTTGTGCTTTAGCACAGTAAGGGTAAAGGATTATTCTTGATACTGGTTTTGTTGGTTTCTTAAAAGGGAAAAAGATCAGTACAGGGAATAAGAGATAGGGAATGTATCTTGAAGGGATAAAATAGCATCAACAAAACAGTCAAGGAATGATTTGTCCTCAGGGAAAGAAACACTGATGATGTAAGAAAATGCCTACAGAAAGTACACGGTGGGAACATTAATAATTAACACTCTGGGGACAATGCCCAGGGATTTTTTTGCTCTAATTCAAATTGCAGACATAAAAGTATTTGATTTAAGGTTTCAGCCTAAGATACCATGTTGCTTTTTGAAAGTAGCATGAACAAATAAACATAGAATGCTGGAAGAGGTTTAAAGTGGTACTAGAAGTCAGATACAGAATATAGGCTGGATATTCTTCTACAAGAAAACTTGGGTTTGAACGGCGCAATCACTATTTGACAATAACAAGAATCAGCCTGTAAAGTTATCAACTCAATTAATAAAATGTTTAACTGAGTTACAATCAGTATAGAATATTGTACCTAGGTAGTCCACATTAGGTTAGAAGTAGGATTTTTAACATAGGAAATATAAACAGTCAGAAGCCAAGGAAGCCCTTATACCTTTGGAATGTTGGTTACATCTTTCACCAAATGGTGCTTAGGAGGAAGAGATCTTGTGGCTACAAAGCAGCCTCCTTATTGGTTCGTTTCCTAAAAGGATAGATTTATAAAATGATCAATGTACTTTCCAAAAGGCAAATCCTATTCAAGCACTCATTCATTTATTTAAGCATTCAGTGATCATTAGCAATGTTCTATGCTGCATGACACACAGTGTTTGACCCTGAAAGAACATGGGGACCATGCCCATAGCCCTGTAGGCAAGGTGGCCTGGAGTGTACTAGGTGAGCCAGAATTTAATCAATATGATGACTTCTTTGAGCACTTCTCATTGAAGGATTTGGCCTAATGGGAAATGGACATGGTTAGGATAAACATCTTTGGGAAGGTAACAACTTTCCTGAGTATAAGTAAAATTCAACAAGGTAAAGAGGAAGAAATAAACATAGAATGCTGGAAGAGGTTTAAAGGCAAAGGTATGTGACTAAAATGAGTTCAGTAAACGGGAGAACCACATCTCACAGAGAAAGGAGGAGGAAGACACAATGTGTGAGATGGATTTGGAGAGTTTGGGAGTACCCAAAAAACTCAAAACCTTACAGCTTTTGTTAAAATATCAATATAAGAGGATGGTACCTATTTGAAGGGCTTTAAGTAGAAGAGTGTCGCAATCAGATTCTTGAATAAAATAGGTCATTCTGGCTCATTGTGAAACAGAGACAGAGGGGATTCTTTCCATCTTGCTAGACCGCTTAGGAGGCTACTGAAGTAGACCAGGTAATCCCATAGTAAGTCAGTGATGGTAGAGATGAAGTCAATGAGGTGAACTCATTAGGACCTGGGTAAATTGGAGAAGGGAGGATGTGTCAGTGATTATTGACAAGATATTGAGTTTGGAAAGTAGATGAGGAAAACCAAGGAAGAGAATGTCTTAAGAAGGAAGGAAAGATAGTCAATGTAGAGGCCTTACATGTAGAGTTTATACAAGATCTAAAGGGAAATGATGGGTCCATCATTTTAAATGGGAGAAATATTTACAAGGTGGCAAGAATATGGTTAAGGCAAAGAATATAAAAGAAAAGACAAAAGAGGTTGTATTATCTCTGAGAAAGTGAAAGGGCTTTAGATTCACAAGGAAGGCCTGAGAGCCTGAGTACAGGAGGGGTAGCTCCTCTGATTGTTTTTTGAAAAGCTTAATCACGCAAAGGTCAAAGAGGATCATAGATCAGCAGGAAGGAGCTATAGACAATGGGAAACCAGGAAAAATTGTAATGGGTGCAAATCCAGGCTCTGCTGGGCAACACGAAGACCTAGAAAATTAACCTAATAATTATGGTCATTCTGGTCCACAATTTACTAATGGAGATAAAAGATGTGTTCTTCATATAATTTTCATGGCCGAAAAATGAAAATTCTAGCATATATGTAACTCCTTAACAGAGTGCTTGACATATAACAGGACTCAATGAATAATTACTCATAGATTATGTGTTGGATCAGTTACATAAAATATGAAATGTGGTCAGAGTTTTTTTTTAAAAAAATAGGTTCCAATATGGTTTCAAAAGAATAAAAAAATAGAGTACATTATTTGATAAAGCTTGAAATATCTGGGCAGACCAGTGGTTCAGACAATAAACATTTGAACTTGCTGGTGATGTGGAATTGCTCTCCTACAAAATGTGTTAAACAAGATCTTCTAATTGCTTCAGATGGAGTCAGAGTGTGGCAAGTCTAGCGTACAATCCATTGCTGTGTATTTGGCAGAGGCTGCGTGTGCATTTTGGGTATTCACAGCTGCCTCCAAAAGAGTGAAGTGCATAAAGTGCGGGTGCTGTTATTGACAGTGGCGTATTATATGCCTCTTACTGCACAGATATATCAGCCTGGCATTTTTCTACTTACTCCAGGAATTTTATAAGGTACAGTTCAATGGCATTCTTGCTTAGTGAATAATTTTAATTTGTGCATCCAGAATGATAGATTTGTGAATGTAGGCAACAGCAAAGACCCATCAGTCATCTACTTCTTCTCCCTGCTGCTGTTGGCCCACTTTCTGCCTGATCATCTGTCTGATGTTCTCACCAATATAACTTGAAATATCTTATGCTGGAAGATTGTCTTGCTCTTTTAGTAAAATGTGTGATCAAACAGAAGGAAGACTATTCTAATATAATATCTTGCTTCCATCACACAATATTATATTTTTACCTTTCCAATCATTCTGTACATAGCATCCTTTGACAAGTTTTGATGTGACACATATAGCATCCTTCTTGCCAGCCATCACAAAGGCATTAGTTTGGGTTTAGCGTTGGTGATTCTTTTCTTAATTGGTTTAAAATGAAAAGGAGGCTTTCAAATACAACCAACTCTTCACTAAGATGCTCTTATAAGCAAAGCCCATAAAATCATTAAGGAAGGTATAATGCTGGGCACCAACTTGAGTCATCCCTGAAGAAAAACTACCTTAAAAACCCTTATCTACTTTGTAAGGATGAGAGTGTTTTAGAAGGAAAAGTAGACTATGTATTTTATTTTATTTCCTTTCTTTCCTTTTTTATTAGTGTGTATTAATCAAATAAAATAATAAGTTTTATCATGACATTTTCATACATTTATATAATGCACTAGGCTCATATTCATCCCCAACTACCTCTTCTTGCTCCCCTCCCAACCCCCCAACTGGTTCTCGTCCTCTTCCCAAACAGTCCCTCTTCTACTTTCATGTCTTTCTAAATATAGATTACGCCTTTCAGAGAAAACATATGATATTTGTCTTTCTGAGTCTGGCTTATTTTACTTAACGTGATGATCTCCATTTCCATCCATATTCCTGCAAATGGCATAATTTTGTCAAAATTTCAGGTTTTACATCTTGCTTATGGATGAATAAAATACCATTGTGTATGTACACCACATTTTCTTTATCCATTCATCTGCTGATGGGCACCAAGACTAATTCTATAATTTGGCTATTGTGAACATTACTATAATAAATGGATGTGCAGACATCACTAGCATATATTGACTTGGCATATACCCAGGGATGCACACCCAGGAGTAGTATATTTGGATCACACAGATTTATATTTGTATTTTGAGAAAGCTTGGAAGCAAGATATTGTAGTAAGCACCACAGTTCTAAAATGAGATACTTCCTTTCAGAATTCTTTTCCTTTGTTATTCTTCCAGGGTATTGACTAGTTTTCTAGTTAAAAAGTAGGATAATCTCCCTCCCCCCGCCCCGACTAAAACATGGTCACTTGGTTGATATCTCCAAATTGTGAAGGTTCCAAAAACTTGAAGGAATCATTATCTGTATTTCACATAATTACTAACAAAAGCAAATTTGAGCGCTGAGCATATTTCCATGCCAGGATCATTCTATGAAGGATGTGAACTAACATGTTATAAACAGCAAAGTGTCAAAGCGTGCTTGTCTATGGCACCTGTGTTCTATGTGACCAAATGTGTGACTTAGGGATGTGTGGTGGGACTGGAGGAATGCCATGAAACAACTATTTCATGTTGTCTGTGCCTCTCCTTAGGAGAAAAGATG
Source organism: Castor canadensis (assembly GCF_047511655.1). Taxonomy (NCBI): domain Eukaryota; kingdom Metazoa; phylum Chordata; class Mammalia; order Rodentia; family Castoridae; genus Castor; species Castor canadensis. The sequence continues at coordinate 93,998,346 of NC_133400.1, forward strand.
AATAGTTCATCCACGTGGCCTATAAGGTAAAGAAGAGTTCAACTCCATACCCATTAACACCTGCTCTGCTTACCACGTGCTATATATCTGACTCCTCATTGTTGCCTTCTTCAACTCTCATGAGCAAGACTTTGTCCTGCTCCTCTACAACCTGATGTTCGCCACAAAGCCGTCTCTACCTAGGACGTGTTGTGGACTTCTCTCCCTTGACAATCTACCCCTCCCCACACACAAACACAAGGCCAGCTGTTTCACCTAGTAGCCATAAAAGTGCAGGTATAGCAAATGGCAAGTATCTCTTTATTGAAGCCAACCTCCTTAATCAAAACTCACATATGCAACTTCCAAGGTAACTAGAAAGGGAAGCACCACACAGTACTGATGGCAGAATTTTGGTGAACAATGTCAAGCTGTTGAAATATTTTGAATTGAAAAACCCTTTAGATACCCATGAAATTGCACCAATTGCAGGTCATTTATGTGAAACAGAGATAAGAATATTTTAGAATAGAACAATTAGAGAAGGTTTCAGGGTAAAAAAGAATCATAGTTAGGTGAAATATATGTTATCAGATTTCAGATACACTTTCACAAATGAGATTTCTGAAGAAAAAACTTAGGGCAATATGTTATAATTTCATACTTCTGTTTTCTTTATGATGGTTTCAAATGTTTAGGGTAATGTATTATGTAAAAATGAATCTGTAGGTAACTTGATTTGTACATGTTACAAGTACAATATGAAATTCCTCCTCCTCCAAATACAAACAATGGAAAGAAATTATTTCTGCCAGATTTGTGACTTTTTAAATAGCTATTTAGCACACAAAGCATTTTCTGGGGTGGTTTCCTGATGTGAAAGTTAGGGTTTATAGAATCTAGCTTATTTGTGAAGTTATTATTATTTTATTTCTAAAGCCCATAACTAAAGCAAGGATGCTTACTTAATTGGACTGATAGCTGTGAAAATGGAAGGGAAAAAAAGAGATAGGAATATGTATTTGTTGGTATAAATTATCTTTGATCCTTGAGGCTCAAGCATAGAGTTGACTGTGCCATTTTTTTTGTATATTCCACTTCAGCTAGACATCTGAAAATACTCTAAGCATAAGGTAGCAGGCCTCTTTATTGTTCCTCAGTGTTGACAGCCAATGATTCCTAAGGCCCCACAATACACATACACATCACATATGTGCACACATGCACACACACACACACACACACGTGCACTTTGACCCCATTCCCACCACTCAGCTGCTCCATTTCCTTAATCAAAGTCAAAGCACCTGCCTACTGCAAACAATCAGAATTGAATTCCCATGAAAACCAAACAAAAAGTCAATACAACAAGGAAGTGAGAGATATTAAATTTTTCATTAGGTCCATTGTTCCAAGGCTTTTAGGCTTTGGGCTCAGGAAGAGGTCTTTCTTACTGACCCATCCAAGTCTGTCTTGAGGAACTTAGTAAACACTCAAAATCATGATGCCAATGGGTTTGGAAATTGCCCCAACAACCTTAAAAATGGATGGGTGCTAATTATGGAAAAAAAGAGATGGCTAAGGAATTTTAATGATTTGGATTTTATTTTATATCTTTATGAATTAATTATAGGAATGAGTGGCTATTATCTTTAGTGGGATTCATATTTGGTGATTGCCTAGATTTTAATGCTTCATAATTTAGAGTACCAAATTTGTTTTCGCTCTATTGCACCAAATATACTCATTATATTATAATAATATGTATATCTCAGACTCTTAAACAAAATTCTGTGTACCCTTTTAGAGCCCATGAATCATCCATCTATCCACCTACCTATCATCTATCTATCTTCCCATTTCCTGGACATTGTCTGGAACATAGTTAAGTGCTAAATAAATAAATGAAATGTTTAATGAAAGTGGACAGATAAATGAATGGATATTGAGTGAGCAAATAAACCAGATGGAAACAATGTGGAAGACAATAAGAGCTCATAATATGCAAAGCATTTGTACAGGACAGGACACTTATAAAATAAGAGATAAAAAATAACAGATAAGAAGTGTAAATAGTCAGCATTTACACTGACATGGTGATAAGTCCAGGAAAAGGAGAGTCTAACTACATTTTAGAATTAAACCCCATATAAGGAATTTTTAATTTCACTGATGTCATTAGTTATTTCTCAGAAGGAAAAAAACCACTATTAATTTGGATGATATAAAATTGGAATAAAGTTACTATCTTACTAATAAGTGAAGGATCAAAAATGGTGGAACTAGATTCTGATTAAAATGAAAGACCTTGGATATGTGACTGACGAGATGTTGTCTCAAAGCAAGTCTTTGAGACAAGTCTGATATGAGGAGAGACAGTCGAGAAAGCCCAGAGAGAGTTTTCTTGGCTGTGTAATTGTCTAAAGTAATTAGCCATTCCAGCATTGAACTTAGTGATCTGCAACTTAGGGGGTTAAGACTGAATCATCCTTTTGCTTACACAAAAGTATGATTCCAATTTTATTTTTTGCACATTTTATTATGATATTCCATATATGCATGTAACATACTTTGACCATATTCACCCATCTATTACTTTTTTCTCCCCTCCATACTCCCTTTTTATCTTTATTGCAATTTTAATGGGATTCATTATAAGCTTTTCATACATGCCTGCAATACTCTCCCCCTTCATCCTCTCTCCCCCCCTTACCTCCCACTGGTTTCCCCCACTAAGAGTCCCCATTTATGTTCATGCCCTGGTTCTAATTTTATCATTTATTTTCCGCTTTTGTGTTAGATATCTAAGCAGATATCAGTGGTTATCATTATTAATTAATTTGTCATCAGATTGAACAGAGATTCATGTATAATTGCCTTATGTGTTAAAAACCAAAGCTGAAGAATAGCCACTGCTGGTTTTAAGTTTTGTCATTCAACATTATTGATTTGCTAATGGAATTGTTAATTGGTGATCTTAGGAATGAGATGCAGCACGGGCAGCAGACGGAAGAATATAGTGATGCTAAGCAGTTCATTCTCTCACCTCGCCCATCCAAACCTGGTCCGAGCAGAGAGCCTGGTTAGAGTAAGAATATGAAGACTGGAAACACAGCTAAAAAGAGAGCTTAAAGGCTTTATAACCAATCACACTATAATCCTCACTCTGGTAAGAGCGAGCAGTCGTTAATACCGTGGGGAAACAAGAGGCACAAATGAGGCACGTGGTTAGGAGTTGCTGATAAGGTTCAGAGCTGCACATCAGGGAACATTACAAGGAGTTTCAGGAACATCATTTCCACCAAATAAGACGTGGAAATGATCTGAAAAGTAGCATCAAAAAATTCTCTAAGGACTACTGAAAACCAGGATTAAAATACACTAGCTCAATAACTGATATATGAAAGTTCAAAGGAAGAAGAGAATTATCATTGCTGAGAAAAGGTAAATTGTTTTAGGGTCTACACTAGTATGTAAGAGTCCCCATTTTACAGTGTACCACCCCACCACAGCCACAACACATGCATGCACATACACACGCACACATATACACATACACACACATACACACACAGTGACAGAGGAGCTACACAATCACCACAAAACAGAGCTCTGAAGGTGAATACTCACAGACACTTGTATTGACCCTGGTTAGCAAGTGATTCTTTCCTCGGCCGTTTTTACAGATATTTGTTTCCAGGAATGGCCTTTGGCAAACCCTTTCTTTTACAGACATAATACGCTCCTGGGGTCAGACTCCCAAAGCTAGTTTTCCTTCCTCTTAGAGCTCTTGTCCTATATGAGTTGTCCTGTGACTTTCTCACATCTTGCAATTTGTGAGGATATAAATTGGTGATTGTGAGCCCTTATCTGGTTATATGTATGAACTTTGCTACTATCAGGCATTTCAAACCAAACACAAGACTCTTAGACTAAGAAGTACCCATGTATTTTTGCATGCAGGTAATAATGTAACAGCAGCAGCAACTGTAATACTAGAAATGATAGCATGTAGTATTTCTTGAACCTTCATCTTGATCCATGCAACTGTGTTTGTATCCTTCAGATGTTTTTATACATACACATATGTATACAAACTTATTATAAAACAGGTTAAAGCAGTGCCTATAGTTTAATAATTGAATTTTTAGCCTAACAATACATTAAATTACTAACTAAATGTGTTGTCAAAGTTGCATGTGCTCTCAGGTATGTATTCAACCTAGTTTAGGATCATTTTTGGCTATTACATGCTTATACTTTTGCTCTTATTTAAATAAAAAACCTAGTGTGAGCTTTTCCTTAGAGTAGGTTCTGAGGTGAGTCTCCTATATTAAAGACAGCAATGGGCACTCATTCTAGATAATACAATATATCTATGGCTTTTAAGCTTCTGAAAAGACATTTCTAGTTGGCAGAATATAGCCTAAATAGCAATTATCTGAATATTCTCTTAAGTTTTCCAAGGCACAGGAAGAAGAAAAAAATTACAAAACACATGCAAGGTGGGGAAGTAGTTGGGTCAATGGTTTTTGTAACATGCTGTGGGAAATCCCAAATCCTGAATCATACAACTTATTCTTGGCCTGATAGTGTGGTAAGCCTACCAGAGCAACAAAATTAAATGACCCCAAATAAGAGGACTTGGGCTAGTGGAACATTTGACATACACCTTTCAAATCCACTCTTGATCAGAGTAGAACATTCAGGAAATAGTGGCTTTTTTCTGACATGGCTTTAGATTTTTCCACATGGTTTCTCAGATACACAGGTGTGCATGGTCCACACCTGAAGATTCCAGTTAGGAGAGACCTAGGTATGTGTGTTTCTCTCCAGGATATTTGATGTGTGGAACACTGTCTTCAGAGCACACATGTGGAAAGATTACATAAACATGTTTTCAGGATGATGTAGGAAGTGAATGGCATATGACATACAAATAAATATAAATTTTAAAATAAAGCCAAGTATAGTGGTGTGTGCCTGCATTCCCACCGTTCAGGAGACTGAGGTAAGAGGATCATGAGTTTGAGGCTAGCCTGAGCTACATAGTGAGAGACACTGCTTGCCCAAATAAATAAATTGGGTTTATCATTAAATAACCTTAAATGCCATGTTAAGTCTTAGAACTGAACATAATAGTCTAGGTTTTATCGCTGTTGTGTGTCATTTGCTTTTGAGTAAAGTTAGTGGCAAAGTTAGATAGTGGAATAGTTCGCTAACTTTGTGAATTCATTTGTTTTGAACATCTGTTTCTAAACTCCTACAAAAGAAGCAAGGCGCATAGTTATATAGTCAACATGATATTTTTTGATCTAATTAGAAGAGGTCTGAGTCCATAGCTTTCATTGCTGGAATACTTTCAAAAGTGATTGTCCTTAAATACAAAGTAAAGATTATCTGTATGTTTCATCTAATTTTTTTCTTTCAACTGTTTTTCCTTTCCACTTACAAAGTCTTTTTCAGAGTGACCAAAGCTCTGACTAAAAAGGATGTGAATTGAGCCATGTTTTAGCCACTCAAGGCTAAAATTTAGTGAGCACCTATTATATGACAGCACTGTCCTCTGCTTTGAGGCTATCCTTATGGAAGAAAAGGATGAGAGTATAACCCCTTTCCTCAGGGAGTTTATATTCTGGTTATTTAGATGAGAAAACAGAGACTCAGTGAAATTCACTAACTTCCTGACTAGTTAACTATAAAGCTTGGATGGATCCCAAACTTTGCCATTCTCAGAGGCATTGCTCTTTCCACTGTTCTTTGTCAAAGTGACTGCACTCACCAAATCCATGCAATCTTGAGAAGATGCTCTAGAAGTCATGTGTGTGAGCCCTCTGACACAATTTCTAACTATAAAATGAGGTGACATGCAGTGTTCCCAAATTCACTAGATGAACGTTAGTAGGGAACAGATTAGGGAAATAAGAAAAGGGGAACAAAAGAAATTAAAAAAATGTTAATTCCCATGTATGAAAGAAAGCAAGTCTGCCCCTGAGCCGCTGTAGTCGTACCAAGTTGACTGTCCAAGCCATCACTGGAAATGACCACTTAATACCTAGTAAAGCTTTTAACTGGTAATATCAGCTCCCATAGTTGCTGCTCCCCAAAGAAAATTATAGCAGTCTGGGATTTCTCTGCCTTTCTCAGCTTTTAGTGAGAATATAAAGACAGACAAGTAAAATTTGCTTTTGGATATTGATTTGCTTAAATAATTTGAAGGAGAAATAATAAACCATAATAATCGTCTGCCTAAGTCTCCATTTAAGCAAACAGTCCCATTTCCAATAAAGAAAGGCAGAAAGCAAAAGCTACTTCCAGGGACGAACGCCGAATAAAACGATCTCTCACATTCTCAGTGCAACCAAGACAAACTTTGAACTTGAAATTTTCTAATGGAAATCTTCCCTCCAGTGGTCAAGGAACTGACAGCCAGAACTGTTGGAATCAAGTGTTCCTCCACATAGCAGGTATGATGATAAACCAGGAAAGCACAGACCAGCATGGAAGAGATGCCAAATCCTTATTTTTGCTACTTCAGGTGAACAATGACTCCTTAACCCAACACATTGTAAGGATGACTCACAAACAAGCGTGTTTAAAACAAACTACTTGGCAAATCTCCTTTTCGCTATTATTGCCCAAGAACTTTAAAAATCCAAATACTTCAAGTGAAACCATTTGCTTTTGTCCTCATCTTACAGATTATACTCATGCTGTAATTCAGTCCTCTCTTATTTTTGTTGGAAATGTGCACATGGGTGTTCATGGAGAGCTGTGCTTTAGGCAATATTAGCATGCAACACCATTAAAATAAGTGTTTCTTTTCTAGTTCTTATTATGGTGTAAAACAGGATGACATTATTGAAGGAAATTATGCCAGCCTTCATTTTCTCCAGTGCAGAGTCGCCAATATAGGTAAATAAGCAGATGTTCGGTGTGAAGTGTGTGTGTCAAGAATATGTGCCCAAGTAATGAGCTGCCTGAAAGCATCTGCATCAGGGCCCTACCTCATGAAAGTGAGAGAAGCTGAGAAAGAAGGAAATGTTGCCTCTCTTCAATTGGTAGTTATTAAATATGGCTGTACATCAAAGATCTCCAGGGTGCAGTGATCTTTCTGAGATAAGAGAGCTCCTCATGCAAGAAGCAAGTTGGAGTGGTCTGTGTGGGGTAAGGGTGAAGGATAAACCGGCACAGAGACAAAGAGGAAGTACAGCCGATGACCTTATCATTCAAGCCAGCTACCCCAATGGACAATTGAGCATATAGTGTCTAGGAAAACTGAAGGGTTTGGTGTGGAACCTCACGTGCCTCACAATTGCCCCTTGCGAAAGAAGTGGAGAGCTGGGACTTCATGGACTGACTGCTCTCCATGAGCACCAATGGATATCTCTCACGTTGATACTGCTTTGTTTGAATTTGACTTGAGTTCTGTCCATCCACACCTGAGGCTGGTTCAAACTCCCTACCCACACACAGGTGGAAAAAGTCACACTTCAAGTGAAGTGTGAGTAGAGAGCAAAACCAAGGACTTAAATGCGAGAGGCAATATATCTTCCCTAAATCTCATAAAGAAGAATGGAAAAATCTGCTCACAAGAGAGCTAAGTAAGAACTGCATAATTGCTACAGGTGCCAATTGGCCCATCAGCAACCAGCAGCTCCATGAATGGATGAAGATCAAGATAAAATATTTGGCCATCTCAAGTTGTTTCTTCCTAAGGTCCTAGAATAGTGCTGACTGCAGAGAAAGGACTTGTATTCAGGCACATCCCTGGAAGATGGGACAGTCCATCCTTTCTCATTGGGAACAGAGTGCCAGAAGAAAGATTTCTTCTAGAGCTTGAGGTGCATCTTGAAGCTAAAATGTTTTCCCACTTCACATTTTCCCAATGGCAGGATTGGTACCAAATTATCTCTTAGCTATATGACAATGTTATAAGAATATCCTTACTGTTCTGCAACATGTGTTTTCCCCACACGAGTCAGGGGGTTGGAACAGGTGTGAGCTAGACTTGCATAGGTCATGGTGGCAGCCAGTCAGGGTTTCCTACCTGGAACCTGAGGGCACTGCTCACCTGATCTCTTGTTCATGTGGCTGTCAGTTCAGGGCCTTAGAGACCAGAGGCAACCAGCCAAAAAGTCTCAGTTACTCCACTCTGCTCCATAACCTGGAAGATTCACACATGGTGGTTTCCACTACATTCCTTCCCTGTTCCCTGGTTAGTGCTGTTGGGACAGCCAAACTTCTTTCAGCCCTTATTTAGGAAGAAACTCAGGCTGCTTCCCGGCTACTATATAGTTTTCCTCTCCAGTTCTTCCCTTTTTATGAGGTAACATTATCACTGCTGTAACATCTTTTCCAAAAAGTTCCCAAAAGCCTCCAGCTAAAATTTGATTCCAACTTGGCCAATAGGTTTGCTTTACAGCTATAAAATAAGGGGTTTCAATGCTTGTCAGTGCTCAGTGCATGTTCACGTTATGACTTTTCTGTTTGGCTCTCTCCTTCACCTCTCTTCTGTTTTCTCTTTCTCCTGTGGCTGTACAGTCACCTTCTGTCTTGAGAAGTGAGAGTTTCTCCAGAATCTAGCAAGTGCTCAGACCCAGCCATCCTCTCCTGGCATTGCCATGAGCACAGAAGATTCCACTAGTTCCTGCATCACAGCCAAATTGCATAATTTTCCATGTACTTGGCAAGGGATAAATACCCCTTAATAAAGGATTTCTTTTTCTCCCAACATAAAACCCACCCAAAACATGAATGCCTCAAAATTTTAGGCCTGTCGGGTAGCAGGCTTCTACATTATTCTAAAGATCTGTACTGCTCAATGCAGGAGTTTATAAACACCTGTGGCTACTCAGGTTTAACCAAAATTTAACAAAATTTAACTTGTAGTTCTGCTAGCTCACCAGACATATTCTTTTAACCAAAAAAAAAATGTTTTTTAACTGATAAACTGCTGCATATATTTATTTGGTAAAATGTGAAGTGTCAATGTGTGTATGCATTGTGGAATAATTAAATCAGGTTAATTAGCATATCCATCACCACAAATGCTCATTGTTTCTCTGTAGTAAGAATATTTAAAAGCCTTTGTTTTAGCTATTTTGAAATCTACATTTGCTATTGACAGTGTACAAAACAGTAGTTCATCAGAACCTGCATCTCCTCTCTGAGTCTTTGCACCCCCTTACCAGCTCTGTGCCACCCATGTTGTTGCAAGTGACAGAATTTCCCACTTTTTTAAAGGCTGAATAGTATTTCATTGTGTTTGTATGCCATATTTTTTAACCCATTCATCCATTGAGGACACTTGCATTGTTTCCATATTTTGGTTTTTTGTCACTAATGCTGCAATGAACATGGGAGCATAGACATCTCTTCAACATACTAATTTCAATTTCTTTGGATATATACTCAGACATAAAATTGCTTGATCATATAATTCTATTTTTTTAGCAATATACACACTGTTTTCCGAAATGGCTGTACAGATTTATAACAACATCAACAGTATACAAGGGTGCCCTTCCCTCCACACCCTCACCAACACCTGCAATCTTTCATCTTTTCTGCTTGCTTTCATTTTGTTCTGTTTTTTTGTGACAGGTATTTGGTATCCCAGGCTGATTGAGAACTCACTATTTAGCCCAAGTTGGCTTTGAACTAGTGATCCTTCTGCCTCAACCTCCTGCCTAAGTGTTGGGATTACAGGAGTGTACCACTAAACCCAGCTTCCTTTTATAGTAGTTAATCTAACAGGTATGAGGTACTATGTACTTTTAATTTGCATTTCTGTGATAATTAGAGGTGTCCAACATTTTTTTTTTTAGTGGTACTGGGGTTTGAATTCTGGACTTTACCCTTGCTAGATAGGTGTTTCACCACTTAAGCCATTCCTCTAACCGTTTTGCTTTGGTTATTTTTGAGATAGGGTCTCGCTTTTTTGCTGGGGCCAACTTGGGCCATTTATGTTTCCACAGTAACTGGGATGACAGGTGCCTGCCACACACCCAGCTCTCAGTGGGTGAGATGGGGTCTTACAAACTTTTTTGCCTGTGCTGGCCTCTAACCACAATCCTCTTGATCTCAGCCTCCTGAGTATTTGGGGTAAAGGTGAAGGATGCACTAGCACAGGATTGCAGGCAGAGGCACCACACTTGGCAGAGATGTTGGGCATTTTTCCCATGTATCTGTTGGCCATTTGTATAGTTTTCTTTTTTCAGAAATATCTATTCAAGCCCTTTGCTTTCTTGTTGAATAGTTTGAGGGTGATAAACTCTCATATTTTTGTTCTGTCTAAGAAAGTCTTTATCACTCCTTCCTTTTTGAAAGATAGGTTGTGGGGCTTCTCCTTTCAGGATGTTGAATATATCATTCCTCTCTCCTCTGGGCTGCAAGGTGTCTGCTGAGAAATCCAGTGCTGTCTTCCGGTCATTCTCTTGTACATGGCTCACCTTTGCCTTGCTGCTTTCCATACTCTCTGTCTTTAACTTTTTTGTGTGTCTTGAGTTTGAACTCAGAGTTTCACAATTATAAAGCAAGTGCTCTACTGCTTGAGCCACACTTCCAGCCCATTTTGCTGTGGTTATTTTGGAGATGAGATCTCACAAACTATTTGCCTAAACTGGTCTTGAACCAAAATCCTCCCAAGCTTAGCCTCTCCAGATAGCTAGGATTACAGGCATGAGCCATTGGTGCCTGACTTTTCTTTAACTTTTGACACTTTAATTATGATGGGTCTATGTTAATCTCTGTGGATTCATCCTTCCAGGATTGGCTTTCTATTTCCTTTCTCAGACTTGAGAAGTTTTCTGCAATTATTTCTTCAAATGTTTTCTGTTCCTGCCTTTCTCTTCTGTACCCTTATAATGCGTAAGTTATTCAGCTTGATGATGTCATGTCTCTTAAGCCATTTTCATTATTTTTATTCTTCCTTATATTTATTCTCACATTGGATGTTTTCCAGAGGCCTGTCCTCAAGTTCACTGATCTATTCTTGTGTGTAATCTAACGTACTTCTATTTAACCCTTCTATTGAATTTCCCAGTTCTGTTATTCTTCAGCATCATCATTCCTGTTTTTAAAACTTTTTGTCTCTTTGTTAAAGTTCTAAATTTGTTTCTGCTTTGCTCTCTTGACCTTGGTGAACATGTTTATGACAATTATTTTGAATTCTTTGTTGGGTACATCTCATATCTCCACTTCATTCATATCAGTTTCTGCACAAATATCTATTCTTGCTCTTTTTTTTTCTGGAGTTCAGTTTCCTGTTTCTTCATTTTCCATGACTCTTTCTATTGGTTTGCATACAATACAGATGACAACTGTCACTTCCAGTCTTGTCAGACCGGCCTTGTGAAAGAGGATTTCACCATTCTATGTAGCCAGAGATCTCAAGGTGTCTGTTGCATCTGTCTAGACTGTTCTCTGTGATATTGATGATCCTTTGGCAAATAAGAAGTGCCATAGCCTGCCAGTACCTCATAATCAGGAAGGTAGAAGCCAGCCCCTCTAGACATAGCTGTAAAAGCTGAGGTGCTGGATGCATGTTACACTTCCTTCTTGCCTCATGCTGAAGCTGAGCATGCATGTTACTCTCCACCCTCTCTCATAAGCTGGGGAGAGGCTCTGTGGCAAATGCCAACACTCATATTCAGGCTGCATCCTCTGATACTGGGGAAAAAGGTTCCTGGAAGTCAGCTTGTTGTTTTTCCCCTTGTTCGTTTTCTGTGGTCTAGTTGGGACAGTCCAAGTTCCTGCCTGTGCTGCCTGCTGTTCATCAGCCCCATTAGCTCCTTGGTGCAACTTAGTTAGAGCCAGCCATTGGGATAGTGTGCTATAAACTTCTTTCTACAGTGAAAATGGGAACTGCATTTTCTAGCTCCTTCTTTGAATGATCCCATGGGTGGAGTTCCTACAAGGTTTGCACGCCTGACTACACCTACCTCTTTGCTCCTTGATCTAGGGAGATTAGCACATGGTAGTCCCTTCTGCTCTGAGAGCTAGGAGACTTGGAATGCATGGTCTGGGACAGAAGATGTAAAAACTGAGACACTCCACACATGTGCAAATTTCTTTCAAGAGAAACTGGGAGACCTGGAGTTATTGCTGGGATAAGCTGGGAAAACGTTCAAGAAATGCCAAATTGTTGCTCAGGTTCCTAAAGAACTTTTTTTTTTTACTGTCCCTTTTAGTCCCTAGTGCAAGTTAATTATGACTTAGGTCATCAAGTAGCAAAAGGAAGAGTGTGTCATGAACCGTTTTGGAAACAGGAGGTTTCTCTGTTACATTCTTTTCCATACTGCCCCCAGGGTGAGGAGTGTAGCCCTTGGAAATGTTTGCATACCTGTTGAAAATTATTTCTTTTGCTGTGATCTAGGGAGAGTAATACATGATTGGGAACTTTGCTCCAAATCTAGATTTAGGATGCAATCTCTCAGAAAAGTTGGGGTGTTCCACATGTAGACAAACTCCTTCCTTCCAGGAGTACCTAATAAACCTGGAGTTATCAGGGGGTAAGCTGAGAGAGAAGGTTTAAGATGTATTATTGGCCACAGAAGCACTCAAACACTTCAGGTAGCTGGTGACTACCCTATTGGACAGCCCAGATGTAGAACATGCCTGTTAATGTAACAAATTGTTTTAGATGGCAGTGGTCCAGACAGAAATGTGTCACACTGAAGGATAGAGATATATGGGAAATACTTTCTAGTTACTGAATATTTAAAATTTATATGGTATCACAAGGGCATTGAGAGACATTGCATTTCCAAATTTATTTTTCATTCAAATACTTGAAAAGCAATTAAGAATTCATGGTTGTTACATTGAAACAGAGGTTATACAAATTGATATTAAATGAATTCCTCAACTATTATTTCAAAGTAGCAAGTCCATTCTTCTACATATTCACGAGTGCCTTAGATAAGCAATAGCTGGTATATAGTTTATATTTACATATTTTGTTAATTTACCAAAAACCTCTTTCAAAAATATTTGAATGGCTGATTCAGACATAATAAATCTAAAAGATAGCAGATGATTGTAGGCAAAAAGATGAAGTCAGAGGTACTTGATAAAAAAAACAAAAATATTCTCCAGAGTATTAGAACTTTAACTATAAATCAAAAACTACTCAGCAACCAAACAAATATGCCCATTGTTCTTGTCTCTAAGCCTCTCCAAATAGTCAATCTGCAGAGCCTGTTATAATTCAGTGCTAAAGTAGCCTCACTACTGTCTCACATAAATGGCTCCCCACCTACTTAGAAACCATGCCAGGAGCTTCAGGACAAATCTGAAGAATGCCATGCATGACATGCAAGAAGAGAATCCTGAACTGAGACCGAGAAGAAAAGCCCTTGTCAAGCCCACCACCCTGGTGGTGCCACCATGCTAGAGTTAGTACAGGATGTTACAACATTCAGGAAACAGGCTTGATTTTAACCTGGGAAACATTTTTAAAAACTTCATAGCACTCCCTATCAGTCAGCATGGTTATGGTATATTTTTAGTTATATTCATTATTAATGTATGGGTGTGGGGTTTCTCGTGATCTCAGTACCAAGATATGTTTCTTAGAACTGTTAAGTGTCTGGGTAAATGATATTTTTATCATTAAAAATTTTATTTGTATATATGGTATATAGCATATGCAACATGTTTTTATACACATACACACAGTGAAAGGATTGCTATGCAACATATAGCTCCCTTTTTGTGTGTGTATGATAAGAGCAGCCATAATCTACTCTCAATTTTTCATTGTACAATATTATGATCTTATATAGTCTTCACCCTGTACATTAGATCTCCAGACCTATTCATTCTCCCCAACCGCAGATGTGTCAGGAAAATTTTAAAATCAGTCATTTGTCACAATCCACACTATTTACTGGATATCTCTTCAATGCCTGCTGTGAAAAAGGCAAAATGGACTCAGAATATTTTCCAAGCATGATGAGACCAGACCCATCTACTTCATCTCATTGGAACAACCAGAATCCCTGTTCCATTCCTTTGGGACATCCAACCATCCAATCTTCGAGTGTGGTTTATGGATGGAACTTCAAGCTGTGAGAAAATGGCAATGAGAATGGAAACTTGGAGGGCTAATAGTTTGCCTTAGAATCTTGTATTTGTTTGTTCATTCCAGTGCTGTGGATGAAAGTCGGGGCCTTGTGGATGCTAAGCAAGCTACACCCCCAGTCCTTGAACTATGCACTCTTTTTTATTTGTCAGCTCTGGGGTTTGGACTCAGAGCCTCACACTTGCTAGGCAAGCACTCTTACCACTTGAGCCACTCTGCCAGTGAATTACACACTCTTGAATTTAGTCGCAACTTTTCTACTTAATATCATGCCTCCTTGGAAATAGTTTCCAGACTTTGGACTTCAAGCAATGGATAAAATAATGCCATTCTTATTTAGTGAATTTGAGGATTACACAGCTAAAGCAAAACACTTAACTTAGAACCTAGCACACAGAAATTATCACCGCTCTTACACGTGATCAGAGCTGATTAGTTAATTCAACCTCAAGTGACTTTTCACTTTTAGGCTTCTGGCCAAAGGTTTACCTGACTACACACTGTCCAACGATGATAACCCTATCTAAGCCCCACCAATCACTGTCTTGTTGACTTTGCTTTTGTGTTCTCCATAGAATTTCTCAACCTCTGATGCATCAATTTCACTCACACACACACTCACACACACACACACCCTATCTCCACTAACTAGTTCTAGTTAACTCTCTGAAGTTAAACTCCCTGAAGAAACAGATTTCTACCATTTTTGTTTAATCTTGTATTCTAACCATGAGAACAAAGCCTCCCATGGGGGAGGTGCTCCATAAATATTTATTGAATTAAGATAACCGTTCTGATATGTGATCTATTCGCTGAAATTATTCACCCTAGCATTTTCCAATATTTTAAGTATACCAAGCCAATATCATACCCAACTCCCCAATAACACACAAATGGAACAAAACAAGCAAGGAAAAAAAAAATCTTGGATTTCAGATTCCTTCTATAAACGTATTTAATTGTTTTTGAGTTTGTAGCAAAAGGCTTTAGTGTTTAGAAGACATTTAGGTTAGAGTCTAGTGAAGAAGTAATTATATAAGAGGACAGCTCTTGATCTGAAATTAACAATAATTATAATAGAATCATAAGGGACCTAAGGTGTCATCATCCATCCTATCTTTCATTTCCAAGATTTCCAAAAGACTTATTAATATGAATTCAAAAAAGAAGCTGTTTCCCACAGTTAGTTTAAGATGGCCCTTAAATTTGAATTTTAGTTTGAAATTAATCAGCTGGCAGTAAGTGTCCTCAGTGGTTGAAAACAGTAGTTAGAAAAAGCTCCTGCAAATGGGATTTTAGGATAATGGAACCTTAGAAACAGCTCAAGCATTAAAATACAATTGTTTAAAAAAAAAATTCTCAACCTTGACTCAAAGAAAGCATAAACTAGCCAGACCTGTGGTGTTGTACATAGAAAGAGCTTGAGCTGATACCCCTTTAAGATCCCTAGCTGGGGCTCTCATTTAAATTCCCTTTCTCCACTTCACAGCTGTTACAATGTTTTCCAAAAAGGCTCTAGAGCTTAATTTGGATTTGAGCACTTTTGAGCCTACGGACCTAATGAGAAACTGCCCATCAGCAGTCTGGTACCACTTACACATCCTTTCCTCAAACAAATAATCTAATACCTCTTCTGTGAGTCAATGAATTTATTAAAGACAAATAGTCAGTCCTGTCTGCAAATCTGCAGAATGCTGCATTTTAACTAAGTGACATTTAGGCAAGTTGTAACTCTAATGGCAAAGAAAACAGTAGCAGCTCAGGCCTTAAACTTCTGTCCCATGGTGAATATCAGTCCCAGTGTCCTGCATGAATTCTTTGAAGGGTTTGGTCCTGGAAAACCCCTGGGAACTTCTTCAGAGTTAGTTAATAGTGAGAAAGCATCCAGCTAAATTTATTGGTTACTGTCGCCCATGATTGCATAAAAAAATAAGATTAAAAAGAAATCTCAAAAGAATAGTTTATCAAGCTTGGTAATGGTATCATCGCTGACAGTGAGGTCATAAAGCATGTTAGTGACCCCCTGGTGGAACATGTTTACTGGTGAAATCAAAGAGATTGATCATTTTCACCAGGAAGTGGCATTTGAGTTCCACACACTATTGCCATTAGTCTGGAAAACACACTTATCATCTCATGCATGGCACACAATAAAACCCTGAAACAAGGCATGATTATCAGGGTCTTTATAGACATACTGGCTCCTCACAGGGCACTCTGAAATACAGTCTATTTATACATTGCTGTTGTAGAGAATTTGGATTTCCTCTTACCCAGCTATCTTAGTCAGTTTGTGTGGCTTAACAAAATGACTGAGACTGAGTAATTTAACAGAAATTAATTTTGTACCATTCTGGAAGCTAACAAGTCCAAGATCAAGGCACTAGCAGATTTGGTGTCTGGCAAAGGCCTAGATGTCCTCACATGGCAGAAAGGACAGAAGAATAAAAAGGGCCTGAGACACTACCTTCAACCTAATTTACAAGCTAGCTAAATCAGTCTCCTAACGCCCCATCTCTTCATGCTAGCACACTAGCAATTAAGCTTCAGCATATGAAATTGTAGGGGTACATATTCAGAATATAGCAGTTTTTACAGACCGAGGAAAGAAATGTGACCCTCTCAGAAAGCCATAAGTACATCCAAATACCACATGAGATCTCACACCAACTCTGTGGGGCAAGTTAACTGGTTGATTCTCGTTTTATAAGTGAGGAAATTGAGGCTTCCTGCTCACCAGTGACTTAGGCCAAAATCCAGATGCAGCCTTTTATTAGGATGACATGTTCCATGTTTAACAGTGACATCTACAAGAGCTGATCCTAGGTGTGGAAGGAAGTCCAATAACCTGCAGAGGCTTTTCATCCATTTAGCTTCTTCTTATATTAAACCTATTTAGTTAATCGGAAATCAAGTGAGGATTGTCAAGGGCTTACTGATCATGTGTTGGGATTGGATCGAGGATTTATATTTTTATACATGTTCTCATTAGCATGAGGAACATATGACTTGTGTGTTTGTTTTCATATCTACCATGGAATTTGGAAATACGAAACATGGAGACATTCAAAGGCTTCCCCAAAGTCACACAATCAGTAAATTGTGGATCTTGGATCAGACATACCTAAAACTAGAGAAATAACTCTCACTACATCACCAGTATCTGAATGATCAAAAACCGGATGAAATATTGTGTCATCTTCTCCCTGCTTACCAAGAGACAATGGCCAGAAAAGTGCTGTATATATAGGATTCAGAGACTGGAAAGAGAGAGGTGCTTCCAGTTTTTCTTCTTATGAGTTCTCCACACATTTGCAACAAGAAAGTTGCATAGACACCAACAATAGCAAGTTCAGTTTGTCATGGATGTCCCATGCCTAGAACACAGAGCTCACTACAAGGCAGAGGAAACTCCTATACATCTGATCCTATTTCAACTGTGTCACTTGGGCCAGGAGAGACACTCAAACCCAACTCCATTCCCCTTCCACGCTCAGGCTGATGCTTGAAGCTGTGAACTGCATTAGTAGATTTCAATTCTGTTGTTGAAAGCTGTCGCTTTGATCTAGGGAAACATCAAAAGATCACACTCCATGTGATGAAGTTGTCAGATTAACACTATGGAGAAACGAGCTAAGACTAGATTTGGATTTGGAAGGAAAACACAGGAAGATGTGCTTCAGCTGAAGGACAGAAAGCATGTGTTTATTGAAAGGTGCCCTTGTTGCTCTCCTACCCTGGATGATTTGTTTATGCATCGCTCTTCACCACAGCTGCTCTGATCTTGCTCCTTCCTAAATTCAGGGCTTAGTGTGGTTTTCACATCTAAAATAGGGTCTTCCTCCTTACCCTAGCACATCTGAGCCACACTCTTTCTTTTCTACATAGGATGGTCATTTCCCATCATCCTACTCACATATTTGTTTATTAAGCTTACTTTTTATTGTTTGTCTTCTGCCCCTGCTACAAGGTAGTCCCTCAGCAACAACTCAAAGAATGAGTAAGCAACCACTTAGGAGTCAAAAACATTTTGATCTCACTCACAGTCTTAGTCCCTTTGGATTACATAACAAAATCCCACAGAACAAGGAGTTTACACAGCAGACATTTCTCTCTCACTGAAAGTTGAGAGTCCAAAATCAAGATGTTGGCAGATCTAGTGTCTGGTGAGAACCCACTTTTTTGGTTCTCCTCTGCGTCCTGGAACAACAGAGTAGAAGGGGAGGAAGCTAGCTACCTCCTGGCTTTTCTCATTTGTAGACAGAATATCTGTATTTCAGAAGGGTTGCAGGGGGTACATTTGAAATGAATCCCATGACCAAACTTTTATAAACAAATGCATGTTAACACATGTTTTTCCTGACCAATCGCCAATACAATTACTCATTTGTAGGTGAAAAATATTCTGAAGGATCCTTGCAGCTAACCCCAAACGCACATTATTTTAGACACACATTATTTTGCATGAAGACACAGTAACATAGATTATCAGATCAGGAGTTCATGCATATTATCAGGTATTAAAAAAACAACTGGTAGCAGATGATTACTAAAGTACATTTTGATTTTTAGGTCAAGGAGGAGAAATGTTATAAAAGAGTATAAAATTTTAAAATTATTTATTACCTTTTTATAACATGCCTCACACATGGACAAAGAAATAAAAGATGACAGAAGCTCCTAGCTTAGAGTTTTCTTAGTAAAAGAAGATGTTTGTTGAAAACAGATGGCACGGAATGAGAATGGCAGACCTTGGGGGCTGCTGGGGAGCAAGCTGCCCACTGAGGGTCCTCGGTGTGGTAGTTAGAGCAAATGGCTCAGGGCTAGAAGGTGCTTGGATTTCAACTCAAGCAGAACAAGTCTTTTCTGTGAGAAGGTGTGTGTGGATGTGTGTCAGATGATGCCTTAGGGAAATCATTTAACCTCCCTGAGACTCAGCTAACCCAACCATAAAACTTCCCTGGAAAGGAAAACTGGCATCTGAGTTGTTTGTTGCTACACACATAAAAAAAGACCTACTTTGATATCACTTGCATGTACCCGCTTCCCTTCATGGTTGTCATCATCTTTGGCTTTGTCCCCATTTTTAGACTTTCCGATTATGTAGAATGTGGGTTAAATGGAGCAATGCAATGCACACTGGGAGGTTGTAATTTACCCTATGCTGTGCATGTGCATTTGTAGACCATGGGTCCTAGATTTGTGGACTTCACAGTCCAGTGCAATTTCAAAACAGGATACTGGGCACACTACTCTTATCTGTGTCTTAGTAGCAAAAAAGTGACTAAAAAATTTAAGGAATTTTTTTAAATACTGAGAAAAATGTAGTTTCATAAACATTTTACTTCAATGTCCTTGTTTTTCTTCTTTTGTCATGGCCTAAGGAAAACTATTGTGAAATGTCCCCAGGCTGCAGACTGGCATTTTGAAGCAGCTGATTCATTGCTGTCATGAAAAGACATTTTGTAATGGCCCATGATTGTAGCACAGGTTTAACTGTGGACATCGAGTCCACACAGGTGGAAGACCGTGCCTGGGTGCAGTCAGCCTAGCCAGTGGTGCTCAGAGAGGTGCTCCAGACAGGGCATACTGGCTGCAGAATGTACACATGTCTGCAAAGAGATAAGCACTAAGTCAGTGCCAGAATTCTCAGAGCCAGATGGACTGTTTCCCGTTCAGCAGAGGGAAAAGAAAGAGTTGAGTTTGGGAGAAATGAAGGCGCTTGACTTGACAGGAGAAAACAGTAAGATTGGCTTGTAGAATATGAAGAAAGAGGATGCTGCCTAGAGCACAGAGTGCAAGTCCTCCAGGAAGCATGAGTGGCCAGCTATTGGCCATGATTTTTGCATTGAATAAATTTAGAGGAAATTGAAAGTTAACAATTTAGAGTAAATCAAGGACTTCAGGCTTGGAAAGAAAAGAAATGACTCATGTATCTCAATGCAAGTTTTATGAAACATGGCTACACTGTTCACTTATGCATCATCTTTAGCTTGTTCTTGCTACATCGGCAGAGTTGAGTAGTTATGACAAAGACTGACTTTTATTACATAGTATTTGCCCAATTCCAAAAAATGGGTGCCAGCCCAGGCCCAAACCATACTATGCCAACACAATTTAACAATTAGCAAGAATATTTACTAGTATTGAGAGTAGGACTGAAAGGCAATAGTCTGTCTGTGTGGTAAGAATTGCCATGACTTAAGAAGGCACCAGGGGACATTGGAAAGACAATCCAGAAGCGGTCAGTTGAACCAAGACATAAACAACCCACTGACTGAAATAAAACATGGAGGAGTTGAGAGACATGAGTCTTTCTGAAATAGCAGAGTCATGACCATTGATGAGAAGTGATGGCCAATTAAGGAGGATGGAGGCAAATGGAGGAGAGATAGATGATATACAAAGAAGTGAAAAGAGATTGGAACTAAGTTTGGGAAACGTCTCAAAAAAGTGTGGGTCCTTATATAGACTGGCTCGTTAGTCTTAAAACAGTTCAGAAGAGCAGAGCCAATATTCAGGCAGGTATTGTCTGAGTTTCTGTAGAAAGAAAGCCCCAACTCTTACATTAGATTTAATGTACAGCGAACCCTCTAAGTGGTCCATATTTACCAGGATCCTTATGCAACCATATTTTCCTGTATTCCTAAACACAAACTATGCTTAACATTCCTAAATAGGTTTGAATTTGCTGCTCAAGAATTTTGTGTTTGCAAACAATTTATCAGTCTATAAAACTAAGTATCATTTTTCATGATGTTGTCATAAAGATTACATTGTAAGAAATATGCATGAAAATATTGACACATTAATGTTACAGGAACCATCTTATTTTAAACTTTAATAAGTTCCTCATAAAAGGCTAATGTTGCATAATAAGTGGATTTCTTCCTAAAAATTAAATAGATAATGTAGATAGATAGATACATAGATACATAGATAGCTGATAGAGAGGTACATAATCTTGGGCAGTGAAGTAATTTAATTAATGAAGTTCTAAATAATAGAAGTAGGTGCCATATTCTTTTAGTTCTTACTTTGTAAATTTTGTTATACAATGTGGATATTATACATGTACTTAGATTTAATCTTGCTGCTACTCATTAATGTTTTTTCAAGTTATTTAAAACATAATTAAGATAATAAGCTAGATTACAGCAGAAAAATAAGGAAATGAGTAAAATAATGAGAGCAAAGAAATGGCACCGTATGGTTATGCCATTACAGAGATCTATACAAACTACAGACATCTTAACAAAATTTATTGAAATATAATTCTTTCTTGCATGCTTAGAGATTCTTTATGCAATAACTAGAGCAATGTGATCCCATTTATTTTTCTATTTGTCAATGGTTGTGAGGAAAAAAAATGTTAGGGTAATACAAGTTGGCAAATGAATAACTTAAACCACAAAACCCATCACTGCACCCCTAGGTACAGCTCATGCACTCAAGAGAAACTGATTCAGACTTCTCACATCACAGATGTGATGCCCAAGACTGGAAGAAGAGTGGGGAGCCCACAGCAAGCAGGTGGATCACAGTTTGAAGTTGATTTATTGTAGCTTAGCTTCTGTAAGAAATCAAAGAATGTAGTAGATTTAGTTCATCCATTGGTTGCTGGGTCACTGGTTCAAGGTTGTGGGGGAGTGACGAGAAACCTTGGAGGGAATATTAGGATTTGGAGAGGCACATGTGGTTGGTAAAAGCACGTTTTATTGCTCATGAAAGATGAAAAATATGTTTATCTGTGTGCATGTGAATGTGTACTTCCACATATATTCAATTAAGTCTTCTTCCCTCGTGTAGATACATGAAATAAAATTTAAAATGCCCCTGGAAGTAAAGAGTCTTTAGCATGACTGGTCTGACAGTTGTAGATGATTGTGATGGATGGATAATTGTAGAAGATAAGGACACCCCCCTCCAGCCTCAGAAACAGGCTGATCTATCAAGGAACCCAAACAACCTCAGTTAGGGTTAACATGGTATTCTTTTTATGTGAACACAATTCCTGTGGGGTCAGAGCTTAATGATTCCCAAGTAGACACCATGTAGCATCTTTTCAGACTTGCCTCCCTCTTACAGTTCTAATTTCAGACCTCACCAGGCTATTCCCAAAGTGTAACATCCACTGACCTACTTTGGGACCAGATAGGTGGCAACCATTCACTCAGGAAAAACTCTTAGAAAGAAGAGAATACCATCTTAATCCTACCCTCTGCCCAGTTGGTTAACAAATTCAGTGGCTTCATCTGTAGTTGAGACACTGAATTTCTGTCCTGCAGGTTCTTGTCAGTAAAGAAAACCTTGAATTCTGTTTTCTAATCCTCCTGAAATGCCCAGTGGGGAGAAATGATATTTATGAAGGATTGTCTGAAGGACATAAAGTCCATAAATTCCCCTGGCTAGTTTACATTTTACCCTTGGATCAAGACAGACTGCTGGAGAGAGATATATTTGAGCTGTCTTGATTGAGTCCCTCTGTGGAGTTGTTTCTTGCTAAATTGATTTTTGTTATTTTTGTTTTTAATTGAATTAAGATAATTATAAGAAACAGAAATTAGTTCGTGTGTGTGCGTGTGTGTGTGTGTGTGTGTGTGTGTGACAGAAACAGAGAGAGACAGAGAGAGAGTCATTTTAGTGCAAATTCCTAAGTCCACCTTCAGTGATCCTGGTTTGGTGGAGTCCAGGACCAGGACTCTGTTTTGTCATCTCTCTGATGAATCCAATACAACTGTATGTGGAATGCATTATGGATATGATTACCTTTGAAAACCTGGAAACATCTCTGAATAGTTAGCACTAGAAAAATTAATGTATATATTTTGCACACAAGATACATACAAGATTCTGGGTGCAATTCCAGAAGTCTCAAAAAAGGTTCTCACAGACAGCAAATGAAAATTCCTTTTATTGCAGAAATGTTTAAGGTGCCCAAACCCACCACTTATCACCTCTTTAAAAAGACAGAGGAGAAAATATGTCTCCAAGTTCCAGAGACAGCAATAGCAGTGTTTTTCCATAATAAATGGCTTGTTTTTGTCTCATGATTTCTTTGAATCTTGCATTGGCTGCAAGGAAGCTACTATGTAAATATGCAGTTGAGACACTGAATTTCTGCCCTGCAGTAGGTTCTTACCTGTAAAAAAAATCTTGTATTATTTTTGTTGATGTTGTTCTATTTTGTTTTTTAAAGCAAGGTCCCACTAGCCCAGGCTGGCTTCAACTCGTAATCTTTCTGCCTCAGCCTCCCAAGTACTGAGATTACAGGCATGCCCCACCATACCTGGCTTTGAAATCTGTTTTTGAATCCTTCTTAAACATCCAATATCTACTAAATATTAAATATAACTTTTGCATACCTATATTACTTCTATTTGATGGGCCTACTAAAGATTCCCTTGCTGCAATTCACCCCAAGTTTTTAAAAATATTAGCAAATAAGTTAATATTTTTAAAACAACCTATGAATATCAAGATGGGTTCATGAACTGCAATTGATTTTGCCATGCAGCCCTTTTGGATAGCTGTGAGAACAGAATTTCCACTAAAATCATGGTTTCAAAGGAATGCCAATTTTAGCCTCTATAATTTTCCAAAGACAGAAAAGCATACCAGCAGTTTGATTTATATTACACATAGCTAGGTTAAAAATGCTTTTGAGCACAGGAAGCAAACTGGAATAACAAAAGGGACCAGACAGGTGGTGACACATGAGGGAGGGAAATCAGGTATGAATATGGAGGTGGTAGGACCATGGGAACTGGCTCCTCGGACCTGGATTCAACATGAGCTTTCTCCACCTCATCAACCGACACAAAGCTTCCCTCTCCTTCAACTCCCACGCAATTTACACTCCGAAAAATTACTTCTGCATATATCTCAGGTGTGTATGTAGAGCTCTCCAACTAACTTATAAATTATGAGAAGGCCAAGGTGACATTTACATGTCGAGTCAGTTTTAAAAGATGATTCTAGGTTGAAAGTTTAGCAATATTATCTAAACGAGTGTTACTGGTGCTTGTGTATAACTGTATTTTTGTGTGAGCACACATATATGCGATTCATAAGTATTTTTAGATCAATTATTTATGAGGACAAGAAGAATAATAAGTGTTTAGTACAACTGAGAGGAACCGATGAGTTAGAAAACAGTTTGTGTGTTGGCCCTTTATTTTAAATGAGTCCTTTCTCTACAATCCATCTCTGATGGAGAAATAAATTTTCTGCAAAGTTATTTAGAAATGCCTTCTGAGTTTTTAAAAGTGAAAAGAAACTTTAAGGCTGGTGGAGTGGCTCAAGTGGTAAAGCACCTGCCTAGCAAGGCTGAGATCCTCAGACCCTAGTTCTTTCCCCCCAAAAAGACAAAACAAGAAAAGAAGGTAAATGTGTGATATTGCACACGATGGAGACAGTACAGGCAAGAGGTTAGGGACATAAAGTCCCTAATCAAAGAGATCCTAGGTCATACCCAGGCTGGCAGTGGACATCTGTGCTTCCTTGTGTAAATTACTTAATCTTCGTATGATTGATTT
The DNA here is from genome assembly GCF_047511655.1 of Castor canadensis. NCBI lineage: Eukaryota > Metazoa > Chordata > Mammalia > Rodentia > Castoridae > Castor > Castor canadensis. Next base: position 94,022,952 of record NC_133400.1, read on the forward strand.
TCTCTTTGAAAAATGGAGCTTTTTATGACGCGTGAAACTAAAAGCTTGAATGTGCTCACTGTATCGGAATGAATATAGTAATCTTAAACTGGCAGAGGCCACTATGGAAAGGGGACTAGGGAGTAGTGAAGAGGTCCGGTGGAGATGAACCAGTTTGGGTTACAATACATATATGCATGTTAACAGCACAAGGAATTCCCTGTATAGCTATCTTTATCTCAAACTAGCAAAAATGCCATGTTTTTCTTATTATCTTTTTATGTTTTTTTCTTCTACAAAATCAGAGAAGAGGAGAGCGAACAGGTTCTGCAGTAGGGGGGTATTGGCACAAAGGGAGGGGGCAAGTGGTGGGGAAAGTGGTAGGAGGGAGAATATGGGGCAAATAATGTGCACACATGTAAGTAAATCCAAAAATGATGCCTATTGAAACTGCTGCAGGAATAAGGGGAGGGAGGATGAAAGAGCAGTGGAGGGATGAATTCATCAATATTACAATATTTGGATACATTGTAAGAACCTTTGTAAATGTTACAATGTACCCCCAGCCAGCACAACAATAATAAAGCATAATAATAATAAAGATGTGTGAAATTCACAATTCTGAGGCAAGCATCAACCCATTCCATTGTGATAACTTGGGCTTACAGAGGTTAAAAAACCTTCAGCACAAAAGCTAGTGGCCACTCCAAGTAGCACTGGGTCTAAAATTCTCTGTATTCCATGTCCCTGCCATGACCTTGAGTCATGGTGCTATAAATATATATTCTAAAACCCTTAAATATTGATTGCTTCTACTCCACATCTCAGCCTTACCAGCCTAGGCACACAGTAGTCATAGTAGTCGTTGTTCATAGTGTAGCATGTGTTGGTCGCTATGCAACAGTGTAGGAAGGGAGAAATGAATAAGACGGGACAAAAGGATGATGACGTAATGGTGACAGTGACAGTGATGATATTGATGACAATGATGCTGCTGATTGTTGTGCTGATTTTGACAATGTTGATGAGAACTAGAAAGGTTTGTACTTGCCTTCATATTTTAATTCAATGTCATGAGCTGTTTCTAAAGCTCATTTGAAACTCACTTATCTTTTTTGTTTTTACTCATATGTACATACAATGTTTGGGTCATTTCTCCCCCCTTCCCCCTGCCTCTTCCCTTAATCACCCCACCCCCTTCCTCTGCCCCCCTACTCTTTCACTTCCAGGCAGAAACTATTTTGCCCTTATCTCTAGTTTTGTTGAAGAGAGAGTATAAGCAATAATAGGAAGGACCAAGGGTTTTTGCTAGTTGAGATAAGGATAGCTATCCAGGGAGTTGACTCACATTAATTTCCTGTGTGTGTGTGTTACCTTCTAAATTTATTCTTCTCAAAGTAACTTTTCTCTAGTTCCTGGTCCTCTTCTCTTATTGGCCTCTGTCACTTTAAAGTATCTGCTTTAGTTTCTCTGTGTTGAGGGCAACAAATGCTAACTAGTGAAGCTCACTCATCTTAAAGACTGAAGTCTACTCCAAATCTTTGCAAAGACTATGCTCTGCCCAAATCTATTATTAGAACTGGAATTATATGCATCAGCCTGCATATAAATGTTTAAATGTCTGGCATAATAGCACTGTTTGGGATTTATTTTTACTTGGCTACAAAAATTGTAAGATACTTTTAATTGAATTCATTCATAGAAGTAGTCCTTTTGTCCTTGGAAAGGTTGAAGTCCTCTGAGGTGTTTTGTAAATACATGTAACATTAACTAGATATTAACTTACGTATTTGATATATAGCCTATGTGTTTCCACCAACATAGACATTGCTTTTGACTGGCAGTTCTTCTGAAGCCAGGTGCTGTAGCTGATGCAATATTCTTGCAAGGCTCATTTTGTGATAGACTTAAAGGAATTCAGATGAATTTATTATTATTTATAATGAAAACTAGTTTTCAAATCATCCATACCAGAAGAATTACAGTCTAAAAGCAATTATAATCAGAATCAAACTATTTAAAATTAGTGAATGATCCAACACTTCCTACTAGAAAAATCCAAATTATACCTGTGATTTGGTTGAGAATTTTAAATAGGAAACCTGAAAAAAAATCACTAGACCGATAAAAATCCTTTTAGGTTTTAAACCAGAAGTCATTGCAGAATTTCAGAAAAAAAGAGGTTTGTAGCTTGAGAAGGTGTGGGAGGGGCATTGACTTCAAGCTGCATTAACACTCTAAATATAGTACAAAGTATACTTTTACTAGATTATAAATTTATTAGGGAGGTTTGAAGCCCACGGTAGGTATTTGGAAAGTCAATGTGCCAACACCCCTATACACATACACACACGCTTACTGTTTGGCTCAGCCAGCTTTTCTATTTAGAAATTAGACAGTAAACCTAATTCCATTTGTTTGTACAGTTATTTAATCACTCTGAAATGACACATTAGTGTTGTCACCTGGCTATAGTAAGTTTACCATACATCAAAAGAAGTGGAACTAAAGGGTAACCTAGCAGTTGGTGTTCTGCCAAGCTGAAAATAGCATTTAACAGGCTCTTAATCTATTGCACAGGTTATTGTCCCCAAGGGTACTGTTGTAGTCCATAGATTTTAAAAATTAGAACAAAGGGTCATTTTCGCTCACCATTCATAGCTGTGTGTTATTATTGTGGCTTTCGTAATCAAGCAGAGGTTCTCTAACAAGCACAGTGTTTCAACGTACCACATATGCAAATATTTACACACTTAAAAGTAAACAAGAAGCAGAATCCAGACAGGGCACTATTTCAACCAAAGGTAGGTGGTCAATCTCAGACCCAAAGCAGATTTTAGAAAGAGACAATAAATATCGTCTAAAGATATTATCATTCCTTCAAAATTTTAGTGATTATTTCTAGGAGCATAAAAGAAAATGAAATAGCATGCACTTGACATTTATTCCTATTTTTTTTTTGCTTTTTTCCCCAACCTTTCTACTGAATGCTCCAAGTCTGTGTCCTGAGTAAGAAACCATAGAAATAGAGCATGTATGTGTATGGTGTCAAGTACTGTCCTGCACATGACACTGTGCCTCTCATCACAATAACTGGGTTTCTCTTTGATGGCAGGACCACACTGACTTTAAGCATTTACTCCCAGTTTTGAGCATTTAAACACTTGCTAAGTTAATAACTTATCCTAGTGGATAAGCCACTAGGAAGCTCATGACCAGATCACCAGAGAGTGTTAACAGATGTGAACTGGGGCCCTTCCACTCCTCATTTAGTTCTTTGTTTACAGCTCGCAGAAGAATATGTTGACATTGTTTTACCCAGTGAACTCTATGTATTCATTACTCTGACCTGAACCTATCATGGCATAAAACTAGAACATGTACACTTTAAAAATTACAGCAAAAATAAACAGAAGATAGACTAAAGCTATCAACCACGAATTAGCAAAATTAATTTAAATTCTTCTTTAACCTGCACCACCTACTACTTTGTAAATAGCACAAGTACTTCCTTTATCATTTTCCAGAAATAAAATACTGTGACAGGTTCTACATTGCCAAAAATCTGAATCATGAGCAACTCTATTACTTAGTCAAAAAAGATGCTTTAGAAAGTGATTTCTGCCTTTTTTTTAAAGTTCTGATGAAGAATTTATAAATGTGTTGAATAAAAACTGAAAATGTTATGTCACATAATTCTAAAACTATGCTTGAGACTTGTCTGTTCTGGTGTTTTAAGTTAGCTCTATGTTTTGGAATTCACTGTGACATTGCTTGGTGCATCCACATAGTATTAAAGATGTCCACTGAGTCCTGGCTCAATGGCAGTAATGCTCTGTGCTTGAGGCTCGTTTCTGCCTCTGCCCTGCACTGGACATGAACTCCAAATGCATTACCTCATCCTACAGAGCCCTCCTCTTCCTTTCTGGTCTCCTCTCCCACTTCCTTCTCCCTTGCTTGCCATCCTTCAGCCCTCCTGCTTATGAAACGCCTGAGCCTGGTGCCCCCAGGAGTGGAGACAGTTTTACCTGACTGGCATCCCTACCTCCTTCTTCTGGCTAATGATTAGGCATTACTCCCATATAGAAGCCTTCTTGGACCACATTTAAGTTTCAAAGGACTGCCAAAGCTGGATTTAAAACAACTGAAATTGATCTTACAATTCTCAAAAACAGAAGTTCAAAATCAAGGTGTCACCACAGCCGTGCTCTGTCTGTAGGCTCTAGACAAGGATTATTCCTGCCTCGTCCAGCTTTTTCCAGATGCCAGCAGACACCACACTCCAATTTCCATCTTAGTTCTTACATGACATTCACAAGGCAGTATTTTCCCCCTTTTATATAGACAGAGTCTTGTTAGGTAACCCACACTGGCCTCAAACTCTCAAACTTGAAATCATTCTATTTCAGCCTTCCAAGTGCTAGGACTACAGGTTTGTGCCACCTGGCTACAGAGCTAGCTTCTTATTAGGACACTAGTCATATTAGATCATAAGCTCACCCTATCCCAATAGGACCTCATCTTAATAATTGCATCCGCAATGACCCTACATCCAAGTAAGATGGCAATCTGAGGTCATCTGGACTAGGTAGGGCATCAACATATCTTCTTGGGAAGACACAATTTAATCAATAACAGCCACCCTAAATCAAGTCCCTCTCAACCATTACCATCCCCATTAGTAGGTTTTCCTTCTCTGTTACAGCACTTACTACAAACTGGCACATTTTTCTCACTTACTCTCAGTTTATTACTATCTCATGCCACTAAACTGTAAGCTCCTCTGTCTTATTCTCTACTCAGTTTTTTAAACCCAAAACCAGAGACTCATTGAAAAACTATAGAATGAGTGAATGATGCTTATATCACAAAATAAACTTATCAACAACTATTAAGGGTCAAGAAAGAGGAAGAACAATAACCTTCATTTTGTAGCATTTTACAAATGAAAAGCAGTTTTCCCCTGTCTTACATCCTTTGATATTTTACAATAATTCAGTTAGACAAGCTGGGGAAGTGTTGTCTACTTTTTAACATGAGAAAACAGAGGCTCAGAGAAGTGAATCACTCAGCCATGAACAACAGAGGTAGTGCAAGCAAAAGAGGTCCTTTGACCCTATTTGCTTCTCTTTTTTTTTTTCCGAAGCCTTTTGGCAAACAAGCTCGTCACCTTGTTGAGGGGTGGGTAGTGGGGATACACTAAAGGCTCAATGCCAAATGAAGTTTAGGACCAGGACTCTCCAAGGTTGTGGAATCTGATTTTGTCCATTCCATTTTCATTTTCCACAAACACGGTGCACTTTGGTTTGGGACTTCTTACTAACTGGAGCTGTTAATTGTCAGACAGAAAGACTATTGAAGTGACAAAATGTTGAATCAGGTGGGCTTCCCCCGAGAGCACACTGCTAGAAGGCTTTCCTTTTTTGACTGGTCATGAGGATTTTTTACAATTCAAGGGCAGTGATACATTCTGTGGGCACAAGAATGCTAGGTGTCAAGGAGATTATAAGTCAAGCTCAAAATTTTCAATTTCATAAAAAGAAATTGAAAAGTTGTAAAGATTACAGAAGGCAACTGCTTTAGCCACTTATTCTTTTATTGTTAATAGATATCAAACATGCCATCATACTTCAGATTTCTACTTCCTTTTGCTTAATCACTGAATTGATTTAGGTTTAAATCTGACCTCCTACCCACTGACTTGTGTACTTCACAAAGCGGAATGGGTTTCACCTTTGGGAAAGGCAGAACCAAGTTCAGTGCTTGGTTGTCTTATCTCAATTTTCTATTACCTTGATTGAGCCATTTAACTATTTTTTTAAAAGTAATGATGCATACCTCAGAGAATTTTTATGTAGGTCATTTAAACTAATATTTTTGAACTTACCTTGTAAATGATGAAATTCTTATAGATTATTTTTATCACTTAGCCTACTGCTCTTATTATTTCCATGTAATCTGTAGTGTGATATTGTCTGCTATGACTGTCCTTTTATTGCCTTCCTGTGTGACAAAGTCCTATTCTTCCTTTAGGACAGGTTGCCATGGTGTGAGCTTCAGAGCTGTTCTTTCTCCTGGGCTCCGACTTTCTGCTTATTCCTTGATGTCAGTACTTTTCATAGACTTACTTACCTTGCAGCTAGTATGAACTTCCACTTCTCATCATTAGATGGCTGGTCAGCTAAAAGAGTGATGACTGAGATGCCTTTGCATCCACAAAAACAACTTGCAAAGATAAATCTGCACTGTATAAATATATGTGGTGTTAAATATCCCACAGCATTCTCTCCTTCTCCCCTCCCTCTCCCTCTCCCTCCCCTCTCTCTCATCCTCTCTCTCTTTCTCTCACACACACACAGAGTCACACCAGATGTCTCACTAGAGAGAAGCTGAGAGAAAGCATGTTTATAACCAACTCGATGCCTTTTATCCAAATATGCCAAAATCATCCAGTATCTTTTCCACAATACAATTGTTTTGTCATCTTTTATCTCCCAAATATTCCTCTTCTAGGCTTTAAAACGTAGTTATTTGAGAAGTTCAAAGTGCACGTTATTTAAGACCAGGCAGTTTGAAATTATTTTTACTTAAGAATTACTGTTCAAAGCCATTTCCATATTTATGATTTTCCCATGATTTTAAGAATCTCTGAGATTGACATTGTTGTCTTCCTTCTGCTAACACAAACACAGAAGTCCATGTTGGGCAAAATAAACCAAGCACAGAAAGACAAATATCACATGCTTTCTCCCATATGCGAAAACTAAAACAAACAAGCAAACAAAGAAACAAAAACCCTGAAATTAGAAGAAGGTGACTAGGGACAAGGAAGAAGACAGAGGGGAGGGGAGAATGTAGAAGGAAGGGTAGGCATGATCGATGTGCAATATATGCATGTAAGGAAATATCACAGTGAAACCCATTAATATGAACAATTCCTATGTGTAAGTTATTATAAAAATAAAAAGAGAAAAAGACAAGTCAAAATTTGTCAATTTACTACTAAGAAAACACATTAAGTTGGGGCTGTGAAGACATTCATTCCTTTGGAGTCACAGAAAAACGCTAGATCAAAGGATGCTGTAAAACTCAAATGACAGATTAATGTATAAAGGCCACCAGATGATCTAAACCAGCCAATGTATTCCAGAAAAACATGGTTTACCCTGTCAAGAGACAAGATGAGATGAAATCTGTGTGCTTCTCTTACTACATGAAGAGCTGGTCAAATGTCTAAGAGTTAAAATAAAAGCAAATAATTTTGGCCAAGAAGTGAGCAGATTGAGAAACACTTGGCCATGATACTTCACACAGCCTGGAGAAATTTGGAAGAAATAAAGCCACATGGTTACACTGGCGGACCCACTGCCAAAACTGAATCTTAGTAGAGGATATTGTTCCACTTCTCTCAAAGGAGATGGCACACTGTGCACTAAAAGATCCCTGACCAGATCAGATGCATTCCCATTTCATCCCAGTTTGCTGACCAGGAAGAAACTGTCTCCTTCCCAAAAATCAACCTGTCAGACTGTGCCATCAAGAACAGATATGTGACTGTATTGTCACATACCTAGATAAACACGGATACACAAATATGGTTAGCAAAAGAACTAAATGACTCAGGGACATTGTCCTACACAGAACCCATACAAACCATGTTCATAGATAGGACAGGCTTGCAATGAGATGCAAAATATTTGACCTTGAGGAAGGGGATATGCATTCACTCAAGAAGAGCCTCCAAGAACCCTCTTCCATTTTTGTTCAATAATATTCTTCCTAGAGGGCAAGGCTAATTGATAATTGAAGAGGTCCTATTGCCCAGCAAATATCACTGACAGCATAATCTTTTGGGGAAAATACATATCAACGTGTTCCCACCATTTCACTAATGTTGTTTGGCCATTTGTCTATTTTCACACCAATTCGGTAATGTACTCCTTGAAGGTCACTCTTTAGGAAAGGCCTTAATTAAGATTTCTGCCTGCAGCAAATTGTAATACATCACACTCTAGCAACCTGGACACAGGTCATTGGCTACTCAGATCTGGTCATGTGGTGAAACAAATATTACCATTTTGCTGTGGACCACTTTTGAATATGATTAAAAAGCAATGCCAACTATACAATTTTTCTACGTCCTTCAATCACTAAATCTGAGATCATGTCTGTATCTTTCAAAAGAAAGCAATTGTTTTAAAAGTCTATACTGGCTTATACATGATGAAGTAGTCATATGTTTACGAGAGGTTTTCATGTATAGAATATAATAGAATTAATACTTTATGCTGAATATTTTCACAAAGCAAACTAATTAAAAAGATGTATTACCATCTCTGGTAACTTCTACAATTTTTGAAAAATGAGGAACTGATAAAATAATATTTAAATTTGTTCAATGAAAAGACTCTAATCCACTCTAAATTCAATTCATTCCTATCCATTTTTTTCCTACCTCTCTGGAATCAAGCCAAACACTTTCACACCAAGGAAAATTCCTTTTAACTTGCAGTTAATGAAGAGCCACCTCACCTTTTGTTTCTCTGATCACTCTTGATTCTGCTGAGATTTGAATCTGTATTTTGTTCACATAAGCCCGAAACCAAGAATTGTAAAACAAACATTTTTATACTCTTTATAATGCCTGGAACTTTTTTCTGGAGATGTCCCTTGTAGAATATATACTCTCTTTTTCCACTTTTTTTTTTGTCTGACTATGCCTTAGGAATAATTTGGATGTTCTACAGTATATACTATGAGCTTTACTTTACCCAACCCCTATCCTAAAATGAGTTCTGAGATTTTAGACTCTTTATCCCAGACCTCAGAGACAGGACTAGGTCAAGAAAAAGTCAAGGTCAAGTCCATGCAATCTCCACTCACTAATGAGGCACTTCATTACTTTTACCCTGCTACATTTTCTTGAGGTCCATAATGATGTATGTAAGTCTACATCAGAAAAATTTGAAAATAAAACATAGACAAGAAAAATACAGTAGAATATTGCTGAACAAGAGCATTCTTAACTGCTTAAAGGAGAGGCGAAGCAAATTGACGTTCTGAGCCCAGGTTTTTTGCTTAACTCTAGTTGGACGCTAACCAGTCCATATTGATATTTATGTTTTCAATTTCTGAATCTGAAAGTTTCAAGCTTTTGGTCAGATGGTTTCCTTCATTATCCATCTTGAGTTACCTATATAAACTATATTAGTGATCTGGAATTTAAGGATGGTAATGCAGTAATTTAGAATTCTATTTCTCCCTAACAGAGAAGATTTCTGTCATGGCTGCTATTCAGGAACCTTTAACGAGACGTGTATTAGTGCTTAATGAAAACGTACACATGTGCATACACGTATACTTGTCCATTAGTGCATACACACACGCACTCACAGGTGCACACACATACACACTTTTCATTACTGTTTCTCTAGCACAATTTACAACTGCGTCTTGAGATAATTGGCCCAGTGGCAAAACTTAGGGACCAATGGGAAACTGATGTGCATCTCTAGGAATCTTGTCTCTCCAATCTTCAATAAGGGCTCAACTGTACCAGAAAAATGAAGCCTCTGAGCTTTCACCAGCTGGCATGGATTTCAGTTCCCTGCCAGACCATCTCAAACATCCAATTGCTAAAAGCAGATGATGTGGCCAGAAGAGGTAGGAAAAGTCATATATCTTAGTTCTCACCGGATAAAATTTCAGTAGTCCAAGCCAAGGCCAGCACTTTGCGGATTAGTATTACATCAAAAGTCTGAATTTGAAAAGGTTCTGGTCCCAATACGTATTCTGTCCAATGTACACAAGGAGAGTGAGGTAGAGGGACGAACAAGGGAGATTCATTGCAACCTTTACCTCACATCAAACACACTGCAAAGCCCGAGCCTTCCCTGCAAGATGCTACATTCCATGAGGGCATGTATCTTGACAAGGTGACAAGATGGCGAGGAACAAGTTAGTGTTTCAGCCTTGTGGATCGGATGGGTTAGCAATCAACTGCAGCTGGCAAGGCCTGGGACATTTTGTGTCCTCCCTCAGCCCTTCCTGCAAGGCAGACAGTGGCAAACTAGTGAGTGAAAGCCATTGGCACATGTCTACACATGCCTATCTGAACACCTATGTGTGTTCATGCCTGCATGCATGTCTACACATGTGCCTACATGTGTACCTACCTACACACTTGCATACATGCCAACTTACATGGACACCTATGTAAATAAATACATAAATACCTGTACAGGTCACCTATGTACCTACCTGCCTATCTACAGATGTAAAAACCTATGTACATACCCACACATGTACCAAGATACATGTGTTCTTGCATAAGAACATAACTATGCTTGTACATAGCTAGCACACACCTCTTCATGCATCTACAGACTTACCTACATACATACCTACCTGTACATATAATTATGTGAGTGCATACATACATACCTGTCTATATAACCATATATCTTCTTACATACTTACATGTTACCTCTATACATATGTTATTCATCTATATACCTACCTCTCTACCTGTGTACTTACATGTGCACCTACTCATCTACAAGCATGCATGCTTATCTAGCTAGATACAAAAGCACTTTTTTGAACCAAGCAGAGCATTTCATATAAGTCCCCCTGAATGAACAGTAAAGAGAATAAACAGCACTTGGGTGTTTCCATTCCATAAGCAGAGTGCTCGGTTTTCTTGGAGATGTGACTTGAGTGCTGACAAAGAGAGGTACGATGACCGTGTGGTTCTAGCAATGCATTTGACTGACAGGATGGCAGCCACTGTGATGGCATCGATACAGGGCCCTTGGCTGTTGAGTGACTCTTTTTTCATTCTTAATTTTACTCATACATGAGTGTTTTTCATGAAAATAGGAGCAGTTAAGGAAAATTGTGTACACAAGGAACTTAACTCTGCTTTTGTGTGTGTGTGTGTGTGTGTGTGTCACTTTTCAAACCAATTTTCAAGGATTTTTCTCCTTTGCAGCCAAATGAGAGAAATAAAGTCTGCACATGAGAGATAGTATTGTCCTGGGAAATATCTAGAGGATTAATGTATTTTGACTGAAGCTAGCAGGAAATTGTGTTTCAGTTGAGCTTATGGGCATATTGTGAACACATCACATCGAGAGCAATTTGTTAAACAAGAAATATAGGTTGTAGAAATGGGAAAGCAAAATAAATGGGGAGAGACAGATTCAATAGTGGCTTTGATGTGTATCTGCATTGTTAATAAATGAGATGCTGACTCTTTCATTCAGGAAAAGAAAAATGCCCTGGCACACAGTGGAGTAATGAAGGAGGTTTTCCTTTAAGTTACTCCAACGCTGTATTTGAAACTGGAGGGGTAATTCCAACACTGTTGATTTGCAAATACTTTGAAAGTTGAAACGGTTATAATAAGCTCAGTTCTTACTTGATTAAACATCGTATTATAGCCACTCACGTATTTATTATCTTTATAAATATGTAAATGTTAAAGTCTCTCAAAGAAAAGCAACCTCAGAGGATACACATGGCTCCTGGACACCAGTATTAATAAAAGAGTAATTGAGAGTCACCAACAAGCCAAATATAACATCGCTGGATTCACCAATTCCAGGTCTGTTTGTGTTGTTGTTGTTAGTTTGTTGATTTTCACTGGTTGTTCCATACTGGATGAGAAAAAGCAGGTTATTTTTTAAAGATTTGGTGAAATCACAGAATTATCAATGGGCTTTGCATGTTTTCATGTGAAAAACTCCACTGAGAGATTAGAAAAACAAAATCTCAGGATATAAAAGACAAAGAGATGTCTGAGTTTTCCATGGAGACCTTTGTTTCTTCTCAAGCAAAATGATGTTGAAAATTATTTGCTCTCCAGAGAGCTGAGCACTATTTTCTGTAAACATTTGTAGAGCTGGGACAAAATGACTGTAAAATTTTGTTGGAATTACTGTTGAATTGTAAAACTGTTGGTTTGGATACTGTAACTTATTACACCATTAGGATCATTTTGTTTCAGTAATGGGGTTATCCAAACCCTGAAATACCTAGAGCTAACAGTGTCTAGAAAAGTGACTAACAAAATAACTATGTTGTTGAAACAGAAGAGTGTTGAAATATGCCATTTTGAATTTACTGATATTTTCAGCTTTTACTTTTAGTACTATTTGAATCTATAATTTAAATCCTACAAGGTTTTTAGGAAAAAAAAAACCAACAACCAAATAAAAGGGAGTATTCTTATCTACATATTTACAATAATTAGCCCAGCACAAATTCATAAGGACATTGAAGTCAGTCATTAAAATATTTTCAGTGTATCAAAATAGAAAAACAAATACATTAAAATTGAGTCCAGAAACAGGATAAAATAGAAAAATAATTTCACATGCAAAATGATCGTATATATATGCAATTCTTAAGTTGAGCTACAAATTTACTTCTGGGTTCCTTGCAATTAAAGTATAAAGAGAAACTTGACTTAAAAAAATATTTCACAAAATTCCTATTCATAGGGGAAAAGTATACTAATGTCTCCAAAGAAACCTAGAACATAGAATAAAGAAGAGTTAGGCGTGAGTTTTCGCATAGCCAAGACGACAGAAGATAAAGTCCTCGCAGCTTCTCCGAAATTCACACAATAAAAATATTATAAGCTAGCAGGAAGAGTGTTTATTTTAGCAAAATACACATGACATCAACTTTATTACTTTCAAGTGTATGGTTTAGTGGTATTAAGTATGTTCACATTTTTGTACCACCATTACCACCATCCATCCACAGAACACTTCTCAGTTTCCCGAACTGAAACTCTGTACCCATTAAACACTAACTTTCCATTCTGTGCTGTTGATTTGTAGCTCTTTATATATTCCAGATATTAATGATACCAATCTCTTACCAGATACATTCTCACATTTTGTGTATTTCTTTCTCTTGATGATGTCTTTTGAAGCATAAAAGCTTTTAATTTTGGTGAATTCCTATTTATCTATTTTTTTCTTTTATTTGTCTGTGCTTTTGGTGCATATCCAAGAAATCACTGCCAGATTCCATGTCATGAAATTTTCCCTATGATTTTTCCAGAGTTCTGTAGCTTGAGGTCTTATCTTTGTGACTTCACTCCACATTAGTGTTGGAATATAGTGTTAGGTGAATCCAGCTTCATTCTCTTGCATTCCAGTTTCTCAGTATAATTTGTTGTAAACATTGTCCTTCTTCCATTAACTGGTCAAAGAACTTTGTCAAGTACTATTTGATCATGTATGCAAAAGTTTATTTTTAAACTCTGTTCCATTTCACTGGCTTTTATATTTGTCTTTATGCTAGTACCATGCTGATTTGATTTGTAGCTTTATAGCAAGTCTTGAAATCAGAAAGTGTGAGTTCCCTTTGTTCTTTTTCAACATTGTTTTGGCTATTCAAGGTTCTTTCAGATTCCATATGAATTTTAGCATGGCTTTTCTTACTTCTACTGAAAAAATGTCATCAGGAGTTTGATAGGAATTGCATTGACTCATAGATTTGGAGGGTAACATAATCACCTTAATGATGAGGTTTTAATCATCTTCTAATCCACGAACATGGGCTATCTTTCCCTGTATTTGTGTCTTCATTTTTCTCAGCAATGCTTTACAGTTTTCAGTGTACAAATTTTGGAGATTTCTTTAAACCTCTTTGTTTATGTTCCTAAGTATTTCATTCTTTTAAGGATTTTTTTTTTTTTTTTTTGTGGCAGAACTGGGGTCTAAATTCAGGACTTTTGTACTTGCTAGGCAGGTGTTCTGTCACTTGATCCATGCTCCCCACCCAGTATTTTATTCTTTTAGATATGATTATAAATGTTTTTTCTTAATTTCTTTTTTAAATGATCATTTGTTAGTATATGAAAATAGAACTGGTTTTTGTTTACTGATTTTATATCCTGCAATTTTGCTAAATTCAATTAGCTCTAACTATTTTTTGTAGACTCTTCAGGGTTTTCTACATTTGAGATTCTGTCATAAGTGAATGTAAGTCATTTTGTCTCTTTGTTTCCAATTTAGATACCCTTTATTTCTTTTTTTCTTGCCTACTTGCTCTGGCAAATATTCTGATGAATAGAATGGAAGAAGCAGCCATTCTTTTCTTGTTCCTGATCCCAGAGAAAAGGTTTTCAGTGTTTCATCATTGAGTAAGATTCTAGTTGTGGATATTTGTTGTTGTTGTTGCTGCTGTTACTTCTATTGTTTGGACACTAACATATAGAGTAACACTATGAAGCCCAAGTGGCTTCAAACATGCCTTCCTTTTCCTCCCAGTGCTGGGATTGCAGGCATGCTTCACCATACCCTGTTTGAGCTTAAGGCTTTTACATATGACCTTTGTTATTTTAAAAGAGTTTTCTCCTTGTCTTAGTTTTTTGTGTTTTTAAAGGTGGTTTCTTGCATTTCTTTTATTCGCAAACTTAGAGAATAATGCAAGGCAGTGACAACACCAAAACAACCTGACTCAAGCATGCAGTTGTCTGATGGTTTATCTTTCTATTGAAAGGACAGCTCAACTATCTGTAGACAGATGAATGAACTACATGTCCTCCACAAGTATTCTTCCCTGTAAATCATTGCTCTCAGCTTTGACAAACATGAATCAATTGCACAATGCGTCTCTCAAGTAACTAAGCAGATTCACCTACTGTCTGCGGTTACTGGCTATAAGCCAATTACATGTCGGAGTTGCTACTTTTTCCCATTCTCTGTCTGAAGTACACTTCCCTTCTAGCTGCTCATATTCTACCCGTGGGTTAGGAGACATGAAGTAACGCTGGATCCCGTGCTCCTTCTAGCATGCTTTACTGTATTCTCTCTAAGGAATAGGGCTTCTGTAAGCATCTAAGCTGTGTACCCCACCTACCCTGCCTTTTCCCAGTTGCCCAACTGAAGCTCTTCATCTCCTAGGAACAGGATCTGAGACCATGGAAACCAAGCCTGACTACTTGAGAAGGATGGTCTGAAAATTATTTTTATTCCATGTACATGGATAATCCATTACCAACAGTGTCCCAACAAACCTATCGTATGTTAGGGCTTTTCCACATTGCTCCCAGCACCCACATAGCAGGTACCTTGCCTGGATTTTTGTTTGTATCCCAGGGATTACTCTGAACCCATCCTGTCTGAATAAGGTCTGGTTTCCTACCTACCCCTGCCATAAGAATGGGCCTCTATAATCTCACTTCTTCCTAATGTCTTAATCAACCCAGACAGGTAATCCTGCAGGCTAAGATGTGACCCTTGTGGCTTACTTCACAGATTTCCCAGACCAACATTTGCCAGCCATCCACCTCAGACACTATACCTAGAATGCTGGCTTCTCCCTTGGGAACATTCTGTCTTTGGATCCCTTGGTGTGGGATCCGTCTCCTTTCAATCCCTTCCTTTTCTGAGTGTCCCCATTTTATCACTCCTCTCTGGTGGCCGGTAGCTAATGACGATGATAACTATCATATTGAGTAGCTGAAAGTCTTCAAACAACTA
This sequence comes from Castor canadensis, assembly GCF_047511655.1. Lineage (NCBI taxonomy): Eukaryota > Metazoa > Chordata > Mammalia > Rodentia > Castoridae > Castor > Castor canadensis. The sequence goes on from NC_133400.1 coordinate 94,038,437, forward strand.
TCTCAGTGTGTAGAGTTGGTTCCTTCATGAATGTGGTCGTTGGGCCCAGGATATCAAGGTACTGAAACCCAGAGATGCTAGGAAAGTACAGAGCAATAAGGAAATGCCACAATAAAACTCCCTGTATAACCATCATTAACGAAAACATCTTTTTCTAAAATAAGAAAAATGAAGGACTGGAAGGTAAAACAAGTTCTTTCCAGGGGTTGGTACCAGTGGAAGGAGGAAAGACATAAAGAAAAGACAAAGGAGGACAAAGCACTATGTATTCATGTATAAATATGGAACAATGAGACCTGTTGAAACTGTTCTAAGAAAGAGGGAGGGTCAATAAAAGAGAAAGATGGAGGCAGTGAATCTGACTAAGATATACTGTAACCAATTTTATAAATGTCATAATGTACCCCTTGCACAGCTATAATATGCTAATATATAAAAAAATCTAAAAATTTTTAAAACCACAGACCAGACAATAGAAAGATTTTAATGACCTCACCTATAGTTAGCCATTGTAACCTTCATGCTCAATGTCAAAGTCAGGGCAAGAAATGGAAATATCATTCCAGCATGCAGTTTTCAACATTGCTTCCTGGGCTTCAAAAGCATTGCCTATGTCAGAATGTTATTGAGAATATGGGAAAACTAATGTTACAATTGAATGGTGTTCATTTTATATGACACTGCATAGTATTTTAGGGTTTGAAAGAATCAGTAGTGCTCATACAAGCCTGAAACGTGGATCTGTTTGGACAGCATTGCTATCTTATTTACTTTCCATCACCTAGATTTTACTGACAGGCTCAGCAAAGATTTTCTGGAATTATGTTGGACTCAAGTTCTACATTTAGCAGGCAGAGAAACTGATCACAGATACATAACAAAACAATATGCTATGACATAACTCATATCCCACAGGAACCATCTTAAAACCTCTAATGGAGGGACCCCTCCCGAGACGAGCCTCAGAGCATGAGAAAGCCCCTGCCAGCATCTGGAAAATGCCATGTATTTAGACCAACGTGAAGTGTTCTGGGATATCAGATCTGTCATAGATTTTGTAAGTCCCAAATTGGATTTAAATATTGAATAAAATGATATGGATTTAGTCTCTAAGTCTAAGGAAAATAATAACAAATAAGTTCTCTGAATATTAAATATCACCTGTATCTGAAAAAGAGATGCACAGGGTGGCACTCCGCTCTGGCTCCCATTTTATCTATTTATGTACTCCTTCTCACTGTTTTCATGTACATCATCACGCATCAGTGTGACAGTCCCATTCAGTAAAGAAGGAGTATTAGCCTCATTGGTAGAAGTTAAACAAGGGTTTACAAAAGTCGTACTGTCCCAAGTCCACCCAGCCAGTGAACAAATACAGAAGGCAGAGCTGCCTCTAAGTGTGGTACACTCCCAGACAGCAATGATAATACTTTAGACTATTGACCCAAATGCTAGATGAGCATCTGCAGATAATGACTAGGATTTCCCCAAGACTGCTATCCTTCCGCTCATGGGCAGTCTGACATCGTAATCTCTATTTGCTAGGGAAGGAAATTACTATGGGTTATCAGTTGTCTGTAACTTGTGGATTTAATGTGGCTGCACGTGTTCACTGGCCCCAGTTGAGTCCCAGCATTTGGAGTTACATTCATGTTCCAGAGAGCTGTGGCATCCTGAAACCTTTTGGCAATTTCCGTCCAGCAGCCCTCCATATGACTGAGAGGTGTGCTATAGTGAAGGCTGCCTTTGCCTCCCCTGGATGCTCAAGGTATTGCCTTGCACTTGGTAAATCCACGGTGCAAATCAGAGTTCTAGCTGCAGATGGCCTTTCTGATCTGGTTGCCATGGGAACAGCGATCAGATGGAAGAGGATAAGGTAAGGGGAAGTTATAAAAAGAAGGCTGTCTTTAAAACCTCACCTTGTCTCCCCCAATCTTGTGTGCGTTTCCATGGTAGCAGCAGCAATAACCACTCGCCAAATGCATTCCGGGGCCTTCAGCTTCCTGGGCTGTCAATCAGACAGCTTAGACCTCCTTTCAGGAGCCTTGAATTCATCCCATAAGAACTGGAAGTTTTATGAGCACATTCACAATGCAGGACTCTGAAACACAATTGCTCAGAGCCCCTGGTGTGGAGTTCTCCTCCTCTGAACCTCACCTGGGCATGGCTTAGTCTCCCTCTTGCAAAGGGCACTTGTCTGAGATCCACAGAAGAGGCAACAAAAAGGTCTGAACTTTGACCTCTACAAACTGGCCTCCTCCCTTCCCCCAGAGGGACTTACACTGGTAGCCCTTCAAGCACTCTTCTTGTGGACACCACCCCACTTTCCTTAAAACTTCCCCACCATTCTTTCTGCCCCACACAGAGCTTTCTGGTTGTGTTCTGAGTAACTGAGTAACTTATCTTCTCTGTCTCTCTCTCTCTCCCCCTCTGAAAGATGTTGTACTTTTGCAAATTTCTGGGTAATTGTGTAGTGACAATTTCTCACCTCCAAAAACACATTTCTTTTGTGGAAAATGCAAAGAATCTTCACTATTTTCAAAGCAGTTGAGAACTTTCTCACAGTAATATTTAACTGCCTCTGAGACAAATGATTTTCACCTAGATTTGGGAAGAAACAAAAATGTTAGTGTTTTAGAGTGATTAGACACTGCTTTCCTATGCCTACAAAATTCATACAATTATCTTCTTGACTGTGCTGGAAGCATTTCTTAGACTCATTCCCAGTGACCTTTGCATCTTGAGATAAAACGCAGGCACAAAAGGGTAATTGATGTACACATTTTCTTTGCGTTGGCCGGCCCTGTCTCTTCCAACTCCAGTTTCAAATTTATGCTAAATATCCATCAAGCATGTAACATCACAGAATTCTCATAACAAGGTTTGGCTCACACGGTTGAACTCAAAAAAAAAGGTGTAAGAACAAACCAGGTTAAAAAAAAAATAAGGCATCACACTCTTTCTTTTCACTGTATGTGTCCTTCTCCTTCTCAATTTTTTTTAAACCGTGGGGAAAGTCCAGGAAACCTTTCAAAGACTTCCCAATCTGCAAAGTGTAACTCAGGAAGATTATGTAGTCCAATCCCCTTCATAGGAGAGATGAAATATTATTCTCTATCTTCACAGATAAAGTAATCCAGGCCTAGAGATAGGCAATTTGTTGTTCAGGTAAATAAAGCAGGAGATTAGAACAAAAGCCCCCCACCTTCCATTACATTCTCTCAAATAAATATGAAACAAATCATTAAATCTCAAGGAAGGAAATTGCCCCGAAATCTTAAAATCAGGTGTGCATAAGATTTCCATTGAATCTTCCTGTCAGAAAAGCAATTGCGCCCTTGGCTTCAATGTGGGAGGAAGACAGTCCTCTTGCCCAGGGTTGATCCTGTGTTATTGGACACACAGGAAAGATTCTCCCCTGGAAAGATTGCTTTCCCATTCTTGTTTCTTTAAAATATATCCATTCATTTATTCCACAAGCATTTACTGAGCATCTCACAGGAGCCATCCCTAACTGGGATATAGGCGTAACCAGGACCCCAGTGGCATGGGACAGTTGCAAAAAAAATTCAGAAAATAATAAATATGCCAGGAACTGTGTCACCAATGTGAAGAAATTGCTTGCTCCAGGATGACCAGTGGCTGTCATGTCACTGAAGCCAATGGTTCCTTTGCATCCCTCTCTGGGTCAGGCCCTCTATGACATATGGTACCATTAATAGTGTTGTCTTTCCAGAGCTCTCTCTGTCCTGATTTCCAGCTCATCACACTTAGACATGGGTACCTAACCCAACCTTCTGAACACATACCTCATCTCACTTGCAGGCTTTTATCCTCCACCTAACAGCAACCTCCTCCTTCCTGGGGAGCCCATCTCTCCCCATACATTCTTTTCTCTCCTATATCCTGGGCATGCACGAAACCTCTCCATACCAGCCCTCTCTGATTTGAACAGAAGATCTCATTGAACAGATAGTTAGAAAGAGCCACCCAGGGCTACAGCTTCTCCTGGGTGCTTGGGACATAAAAGTAACTTATACAGTATCAGCCTGACTTGTCAGGTGCACATAGCCCACTGGGTTACTCATATTTCCCCATGGCATATTTCCTCTGCCATGAATCTGTACTCTCTGGATGTAACATTCAGGTTTATATCCCTCCCCTGTTTATGCTGTGTTAGCATTCTAGAGTGCTATTCTCTCTCCTGCCTGATTCCCACCCCCCCACCCGCCCTGAAGTGGTCTGTTACTTTTCCAGCCTCTATAAAGTCTTATATCCAACATAGAACTGCAGTGGCCCCTAACTCCTCTATGCTCCCTTGTGCCACTGAGTTTCAAATACATTCACACACACACACCTTTTTTCTTTTTTTTTTTTGCAATACTGGGGCTTGAACTTTGATTTCAGGTTCTTGAGCTTGCTAAGAAAGTGCTCTACCAAATGAGCCTTGCCCCCAGCCCTTTTTGCTTTTAGTATTTTTTCAGATAAGATCTCACATTTTTGCCAGGGCTGTCCTTAGACTGTGATCCTCCTACCTTTCACCTTCCACATAGCTGGAATTGCAGACATTGGCCACCATGCCAGCTTACTTTTGAGACAGTTTCTCACTGGCTTTTTGCCTGGTCTGGCCTTTTAACAGCAATGCTCCTCTCTGCATTATGTACATCCTTACTATAATACGTCATCCCCTATTTCAGCTTTTATTTAATGAGGATCTATATCTCCCAGCCCTAGACCCTCAGCTTCCAGGGACAGGAACCAGGGTTCACATCCCATGTCTCCGTGGAGTCTACACAAGGATGCTCAGAGCTCAAGATGTGAGAGCCAGATGTCAGAGGAGAAGATGGCTGTTGACTGACAGAATAGATGTGTGCTAGGAGACACATTCACAAAGGCAGTGTAAGAAATAAAGGCTGAGATGTTTAACACAAAAATTGTAAGCACAACACCAACAAGATGGCATATATTGAGTCCAATTCAGCACTGGGATTCTATAAGGAAAGGCTGGGTCTTGTGTCCCCCAAGTTTCTCTCATGCCTGGAAATTATCCAGCTACCTATTATAACTCCACCCAGATAACCCCCAAACACCTCAAAACTAACTAACCATCTTCCCTCTTACAAAGATTTGCTTCTCTACTCTTTTATCCTAGTAAATACCACCAGAAGCCATCCAAATTTCCCAATCCAAAAAACTGTGTCCATTTATCCCAAGTTGAAGTCAACAAGTCCTATTTATTTATATTCCCTTAATACATTACAGCTCCTTTCCACCGTCAGCAGCATCACCTTAATTTAAGTCTGCATTATTTCTCACCTAGATAACCACAACTCTGGTGACAAAGTGATTTTCTAAAATGCAAATCTAATTATTCCTGACTTAAAACACTTCAATGACTCTCCCACTTTAGCATAAAGAGTTTGATCTTGATCTGTCCATTCAAGCCCTTGCCCTCATTTCACACTCTACCCCTCCACCTGCTCTGCTGTTCACCATATTATTTTCCATAACCTCCAAGATTTATTCCTTTGTCCTCACCTCTCTTCCAGAAACATTGCCTTCCTCTTCAGAGAATGCCCTCCTCTTTCTTGACTGGTTCCCATTGTCCATCAAGCCTCCTCCTATTTCACATTTTCACATAAACTCCCTGCAATTCCCCTAGCAGAAATAACATATACACAACTCCACCGTTCTCTGAACAACCCTGTTGTCCATAACCACTGCCAACACACAGTGCTGCATTCCACCACTGCTGCAGAAACCTAGGAACCATTACAGACCCATCACTCCCTCAACCCCCAAATCAGTATCTGCCAACATGCATTAAGTTTTAAGCTGCTCCAGATGTTGTTATGATGGACTTAGTTCACTTGATCCTCACAAGTTTATGAGATCGGCAATATAATGTCTAATTTGCTGATGACGAAAGTAAAGTTCAGAGAGAAAGGGATTTCCCCAATCACATATGATGAGTAAGCAGCAAAACGAGGATCCAAGTTGCAAAATGTTGTTCCACTGCCTCTTCACTCCCTACCCAGCACGGTATATTGATGATTCCAACCACTCAGCAGTGATGCAGTCAACCGGCTTCTCCTCACTTCTGTTGCTGACATCCTTTAATTCTCTTCTGGATGACAGCCTGATTCCTGAGTTTGCTATACTTCATCCTTTCCTACATTACCATCCTTGTCCCTAGGCTTAATCAGTAATCTGTACAAAACTGAACAAGTTTGTGCTCTTCAGATCTGTCCTCCATGGTATTCTATTGACCTTTGGGATGAGATTATGAAGCTTTAAAATGATTTTCATTTCCTCTGTGATCTGTTGAATTTTCAGTTTTTTTCCTTCAACTCATTTCTGTCTCCAGCCATACCTATCTCTTAGACCCTTAAAATAGTATGCATACTAACTCCAAAGTTTCAAACAAACAGGACTTTCTTCCTATGTGCAATGCATTCCCTTTATCTCAAGAATACTGAGGCAAGTTCCCTTAGGATTAGAATTATGTAAACATTCCCTCATTTCCATAAAGGGATGAGTGTACTATGAAAAGTAAAGTCTACTAGGAACAATATCAATCTCAGGCAAAATTCTAGGAAAGATCATCCAACAGATCATTTAAAATACTTAATTTCACTGTACTTAATTTCACTTAAGAGATGTTGTACTAGATAAAATTCCTTTTCAGATGATTCTAGACTATTAGAACAAGAGGTTATTGTAGCCATAGGTACTGTTTCTCACCAGCTTTACTCTTCTGTCTTCTAACTGTTGCTTCTTCTCAGTTGAGTCTGAAATTCCTAGAGAGACAAGCAAGATTCTCCCTGGCCTGGCAGCCACTTGTTCATACCACACCACAGCCAGCCTGCCTCCAGCAAAGTAGAATTCCTTGCATCTTATTGATAGGCCATGCTGTTTGACACCTCTGCCTTTGCTCATGTATCCTCATCTGGATTGCCCTTATTCCTTCTATGTGGTGATCCTACTAATCCTCTAGGAAAGGTTTCCATGAAAGATGTCACTATCTTCTTATTCTGTTCATTCTTCTGCCGTTATACTGGCCACAATGTTTCTTCACAATGCCTCTGATCTACTTCGCTGAAGAGGTATCAGAGCTGTTGTATGTCAACTGTAGATACTGTGCTTATTCATCTCAGGAGTCTCTTATCTGGCATAGAGTAGATGTTCATTGTGCTAACTGAACTCCTAGACTGATCTGTTTTCTTTGAAGTAAGATGATGTAGTGTGTATTGAATTACAACATATATAAACTTGATTTTTAATCATTTAAATGACCACAACCAAAATTTAATTACAGTATGTTCAAGTAGCCACGTCCAGCGATTTCTGTTCACAAGAAGAATAATCTGTAATGGTGCAGTATAGGACACTGTCTGTGGTCCTGTCTTATTCAATATTTTAGATGTATAAAAATCATAAACTCATGAAGGCACACAAACCTGAGAAGTATGGGGTCTAGTGGATGTTACAATTTGAATAGGAAAATTTTTTACCAGGCTGCAATAATGTAAACAATTAAGCAGCATAAAGTGTAATAAGAAAACAAATAAGTTCTGTTCTTAGTTTCACCAACCAAAAATTAAAAATAAGAACCATTTCTTGTCATCTGATGGCTGGAGACATATAGAAGTAGAGCTCTGCTAGCTCAGAAGGGGATCAGGGAGGGGACAGTGGGTAGATTTTATGAGGTAAATTTTACAAATATAAGAAAATTCTCTGGTGGGCTCTGTGGAATTAAATCCTCTGTGAAATAGTGTGTTCCCTTGCTTTTAAAGCTGAAAAACCACTCCTTTGGGATCATTCTCCAGTAAGGTGCTGAGCTGCTAAAAAAATGTGAGGATCTTTTTAAAGGTTCCTTTCTTTGGTTCTTATGAGAAATTGGTTCCATAGATTTTGTTATCTACTTAACATCTAAATGATCACCTATACATCGTCCACTGCATGATTCATAAAATATACTAAAAACTGATGTTCTTGAGTTAATAAAGACTGAAATTGTGTGTTTACAGTATTTTTGGTTGCTCAAAAAAACTCCTATAAACATATGCACACACAAATAAGTGGGATTCCTGCAGCTTGGGAAAGGAACACTTGTTAGAATGCATCTGTAATGTTATTTGAGTTAGTCATGGTTTTAAACTGCTGGTTTTTGTTCTTCTAAATATAAATCTCTGTTAACTTAACTTTAGCATTTTCAATAATCTTGCTATGTACCATTTGTTAACCCCTCTGGTATTACAGTATACAGCAATAAATGTTTGCCTCACCAATTATTTTGTCTTATAATTTATTGTCCCTGGTTTAGAAAGATGCATGTATTACAGTTGAAACATGAGTAACTAATACACCTTTTTAAAAAGTATATAAGCATATAATGACCTCCAGATGTGCTTGTATTAAAAACACTCATTTGACCTGTTATTTTTCTATCAACAAGGGAAAGGGATAGGCCTGACAAATGTGAAAGGACTTTCCACAGCTGTGACTGTGCAGTTCTCTGTCGTTACCTTGATGAAGTCTGAGGTACTCAGGCCCATGTTCAAGTTCCTGCCTTATGTCCATTTGAAGTGCACAGTGCTTCATCCAGAATAAACTGCTCGGCATTCCCCCACGAGAGTCCTGTTCAATTCTGTCTCTAAAGCTGGATTGTTTTCTTTCCCTTGGCTGGATTTATTGCATGAGTTCAACATTTATTTCTTCATCCATACTTTGGCACCTCCTCATAGGGTATTTAGAAAAAAAGTCTCTAGAGCCAAGAAAGGTAGTGCATCCATGTAACCCCAGCTACTCAGGAGGTGGAGGTAGGGGGATCATAGTCTGAGGCTGGTCCAGACAAAAACGTGAGTGCTTGCCTATCAAGTCCCTGAGTTCAAACCCCAATACAAGCATATATATATATATATAATACATATATATATATATATACACGTATATATATATATATATACACGTATATATATATACGTGTTAATGTCTTAACTTTAAAGTTAATGTCTTTAAAGTGTTAATGTCTTCTCCTCTAGACTATAGGTGCCTTTAGAACAACAGAAATATTTTATTTATTTTTCTCTTCCCAGAAGGACCTACCTGTGCCTTACAAGTAGTAAGATATTTTAAAATATTTAATTCATGTTATAATAAATAGACACTTAAGAAAATAACCATGAAACCAATCAATTCAATAAATTGATTTCAGAATTTTTGATCTGATTATTCTCCCATCAATTCTAGAATTTTTCATTATTTGGAGCTTTTTGATATGCTTCCAAATTTAACTTGCCTAAGAATGTAAAAGTATGACATTAAAAATGTGTCAATTTTCACCTAATAGCTTAAGTGAAATTTAGAGTGACTAATAGCTTTCAAATTCTTTGCACTTTCTCCAGATAAATTCTAAAATGAGAATTTAAAAAATGCAAATAGGAAAGGAAATAAAGATAGCGTAAGTCAAGATATGAGTATTAAGTGTTACCTGAAAAGTGCATTTTGCATTTGATCATTGATGGAAAGGTCATAACCTTAACAGCCTTAAGCAGTCAGCTTTATGGGCACACAGCAGGAAAGGGGTTCTTCTATGCATTTTTTCTGCTGAGAAGCATCCCAAATTAAACCCAGCCTGAAGTTTCTATTTCTTACAAAAAGGACTCCTTCAACGTCTGCAATCAGCATTTTATATAGGAAGAAGAAGAAATGGATGCAGCTGGAGGCCACTACCAATTCCTAGAGGGCAATCTGAATGGATTAAGCAGCACGACAGCTTCACTGCAGTGGAAAGAACATGGCCGGGGATCAGGGGATCAGCTCAGCTGTGCCACACAGGCAGGTTGCTCCAACTTTCTCAGCTACAGTGTTCTTCTCTGCAAAACAACCAAAAGTTGGCAGAGATGCCACAGGCTTCTTCCAGATTCCATACTCAATAATTCAGAAAGTGTAAAGAGGGAAAGTGTAAAGGAACAGCAGCTGAAGATCTGAGTCAGAAGAAGGAAGCTGTTGTTTGGCAAGAACCGACTGGAAGGTGTTATGTGGTAGAGGAGAACAGTCTCTGGACCTAGCTTACTGACACCATGCTATGCGCACACCTATAGATCTTCACAAATTCTTCACTGAATGGGGAAAAGCCTGCTACCTCCCCCTCAGTGCAGTGGTTAGGTAAGATGTGTACACTATTAGAAGGCTTAAACAGCATTGTGCTCTGTGAGCTAGTCACATAAATGGGACTGCACCACGATTAGAGGGCATAGACAAGTTAGACCAGGAAGCAGGCAAACCGTGCCATGTATGAACACCAGGTCGTATCCTCAGTGGGCTCCACAACAGGAAAGGCACTGCTTCTCCAGGTTCAGAGACCTAGAACGAGGAGCCCACAGTGTGTACCTAACCTTCCCCAGGTGGCTACTTTGACTTTCCATCCTGGCTCTCTGTCTCAAAGAGTTATTCTATAACAGACTAAACAGGCAAGCTGGGTTTGACTTTATTTTAAATTTGTGGGTATTTTTCTTTGTCATAAACATTGAAATTTTAAGTCGTAATATTAGTTTTTATTTAAAAAGAAACAACAAAAGGACAGGATGGATCCCGACAACCTTGCATGGATGACATATTAAAAACATATTGGCCGAGAAGCCTCCATTAAAAATAGCTGGCATAGTAGCTCAATGCATTACTGTGCTAGTCTTTTGATTCCACTATAATTATAGGAAGAAAGCATCAACCCCTGCAGTGGGGAGCATTTAAAATTACAGCTGAGGTAGTAAATTACTGGTCCTCAATGTCCTCGTCAGACAGATTGCTTTCATTTCGTGAAGAGGGGTACGGTGCTGTGTCAGACCCAGCTTCCCCTGTGAGCTTAATGTGTGCTATTTAAAAGCACAAGATGGAATAAAGGAAGTAGTGGGAGATTTTACAATCCGCCAGCATAAACATTTATTTTTATTTTCCCAAGGCATGGAGTGCCAGAATTGCACCGGGAATGGTTACATTATTCACTGTGATCTCTGCTTTCCATGCCCCTGGAAGCAAAGCTGACCAGTTAATAGTCAGTCTGTGTTGGTTTTGCTGGGCACGGTTTCAGCAGTGGGTTTAATTCTTCCACAGAGGTGGCACAGTGCCTTTTGTATTTGTCACTTCACCCTGTGCCTAAGCCTCCATCTTGCTCCTATGCCAGCAATTGAAGCGATGGGGCTTTAATATGTCAACACAGCCCAAACAAAAACACAGTTGGAACCAATCCCTGATTTCCTTTCCAACCTCAGTCTCTTTTCCAGGGAACAGATAAGGAGACAGGCCAGGAGAGGACATTTCTCATAAAGCTAGACAGTACCTTAATTAGTTCTTGAAAACTCAACTGGGCATTTATTTTCTTGGGTTCTGTCAGAGAGATATTTGCTTTGAAGGCCTGACAAAAGCCTGGAAAAACAGGCTTTTTACATACATGTTCTGGCTGGATCTTGGGTATCCAGTTGGTAGCCAAGAGCTAAATTGATAAGCACTTACAGTGTTAAAGACAGATACAGTCAAAGTGACTGCTTTGCTAGGACCAAAAGTACTTTTATGCAGTAGTTATAAACCAAGAAGTCTCTCCTGGTTTATGAGAATTGATCATAGTGCCACAGGAAAGAGGAAAAAAGAGAAAGAGTGAGAAAAACGCAGTAAATAAATTTGAAACCAAATTTTAAAATCGATAAACTGAAATCTGCTCAGAATTCCCCCTCCCCTTTCCCCTCTCTGTAGAATTTTCACGTCATTCTGTGCTCAACACTCAGAGCTGTACCTATTTGTGCTGTCCTAGGCTTGGTTTACAACACAAAGACCCAGGCAGTCTCTGAAAACTAGTCTGATGACCCCCTCATGGGAAATTTCCCATGGTTTAAAGCAATAGCCCTCCACAGACAAGTTCATTTTATCTGGGCCCTTCCATGGATACAATACCAGAAGGGGCTAATGAATTCTAAGAGTGGGACTTTTAGTCACCATAGAGAAGTCTTGAGGAAAATATATTTTATTATCATATTATTGTTATATTGGGGGTATATTGTGACATTTACAAATATATCTTAGTTAAACTCACCTCCTCCATCATTCTCCTTAATCCCTTCCTCACCCCATTCTTAGAATAATTTCAACAGGCCTCATTTCTCCATTTTCATACATGAGTACATAATATTTTAGAGCTTATTAATCACTCCCTTCTCATATTCCTTGTGGATAGTCCCTTGGGAATAGGACTGGCCTGAATCCATCCCCAGATCTGCATGACCTTGGATAAAGTCAACCTAACTTCTAAGATGTAGCTCGCAGCCCTGGGGACTCCAAGATATGCTCATGAATATGTGTGGTATTTTCAAAGGACTAATACATATTTAGAGAACAACTTACATACTCAAGGTGAAAATTCTCAGGACAATTGTTTCCCTGTGAGCTACCCCAATTAAACCTGACCCAAGTGAGACCTGGGGGGAGAAGAAGATCTATCTTAAATTTCTTTTTTCATTCATCAGAAGCCACAATCAATGTTATCAGTGAGGCATCTGAATTGTTAGCTCTCACTGAGGTCCACAAGACGACTGGATGATAAAGACATGAGAATCCAGAGATGTGGCAACAGAAAGGGGTCAGGCAATAAAAATCTTAGGTACCACTGCCCAGGCACATGGCTGACTGCAGCCTAAGAATATAGGTGGCATCCTGTGCTCACCCGAACTGAATTTTTGCAAGGGATTTGGACTGTGTTCTTTCTTCACCCTTACTACCCTCTCATCTCACCAAGTTAGTGTAGTTCAAGTTCTAAATTAATCTATCCTGCTTCTCAGATGTTTAATCTGATCTCAACCATCAGAAGGAAGTTAAAATTTCCAGAATTGTGACTCTCCTACCTTCCATCAGCCCAAAGTCAGCTGAATATTCATAAAAGAAAATGACCTTGGGGATACGAGTCAGACTTCAGATGATTGCCAGACTGGTAGAGCAAAGATCAAAGAGGAGAGTATAGGCTTCCCTACTCTAACATGATGAGTTCCCCAGAGAACACACTCACAGCAGACCAAGCTTCAGGGAACGCTGGGAGACATTCTGTGCAGCTGTCTTACTCCCACATGGATGACAAAGCTGGGTAGGACAAAGCCTAGGTGCTAGCAGGGGCGGGTGGAGATAAACATGCGCCTAAACCAATTATATTACCAGCAAGAATGCGGTGGGGGGCCGGGGAAAGAAAGTTTGCCTTTACTGTGTATAGCTTTGGAGCAGACACTGGGTGAGATGTTCTATGTGGATTATTTTATTTCATCCCAACCACATTTCAAAAAGCTAATAATAAGGAAAGTGAGGCTGAGCAAAATAAAATGACCTGTAAATCCACAGGCTGCTAGGATTCCGGTGGCTGTGCCCTCCAGTGCTGGGCTTCCTCACACAGGGCATCCTGCTTTCTGATAAAGGAAGCATTGGGCTTATATCAAGTCTCCAAGAAAAGCCGCAGCTCACACCTGCTGTGCCATGGTGTTGGAACTTCACACACCCTAGGATCTAGCAGCTATGTGGGAGACAAAAAAAAACAAGCCCTTTCCATCCTCTGGCCAAGACACCTTCCTATGGGAAGCTGAACACCAGGCACTGCTGGCTCACACTGGCTGCCTGCCAGAAGGGCCCAGAAGTTCACCTTTGAGGAGAGATAACTTTAAATTGGAAGAGAATGTTTGAATGTCATTATCTTCTTTATGCTCCCCAGGAGATCTTACAAAAGTGAAGTAGATGCAGACACAAAATGCTTTCCTTAAAAATCACTAGTGAGAAAAAGATCCATCATTGACCATTAAGGGAAAGTCAGCACCTATCATGTAAACAGGAGATCAGAACCTGGGAACCAGGAGACTCCACCCTACACTCACCAACCGTACTCAGCCCAGTTGTACCTCAGTGGAGAAGCCAGACTGCAACTTGTAAACTGGAGTAAGAGCAACTCTACTTGTTCCACAAAGTTTCCATGGGGCTCAGTTGGAATTACACATTGCAGAAAAGCTCAAAGCACAGACAACACTTGTTTACTATGACTGCTTTTAGGCAGGTTCTCTACAGGCACCCTTGGAAAAGGCCTTGATAGAAAGTTCTACACTCAAGAGATGGTGCCTAGTACACACACCAGAAGAGACATCCTTTTATTTATTAATTTCTAAAACATAGACATAACTTTAAATGTACCATTTTAAGTGTTTCTAAGCATACAGTTCAGTAACATTAAGTATATTCAATTGAACAACCATCACCACCATCCATCTCCAAGTTCTGCAACTTCCCAATTAAAACTCTTTACCCATTACACACCAACACCCCGTCCCCATCCTTGGCAAGGCCATGACTATAAATATGCTAAGATCCTCATGGAATTGTACAGTAGATCGCACTTAGCATAATGTTCGCACAGCTCATCTTGGCTATTTCTTTCATATCGTTAAAAATTGAGAGAAAAAAGTTAAAGTCAGTAGGATGTCTTCCCCTGTCTTCCATAAACCTATAACTATATAACTGTTATATGGGCGACTTCCTCTGGGCCTTCCTACTAACCCAGTGGACTTTCTTGAGAGCGCTTGAAAGTGAAAGAAAGAAAGACTTAGCCAGTCAACATTAAGCCAGATGTTTATCGTGATGGTTGCATCTCATTCCAGGAACTCAAGTGTAATGAGGAGGAAGTAGAAACCTTAAGGGATTTCTTCAATGATTTCAAACTTTAAAAAAAGCGCTGGCTGCCTTCTTTTCCTTAGCTGAGTTTTTTTATTGAGATGTATTGAGTATCTAGTAAAATTCACTCTTTTTTAGTACACTATGAGTTTTGACAGGCACATCAAAAATAAAATACTTTCATTGCCCCAAAAGTGTTTCCTCATACCCTTCTACAGTCAATTCCTGCCTCAGCCCCAGTGTCTGGAGGCCATAGATTCTTCTCCTAGCTCTATAATTCTCCTTTTTTGAGAACATCATATAAATGGAATCATCCTCCAAGTGTCACTTGGAAAGTATTCTTTCACTGAGCATGAAATATTTGAGTGTCAGTATTAGAGATTTCCTGTTTTGTATCACTGAATTGCATTCCATTACATGGGTGTATCAGGTTTATTTATCCATTCTTACCTATAGGAAAATATTTGGCTTCCAGCGTCGGTGATTATATATAAAACTACTATAAACAGTCATGCACCGGTGTTTGTGTGAATGTAAGTTTTCTCTTCCTTTGAAAAATTATTGATGGGTTATAGGGTAAGTGTATGTTTAATTTTATTTAAAGAAACAGTAAACACTTTTCCAAAGTGCTGCACTAGCATGGATTCACACCACGACTGTAAGGAAGCATGTTTGTTGGGTTCTCTCTTCTTTTTTTTTTGTTATTGTTGTCTTAACTTTAGTCATTCTAATTGATGTATAGAGGTATATCACAGAGCTTGTAATTTACACCTCCCTAAAGAATATTGTCCTTTCCCGATTTTACTGGGCATCTATGTCTCTTCCCTTGGAACTATTTACTAAAATCCTTTTCTTTTTTAAAAATTTTGAAAAAAAAATTAAGACAGGATCATGCTACATTATATCCAGACTGGTTTCAAATTTATAATTCTCCCACTTCAACCTCTCAAATGCAGGGATTATAGAGTGTGTGTCACCACATCTGGCTCTTTTTCCATTTTTACTGGATTATATTTTTAGTGAGGTTTTTTTTTTTTTTTGTCTTTTCTTTTTTGGTGCTGGGCTCGAACCCAGGGCCTCGTGACTTTTGATAGTACTTTACATTCTGGATACTAGTCCTATGTTGTACTTGTGATTTGCAAATATTGTCTCTGCCTGTGGCTCTTCTCTTCGTTCTCCTAACTGTGCATATCAAAGAGTGGACATTCTTAACGCTGATGAAACCCAACTTAAGTTGCATTATAAACTAGGGTTGTATCAAAAATATCTTCAGTCACACAAATTCAGACAGGATCGTGTTTTGGGTGTATTATGAAAAATAAGAGAACGTTTATTTGTTGTCTTCACTAGAAAAATCATTAATCAGACATAAGGTGGTTCTTATATTAATGTAAAGGTGCAGATTTCTTGAGCCTTGAATAACCCTCCCCCTTTTGCTGACAGTAAGTAGTAGGCCTTAAGCTCTGAGGCTCACGCTTGCTAGGCAAGTGCTCTACCCCTCAAGAAATGAAAGCCCCTACACCATCCTGCTTTCATTAATTTTTACATAAGTTCTAACAATTTTGTCCAGGGTCAGCCTTGGACCACAATCCTCCTACCTCTGCCCTCTGCCTCTTACTTAGCTGGAATTATACTAGCATGTCAATAGGACCAGCCCTGGGTTAATCACTTTCAATGGAAGAACCAGTGACATTAAACCACCTGTGACTTCTATCTGTGTCACTAACCAGGGCAACAATATTAAAATTCTCCCTGGTTAATGCACACACTGAACTCATTTTTGAGTTCTGCCTATGAACCAAGCCTTGAGTTGAAGACTAGAGGCACAAACACAAGTTACGGGAAAGTTCTGCCCTTCGACAAGGTATACACAGGTGGGGACTCCATGTGATGAGTGCTGGAGGCAAGGCATCCATCAAATCAGATAGAAAAACTGCTAAAAAATAGTAGTGTCCCCCACCCACCCACCTGTTCAAGTCAGAAGCCTGACGTGTCCATGGCTCCCAAACCACCAAGATCCCATGGTCACTCTATTCACTCAGACCCTCCTAAATCTTCACACTGCCTCCTACCTCATTGCCCTGGCTTCCACCTTGCCTCCATTATCCTCCATCCCACCTCACCCAGCCACACAGCCCACTTTTGCTCTGTATCCAAAGTGAATTTTCTAAAACTAGCTATGGTGGAACCTGAGAGGGGAAGTAGGGTGAGTGAGTGTCAGGAAGGATGTCACCTCAGCACATCTATAAATTGAGCATTATAGAATGCTCAGGAGTCTTCAGGTTCTTGGTGATCAAGCCTATAATCCTAGCTGCCTGGGAGGTGGAGATCAGGGGAATGGTTGTTCGAGGCCAGTCTAAGAGAAAAGTTTATGAGACCCATCTCTACCAGTGGCTGGGCACAGTAGCGTGCACCTGGCATCCTTGCTACCTGGGGAAGCGCAAATAGGAGGCTCATGGACCAGGCTGGCAAAAAAAAGCTGGCAGAATGGTTCAAGTGATAGAGGTAGAGCACTGCCTAGCAACCACAGGCCTAAGTCCAACCTTCCAATACCACCAGAAAAAAAAAAAAACCAAAGAAGTCTTCAGGCATGTGCTGTGATTTTGTTTTTATTTTTAAATAATCATATTTGTAAGTTATTATGGTTATTATTGCATATAAGTACACACACATTAGGTATCCTTAGGCCCACAAAACTCATCCCATTCTGCACATTTCCATATTCACATGACTCTTTTTGATCAAGATGCAGCCAGAGCAATCAGCAGAGGCTCAAGTGGACTTGATACCTCCATTCCAGCTTCAGCTACACAATTTGCATATTGTCACTATTTTACTTGTCTCCTTAAGCCTCCATTCACAAAATGGTTTTCTGGGGACCAAATGTAAAATGCTAACATATGGCATAAGTGCTTTTAACAGCTGAATCATCAGAGTCCCAGGAGTAGATACAGGTGGACAGTAAGCTGTAGTGAGGTCTCTGGACACAGCAGAACTGAGGGGGACATTGGTCTGGACAAGGCAGAGAAAATAAGAAAAATGGGACAGAGAAGCTGAATGCAGCCCTTAATCATTTTTCTTTGGAAAATAGAAACCTGATGGCAAAAATAACAATTAAACAACTTAGACATAATCAGTGATGCTTGGTGGGGGAATTTAGAAACTCACCTTGTAGCTTAATTGGGACAATTATTTAAGGTCTCTCACAGGCCAGGGAATGCACAAGAGATCAATATCTTTAAAGAATCTTTCTTGAAAATGTGCTTTTCCTGATCAGGGAAAATTTCTTCTAAAGGAATTATATGCAGAGAAAGAATTAGATAAATTGCCCTTGAAATTTCTCCATTCTCGTTTGGTGAGAAATAAATCATCCAACTCGATGATAAAAGGATTATGAGCTGGATTCTTATTTCCTCGCTCTGGGAAGAGCCATAATTACAATGACCATATTTTCTGCACCAAACATCAGGACTGTGGGCCTGACAAGTACACGTGTACTTGTAAAGACAATAGGACCGGTTATCTGAAATGGAAAATGACCTACAGAAGTTAGAGTGATCGTGAGCAGCTCTGACACAGAAATCATTTGGTTTAAGACATTTTTCATGTTGTCATTGGTATCACATTTCTTTGCCAAGGTTCAAGTGGGAAATTGTTGCAGAAATAATTTCCACATGCCCCACCCATGATATGTAGCAGACACTGATTTTAAAGAAATTAATTCAGTTGAGTCATACTAACCACTTTTCTCATCTTAGTAAAGACGAACAAAAAAAAAAAAACCCAACAGAATATATAATGTCCAAATTAGAATTTAAATTTGGCCATAAAAATCTGTCAGCATATTGTACACAAAATTGCTTTTTTCATATTTGGTCCATTGAGTATTTGATCTATCCCACTTTAAGCAAATCTAATACTAATTTTTTTAATGTACATTAGGGAGCATTTATGTGCTTTGCTAGATAGTTCTTCGTTTTGCAAAAGCTTTCACAATTAGACTTTTTTTAGGTGAGTACTGCCCTAGTTATTTAAGAATTAATAGATTATCAGAGTGAGGGGCAGGCAGAAAAACATAAAACAGTAAGGATGCCTTTGCCAACTGAAGCTATGTAAGCATGGAGACAATAGATAGCTGAAGTTGGGGTGTCGGTCTATGGGAGACCAACTTGAATTTTCAGGAAGGTCTGAGACAGACATACTGCTGTCATTGTATTAGGCCAGAGACACTGAGTACATTGGAACTTTGTCTTTGGGAAGAAGTCTTTCGGAGTTACATTCATGGAAAACTGTTTTCAAAGCCTTAGAGTCTCCAGAGGTAAGCAGAATGCATAGAAAAAGCACCTTGTGCTCAAAAGATAGCAATGATTGTGACACTGGCATATACACTGACTGCTTTGTCAAAGAGAAGGCAATCAACCAAAACTGATAAGAGACTACATTCACAAAATCCGCTTGAAGTATATTAGTCAGTTTAGGTGCTGTAACAAAATAGACTAGAGAGCTTGAACAACAGACATTTATAATCTCACATTTCTGGAAGCTGAAAGTCTACAATCAAACTGTCAGTAGGGTTAGTTTCTCCTGAAGCCTCCCTCCTTGCTTTGTAGATGGTATCTTTTCTCTGTATCTTCACAGCATCATCCTTTTGTGCAAATTCTTGGTGTCTCTGTCTGTGCAAATTTCCTCTTCTTATAAAGACTTCAGTCATATTGGATTGAGATGAACACAAATGAATGAATTTTAATTTAATCACCTCTGTAAAGACTCTACTTCTAAATGTAGTCACATTCTGAGATACTGCAGTTTAGGGCTTCATCACATCTATTTGGAGGGATGTAATTCAGTCCATAACATGGAGTCAAATTAGGTCCTCAAGGACACATGGGAAAGGAATGACGAGCCTGGGGAGATGAGGGTATGTGCAATAATAGTGAGCAGCACAAGAAGCTGAAAAGGCATTGAGAAAGATATCATCTCAGAATGGGATGGCTTCATGATAGCAATAGTGGAGGGACAGCAAAGCAGAAAAGAGACAAGGTTCAATATGGAGGACCTTCACCCAGTGAAGTGGAGCCTGTCTTGGAAACAGTGGACAAGAAGGAGCAGGGGACTTTCTTCTCTTCTTTTTGTACTCAATAACAACAAATAACAGAAAGCAAAAAAAAGCTTAATTTCATATAATAAATCAAGGAAGAGAAGTTTGAGACTCAAAAGGCTTATTTTCCAGCAGGAGTTTTTCTCATTTACTTACCAATTAATTCACTGATGGCAGAAGACTTACACAATTGTGAGTTTGAAATGAAGTGCCTGTTTTGCAGAGGGGGAGTCCGTATTTGCAAGAAATTTGAATGTACACATATACTGTCCTTCCTGTGCAGATTTTCAGAGATTCAAATACACATACACAAATACATCAGAGGCAGAACAGAGACTCCCAAGAGGCCATGGGAGTTAATGAGGTGTGTCTCCCATTCCACAGCTAGAAGTGGCCTCACAATGGCAAAATCAGAAAAGAGAACCTAACGTCAGGTGGCAGCTCAACCAGCTCACCCAAAATCCTTCCAGAATTAAGTTCAAGAGTGTATGCTGTGTCTATCACAATTTTTCCCACTTTTATCAGCCCTCCTGGGTTTTGTTCTTCTATACCAAGCCAAGTTGTATGTCTTTAATTTTTTTATTTCAGTTACCCAAAAAAATTATTCTCTTACAATGTTTTGTAGCTTTGGTTGGCTTTATTTCATTCAGACAAAATGTGTTATTTAGCATGAAAATCTGTCCCAAGAGATCATGAGATGGATTTTCTTTCAAAAAAAAGGATTTGATCTTTCTCAGGCAATTCAAAGATCCTATTTTCTTAAAGAAGTCTCAATATTTCAGTTTACCCAAAATAAAAGGTTAAATAGATACATGTTTGGGGGATGAGGAAAGGCAAGAAAGAGCTATTAATGGTTTCCTTTTTCCACCCTCCATGTCCTAAGTTCATCTTGATGACGTATAGTACCAACACTCAACTCCCCACAAAGACCATCACAATGGTTTGTTGATTAGACTTCTAGACTCCCTCAGTACAGGGAAACACCATCTTGGTATAGCGTTAGCATGTTTCAGGGTGGAAGATTAGAATTGGGAGCTGGGGAATGGGAAACATTAAGCCAGGGCTTGCAAGGAGAGAACTGGTAGGGATGCAGCAGAGCCATGGTATAACTTCCGATTCCTACCCTCAGCAATGCTCTGGAGATGAGTCCCTGTGGGCAAGCTATTGTTGTTGATTGATAAGTAAGCTGTTTAGTTGATTCACAGGCTTATCTTTCAGGGACAGCTATTTCCTGAGACAGTAGTGAATTTCCAGTATTGTTTAACACAGGGACAAGGAATTATATTGGTTTCTGTTCTCACTAGTAGGTAAGGTCTAAAAAAATTTTGTAAGCTTTCTCCATAGCTAGAACCATGGGTGAAATTAGATAGAATATAAGCTTTCCATGATTTGAAATGTTTAGTTATATATGGAATCATCTATTTCATTTAGCTCATATAATTTGTCTGGAAAAAGTATATGAATTATTATAACCAAATTATTTATTCTGAATATCTTATTCTGCATAGGAATTGTAACCACACTTACAAATGACTTGATTGACATATGAACTTGTACAATCCTGGGAGTGACATGTATTTAAAAAAATCTTTTTGCTTAAGATTGTGTGTTGTTTTGTTTACATTTACCTAAGACATATTTGTGTAATGATGGGTGAGAACTATATGGGAAAGAGGAAATAGTTTATATATGCAAAATTACATTCTTTTAACAAATTCTTTTCCACAAAAAGTATGTCAGCTGTTGGATGATTTAGAAATGGGATGTCTCCATTAAGAAATTTGGGAACTGATAATCATAGATGACGTAATTCTCTCAAAATTAGTTGTAGTAAGAATATTAATTTTTGGAAAAGTAGCAGCCCGATAAGAAAGCTTACCTAATGCTATACAATAAGGTTCTGCCACACTGAACCTTTTGAGAGAATTAAGAATCAATATTCAAACTTTGTGTTAGTTCTAACTAGAATTTAACTTTCCAGGAAGAGTTTAATCTTGCATTATCACACAACTGTTGCTTCTGTTTTCTTTTTTTAAGGCTTTCTTTTTGTTTTTGTTTACTTAGGTCTAGCTTAATCCACACATATAACAGTAATTCAATATTATCATAATCTGAATTGCTTGGCACCCTAATTTGACAAATCTATATTTTCTAATTATTTTGCTCATCATATCATTATAAATTAACATTTTAAATTCAGCAAGTGACTATTTTTAAATACATATCAAATGATTAAATTTCTTCCAGGTGGTGCTAGATTTGCATCTGGCAAAAGACTAAGGAAGCAGCTGGTTTTTAACAGATCGCCTTCTTCTCACCTGCAATCCTTGCTAACAGCCATCTGTTGGCTGCTTGGATACTGAGCAGGACCTAGAGCTACTTGTAAATAAATTGTACCTGTGACACCACGTTGCTCGGGGACATGTGCACACTCTTTCCATAGAGGGGGAAGACCAGCAGCAGCAGCAGTTATACTGTGCTTCCTTGCTTAGCTGCCCGCCATTTTCTTCCTTTTTAAGTGGAGTCCTAGTAAGTCTTAGTTTTCTTCTTACAAGGGGGTGAGAAATCCCTAAAGGAATTTAATTCTAGTTCGGTCTTTTGTAACCAAAATTCTTCCATGAGATTAAACTTTTTTGGAACTTCCTCTGTAGCCTGTGGTAATAAAACAGCCACATAACACAATCTAAATTTGCACTGAATATTAGAAGAAAGTTCTCTTAAAACTTGTCAAGGGTCTTCTTTTTTTTTCTTTTTCTTTTATTGCAAAATACACGATGCATAAAATGTATCATCTTGGCCATTTTTTTCTTTTTCATTAGTGCATATTAATTATATAAAATAATGGGTTTCATTATGATGTTTCATAAATGTACATAATGCATTTAGATTATATTCATCCCCACATTATCCTCTCTTGTCCTCCTATCATACAACCTGATGGTCTCCTTCCTCTTTTGAAATAATCCTCCTTCTACTCTCATGTTTTTAAATCTAGATTCCACATATGAGAGAAAAAATGTAACATTTGTCTTTCTGAGTCTGACTTATTTCACTTAGCAAGATGATCTTCAGTTTCATCTTAGCCGTTTTTAACTGTATAATTCAGTAGCACTAAGTATATTGTTGCACAACCATTGTTGCACCACTATCCAGTCACAGAAAATTTTTCATCTTCCCAAACCGAAATTCTAAATCCATTAAATACTAACTCCCCATTCTCAATGAATTCGACCATCCAAGGTAACTCAGATAAGTAGAATTATAATGGGATTTGTCCTCTTCTGACTGGCTTGTTGTACTTGACATATTGTCCTCTAGTTTTTTTTCCATATTATAGCATTGTCATAATTTCTTCCTTTGAAGCCAAATAGTGTTCTATTTTATGTTTGTACCACATTTGCTTATCAGTTCACCCATCAATGTACACTAGTGTTGCTTTCAAATTCCTGCTTTTGCAAATGATATTGCTATAATAGCTCCTTGAGTCCTTGCTTTAAGTTCTGTTGAGTACATAACTAGAAGTGGAATTGCTAGGTTATATGGTGGTTTTATTTTAATTTTATGAAAATAATAATACCATTTTCTATTGGAGCTCCACCATTTAACATTCCCTCCAATACGATACAGGGTTCCATTTCTTCTCCACCTTCTCACCAACCCTCCTTGTTATCTTTTCTTGACAGTAGCCATTCTAGTAGGTGTGATGTGATATCTCATTGCAGTTTGAGTTGGATTTCCCCAAATATTTGGTGACATTGAACATCTTTTCATTTGCTTTTTGATATTTGTAGATCTTTCAAGAAATTTTTACTCAAGTCTTGCCCATTTTTTAATTAGATTTTCCATTACTTCGTTTTCTTTTTGTGTTCAGTTTTATGCATACTTTATACAGTCTGAATGCTAATGATTCATCAAATAAATGATTTGCAAAAGTTTTCTACCATTCTGTGGGCCACATATTCACTTCATTGATTGTGTACTTTGATGCACAAAAGATTTTCATTTTTATGAGGTTCAAGTATTTTTTTTCGTTTGCTTCCTGTGCTTTTGGTATCAAATGCAAAAAATCATTACCAATCCAATGTCATGAGTTGTTTTTCCTAAATTTTCTTATAAGACTGTAATATTTCAGCGATTACATGAGAGTTTGGATCCATTTTGAATTAATTTTTATATATAGTACTAATTAAGGCTCTAACTTTATTCTTTTGCATGTTAAGATCCAGTTTCCCAAACTGAATTTCTGTATAGAAGGTCATTTACATACTTAGATTATCTACAGATAAGAACATCCACATCTGGATATTATCTACATAAAAGATGTTATCTGCAAAGAGAGATAATTTTACCTTTTCCTTTCCAATTTAGATGCCTTTTATTTCTTTTTCTTCTGTAATCACTTTGTCTAGAGATTCTAGTACTATTTTGTACAGAAATGGCAAGATCAGGCAACCTTGTTTTGCTTCTAACATCATAAGAAACTCTTTCAGTCTTTCATCATTGAGTATAATGTTAGCAGTGGAATTTCCATACGTGACTTTAGCATGTTGAGATAGTATACTTCTACTCTTAGTTTGTTGAGTGCTTTTAGCATGAAAATGATTTTAATTTTGCTAAATGCCTTTTCTGCGTTAGTTGAGCTAATCATGTATTTTTTTTCCTCTCTCTTGTTTTGTTGATGTGATGTATCACACTTATTTTCAATATTGAACCAGCCTTGTATTCCGGTATTAGATCTCACTTGGCCCAGGTTAATAATTCTTTGGTTGTGCTGTTGAGTCATGTTTACTGTTATTTTTAATTTTTATTTATTTTTTGGTCATACTGAAGTTTAACTGAGGGCCTCACACTTGCCCGGCAGGCACTCCACCACTTGAGCCACTCTACCAGCAGTTCACTGTTATTTTGTTAAGGATTTTTCATCACTATTCTTCAAGGAAATTGGTTTGGAGTTTTCTTTTTTGTGGTATATTTGTCTGGCTGCTACAGAATAGTGCAGGCATTAAACAGTGAATTAGCAAATTTCCTAGCTTCTTAATTTTCCTTCTTATTTAAGTTTTTTTTAAAGAGTTTTAAGAAGATTGGTATTAATTCTTCTTTAAATGTACAGTACAACTCACTAGTAAAGCCATCTGGTCCTGGAATTTTCTTTTCTGAAAAAATTTCAGTTAGTGATTTAATATACTTGCTAGCAATAAGTCTGTCCAGATTTTCAACTTCTTCACAATACAGTTTTAATAGATATGTGTTTTCAGATTCATTCCCTTATACCTGCTCTATTAAATTTGTTGGCAAACAATTACTCATATTACTTGCTTGTACTACTTTTTATTTCTGTAAAATCATTAATAATGTTCCTTGTTTTATTTCTGATTTTAATTATTTCAAACTTCTATTTTTGTAGTGAATCTAGAAAAATATGTCAATTCTATCAATTCTTTTGATGAACCAACTAATTCCAGTTTTTCATCTGCTATTGAATTCTAGTTTAATATCATTGTGGCTGAAGAAAACAGTTTATATGACGTCTATCTTTTTAAATCTATTGAGACTTGTTTTGCAGACTGACATGGTCTATCCTGGAATGTTTCATTTACATTTAAGATAAACTGTATTCTGCTTGTTAGTGGAATGTCGTGTGTATGGATGCTAGGTCAAAGTGGTCTGTAGTGTTGTTTGAGTCTTCTGTTTCCTGATTGAACTTTTGTCTGGTTCATCTATGCATTATAGAAAGTAGAAACACTCTACTTTCTATAGAGTCTCCTACTATTATTATGAAGTTTTCCCTTCAATTTTATCATTATTTCTTTCACATATTTATGAGACCCAGTATTTGGTACATATATATTTATAATGTTCCTGGTGAGTTGACCCTTTTAGTATTATTAATGTGCCTTTTTTATATTTTGTAAGAGTTTTGACCTAAACTATGGATATTTTGTCTGATATCAGTATAGCTACCTTTACTTTTATTACTATTGGCAGGAATATCTTTTATATATTTTCACTTCCTACCTATTTGTATCCTTTTATCTAAAGTGAATGTCTTATAGGCAGTATGTAGTTTGATCCTGCTTTTTAATTTTAATCTTTTTCCAATCTATCTCTGTCTTTGATTGGAGAGTTCAGTTCATTTCCATTTAAAGTCATTGTTGATAGCAACTTATTCTGCCATTTGTTAATTGTTATCCATATGTCTTATAGCAATTTATTAATTTCCTTCTTTTCCTGCTTTTCTATATTTTAGTTGGCTTTTTTTTATAATAACAAGTTTATTTCCCTCTAGCTTCCTTTTGTGTACATTTTATACTTTTTTTCTTTTTGGTTGTCATAAAAATTCTAAAGCTGTAACAATTTATTTTAAACTAACAACATAACTTCAATTGTATACAAAACTCTACACCTTTGTGGCCCTCATACTTCATGTTATTGATGTCACAATGATATATCATGTATTCATTAACATAAGTCTGTAATTTTGTATACTTTTCTCTTTTAAATCCCACAAAAGAATAAAAAGTAGAGTTAACAAAACAAAATTACCTAATAGAGAATTTGTATTTGTCCCGGTGTTAACCTTTACTGGAGAATGTTATTTTGAATAGTTTAGAGTTACTGTCTTCTGTTTCAACTTAATGGAGTCCATTTAACATTTCTTGCAGGGCATGACTAATAGTAAAGAACTTCTGAATTTGTTTATCTTGCAATATATTAATTTCAACCTCATTTTTAAGGTTAGTTTTGCTGGATATAGAATTCTTGTTTAATAATTTTTCTTTCAGCAGATTGATATCACCCCACTGCCTCTTATCAATAATATTTCTGCTTGAACATCTGCTGATCATCAGATTTTAGATAAGTCTCTGTTCTCTTCCTGCTCTCAAGGTTGTCTTTGTCTTTTCACCATTTGAATATATGTGTCTTCATGTAGGTCTCTTTTGACCTTGCTAGAAATTCTCCTCAAGATTTTATTTGGAGTTTGTTGAGCTTTTTGTATTTGTATGTCCATATCTTTCCTCAAATTTGGGAAACTTCTAACAATCAGTTTTTCACACAAGTTCTCAGGTCCTTTCTTTCTTCATAATGCATGTATTTGTTCACTTGATATTTCATAAGTTCCTTAGTATCTGTTCACTTTACTCCATTCTTTTTTCCTCTCTCTCCCCCTCAACCTCTCTCTCTCTCTCTCTCTGGTACTGGGGGACTGGACCAAGGTCTCACATGCATTCTGCAAGTGCTCTACTACTTGGTCAGCACTCCCAACCCCACTTTACTTCATTCTTTTGTCCTTTTGCTCCTCATACACAATAATACAAAATGACCTGATTCTTTATATTCTACCTATTCAAATCTGTTGTTGAATTTCCTTTGTGAGTTATTCAGTTCAGTTATTGAATTTTTTAAGTCCAAAGTTTCTATTTATTTTTCTTTTAAATTTCTATCTTTTCTGATATTCTCACTTTGTCCTTTATATAGTTTTCTTGATTTCCTCTATTTTTTGCTGTTGTTTATCTTTTCCATTAACTATGAGCATATCTAAGACATTTTAAAGGCCTTTCTCTAGTAAGCCTGAATCCTGTATCACTTTAGGGTTGGTTTCTGTAAATTTATTTTGTTCCTTTATAAAAGCATTATTTTCCTGCTTATTTTGGTTTTTTTAAGTATTATTGTAGTTGGCATTTTTGTTATGTGTCTTGTGATTATTTGCTGAAAACTAGGCATTTGAAAAAGCAGTCACTACTCTGAGTCTTTGCAGACTATCTAGTGGAGGGCAATGTCTTCAGTTGTCCATCCAGCATAAAGGCTCAAGTTTTATTCAAATTATTTTTGAGCATGATTTTGGCCTGTGAATGTGCTTTTTACCCCCAGTTCTCCTTTATACATGTCTTCCTTTAAATGTCTCAATTTTCCTAAGACTCTCACCTTTGCTTCATCTCAAGACTATATTTGTATCATGTTCCTCTGCTCATAATCTCTTACCTCCAGGTGCCTGAAAGTCTGCATTTCCTCGTAGTTCTCTCCACAACTGCTGCATCCACAATTTCTATCAATGGCCTCCAACTCATGTCCACACTATTCCACTGCTTTTGACCTGAGTCAGATGAGGCAAATACCAGTTCTTTGAGCAGCCTCCAGACAAGACAGCATGTTGCAAACAAGTTCCACTCTTTTTCTGAAGAACAGTAGCCTGTGCAGCTTCTTCCCAACTATGCCTCACTATACCAGGGGGATGGTGAGTTATGGATGAGAAAATACACCACAAAATTTCCTACATTTTGAATGTCTTTCTCTTGCTTTGACATTTTCTTGGTTTGCCTAGCTCTTTTACCCGTTTCTAGAGTTACCATAAAGCTATTTTAGTCATTCTATTGGTTGTTTGATATTTCCATGGGAGAACAAAGCCCAGAAGCTTACTAGTCAAATCTGTTAACTGACATTACTTCTCCAAAGACTTCCCTTATTCAGACATGTGAGGGGGCAGAGGTAATATGGCACTAAATTATAGGTAAGGGCTGCAATATAGTCTTGTGGTTCCCAAAGTGTGATTCTTACCAGCATTAACAGCATCACCTGGGGATTGTTAGAAATGAAGATTTTCGGACCCATTCTAAACCTAGTAAGCCAGAAAATATAGGGTGAGTCATGGCAAAATATGTTTTAATAAGCAGTCCTAGTGTTTGCAATACATGCTGACATTTGAGAGCTACTGTAATTGACTTTAATTTCTAAGATATTCTTTGAGTCAAGAAAAAAATGTAGGGTCGGGAATGTGGCTCAAGTAGTAGAGTACCTGCCCAGGAAACACAAGGCCTTGAGTTCAAAACCCAGCACCACCAAAAAAATGCAGATTTCTTGTGCTGGAAAGTTATTATCATAGATTAAACTGGACTTTGCTACTTGAGGGTGGTAGACACTTTGACTTTGAAGAAGGCTTGTGTGCCTTCCGGCCAGGCACCTGCCTCTAGCCAGCCAGAGGATGGTGCTCAGTCACAGCAGCTGTGACTTCAGAGTCTGTGACCCAAGGTCTACTATTTCATGCTATTTGTTATACATCTGCCCTTTTGCAAGCAGCTGAGATGTTCTGTAACCTCAGCAAAATGCTTAAATTTACCATCCCTCTCATATGTAGAAGAGAAAAGAGCCCTGATTCTGTAGGGTATCCTCCTTTAATGATCATGGGTTAGGGAGTGATTTGCCCATCACTGCAGCTCTTTTCCTCATGCACATGTGTCTCTTCCTCTGTGGTATGGCTCCAATTCACACATTTATGTTCCCTCCTCATGTTTTCATGCCCCATTCACGTATAAGCATGTTCCCTTTTCAAATATTCATGGTCTTCCCTTTTCAGGAGTGTTCTATCCTCTGTAGGCATATCTCCTTACAAAGATGTATTCCCTCCCTTGCATCCATGTCCCCTCCTCTACATCCATGTCCCCTCCTCTGCAGCTGTGCATCCTCTTTGGACACACAGGGTTCCTAGCTTATTTGCTGACCTGTGAGCCTACTCCAAGAGGACTCAGACATGGAACTTTGCATAATCATTGAATGTATATTAGCCCATTTTTTGTTTCTATGATACTCCTGAGGCTGGATACATTTTAAAGAAAAAAGATTTTTAAGCTAACAGTTCTGGAGCATCAAGGGAATGGTATTCTCTGGAGAGTGCCTTACAGCAGATGAAAACACAATAATGGAAGAATGTGTATAAGATACAACTCAGATAGCAAGACAAGAAGCCAGAACAAGATTTGGATCCTGTGAAAACTATGTTAATCCTATCTGAGCGCATGTCCACAATTATTCAATGACCTCCCACTAGTCCTCCCTCTTAAAGGTCCCACCACCTCTTAATGTCACCACACTGAGGGCCAAGCTTCCAATACATGAGCCCTTAAAGAACAGGCCACACACAAATCATAGCAGAGAGGTCAAGTGTCAAGACAACTGTGTCACTTGCAATGCTTATTGCACTTAATTGTCTTCTCCACTCCTGAGGATAAATATTGCTCATGCACTCCCACTTATATATACATTGGTGACTTTCACATAAAGGGGGGGCACTTTTACCTATGTCACTAGTTTATCAATTTATAAAATGGTGTAGGTATTACCTGAAAAAAATGATGCTATTATGAATAATTTCCAGATAATACAAGTTACATAGCCAATGGTTCAGCCTTCTTCTTCTTTTCTCTAGACCATCTAAGAATCTTTAATAAGAAAATGCTGAGGCTCCCCAAGATGTGATGGAATCATCATTTTAAATTTTTTATTTGAACAGAAATGTTTCTTTCTTTTTTTGCCTTTTCTAGAGCAATCTCATGACAACATGTAGCAGACACTATCATTGTCATCACTCTTCCTTAACATTCACTTGGCCCAAGCACTCAGAGCCTCCCTCTGCAAGCACTTTTGACTATGTGAGGTTTGGCCATGGTTGACAGACAGGCTAGAAGTATTGGAAATTGATACCCTCTTATCCCCTAGCAGCTCAATGAAGAATAAAAGACAGATACTCAAAATCCTACTATCTGGGGTAAAACAACTCTGAAGCAAATTTTGTCAAGTGTCCCAAAGCCCTAGTGTCCTCCAACTCCCTTCCCCAACATCCACCAATGCCTTGTGGTATTACCTCCAGAATACAGTTTCCTACACTCAGAGCCCCATCTCAGAACTTTCTTCAGGGAAGAATAATGTAAAACATCTCATTCTTATTTAGTCACCTTTGTGATCAGATCTACATGAGGACGAAACAGAAATACTGAGCAAAAGGAGCTATCGAAACATAGATGCTGGCATAATGAATTAGAGGTTGAAAATCAGAGAAGCTTTTGAAAAGGTCCTACCATATCGTCGTGGTGGTGAGACCACTGGTGCTAAATAATCACCAAAGGTGTAAGAGGTGGAGGCAGACTGGACACCTTCATGTCCCCTGGGTACTTGTTCAGAGTCCCTGTCTCCCATAGCACACAAAATGCAAGTACAACTGCTAAAGAAACAGAATCACTGAGGCCACAGAAAGTAAAGTGGACAGAAACCCTAATAATGATTTTACAAAGGTTGTGAAAGTCTCTTATATAATTGACATTATTTTCCCCAACTCTTAAAGGTCAGAAAAAAGAATGGGCTTCTAACTGAGGATTATGTATATGCATAAAGAATTCCTCAGTCACAATGATTTAGAAGGGTTCCCTGAACATGTTCTGACAACATGGAGATTCTAGTGAAAGCTAGGTACACAAAGACAGAGTCTGTCCATTTCTGGGATACCATGATGACAGGAGCCTCCTGTGAGGTTAAAATCTCCCATCAAGGTCAGCAAGACACAATTAGAATGCACAGGCTCTTCAACAACCTCCACATCCACGCCCTTAGCTAATTGAACTCACCCAGATGTTTTCTTTTCTACTCAGTGAAATGATGACATTATTGGAGGTTAATAGTAAGGGTTTATCTAAATTAAGTAACCATAAAGTTCTTAATTTAGCCATTGAGTGCCTAATAGAGATTAAATTGGACCTGAAGATACTATATTTCAATCTTGCAGGAGCTAGTGTGCACAAAGCTCCCAGGTCTAGGCTCACTAAGGACTCCCCTCCTTTCATGTAATACCTTTAGTGTCCACTAAGAAGGACTTGACATCCTGGAATTTACATAGCTTTATGTGTGCTTTGTTAGGCTTCTCCTTTAGGAATTCTTTTTAGGTGGAACTCTGATTTCTGTTGTAGGAATCCTCTAAGGATCTTTCATCTGCTAGTGTAGAGGCTTGTGGAAGGATTTAGATGAGAAAAAAATATACACATCACAGGAGAAGTCTGGGTTAGAAAGGGAAAAGGTAGGAGGAAATGTTGAACATGAGACTTTTTAAGAACTTTTTATTTTAAGGACAAATCGAACCTGCACAAACAGTGGAGAAATGTAGCTGAATAATACAAATCAATAAAGGACAGATCATTGGTATCTGAAAGGGAATGGAATTCAAGTGTGAAAAATAAGTGAAAGAAACGATGAATAAACAGAATATTTGGAAACCAGTGACAATTATTGATAACAGTCTATGGAGTCAGTTGGCCCTGAAAATAAAGAAAAGGAAGGTTGCTTCAGGTGAGATAGTCTTTGTCTTATCCAGACTGATGAAAAGACCAAAAGAAGAACCAATGAAAACCATCCATCCTTGAGTCCCAGAGTAAGGGGTACACACGTATCCTAATGCAAATCCAAAGCCCATTTCTCTCCAGAACTGCTTTTCCAAGAGTATATGTGGGAAATTGGACTGTGTGTGCATCATAGGATGTGTGCATGAAAAACCACAGCTATGGGGAGAGTCTGAAGACTACCTGAGATATCAGTAAAAGAGGATGGCTGAAGGAGGGTTGGACAGGTTTTATGATGGGGGAGGGGCTTCTGTATGATCACAAGAGTGATGGAGGTCCACACCACTCCCCTAAAATCTATTTCCATGAATTATGACCCCATAATTCTCTTTCTAAGATTCTGCAAATATTCTTTTAATGAACGTCTTATCCATTCTTCTTCTTGGCCCAGGTATGTGAACGAAAACACGTCTCTTGCTTTTCTGGGATGCAATTTATTTTCAAAATAGGGATACCACTTTTTCTTTCCTGTTTGTTTTTGTGCTGGCTTTCTTTCTGTTGTCCTTTTGCTTTTTTAAATGAGGCATGTAGCTTCCCCATGAGGCTAATAATTGGTCATGCTGGGCCCAGTGTGGCATAAAGTTCACCTAGAAAGAAAGTCTAACTAATAAGAATAAACAAAGCCTGCATTGTATTTTATGATATTTTAGGTTATTTGACAAACTATTGTTTTACCCTGAATTTTCAGAGCTTCAAAAATAATTTCTTCATTCTTTAAGTAGGAAAATGGAGTAAAAAGTTCAATGGTTCACTGAGTAGCATGGTTCTGAGTTTCTACTAGCAAGCTGTCTTCCTTGTGGGGCGGGAAGGGAACGATTTTTGTCATCAACTGAAATTGAAACTAGGCCTCTTGATTCCCTAATACATAAGCATCAGTGTATCATTCTGATTTTAAATGAGTTAAAACCATAAACCTCACAATTTTGGTAATTCTTATGGTTGGGTCAGATGGCCCCAAAGTTCAAGAAAATCGTGTTGTCATCCACTAGTCACATTTTCAGCATGGATTCCAGGTAGGTGCCAGCTACTCCTTTTCACTCCAACAGACAGATGCCATTAGGAGCTAAAATCCATCTAAACACCACACATCTAGAGGCCCACAGTCCACTAGAGGACTCTGAACAGCAGATGGTCATGAACTCACTTTTACTTGTCCAGGGGCAGAGCCCAAACCATCCCGTTACAAATACAGCTTCTTTAATATCTCATGTAGCCACCTTAGAATCCATGTCAGTTTTTTGTCTTATTTTATATTATGTCATATTACTTTTCTTATTAAAATAAAGCTTAAAATTCCATAATGGTTAAATTTCCTAAAATATTACTTCCAGGTGTTCTGGTGGAATTTAATCTCCAGGAAGATGAAGGAGCCTCATCCTATACTGTCACCTATTATGTGACACACCCAACATCTGGTCCCCACACCCAAGGATAAGAGGTCAGGTAAAGACCAATGCAGGAATAGCAATAAAAACAGCATGGTACTAGCACAAAAACAGACATGAAGACCAGTGGAACAGAATAGAGGACTCAGATATGAATCCACACAACAATGCCTATCTTATTTTTGACAAAGGTGCTAAAAATATATGATGGAGAAAAGATAACCTCTTCAACAAATGTTGCTGGAAAAAGTAGTTATCCATCTGCAAAAACCTGAAACTAGACCCATGTTTATCACCCTGTACTAGTATCAACTCAACATGGATCAAGGACCTTAATATCTGACCCAAAACTCTAATGTTGATACAGGAAAGAGCAGGAAACACTCTGGAAATAATAGGTATAGGCAAGGACTTACTCAATAGAACCCCAGCAGCTCAGCAACTAAGAGAAAGGATGGACAAACGGGACTTCATAAAACTAAAAAGCTTCTGCACAAAAAAGAAATGGTTTCTAAACTGAAGAGACCACCCACAGAGTGGGAGAAAATATTTGTCAGCTATACATCAGACAAAGGACTGATAAATAACCAGAATATATAGGGAACTCAAAAAACTAAACTCTCCCAAAATTAATGAACCAATAAAGAAATGGGCAACTGAACTAAACAAAACTTTCTCAAAAGAAGAAATTCAAACAGCAAGAAAACACATGAAAAAATGTTCACCATCTCTGGCCACAAAGGAAACGCAAATCATTAAAAACACCACTAACAACAGGTGTTGGCGAGGATGTGGGGAAAAAGAAACCCTCATACACTGCTGGTGGGAATGCAAGCTAGTACAACCACTCTGGAAAAAAATTTGGAGGCTTCTTAAAAATCTAAACATAGATCTGCCATATGAGCTATTAATCCCACTACTGGGGATATACCAAAGGAATGAGACACAGGTTTCTCCAGACACACTTGCACATGCGTGTTTATTGCAGCACTATTCACAATAGCCAAATTAAGGAAACAGCCAAGAAGCCCCACTACTGATGAATGGATTAAGAAAATGTGGTATTTATACACAATGGAATTTTACTCAGCCATGAACAAGTAAATGGATGGAACTGGAGAACATCATTCTGAGTGAGGTTAGCCAGGCTCAGAAGACCAAAAATCTTATGTTCTCCCTCATATGCAGACTTTAGATCGAGGGCAAATACAGCAATGTGTTGGACTTGGGTGACATGATAAGAGGAGAGCACACACGGGAGGTATGGGGATAGGTAAGAAACCCAAAACATGATAGTATTTGATGTCCCCACTGCAGGGGAACTAATACAGAAACCTTAAAGCGACAGAGATCAACATGAAAAGGGGATCAGGAGCTAGAGAAAAGGTCAGTTAGAGATGAATCAACTTGGGATGTAACACATTTGTACATGGAAGCAATGCTAGGAATCTCTCTGTATAGCTATCCTTATCTTAACTAGCAAAAACTCTTTGTCTTTCTTATTATTGCTTATATTTTCTCTTCAACAAAATTAGAGATAAGGGCAGAACAGGTTCTGCCTGGAAGTGAGGGGGGGTAGGGGGAGAGGGAGGGAGCAGGGGGTAGGGGAGAGAAAAGGCCCAAGCAGTGTATGCACATGTGAATAAATTAATAATAATAAAAAAGACCAGTGCAGGTACTATAGTCACACTATGTAAAACCTTCATTCTTCCATTCAATCCCTTTCAATTCTGTAATATCTTCATTTTTACCTGTATTTTCCCTCTTTGGTTCTCAGAATCTCTGCCATGAAAAAGTAATTACAGGTCATACATATTCAAACTTATACGTTTTATTCAAACCAATCACATTTTATAAAATTTGCTCATGCTTTTCTCATACACTCAGACCTCTGAATTATTTTCCCTTCATCAATTTAACCTTTCTCTTGTTATTCCATGTTTGACTCTTTCTGACAAGCTGTCCAAGCTCTTGCACATGTATGCCTCCGCGCACTGCTATCCTCCAGTCTCCTCTTGAAGATGATTTTCATGCTCTACATTCCTTGCCATGCTGTTAGTAAGCCCCACATTTTCCTGAGAATGCCTGTTTTTCCATCTTTCTCTTCATTCTAGCAAACACAAACCAGAGCAATCAATAGGGACTTCCCAAGTTACCATTATGAGCATCTGAAGTTAGCTCCTGTGAACGCCAGGAGCTGTGCTAGATGCTTTATGGTTTGTTCTCCACTGTCTTAAGCACTGAAATTATTAAAACTTCTTTATAGTAGCTGAGGAAATTGAAACTCAGATATGTTAGTCAATTTCTCAAGGAAAGGAAAAAGACCCAACACAGTTCAGGTGACTGCATCCCATACAATAGACTGCATCATTATTTTGTGGACACATTAATAAATATTGTAATAACAACAAGAAGAATGGGAAGGAGCTTTCGAAAGGGAATAACAGACTACTCTCTATCACACTTATGACCCTGACGCTATAAAAAAGAAGTAATCAGTCATTCAAATCCTATTGGCCTAATTAGCATAGCAAGTCTGGCCTCTACATAGGTAGGTATCACTAAAGTTTAGAACCTACACACATGGCTGTTGCCATACTAAACAGCAGTTTTCAACCCTGAATGCATGTTAGAATTTTTTAAGAAGTTTTAAAAAATTAAAAAAGCAAAAAGAAGCCCCACCAAAAACTATAGCAATTAAATCAGAGCTTTGAGAATTGAGGGAGGTTTAGATTCAGATGCTTTGAGAATTTCCAGAAGCTCTCCCAAGGTGTCGAGTGAGGAAATCACAGGGTCTCTTCATTTGTTTCTCATCTTTCTGAGGTTGACTGCAATTTAGTCAACCTCAATCAAATTCTTGATTTCTCATTGTATTGAACACCTTATAATTAATTTACTTACCTCTCAATTCTTTTTATAAAATCCTCATATTTTTACCCATTTTAATTAAGCTGGTTATTGTGTAGTGTATATTGTGGATATAAATTTTTTTTATCCACAAAAAAAGTATCTCAGTTTGTGGCCTTCTTTATACTCTGTTTAAATTTAGCAAAGACATGTCCTTGCATTTTTTTTTTTTTTGTCTTTTCTTTTTTGGTGCTGGGATTGAACCCAGGGCCTGACGCATGCTAGGCAAGCACTGTAACACCATGCTACATCCCAGCCTGAGATGTCCTTGCTTTTAACAAAGTCAAATTTGTCAAATTGTCTACTTATGGTCTTTGCAATTTTGGTTCTCTCTTAAGCATATGCAAGCATCTTCTTTACAGTTTATTAAGTTTTATATGATTTTTGTTTTAAATTATTAAGTCTTATCCTTCTATAATTGATCTTTATGTTTTGAAGAAGGTAGAAACTCAATTTCATTTTTCCATGCTAATAACAAGTTTTTTAAGAGAATTCAATTAACAATCTATGTTTGCTCTACTAATTTGTAATGCACTATCTTCCATTTACCATGGCCCTCTCTGTTGTTTCATTGATCTATTTATTCCTGTTTACTCTTTTCTGTAGTATTTTCTCTCTTTTAATATAGAAAGGAATTTAAAGTCCAAAAAATTGTAGAACATGATATTAGAATCATTTAGAATCTACCTTAGCTCATGGTCGTTCCAGCCTATTTTCCACAAATCAATTTCACAGCTATCACACTTATACCATCCTCTAAACTTTAGCTTTGACATGTAAACTATGGCCTCTGTTTCACCTTGCCTGTTTCTCTGTGGTGTTTGACACACTACTGTGTGTCAACAAGGGGCATGGAAAAACCAACCTCACATTGCTTCTTTTGTTAAGTTAATATCCTTCCTCCCTGAAGACTGGAGCCAGAAGTACTGGCTTGCTGGGCATTTTCATTTCATGCAGTGTAGTGGCTTAACAGGGGCGCCATGCCTAACATAGCCATAGGAAAGAAACCATGATGGTCTGATCCTTTACTTTCCTCTCTTCCTTAGTAATATTTCTTAATTCGTCTGAAATTCACTCAGATAACTAAATTTTGCCACATTGCAGCTTCCTAAAGCCCTCTGTGCACAGATACTGAGCAGAGACTTCACCTTCTCCACGTGCCATCAAGATCTACACCTGTTCCTGCTGTTTTCAGGGTTTCTGTACAGCCCAACAGTAAGGACAGTAACCTAAGGTTCCTTCCTTTCTCCAGCTTCTTAGCAAAGCCACTTGTAGACTCTGACACTACGTGAAATCAAAAGGGGCCGTGCTCAATGTCACAATCACATTTGATTGTCATGCGTGTTTTCCAACACAGCTCACATGTGTGTTTCAAACACCTGTATTAACTAGATCAAACACAACAGAGAATGTGACTTATCTTTCCCCTTGGACAACTAAAGAATATCAATTTTAGCCTATATTTATAATGCTCCTTCTTTCTTAATATCAAAATTACATATCATCTCTCTTCACTCAATGCAACAATTGTACAGATGGACTTCTGGATTCTCACCCTATTTTGTTCTCCCTGATGGAATTTTAGTGATCTCTTCTAGGGCCACTTAATTTTCCTCCTCAAACCTGAGTTCCAAGTTGGTTGTTGCCTGCCATGAACCACAAGGGTAAATCATTTGCTACTAATATCTTTGGAAAAAGGTACTAACAAAATTCCATTTTACAGATGAAAAAACTGAAGCCCAAAGAACTTAAATGTTTTTTCTAGGATAATCTCAAATATTTGTAGAGCCACAAGAGCCCCGTTTTCTTAAGTTCTATTGTAGACCCTCTCCCTCACTCCATACTGTTCTAATTTATTTCATGCAGTCCTCAAAGTAGAATTCTACTGACCTGTTCTCTGAAAGGTACCTAATTTAATCCCCACCATTAAAATGCTTTGGGTAAATCTGGCATATAAAATTATAATTAAACTCTTGGCTACTGGCTGTAATTAACTAAGAAGTTCCATTCATGTTTTACAATTAAGTGATTGAACAATCAATTTTCAGATATTTCATTAATGAAGTCATGAGCTTCAAGAAACCAACTACTATAATTAAATTAAGAAGAATGAAACAGAATATTTGAAAATTGCATAGGTTGAAACCTTCTAAGATAGTCAACCCTCCATGAGTATAAGTCAAGTACTTTTAAAAGAGTATTAATGAGCAAAAAATGCCTGAATAAATGAATAAAAAGGCAATATTTATCAAAATCCACCATGAAGCAGGCACTGTAATAGATGAATTCACATATATTATTATTATTTTAATCCTTACATGAACACTGTAATATAGATAAAAATTACTATCCTTTTAAAAACAAATGTACAAACTCTGGCTCAGAGAGTTCAAGTAACTTTTCTTTAAGTAGCATAGCTATTAACTGACAGAGAGGCCTTCTGACTCCAACCCAGTACCATTTCCATGGCAGTACAGCTTCCTTGTGAGTGCAGTGCTCTGTACCCATGCTGTGCCATTTAACATCTCTTCTTCAGTTTGCTCACTCATAAAATGGGGAACGCAATGACTTAATACCTAGGTCATAGAGTTGTTGTGATAATCAAATAAGTCAATATTTAAAGTCCCTAGAAGTATACCCAATAAAGATTAGTTGTTATAGTTCATACTACTTCTATTAGTATATTTTGGGTACTACTTAGATAATTCACAAAACCCTTTCCTATCATCACAGTAGTTATCTGAGGTAGGAGAGGCAATAATAATAATAATAATGAATAAATCTATTCCAGAAATGGAAAGGAAAAGCTCAAAAGGTCTAAATGACTTTCCCAAAGAACTATATGCAAAAGGAGAACATCAGGGATAACTTTATGATTTTAAACTTCTTATCCTGTTCCTTGAAAACAAAAAGCATTTGTTTTTCATCTTTTCACATTTGTCCTTCATCTCTCCCTCCCATTTGCCATTGTCCAGTATTAAATTCCAGTTAGTAGCATATGGTCCCGTTTAGATCCATCTTCAAAAGTATAATGGAGAATGCCCATTCCAAGACAGAGCCTTATAGGGATATGGTCTTTACATAATGGAGAGAAAGGTTGCTTGCAGTCTTATTTCAGAATCTGCTGTCCCCCCATAGGCTAATGATGGTTTCACCTGTTTTACCTTTTCCCTAAAATATGGAATGATCCTCTATAGATGTTTACTAATTGTATTTTTTAATTGTCCTATCAAGTAGCCAACTTTATTTCTTTTTTTTCTTTGTTTTTAATGGGGAAAACTTAGCAAGTAACCTTAGTTCTTACTCTTAACAAACTTCATTCCATCAGACTAATCAGCTTTTTGGCCCATAAGCCTTTTCCACACAGTCACTGTTCAATCTTCTTTTTCTCTGACCTTCACTGTTTTCATTAATACTATTGAAAATATATTCTTTTACATTATTGATAACTTTTAATTTCCTCAGCTAAAGAAAAGGCTCTTTAAGGTCTTGAGTCTATTTTATGTTTCTGTTATCCTCATATCATGTGATTTACTATTGAGCACATACAAATGATGGATGGATGGATGACTGGATGGATGGACGGACAGATGATGGGTAGAACTTGTTTCAATCTGCAACTATAGAAGATTTCCATTATAGTTTGATAACACTTTAAAAAACTTTTATTCTTTCACCTTTGATTCTCACTGAAGTCCAAATTATTAAAAATGAGCTTTGAGAAATGAGTGAAACTTATACTGATATCTGAAAAATTGTAAAGAGGTTTTTCATAGTTATAATAGTTTTAAGATATAAGAGTTGTAATTTGAAAGGTACTGAAATTTCCCATTCTTCTCTGGTCCCACACAAAGAAACAATTCCTTTAACATACAGCTAAAGAACTTAAAAATAAAGGGATATAGTTAAATATAAATATTGGCTTTCTTTATTAGGGAAATCAAAGTTCTTACATATAGCAGACCAAAATTACACAACATTCCACAATGGGATATTATTGCCATCTGAGAATTTGTTATCTTGGTTAATAGGGAATGAAATCAATAGCAGGTAAATTTTGACGGAGACTGAGTGTCAAAGATAACTCCAGCAAGAACTGGTTGTATACTCTGGGTTTCCAGCCCAAGGAAGGGATCTATGAAGCAAAATGAGTTCTCAGAAGAGGACAGACAGAAATGAGCTTCACATTAGGGGTGGTTCCTGCCCTTGGCCTGTGCCTGATAAGGAAAAGCTTTAAATTAGTTTGCATTTAATCTCATCTTCAAAAGTTTCGTTTTTTTTTTTCCCATTCACTTCTTTCCAAGCCCTCCCATTCCATCATAAGTATTATTTCAATTCAATTTTCCATGATGACATTATTTTCATCCCTTTGCTATAGTTTTTTAATCATTTACGTTGCTATTTTCCATCTTAGTGTGATTAACTT
Organism: Castor canadensis; assembly: GCF_047511655.1. Lineage (NCBI taxonomy): Eukaryota > Metazoa > Chordata > Mammalia > Rodentia > Castoridae > Castor > Castor canadensis. The sequence continues at coordinate 94,079,096 of NC_133400.1, forward strand.
TTCAAATTGGTTTATTGCATTTTTCCATTTTCCTAGTTTTGTTTTGTTTTGTTGTTCATGTAGTTCACAAGGTCATACTTCTGCAGCTCTTCTTGATCCATTTCCACTTTATCTTGGGTGAGAATTCTCGTTGTGGTCCTTCCATGTCTGTGAGGAAAAGAATAAAAGAGTTAAAATGTTAATCAGAATTCTTCTATGTTCTGTAATTTTTATCATGTACCATATAATATTTGACTGAGTTCGTATTAATCTTTCATTCAATTTCATAAGTAGTGAGTGCCTTACTCTCAAAAAAGATTGCTATTGATCCTTTCATTTTATGAAATGTTTATTGCCAGCAGACTAGCAGAGGGGTGAGCTTGGAATAACATTGACATTATTTGAACTGGCAGAGCAGCTCTTAGAGGAAAATGTTTGATTTCTCTGGTAATTGTTTATATTTTTGTTTATCAAGTTTAACTTCAAACACTGTGTAGCTATCAGGCCTATGGTATGAGATTACATCTAAAACAGGAAAAATTAGTACACATTAACTCAAGAGAAAATTTAACAATTAGATTAAGTGTGAAATCAGCAAGTGAGTCCTACAGGGTGATGCTTATGGTAGGGAGCAAGATATAACTGAAATGGAATTTGACAAGAAGATGTCAGGAAACCTTTCCTACCCAGGACAGAAACTCTAACTGTATTTTTATCTTAACAAGAAAGCTTTATTTTAAAGGTAAAGTGCTTATGGTATCAGGGTAATAAAGAGAAAAGATATTCCAGAAAACCTGAATAATCCATACCTTATCTAATTCTATGATTTAAAATTTATTGACTTAATAAACCCCTATGTGGCATTTAACTGTAGTTATGAGCGACTTATAGAAAGATCCTATTATATGAACTTCTAACATACAACAGTTAAAAATTAAACTGGAATTATTTGAATTTTGTTTTGAGTTTTCAATAGTAATTAAACTTAGTATGCTAAATATCTATACAATTTACTTATGAGTACTTGAAACATAAACCCAAATTATATATTTATTTCCACAGTGAAAAAAGAATTTAGGGCAAGAGAATTAGCACAAGTTACTTACTTTCCCTGAGTTCAATTCCTTCACCTGTGTAAAACACAGAGAGTACTATCTTATCAATTTCAACTCTGAAAACTAAAGGAGACCATCTGTAGAAATTATTTAGCTTTAGAAGCATCAACATTCCAACTAATGTTAAAATCCCTTTTGATTATTATGAGGTCAATAGGTTGTCACAGAAAAGAAGACATAATTCAGTATGTCATGGGGATAAATAAAAATTATTGACTTTATTTCCTATGTGAGTGAAGAGAAATACCTATGTAATAGGAAGAATCAAATGTGACAATTCACTAAGATATTATGTATAAAGGATTTAGACAAATGATGTTAGCTGTTATTATTTTTAATTAAAATGTCCTCCAAAAATAAGAACCATGTGAAAACAATGAATTGTCTGCATGAGCGTTTCTCCACGAAATTGTCTCTTTGTTCTGTAAGACTAACTACACAAATACTTCTATCTTTCAGATACTAGAAGGCATATGTCACAAACACTACATGTGAAGGAAAAAAATAAAAATACTGGACAGGAATATTGCTTTCCCAGAAAACAATGTTTGTAGATAGTTTATTGAAGGGGAAAACATTTGCTAGAAATATTCATATTCTATTGTTTCCCCCCTCCAAAGAATATAAAATGGTCTTTTTTAACTAGATAATTAAAGGAAATTCAGAGGACAAAAATTTTTAACCTCCTGATAGCAAATGAAACTAGGCATTCACTGCCCAGACACAAAAACTGACATCTGGTCAACATGACAGTTGTACTTAGGAAAGTGATTCAATGGACACCACCTAATGAGCTGAAGACCAGCCTGCCACTAAACCTGCAAGACAACTCTGCAGTTTTCAAGTTATTCATTCCTCTATGTTTGGCAAAGGCTGGAATGTGAAATGTGCATGGGTTTTCAGTGCTAGGTTTTTCTGAGAAACTCACCCAAATCCTTATATCTCATGGTCTCCCAAGGACCTTATTTCCTCATTAAAAACAGTCTGTTTTTCTGGTGTCCTATTCATTTCTTAATGGACCCTGGGGAATGTTTCAAAATTAAGATCTAACTCATGGCCTGCTCTGGATGTTGTAGGAAAACAATATAGAACCACCTCTAGGACTAGATATAATGGAGAAAATGTTGTGGAGTATTAAAGATGAGATAGAATATTAGATGTGGTTAATACCACAAGGATCAGAACCACAGATGACTTGACCCAAGATCATATAGTTAACAAGGGGTCAAGTTCAGCTTGAAATTCAGCCTGTGTCTCTCCAAACCAGGCTCTATGCAGTTCATCACTGGCACAACTCAAACACGTGAAATAGCATGCAGTAGAACTATAGGCACTAAAAAGCAAATAGCCTCAACCCACTAAAAAATGTGTAAACAGTCAGTCTGTGCCCAAAGTCTAGAATTGACATTGGGGCTCTGGTTTTCAACCCCGACATCACACCACTCAGCACAACTAAGACAGAAGGGAATGAGAGATGAGGTTGGGAAAAGAACAGACAACAGGACCTGTGGAAGTCTTAGTATTCATGAGTCACATAGAGTCATTCAGGCTACGGAAATCTAAGTGCATAGGAAATTAGAACTCAGGACAAGAATCTCACATTAGAAAGAAACATTGAAAATTTGTTTAAAATAGTTAAATAAGATTATTTTTGCTCTTAATTATTCGAACTATAACACTCATCTTACCTTCGGTGGATTTTAACCTTTTTTAAACAATTTCCCGCACGTTTCATGCCAATTTTAACCCCCAGTGTTTGCTGCTGTTGCTACTCCAGCCAGAAATTCTAGTGTGCCCCAGGCTCCATTATCATTGCCCAACTCCTGCTCCTTCCTCCAAATCCTCTCAAAAAAAGCAGCCTTTCTTTCCACTGCGAGGCTGCCCCCAGCACTCAGTCGCACTTGATCCCTCCCTTTTTCACACAGTTCTTGTCAATAGTAATTTTCCAATTAGCTTGGATGAGTCAACTCTACAGTTCAACTTTCCTAAGGGCAAGAGGTATTTCATATAGATGTGCCTTTTGCATCAGCAATACAATTGTTATTCCACACAATTCTTATCCCAAGAATTCTTGACTTGTTTTTTATAACTTGTTGGCTGTATGTCTGTCCATAAATGTCCTGACCAAAATGGCTGTTAATATAATTTGTACACTATAACTATAGATATATATGAACTGTAACTCTATAAATATATATTATAAATGTATATAAACTCTAGCTCTGTAGATATATAGTAGCATAAATATATATGAACTGTACAGATAAACTAAAACTACACATATAAACTACAACTAACTTCATATATAGATGCAAATATGCACATGAATACATAAAGTTAGCTGGATGTGTATGTGTGTATGTATGTAGCACATATATAAGCTTACCAAATGATTTTTGGGATATAAAATTATAAAAATGTAGTTTCCCTATTTACATCTTTTACAAAAATAATTTCTAAAATTTATTTTGATAAACTTTATATATTTTTCCTAGAGCACTGAGAAATAACTTTCCCTATTGAAAATTCTTCTTAAATTTCTAAGCATCCTAACACAGCTAATGACACACAGTAGACAGGCCATTCAGGTGAGCACAATATATTCATTCTTGCAATCGTAGTTATCCAGATATGTAGCTACTACACTTTTCTAATTTTTTATCCAACTAGCATGAACACAGATATAGCGAGATTAATAGAAAATGCCAAAGAGTAAGAAATATAAGGGCTCCCGCATAATGTCTCTGAGAAGAATATTCTCCTTGAAAGAGGATATAGTCAATAATAAATCAAGATGCTTCAGGGTTACAAGAAGCAGCTGAATTTTCATGACAGAAAATAAGACCTTTTTATTGAAATGAAATCACTCATTTAAAGCAAAAATGTAAAATTTGAAATGGCAGTTAAAGTAGCTTCTCCCCTAGGGAAATTCAGATGCATCTGTGTGCATTAAGATAGACCAATGCTCTATTTCCTACAAGTGTGAAAAAGGTAGAAAATTTTAGAAAACAGAAATTAACTGTTCGTGGTGTAAATGCTTTTTAAAATTTCTTATAAAGGTGTTTACAATACTATGAAATATTCTAGGAAGATTAATCTAAGCACAACCCTAACATTGTCATATATTATTATTTTGTAATATCTGAGTAGCTTTTAAATGAAAAGCTAGGCATAATTGCCTTTTAAACTGCAGATTGTCAGCTTTCATGCATGAGAAATAAATGTGATTGCTAAAAATCAGTAAAGAGCTTCTTTAAAATGAAAGGAGATCTGAATTTCAAAAGGAATGGGGGAAAACAGCTTTTAGGAAAGTATAGGTTTCCTTGTGATTATTCTCCATATTGTAAAATTTGAGAAAATTAATAGACAGTGATAAGTAATTACCAGAGCTGCTGTGTTTGAATGAAGGTATAAATTCTGTACATATGCGTGCACACACGCACACGCACACACACACACCACATGCACATACAGCAAGAGTCTCCAAGAGTTGCTTCTATTAAAAAATAAAGTTACATTACAAAAGGTGAGGGCTGGAGTTTGAACATTAAATATCTTCTTGACTTCAGTAGTTGTGGATAATTTCATTCAGATTGGCTAACATTTGTTTACTTAATAAGGCAAACGTATTCAGGGAACAAAGGTGGTGTCGCCACAAGCAACATGCTAACCAAAGTGGTTTTATTAGAAAGGTTAAACTCCCTTTCTAAAAAGTTTTTTCAGCATCATTACAAATTTTACTGAATTTCTTATGAATGATGTATAGACTACAAAGTTCTCTGTGGCCACATCTTCAAATTTGTGAGGGGGGGGTGGCCACAGGGAGGCAGAAGCCAAACAGTGACAAAAGCCTTGGCTGGACTCGGACAGAACCCAGTGTAGACTCTCAGCTCTGGACATTGGAGTGTCACCCACACAGGGAAAGGAGGGATGCTTGCAGGCTGTACTCAAATGGAAAGACCATACACAAAGTGCTAGCACTGAGCAAATGCTGAGCAAGTGGTGATGGGGCAGGAGCAAGCTGCAAGAATAAAGTCCAACAAATCACCACAAGTGAATGATCCTAGCTGTCTCAGCAGCAGAGATTACATCATTCTTAACAAGGTTTTTCTACCCAATAACCCTAGGGGAATTAAAGCTTTAAAATAAAAACATTGGGAATTAATTTTACACAAATGCATCTACTCAGACAGTGCCTGAAACCAGCTCTACCCTCTCACCAGCACCTGGCCAGGCTCCCATTGTCCCTCTGCATCTGAGCCACCTTTCCACCTATCCTCACTTAGGCATCCCACTCTTACATCATCAGCTCTTAGTGTTCCCAGCTTAGGCTTTGGGTTCTTTTACCCAGTTCAAGCTAGAACTCACCAAGAGGCAAAGTAACACCATCCAAACAAGGCTTTATTGGGTCTTATGCTGGAGCATAAAGGAGACAGCACACAGGATTGGGTTTCCAGCCTGCTCTCCAAGGGAGCAGAGAATAAAGCTTACACAACATGACAGGTGGCTTGCACAGGTACACTGGAAGCTACGGCATATTGTTTTGACTTCCACATGTGCATCTTATGCCCTCTGGGACAGTGCAGGGCATGGTGGCCTGCCTCTGCCTGCTAGGTCTGAGTTCAGGTTGTAGAAGTGCTCATTATCGCCACCCCAATAGCAGGGCACTCTCCTCTGTACAGGCTATGGAAAAGTCCCAAGCTTCAAAGGAAACAGGTGGCATAAATAAAGCTATAATGGGATAATTATAGCCTTTTTGATGGCAAAAAACTGCTTTTCATTAAAGACTGAAAATGTGATATAGGAATCAGGTCTTTCTCGAGCTGTCTCACCATGGCCCCGGGACAACTCTTGTTGGAGGCACTGCTAGCCTTGAGGCAGGGAAGGCGAAGTGTCTTTCTTTATGGTTTCAGAGCCTCCCACACAGCCCCAGCAATGAACCACATTGCATTTTCTAAATATCGGACTGGACGTCCCCCACCCCTCCACATGAAGGTGTGAGTCCGCCTCACTCAAGAATTGCCAGCAAAATCTAAAACCTTGCAAAAAGTAGTCCCTGGTGAGTGTTTTCCAGATACATTAATTCACAAACATTTAATGTGGAATTCCTGCCACTGGCCTGTATTGACATCATTTTACGTCATCTTAAATTTTCTCTCATTATCAACTTACCCTGAATTTATGCTCTGGCATAATCCAGAGCTCAAACTCTCTAACGACTGCTTTAAAATATTATTTTCTTTCTGATTGCAAAAACAAAATCAGTATGTAAGTGTCAAAATGGTCATGTTGACCTATAGTGTCTATCTAATATGCACCAACTTGTCAAGTGATTTAAAAATTGCACATATACATAATATAAGCTTATAATTAAGTATGATGGTAATGTTGCGATGTAATATACATGGAGGCTTGTTGATTAGAAATGTGGGGAATTTGTTTCATGTTCCAAATTTACTTTAAACTGCTATATCCAGAAGTAGTAAAGTTCTGAAGGAATCCTTTGAAGTTTTCGGACACACTACACTCATAAATGGAACTTCCTAGTACTAGTCCTTTCAATTACTTCTGTATAGATTCCAAACCGTATTTTTCTTCCAGAAATTTCCCCATCAGTGTGAGGAGGCAAGTCATGGTTGCCGGGAGACGATCCTGGGAAGAGAGATGGAGGTTTGGGGCTGGATAGAGTTGGGGTAGAATCTTTGCCCAGTTATCTGTGGAGCCTTGGCTCCCACATGCAATTCCCTCTTCCCTTCAAATGTTTTTTGAGTTTGTTTTGAGATGGGATTTCACTGTGTAGCTCAGGCTGGCCTCGAACTCACCATCTTCCTGCCTCAGCTTCCCAAGTGCTGGAATTACAGGTGTAAGCCACCATGCCTGGATCCATATGGGTAACTTTTTTTGGGGGGGCAGTACTGGGGTTTCAACTCATGCTTGCTAGGCAGGTGCTCTACCAATTAAGCCACACCCTCAGTCCCCGGAATATGACATTCCTAAACCCAGCATTACTCTCTACACAAAATATGAAAAGGACATTTCAGAGCTAAACAAAATCGATTGTGATATTCTAGAGCAATTTCTGAAATGTGACAATTTGAATAAGTAACCTAACAAATAAGTTTCTCTCATCTAAAGATATCATTCGTTTCAGTGCATTTACTAGTATGTATCAGGTTAATGCTGGGTACATGTAGGGAAAGAAGTAATATAGTTGAAGAAAATCTTTAATAAAATTATCACATCAATTTAATATGAATTGTGAAAAGTATATGAAGAAAAAGGACAGGAGATAAGAAAGGGGTACCTGACCTACTCTGAGGTGTTGGTGTAAGGGTAGAGGCTCTGAGTATCTTTTTTTTAGGAGAGTTTCACTTTTAAGTTATCTTCTTCACTGGTTTTAGAACTATTCAGGTTGTCATTCCCAACCTTACTGAGTTTTTGGAGTTTGTAGAAACTATTTCTGACATATTGAATTGATGAAATTAAATTTGCTTGTTGTTTCCCTTACCATGCTTAATGACAGCAGCTTGTGTAGTGATAACTTGTTTCATTTCTGATATTTGATTTGTATTTTCTCTTTTTACCTTTCTCAGACTTGCAAGATGTTTTTCAGTTTTACAGATTGACCAGTTTTGTTTCATTTTTTTTTGTTTTTCTATTTTCAATTGCATCAATTTATCTTCATTCTTTTATCCCTGCTTAGTTTGGCTTTGTATTTCTCTGCTTTTTCTAGGTTTATAAGATAGGAATTTGAAGTTTTCATTTGAGATCCTTCCTCATTTGTGATACCAGTGTTCTAGAGAAAGTTTTGAAAATGTTTAAGTACTAAATGTGACATAAATTTCACCCTCCGCACTACATTAGCTGCATCCAACATATTTTAAGATATTCTATTTACAGTTTCACTTAGTTCAATGCATTTGTATTTACTTTGAGACTTCCTTTTTAATACATGATTACTTAGAAGTACGTTGTTTCATTTTCAAGTGCTTGGAAACATTCTTCTTGTCTCTTATTGATGTTTAGTTCAATTCTATTGTATCAGATAACATATTCTGTAGGATTTCAATTATTTTAAACAAGCTGAAATTTAATAGCCCAATATGTATATGCTTGAAAAATATGTATATTCTGTGTCATTGGATGAAATGTTCTATAAATATTAGATCTTGTTGGTTGATGGTCTTGTTTTATTTTTCTGTATTCTTTTTTAGTTGCAATCTAGTAATTCTATTAATTGATAAGAGTGGAGAGTTTAAGTTCCCAATGAAACTGTGGATTTGTTTATTTCGCATTTCAGGTCTATCTATTTTTGCTTCATAGATTTTGATGCCTTGCTGCTTGGTGCATACACATTGAAGACAGTTGTATCTTCCCAATAGATTGATTAGTGTGTCATTTCCTTCTTTGTCTGAAGTAATTTTCTTTGCAATGGAGCTTATTATATCTTATATTAATGCAGACATTTCATTTTTATTAATATTCACATGCCATATATTTTCTCATCCTTTTACTTCCAAACTACTTATGTTATTGTAATCAAAGAGAATTTTTTGTGGACAGTGTATTGCTGGATCATGTTGTGTACTTTGCCAATCTCTGTCCTTTAATTGGTGTAGAGGACTTATACTTAAGATAACTATTGACATGTTGTGACTTAGGGCTGTCATTTTCTGTTTTCTGTTTGTTTCTTCTTTCTCTTTGTAAACATGCCTATAAACTGTAAGAACATTTTTAAGAGTCCCACATTGATTTATTCATAATATTTTTCAGCATGCTGTTTGGTATAGTTTTCTTAGTGGTTTCTGTAAGTGTTACAAAATACAGACATAGCATACCACAGTCTGTTGGCATCAATGTTTTACATCTTTGAATGAAACATAAAAACCTTACCTCATTTGGGTCCCTTTGCCAACCCCACTTTTTAAACATATTTATCTGAAATCTCTTTCATGTACTTTGGGAAACACATGAGAAGATAGTCTATTGATTCAGCCCCACTTTTACTCATTTTAATGTTCTTCCTCCCATTTTTAAGTCCTAAGCCCTTTCTTTTATTATTTACTTTCTATTTAGAGACCTTCCTTTAGCCATTCTTTAAGCATGGTTTTCTAGCAACAAATGAGTGATGAGAGGAGAAAAAAGATATGGAAGGAGGTGGTAGGAGAGGAGAAGAGAGAAAAAAATTAAAACAACAGTCAGAAAGAAAGGCAGAAATATTAGGAAGAAACAGAATTGACCTAATTTTTATCAGGATCCCAAAATCAGGTATTCAAGGTGACTCCCTATGTAAGCATGGCACAGACCAACCTCATGTCTAATGCATCTTCACTGGAACAAATTATTAGCAGAACCCAAGAAGCTAAAAATAATACTTGCTGTAAAACCCAAACTTGAGAATCTGCTTTTCAACAGAAGATATTCATCATATTGGTACTAGACAGAGCAATGACTTTTGTCTTTTGTCTTTTGTCTGCTTTCACACATGTGGGTCTATGTGGGCTGGGCCTTAGATGTCCAGAATAATATCCAACTATATTCTCTTTTCAGGGTCAGTTCATTGAAGGCCATGATTCCCATCTGCATGCCAACGGCTCAAAACTGAAGTTTCAGTATTTGTTGCTTGCAGGCCATTGGATATGCTTGTGGGTAATGACTATTTTGTCCTATGTCAGGTTAATGAGATTTCATCAGCTAAAACACCACCAGAAGCACTACCACAGTTTATTATGGTGATTTAACACATTATTCTGATTATGAAATTTATGCAAACGTAAATTCCACATAATCCTGTAAGCATTTAACTAAATTTTAATTAAACTTTAAAAATAATGATAAGAAGTATTGCTGATATCACATGTACCCCTTATTCAGTTTCTGAAAAATGATAACATTTGCAAAACTACAGTACAATATGTTAACCAGGATCTCAACATTGGTACAATCCATCCAATCTATTCAGATTTCCCCAATTTTACTTGTTTACGTGCAGGGGTGTGTGCACGCCCTTGTGCTTACGTGTGTATGCAGGCATTATTTCCAAGTAATCTTATCACAGGTGTTGGCTTGTGTATCAACATCACTGTCATGATATGGAATGCACCATCACCACAAGTGTCCCTTATTTTTTCATTTTATACGCACATCCACCTACCTCCCATTCCTACTCCCCACCCTCCATCTCTAGCCCCTGGCAACCACTAATCTATTCTCTTTCTATAATTCTGTCATTTTAAATGTTATATTAAAAAACATAAATATGTAAGGATGGGCTAGCTTTTTTTTGACAAAACTGGAGTTTGAATTCAGGGTTGTGCACTTGCTAGGCAGGTACTCCCACACCCCCAGCCATTTTTGCTTTAGCTGTTTTCATGTAGGATCTCATGTTTATGACCTGATTGCCTAGACTGTGATCCTCCTATTTATGCCTCCTGTGCATCTGGGATGATAGGCATGGGGCCACCACACCCAGCTTTTATTGGGTAAGGTGGACGCTAACAAACTTTTTGCCCAGGCTGTGCTGGAATCACAACCCTCTCATTCTCTACCTCCACAGTAGCTGGAATCACAGACATGTACCACCACGCCAAGGCCTGCCTAGCTTTTCTCCCTTTTTAAAAAAAATTTTATATTTTTTTCATTCAGCTTGATCCCTGGAGATTTATGTCAGTCATTGTGTATATAAATAGCTCATTCCTTTTTATTGCTAAGCTGTAGTCTCGGTGTGTATATACCATATTTTAACCAGTCATTCATCGAAGAACATCTGAGCTGATTACAATTTTGCGCCACTATGAACAAAACTGCTATGAACATTCACATATAGGTTTTTATGCAAAGCTAAATTTCATTTCTTCTAGGAGTAATGCCCAAGAATGTAATTTCTAAGTCATATATTAGTTACTCATTTAGTTTTATAAGAAATGGCTAACCCGTTTCCTAGAATGGCTGTGACATTTTGCATTCTCACCAGAGACATATGAATGACCCAGTTTCTGTGTCTTCGCCAGCATTTGCTGTGGTCACTACTTCTCATTTTAGCCATTTGCTTGGTGTATGGTAACATCACCTGTGGTTTTAATTTGAATTTACTTAATAGACAAAATGATGGACATCTTTTAATTTGCTTACTTTCTTTCTGTACATCCTCTTCGGTGAAATGTCTTATCTTTTGTTCATTTCTAAATGGATTGCTTTGTTCCAATTGAGTTTTAAGAATTCTTTATACATTTTAGATTCTAGTCCTTTGTAAGATATATTGTTTGCAAGTATTTTCTCACAGCATTTAGTTTCTGTTACCCTCTTTGGGTCTTTTGTAGAAGAAAAGTTTTAATTTTGATATGATCTAATTCATTAAGTTTTCTTTTATAGCTCTTGGAGTCATACTTAAGGACTCCAGCCCATCTGTTGAAAAGACAATATTCCTCCACTGAATTCCCTTTTTACCTTTATCAAAAATTAGCTTTTGTGTAGCTCTATTTATGGGTTATCTAAAATTTAAAGATTAATCTTGGAGATAAAATTTAAAAATTGTTCAAATACCAGATACTGCTACCTACCGTAATTCTGCCTTTCTCCATTTTCCTGACTATAAACATCTTTCTAAGGTAGACCTGGAAGCAACACTCAGCTCTTCTGTAGCAAAGACCATGACTTATTCACCACTGCACCTCAGGACTTAGGAAAACTCTAAATATTTGTTGAATTGATGAATAAAGATGGCAGAACTGTGGCTCTATCTACTTCATTTTTGTCAGTTTATTAAGTATAATAAGCTCTATACCTCATCAGATTGAAGATTTGGACATATGCTCCTTTTCCTTCATAGATTTTTCTTGTTCTGTTTTTATACTGTGAAGATCACAGAATCGTACATTTCAAAGAATCATGCACCCCAGCTAATCCTCAGGTGGCAATCTTTCTCTGCATTGCTTAGCTTCCTACCACTGACCAGGAAGCCCAAAATACCACCATTTTTTTAAAACTGCAGACCCTTTAAACACATCAGATCTTGACTAACTTTCTCTATATTAGTTTTGTTTTGTCATTTTAGATCAAAAATAAAACATAAACATGATCTGCTGACAAACACAGCACTGCTCAAAATGACCTGAGTAGAAGAAGGAAATGATAGCAAACTTTATTTTTGAAGAATGCCAGTCCATGGAATTAACCCACACCATTTGGCTTTACTTTGAGTCCTCCCTCCTCCATATTTGCACATCTTTCTCTGACACCTGAGTTATAGTTGGGAGGCAATGGCTTTTGGTAGGAGTTGATATTTGCTAATCTATTTCAACAGGTATACTCCATGCTCATAATGTCTTCGTGGTAATTAAAATAAGTCCAGCTCAGTCATGAAATTCAGGTTATAAACTAGCATGTTGACAAAGAGAAGTCAGAGACAGGCAGGAATTAACAGTTAGCAAGGCAAGAACACCTATAGCTTTCATTGGTAGGCAAATTTTGTGACCTCACAAAGACTCTTGCAAAGGAGGACTATACTTCTTAGCAGTCCTGATTCTTCTCTGGGAAATCTAAGAAGGTGAACTCAGTGCTTCCCACACTGTGAGTGCTCCATAGAGACCTGCTGTGTGATAAATAGCCAGCAATATGCAAAGGGATCTTTGGAACATTAGCCGCATCACACTGAATCTAAGAATTAGACACTTCATGTGTTGCTCAAAAGATATAAATTTAAATTAATTCAATCCAAATAACATTTGTTGAGCACCTATTGTGTTCTAGGACAGAGAATTGTATCTGTTCTCTGGGAAGATTAAAATTTATTCAGGGAGACAAAAACCCAAATAAATGAATGCCACTGAGCATAATGTGTTCTGAGAAACAGGTGGTGTATGAAGTAGTGGAGCAATGACCACATCAGACCATCAAGAAATTAAATGAAGCAGACAATGAAATCTCTATTCTTCTTTCTGCAAGTCAAGACAAATTGCAGAACAATGCTATGTTTCCTTTGACCAGAAGTCTTAAAATACCAAGAAGCAAGACAGGTTCCATGCTCTTCCTGAACATGCCATTCTATTGCTGTGTCAGCCAATAATAAGGGTTACACACACACACACACACACACACACACACACCATAGTGTGAGGAAGAATGGATTCACTGTCCTATTACCCTGATTAGCTTTTTCCATGCAGCTGCTAAATGCTTTTGGAGAACTTATATTGAAATTTCGGCTTGAAAAAAAATCACAGTTGATGCTACTTTGAACAGCTGGTGGTTTCCTCCACTCATTCCCAGGTGGCCACAGTTCCAATTTGTGGCTAGCCTTGTCTTCAAACATCTCGGGGCAACCAAAACACGACAGGATGACAGATCGTCCTCTCAATGGATACTGACAAACAAATTAGTGCAAAGATGCTTTTCAGAGCAGACCAGATGTGTTGAGTTCTATCATATGGAACAAGCAATGAGAAACTGTCCATACCCCATCTGTGCCTTTTATTTTTTATTTATCTCTCTCAATCTTTTTTTTCAATCTCCTAATGCACTATCATGATAAAACGCCAAATTTACATGGGGATTTAATGAGCACATTGAAAGGCTGGTCTCATTGCCATTTCTAAAACTTTCCTACGACATAATTCAGGAAATTAAACTACTTCACAATAGAACTCTCCAGTATTATATGAAAATCACTTGAAAATACTCTGCTAGAATATTTACCACAGGTCAGTAAAGGCCAGGAAGAGACCACAGAGCATTCCACTGTTGGTATGACCTGGAAACCATGGCTCTAACATAGATCTTACTGGGATGATTCTACAGAATACACAGGACCTGAGCTCGCTTTTAAGGAGTGAATGGGGATCTCATTAGAGAGAAAATAAGGGCAGCAATTTCAGGGCATGGGGAAGTCAACAGTATGAGCGACAGCGTGAATCCAGGAGTCTATGCCTGGGACTGGAACTCTAGCTCTAGGGAGGGCTAAGAGGTGACAGCAATGGGAGTCTCGGTGGAGAATTGAGCTAGAGCCAGATGATAAAGATTTGTCATGGTAGGAAGACTACCAAGATCCTAGAATTCAATAGAATTTTATTTGGCTTATAGTTCTGGAGGCTTGGAAGTCCAAGATCAAAGGGCCACATCTGGTAAGAGCTTTCTTGTATGTTGTAGCAAGAAGGAAAGACAAGCAAGCATGCATAAGACAGAAGAAACAAGCTGAATTCACTCTTTTTCAATAGGAACCCACTTCCAAGATAACTAACCCATTCTGATGAAAATGGCTCTAATCCATTCATGACAGCAGAAGCCCCATGACCTAATCACTTCTCAAAAGTCCCACCTCTTAATACTGCTACAATTACAATTAAATTTTAACATAAGTTTTGAAGGAGACATTCAAACCATAGCATCAGCTTTCACTCAATAGTTGTTGGACTATGTCAACTTTATGTTGAGATACATGTACATATGGTTGGTGAGTTAATAATGACTCTTGGGTGACAGAGGCATGGCTGGTGGGGATGGGCTTGTGCTACTGGGAAGCAATGCTGGTCACCAGTGTTCCTGGCCCAGTGTGGGAGGGCCAAATCTCCTCTTGACAAGGACAACCGCCCACCTTCAGCTCAGTGATACCACACTGCTTCCTACTGCCCCTGCACCATGGCATCATATCCTTATAAAATGCCAGATGGGTCCAGATGGCAAGGGCCTCAGACTAAAACTCCTGACTTCAGAAACATTTGCTGCTATCTGGTATGAGTGCATGGACAGTGACTTCTTTCCTCGTTCCTGGGCACTCAGTCAACTCTAGAATGTCTGTCTGTGTAAATAAATTTACAGTATCAGAGCACCAAAAATGTCTGACTGTGTATAAGTCTTTCAGGATTTATCAGGAAACTATAATGCTGTGAAACATCTGGACTTGATGAATTCCACATATTTTTTTATCATTCTTTCAACGTATCTTGATGTTCCTGTTCTGCTCTTCATGCTGACCTTGAATTACAAATTCATGGGGGTCAAAAACCAAGTCTTTGTTTCTCTTGACAGGTCCAGGGCTTTCTTTCGTGAAGGTTGTTGGCCCATAATTGGGCTTTTTGAATAGGAGGTTTCTTATCTCAGAAGAACTTTCATATTTAGAAGTTTTATGCTTAACATTCTAATATTAAATTATGATGCCTCAGTTGCTTCCTCTGCCATATATTTTTCAAACAACCTCAGAGGAAAATAGTCCAATCAATGGATGCCTACATCAGCCATTCTTTGGCAGTTCAATAGATCAAGAAAAAAACAATTATGCAAAATGGGTTTTATTCCCCCTGTTTCAGTCTAGGAACTCTTCAAGCATTTTAGTGGGAATTAGGGTTAAACGATGACCTCCATTCCTGTCCTCCAACCACCTTCCCATCAACATGTCCCCTACCCTGGGGTTTACTTTGGGTGACAGTGTAGTGGGTCTTATGGTAGAAAGGACAAGGAAAACAGCCTACACTAAATAACAGCCAGTTCCTGCTCTTACCTCTCATGTTCTCAAACATCATGCCATCCCATCTGAGTATCATGTGTCTTGATGCTTGACACATTTCATGCCCTAGTATCTAAGTTCACAAAGGCAAGATTTTTGTCTGTTCTATTCACTGCCATAGCCCTAAGGTCTAAAACAGTATCTGGTCCATAGAAGATGCCAATAAATATTCAATAAGTTAATAAAATTCTGTAATAAAAGACATCCTTAGAGAAGAGTAAATTCAAATCCTTCTCTGACTCCCAAATTCCCATGGCTTTTAGAAAAAGGCCAAAAAGATTTAATGGGCTTTATGAAGTCATAAGGCGGCAGCCCTGGAACTCTAAGGTATGACACTTGAGATCTTTTGTTTTAGCTATGTTGAGTGTAGCCAGTTAATGTCTCCAAAGCCTACCTAGCCATTTAATCTGGATACCCACACCTTCTGTCAATGTGGACAGGAGACAAATACATGGGCAGGGAAAAAACAGTTCACTGTTTTCACTAGAAGATTTTGACTCCCACTCTAGTGTGAAGGGCTCTTTTTGTTAATGAAAATCAAGAGAAGTCCAAAGAACCCACCCAAACTTTGTCCCCTCTTCATGTAATTGTCTTCCCCATCCAGGAGCCCCCATCTTTGACCTTACCTGTGCTTTGATTAGAACTGTTGGGTGGGGAGGTTGAGCACCCTCTAGTGGTGAAAGGTTTTCACTAGCGGAGGTGTGGTTGTGAGAGCAGAGAAAGACCTGAGCAATGCAGAACTGATATGAATTCTTCATTTTCTTCTGGATTGTCTGTCTCTACTTGGCTCAGCGTATGTACATCAGGCAACCTCCTTTGGGAACATTCCTTACAGATCAACAAAGACTTTAATACTGTATCTTTTAAAACAATCTGATTTGTTGCTGGTCTTACACAAGTGGTAACTGATAAGGTCCCCCAGAATTACATTTTCTTGCCCTTCCTTTTCCTTTCCAGAGCCTTCACCCTGAATGCAGAGCACATGTTGTGTCTGCAGCTCACCCTCTGAAAGCGCTGTGCTCACTCTCTCCATTTTTCAGTCAGGCTATTTCATTTCCTCTGCCTTTTATTTTGATTCCTCTTCCTGGAAGATGAGGACCTGCCATCATCCATCAGGGATTTTATTTTTCATCATGAAAAACTATAGCCCAGAGGCCAGTTTCTATTTCATATATAGAGACAAAAGATCACCCTCAACTCCAAATCTCATAATAAAATCCCCTCAGATGTAAATGTGCTGTCTCAATAATTAGATAAATACACCCAACCACTGGTTACCGGCCTAGTGAAGGATCTAATTATATTACTTTCAGTGACTGCACTGGTCTGACAATCCCCCATCAAATATCTGTCTAGGCTACTTTATGTCAGCCTTACACATAGCTATCGATGTAGAAATACTTATAAAAGCAACTACTCAAACATGAAAATCACAAGGCAGGCACTCATTAAACAAAGAAACTGTATGAGCTGTGTTATGATTCAGATTAGAACTTTAAATGATCTTTCCTGCTAGCAAGTAAGGTATGGGGCTTTTAAATATTATTCACATTTAATCATGCACTGAATGCTCCTGCCTAATTACTAAATGTTTTCTCTTGTGCTTAAATTTCATGCCACAGATTATTAAAAATTGACTTTACAATATTTATTTTACTTATCTTCTCAAGCCAGACTGGGCTTAGCCCGTAGATTTGGTGAATTATTAATTTTTAGAGGCAATTTTGCTACATTTTACACTTGGATGGTGTCCAGAGAGCCCTGGTTTCTAGCCCAAAACTTACAGAGCTAAGTCACTTTGATGCATCTTTAATCTAAAGACTTTTAAAGCACACATCCAGAGATGTAAGAGCTAATGAATCCCTCCGATGTAATGCGAAGCGCTAACAAGCATTTAGTTAACACTTAGATTTGTGTGATAAAAGAAGGAAACTACTACTTCCAGCGGATTATCTGAACAATAACCTTGGACAGTATAATTCATCTGGTTACATTGCAAGAACTGCTTAGAGACACAATGAGATATTAATAAAACCGCTGTGCCAACAAATACCTCTCTATCACCCTTAGCTTACTGCAGATCCCAACACCCTCCTTCAGGAATTATCACACCACTATATCCAGTGAAGCTGTACTCTCTGAAAAGCCACCCTTAGTTTTCCTATAATTAATTCCACTGAGGTAAGAGCCAAGATAAGCTTCTCTTATCTGATATCATTTTATTTTTTTAAAAAATGTATTATAATGAGGCTCCACTGTCCATTTACTAAATTCTAAATTAAAATTATAGATTTTATTGGGAGTAGATCCATAGACACCAAAAAGATCAAATGGCTAATAACCAAATGATGTGTCACCTTACACATTTGTGTATATATACACCCCTGTTTTTATTTTGTTTTTCTGAAAACCAGCTTTGTCTGCATGTCCATTTCTTTAGTGCCACAATTTAACTATGATTCAGCCTTCAAAGTGGGTGCATTGCTTCTCTCTGCTATGCAGTTAACATTCAGAAAGGGCCTAGGACACATCTGGTTCATGGTACAAAATACATGCAACAGAAAAGGAAAGGTTTCCAAGAGAATTAACAAAAATCACAACATAGGTTTTGTTTTGTTTTGTTTTCAGTATGTTCTGAAGAAATTTTGGAAGACTTGATGTATTTTACAGAAATTTTGAATGCTCATTGTGCTTGAAAATCACTTTTGTGTCAGTGAACTTCACCCTAAAACTAGCTATGGCCCTGGGCATGAGAAAATTTTGAGGAATTATACCGTCATACTCTGGCCACTCATAGGATTTGCAGCCTGGAGAGCTACATGAATTGTAATGGAAATAATTTACCAAAGACACTAGATAGAGACTTCACCTGGACTGTTTGTTTTTCCTTTTCAGTGCTATTGCAGTAGTTTTGTTGGTACCTTGAATAAAACCTTAGTTAGGTGGCTGTCAGATGGACTTAGAGCATCTCCTTAGCACCTGATACCTTGAGTGCTTTAGCCAAGGTTGTCTTAGAACAAGGAGGTTTGGTCCCCTGGAGGTTCTGCAGTCATGTGGGCATGGTGGCCATCAAGAAAGGGACATGAAAGCAGGTGTCATGGGGAAGGGAGGGAAAGGAGAGGGGAGAGCAGGGGAGGGTTGGGGAGGAGAAGGGAAAATGAGAGGGGAAAGAAAGAAGAAAAGAGAAAGAGGAGAGTGAGGGTGAGGAAGAGGAAGGAGGGAACTGAAGGAAAAGGGAGTAATGGATAAGGAGAGGAAGGAACAGAGGGAGGGAGGGAGGAAGGGAGATTTAGCAGCAAGTAGAACAAGAACAAAGCCAAGGATCGGGCCCTTAAAAAAGTATTAAAACTCAAATCCTGAGTCTGAATCTAAAGAGTTTTCCTGGAACTTCAGTGTTGCTCACAGCTGACTTGAAATCAACTGAGAGGCTCACAGGCACCAGGACTGATTTTCAAAGGCAGTGTAATGACACCATCATTACGTTAATGATTACCCTGGATGTCGTGTGATGCTCTTCAGTTTATAAAGCCCACTTGCAACCCACACGACAGACAGGTACAGCGATGGATCACAGCTCTGAGATGAGGAATTGAGCCAACTGAGGTTGCTTAGCTAGAACTGGTCTCCCATCCAGGCCTTCTGCTCCAAAATCGAAGCCTCTCCAAACATCTCAGTCTTATTCTCAGCTAAGGACATAGGATGACCTTCATGTAGTTTTTAAATGTGCTTCAAGTAGTTTATTCTTTAAAATTTCTAAGTATTTTGACTTGAAAGTTAATAAGCAGGCCCATTGCTACTAATTATCCTGAGCATCTGGATATCCTGAACTCTTCCTGCAGACTCTTGCATGGCCCTACATTGGCGCACACACTTGGCATCAATGTATGCAGTCACTCACTCACAGATTCTTGTTGAGCACCAACCACTCTGGAGAAATAGTGAGTTGAGAGTAGCTATGCAGCAGCCACAAGGCATCCTGATGAGTACAAAGTCAAGGTCACAAGGGGTGTAGAGAGGCCAGAAGAAGAGTACCTACCCCAGTTCTTAATGCTGTGAGGCTGTGATTCAGAAAGGAGTGATTTTCAATCAATAGCACAGATATGAAAAGGGAGTGACAAAAACCACCAATAAAATAAAAAGAAGCTCAAATTAATGAGACCTCAGAATTTTTTCCATCTGTCCAGCAAACAGTGCAGGTTCTATTTCTGTCTACTTTTATATAACTTTAGGAATATCACTTATCTCTCTGTGTCTCTGCTCATCTGTAAAACAGGAAAGATATCCATCCTCAACAGTGCTTCATCATTACCATAGTAACGGTAATGCATAGATAATCTATGCAAAGTAATTAGCAGAATGCCTCAGGAATCTCCTACAAATCACTTCCTGATTGCCTAGCCTACACTGCACATCCCTGTTCATACACTTTCTAACTAGATGGTCTAAACTTCCTGATCATCTGTCCTACAGTTTCTGACCATTTTTTCTACACTTCCTGACCTTCTGTCCATACTTCTTGACCATCTGTCCACATGTCCTGAATATCTATCTAACACTTCGTGACCAACTGAATTACAGTTCCTGACATTCTGGTCTCTGCTTCCTGACCTTCTGGTGTACACTTCCAGGTCATCTGATCTATATTTCCTGGGTATCTGGGCATGCCACCATCCATAGCCTTCCTGATCATATAGTTTACCCTTCCTAACTCTCTGGTCTGTGCTTCCTGACCATCTGGTCTACATTTCCATCCACCATTTCTGGTCTTCTCTCTCATGGGACCCACAATGCAGGACATTGCTGACAGAGAATATTTGACTAGGGCAAGTTCTATCTAGTGGAGCTCTCACCTCATAGCTTAGGGCTGAGACCTAGTTTTCCTGAAGAGTGAGTGATATACAGTCCCAGTCCTCCAGATGGAGCACCTGGAAGAATGCTTTCTTTACAACCTCACAAGCGTGGGTGATGGAGTTGGATCTCACCTGAGATCTTCACTAAACCACAACTATTTCTGTACAGCCTGTAGTAGACCCTCCTGGGGCACCTGCCTTTTCAGGTATACTGCACGCCTCAGAAACAACATGTTCTAGGCCTCTCCTCTGTCCATCTTGTGGAAAATACACTCTTGTAGAACCAGTGTCAACCAACTTGATGACCAGGAGCTCACTACTCTAGGAACCTGGACTATGGCCTACTATGGTTTTAAAGACTTTGAGCCCTTCCAGTAAGTTAGATCAGGAGCCACTTGTAACTGAAATGCAATGAAGTGATTGGTACCCTCTCAACAAACACCCATGGGCACACATCAATTGAGCCTCAATTCCATTTTGCTTCTCAGTTTTGGGTGCCATCAGTGGCCCCATAACTCATTTATTCAGTAAATGTGTTTTTCTACTTGTCAAATATCATCTTACTTAAAAATAATATGTGAGTATATATACATATATATGTGAATATGCATAGAATATGTTTATGTATATGTACCCATCAATATGTTCATGTGACTCACAGACCAATCCAATCCATCTAAGAACTTGCAGTAGGGAAATGACCTATGTGACGATGACAATTAATATTAACTTACATCTTCACAGATGGCAAAATGCTATCACACATATAATCTGTTAAAGATCCACTGTAGCTCTTGACTTTGATCCTACTATTTTTTCTCATTCACAGCAGGAACCTGCAGACTTATAGATATTCATTCAATAGCCTATAATCATAGAGCTGGTAGGTGATGGAACCAGCCTCATATCCAGGCTCTTGATGCCAGAAAGAGTGTAAACAAGCACTTACCATGGTGTAAGTGCTATAGGAGCTCTACCAATGCTGAGAGAAGTGAGATGCTACTTTTTTTAAAAGCAGTGAGAAAGGCTGCCTGGAAGAGATGGCATTTGAGAAATCTATAACTTCTCACATAAGCTGATAATTACTTTCTTTTGACTCCAGTAGACAGAATCAAGCAAATAACTTTTCCTAATTTGGTTTTTTACTTATTATAAATTGAATTTTTACTTTCACTGTTAAGAGTTAATCACTGTATTGAGGATGCTTATTTGCATTAACTTGATATGGTAAAATTACAATCAAACTATCATTTTATAATATACAAGTAAATAAAGAATTATTTAAATCTCAATTGGAGGGTCACAAATATCCCTTATCACTCCAATGGGATGTAATGTTTATGTAATTGTCTGTCATCCACTCTCCATCCATCTACCCATCTACCTATCCTTACATCAACCCACCAGCTATATTCACACTCTCATTTAGCCATCTGTCTATACATCCATCCTTACATCCATTAATCACTCCATTCATCTTTCCATTCATCACCCATCCATCCATCACCCATCTACCTATCAGTTCATCATGTATCTACCCAATCATTTACTAGCCATCCATCCGCTTAGCCATCTAACTGCACACATATCTATTCACCCATCCTCTGTCCAATCTTCCTGTCAACTGAGTGCTCACTGTATTCCCCAACATGAGAGGACAAAGTTGGGTGGGTGACAGCCTTGTAGCTATTACAAGACAGCTGACGGGTGGCAGATGGCAACAGGATGGTTGGGTGCATGCACCTACCTCACAGTTGGGTGGGAAAAAGGATTGGGGAGAGTAAGATGAGTGGCATTTGAAGGACATTGTACAGGCATACTTGAGGGGCAAGAACGGTCTCACTGCCACAAAAAGGTTCTGGGAGTACTGCTGATGTGGAATAGGTATCTTCTAGGGCTGAAATCCTGTGACACAAGGGGAGACTGGCAGCTGGGGGAAAGAAGGAAGGGTCAGGACTTCATCTTCAAACACGCACAAGAGGATTTTTAAAAGAGAAGAAACCCATCAGATTTTATCCTAAAACAAACACATGCTGGCAAGGTGTTCAGAGAGCCCATAGAGGTCTGATGGAGATTTGTACAGTGAAGCGGTGAGACCAGCATGAGGTGAACAAGAGCTGCTGTTGCCACAGCCTTCCCCTCATATCCAGAAAGGTACCCCTGAGGCTGTGGAGCTCAGAGTGGGTACAAAATGGTAGAAGAATGACTAACAGACCTTTACCAGCTAGGCTTCACCTGTAAGAGACCTGATCCAGCAACAGCCAACTAGAAGGGGCAGCTGAAAGCAGACACATTCAAACCAGAATGCTGACGTCTTTATATTCCCAGGGTCACTCCAGCTTGCCCATACTGTCATCTGGGACCAGATGACATTCTGTGTTTTGGGGTTGTCATAAGCACTGTAGAGTGTTTACCAGCACCCCTGCCTCCATCCTTTGGATACCAGGATCACCTCCATTCTGTAGTCATGATAGTCAACGGTGTCTTCGGATATGGCTGAGTGTGCCCTGAGACAACTCTATGTTCCTCAGCCCCTCCTCCCATTGGTGTAGCACATAATGAGTGTCTGCTGAGTTCCTTAGGTGGAACCAAATAGAAATCACAGTGTGACTCACTGTCACTGTACAAGGATTTCTTCATCTTACTTAGCCAAACTCTTTTCCAATATTTATTGAGTATTGCTAAACATTTCTACCCATCTTGGCAGAATTGATTGCATAATTTGAAAATCAGCTTTATAAAACATTCTTTGGGCTTTGACAAAAAAAAATTCAAAAAGATGAATTTGTCATTGTGCTGTGAGCATCCTCAGAGCTCAGCCTACAAACTTCTCAAGGACGAGGCTGAGATGCCACTCAGCAAAGCAGTGAACACTGACCTTGCAGTTGAGTCTTGGCTCCACCACTTACTGGCTACACAGTCTAACTTTGTATGCACAGGCTCCTTCTCTGAAAAAAAGGGGCTGGTAAAAGGGCCCATCTCATAAGATAGCAAGAACTGAGTGAGGCATATGGCCACATAATAAGTGCTTATAGATTTCAACTGTAATTTTGACTATCTTAATTATAAGAAGAGTAGGTGACATTGACAGGGTAATTATGAAGTCCTCATATGGTCTGAGTATGAATTTATAGCCAAATACAGGTGCGAAGAAATAGAATTTACTCTTGTAGAACTCACCTAACTAGTACACAGAGCCCTCTTTATGCAGAATGGAGTGGTTTCTGTCCATTGAACACCCACTTCCCATACCAGCATAGCTCAAGTCACCCAAGATCCTTCTCTAGCTTCAGGTTATCAGCTGCCTGGTTTGATTCTAACATTCTTGTCTCCTGCCTGTGGCCTTTCATGGGGCACACTGTGGTCTCTGTGGTTTCTTGACTATTCTAGACTATTTAGCACTGCCAAGCTGTCCATGCTCTCCTGCTGAGAGATAGCTATAACAAAGTTCCATGCAGAGTCCCAACCCAGGGTCTGGTCACCTCCTGCTAACCTAAGACAATGCACAAGCCATGCTGTCAGTTGGGATGAAAGTAGTGGGGAAAGACAGGAAAATGAGTGGAGAAAAAAGCAGGCTAATGTCACAAAAACAGAGCCCACATGCTGCATCCATGGATTTCTTTAGTTCATAGTCATGACAACTCTATGAAGTAGCTATTATTTTTTAGGTAAAGAGGAGAAAATGGAGATTTAGAGAGGCAACATGGCTTACCCTTGGGAAAGGAAAATACAGCTCAAAGCCATACCAGCATTTTAGTGAAGACCACCCTGTACACTTCCTACCCAACCAGGGCCTGTGCAGTGATGGGTCCAAGCCACTGTCAATCATACTGATTGTACAGCCCGTTACTCATGGAGTCCATCTGCCACTCTCAGGTTGATCGCCTGAAATATTGTCTAACCCACATGTGGGAACTACTTTTGTGCTTTTGGTGTCAGCACAAAAGAAATATTTACTGCTAGTTTGGACTTTTTTTCATTTATAGGTACAATAGCTTTAAAATAAAATGGGAGTGGGCTAGAAGTGGGCTCAAGTGGTAGAACACTTGCATAGCAAGTGCAAGTCCCCAAATTCAAGCCCAAATTTAAAATGGGAAGTTACTAAACTGGGCATGGTTGTACATGCATGTGATCCCAGCTGCTCAGGACACTGAGATAGGAGGAATGTGGTCTGAGGCTCTCCTAGACAAAAGCACATGACTTATATGAAAAACAAACTAAAAAACAAAAGAACATAAGGAATAATTCAAATGGTAGAGCATTTGCCCCAGCAAGCAGAAGAACCTAAATCTATCCCCAATACTGCCAAAAAAAGGGGGGGGAAGCTATTTTAAAAACAAAATCAAAGTCACAAATCAATGGTAGCTAAAGCCCAAACTTAATATAAACATGCATTTATACATTTTTTGAAGTTCATTTATTTTTAAAATATTTCTTCTTATAAGTTTTTGGCTTCTCTTTCCAACCAACACTTCAAGACAATGTAGTAAACAGACTAAACAAGTCCAGATCTTTAAAATGTTTTGAACTTGCTTTTAAAGACCTGAGAGTTGTCTCAGAATGACACCGTCCTCCCATCAGCCCCTGAAACCCTCAAGGATGTCCTGAGCCTCTTGAAGCTCATGCTGAGCTAGTGCAGGACAGCTTCTGAGCTGAGGCTCATGCTGAGAGGAGGCTCTTATGAACAAACATCTCTATTGCTTCCTTACTGCACACCATGTGCCTTAGAGTGTTGACAGATTTCTCAGAAAATGAGTGTCCACCTCAAAATTCCTAGTAACTTGACTGGACCAAAAAAAAGGAAAATTAATGATGCATCAGGTCTATTGGTTTCTCTTAGGCTGATGGACCATTGCCAAGGGTGTCTTCCACATCAGCTTTACATAGAAATTGTTTTAAACTGCAGCTTTGGGGTCTTTGAACAGAGAAAAGTATCTTGACAACCCTACATCAGTGGCTTCCAAATTTCAGTTGAAAATGCAGAATAACAGAGAGTAGATTTGCTGCAGAATCATGTTTTCCAGCCCTTATATGGCTTTTGCTGTACACCTGGCACTGTCTAATCCCTTTGTAAGTAGCACACTCAATTCTCACAGCAGCCTTGGTAGTAGGATTCCATGTGCATCTTATAGCAAAGCTTGTTCTCCTATAGACTGCCTTGCCTCCTGAGGTCACGGCTGCAGTATAGCCACGTGTTATCAATTATAAGTGCCCCATGCCTGTCTGAGACTGCTCCTCCTTCAAGGCCTACTTATGGATTAGGGCAGCCATCCTGAACTAGGATTGCATCAGAATATTACCTAAAAAGGGAACAGGTCAAATTCTTGGCTTTATGTTCAAAAATACCGTAGGTCCATCCAGGCATAGTGGTACATTCCTGTAACACCAATTACTCCAGAGCTGGAGGCAGGAGGATTGAACATTTGAGGCCAGCCCAGAAAAAGTTAGTTAGACTCTATCTCAAAAACAAAAGTGTTGGGGTTGTTGTTCAATGGTAGAGCTCTTGCCTAGCAAGTGGGAGACCCTGGGTTTAATCCCAAATTAAATCCAAAAAGTCTTGAATTAATCTATAAGTCATTAAAGGATTTGGAAACTTCTATCTCAAAAAGTCCTGATTCGTCCTGATCCTATCCCAGGAGATCAGGAAAGAAGGAGAGGTGGTGTGCTGTCACGCTGTTCTCCCATCCAACAATGAAACCCCAAGTATACGGGCAAGAACAATCCTCTGTCCCACCTGGAACTAGGGGAGCAGCTCCCCAGCCTCCCAAACTCACCTGTGCCTCAGTCACCTGAGTACCCTGGAGAAGACAGATGAGAGAGCAAGGAGACTGCCAAGACAAGAAATGGACTGTACCAGGAACCCTGAGTCTCCATAGGTCCAGAAAGGCTTGGAGAAATGTACCCAAACTTACCACAAGGTACAAGAGAGACAAGGGAGACAATTTGATGGTGGAGAGCCCAGCTAGTCCCACAGGGCTATAGAAAGCAGAGCAAGAAGCAGCCTCCATCCAGGCATCAGGAAAGGTCTGGCACCATGAAGAAAGGAGGCCCTGGAGGCCAGCACATGAAGCTTGGCCCAGTGAAGACCCAGGGCTGGCCTTCCTCACCCACAACAAGTGCAAGAGTTCAACAAGCCCAGAGCTCTGAGGAGGAATAAAAGCAGCTGGAGGAGAGGGATTTAGATTGAGTTTAAAAGAAAAAGCACCATGTTCACTCAAACAACCAGCCAGTGCTCTCAATCACCAGGAAGAAATTCAGATGAAGAAGGAAGGTGCCCTGCTGCAAACCTGAGTGTGTGCAACAAGCATCATCAGATGAGTTCCACCTGTCCTTGTGGTGACTCAAACATGAGCATCATGTTTGATGCTCCCTGAGAGTGAAGGAAGGTGGAGGACTCTTCAAATGGAAAAGCTGACTTTGGTGTTTCTTCAGCCCTGGTGTGGAGAAGAGGCATCAGAGCTGATGCCTGTTTTGGTTTTCAAGGCAACACCATCAACAATTTAAATCTCAACCACCACCCTAAAATAATATTTCTAGAGCAGGAGTTGTTTTCTGCTAATGTCTGGTGTACATTTTGATTTAATTGATATCAATTATTTGTACAAAAGGAATCAACCATTCCTTGCTTTATTATTTTACTCTCAGGAAATGTGATTACATGTTATCTCAGCCCAAGAAAACCCACAGTCTGAACCTCTCCTCCTCCGTCTTTGCTACAGAGGCAAGTTGAAGCCCCAGCACTGATGGTAACCAGTGAAGATGTGGTAGGTTTAGGTGGCCACGGAGATGAGACTTCTGAAAAGAGAAACACTTGTGTTTAGCTTCAGATCACATCAAAGTCATAAAACACTCTGACAAAGGCAGGAAGCCATTGTCTAATGGTATCATCTTAGTGGCAGGCATGGTTGTCATGCTAAAGACACAGGTGAGTGATGCAGAGATGTCACTCTGGCCTCTATGA
Organism: Castor canadensis; assembly: GCF_047511655.1. NCBI lineage: Eukaryota > Metazoa > Chordata > Mammalia > Rodentia > Castoridae > Castor > Castor canadensis. Next base: position 94,106,498 of record NC_133400.1, read on the forward strand.
AGCAGCTCCATGGGGCAAGTGCACTGTTTGCTGCTAGCAAGGTGTTGCTGTGAAGGAACAGGAGAGTGTCTGGGGGTCAAAGGTGTGTGAGAGAAGGTGCATCGACCTGCAGGTCAGCCGGGGCTCATCAAGTCTCTTGCACTGGGCAATCACTGACTCAAAGAAATTGCTGACTCACCACAAAGGACCCAGAACTTTCTGAGGTAGGATGCAGCTTCCTGCCCAAATCAGCTACAGGAATGCGGGCTGGATATAGGGTATAATTCAGAGGCTCCCATTCTGATCCTCTAAGCTGGACAGGCCTCAGCATCACAGGTGGATGGAGTCCAGATCCAACCCACCATCCAGACTGCTTGTGAGACAGTTCCCAGTTACAGGTGTCTATACTGGTGCTCTCAGTCCGTAGAATGAAGGTTGACCCTTTAGGGGTCAATTAGACCATGAGTGCAAGCATCAGAAAACTAAAACACACCAGAAATACAAACGACCACTCCACCTACAAAGATAACAGCCTCATTAGTCATCAGCCATGAGCAAATCAAAGCAGTAGGATGCACTTTTACATTTCAAATGACGCTTTAAAATAACAGAGCTCACAGCCGGTGAGGGCTAAGTGAGATGGGCACCCCATACTGTATAGGTGATCGTGGGAGTCATACAATCTTTCTGAAATTGTTTGATTTAGGGTATCAAAAGCATTGAAATTATTTCTTTTGACCCAGCCATTTCTAGGACTATAAACTAAAAAGATAGAGATGTGCTTAAAAATTCAAGCATATTATTATAGTATTAACAATATATGAACATCAAAAAGTACATATGTATGATATTTTAAAACCTTGGGAACTCTCTATACCTATATATGGGAATGGTAAAACATTCTGGTATATATTTTCAATGGAATATGTTATGTAAACATTTAAACTCATGTTTTAAAACACAATTTTGATAGCCAAGTGTGGTGGTACACACTTGTAATCCCAGCCACTTAGGAGGTATAGATAGAAGGATTGCAGTCCGAGACCAGCCTGGTCCAAAACCAGAGACCCTATCTGAAAAACAAAGACCTAGAAGGACTAGGAGCATGGCTCAAGTGGTAGGATACCTGCTTAGCAAGTTCAAGACCTTGAATTCAATCCTCAGTGCTGCATAAAAAAATGAATAAAGTCTTTTAATAATGAAAATGCTCCAATATATTAAACGGGGGGAAGGTCAAGATTATAATACCATGCAAACTATGATCACAATTTTATTACTGACGCAAACATTCATATATTTAAAAATTAAATTTTTAAATTCAATCTCTACTTATCTCCTGTCTTTGACTCTCCACACAAAGCAGAATGATTAACAATGTGTGCTCTTGCAAGTGGGGTTGCAGGCAATCCCATTTCCTTTGAAAACTGTTGTATGGTTTCATATTTTCTAAAATAATAAGACATGCATTTTAGAGGCAGTCTACATCACTGCATATTAATCCAGACAGTATTTATTATTCTTATTTCTCACTTAACTGGACAGTTAGTGTCTCTCTGCCCACCAATGCCATCCAGAGAACCACCATTTAGAGAAAATCCCACCCACAGCAGAAGGAGGCCTGGGAGTGGAGGACAGAAGTCACCAGAATGGCTTAAGGGAGAATGTGTGGATAGGGAGGTGGGAAGAGGGCACCACATCCAGAACCATATTGAACGTTCTCTGAAACCCCAATCCCATCCAATACCAGGATTTTGAATTCTTAGAAGCCTCTTTTCTGAAGTCCTCAGGAATAGCTGAGATCCTCCCTTTGGAGGTTCCAGGGATCTCATCTCCAAGTTCCCCTTCAGTGGTGATTGCAAAAGACAGGCCCACAAATGCCATATGACCGCAGGCTGTCACCCTGGACTTCCTGGGAAGATGAGTGGAAGGGGAGACAATTAAAAGTCAGTGATGCTTCCCAGCTAAGCCAATCAGCCCTGTCACAGAAACAGCAAATCAATGTGGAACTCTGCTGGGCTCTGGGCTGGCCTTGTCTGTCACCATGTCAGGGAATAAGGGAAGTGTTAGTGGGTATTTAGTGGACTTTGTAAGTGCTTGTATAAAATAACACATTTAATTTAATGCAAGGTTATAAAAATAAGTGGGCTTTATGGCTGCTGGCTTTATGCAGCAGCACAGCCAGAAAAGGAGAAACCTTCCCTCAGGACCTGGGTCACTCTTTTCCTGCCAGCCATCCTGAGAAAGGTTTCTGATGGAGGGCATGAACTGATCCTGCTGTTCTGCAAGGTGTCTCCGCTTCCCTCCTCCTTCCCCCACCTATCATCTACTAAATGAGAAAGCCACAATCCATCATTCAGTCCTGGAATGAGGCGAGAACCAGGGTCTTGGGTCACCAGGATGGAAGGTAGTGACAAGAAGGGAAAAAAGGATAAATGAGGGCCATTTTGCAAATATTTGGTATGCTAGATTGAGTGCATGCCTTCCATCGAAGTCAGAAAGGGTCCTAGCTTTCCATTCAATTGGAAAATTTCCTTGTTTTCAACACAATGATCCATAACACTTTCTACATTTTCCCCTAAATTTCCATTCAGTCTTCTCAACATCCTGTTTTGCTTGTGCCATGTCAAGTTAGACTAAGCATTGGATTATCTATTAGTTTTCCCAAAGTTTGAAAGATCTTTCAATCCTTGAGAGGAAAAGCCAAGGCCAGATTTATTTCTAGGAACCAACAGTTTTCATGTAGGGAAGTTTCAAAGATCAGGAAGAAATCCTTGAGGAAGATGACCATCTGCTAGTTTATCCAGCCATATCTGCTATGAGGCCAGCCTCTGGGCCCACCTTCTGTCCTTCCTTGGTATCACGTGCACAGAGTTTTATGAGTGAATGGCAAGAGGTGTAATGGTGAGATGTTCCTTTGCATCACTCAAGAGGAATTTATCAACATAGGTGTCACGAAAGCAAGGTGTGTCTTTCAACATCTCAGCACCTGGGAAGGGTCTGATACGTGGAAGACATCAGCACATGTCAGGTAATTAATGTTGTGGTGTGGGCATCTGGGCTATGAGATCCAGACAGGCATAATGCTCCTTGGTCATTCAGCAAGCTCATTAAGATGACAATCTATGTCTCCACAAAAATAGCAGCCCACGTTGAAGAAAAAAAACAATTTGTAGCCAGTATATATATAAGCAAAGAGCAAAATAAGCAAGACTATTTTGTGCACAACTTCTCAGAGGTTTCAGAATTCATGGTGAATATGTGGGTAGATTATGGTATCTTCCCCAAGAAATGTACTGACATGTGGAACCCTTATTTGTGGAGATCTCTTGCTTTGTGAAGGCTTGAGGGTTGGTCAACCTGAATTTGAGCAAAGTACTTAAACCCCTCTTGGCTTTCTTCTGGATGAAAAGGAGAATAATAATTGTAGCTAACTCAGAAGATTGCCATGAATATTTGTTGAGGCAATACATGTAAATTAATGCTTTATACTTTTTCTTGAAATATAGTCAATCCTTCTCTGTCAAAGGATTGAGTCAGTAATAACTGCCTTATGGCTTCATGGACTCAGCTTAATATGATAAAGGTTTCTATTAAGAACAAAGGGTTGTTATCCTTAGCTGGGTAGGGACAAGAATTCATCTAGAAGCCATGGTTCCAGAGCTGATAACCAAAAACAGTTATTGCTTCTCTGAACTTTTCAACTTCTTTGTTCCCAAAGCCTTCTTCCTCCTAACCTGGCCCCTTTCTAATTAGCCAACTGGGTAGACTGTGAACCCAAAACCTGCCCAGTCCAGGGGCAGGAGAGGGACAGCATGGCCTCAGATAAAACCCCAGAGGACTTGCCACCGGGTGTGCATCCTTCTGCAGAAGTAAATTTTGCCTTGTCTATTAAAAAAAAAAAAAAAAAAGAAATATAGTCAATACATGATAAGTACTTATTTATTAGCATTGGGCCCACTGTTGCCTTCTGGCAAAATGAGGTGTGGATAGAATTGTGTCTTGAGACCTGGCCTTCCCTCTTGCCTTCATCATTACCTGCGCCCCACATAAACCTATAGTCTCTGAGCAGTCCTATAGGGATGGTGAAATTGTTCCTACTCCGGCTTGTACAGCAAGAATTTGATGTGGGAATCTTCTATGTGAGAATTAATTTGAGCAAAACAGAACATATGATTTTTCAGTTTAAATGAGTTACATACTCTTAAATAATCTAAGCAAAAGAACCAATAGAAAATATGAGCTCTTGGGGAATCAATCTACCACTTCCTTGAGATTGAGTAAGATGGCCCCAATTTATTGTGTTCCAGCTCACATTTCAGGATTTCAAAAACAATTGCTCATCACTTTGGTCTTGGGGGATCTGGTCAAGGTCCTTTGGGGTCATGAATTTCACTGCTGACCAAATAAGAAAAATAGGACCTGTAGCTGTCTGGTTCTTACTTACCTAAGAGTTTTGGGTAGCCCATGATGAGCAGGAAAGGAGGAGAGTTTGGTGGATTCGGATTCTGCTCCACCCAGGGCTGTGCACAGTGGCCTCTCTCTGCCACCCCCAGAGTCCCGCCTGTTGCCATTTAAGAAGTTCATTGCCAAGTCATACAATGATGTGTTTTCACTGAAGGTGAAGGTGAAGGAATGAAGCAGGTACCCCGCGAAGTGCAACCTATCTCAAATTAGCCAAGGTGGTGTCACCCTTGGAATGCCATAAAAATGCCAGTGAAATTATGAAAGGTCAGCACTGGGCCATGTCATGTTTTTAGACATTCAAGAGCACACCCTCAGTACATTCTGGGCATGCTCAGTCCCTGACATGGCTCCTGGTGGCATGACCTGTGAGAAAAGCTCAGGAATGCATGCTGGAAGTTTGACAGGCCCCAAAAGGAAGCCATACAGTGGAGTTTCTTCCATGTCAACCTTTCAAACCTGCCCCAACCCGGGCTTCAGCTTTCCACAAAGTCACAAGGCAAATGCAGTACCTGGCAATCGTTTCTTCTATGCAAAGAAAGGATTCTCCTGCTTTGGATCAAATGGCTCATGTTCCCATTAAACAACTGGTGGAGCTCTCTACCTCTTGTTATTAGGAAAACAACCATGAAGCATGAGTCCCTTGGCTGGAAGTCACTTCTTACCCCAGTAAGCCCAGGAGTTCCCAAGACATGAAGATAGCAGGGGCCCCTGCCTTACCTCAGAGCCTAGTTCTTAGGAAGCCCTGACACTGAGCCACGGGGATTATAAAACTGCTCCTCATGGCTACTACATCGGTCAGTATCAATGGAACAGCCACCCTATGGTCATACCCAAATGAAATAAGGATGTACTGGCCACCTTGCAGCAGTGAGTTAAGAGATTGAGTTAGCTGGGACAGCAGAAGATAATACAATAGCCACAATGATAAAGGTGTACCTGGGTGGTCCAGGGGCCTATGTGAGGGATGCAGAGCCAAATTCTGCATTAGATGAAAAGCATATAGAGATTAGAGAGGAAATACACCTTGTTGCATGCTGAGAGGACCCAACTTTACAGAGGGACAACTGTAAATGGCAACTCAATAATCTCCAAATGGGTTAACTCAGTGGGCTGCTGTTTGTTCCCTTTGAAGACTAGGCTGCTGCAGTCCCTGTGGATTTTTGTAAAGGCTCTGTGGTTTCAAATTGACTGCTCAATTCAGCTTGGCCCAAGTAGCAACCTCAGTGTGTTCATTCTGGCATGAATCAAGTAGGGATGAGTAATAATGGCCCCTCACTGATTACAGCAGCAACAAGTTCTTTAGAAAATATATCACAATTTCCAGGATAGTAGCCCACACCTTGCCAACACAAGGCTAAATAATTATTCCTCAGTATGGAGTTCTAGCTATCATACCACATAAGGAAACTTCTATTCCATGATGCAGAAGAGATGAAGAATGATAACTGAGACAGGGTCCTTACAATGACCCAAAGAGATATTATAATTCTCATTTTACTGATAAGGGCTTTGAAGCCAATAGAAAACATTTAAATTATTTTGGGATGAGTATTATATAAGTTAGAATATATTTGGTTGCAAGTGTTGAAAACCAATCTTGGCTCGTGGAACTGAAGGGTCTAGTAGCAGAGCTGACTCAGACCCAGCTGGAATCAGACTGCAATGGCAGGATAGAAGCCAGTATTCCAACGCCTCCAACTGTCTTCTCTTCCATGTTGGCAACACACAGGGCCTGGGAGGTCCAGTTTCCTGCAGTTGTAGAACAGATACAGTGGCTCCACAGTTGTATGGTCCCTTCATCCTGCAGATGCCCATCAGTCAATCAAGCATTCTGGTTCTGAGTCTCCCTGGCCTGGCTTGACTCCTGTGCCCACCTATGAAAGAACCACCAGGCAAGGCATGTGGATTCCCGTGCATGGTACAGGCACAGCCACACGAGGTCCCCAGAAAGATCCTTCTTTTAACTTCATGCTTTGGTGTTGCCATCTTGAAATGCTTGATTTCTGAACAAAAACCCCATATTTTCATTTTGTTCTGGACTCTGGAGTACATTCTGGACAGGAAGTCAGGATCAAGCAAATCAGAGGTTCCCCTAGAGCTAAGACAGGGTTAGCCTCACCTAATCAGTAGCCTACAAGTCAGGAGTGGCTGCTCCCAAGGAAAGAGGGTATTTGTTTACTAGAAGAAGAATGGATGCTAAACAGCAAAGATAAGGAATATCTACAAACATGGGGTACCCATATCAGACTCTGTGTGTGAGTGCTTCCTGCTGTTTCAGTTCATTTCATCAGATGTCTTCGAATGATTACTATATTTTATAATTCACATTTGATGTAGATGACTTAACTGTAATAGCATACATTTTATGTATGAGTAGGTTAAATAGAAGTCTCTATTTTACCATGGAACAAAATTCCATGCAACATTGGTTCTTAGTGAAATACCCTCTGTTTCCTTTTCTGCTGACTCCCCACTATGTAGAAAATGCCTGACACTTAGTAAGCTGTCAATACATGTGCATAGACTGACTTGATGAAAACAAATTGCTCAGAAATAACATTTTAGAATATATCCCATCCCTGACAAGACCACCTCTCTACACCAAATACTGAAACAAAATTAAGCATTTCTTATCCCTCACCCTGGAACTTAGCAATTCAAAGGTAAATGAAATCTTTCCATTGCGTTACTTAGGAAATGACTGCCGGGCAGTTCCAATGACATTAAGCTAGGCCTTCTAACAGTCCATATGTCAGTGCTTCTCAAGTTTCTCTTGTGAAACAGAAGTTCCCTGGGATGCTAATGAAGACATTTCCAAGGTCATAAGAAACACTACATCCTTACTCCACCTCAGCTATTTCAAGTCATATCAGCCAGCTGAATGTTACCAGCCCTAAGAAGCCCTTTACTGAAAGCCAGATTTCAGTAAAGAAATCTGTTTAATTTTATAGATCTCAACATTCCACAAGTGCATCTGCTCATGGGAATTTTGGGGGGCAATAATGCTTAATTTTGTTTGGCAAAGCACAGTTGGTGAACTGCTCGCCAGATCTTACTACAACTTTCTAAAAATAATCAAGAAAAGTCAGCCCGCATGGGTGACTTACCCACCTGTATAAGGTTGTGGAATACTTAGAAAAAGATGAACAATGCAGAGCAGAGTTACATGGTGTCTGTCTGCTGGGACCAGTCTACAAAATCATTAAGCAATTTCTTCTTTTAATTATAAACTAAGCAGTGTGTGGTTTGTTCCCTGGAGTGGTCTTCATTATCATGACAATTCCCACTGACCAACACTGGCTGTGTAGATTTTTGTGTTGAGGAGAATTCTGAGGCTGTGTCTAGTCTTTGTAGAAAAGGAACTGTGATGGCCCTAGAACCGTACCTGCCCAATCCTCGGCAATCCTTCAACTGATGATAGCCTGGACGTGTTAACTCTGAAACCCCAACTTTGAGCACGTGATAAAAGCAAGAGCACACAAAGGAGGTGTGAGGATAGGTAAGACACCTAAAAACTTAGCTAGCGTTTGTTGCCCTCAACACAGAGAAACTAAAGCAGATACCTTAAAAGCAACTGAGGCCAATAGGAAAAGAGGACCAGGAACTACAGAAAAGGGTAGATCAAAAAGAATTAACCTAGAAGGTAACACACACGCACAGGAAATTAATGTGAGTCAACTCCCTGTATAGCTATCCTTATCTCAACTAGCAAAAACCCTTGTTCCTTCCTATTATTGCTTATTCTCTCTCTTCAACAAAATTAGAGATAAGGGCAAAATAGTTTCTGCCGGGTATCAAGGGGGTGGGGGGAGAGGGAGGGGGTGGTAAGGAGGGGGTGGAGGCAGGGGGGAGAAATGACCCAAGCATTGTATGCACATATGAATAATAAAATGATAAAAATTAAAAAAAAACCTCTAAAACCCCAAAATCCAGGCCTTCCTCTCTGAAGCAGAGGGGACTCACTGCTCCCTTCTGCATGCCTGAAAATCAGGGATGATGCAATATGGTAACAACCTCAGTGCTTCACCCATGGTATCTACTAATTTCTGAGTAAAATCAAATACTTACTTCATTGTGATCTGGGTGGTGTGTTATCACCTCAGCCATCACAGACCTCTCTCCAGTAGTTCCATCTGTTAGAGCTGAGCCCCCCGCTCATCCCTCTGATGCCCATAGCTGTTTATTACACATGGTTGGAAAGCTGAAAACTGAATTACAAATGCTCAAACCCTCGTCCACCATTACGCTGACTCCACTGTTAAGTCCCTTAGCCTCTGGAGTTTCTTTCTCCCAGCAGACCACATGCAATTCTGCTCTGCATTGTTCATCTTTTTCTAAGTATTCCACAACCTTATACAGGTGGGTAAGTCACCCACGCGGGCTTTTCTCGATTAATTTTAGAAAGTTGTAGTAAGATCTGGCGAGCAGTTCATCAATTGTGCTTTGCCAAACAAAATTAAGCATTATTGCCCCCCAAAATTCCCATGAGCAGATGCACTTGTGGAATGTTGAGATCTATAAAATTAAACAGATTTCTTTACTGAAATCTGGCTTTCAGTAAAGGGCTTCTTAGGGCTGGTAACATTCAGCTGGCTGATATGACTTGAAATAGCTGAGGTGGAGTAAGGATGTAGTGTTTCTTATGACCTTGGAAATGTCTTCATTAGCATCCCAGGGAACTTCTGTTTCACAAGAGAAATGACACTACAAATGGGGGTGAAGAGGAAGTGAGAGTTGTCACTTCTCTTGTCTGCTCTATCTGGCAATCTGCTGAAAAGATGGAAAGAGAGAGAACGAAGTCAGGTTTCTAAAAATACCTAGTTAGGGCTCTTTGCCACACTACCTTACCCTGGTATCACACCTGCCTCTGCATCTTGCCATCTGGATCCATGCATCCCTGGGTACAGTGAGGGCCAGTGTTAGTGTCCCCAGGACAGATGAAAAGTGACAACTCTTAATTCCTCTTCACCCCCATTTGTAGTGTCATTTCTCAGCCCAGCACAGCTTCCTCAGAATAACTACCTTCTGCAACGTTCAGCTGATTCCAAAAACATAAAAAGTCGTACTCAGGCAAATTAACAACATTCATTTGCCACATTTTATTACCAAGCCATGTGGAATGCAAAATAAGAGGATTAAAAAATGAGCCTCTTAATACCAGGAAGGTGACAGAATCGCAGTCTTAGTGGACAGCATTTTATCCCAGTCATAGACCCTTAGAAAACACACAATGCTGTACAAGTCTTACCAGGCAGAGGCACATGGGAGCCGGTAATAACTCAAGGTATTTTATCGCCATGTGTCCTCAAGCTAGGCATTGGATGGGAAAAACACTCTGGAAACAAAATTAAATAGTTTTAGATCTAATTTTACCAGGCTGAACGAGGCTGCAGATTGATTTTCATGGAATCTAATAGAAAGCAGTACCACGCTGCCTATCTCACAGAAAATCCATCTCCCACATTGTGCTCTTTACTTACTTTGCTGTTCACAAGAAGTAATAAGAAACTAATATTTTACAACGCGATGTGTTTCGCTCTATAAACGGCCTTTCGTGTGAAAGTTGTTAAGGAGGCTCCAGACCAGCCTCGCATTCGTCTACGCAAACACCTGCTTAGGTTTTATTGAAAAACCGCTGCTCTGACTGGCTTTTTCCCTCTTGCCCTGGGAGAGGCGCAGGCAGAGGCTGGTCCCAGGGTCCTGGGTAACAGAGCTATCGCTGTCTGTCCTGTGTTGCTGTGTCTCTCATACCACCCTCACTCCTCCAGCCTAGGTCCATGTGTTTTCCTCTTATCCAAACCTGAGCTGTCACTCCTCTGACTTCTTCATCCTCAAAGCCAACTTGAAAAAGGACAAGAAGTAAAATCGACGCACATTCCAGTGCTCTCTAAGCACTGAGTGCATTTAGGATGCAAACATGCCATGTCACCTCACTCAGGGCTTTCGCCAGCCAAGTGCCAATTTCTCCTCATGTCTGCCTGCCCAACAGTGGCTTCCGTCATCAGGTGAACCGCTTGAGGACAGCCACCTATCAGACTTTGTGTTTCTTCCTCTTTTTATTTATTTTTTACTGTTACCCACAGTCTTAATGATGTGACACAGGTACCCCTCCCCCATTTACTCAATGACAATTTAGTGTGCCTTCAAAATAACATTACATTATCACAACCTTGAATACAGGAAAGTTTCTATTTACAAATCAGTCTTAAGGCAGGATTGTCCACACAGCGCGAGGATTCTCTGCAGAATCTTTGTGACACTTCTATTACATCTGAGCATTTAGTAACAGCTTTGCAGGAGACTGGGAGGTAGAAAGGCCCCAAGCAACAGGAATGAATGACCCTGTTAATTGACTGAAAATCAGCCACAAACAGAAAAATGCTGAGTTGTAATGAAAACTAGTAGCTAAAAAAAGAAAAAAATAGAGTATTTTTGACCAAAATTCTGTTTAAATCCCATTTGTCTGGTCTAAATCCCTACCAATTCTATAAAATTGTTTTATGTACAAATCTTAGGTGATGTAGACTTATTGTAGATCAGAATGTTAACCCTCTTCATTCATCTAATTATAAAGGAGATCTTTGCCAGGAGAAATCAATTTGATCTCATGAAGCAGTTTCCACTTTCTATCCCTGAACTACAAACACCCATCCGATCAAAATCTTAGAAAATGGCAGGGAGGGTGCACATTAAACACAGTGGTGCAACTCACTGTGTTTTGCATTAACAGACCATGTACAAGAACTCAGTATATTTCACTAGTATTAGAACTTAGGCACCCACCTCAGACACAACAGAATAACCTAAAACCTATCATTAATCCATGTTCTCTTCATCTTGTGTTATCAGTGTTTGCATTCAGTGAACATTTATTGTGGTCCTGCTAAATGCCGAAATCTATGCTGGATTCTTAGCAAAGATTTTCCAGGAAAAATCAAGGGTACTTGGAATACACTCTCAGTTGTTCTCTAGAAGGTTGTTCTGTGGTTCTTCAGTAAGTCATTGTCCCTGTGTCCCAAGAGACAGAATGACTTCTCACCCTTTAGCAGTGCTCCTGCAGTCTGTGTTGCTGATACAAAGAAAGAAAAGCTCTTCTTCCCAAGTGTAAACTTGGACTTCCAGGGAAACTAAGACACTCAAACCAGCAGAGAGCATGTGCTATATGTGAAAGGTTCCTTGGAAGGTCCAAAGTCTCTTCTATGTCTGTCTCAATACCTAAAATTCCACCATTTAAACTGTGCCCCTTAATCCATTATTCCTTACCCTATTTGGAATATCTCAAGGAAAGAAATGGCAAATGAGAATGTTCTATGTCCCTGAAGACATCAGGAAAAGCGTAGAAGGTTTATCTGGATCATAAGGTTGGGAATCTTATGGAGGGGACTCCTCGTTGGCACCCTAGGGAGAAAGTGATGAGAACTTTATCTCAAAGAGAAGAGTTGGCACAAAGCAAGAGGGAGCAGGCTGGACCAAGAGAAATATTTGCTTCCTTTACAACCCTGCACTATTTGAAAGGTTAGATTATCTTGAGCAACACTTGTTTAGTATTTCAAAAAATATTTCTGCACACTTGCTCTGTGTCAGACCACATCTTGGACCCTGGGGATTCAGCATTTATAGCCAAGGCAGATAGAACTCTGTCCCATGACACCTGAATTGTAGCTGGGAGAGATAGGTATTTACCAAACAAGGGTAATGCTTAGTGCTGAAGGTTTGATGAAGGCTGTGGAGGAAATAAGCAAGAACAGAGAATTCTGGGATATATTCTTAGACACTGGGACATGGTAAGTGCCTGGAAAATCTGGGTTGAATAAATGGTAGAATGAGTGAATGACAGGTGATTTCCACCCTTTATTCAAATGGCCCAAAGTTACAACAGACAGACTTAAAGAAAGACATGTGTTGCAGATGAGAGAGAGGAGAGTGGGGCAAGGAACAAGGGGCCATCTCACACCCTGTAGGGCTGTTTGTCAATTCATATGCCCCATGACATGTGACTGCTATGAATCATTACACAAACAGGTACCGCAAAGACTGCTTTGATCTTGCGGTCATGTTCTGGTCAGTCTTGGGAAGGATAATTTAGTGACACCTGGCCTGAGACAGTCTGCATGAATAAACCAGTCTATTAGGGAGGTTAAAAACAATAAATATCATTTTCATACATTAGCCAGAAGCTCAATTCTAAAGGAAAATAATTCAATTTAGACTCACAAATTCAGGTACTAACACTTTGACCTGCTCTCTATAAAATTACTTCTGGGATCTCTGTTCCATTTTCAATTATTAGGGTATCTGATCTATCTAAGAGATGAGAAATTAACCAAATTTTTAACAGTGTTGAAGAAGAACATGGACTTAGTGTTGACAATGTGACTAACTGAAGTCAACAGAGGACAGAGTGACCTGCTTGGAGGTTTTATATCTTATTTCTAGTTTTCAAATTAATTCAGTTCAGTATCTTAATAAAACTAATACTAGAAAATGAGATAAAAAGAAACACCAGATGCAATTGCCTTCAAGAATGCAAGTGTCAAAAATATCTTCAGAAAGCCTAGTAAAGAAGAGAGTTATTGCATCCTATAAGTCAGACTTCATAATCATTTAAAGCTGATGACTGGCAACATGTCATACACAAGACACTGTGTAGCATTTCACACCCTCATCTCAGCTAATTCTCATGACAACCCCATGATATTAACAAAGATGGTGGTGGTGGTAGTGGCAGTGGTGGTCTGTACTTTACAGATAAGGAAACTGGGATTTAAGAAGGTCAGCAGACAGGACAGCTTCTTACAGCTTGTAGATGAATTAGGACTTAGAACTTCCTGAGCAGCCAAATTGCCAGCAAAGCTCAGGCCTTTATCCCCAGGGAGGGATGATCCAGCTAGCAAACTCTCTGGCTCTTCTAGAGACACATGGTAACTGTCAAGTGTGATGTGTGGGAAGTGTTTTAGAAAATCAGAGGATGAGGCAGGGTTAGAAAAGACTTCAGGTGCATCACAACCTAGCTGTTCTCTTACCAAACCAGAAAATTTACAAAGTGAAGACTTTCAATGATGTACATTCAGGACCATCAGAGAGTTTCAGGTATAGGACATTTGTGGAAGATGGCCAAGGCCACTCACTCACTCAGTCACTCACTCACTCTCCATGAGCTTGAAATCTACATTAGGCTTTACTTCAAGACAGTCATGGGAGATCTCTGAACAGAGAGTTAAAGAGAAGAGCTCAGATCTGGATGCAGTAACTCAAATTGAAGCCAGCCTAGGGGAAAAGTTCATGAGATCCTATTTCAACCAACGCCTGGGTGCTGTGGCATTCACATGTCATTCCAGCTATAAGAAGAAGCACGAATGGGAGGATCCCAGTCCAGGATTTCCCAGGCATAAATCAAGACCCTATCTTAAAAATAAGTGGCTGGCAGAGTGATTCAAGTGGTGGAGTGCCTGCTTAGCAAGTGTGAGAGCCTAATACCATGAAAGAAAAAAAAGGAGAGAGAGGGAGGGAGGGAGGGAGGGAGGAAGGAAGGAAGGAAGGAAGGAAGGAAGGAAGGAAGGAAGGAAGGAAGGAAGGAAGGAAGGAAGGAAGGAAGGAAGGAAGGAAAGAAAGAAGGGAGGGAAAAGAAAATTGAAAAAAAATGACAGATCAAGCTTGAAGAATAGAAAGGTCTGTGTGTGTGTAGATAGTTCCTTCATCCATGTATATCCATCTCCCCAGCAGAGGGAATTCCTTCATCCACATGTGCTCCCTCCCCTTTGAAGTTCATGCAATGGTCTTTGCAGAATGTAAATCTCCTTACCATCAGCCTGTGCTTTAACCTTCTGATGGCTCCCTGAGACCTTCAAGGGCAGTCTCAGCAATATTATGAAGCAAATGGGGCCCTACTGGGCTTGGCTCTGCTTCTTCTCCAGCTGTTACGTACCTTTGACTCCTCCCTGCAGCCATAGGAATCTATTTGTAACTCCAAGGTCTCCATAGTGTCTCTTACCTCCTGCACCTCTTCATAACCTCCATTCAAGAAAAGTGATTTGCACAACAAGTGATAAACATAATTCATAAGAGATTATTGCAAAAATCCACATAAGGTTTATGTGGTGATAGCCAGATACAGAACTGAGAAATAACTGGAAACTATGGTCAAGAGAACTGGGTAACCCATTTAACACATGGAGTGAGGAAAATGGATAAGTGGAAGTGACTCAAGGTCTTCTAATTTGGATCCTGAGTACATGGTATTAAATAGGTCATAGACAGGCTGGGCATACTAAAGACACTCACTCAGTTTTGAGAGATGAACTTAGAAATGTCTATCTAACAATCAGATAAAATGTCTAGTAAGAATTGAAGAATTTGACTTTAGAATGAGAAGGGAGTCCGGGATTAAAGAGGACATACAGTTGCCTTCAGGCTATGTCCCTTCAAATGAGAGCTTTATTCATAAGTAGGGTGACCTTATACTTTATCTGCCAAACTGGGACACTTGTAAGTTGAAGTGATGCTATTAAGGATCACACCAGAACGACAGGACAAACTGGGACAGATGAAGGCATGCTGGGGCAGACTGCCCCCTGTCCTTGCTGAGTAAACTAGGGACAATGCTGCTTTACTCAACAGCACTGTGAACCACAACCTCAATGTCACTATGAAATCACAATCCAAAATCCACAGCCAAGTGAGGAAATGTGTCCTCCTTAAAATAAAAAGAGACATTGTGCACATTAAAGAAAACTTAAAAATAGCACCCACACTGGCCACCATCCAAGATAAGAGATGAGCAGACTCCTACAAGTTTGGAAATGTGGCCCATGCTGCACTATTACAGTGCAAGAGAAGGAGAACGAAAAGGGTTGTAAAGGGACAGACAGCAGATGCAGTTCATAATTTGAATTCTACCATGCTGTGTAGCATGTCTCAAACAACAATATCTCAGATATATCAATGCTCAATGCACTGCTTAAAAACCCAAATGAACCTCAGATCAGATACCGGGTGCCAATGAAGCTGTCCATGTGTGGACATAGGTGATAGGGTTGAAATTTCTAGCAGAGGAAAGGCAGGAAGTGCCTGTCCAGAGAAAACTAGTTAGAGCAACATTTTCATGAAATGAAAGCAGCATGTAAAAGTGTAAATTAGCAAATGGATTTTAGTATAATGTGTCTTCAAAGAAAAGACAAAGGGAAGGCTAGAGAATCAACATATTAAATGAAGACTTTGGGAACAACATGCCAATAGGGACAAGAAATTTCAGAAAAGGAGTCATTGTAGGATTAACACTGATTATGTGGAATACGATCCTTCTTCTTATAGCAGTGCTTCACTAACTGTGTTCCTTATGGTACCTATGCAGCTCTATATAGTTCAATTTGTATTTCATAAGAACTTCAAGCTCCAAGCTGATTAACTAATAGAATTCCCTGGTAGAATCACAGTCTAGCTGTCTCTTAGACTTTCTCACGCATTGACTAATTCTCAGAGCCAAGTGAGCAATGAAGTCTCTTGATCCCATCTCCAAATCCTCCACAATCTCTTGGGCCTTGGCCACCTGCTATCTCTTTCCAAGAGCTCCTTCAGCACCAGCAAATGGTCCCCCCAAAAAAATTACTAGATGGTGGCAGAGATGAACACAATGAAACCATGAGATTTAAAGTTGTTCTAAAAGGTCAGATCTTTCAGAACTGACAGTAACTTTGTCCCAGGTCTAGAAAAGAACCAACAAATATAGAGCTCAAAGAAAGAGAACACCTGAGAAATTTCCTACAGAAACATAAAATTAGGACAAGGGGGCTGCAGCATAGCTCAGTGGTAGAGCTCTTTCCTATCATCCAAGTGGCCAGGGTTCCATCTCCAGCACTGCAGGAAAAAAATAGGACAAGGAACAACTTCTATAACTTCCAAAATGAGAGTGCCATGAGGGAAACTGTCCTTATTTCAGTGTATGAGAGTTGGCACTTGGATATAGAGTTAAATTCAAAAAAAGAACATGTCTTATTTCCTAATATGAAAAATATACCACAGCTGTATAAAAACTTTCTTAACTGCCTAGATAATTTCAGAAGGCCAATTTCTCAGCAAGCTGTAGATTCAAGAGGCAATTGCTGAAGGAGGAACTCTGGATAGCCTCTGTCTTGTTGGTTTTAATGGGAGGAAAATCTCCAAAGAAGCTGCTCTGTCTCTTGTCTGGTGCAAGGTCTGAAAGAATAGAGCAGCCGATCTCTGACCTTCTCTCCCATCACACCAGCTCTCACTGTTGTGAGCCTTTCAGATGCCCCAAGCAGAAAAAGCGAGACACAGTCATATCCAGGATTATGGCTGCTACACCAGGCTCCATCACCCCAAGTTGTCCAGCATGACCTTTGTTTCAGCAGTGAAGTTCACCGAGGATGCTAAACACAAATGCAGACAAGGATATCATGCACTTTCTAAAAGCATCCATTCCCAGAGTATAAAATGAGGAAATTGTTTAGAACTTTGCAAAGTCCCAGAATGCCTTGGCAGATCATTTAGAAAGCTATGAGACTAAGTGAAGTGTGAACATACACCTTTAGAACTTTTTCCTAATATAAATATACTTTCCTGCAAAGATTCACCTTCCCCTGTCAATCATTTGTCAGACCATCTGTATCTGTGCCCACTGTTCACATCTGGAAGAGCACATGGAACAGTATGTGCTTGTTTGTATTTAAGCTTTTTCCCTAGTTCCAAAAATAAACCAGAGTTAGCTGGAAAGTGATATATACGTCAAGCCAAGAATGTCTGTGTGGTCTTGGAGACTTGTGGATAGCATCGAAGTAATAATCTAGTCCAAAACCTACCTGTAGTGTGCCCCAGTATTGACCCAGGAATATGCTATGAGGGGAAGCTGTCGAGGAGGAGAACAAGATGCCTCAGAAATGAAACCATGAAAGTTTCTAGATTTTGCCACACCACTATTCAACAGTCATGCTTCTAATGTCTGTGATTGCATTCATGGTTACTAATAGCTCTTGTCACCGCCAGAAGTTACCCACAACTTTGACATGGCATTCGTTGCTTCCTAGGAGTTTGGGGAAATTGAAAAGAAATTGAGGAGTTGTATATTTCCTGAACACCTCAGGATGTCAAAGAATAAAAAGAGCTCCCACTCTCTACTCACTTTCAACCTCTGCATAGAAGGAATAGCACATAACCACCAGGGTGAGAGACTGGGAAGCTGGGTCAACTTGCTGGGGTGAGGACCCCAGGAACCAGGCAGTACGCAGTGGATTCTTCCTCAGAAGGCAGTGTTGCTGACTCATTCTGAGTTTCAACTCTGAATATACATATGGAACAAGGATTGTTTTTCTTTCCACTTTCTCCTTTTAACCACATTCTCTTTCATCCTCCCTCCCCCTTTCTTTATCCTTCTGGCTCTCAGATGGAATCAGTAACTTTCTACTCATTGTTTCAATTTATGAAACTCCATCTAGTCCAGATTAAAATTTATAATCTCACTCAGTTGTGAGCCCATCTGAGAGAGAAGGACACATAAGAGTTTCTTTGTTTAATTATCAAAGTTTTCAATGTCAGCTTGGACATAATTAATGGGTCATCTATGTCCCTTCTTCAAATATTGGTTATCCCACAGGACAAGTGTAGAATGAATATCTCTCTCTCTCTCTCTCTCTCTCTCTCTGTCCTTCTTTTTCTTCTTCTTCTTCTTCTTTGTCTTCTTCTCAGAGTTACTTGATTTTGGAAGCTTAAACTGATATTCTGCCTCACTATTCAGAGGATGTTGTTTCTCCTGCTTGGATTTCTCTTTCCTCTCCTGAGTGGTTAACCCCACAGTCACTCTACCAGACACTTCCTGGGTTCAAAGACTTCTAGTGTTTTGTAAACAGCAGGCATAACTGTCAGCTGTTAAGTCTCAGTCAATCGGTCACTCTCTAAAAGATGCCCTCTGAAGAAGGCAAAGTTGCATTGGAGTCTGAAATCATGTATTTAGCTATGCAAATATTTGCAGTCGATAAATGTCTGTAGAATGAATGTACTAGCTTTCTAAGGCTGCCATAACAGAGTACCACAGATCAGACTACTTAAATAAGAGAAGGTTGGAGTCTGAAATCAAGGTGTACCAGGGTTGTTTTCCCCAAGCCTCTCTCCTTGGCCCCTAGATAGCTGCCTTCTCCCTGTGTCCTCACATTGTTGCCCTTCATGCATGTCCTATATCCTAATCTCCTCTTCTTATAAGGACAACAGTTAGATAGAATGAGAGTCCACAACAGTGATGTCATTTTTACCCTCTCTCCAAATACAGTCACATTCTGAGGGACTGGGAGTTAGGACTTCAGCATGTGAATTCTGGGGGACAGGGAGGACAGTTGAGCCCATAACAGTGGAGTGGTAACTAATTCTGCAGGCTGGCCTCCTGTTTAATTAGATGCTTTCAGGACTAAACCCATGAGTTTTTATCCATCTCTGAATTTGTTGTAAGAGCTTCAAACCCTTTGGTCACCAAAGGAATGAAACCTTCTTGTGCTTTGCAAAACCCAATTCTGACCTAGTCTTTTAAAAATTGACTGAATTGCTTTATAGGATAGGAGCCTGAAAACAGGGTTTTAAAATCCATGTTCCTGAAAGTGTGTGAGACAAGTCTTTTGCCTTTAACCCACAATGTCTGCATGAAGGTTATTTCCCTGCTCCCAGGGTAGCCCACCTGTTCTTACTGATTTATGTTTGTGTTTACATAGAAGCCACATCCATGTAAAGACATACCTATGTGCAATTAGAATATGCAGTTATGAAAGAAAGTGGGTCGAGCTGGAGGGAGGCCATCTGTCAGAGTGTGTTTTGGCCAAAGGAAAACATAAGAAGGGAACTTACAAAAGAGGCTGAAGTATTGTAGCCCAAGGGCACCAACAGAGTTCTGTGGCATCCAACTGTCACCCTTCTTTCCCAGTTACGTAATTGTTCAAGATAGCTGCACTGGATGTTGAAATGCATGTGGCCTACAAAAGGGGAAGATACAAAGTACAAAACCTTACTTTCAATGTTCGAAATAAGGGCAGGACCAAAGTGCTCAGTTTATGTATTTTTTTAAATAGCTCATCCTATACAATATTTAGTGCTTTTAGAAGGCAGAGTGTAAGATCAAATTCTTAGATATTTTAGCAATTATCATTTTTCTTTAAAATTATAAGCACATGTGTTATTTCATATGAATGGGTTTTCTAGGTAACTAACAAACTTATCTACCAAAGGTTTTTTTTTTAATTGTATCCTACTTGATAAAAATTGTTAATACCCAACACAGTTTTTTCACCCACAAAATGTAGGTTCCAGAAAATGCAATGTTTTCAAGGTTCTTAAAATCATGTTTGTGAGTAAACTGAGTCTTTGGGGCTGCTGAGACAGGAGTGATTGGGCCTAAGCTTCATAATTCTGATCTCAGTTTTTTACTTTCTAGAACTCTCATTTCTGCTTTCATGAATAACCTCTCATTTTGTGGTACTTTCACACAGTTGCCTTGATATGAACCTGCGGATCATTCCAAAGGCTTTATATGTGAGGTTGTGATCTTTCTTGTTGAATGTCTAAGCATTTCTAATATCTAAGCTTTCATATCTACACAATAAGCAGAAAATAAAAGTAAAATCTAAGTCTTGTTAAGTAGAGGCATAAAGTGAATAGACAATTTATTCTTTCTGGTAAACACCTTCTTTTAATATCTCTCATTCTGAATTTTCTTCTCTATAGAGCAAATAATACCTCTTTCCTTCCTCTATTTTCCCTTCTCTAGATTAAACAATACTTTGAAACTTGATTCCCATCATTTACTTTCTTCTCTAGTCATGTTTTTTGCTTTGTAATATTTTAGAAATAAAGTACAAGCTACATAATATGAAATGTAAAAACTGTGTGAGTTACAGTTCAATGACAAATGCATTCACATATGTAGCTCATATCCTCTCTAAATACGGTCTCTTCCCAGCCACCCCTAGACTTCCCTGAAAGACACCACTCTGATTTCTCTTACCATGAAGTTTTCTGAAATAGTGATTTTATGAGGTAATGCTTTTCTTTCACCATGAAGCAATTTTGCCTGATCTGAAACTTCTTATAAATTCAAATGCATAGCACATTCTCTTTAGTGACTAGATTTTTTTACCCACATAATGCTTTTGAGATCCATTCATAACATAATGTATTGTGATAGTTTAATCTTTTCGTTCTTTTTTTTTCTTTGCTTTACACTATTCCGTTATATAAATGTACACAATTCATTAATCCATTCCATTTTTGGGCACTTGGGATATTTCTAGTTTAGAGCTGTGTTGAATAAAGTATCTACAAATATCCTTGTGCAAGTCTTTTTGCAGGCATATATATTTCATTTATCTTGGATATCCAAGAAATGGAGTTGGTAGTTCATAGGACAGGTATATTTAAGAGCCAAAACATTTTCAAAAATTTTCTAAAGTTATACTAATATATGAGTTCTGATTTTTCTCTGATTCTTTTCCCACTTTTAGCATTTCAGTCTATTTAATTTTAGCTTTTCCAATTGGTGTACATTGGTATCTTATTGTGATACATTGTCATTATTGTGTCCTTAAAGAGTTAATAGTTGTTTAGTGAAATTTAGACATGTGCTTTATCATTCTCATAATAGTTGCTCTGTATGCAAAGTGGTTTATATCTCTGGCTACTGTGGGATTTTTTTATCTTTTGTTTTCAGCAATTTGACTATGATATGCATAGATACTATTTTCTTTGGGTTTATTCTACTTAGATCTGTGAGACCTATATGTACTTATAAATCCATCAAGTGAGTTTTTCATTTTACGAATAGTAGATTTTTCAGCTTCAGAATTTTTATTAGTTTCCTTTTTAGAGTTTTCATTTTCCTACCAGGATGCCCCATCCACTCATTCATTAAGTCCACATTTTCCTTTAAATTCTTAAAGGTATTTATAACCTCTCTTTAAAGTCCTGATCTGGTCATTTCAATGTCATGGAATCTTTTAGCTTCACATCTTTTAACTATTCAGGCTACTGCCTCATGAACAAAGGAAGAAATTCATGATAGACTATAGAGATCTATCCCTGCTTCTTTCCATGTCTGGCTATGTTGTTATTACTGTTATCCTGTGGACATGTGAGGATACTATGTTACTGAAAATCTAAATTTTGCAGTGTTTCTTAATTTTTCTTCTAATAAACCATTTATTATTAGCCAATTAGCTTGATTATTTCAAAGATGTTTTAGTCTTTGTTGGGTCATATTCAGAACTCATTACTCCAAGTACCCCTAGTCCTAAACATGGCCTTTCTAAGATAACTGAACAAAAGCTCTTCAGTGAGGCACCTCCATTCTGCATGATTGAAACACCGGTCCTTCAGACTCTGCAGCCTCCCAAGTCTTCATCTAGCCTTCAGGCCCCCAGAAGCTGCTACCTGCCAGATTCAGGCTCTCCCTTTGCTCATGTTCATCTCAGCCTTAACCAAAGATGTCAGAGAATTCCAGAGACCTCTGGAGCCCCTTCCCTCTATATGCAGCCTTCTGCCCTCAAATTCTACTGGCCTCCAAGGCTCAGATATTCATTTTTGCCTTTTCTACTTGTCAGCATTGCAGTGTTCTTCTTAGGGTCCACGGTTCTACTACTAAAAATTGCTTCCAGGCAGGAAGCATAGTAACTGTGGGATTCATCTCATAAGTTTCCCTTTTCTCAAAGACAGCCCACTGCTGATTTTCCAGTCTCTGAAAACAGTGGCTCTCGACATTTTGTCCCATTTTACTATTTTTGCAATGAGAAAGCTAGTCAAATTCCAGCTATTTCATCATGGCTAGAAGTGAGCTAACTTGCTAGTGACCCTTCCTTCCTGCTCTCTCTTGGACTGCAGTGTAGACTCTGGACCAATGTGCTCACATGCTCTCAGCTCACAACGTAACACAATATGGTATATTTATATTTTCCATTCTTCATCTAAATAGAAAGTGGCAAGACAAATTGAAAAGTTACTGAACCCTATTCTGCTCAGTGGGGTCAAATCATGGTCTTGGATTTGGAAGGGCAGAGTAGAGAACTGGCTTTCCTTTTTGCATATGGTAATATTCCTTAGCAAGGCCTATTCCTGAGTTTTAATAATCTTGATAACTTCTGTTTATGAATATATTGCATGTGGCTATTTCTGGAGAAAACCCATATAATTCTTCTACTAAATATTAACTTGACTCAAAATTTAAGCCCTTGAATCATAATATTATTCATTATATGTCTTTTTTTTTAATTTTTATTATTCATTTATTCAATGTGCGTACATTGTTTGGGTCATTTCTCCCTCTCTCCCCCTCCCCCTTGCTTCCAGGCAGAACCTATTATGCTCTTATCTCTAATTTTGTTGAAGAGAAGACATAAGCGTAATAAGGAAGACAAAGCATTTTTGCTAGTTGAGTTAAGGATAGCTATACAAAGAGATGCCTACCAATGCTTCCATGTACGAAATTGTTACAACCCAAGTTGATCATCTCTAACTGATCTTTACACTGGTTCCTGATCCCCTTCTCAAGTTAACCTCTGTTGCTTTAAGGTTTCTGTATTAGTTCCTCTGCAGTGGGGACATCAAACGCTTTCATGTTTTGGGTTTTCTACCTCTCCCCATATCTCCCGTATACACTCTCCCCTTGTCATGTGACCCAAGTCCAACCACATTGCTGCACTTACTCTAGATCTAAAGTCCACATATGAGGGAAAACATACCATTTTTGGTGTTCTGAGCCTGGCTAACCTCACTCAGAATGATGTTCTCCAATTCCATCCATTTACCTGCAAATGATAAGATTTCATTCTTCTTCATGGCTGAGTAAAATTACACAATGGAATTTTATTCATTACATGTTCTTTTGTGGTCTCAGTAACAGGGAAAATGCTGTTTTCCTGGTTTTAAATACATGACAGCTTAAACAAAGGAAAGTTAACATTTGGCAAAGGAAAAGAGGAAGGGAAGGGGATGAGTTCAGAAAAAGTTGTGGTCACTTCCAGTAGAAACTTTCCCTCTAGAAAGAAAAAAAAAGAAAAGAAAGAGCTCCTTACGTAGACTTTGCTCCCAAGGGAGGACAACCAGAGCTGGGAATGTGGACATGCCCGTGACCCATGGATAAGCCTGGGTGGATTATTTCACTTTAGGACTAGTGTCTGAGTTTCTTTACCTGGAATAAGTACATCAAAGAGAACAAAGTCAGGCCACCACTAATTACGCAGGTTAACTCATTACGAGGTAACCAAGTGTCTTCAATATCTGCAGTTATTTTCATTTGGCAAAGATCAATGTGTACACTGTAACTTCAACCACAGGTTCTTAACATGAAATATTTTACATGAGACATTCTTACAGTCCCCTTAGGGGACTAATCAGTCCCTGATATCAAATACAAAATTGTTAGTAGATCCACATGTATTTTGCAGGGTAAATAATCCACAGTTGTCATATGCAAAGATATTAATCCCAAAATGCTAACAAGAACCAGTAAGTAAACTCTTGATTTGGGAGATTTTAATTTCCATACATTATGAAGAAGAGCATGGCTCAGGTCACCTAGCAAGTGCAAAGCCCTGAGTTTAACCCCAGTACCACCAAAAATAAATAAACGAATAATTAAAGGTGATGAGGAAATCTTAAAATGCCTAAAAGTAATTCCAGTAAGTATCGCTTAGCCCTCTGACAGCCTAGTAGTTTTCTTAAGCTGTCATGATCTCACCACAATAACAACTCTGGAACCTCCATTTGCAGCTCCCTCTTCTACCTGATGTCATGTGGTTCCAGGAAAGGGAAAACGCTCCCCACACACTCAAAAAGATACATACAGCTCTTTAAGGGCAAAACCACTTATTCTCCTCAAGTAATAAGGTCTGTAATGCAAATGTCCTGAAACATTTGAAGTAATACAGCGTTGTGGTGTGACTAACGGTGGCCAGACCTTTCCTGAAAATGACTCTTGACTCCTACACAAAACCACACAAGGCCAGACACATCTCTCCCAGATCAGTTCCCAACTGGTTCACAGCAGAAAAGCTGGGCTTAAACCGAGAAGCCAAAGAATGGCTGGAGAGCAGGAAGTCCCACTCTGGCCTTCCAGACTTCTCTATAGAGAAGCACCCGGCCTGTCGCCAATCTTCTGCTAGGCTTTATACTCAGAGTTGGGAGAGCCAATGAGACATGTGGGGAATTCAATCAGCTTCTCTCAGCATGCCAGAA
The DNA here is from genome assembly GCF_047511655.1 of Castor canadensis. Lineage (NCBI taxonomy): Eukaryota > Metazoa > Chordata > Mammalia > Rodentia > Castoridae > Castor > Castor canadensis. Next base: position 94,131,155 of record NC_133400.1, read on the forward strand.
TTGGGTCGAGTAAAACATGGCTTCCATCTTTTACATCAGCAATCTGGAAGAAACCAGAATTTCCAAAGATGTCTGTGAGAAACAAAAACACAAAGTTAGTTGAGTACTGGAATTCCACTAACATTGAACCAATTGCATAAAGACACTGAACAGACAAATGTGCATGAAGAAGCCAATGGAGAAAGAAAGGCATCGGCATGGAGTAATTTGTGTTGTAGTTTTCTGTATTAAAAAATGTAATTGCTCACTCCTTTTTCTTAGAATATTCTAATGGGATACACACTTTCTCACACAGATGTTGTGAACCTCCAGCATTAAAATATTTCTCTTTTATAAAGCCATAGTGATAGTAGACACTAGTTGGAATTCCAGCTGTGCTCCTTAGAAAATAAGTGTTAGTAACTCTTGGTTTCCTATTTTCTTTGGTTGGTTTGTTTAAGCTGGCCTATGAAATCTAAAATCTAAAGGAAATAAAAGTTTCCTATATGTTCAAAGCATATAATATGATGGTTTGATATATGTACATATTGTGTAGTAATTACCACAATCAAATTAACACATCCATCATTACTCATAGCTACCATTGTGTGCTTGCACGCATGCATGAATTAAGTGCAAAAAACCTGCTCTTATCAAATTTTAAGGACTCAATACCTTATTAATAACTACCATGCTGTGCATTAGATTGATGGAATTTAGTCATCTTATAATTGAAATTTTCAACCCTTTGTCTAACATCTCACTTTGCCTCGACTTCTCCTGCCCTGACAATCACTACACTATATCCACTCTGAATTAGTCTTTTTAGGTTGCACATGTAAGTGAGGGGATACAGTATCTGTCTGTCTGTGTCTGACATGTTTCACTTAGCATAAGCTCCTCCCTTTTCAACCATATCATTGCAAATGCCAAGATTTCCTTCTTTTTTAAGGCTAATTAGTATTCCATTGTGTGGGCATACCACATTTTGTTAATCAATTCATCTGTTGATGGACACTTGAGCTGCTTCCATCTCTAGGCTGCTGTGAATAATACCACTCTGAATATGGGTCCAAATATCTCTTTGCGTTTCTGATCTTTGGATGTGTAAGTGAAACTATTGGTTCTATAGCAGCTTCGTCATTTTCTGTTCCCACCGGCAGTGCACAAGGGCTCTCCTTTCCTCCATATCTTCACCAACATATTATTTTCTGATTTGCTTATTACAGCTACCCTCATGGATAGGAAATGGCATTTCATTGTGGTTTTCATGGCATTTTCCCAATGAGTAGTCGTGTTGAGCAACATTTCGTGAGCTTATTGGCAATTAGTATGTTGTAATTAGAGAAGTGTCTACTCAAGTTCTTTGCCTTAAACATGAATTTCAGAAAAACAATAAATAATTATCTCTGCTTATATATGCCTCACACAATATTGAGGATGTATGTATGCTTTTTTTTAAAGTCTGTTGTTTATCTAAAATTCAATTTTAACAGAGTATCCTGTATTTTTATTTGATAAACCTAGTAATAGCAGAAAGTGAAAACTGATGGATCTAAACTAATCTTTAAATATTTCATAATTTTGCTAAGGTGAGCTCTGAAATAGTTTAGTATATTTTTGTGGATGTTTGGCTGGTAGCCCTACTTTATTAAAAAATTGTAATTTCATTTTGAGATCCTCCAGACTAAATCATTTGAGCTTCACTCTCTTTCTGTAACATTATTGGACTCCCTTAATGAAATTATAACTCAAGCAAGATATTTCATTCTCTTGTAGTAAATTAGCTTGGGCTGAAAGAGTTCAGGGAGAGCAAATCCTTCCCTGGGTTTATTCTTCTTGTTTGGTAGAACAAAAAAAGAGCAGGCATTTCATATTTGAGTTATTTATTGTTCTCTTTGTGTGAATACTATATTGTTGCCTGTCCCTACTGGAAACAACAGCTGTTAACAGGCTCCTGGATGAATTTCAATGTGAACTCCCTGGCCTCCAGAAAGCTGGGCTAAAGAGAAAATGGGCTCAGCCTCAGAAGGAAAAGAGCAAGTTCCAAGCTGAGTCTGGATGCCTGAAGGCTAAGGACACATAAAAACACCAGTGAGCATTTCCATGAAAAATCACACTTACTTCAAGGTATACCGTGCAAAATGGGAGCACGGATAAAGACAGGTTTCCTCTGTAATGACAGAAACAGACCAGAAGCAGTGTTGCAAACACAGTAACATCCTTAAGACATCCCCCCTCAGGTGTGGACAATGTCAGAAGGAAAAGGAAAGGGGCACACCATAACACAGCAGCCAAGTCCTAATATCCAAGCCCTGGGCAAGTCACACAATAGACTACCAGAAATGACTCTATTGCAAGTCTTACCACATTGGATAGGTACTGTCTCCATTTTCATCACTAGTATTTTAATAAATGTGGTTCAGAGTCATACTGAAACAGTGAAGAGTGCAGATGTGAGGGGAGTCTGTGTGCAGCGGGGAATCTGAGAACTGAGGGCGCTCCATGGGCTTGCTGGGTCTCTGTCAGGCTCACTTCCTGGGAGTAGATTCTTTTTTTCACACACACAGCCTTGTTCTTTGAAAGCCTTGTCCTTTCATCCTCTTCCTCCCTCCCTCCCATTGATACCCACCTCCAAAAAGGACCTATTTTATATTCCTGTTATTCATTTTTAAAGACTAGATTCCACATATGAGAGAGAACATGTGATATTTGTCTTTCTCAGTATGGCTTATTTTACTTAACATAAAGATCACCTGTTCATCCATTTTCCTGCAAATGACATGATTTCATTCTTCTTTATGGCTGAGTAATACTCCATTGTGTTTATATAGTACATTTTCTTTATCCATTCCTTGGTTGATGGACATCTGTGACATCTATGCTGATTCCATACTTTGCCCATTGTGAATAGTGCTGCTATAAACATGGGTGTACAGGTATCTTGACTGTATGTTGACTTACATTCCTTCAAATACATGCCCAAGAAGGGTATAGTAGGATAATATGACAAGACCATATTTAGTTTCTTAAAAAGCCTCCATACTGACTTCCATAGTGGGTATACTAATTCACATTCCCACCAACACTGTATGAGGATTTCTTTTTCCCTGCATCCTTTCTGGCATTTGTTGTTGTTTGTTTTCATCATGATGGCCATTCTAACTGGGGTAAGAGGGAATCTCAATGATGTTTTGATTTACATTTCCTTTATGGCTAAGACTGCTCAACATTTCTTCCTGCATTCATTAGCCATTTATACTTCTTCCTAGAAAACTGTTCAAATTATTTACCCATTCCTAATTGGGTTCTTTGTTCTTTTGATGTTTAATTTTATGAGCTCTTTATTCATTCTGGGTATTAATCCTTTTTCTGATGAATAACTGGCAAACATTTTCTATTCTGTAGGTTTTCTTTTGATTCTAGTAGTTGTTTCCTTTACTGTTCAGAAACTTTTTAATTTGATACAATCCCATTTTTCAATTCTTGTTCAATTGGGGTTCTATTCAGGAAGCATTTCCTATACCTTCATCTTCAAGAGCTATTCCTATATTTTCCTGTAGTAGGTTCAAAGCTTTTGGTATTATATTAAGATCCTTGATTCATTTGTAACTGATTTTGTATAGGATGAGAGATAGGGGTCTACTTTCAGTCTTCTACTTGTGATCCAGTTTTCCCAACACCATTTGTTGAAGTAACTATCTTTTCTCTAACATATATTTTTGAAGTCTCTAAAATAAGGAACTTTTCTTTTGATTCCCTTCATTACTCATTTTCTAAAATTTCTCCCAATAGTACTCTGAACCTATTGTAAACCTTCCCCTCTCTGTTTAAGAGAAAAATTGCTATGGCCAATATTATTTTATTGGTCATGAGTGCTATTTCCTAGTTTGGTCCATTTTCCCATTGTGTTCTGCTTGGCATTCTATACCCAAGATGCTTGGCTGGTCTGCCTTCCTTCTCTGGCCACCAGAGTGGGGAAAAGGGCAGTCCCTGGAATTCCACCCACAATGTCAATTATACCTCCCGTTCCCAGGAAAGACTATTCAGGCCCTCTAACCTACACTGCCCCTCCTCCCTTCTCTCCCCCACAATACTTCTGTTCAAATACCCACTAACTAATATAGCTATGATTTTTATAAGCCCACTTTTTCACGCATTCAAGTCTACAAAGCAAATTCTCCACAAATGAGGAAAAAGAGTATTGGGCTTATTTGAACAATTCTCTCTTAATTGTGGGATCATTTTATTTGCCTTAGTTTCTCTCTGTAAAATGGCCTTAATAGGGTAAGTAACTGGCCTGCCCACCTGCAAGGTTGTTACTCCAAAGACAATTACTTAAAGTTTTGAAGGATATGGAACAAAAGCAGGGAAGAGGCCAAAAATAAGAGAAGAAAGATGGAAATCATAAAGTTTCAAATTGAATGGAGAGAGGAATTTGATAAAATGCTGTCAGCAATTCAATAAAAAGACTGAGCCAGAATGAAGTGTCTGAAACCAAAATGACCTTTCTACCTCCCTTGTCCGACCCCTCAGTAATAAGAACATATGAAAGCACTGAGTTTTTCTGAAACTCGATGTCAAAAGTGCATTTCCTGTTCTTCTTTTCTTTCCAGACAAAGTAAGCATATTGTCAACCTTCCTCGCTCCCTTCAAGTACCTAAGTCCTGGCACCACAAACACGGAGGATGAAGACAATCTAAGTAAGCATCTCCCCTTCCCCAAAGTATGGAGAATCCCTGTTCAATGAGGGGTGTCTCCCACTGTCCCCCAACGACTGAGTCCTTTGGAGCCACTGGGGATGGGTTGTCTGGTTTTCCCCATAGCAGGAGGCTCTGCTCCTATTCTCTCAAGAAACATGTCTCTGTAGACATGTTCTCACACATAGTTATGTCCTCATGGATATAACTAGAATCCCATGTTCACCTGGAGATCATCATTACCTGCATCCTTTCTCAGCATCCTCAGCTATAGGATCAAACTCATCCCCATCCTCACCTGGAGTCTCACACATATGGAACTGCATCCTCACCTGTAGCTCCACACTCACCTGTAGCTCCATTTCAGCCCCATCCTCAGCTGGAATCCCGTACACTCCTGAAGTCCTGTCCTTCCCTGGAATTCTAGTTTCACCTACATTCCCGTTCTTACCTGGAGTCTCATCCTTACCTGCAGTCCCTCCTACTGTCACCTAGAGTTCTACCCTCACCTGGTTCCATCCTCACCTATAGTCCTGTCTTCTCCCAGAGTCCCATCATTATCTTGGGGAAAGTCAACTATCAGTGATGTCTGTGTGACTGACAACTCCAGAGACTGTAGGAAATAAGGCTGTTTTCTTAGACCATCCCCTCTCTTTCCTTTATTTAACTCTTCAAACAGAAAAATGAAAGAATAAAAATGACAATCGTGTCTTAGAACACTATTTGTACAATTATTTAACAAGGAAAGAACCGGACTAGACCCTCCCTCTCAAAACATTTCTGGTGCATGAAATGGAGCAAAGCCAAAGTAAAATAACTGATTTAAGTAAGGGAGGCTGAGCAGACTTTTCTGCTCAGATCAATAAGGAGAGCCCAGAATAGTGTGTGTGTGTGTGTGTGTGTGTGTGTGTGTGTGTGTGAGAGAGAGAGAGAGAGAGAGAGAGAGACAGAGACAGAGAGAGACAGAGAGAGAGAGAGAGAAGACAGAGAGAGAGAGGATTCTGGGAGATTTGGGTTGCACTATTCTCTCCTCTCCCTTGAGGCATATTGTCAAGCATTTAAAAGAGGGGGCCAAAACATTCCAAGCCATTTTAGTACCTCTGCACTTTAATATCACCTAACAGATGGGCCCCCTTTTCAACTACAATGAGCTGAGAACAGTATAATCTAGCACCTTTGGAAAGTAGTTACTATTCTGTCCTGAGGACTGAGAAATTCCCCGTACCATTAAGAAGTTTTTTCTCCCACTGAAACACCAGCACAAGGACCCCTTCCTGAGACCAGCATAGTCAAGAAAGTAGGAGCCTCGCTTGGGGTAAAGGTTAAATGGTGGCACGCTTACCTTATGCTTGGACATGTGAACCATACAAACTTGGGCCATGAATTTCACTTCTCGGAGCCTTGTGCTCATTTGCAAGAGACAGTGAACAACCTGAATTGTGGAGCTGGAGAAAGGCAAGGTCATAGAACATAGGAAATACTCCATCAAGATTGGCTAATGATCAAAACTCATAATTAATGTGTTTTCCCCTCATTCACTTTACTGGTTAATGGGTAGAAACTTACAGGTGTAAATAACTTTTAATTGTTTAGCATATGTTAAAAGGCTTTTGAAATGCTTGGGAAAACTCAGTGTTGACCAGTAAACTTGTTTTTCTCCCTTTGTATAGATGCTGTTAATTTATTTAGAAAACTATATTTTCACAAACTATTCAAAGACAAACCTCCATAGTAATTGGACCTGCCTTAATAGTTCTAAGTATTGCCAATGCAATACCAATTTACTATCCAAAAGACGTGTGTGTGTGTGTGTGTGTGTGTGTGTGTGTGTGGTATGTGTGTATTAGGTGTGTGTGTGTCTGTGTGTGTATGTGTGTGTGGTGGGTATGTGGTATGTGTTTATTAGGTGTGTGTGTGTGTGTGTGTGTGTGTGTGGTGGGTATGTGGTATGTGTGTATTGTGTGTGTGTGTGTGTATTAGGTGTGTGTGTGTGTGGTGGGTATGTGGTATGTGTGTATTGTGTGTGTGTGTGTGTATTAGGTGTGTGTGTGTGTGGTGGGTATGTGGTATGTGTGTATTAGGGGTGTGTGTGTGTGTGTGTGTGTGTGTGTGTGTGTGGTGGGTATGCTGAGCGTATGTGTGTATTGTGTGAATGTGCAGTATGCAATACGTGTGGTTGTATGGTATGTGTGTTCTGTGTGTAAGTGTGGTGTGGTGTTTGCACATACATGTGTGGTCCATGGGTGTGAGAGCAAAGGTGAATGGAGGAAGTCATTATGTCTCATGCTTTTGCATGCTGTGGATCTGGTATGTCTAGGCTACTCTAAAGCAAAAGCAACTCACGTTTAATCACTGCATGGACTCGACCATCAGGAATTGGCCCTGTTTTCCGGAGCTGACCAGATCCCTGGCAATTCAGCACACATCACAGCTTTTGCCTGGAATTGTGAGTCCTTCCATTCAAAGGCACTGAGCAAAGGAACAGGGAAGAAGTAACCAGGGTACACCAACCACATACCCTTCACACATTCGACCTGAGGGAACTTGGTGACCAGAAGGCCTCACTTGGAAGCCAATCAGAAACAGACTGGGTTCAGGCTGAGAGGCTCCCAAGACATGTCTGCCTTCATTGCTTAGCTCAGAAAAGTTTGCTCCTTCCCACACTGGAAAGCAATAAGACGCTGTCCATCCTGGTTCCATCACTTCTGCAGAGAGGTTGGATTTGACCAGGTCCTAGGGGGGAATGGCTGAGGCCAAAGCTTTTAGATTGGGCTCTTGGTGCCCTTGGATTCTGATGGACAATTGTCCTCCCCTGCTGTGTCTGTTTATCCCTGAATCCTGTGCACACACAGCACAGCTTCATGGGGTCAAGCATGACAAGTCTTTGAAGGAGGCGTCTTCTGCTAGCTGCCCAGCCTCACACATTGTGATGTCCACATGGAACCAGCAAATGCCAGAGCCATGCTACTTTCTACACAGCCCAGCCAGATGCCACCAGCCATCCACCACAGCACAGGGGTTCCTCCTAACCCTCTACACATCAATAATCCAGGCCACCTACCATTCTCCTACTGCTAAGCTCTGTGGTCTAGGCGAAGGGTCATTCTTAAAAAGAAAAAAGAAAAAAATGGGGCTGCTTGGCAGCTGAATAACCTTCACTAAAAACAATATTATCTCTGCAAATGTAGCATGGAGCACTGGATGGCTGGCTCCCCGGAGCCCTCCTGACCCACAGACACTCAGTGTCATTATTAGTGATGCATATGATCCCAGTGATGTCAACCCATGAGAGGAAGCTGGCTGTGTGTAATGACCAGGCAGAGGATGCTAGCCTGCAAGGCAGAGGCAGAAGAAGAAGAGGCTTATAAATAAACCCACTGGCAAGCACCAACTTCTGCATACACATCAGAGGGATGATAGCAATAAGATCCTATCCAAAGACCCCAACCTCCACCTGGTCTCTCCACTTTTGAATGATGGCAGCCCAGGTCATCAAACTTAATAAAGTCCAAAGGATATATTTCATTTGAAAAAAAAAGGTTAGCCACAGCTATGACAATATCAAATTTTGCTCTTTCTCTCCAAAATGCAATTCTTTTATGCTTTAAACTTTGCACTACACTTGCTGACACTTTTTTGTCAAATGAGATAATGCACTTATGAGGCTCAGGAGACAAATCCATGTGTGAGAGAAGCAGAATGAAATAATTTCATTTTGCATTTTCCCATACAGACACCTCCCTGACTTAGACATTTTCTTTTAGTGCCTGGCAGTCTTCAAATTGCTCATGATTGTTCTATTACTGCTGCTTGTGGTATTTATCTAATGTGGTTTGAAGTTATTTGTCTGATTTTTTTTCTAATTTCTATAATGGAAGGACATGTGTCTGAAAAGACCTTGTAGAAGTCACAGTTCAGAGATGTCTCCTTTTAATGTCTTGAAGGATGAGGCATTTGTGAGGCAAAAGGAAGACATACACAACTGTGAACACTCATGATGCCATCCTCCTGGTCTCACTGGGACTGGGTTTCATCAGGAAAGGTGTGTGGAATCCAGATCAGGAATTTTCCAAGGGGAAAAGATTGTGCTACGAGCCCCAGTGAGGTAGGTGAGGTCAGTGGGAGTTACCCTGTTCCTCCAGAGCCTCATTCTTTTTGTCTGTCGGCTTTCCCAGCATTCTCCTGCAGCATTCTTCTGCAGGACTTGTACATATACACACACTCACACACACACACTCACACACAAATTCACCCTGGCTGTATTACATGTTCAGACTCTGTTCACCTATGGATTGACATCCAATGGCTTAGCCTAAGTTATTAACTATAAGGAGTCTTATTCAATGGTGTGTGTGTGAGAGAGAGAAAGATAATGACCAAGAGAGAAACAGAAGAGCAGTTGGGATGGGGATAATAAGCCTTTAAATGACACCTGATGTTAGCTGACATGACAAGTGGGTCCCAGTCTGCCCCAGAATAAGGAGGCCAGTTTCTTTCAGAGCTACTTCCAGTTCCAACATGCTATGACTTATGATTGGCAAGAATAAAATTGTTTGGGAGAATGAATTCCTAGTGGAATTAAAGAATTCACTAATTCTTATATCCTATTATAAGCCATCAATCTGAATTGTTCCAAGGTACAACAAATGCATTTTAAGAACCAAATCACTTTTCTCACATAGGCCCCTTGAATCCTAGAATTCTGGAAATAGGTCCCTTGAATCCTAGAATCCTGGAACCACTAGGAAACTCCCAGGGAGAAGGTCACTGTGCTCCCTACATCATACCCCCAAAAGGCAATGGATGCTGACTGTCTGAGTCTTCCATGGTCGTAATTAGTCACCATCCTAACAACAAGCACACACTTGGAGTGCCTGTCACATTGATGGACCCTTTGTCTCCACTGATGCCACAATGAACCTGTGTAGTAGGTTGTAGGTGTTGAAGCACATAACAGGCTTGTGAGGTTCAGAAGCCGTAATGACCAAGGTCTCACTTCTAGCAATAGGGAGGGCAGAATCCAACTCTGTGCCCCAGAGACACACAGGCCAGTTTGCTGTCTCTGCCATAAGGTTTGGAGAGTACTTCCAAAGAAAAGCTCAAGCCTCTGCCACTGATGGCTCAAAACCTAACAAGGGACAGCCAAGGAAAAGTTCCAGCTTGCCTAGGTCAGTTCGGAGGAACAGAGTCTGAGGGGAGGACTCAAAAACAGTACAAGCCCTGGGCCTAGGGGGAAAGCACAGCTGTCTATCTGCCAGTATAATCAGGTTTTCATGAGGCTAAATCCAATTCATTTTTTCATAGTGTCTTTCTTATTGTATATATTTAATGTATACAGCATGGTGTTTTAGTTCATGTACACATAGTGAAGTAATTACTGCCATGAAGAAAATTAACATAGTCATCATTTTGGGGGGGGTGATACTGGAGTTTGAACTCAGGGTTTCACAATTGCTAGGCAGGTGCTCTACCACTTGAGCCATGGTACCATCCCTTTTTGCTTTTAGGGTTTTTTCAGATAAGGGTTTCACTTTTGCCCAGGGCTAGCCTCAGACCACAACCATTCTACCTATGCTTCTTAGGTAGCTGCAATTATGAGCACATGCCTCATCATTTTCAAATATTACTATAGAGGTAGGGTAAAAGCACCTAAAATCTACTCTCTCAGATAATTAGCATAGATTGAATACTCCCAGGGCTACAGTAATACTCAGAGAAAGGATTTATGACCTACCTAGAGGGGACAATTCCCACCAGGAAGGAGGGCGTACCTGTGTCCCTTTACAGCCCAGGTATGGCCTGGTATAGGCACAGATCCCAAGGACAAGTTTGGAAAATTAACAACAAACAGTCAGTGCAGATGGACACAGCTTAGATTCAGGGTGCAATGAATCCCACCACCACTACCACCACATACATGAATGAACAGTGGCTTTTCATGTCTATGTTTATGGCAACATTTTTTTTTTGAGGTACTGGTGTTTGAACTTGGGGCCTCGGGCTTCATAGGCAGGTGCTCTACCACTTGAGCCATGCCCCAGCTCAAGTCTATGTTTAAAAGAAAAAGCATTCTTGCTCTTCTTTTTATCTGTGGATTATTATATATGACAATTGGGTGTATGAAGCCTATTAACTAAATGGAGAAAAATGAGCACAATTTCCTGGGTCAGAGGAGGAGAATGCAACATATTTAATACCTTCCATGTGGAAGAGAAAATGTTAATGTGTAAAATTGGGGTGTGAAGAGCTCACAGAGAATGGCTGTAGCAAAATGCCAGAGGGGGCCTGGCAGCTGAACTTTCCTACAACTGAGCTCGGAGTGTCTTCAGGCAGCATTGGAGAAGGGGAGGCTCACTTAGGCCCCAAGTTTGTCACATCAGGAATATTTCAAGTGTCCGTGTCTCTCTCACTGAACCCAACTGGCCCCAAAGAAAAGACCAGTGTATTTCTTCATATGCACTGATACTAAGCATGTTCTGTTAAGTTTTTGTGAGAGTAAATGTTTGTTTTGTCAACCAGAGGGAGAGACAAGATGCATTCTGTTCTGGGTATGGAGAAGTCAATGTTGTTCTTTGACACTTAGGAGGGAATAGGATGTTCCTAGGTCATAGATGGCAATTTCCAACACAGCACAGCAGAAATAGGGAATTATTTACCCCTTTTTTTGGAGTGTCCTAGAATTTCTGGGAAGATTGATCAAGAACTCCCACAAACAAAATAAGCAGGGAGAGAAAGTCGGACTGGACAGAAGGAAACAAGTGAGAGGAGTCTGCCTGCACTGTTGTTTAAAATGTGGTGGGCTTGTTGCAAGTCCACTTATACATGCTAACTTTATTCACCCTCATTCACCTGATGAGGCAAATTCTATTAAAATCTTCATTTTCTGTTAAAAAAAAAAAGGAGTTTGGACAGGTAGAGTGACCTACTCAAGGTAGCACAGGCACAAGTAACTAAGGGGTCATTTTCTCTCTTACCTGCTTGAATCCAGATGCTGTGGAGTGGCTCCTGCATCTCCCCACATCTGGAGGCTCCCAGAACAGAGACCACAGCCCAAGCAAATCTGCACCCTATAGTGTCTTCTGGATTCTGCAGGTCAATTCACCAGAGCATTTGGGCTGATAGAAAGGGGGACTAGCCTCTTTAAACACTGGGTAATATTACCCCAGAGATTCTAGCCAGTGTTTAGGATAGGCACCAAAGTCTGCACCTTTTATGGATTGCTATTGATTAGTGATCATTTCAAAAGGTTATAGTGGTTTATGTCATACAGATATTTAATTGAGACAGTCAGCTGATATTGAGAGCTATTGAAGGGAAGAGAATAAAAGGCACTGCAGTGCAGGTGCAAGGAAAAGCACTGGTTTGTGAGTTGGGTTCCTAAGATCCAGCAGAGGTCATCTGATATGCTGGCCCACTGCAATCACATGGACACCCTTACTCAATCCCCACATTGTAAGAAATCAATAAGAAATGAGAGCACGCCAAACAAGTTTCCAGGCAATCTGATGTGGGAGGCTGGGAGTTGCATTGTTTGTTCTTTTTTCCATTTTTGAGTTCAGTTTGGAAAAAACACATGGTTAATCTGATCTACTCCCCCTTGGCTAGAAAAGTCCTAAATGGTAGAGCTTGAACTACATATCGATGAGCAAAAATGGTTGAGATTTGGTGCTTGTTGTTTAGAAGATAATTATTTCTGCTGAAATAGATTGCAAATGAATACTGTTCACTTACAAAGCCCTCAGATTCACACTTTTGAACAAAATTACCTCCCCAAACATAATATTTTTAGTATCAAATTGCTAAAGACAATAGTAGAACCAGTTTGAATTTAGAAAACTAAATGAGTGGGAAATTGAGGTGACTTTGAAAGCAGAGTCCAGTACCTCCCACTGGCTGTTTCTGCATCTTTATAGAGAAGTGACAGCAGACATGGCTGAGTGACCGATGGGTTAACCCCGAGCTAAGAGGAGGCAGCATACAATCTAAAAAGAACATTCTCAAATGTCAGGACACCTCGAACGCACCTGATTTTCAAAGGTGTCCTTTGTGTCTGTGAAATTGTGCTTTCTTCTTTATTATTCTCCAACAACAATGTCATAAACCAAGGGGTGGGGAGTGCAGTGGGGAGCCTGCTCTATCTCACCCCATGTAGCTTTTCAGCCTACCTGTGGAGAAATAGGGCCATGTGTCGCCAGCCATCCAGGCACTCAAAATCTCTTTTTAAGCTATGGGTTAGCTATAAAAACCACTTCAAGTTTCCACTTGCTTAATGAGAAAAAAATTCATTCACATCCGTCATGAGAACCTAGGCCTCTCAGTCCCTGGAGACACCTGTAAGGTGCCTAAAAAGAAAGCTGACAGTGGTTTTGCCTGGCCAGATCAGCTCATGGACCCATCACACACAGGCAGTCTGTGGCCTCAGCATCATCATTATCTCCAGAGGTCCCAAAAAGGGGTGTTTCTATACAGTGGCTGAGAAAATGATGGAACTATTTAGTGTCCATAAAATCACTTTATAGCAATGGCACAGATGAGAGGAAATCTGAGATTCCTAGAAATGAGTCATATTTAAGCCAATAAGCAGTGTAACCTCTGTAAACTCACTTCCCATCTTTAAACCTTGGTTTTTCCCACCTATCAATTGGTTAGCATATAGCACATCTCCAGGGCTACTTTGAAGAATAAGGAACAAAGTAGAGACAAAGAACCTAATAGGTCTCAGTAAAAAACAATGGTACTATGGTATCATCACTACCATAATTCTCAGAGTGTAATACAGTAAACTTAAGAGCTCAGTATTGAAGGAGCACACTCCCCAGCAAAAGGCAAGATGGTCTCAGAAGGTCATGGGGCAGTCCACAACTGAGGTTTCCTAAACACACTGCTTTCACAGGGAACATTGGTCCAGGATAGCCAATCCAGAAAAAATTTAATTGTCTTTAAATGCATCCATCACCTACGGTTAGCCAATAATGATTTTACTAAATTTTCTTCAGATCATTTTTCCCAAAAGAAATAAAACATTAAGATATAAATGAAGTCACCCTCTAGCCTCTCATCCCGTTTCCCCTCCCTTTCTCCCCAGACAGGTGTCTTTATTATATATGCATCTAAGCTTCTCCACGTGGATCTGATTACATACTTTGTGTGAATGGTATCCTACTCTGTGGATTATTTTGCAAGTTTGTTATCTAACATTAAACTTCTGAGATTTATTTATATTGAAGCACATAGTTAGAGTTCTTCAGATATAATTACTATATACTATTCTACAGTATGATTATGTTAAGATTGATTTATTGTTCCTCTAACCATGAAAACTTAGGCATTTCTAAATTTTGCAAAAATAAGCTGCAATGAACATCTTTGTAAATCCGTTTCTGCTTGTGAATGTTTCTCTAGGACATAGCCCCAGGGGCAAAATAGCCAAGAAGGATGCGTGTTTCTTGATTCTCGCTGAATGCACCCAAAATGCTTTCCAAAGGAGTTGTTTGTGTTCTTTGCTACCAACCTGTAGGTAAATAGCCTTAAAAACACTTTGGCATTATTTGTCTACTTTAGATGTTTGCCTGTCTGGTTTGATGGTAAGGATCTCAGCAGAAATAAGATGACCCCACAGTCTAGGATAGGTGGAACACTGGCGCTGCCCTAAGCAACCCCTTGGTTCAGTTACACCGTTTGTTCTACCCTGCTACATCGGTATGTGGGCTTTTTATTTACAATGACAATACAGCCTCCAGGGAATGAGGACATAGCAACCATGCTGACTGGTGAGGAGCTCCAGGTGATTCTAATAGTGAGGCCCAAGAACCGCGTTTGTTATGAAGCATAAAAGCCCACGTCTGAACACCCATGGACTTTGATGGATCCCAGTGGGTTATTTCATCTGAGGTGGACTGGGAAAAACTATCTGCAGAGGATCAGGTGGTAAACAGCTCAGATTCAGGGCCTAGTGATCTCTGTCACAACCATCGGCTCTGTCATCCTAAATGGTAAACAAGTGGTGTAGCAGAACTACCAAATCTGTATTTACCTGCACAGGTAACATGCAGGTGCTTGGAGAGAAGGCTGCTATGACTCCCCTTGCTTGGCTCCATGGAAGTCTCAGGAAACACTGGCCTTCCTCACCTGTGGGTAGGAATTAGGAGATGTTTTAATAAATTTTGTTTGGGGCTGTATATAAAGGAGTATGAAAGCAACAGAGTCCCTTCTCCTCAGTGCTAGGGGTGTTGTGGTCATTGGGCACTGAACCTTGGGGCCCTGGTAACAGGTGGGAAGGGACGGAGTCCATCATTACAAGAAAGGCCTCTCTAACTTTCAGTATTGCCAAAACCCAGAGACAGGAAAGACCACTTGTCTGATTCGTCTTGGGGACAGCATTGGCAGAGAGAAGGTACCTCTAGGCTATGACATCACAAGTCACACTTGTCACACTCAGAGCAGCAAATGGGTAGAGCAGGAGCAGAATATGCTCCTCTTCCCCACTTCTCAGGCACAGCTCTCTAAGAGCTGCCTAAGGATGTGTGTCCTTTATCCTATGGGCAACCCAGATACTGTCCCTTGGAGCTGGCAGAGGCCATCACACCTCTCACCGGTCTGGCTGATCATGCTGATGCCAAGGGCATCACATTCGTGGATTTCGAGCTTTGCAATATGGTCATTGGTAACAGTATCTGTCATTAGTAGTGACCTGTCAATGCCCTGGGTCATGACTAATTTGTTCTCACCTCCAGGTACCAGCAGCGCTGAAGTGAAGGAAAATCGTAATGTCAGCAACCTGGGGACCAGGCCCCTGCCCCCTGGGGACCGGGCCAGAGGCAGCACACCCAGCATTAAAAGGAAAAGACCCCTGGAGGAAGGTAATGGGGGCCATTTCTGCAAACTCCAGCTAATCTGGAAGAGGCTCTCGTGGTCAATGACACCCAAGAACGCACTGGTACAGTTGCACGAGCTGAAGCCGGGCCTGCAGTACCGAATGGTGTCTCAGACTGGGCCCGTGCATGCCCCAGTCTTTGCCGTGGCTGTGGAAGTGAACGGGCTCACATTTGAGGGCACAGGACCCACCAAGAAGAAAGCCAAGATGCGGGCAGCAGAGCTGGCACTGAAGTCCTTTGTGCAGTTCCCCAACGCCTGCCAGGCCCACCTGGCCATGGGCAACGCCACAAGCCCGTGCACAGACTTCACCTCCGACCAGGCGGACTTCCCAGACACACTCTTCAAGGAGTTCGAACCGTCCACACGGAGCCAGGACTTCCCCAGCTGTCGTCCGATGGACACCGAGCTGCTGTCCACGGCCTACCGGCGAGGGCGACTTCTCTACCACACCCTGGACCTCATGGGCCAGGCCCGGCCCGACAGACCCAGGCCGGGCCCAGGGACCCTGGGCGAGAGGAACCCGGTGGTGGTGCTGAATGAGTTGCGCTCTGGCCTGCGGTACGTGTGCCTCTCGGAGACCGCCGAGAAGCCTCGAGCCAAGAGCTTTGTCATGGCAGTGTGCGTGGACGGGAGGACGTTCGAAGGCTCAGGACGCAGCAAGAAGCTGGCCAAGGGCCAGGCCGCACAGGCCGCCCTGCAGGCCCTCTTTGACATCCGGCTGCCCGGCCACACGCCCAGCAGAAGTAAAAGTAACCTATTACCACAGGTGAGAATTCTCAGGTAGCAGCCAGCCAGGTGAACGGATGCTGGGATGGATGTGAGCTGGGTTATTCTCCCTGTGATGGGGGCAATGGGCAGGCCTCTCCTTCACTGGCTCTGAATGGAGCATGGGCTATCCTGTCCCCACTGAGAGGGTCACAGTGCAGGAAGGTCACACTGCCAGACACTCCAGTAACTCAGCAGGTAGAAGAAAATATCAGGAGGTAAAATTTATGTGTTGGATGATGGTCTGGGTTGAGTTTCTAGGGAGGGAGGCTGGCGACAGCCAAGCAGACCTGGACAGTCCTATTGAATGCCAGTACCTCTACACCCCGGCCTTTTGCTCAGCTGGAGACTCACCCAGGAGAAGGCTGGCAGAGGCCAAAGGTCAGAGGGAGAAAACTGGAGTCCTGCTTTACTCAAGGGATGTGATCATCTCCCACCTTTGCATGCACAGTTGTGCATATACTTTTTGTCTGTTTGTCCAGGGGATGGAACCCAGGGCCTTCTGCATGCTAGGCATGCCCTGTGGGTCTGTATTCTTACATGAGTTTACCTTCACTCATTTCAGCGCTGCCTATGCGGCAGGAACTACTCTCATACCATTTAAAACAGCCTTATTCTGCCAAGTCTTATAATTGCTTATTTATGCAAATTATCTTTTCTCTTATCACTTTGAGACTTAGTACTAATACAGTAGATAGGGAAAATTATCTTTATTCATTTTGGGCATCAATCAGGAAAGAAACACTTTGCATAGTTAAAAGGCACTTAGCCCAGTGCGGGATTCATGGTAAGTACTTAATAATTGTAAGTTATTACAGTGATGGCTGCTGTCATTGCATCACAACACCTAGAACAGAATCCATTGTTTTGCCTTGGGACATAAATCTGTTCGAGAATGCAGGATGCCACCAAAACCTCATTTTACTGCCCAGGAATACTGTATGCAGACACAAAGTGGGGAAAGGATCCCTTAACTTGAGTTGTGACTGTGTAGAGAATTCACTCATTCATTCAATATTTATTTGACTCAAAGCAAAAATGAGATAGACAATGGGCAAAGCAGATGCTCTCCTTGTCACAAAGCATGGATGACTAAGGAGAGAGAAGATAATTAACCAAGGAGTTCCGATCGAGGGATACCTGTTTCTCTGGCTGTCTCTGCCTTCTGTTTATTCACTTAATGTCAAGCTTTTACTGAACATCCTCTGTCGTTTTAAGGAGCAGGTGGGAGGGGCTTTTACCATAATCTCCAATGGTGTTGTCTTCCAACAAATCTTCAAATAAATACAAAATCCAAGTGAAAACAGAGTGATGGAAAAGCAAGAACAGCTTCCAAGGAGTCCCCGTGCACCTGCTAGTAAGAAATGTTAAAGCCTTCCTTTCTTTCTACTTAGGCCTTTATCTTTTTTATCTTCCTCTCTTCTTCCTCCCTGTTCTGTTTCTCTACTATCTGTAGTCTAAACTGGCCAGACAGCCATGGAAGCATTTTACACCCAGCTACCTGGAAGGGCACCCTGATGAGCTTTCCCTTGACCTTTGGGAGGATCTTGGTGGACTAGCTTCTCTTGACACCTTCCCTGAGAAGCCCTCTACCAGTGTCTGTGGCTTGTCAACCCATTGCTGTTTCACTCTCATCCAGCCTGACACCACTCTGCAGAGATGCTGGCTTCCAGCCAGGCCTGGGGTTTTCTATTTAGTAGGATAGATCCCTTCCCCCCAGCTCTCTCCTGCTTCCTACTGTGTGAAATTGAAGGATGTCAGTGAATTCTGGGAGTGATGCCTCCTTCCTTCATGTTGTCAACCCTGAGCTCTCATGATGGAGAAACCAGGCAGCGCTACTACTTTGTAATAGTCATTTGACCCCAGAATGCAGCACATCAGTTAAAGCCACGGCTGCTAAATTATTTTTCTCTGACAGTCTGCTAACCACTCCGACTGGATGATGAAGGGCACAGAGCAATGCGAACATTCATCACACTCGGCACACCGCCATGCCAGGGGGCTCATTATCCTCTCCCTCGGGCCCCTTGAGATGTCCACCCCCGGCTGGGAGGAGGCCAAGTATGCCAATGGACTCAGGACCAGGAACCACAGAAAGCCTTATGAAATTAAAATTCTGTCCTGCATAAAGTATGAATTCAGGGGGGGAAAAAATCAAAAGAAAAGATTCCAAGAATCACTGTAAATACTGCACTGCCTAAACCCCATCTTCCTTATCTCCTTGAAGTGTAGATGGGAGGCTTGTGTGACCTTTAGTTGAGAGATCCATGATGCATAAATAGGGAGTCTGTAGTATAGGGAGAGAGGGCTAAATGATGTGTAGACAGAGTGTCCAAAAGTCAAGACGGGGTTCAACAATATACAGATGGAGGCCCCATGATGGCTATAGATAATGAACCCTCTACCTATAGATCATGGAGCCTCCATTTATAGATCATAGAATATCATCTGTACATTATGGAATCCCCTGTCTATACAACATGGAACTCCCTGCCTAGATATTATCAAACCGTATGTCTGTATATTGTGAAAACTTCCATTTATAGATCATGGAACCCTCCACCTCTACATCATAGAACCCTCATCAGTGCATCATGGACCCTCTGCCTACATACCACAGACACCCATCTATACATCATAGGTCCTCCTATCTAAACATCATAGAAGACTCCCATCTATATATCGTGCCCCCTCATTTAACATCATCTATACTTTATGAATTTCCCCTTGTCTATACTTCATGGACCCCCTTATCTTTGCATCACTAATCTCCCCCATCTATATATCATGGATCCCCATGGATATAAGTTTCTTCCTACTCAGGTAGATTTCTGGTCCCAAAGGAACCATGACTCTAGAATTTTAAGTCCCTAATGGCTTGGCACTTTGTGTCCCTTGTCTAACTGCTCTGCTACCACCTGCCATGGATAGAGCCAAAACTATTGCCTACACTCTTAGAACAGGGCATTTCTTGTCTCCCCTGAGCAATGACAACTCTGCCAATGTCTGCTTTGGGACCACATAGCCATATCTCCTGTTGAAAAGATGCAGTTTCTGGAACTTAGGGTTCTGACACCACTATTTAATATTTTTTGCCCAAATTTCCAAGACAGTCTTAGATTTCCAGGGTGACAAACAAAGCCACTTATGGCTTCCACAGAAGTCTGTTTCATGCTTTAACCAATGACTGGGTCTTCAGAATGCAGATTCAGAGTCACCCCAGTGGGAGTTCTCTTCTTTAAGTGATAATCTATGAAAAAAACAAACACTTCACATATGACGATGTTTAGGAACAGCTAGGAAAGCATGCTTAATATACAGCTATGGAACCTACTGGAAGAAACAATGGTTCTCGCATGATGGAATCTGCATTTCCAGTAAATTCCTCCACCTAATTTCCAGTCGGAGAACCGCACAGTCAGGGACCTGCACACCTGGAGTCTGTCATGACTGAGCTCAGCCTCAGCCTGGGGTGGTAGACCACAGATCAGGGCAGGCATTTATTCTCTGGTGAGGACCATTCTAAGGAAGCAGAACCTCCCATACTTGCCTCCCAAGACCTGCAGGTGTGTCTGCATGTATGGCCATAGTTACTATGCTCATAATTCAAAATAGCAACTTTCTTCAAAACTAAAGTAGCTTTCCAGTGGTGAAAACAGCATCATATAGACTCATTGACAGTGTGGGTTTTGAAAGAATAAGTTCAAAAGCATGTGAACTTATGTGTGTGATTTCACCAGGGTCTAATTTTCACCACTTCCTGTCCCTTGGGGTGTCTCAGAACCTGGCTAGTCTGACATCTTCAATTTCTTGAGATCTGACTCAGCCAGAGTGTCAAAAACAAAGCATCTGTTAATTTTTTAAAATCATGAAACAGATATAAAAATGTAGAGTTTGCTGTACTTCAGATGGCATGACATAAATAGCTGTTGATAATGACGGTGCCCACTAGGAGATAGCTGGGAGCCTCAGCTCAAATCCTTCACGTTTTCCTTATTTGCAGTAGGTACAAGACTCCTCTGGGTTAACCAGACACTTGGAACTAACAACAAGACTATGTGAGAGTATGAACGCTCATTACCTGAAAGCATCATGAAAAATGAGAAAATCACAAAATCTCTCTTCAGCCTTTGCTTCCCACTGCTAGCATGGAAACAACTGAATTTGTAAAAGCTGAAATTCACCATTAAGTCATATTTTTCAAGATTTCCTTTCCATGAGAATGAAGGGCTTTGCAATAACGCTAGTTAAAGGAAAATATTTACCTATATGCACAGTAATCCTGAAAAAAAGGAGTCAATTAGCTTATTTGTGAATTTTTCACTCATCCTCATTATTCCTTCTATTTTCTCATTTCTTTTTAAAATTCCCATGTCAGGCAAATTGGTATTCATAGTACCCACAAAGACTTAGTCAAGGCAACTAAAATATACTTTTTCCTCAGAGTAAGAGAGGGAATGCCTTTAAAAATGACACCTGACTGTTGATTGCTTTGACCAAGCCCATTAAGGTCCATTTAGAGAAAACTATGCCTGTTGCTTCAGTCCTAACCATTTTTCACCAGACCAGCATACCTTCCCCATACTCTCCTCCATCTGCTGCACTTCGTAGCTATTCGAGCTTCCCCCCTTTGTACTCAAGGGGAGAAGAAACCATGGGAGTATATAAAGTAATTAAAAGGAACCATTTCTTAAGTTTTGGCATTTTATAGTAAGTACATTTGGATCAGAGCTCTTGTACATGATCCTTTTTCATGAAGTTTGTCCCTAGGATTAGCTGCAGCCCAGGGGAACCAAGTCTGTAACAGCATGAGTGCAACTGCACTTTAAGACATGAATAAGTTGTTTGCACGATGTCTCTGTTCCTCTCCAGAACACCCAGGTAACCCCAGTTGCATTTGACCATTTTAGAGTGTTTTTTTAATCTCTTACTTGTGCTAATCTCACCTTACTCGAAAGAAGCAGCATCCTGACTGCTGTAAAGCAAAACCAACTGTTCACTGACATTGCCATAACAAATTAGCAATGGAAAGGTCCTCAAAGTTTAAACAGACTTAAATTAAAAGTGAGTCAGTTTGGAAATCACATTCACCCACATTTGAAATAGCTTAACCCTGTCTGAGCTGGTTTATCTGAAAACATCCCAGCAACAGTAGCAGATCTATTCTCTACAGATAGGAAGGGGCAGTAAGTGCAGACTTGCCATTGGCCATGTGTACAGCCCCTGCAATTCCAGAATGGCATCTGAGCTGTTGCCTAGGACTTTATTAGTCCTGTTATTGACCAAAAGTGATTTCTGTACACCTTGTCACAGGCACTCATTCTCCTTTATAGGCAGTCATATTGTTTGATGTTGTTACCACTTTCTCAGCTTCACTTCCTGCTAGTTCCCTGAGGTACTGGGATCAGGGTTTGACCTCAAGGCATCCAGGGACCTGCTGGTATAGCAAACTGTGATGTAAATTCCACCTCAGAAGAGCAACTGTTCACAAAGACACCCAAACAGAACAAACCTCAACCTCTTGATGAATCTCAAAACTTACCAACAAGCCTGGAGTTGACGTTTCTGAAGGGGTCATTTCTCTGAGTCCTACAGGGATTGCAAGAAGATAAGGACACCTAATAATAAGTAAAAATTCCTCCTTCTCTACTCCCCCAACCCCCACAGTTCTCTCTGGCTACATGGAGACTTACCATCCCACCTCTGTTCTCAAAAAGCCAAGAGGTGTCAGAAAATCCAGAATACTTCCTCTAGTGAAAATGGAGGTACCCTAAATAATGGTATCTGAAATGCAGCTTTATTTCATGTGGGGCATATGAGCTCAAACCTGGTGCTGATTTCAGTGAAGGTAGAATTCAAAATGTACCCCAACACCTGATGGCAAGGTATGATCAGTCAGACCTGAGATGGGGCCAGCCACTCTCTTATGAAGGATTTCTACCTAATTTTGTGGGGAAATAGAGAAATGATAATCTTATTTGATTCTTATTTTACATATGGTTGAAATGCAGTAATTTGGGGACCTTGTAAAAGTATATCTGTGCATTATTCACCCTAAGACAGGAGCAAATGCTTGCAAGTGCTTATCCACTGCCAGTCAGGTTGGAGCAAAATGGCTTCTTATGCCTGTAGCAGCTGAATCCACCCCTCCACGGACCCACCAAACTATGAGTCTGTCTACACATAGTTCCCTTGCTATCCCAGCTCATAATTTCCTCCTTCCCAAAACGACCAGCATGATGGAATTTAAGACAACTTAGCATTTTTTTCTACCTGACCTTTATTGCTTCCTTTCATACCATCTAGTGTCAGGAAATGGAAGTATAGATGATGTCACTAACTGTTAAATAATCATCTGCTTACTGAATAATCAGAGCCTCTTGTTCAGACCCTGGCCATGTCAACATTGGCCAGATTCTTTTAAGAAAATGTGTATTTCAGTGGCCCCATCATGGAACAAAAGACATTGCTTGAATTGGTGCTGTAACAGCTCAGCCACTCAGCAGAACTAACCTAACAGAAATGATGTCTCACTTTGCTGACTCACAGAATGGGAGCCCAGGGCTTTCTCCAGAGCTCTGATGTGATAGGGTTATAGAGCTCCACCTACACATGGCATTTGGATGGTAGAATTTGTGCCAAAGACTCAAGTGGGAATGTCACCATCCATGATGCATTCTTTCTTCCCAGAAGACCAGGGTGTTGGGTCAGACTCTAGCACCTACACTCAGTTTTGTCTGAATTAGTCACTAGCCAAGGAGAAACAGGTCCTTGGCTATTTATTATAAAGACTCTTTTAAACTTTGTTTTGCTTCAAAAATGCCTTTCATCAACATTCAGCCTTGTGAATGGAGGGAATTTCTCTTTTGCTAGAGAGGAGCCACTAGCATTTACATCAGTGTAATGAACTTGGCAGACACAGACCATGCTGGGAACCCAGGAAGGGAGGTCAGATGGCACATTGGGGCACTTGTTTTGCAACTGTCCCTGCCCCAGGGACAAGTGTTTAGACTGGATTCTGTGAGTTTGGATCAGGGAAGGCAAACATTAACCATGTAGAATGTGTCTGTGAAGTTCCCTTGAGAAGAGGCCTGGAGACATGGTGTTTCCCACTGAACACAGACACCCATTCTTCCCATGCACTCCTGTGTGCTAGAGAACACAGTGTTCCTTCTTTATTAGACGTCAAAATGGCTTTCTGTCCACTGTGCACACCAAAGACACCTTAGAAAGAGGAGAAGCTGCATCTGGGTACCATTATTAGGGCTTTCTTTGTCTATCTCACTCAGCCTTTTCTACCCCTTTGAATGGAAACTAGTTGTTATTCTCTTAAAAGATTGTTCACTTTTTGGAAATAAATTTCACAGAGGATGGTCATGAGGGTTTCTAGTATAACAGCAGGTTATGACTTTAAAATTTAATTCCATTCCCTAAATGCTGTTAAGAATTTCTGTTTACTGCTGTGGACTCTTATTTGTGAGGGCCGACATTCACTGTTTCATTTGATTTCATTTGCATATAAAATTATCAAAGGTTTGATGTAGGCTAGACCCCAGAAGGAACTGCCTGACAGTATAGCCCAGGAATCACTTATTTGAAATGAACGTCATGCTTCTCTGACTTCGTATATCACAGTGTATTACTTGGGTAAAAGATTGAACAGAAAGTAATTATGTAGGAAACCAGCCCTTCTTGCCCAATAATTCCATAACTTATCTAAGGAAAGAAAGAGAATGATCTTTCTGAATTTTGAAATCTACTTCTCTGAAGGTTATTGACATTTTTCAGAATCTGTGATATTTGCTTTGTTAGTACTTGGTTTAAGAAAGGTAGAAGTTGAGACAGAAGGCTGCTTTAGTCCAAACCATGACACAGAGTGGCTTAAGTGGTAGAGCGCCTGTTTAGCAAGCACAAGACCCTGAGTTCAAACCCCAGTACCAACAAAAAAAGAAAGAAAGAAAGCATGAGCTTTTCCTCCAGGTTTAAGTCACCCTGCCCCACATGGAATGAGACAGAGAAGACAATTCTTCCTGTTGACCCCTTCTGGGTCAGAGTAGTGCCCTGGGGAGCATCAGCAAGCTGAGACAAGCTGGACCACATCCAAAAGGAGACCTCCTAGATTTTAGTAACTGGACATCTTTAGGGTTTATGTGAAGTTCTGTTATTTTCCATAAACACACCCTAGGACTGTTCTATTCTCTGAGCAAGGCTCAGAAATCCAGCTCTGGGCCTAACCCTTTAGAGGAAGGACACCTGCCTCTCTGTATTTCCCCACTCAGGTGTGAACGCTTTTGCAATTTGAAGCAGGAATTATTCAAGTGGTTTTCTTCTTTCCAACACGTCCACCTTCTGTGTTCTCTGGCCACATACACCCTCTTGTGGTTCATGAAGGAGAACAAGGTTGTCTTTTACAAAAAGAGAAATGCCTTCTACATATATAGCTCTCGAACTCTGATAGCCTGTCAGCATATCCTGCTTCCTCAGAAGAGGCACTGTGAGCCAGAACAATAATGATAGGTCACTTCATTGATATTACACATGCAAAAAGCCTTTTAAAAAAAGCCTCCTTAAATAGTCATTGAAGGCTTTGTGGATGCTTAATACACTTACACATTTATACATTGTAAGTAATGTGTGCACTATTTGTGTTTATAATGTGCATTTGTACAATGTATGTATAACAGACTACACCTCTATTCAACATATGTTTATACAGTGTAGATACAATGTATACTATTCATTTGGTTCTTTGGTTTTATTTTGTTTGTTTGTGGTGGTACTGGGGTTTGAACTCAGGGTTTTGTGCTTGCCAGGCAGGTGCCTACCACCTGAGCTACACTTCCAGTCCTAATCTACTCATTTACACAATAGCTTCTACCACTTTACTTCCTACCAAAACATGGATAGTGAAATTTAAGTAAAAGGATTTTAACAAACAGGAGTTTAAGTCTATGAGTTCTTACTATGTTTGGCATTTTCAAATATAGCTAATATGACATTCAGTAGTTAAGCAGAGTCCATAAACCAAGTTTTACCAATTCTCTCATTATTTACTAGCACAATTACAGATGTTAGTGATAATGATGTTGATGGTAACATTAGTAGCTAATATTTTAAATACTAATAAATATTCTAAGTGATTTGCATATAATAGCACATCAGCCCTCAAATAAAGCCTTTGAGAAAAGCACTGCTTGTGTTCCTACTTACAGATGAAGACATTGAGGTACAAAAAATCTAAGCCTCTGCCCAAAGTCTAGCTGTTGAGCCTTAAAGCTGTGAACTTATCGTTGGGATGCCAACCTGTCACTCTCCCAGTTTCCAATGACTTTACTAACTTATATAGGAAATAGAACATAGTTTGAAAAGAAGACAGAGGCCAGGCATGATAGCTCATGCCTGTAATGTCAGCTGCTTTGGAGACAGAGATAGGAGATCATGGTTCAAGGCAAGCCCAAGCCAAAAAACAAAAAATTGTCAGCAAGACCCTGACTCAAATAAGGAGCCAGGCATGGTAGCAGCACACAACTGTAATCCCAACTAGGCAGGAGGCACAGATAAGACTAGTCTGAGGCTGGTCAGGGGCAAAAAACACAAGACCCTACCTGAAAAATAACTAAAAAATCAAAATGGCTCAAGTGATAGAGAACTTGGCTAGCAAGGATAGGCCCTGAGTTCAATCCACAGTATCATTTTTTTTAAAAGTGGCTGGTGACTTAATAATAGTGACCAAAAAGAATTTGCTATTGGTTCCAAACAGAGAAAAGCTATTGGAGGCTGGCAAAAGGAAAGTGGTGATTGGCTTTGAAAGACTGCAGAGTTTAACCACACATGTGGGACACTAGGAAGCTGGGGTAAAGGCACAAACCTGGGTGCCACGTCCAGAGACTGATAAATGCTTGGAAGCCCCGTGTGTGTGCTCAGGGGAGAGGAGCCTGGAGTAGGTCTGTCCCCATTAAGCATCTTCCTCCTGGCTCCCTAGCTCCTGCTGTCACCTCCAAGCAGCAGGAAGGTGGTGGGAGCCTGCCAACAGCTTCCACCTGGGAAGATCACTTTTGTCAGCTAGAAGCCTGCAGCCTCACTGGTGGGACAGGCTTTGTTGGCATAGCTAGGTAACCCCTTCCTTTGGGATTCATTGTTACACTGAAAAGGAGAGAACAGCAGAAAGAAAATGGCAAATGGGAGAATGCCAACATTTAAATGAGCCAGAGAAAGAAAAGAAGAACATCCCGGAGAGAAGAAAGAAAGGTCCCCCAGTCACAAAGAGCCAGAGGGAGGGAGAACAAGGAAAAAAGCACATAGGGCATTGCCAAGGTTGCCTTTGCCTCCACCCCCAAAGGACACCCTGGAGATGAGCCCCTCCTTGGAGACTTCTTTCCCTCACCCAGTTGTACTCAAGCCTCTTGGCCTTTTCTCTCGGCACCTAGGTAAATCATTGGGCTATTTTCATGTGTTTCTGTGCTTTTACACATGTTCCCAGCAGTGTTCACACTTTTTGTGGGAAGATCCCTCGGGATGGAGTGGGAACTCCACACACACTGGGGAACTCGTCAGGAAGTACTTCTTAGCTAATATGACAACGGCAGAACGCTGAGAGTGAGTCCAAAGTCAGCACAGTCCTGAGCTTCTTTTTCTTCTCATCCCTGCTCAGGTCCCCTAGGAAACCAACATGCAAGAGTGTTGCTGGGGTTAGAGCAGAATTCTTGCAGGGAAGGCCATATGCTTCAGGAGAGAAGAGGGGAAGAGGGACAGCTGAGAAAAGAGTCTCTGATTCATACCAGACAAGTAAATTTTAGGTCAACACCACAGGGAGCTGCAGGGCAAATACTGACCTCTAGCAAGAATGGCAGCTATCCCTGGACTTGGCCATGACTTTGGGCAGCCCAGGAAAGATGGCAGCAGATTGAGCACCTACAGACACCTGACCACTCATCTGCAGAGGCACTGCAGTCTGGTTATCTGGAAAACTCACATCCAAACTCCTGACACCCCATCCTGAGTTAACTTTTGACTAAAGCAGGCAATAATAGTTTCTTTAGAAGTGTTGAAGATCATTTGTGAGAATATAGAACGGATGGAGAAGAGTTCTTTCCCATGGAAAGCAATTCAGTAGCCACTCCCACCCTATCCCCCAACAATGAACTGTGTACCCCACACTCTGCAAGCCACTGCCAAGGCAGGTGAGGGAGCACCCTAGAAGGCCCTAGGTTCATTTCTTCTCTCTCTCTTCTCTCTCTCTCTCTCTCTCTCTCTCTCTCTCTCTCTCTCTCTCTGTCACACACACACACACACACACACACACACACCTTCCATTTACTTTTTAGTTGTCATGGGCCTATTCTGTTTCCATGGTTAGCAACTCTGGTATATACTAAGAGCATATTTAGTGCTTTGCATACATGTGATCTCAGGGCAGTAATTTTTATATGTGTACCAAGTCAGTAATCATTTGTGTAGTACCTAGTGTGTGCCAGACCCAATTGAAGTGTCCAAAGATTTGCCAAGGATCATGCAGCCATTGAGTTGAGCTTAAAAATAAAGTCTTCTGGGCCCTTCCCTATGTACTTTTCAGCTCCCTTCTGGGGAGGTGATACCTTGCACGTACATGCTCAGGGAGGGGGTACAGCCAGAGAAGAGGATTAGCACAGCCTCCTGAGTCAGACTGCCTGCTATGGGACCCAAGCCTCTTTGACCCTCAGGCAATGGGGCGATCATAAATACAGCCACTTCACAGAACGGTCAAGAGACTTAAGTAGGTCCACACAAGGACTTAGAATAGCATTCAGCATACAGAGAGTGCTGTGGCCCTGTCTCTCCTCCTTACTCCAGGGACAGTGGTTGTGGAAATGTGACCTCAAGTGGACAGGCATGCCCTACTAGAGAAGAGGAAAGAGAGCAAATATTCTAAGAAAAAATAACATGAGTCCTACCAGTCCTGTTTCTGGGATAGAGAGAAAGCATCTTCTAAGCATGAAGAGGAGAAGGCCAGAAGCAGGACTGATTGGGAGGTGAAGAGAAAGAGGCTTGACAGCATTCAGCTACTCCTGAGAGGCCTCAGTTTCCTCATCTTGAAAAAAGAGACCATGCTTGAATGTTCACTTGCAGCGCTCACATTCTAGGAAAAGGAAACTTTGTATGAGATGCCCATATGTCAATGTGATGTGTAAATTATGGGTACAATATGCCAGCAGCCACTTACTTGATAACATTTAAAGAGCAATAAATACAGTCACATCACCAGGCTGGCAGGTGAGCTGTAACATAGTGCCCCAAACCAAAGCTTATGTTTTCTCACTCCAGTGATGTTTTCTCTCAAGATCCAGCTTCTCCCCCAGAGGGAGAGCTGGGGACACCTGGCAGGAAGAGATCACGCACTTGGTGTGTCAGGACTAACAGGGACCTGCTGCCCCAGATGTAATGGCCAGAGAGGGAGATGGGGTTGGAAACTCCATTTGAGGATCTTTTACCTCCAAGAAGCTCACCTTCTCACCCCATGCTCCTTAGCACCGAATACTCTTCAAAGGAGTTGCAGAGTGGCTTAGTGTCAGATCTGTTTAAACGTGTTGCATCCTGAGGCTTTTCAAACCTCACTCAGCTACGCCTCGATTCCTTCTCAAATATTCTGTGGCGTTCTCAAGCACAAGAACCCAGCCAGATTCAGATTGGCCTGTGCCTCTTAGAATCACCTACTCCTTCTATACTGTATTTGTTTTTAACTAAGATGCAGTGCCTACTTCAGTTCCTGGGGACTGGAGGAATACCTATGGGCACAGTGCCATGCAAGCCCTAGGAACTGGAGCACTGTGAGATCCTCTCAGGTTGGGAGAGCCAAGACAAGCTCAGGACCCCTGCATCCCAGTCCCGCCCTCTGTTACCTTCACATACTCACCACTCTCTCATCTGTACAGATAATGATGCATGGAAGATAATAAAGTGGAACAAAAGTTTGTGACAATAGCATTTGAATTAAGCATTTTTGAAATGTATTTTTCTAAATTAATGCACTTAGTAGAATTGAGAATTCAGTCAAGTACTCAAATCAAAGGCATACAGACTAAAGTTACTATACAAACACCAAGCATGAGAGAGCTGTTCCTTAAATACAAGGCATTTTCCTTCTGATCATGATAATAAGAAATGCAGTGATAAAAGGTGTCTTTGCCTTCAGTATGAGTCTTAAACATGTTTTGTTTGTGACAGTTTCAGTAAAATGAAGTGTCTGGTAAAACAACTCACAATGTAGACTTTAGGGTAGAGGTTTTTGGTTATCTAAACTGAGGAATCAGAGTGAGTATGCTTTTACAAAGCTCATTTCTTGGCCTTTACAGCTTTCATGTGATGTCATTCTGGATTTCAATCCCAAGAGACAAGAATGTGAAGTACTGAAAAGGCCAAAAGAAACAAAGGTATTTAGTGAGGAAGCCTTCAGACCTAGCCTCAGAACTCTCATCCTGCCCCACAGGAAAAGGGGGGTGCAGCCCTGAACTGTCCTAACCATCAGCATGGCAAGAGCACACACTTCAGCCTGGGTCATAGTCTGTTCTCATAACAGGACACTGGTCACTGGTAGATCAAGCTAGGATGCCTCCCCTACTGTGATAAGTATGGTTGTAAGAGAGCACTCATGGTGCTAAAAAGTCAAGGGTAGATTAATTTTATGGAGCTGGGAGAAAGTCTCTGAGAAATCAGCACATTTGAATTTAAGTCCTGCTCCACCTACTAGCTGGGTGCCCTATGACAACTTATTCAGTCTGAGTGCCCTCATGTGTAAAATGGCCAATCTTCCTGACTGAAGAAACTGCTTTGAGCAACCTGGAGGTCAAATGATACCAGGCATATGAAAGTTTTCCCAGAATATACAGTCTAATTCATATAGACATTATTCTGGACCCCCTGGCAGGTGGGTGCTTTGAATGATGACAGAATGATGAGGTTTCCTAACCCAGGTCCCAGAGTAAAGCTAAAGTCCCAAGTGTCCACAGTCACAGGCAGAGATAGAAACTTTAGGCTCCTTTCCACCCAGTGCAGCCCTTGTTCCCAAGCACCAGAGAGTGCTTGCTTTCTGCAAGTCTGGAAAAGCTGAGAAGAAGAGGGAAGAGAAAGACCAACTTCACCAAATGCCTCTTCCCCTGGGTGGAGTCAGAGAGTACAGGGGCTGAAGGGCTCCTCCAGTAATGATCGTGTCTTAAGAGAAACCTCTAGGAGCAGGGAAGAACCATTCCCTTGAGCTACCTTTTGATGCCATGGCATCTAACATAAGCAGAAAATATAATCTCATGTGTTGTGGTTCTAAGTAGGAACTTTGACGTCAAACTGATTTGAATTTCAATCCTGGGTCTCTGAGTGACCCTTTGAGTGACTTTGAGCCAGTTAGATTACCATTCTCTGTGACATAGGAAAGTAGATTAAAGAGGCTACGTTATTGGGTTGTTTTAATGATTACGTGAGTGAGATCATGGCAAAAGCAAGAATTCATGAACTGTTAAATTCGACTGTCACTATTTTCACTTTAACTACTGGTCTTTCAAAGTGGGTGGGAGAAAAGGAGAGCAAATGGGGCTCCCAGAAGGACAACCCCAGAACTCAGTGTTATTGATTTCCTATTGTCTTCTGAGTTCAGTACTAGCTAAATTAAGGCCCAAATCTGGTTGAATGAAACATGTATCAATACTGTGATCAGTAGAGCCTGGGACATATACATGAGGAGGAGGAGGAGTTAAAGGGTGGAAGTGTCACAAGTATTAGAGAGAGATCATGAAAAAGCAATATTCAGCTAACAGGAAATAGTATAGGATGGGTGGTGTTCTGGTGAATGCAAATTGAATTCTAGGTCAATGTGACTCTCAACCTGTTTGGACCACAGCACACATGACAGCCTACAATCCGCACATGTGTAGTGTTTCCTATCCACTTGACTATCAACCTCTAGCTATAAGTTCACCCCCTCATTTTCTCAAGAAATAAAGTCAGAGTACAACATGATGCTGGAAGGCTAATCTTGAAACTCTCAAAATTTATATTGAAAGTCAATCATTCCAAATCTTCTGTATTTTATTGTTAGGAACAAAATCCTTTATTAAAATCTTCACTTGGTCACATGTAGGCAGGTGCCTGTCTAAGATGAGCACCTCTCTATCCTTCTGAGCCCCTGAGGAAGCCTCAAGGAGCAGGGACCAGAATAACCCATTTTCTCTGCCAACAGCAATTGCTCAACTTTTCAATGCTAGAAAAGTTCTCTTTCTTAATAGAATTATTTATTGATTTGGAAACTCTTCATGGTCTGTCATGAATGTGCCATAGTCTAGATGAGTAGATATTTGTGCTTTGTTTGGTTTTGTTTGATTCTGCATGTCTGTTTTTAAACCCTTTTGTAAATCAAAGCAAATAGCAGGATGTTGGAAGCAAGAAAGTGAAAACAGCAAAAACACAGCCAGGAATCCATCTGAAGGTCTTTGCAAACTGCAAAGTTTTTTATTGACTTCCCACATCAAAGCTGGTTGATAGAATCATGATCCCAGAAAAGATGACTTCTGTTCATTATTCCAAGTGCTGGGGCCAGAAGAAGGTATAGGGACACACTTCACTTGTGAGTATGTCACTGGTATGCTGCCAATTCAATGAGATGCAAACTTGATCCACATTTTCAGTGGGGACTGAGCTAGCTTTAAGGAAAAGCTGCTGCTAAGTATGATAGAGATAAAAGATGGAGCAATACAGCCCAGCAAGTGACTGTGCAACTGGGATGAGATTGGGGTAGTTAGGGAAGAGAGACATGACACAGAAATGCTGAATAGAAACTTGAAAACTATCTTCTTTTCAACCAAGAATAAGAAAGTGTCTCAAGAAAATAAGGTACTTCAAATTCAAGGTAGGGGAACCTGTAGACACTGCTAGTAATTGGAATGCTGGTAGTTAGAAAGATCAACTTCTAATGGCCAAACTACCAGGAACAAGTGGATAATGGAGTGAGCCAGCTAGCAAGCATCCCATTCTCCAATCCATGCAAAGGAACAGAGTCCATCCATCACTCTCTTTTCAGAACCTGAAACCTGATGGGATGGAAGAAAAGGGAGAAAAAATATTTGTCTTTTTTCAGCCTAGAAATCCCTTCTCCTTTCCACCTGTCTATCCACCCATTCTGCAATTTCTGGAGTCAATCTGTAGATTTGGACTCTTAGTTGACTCTCTTTGGAGCTGCCATTTTTAATTTTAGATCTATTTATAAGACAGACATAATTGCCAAATGGAGAACTAGCTGGTCCATGTTTGGGGACACCCTAAATAGAAAATTCATGCACCTTTAAAACTCTGCCACATTCTCAAAAATTCCTCATATGACTTAACAAGACCTGATTTTCTTGTTTTAGTATTTTGCCTATAAAGGGGTTTTCAGAGGGAATGAGTAGTGGGGAACATTTTATATGACAAAGATCCAAAGAAGAGAAATTGGAAATGGGGAAAAATGATAAAAAATGAAGTTTATCTGTAATGTAGTTATTAGAGACCAGAAGCAGTGAACTGAGAACAGTCAATTGAAAGTGTGCAGCCCAAGATAGCTAAACTTTTGGTTGAATGAATTTAAATATATTGGGCTGAACTTCTGAAGTAGTGTTCAACTAAGTACTTATCAGCTGCCACGAATGAAAAGAGAACTGACTGCACATTCCTTAATATTCTCCCTGTTTTTAATGAACTGCCATAGAATTTGGGCAGGGTGGTTCATCTTTAAAGTTTTTCCAGATGGACTTGCTTTCATGAGACTGCTCATTTAAAATAGATGTTATTGTTTCAGATCATAATAATGTACACTGCTTGTAATCTATTCTATGAGGTACCGCAGCAGAATTAAATGATGTTGCCAAGATAAAGCAAATGATAGTCACTGCTAATAACACAATATTGGCACAATACTCAGACTACATGCAGTTTATGAGATTTGAAGACCCATGGGTTGGATTATCACCTCGGAGGCGAGTTCCATGATTGTCCACTCTGTCCATCTTCCTTTGTAGTCTGACCAGTTACCTTGAAAGATTTTATGATACTCCCTTAACTTCTCCTTGCATTTGAAAATGAGAGTTAAACAAAATGAAATCAATATAGCAATGTAGCATGAATAATTACACTGACCTAAATTTTAAAAAATGGGTATCAGAGATTTCATGACAATTCATCCCACTCC
This sequence comes from Castor canadensis, assembly GCF_047511655.1. Taxonomy (NCBI): domain Eukaryota; kingdom Metazoa; phylum Chordata; class Mammalia; order Rodentia; family Castoridae; genus Castor; species Castor canadensis. The sequence goes on from NC_133400.1 coordinate 94,164,656, forward strand.
ACCCCAGGATAAGGTTAAGAAGGATAGTTGAGTCAGAAGGCAAATGGCAATAAACCCCCACCTATGTGCATAAATATTCAACAGCATCTTATATTGCAGAGTTCAAGGAAGCCAGGCCACTCAGATCAACAACTACCAATTCAAACCAGTCATCAAGTTGGCCTATCACCTAAACTAAGTGTGTGCATTGTTCCACAGCAATCCACTGGAGTTTTAAGTATAGTCTAAATCCTTGGTAAAATCAGGGTGGTTATTTTTTTCTTCATAATACTTGGTTATTTGGTCTTAGAAATTTAATTTAGCCATAAGCAATCATGCACACACACACACACACACACACACACACACCACACCACACACACCCCAATGCCATATGTTTCTTTGAACAGGTACTATCTGGACCTACTTTATATTTTCTCCTAATCAGTAACTCACTTTGTAAAAGTCAATTTTTTGTTATAGCTAAAACACCCCCCAAAAAATCTCATAAAACAGAGGAAAATGTCATTGAATTAGCTCTAAAATAACTCAATTCAATAATCTGTCCAGTAATTTGGGGTTATCTAGAGTCGTTATATACGGCAGATTGTGCAGATGGAAGAAGAAAGTAGAGACAGGACACCAAGTATAGAAGCAGATCAACTGCATTCACACATATACACCATAAAGGTTACTGCCGCTGAGAATCGCTGATGAAGATGGGGAGTAATGAACTGAAACATTCTCTCTAGCACTAAGGACAATAATAAAACTTCACCTGACATGGGAGTCCTCCGTGGACTAAGGAAGCGTAACTTTTTCTACAGAGAAGTCTTGTGGCCTTCTGAGGGTAAGTAGGCTGTAGGAAATGTCTTTTCCAGTAGGAAGCCCTCATAACTCATAAGCAGCTGAACCTAAGGAGTTGCAAAGGTCATTCTTATTTTATAACAAGAAGAACTATCCAAGGAACCTTTAAGCCTTTCATTTTCCTTGCCCAGCTACATAGTACTCATACATCATAATATGGAATTATCCACCTTTCTGCAGTAAAGATATCCATTTAACAGATATAAGGTGAGGTTCCCATGATGTATTGGGAATCTTGAGAGACACGAAGGTGTGCAAGAGATCCAGTAATATCTTTTAGATGCTTAGAGCATTCAGTGGACACTGTGTATTTAAGACAGTGTGGAAACAAAGATAAACATGATAAAATTTGTTAAGAAATTTACAGTGAACATGAGAGACAGACATGAAAATAACCACACACTGATGAGATAATTTCTGTCATAGAGGTGCTACCACTTCCCTTTAGGAGTTATGTCTAATTATCCCAAAGTGAGTAACATTCTAAATGCATTACAAGATCCTCATTGTTTGAAAGTTACCTGTGGTGAAGCTCATAATAAAGCAAAGAATTATTTTTGAAATGAATTGATGCTGAATATATGCATTCCATAAATTTGAATGTTTACATATTGGAGTTTCTGAAAATGGGGGGACATGTTTAGAAACCACTGGATTTTACAACCAAACTATTTTTGAATAAGAGCTAATTTTGTTTATATTTGTTATGAAGAAATACAGAAACATTCTATGAATGGTTGGATTAACCACCACAGCCAAATGAGAAGCCCCATTTAGCACAATTCAAACCCAAATTCAATGTTAAGGAACTTGGAAGGCAGTTATTTGTAATGCAAACATGTATCTGACTTGTGTATTCCATATAAGGTAAACCAAGTGAAGAGCTAGCTGCAAAAACAATAAGACAATCAGGATGTGCAAATTTTGCTTTGATGACTTTTGAAATCAGAGAAAAGTGGCAAAGTATTTCCTATTTAGGCAGGGATTTATTTAATTCTTGTTTCAGACATATCAAAATGTTCCTCTGAGTTTAGAAAAAATGTAAATGACTGCTAAACTTTGCTCACAGTTCATCCCATAACTTGTGTCAGGCCTACTTGCAAAGACACTGGTTTCCATGTATCCCTCCAGCCACCCATCCTTCCATTCATTCATTTCACAGATATTTATAATAAGCAGTCCTCTACCCCAGGCAGTGTGCCAGGGGTTAGGGATACTTACAGAGATGCATTAGACATGGGCTTGCCCTTGAGCAGATCCCACACTCGGGTCAAAAAGTTCCCTGACCTTCCTGAGGCTCAGAAACTCCCAGCAAAAAAATTTGCCCAGTGTATTAGCTTTCTAACACTGCAATGAAATAGCTAACATAATCAACTTCCAAGGAGGAAAGATTGATTTTGGTTCATGGTTTCAGGTTTTGGTTCATGGTCTCTTGTCCCCATTGCTTTACCCCTGTAACAAGGCAGAACATTGTGGTGGGGGGCACAAGATAGAGCAAACCTGCTTCCCTCAAGGCAGCCCAGAAGCAAGAGAGAGAGACAGAAGAAGAGGGGCCAATATCTGGCCAGTCCTCTAAGGGTGTGCATCAGTGACCTCATTTTCCTTCCACTAGGTCTCACCTCATAAATGTTGCAATGCCTCCTTATAACATCTCTTTAAGAAGCACAGTGATGGAACCATGAGACTCACACTTGACAGATGCAGTATTGCTGTTCATGGCAGCCAACACCAATCACAGCAATCAAGGCATTTGATAAAATAGCTCCAAATGTATTTGGCCAAAGGCACTGGGCTTGATCTCTTTCTGTGACATATCATCAGTTAATCCATTTGCCGGCCATCTCTGAACATCTACTCCAGACCACTCCTGCTCTCTTCTATGCTTCCCACTCTGCTGCTACTACAGAAAAAGCCAAGAAGCAGTTGGCCCATACCCACCCAAAAACTTATGGGAACATTCTTTCAGAAACAATTCATTATGTTTCTAGTCTGATTGTTCCAGCTTATTTGAGTAAACTGATATCTGAATACTTCTATTATGAGGTTTATTTTTGGCATTTGTGAAAACCATGGGATATACTTAGTACCCATTTTCTTGGAGAGATTTTTAATTCATCCATCTGGGTAGCAAAGGAAGCAAGAATTGGATTTTAGTTTTGGACTGCCTTTCTGCTCCTACAAATTAGCAATCACTGCTGCTCAAGTTACAGGTAAACATGATGGAGCAGAGGAAGGGCAGCCAGCAAGGAGAGGACCTGACAGCTCACTCCTTTCTATTGGGTTCTTGTGCAGCAGGTGAGCATGAAGGCAACAGCTATCTGTTGCAGCACAGTTAACATCTGCTTTTTCTGTATTTTGCATTCAGGTCCACAGGTGATAACTGTTAGGAAATACGCCGCTCACAAAGAAAGTTCACGAGAAAAGTCTCGCATCCATAGAGCAAAGTTTAATGGCAGGCCCAAATTGCCAAGCTGGCCAGGGAAAAGATGGCACAGCCCCGAGTCTGGGTGAGCAGTTGCTTTTATAGAAGGGGGAGGGTAAGGAAGTTAGTGCTTGTGCAGTAGTCTGTGGTAGGGGTGGGGCTGTCATAGAGCACGGGAATTTGTTTAAGGGCGGGGCTGCCATTTTGGCTGATTCACGAAATGGCGACATTATTGTTCTATCATTCCCCCATTTTTTCTTTAATAATGATGAGGGTAGGGGCTGAGGATCAGGAATTGGGGTGAAGCATCGGTCTCTTTAGCTGCTTCCTGCTGACAGGGGGCATTGTATGGGACAGGATCCTCAGGCTCCTGTGTCCTCGTGGGAGCCCTCATAGCAGTCCTCTGGATGGTTTTGGAGAGGTTGGTATCCCTGGAGGTACAACTGGTTAAATTTTTGATTAGCAACAGCAGACATGTAGTATGATACAAAGGAGGAAGCTTAAGAATAAGAGAGCAAGAAACATAGGCATTAGGATGGGCATTGGCCAGGAGAACCACTGTGAAATGTTGTTCCCTAGACAATTTCAAGAGTCCTCCAATTCCCTTCTCCATTTTTCTAATTGTTTCTTGAGAGGTGCTGCCATTGGGGGAACCCATCAAGTTTGACAGTAGTGGGTGTCATGAGAATGACCAGATGAGGGCTGGTCCATCAAAGTCTCAATGGAGAGGGTAGAAGATCCTTTTAGGAGAACAAGATTCCCTGGTTTAACAGAAATTGTTATAGGGTGGGGCAGGATCTGGTCTGCATACTCTCTGAGAAGTTCCCTGAGAAGGTTAAGGTAGGCAGGTAGTCAGCCAGAGGAGCAGAGTCTGTTGGAGGCAAGTTTTCTAAGAGAAATGGGTGGCCATAAATTATTTAAAACCCAAATAGGAATATTAGGAGGAGCATAAAAAGGTGTCTGCTCAGGGACTGCATACCTAGGGATCTAAATTCTGCAAAATCCTATAACTGCCAGGAAAGCTGTAAATTGTGTTATGGTATGGGGGTTGGGAAATGGAAGATTGGGTTGATGCATTTATGACTCAGGGAGTGAGTCTGTCCCTTTAAAGCCACACCTAGGTAGGTGACCTGTGGGAGGCAGGGGCTGTCAGGATTTAAATGTAACACTCTTGGATAAAAGAGAGCTTTTAGCTCATTATTTTATAGAAATTGGCACTTTTAACTTTGTAAATGTTTGTACCATATTTAGATAAAGTATAACATAACAATTACAAGGTGGTCATTTAAGACACATAAGCAAATACATAAATGAACTCTGATTTAGTAGTACTTAAAGCTTGACAAGATCAGCAGAAAACAATTTCTTTGGTAAAATCTTTCTTGGTTTTTTGTAGATATTACTCAGAGCAGAACAATATTAATATAACCTTGTTATTTTATAGACACAGAAGATTTGATTTTAGTTTGACATAACCCTAAAAATCTTTTAGGCAACTTTTAGATTATAGTCAATTTTAACTTTATTACACATTGAAGCTTTTTATACACCTTTAAAACTTACTTAGACCTTTATATAGCATACTAAACCCTTTAATGGTTTGTCTTTATCCCTCTTATTTGAAACAATATTTAGAACAAACCCTTCTTTACAAAATCCTTTCTCATCTAAAAACACATCTTTTTCCTTTAACTTCTCAAAAAATACATTTACTCCTATCTATATCTTTTCCAGTTGTTTACTTTGTAACTTGTATTTTAAAATTAACTTTTATAAAAATTTTAAATTTATTATAGGGGCTGAAGCAACTAAGTAGCCCTTGTTATTTTAAGGAATTTATGAGAGGCATAAGGCCTCATTGTCCCTCAGGCTTGAGGGGATATTGTTTTGGGTGTGGAAACTGTGAGGGATTTTTGAGCTTTATTTGAATAGGGAGGGCCATCCTGACTCACCCTACACTCATCTCATCAGTCCATACTGTGGAATCTCTTTGTTCCTGAAGGAGGGGGCATAAGAGATAGCTGCCTGGGGGAGAGGAGAATTTGAGTTTTAGTTGAGATAGTAAATCCCATCCCAGCAGGGACACTGAAGTTTTAGGTACTATGAGGAAAGAGTGACAGAAGAGGAGGTTTCCCCAAGAGCAGGCCAGAGGCCAGGTAAACTAGCACTCTAGGGGCTTTCCAGATTTGCCCTGAATGATAACTTTTGTCATTGGACTGGGGACCCAGAGAAAAAGGTAAAACAGAGAAATGGGCTCCACTGTCTAGGAGGAAAATGACCTTTTGTTTTTCTGCCATTATGGCTCCTCAACATTGATACCAAGAAGTGGAGTGTGGACAGGAGGCTGGGACCCATCAATCCATAGGAGATGACACCTCACCTTCCATCTGGAGATGGGAACACTTAGACCTCCAGTGGTTACCCTTGCAGAGAGGGCAAGGTCCCGGTTGGGGGCGGGGCTGTCTCCCAGGCTGTCCCCCCTTTTTGCATTCTCTGCAGAAATACCCCTCCTGTCCACCATGGTAGCAAGTCCAGGATGTAGGCCCCAGTTGGGTTGGGTCCTCTCTGAGAGCAGCAATGAGGCCATGGTGTCTCTTACCTTTTTCTCTCCTGTTAGTAAGGTCCCAGACATACAGACATATCTATAAATACAGACACGGCTGGCTGTATTACTTGGTTCAATGACTTTTTCCCTTAAGCCACAGTCTGAGTTTTTAACGAATATCTGGGGCTGACTGTTAGAAATTTATCTTTTTTTTTTTTTTGATCTCCATGAGTATAAATTTTTTTTCATTTTTCTTTTATTATTTATATGTGCATACAAGGCTTGGTTCATTTCTCGCCCCTGCCCCCACCCCCTCCCTTACCACCCACTCCGCCCTCTCCCTCTCCTCCCCCTCAATACCCAGCAGAAACTATTTTGCCCTTATTTCTAATTTTGTTGTAGAGAGAGTATAAGCAATAATAGGAAGGAACAAGGGTTTTTGCTGGTTGAGATAAGGATAGCTATACAGGGCATTGACTCACATTGATTTCCTGTGCGTGGGTGTTACCTTCTAGGTTAATTATTTTTGATCTAACCTTTTCTCTAGTACCTGTTCCTCTTTTCCTATTGGCCTCAGTTGCTTTAAGGTATCTGCTTTAGTTTCTCTGCAAGAGCACACAAGGGAGGGGTGAGGATAGGTAGAAATTTATCTTTGAGGAGAAGCTCTCTCACCTGTGACTCTGGGTCCATCGTGGTATGCTTTCTGATAGCCTCCTTAAGATGTTGTAGAAAGGTAGGGGGATTTTCTTTTTTTAGGGTGTTGCTGTAAAGCAAAGTTGTTATTTTACATTGACACCTTGACACTCTGGAGAGCAGGTCTCTGAACTGTTCTGGGCCTCAGTTTCCTCACTTGAAGACTAAGGGATCTGGTCTAGGTTAAACTACGTTTTTCCACTATGAGATGGCTGAAGTGACATTAACGCCACTTATCTTCCTTACCATTTTTTTTTTATTTAGTAATGTTGGGGAATTGAACCCAGGGCTTTGTACATGCTGGGAAGACATTTTTTCATAATATATATATTTATATATATTTTTTTCCTTTTATAGAAAAGGTCTAATTGGAGTATGGTATTGTAATTTAAGGAACCCTGTGAAGGCCACTTCTCTTGGTCACCCAAGGCATACTGAGGCCAGGCCTCAGTTCAAAGCTTCCAACATCTACCAGCCAGAAGACTGGAAGATGCAGATCCCATCTAGAAAGAACAAAACGTTAGGATCCTGTCTTTTAGCTAACAGCAGGCAGCCTCTTTAATAAAGGCTACCTTTTTAACAAAGAAATAAATCATTTGTAAAGTTAGAGAAGGGCATTCAGAGGGCATTTCATGCCAATAACAGTACCATACGGGACAACTAGTGTTAATATTTGGAGGGAAAAATTTATGCTGAGGCTAAAGGTATAGAAAATTCTAAATGAGAAGTTTAGAGACCACAGTAATGTTTATTTAGTTATTTCTGGTACTATAACTTGAGCTAATAATTGGCTTACAAGAGCTGGGTCTGATGCCCCGAGGTGTGAGGTGGGGCTAGGAGCAGGACTTGTGCAAGGCCACTCCCTCCACACACACCTGGGACAAATGACCCTGAATGCCTAGGCCTGATCCTGTGGCCTGTCACCCCTCCCCCTTTCCTGTGTACTCTGCACATGTTTATCCTAGGGGACGTGGTGGCGGGCCACAGCCATCGCCACAAGTGGCTGGCAGCCCAGGATGTGCTGGGTCCTCTCTATGGATTTTCTTAGCTATGGCAGGCGTTTTTGCTGTGTCCAGGAGCCAGCATCCTGTGCACAGGTGCACCTGTTTGCTTTCCCTCCTCCCCTTGTGGGGGTGGAGTTACAACATGGGTGTGGCAGCCGTGATTTTTTGTAAGCGCTTTTGTAAAACAGCTGACTTAAAGTTACTTTAGACTAGAAGCCTGGCAAACTAGTTGGAATAACTTAAGTCATAAGGTACCATGTTACAAGTTTTTCATGGGAGGCAGGGTCCCAGTAAGCCCAGGGAGGGGAAGGCAGACAGAGACAGAGGACACATGGTGAGACCATGGAGGAGGCAGAAAGGTGTGCTGACATCTTAGGTAAGGGAGGGGAAGGCAGAGCCTGGAGGCATGACACAGACCTGAGGGATTAGACATCACCTGTGTCTCTAGGTCACTCCCATTGACTGGTACTGGCTTTCAGCAAAACGAAACCTCCACTCTCCGGTCACTGTCTCAGGAGAAACGGACATTAGATGGAGGGGGGAGGAGAAGCAGTTGTCAAATGACATAATCAAACAGGACTCCACCAGTGTACCATGAGGCGTACCCAAAAAAATCCAGGGCTTGGTCTCAGCCCACAGGAAGGGAGCATGAGCTCTCCCAGAACTGGAACCACCTTGAGGCCAGAGTTGGCGAGGAGTGGCTTGCTTAACTCCATGATGGGGAAAGTTTTTCAGGAAGATAGGAGGAGATAGCTATGGTAAGCAGTGCAAGAAGTCTGTTTACATGGGGAAGGAGGAGGTTTGGGAGAGGAATTGGTTGATATTTAAACTAGCTTACAGGCTGTTAGAATCTGTGCAGGGGAATAGAAAGTACAGAGGGAGGGTTTGATGCAGAGATAGGGAAAGGATTGGATGTAGGAAAGTTCCTTTCATTTACCAGCATGCTCACAGAGATTGTATAAATCCCTTAAAATATTGGGATTGAAAATGCCATTAAGTGGCCATTTGGAGGCATTGTCCAACGGATATTCAGGTCCGGCCTGATTACAGAGAAAAATGAGCTTTTGTGGCTTAAGATCAGGTGTTAGGCAGAGGGGCCCAAGGTTGGCCAGGAGACATCCCAGTGGGGAGTCTGAAGGAATTTGGGATGGTCCAACTTCCATGGTGAAGGCCTGACCTGAGGAGAGATATGGTGGGTGTCCCTGAAATATCAGGTCCTCAGGAGAGAGAGAGAAATGTGGAACACAACCCCCAGAGGGAACGTCTTCACCACAGGGGGGTCCACAGTACCTAGTGGGGAACCCAGTTCCCAGAGACAGCGCAAACTGCAACCCAGCGCTAGGGTTTTCAAGGAAATGAGAGAGAGGGACCACAGCTCTGCATGCGAGGAGGACTCACCAAGGGAGAAAGGACCTTGAGGGAAGATTGGCTGGTGGTGGATGGCGGTTGGAGGCGTGCTGAGGTGGAGGAACTTCCCTGTGAGCTAGTGAGAGAGTGGAGTTTTCTAGGATCAGGGGTCCCAGTAAAGCAGCTCAGATCCCAGAGGAAAGGAATGGGAATTGAGAGAGAGAGAGAGCAGGATGGGGTGGGGGAGGCCAGGAGAGCAAGGTCAGTGCCGAGAACTCAACCCGATCTGAGTCAGGGCACCAAATATTAGGAAAAATGCCACTCACCAAGAAAGCTCACAGGAAAAGTCTCAGATCCATAGAGCAAAGTTTAATGGCAGGCCCAAACTGCCAGACTGGCCAGGCAAAAGATGGCGCAGCCCTGAGTCTGGGCAAGCAGTGGCTTTTATAGAAGGGGGAGGGTAAGGAAGTTAGTACAGGTGCAGTAGTCTCTGGTAGGGGTGGGGCTGTCTTAGAGCACGGGAAGTGGGGCTGCCATTTTGGCTGATTCATAAAATGGTGACATTATTATTCTATCAATAACCATCATCATCTCTTTCCCCAGCTATCACCCACCTAGCCCAAATCCCAGCCTCCTCCAGCATACATTTTTTTCTGCATGAAATTTTCCATTACATGCATACACACATCACACATACATGCCCATACACATATATACAAATGTAAACACAAATACATACATATACATATACATATACAGTCACACCATACAATAAAAATTCTTATTATAGAATTGTCTGAAAACTCAGTTACTATAGGAGGTGGAGTTAGGAGAATTGTGGTCCTGTGCCTTCCAGGAAAAGCAAGACCCTATCTGAAAAATAAACAAAAAAAGCTGTGAGCATGCCTCAAATGATAGAGCACTTGCCTAGCCATCACAGGCCCTGAGTTCAAACCCCAGTGCTGTCAACAAAAATTTAAAAATTAAGGAACACTTATTGCAAGTATTCTGCTTTACTATGATGAGAAAAAGATAGTAAGAGGCATAAGAAAAATTACCTTTTGAGGTCAAAAACACTCTCAAGATTAGTCTGAGCTCATCAACAAAGCATACTGAGGCAGTTTAGTTAAGTGAGGAAGTTTGGCTAAGTCTGTGGACTCTGAAATTCAGCTGTCTGAGCCTGGATCTTGACTCCACCCTGTTAGCATGACCTGAAGCAAGTTGTCTAATACTCTGTTCTATAAAGTTGGGCTCTCAGAGCCCTTAGCTTTTAGGATCATGGTGAGGAGAAATGAACAGTGCCTACTACACTTTGAGATCCCAATTCCTTCCCAGAAAAGTTTCACTAGTTGCCTAAAGACTGTGTCCCACACAACTGTAAACAAAGCAATTATGGTGTCAAAGTGGATCAAAACCAAGAGAAGAGCTAGTAAAAACCAAGGAAACGCAGCCAATTCTGGGGCCCTTCTAATAAGCATGGCAGTTGAGTGAAAAACGGAGCAAGCACTTTCCTTAATGAGCTTAGGGACTTGGGTTCTGAGATGGCCACTTGCAATTGGAGTTGCAAATCAATAGGAGAAGGCAGGCAGAGACCAAGATGGTTGACTTTAGAGGCAGGCTCACTGCTCACCAGTTCTGCTACTGTCAACAAAAGTGTCTGCTCTGATAGACTGTGTGGACTTTTTTTCTCATCTTTTTCTAAAGACAGAGGAGACAGGACAACTGGTCAAGTAACTGTGATTCCAGTGTAATAGGATAAATTATTTTGACTTAATAAATTTATCAATTGAGTTAAACAGATCACATGAAACTTGGGGATTTTTCTTCAAATAAGTAGATACATCTTTTCCAAAATAACCAAGTTAATTCACTAGCATTATGTTGAACAGATACCATAACAGAACCAAAATTACAAAAACTTGTAAAAGAAAGGCAGTTGTGAGGCTATAAAGGGACCCAGATGTGGGAACTCTCTTTGATGCTCAGCCCTTCTCTACTGTCAGTGGCAGCAACTGGCTGTCCTGTGCTGTCTTGAAGTCCTTTGTCAAAATATCAAAAGTATGCCAGACTTCATTGGAATAATTTTCATGAATCAGCAAAAAATATTTAATACTTGTTAGATGCCACCAAAACAATGTGGGTTAACAAACATCTCCACTGTCACCTGTCATGCAGATTTAAGATTTTAACTTGTTCACATATAATTAGAGAAAATAGTACATGCCATTCTGAATCATATCAAATCCAAGTCTTGTGACTGACAGTTGTAAAATTATCTTTCCCCAAAACTTTTCAAACAGCCCAAAAAACAATGACCACATCACAAGAGGGGGAGATTTCTGAAAAACCCTTCAAAGCTATCTAAACAATTCAAGAGGCCCATAGTTGATTACTAAAATATATTAATGTCTCCACACCCCTTTGCACATCAACTTAAAATTAATAATGAAAACCAGGACTGTAAAATAGGCACAGAGTTGGGGGGTGGGACTAGTGTGAGGGGGAGAGTGAATGAAGGAGATTAAGGTGACAGTATATGGTAGACGGACTTCATAGACCTATATGAAACAGAACTAAGAAACCTCTTGCAATTGCTTTTAGTGGGGTGGAAGGGGTTGAGGGGGAGAGATGATGGGGGTAATGTAAATAATGTATAATGTAAGTCTAATTTGAAATTGTCAGTATGAATTCCCCCTGTATAATGAATACATCCTAATAAAAAATTTATAATAAAAAATTAATGTCTCCAAGGCATGGAGGGTATAGATGATTCATTGGAGTAAAAGATGAAACCAGAACTTTTATTGGTACTTTAATCTCATTGTTTCCATAATATCTTTATGGAGATATAAATCAGTTACCATAAAACTCACCCTTTAAAGTGTACAATTTAATGTTTCTTAGTATAATTGTACTATTGTACAAACTATCTATTTTAGAACATTTTAATTACTCTAGAAAGAACCCACTATCATTTCTGCTCCTCTGGTCACTGACTAATCTCCATTCCCTTTCTATCTCTTTGGATTTGCCTTTTCTGTATGTATTATGTAAAAACCACACAATATGACATTTTTTGTGCCTGGCTTTGTTCATTAAATACAATGTTGTAACATGTATCAGTAATTCATTCCTTTTTATTGTTGAGTAGTATTCCATTTTATGAATTTCATTTATCCTTTTGTCAGTTGATCTATCCAATATTCAGTTTGTTTCTATTTGGGGCTATTCTGATAGATAATACATGTTTTATGTGAATGTATGTTTTCATTTCTCTTTGGTGTACACCTAACAGTAAAGTTGCTGGGTTGAAATGTATTTCACATTTTGAGAAATTTCCAAGCTGTTTTCCAAACTGGTTGCATCATTTTACACAGGAATAAGGGTTCAAATTTCTTCACATCCTTGACAACACTTATTAGCTGTCTTTTTTATTTTAGCCATGTAATGGGGATGAAACAGTATTGCATGAAGTTTTAATTATTATTCCCTGGTGGCTAATAAACCCGAGCATCTTTTAATGTGCCATTTGCCATTCAGATATCGTCTTTGGAGAAATACCTATTCAAATCTTTACACCATTTTTATTTGAGTCTTTTTATTGCTGAGTTACAAATTTCCATTCTGGAATATTATTTGATTTTATGATTTTATGATTTATTATCCGATTTTATGATTTTCAAATATTTTCTCCCATTCTATAGGCTGTCTTTTCAATTTCTTTCATGGTACCCTTTGAAGTACAGAAGCTCTTAATTCTGTCCTGTGTTTCTAAATCCATTTGGGAAACTTCTGAACAAGAAACAACAAATCAAAGTAACCAGCCCTTACGAATTCCACTCCACCATGAACTTAGAAACACTTCCATGCAATCCTGTGCCTGAGAGACAAATCAAGTTTCCAGGCTGGCAAATGGCACCAAACCCTGCAGCCAGTGCAAAAGAAGGATTTTCCCAAGTCACTACATATGAATCTTAAATGAAGCAATCATGGAGGCAGTGTTTGGAGAGCAATTAATAAAATATGTAGTCAGGCTATCCAAAAGAGCCCTCAGCTTCCAAAGCAACTAAGCAGAACAGCAGAGTTCACACAGAAACTAATGGGGCAGAAACCACAACCAGGAGCAAAACGAAGGTTTGAATTAGAAAGTGGGTAAGCAGCCTGGAAAATGATCGATACCGTAGGAAATTTTGTATAAAACCACCATGCCTTAGAGCTGGTTATGATGTCAACCAAACCTCTCCAACTACCTCGCCGTGTAGACAATTGTTCTAAAACTTAAAAACGTTTGTTTCCAGTCTGAAAGATGCTGAGCAGTGAGACATTCTCATCGATTTAATTATCTAAACTCTTAAGGATCACTGGAACAAATTTAATAGCAAAGGTTTTTCTTATTTTACTCACGCTTTTGTTATTATTAATGCCTAGATTTCCATTTAGAAATAAATAGTCTGACAATTTTTTCATCTCAACTGGCAGCAGGCACAAAATATGAGACAGCTGCCAAGAAGCTCTCCGTCACTCTGAAATGTAACATTGCAGCATTTTGTTAAATTCTTTATCTACGTAGCTGCCGCCAGCTGTACGTGTCAGAGTGTGAACTTTGTATTGAATCAGAGCAATGTGTCTGAACTAGATGTATCATAAATTAGCACAGTGACAAACTTTTGTAGCCCCCTTTCTCTTGAGCTGTTTCTTGATAAGCAAAGTAAAATAAGAGTTTTTTGCACCAAAGCTCTTGAGGGTGATTTTGACACAGGCAAAATCCAGCAGAAAGCAACAAGATATTTCCCTCTACTTCAGCAATAATCTAGGGGGAGCTATTTTCTTCAGGATTTTTGCATCGATCTTCATCAAGGAGATTGGCCTATAGTTCTCCTTTTTGGAGGTGTCTTTGTCTGGTTTGGGGATGAGAGTAATATTGGATTCATAAAACGAGCTAGGCAGTGCTCCTTCCCTTTCTATTTCATGGAACAGTTTAAGGAGGGTTGATATTATTTCTTCTTTAAATGTCTGATAGAATTCAGCAGAGAATCCATCAGATCCTGAACTTTTCTGTTTTGGGAGACTCTTGATTGCTGCTTCAATTTCATTTTGTGTTATAGGTCTATTCAAGTGATTAATATCATCTTGGTTCAGTTTTGGATGGTCATAAGTATCTAGAAATCTGTCCATTTCTTCAAAATTCTATATAGAGTATGGGCTCTCAAAGCAGTCTCTCTGCTGATTTCCTGGATTTCCATGGTGTTTTTGTTATCTCCCGTTTTGCATTTCTGATTTTACTGATTTGGGTTTTTTCTTTCTTCATTTTACTCAGGTTTGCCAGGGGTCTGTCAATCTTATTTATTTTTTTAAAGAAACAGCTTTTTGTTTCATTAATTCTTTGTATTTTTTTTGTTCTTATTTCATTGATTTCAGCCTTTATTTTAATTATTTCTTTCCCTCTGGTTGTTTTGGAATTTGTTTATTCTTGTTTTTCTAGGAATTTGAGCTATGGTATTAGATCATTGATTTGAGATTTTTCTGTCCTTTCAATATATGCACTCATGGCTATAAACTTTCCTCTTAGGACTGCCTTTGCTGTGTTCCATAGGTTCTGGTAGGTCATGTTTTCATTTTCATTAATTTCCAGGAACTTTTAAATTTCCTCTCATTGAGCAATGTGTTGTTCAGATCCAATTGTTTGCATATTTTTTACTGCTGTTTTTGTTGTTGATTTCTAGTTTTAATGCATTGTGGTCAGACAGAATGCATGGGATTATTTCTATTTTCTTATATTTGTTGAGGATTGCTTCGTGCCCTAAGACATGATCAATTTTGGAGAAGGTTCCATGGGCTGCTGAGAAGAATGTATATTGTGCAGAAGTTGGATGAAATATTCTGTAGACATAAGCTAGGTCCATTTGGTCTATGGTATGATTTAGTTCTAGGATTTCTTTATTGATTTTTTTGTTTGGATGACCTATGTATTGGTGATAGGGGGTATTATGGTCTCACACTCTCACTATGTTGAAGTTTATATATATATGCTTTTTGGTCCTTCAGCGTATGTTTGATGAAATTGGGTACATTGACGTTGGGTGCATATAGGTTGATAATTGTTCTTTCTTATTGTGTGTTTCCCCTTTTATTAGTATGGAGTGTCCTTTATCTCATTTGATCAATGTCAGTTTGAAGTCTACTTTATTCAAGATAAGTATTACTACCCCTGTCTGTTAACAGGGGCCATTGTCTTGGTAAATCTTCTTCCAGCCTTTCATCTCTGGCAGTGCTTATTTCTGTCAATGAGGTGAGTCTCCTGTAGGTAGCAGATTGTTGGATCTTCTTTTTAATCCAGTTTGCCAATCGGTGTCTTTTGAGGGGGAATTTAGTCCATTAACATTCAGTATTAGTATTGATAGTTACGTGGTGATCCCTGTCATGTAGTTGTCTTTGTAGATTAAGGGTTTGATGGTGTGCAGCTGAATCAATGTTACTCTCTACTTGCTTGCCTTTTCTCCTCCTGTGGTTTACTACTGCCTGCCCTTTCATGGTTTTGTTTGCTTTCATTTTCTGTGTGCAGAATTCTTGGAGAATCTTTTGTAGTGGTGGCTTGTGGTCATATATTGTGTTAGTTTCTGCTTATCATGGAAGACTTTTATTGCTCCATCTATTTTGAATGAAAGTTTTGCTGGGTAGAGTATCCTAGGATTGAGGCTATTTTCATTTAGTGCCCGGAAGACCTCACTCCATGCTCTTCTTGCTTTGAAGGTTTCCATGGAGAAATCTGCTATAATTTTGATGGGTTTACCTTTGTATGTTATTTGTTTTTTCTCTCTTACAGCATTCAATATTCTTTCTCTAGCCTCTGTGCTTGTTGTTTTAATAATAATATGTCATGGGATAGTTCTATTTTGGTCAGGTCTGTTTGGTGTTCTGAAGGTTCCCTGTACTTGGATGGACATAGTTTTCTTTAGATTTGGGAAATTTTCTGTTATTACTTTGTTGAATATATTATGCATTCCTTTTGCTTGCTCCTCTTCTCCTTCTTCAATGTCCGTGATTCTCAGGTTTGATCTTTTGATGGAGTCAGTGAGTTCTTGCATTTTCTTTTCACAGGTCTTGAGTTGTTTAATTAATAGTTCTTCAGTTTTTCCTTTAATTACCATTTCATCTTCAAGTTCTGAGATTCTGTCTTCTGTTTGTTCTATTCTGCTGGAATGGCCTTCCATTTTGTTTTGGATTTCTGTTTCATTCTTTTTTCTGAGGTTTTCTATATCATGGGTCACTTCCTCTTTAATGTTGTCAATTTTCATCCTTAATTCATTCATCTCTATTTATGGTGCTCTCTGTTTCATTTTGGTGTTTATTTAGCGCTCCTATAATTTCATTATTTGTTTTTGTGTTTTCTCATATTCTTTATTTTTGGTGTCTTGGAATTTCTTGACTGCCTCTTGTATGTTTTGGTTGACCATGTCTAGTAACATCTCCATGAAATTCTCAGTGATTACTTGCAGGATTTCTCTTTCAGGGTGTTCTTGTGGGCTTCGTTAGGTTCTTTGGCATAGTTTATCTTTGTTTTGTTGGAGTCTGGATCTGGGTATCCGTTTTCTTCATTTTTCTCTGAATCCTGTACTAATTTATTTTTGGGGGGAGAATGGTTTCCATCCCTTTTTCATCTTCCCATATTTCCACTTGGTACTGTTTCTGTCCCTGAACTATGTGTAATTTAGTGTTAGCTGAGTTACAATAGTGAAACTAACAAAACCAAGGAAGGAGAAAAAAGAGAAAGAAACAGAAATAGAAGAAGAAAAAATCAGCAGTTCAGGAACAGTGGAATTTCAGTCTTAGTAGTTCTGGTGTTACTCCTTTAGCATCTAGACCTGTTGGTGTCTCCTAGGCAGGTTTGGAGCCCTTCTGTGGCAGGTGGCAGGTGGGCATGGCCCCACAGGCCTACAGGTGGAGGCCTGTCCTTGAGGTGAACTAGCAAGCTTAGGCCCAGCAGAGCAGAGATCATGAGGGACTGTGGAGCTCAACACTGGCAGACCTGAGGGGTGCAGGCCAGTGGATATCGTATGGGCCTGTGGGTTGCAGGCCTGGTGGGGCTGAGGAGTGGACCAGAGGATCATAGATCCCATGGCCTCAGAGCAGCAGCTCTGTGGGCCTATGGGGCAGGACTTAGCCTGCAGTGCCAGTTGTTCTGCTATTAAATCATGGTGTGGAGAACCCTTCCACGAGCTACAGGTTCACAGTGCCAAAGTTTCAGCTCTCCCTGGTGCTTTACCTCAGCCAAGTGTGTCTCCAGTGTCTCAGCAAAGTCCCTGGTTCACAGAACTCATACTGTCTCTGGCTGTGTCCCAGTCACCATCTTGGATCAGTATAAATAGAATCTTAACTGTATTGTGTTATCATCTTTTCTCATTCAGCATAACTCTCTGGAGATTCATTGGAGTTGTTGTGTGTATCCATAGTTCACACCATTTTATTGCTGAATAGTACTCCACTGTATGGCTGTATCAAAATTTGTTTAACCAGCTCCTCATTAGAAAACATCTGGACTGATTCCATCTTGGGACTGTTATGAATACAGCTGCTATAAGCATTAGTATAGAGTCTGGCCAGGCCATGCCCTCAGGCCTGCACAGGTCTGCACAATCTCTGCTCTGCCAGGCCACAACCCTAAGGCCTGCCAAGCCAGCAATCCACACATGCATGATCTCCACTGGAATGTGCCCTCAGGTCTGCACAGGCCTTTATGATCTCTGCCAGGACCATGCCCCTAAAGCCTGCCAAGCCAGCAATCCACAGACATGAATGATCTCCACTCAGCCTGCCCACACCCTTCAGGCATGACAGACCCATGCTCCAAAGGCCCACTAGTTCACCTCAATGAAAGGCCTCTGCTGTAGGCCTGTGGGACCCCACCCACCTGCCACTAGCCACAGGAGGACTCCAAACCTGTCTAAGAGACACACACAGACAGGTCTGGATGCTCAAGGAGTAACATCAGAACGACTAAGAATGCAATTCTACTGTTCCAGAACTGGTGATTTTTTTTTTTTTTTTTGCCTTCTTTAAGGGATTTGCTTCTTGGTTTGCTGTTTGATCACACACCATCTCTCCCATTTTTTTTTCTTTTTTCTTTTCCTCTCTTCTCTCTTCCTTTTATCTTTCCATCTCTTTCTGCTTTTTTATCCTTCTCTCTTGCTTTTGTTAGTACTAATATTGTAACACAGCTAATACTAAATTACACATAGTCCAGGGATAGAAATGGTACCTAGTGGAAATATGGGAAGAAGAAAAAGGGAGGGGAACCACTCTCCCCCCAGAAATAAAGTAGTACAGGATTTAAAGCAAAATGAAGAAAATGGATGCCCAGATCCAGACTCTAACAAAAAAAAGATAAACTATACCAAGGAACCCAACAAAGCCCACAAGAACACTCTGACAGAAGAAATCCTACAAGCAATTAAAGAGAATTTCATAGAGATGTTACTAGACATGGTCAACCAAAATGTACAGGAGGTACTCAAGAAATTCTAAGACAACAAAATTAAAGAATATGAGAATGCACAGAAACAAATAAATGAAATCATAGGAACCCTAAATAAATACCAAACTGAAACACAGATCACCATAAACACAGAGATAAATGAATTAAGGGAAAAAATTGACAGTATTAAAGAGGAAGTAACCCACGATTTTGAAAACCTCAGAAAAAAGAATGAAACAGAAATCCAAAACAAAATGGAAGGCCATTCCAGCAGAATAGAACAAAACAGAAGACAGAATCTCAGAACTTGAAGATGAAATGGTAATTAAAGGGAAAACTGAAGAACTATTAATTAAACAACTCAAGACCTGTGAAAAGAAAATGAAAGAACTCACTGATTCCATCAAAAGATCAAACCTGAGACTCACGGGCATTGAAGAAGGAGAAGAGGTGCAAGCAAAAGAAATTCATAATGTATTCAACAAAATAATAACAGAAAATTTTCCTAATCTAGAGAAAACTATGCCCATTCAGGTACAGGAAGCCTCCAGAACACCAAACAGACCTGACCAAAATAGAACTACCCCATGACATATTATCATTAAAACAACAAGCACAAGACTAGAGAAAGAATATTGAAGGCTGTAAGAGGAAAAAAAAAACAAATAACATATAAAGGTAAACCCATCAAAATCACAGCAGACTTCTCAACAGAAACATTAAAAGCAAGAAGAGCATGGAGTGAGGTCTTCCGGGCACTAAGTGAAAATAACTTCAATCCTAAGATACTCTATCCAGCAAAACTATTATTCAAAATAGATGGAGACATAAAAGTCTTCCATGATAAGCAGAAACTAACACAATATATGACCACAAGCCACCACTACAAAAGATTCTCCAAGGAATTCTGCACACAGAAAATGAAAGCAAATAAAACCATGAAAGGGCAGGCAATTCCAAACCACAGTAGAATAAAAGGCAAGAAAGTAAAGAGTAACATTGATTCAGCTACACATAATCAAACCCTCAATCAACAAAGTCAACTACATGATAGGGGTCACCATGTACTTATCAATACTAACACTGAATATTAATGGAATAATCTCCCCCATCAAAATACACCGATTGGCAAACTGGATTAAAAAGAAAATCCAACAATCTGCTGCCTACAGGAGACTCACCTCATTGACAGAAATAAGTACTGGCTTAGGGTGAAAGGCTGGAAGAAGATCTACCAAGCCAATGGTCACCAAAAACAGGCAGAGGTAGTAATACTTATCTCGGACAAAGTAGACTTTAAACCTACATAGTTCAAATGAGATAAAGAAGGACACTCTATAATAATAAAAGGGGAAATATACCAAAAGGAAATAACAATTATCAACCTATATGCACCCAATGTCAATGTACCCAATTTCATCAAACATATGCTGAAGGACCTAAAAACATACATAGACTCCAACCCAGTGGTAGTGGGAGACCTTAATACCCCCCTATCACCAACAGATAGATCATCCAAACAAAAAATCAATAAAGAAATTCTAGAACTAAATCACACCATAGATCAAATGAACCTATCTGATGTCTACAGAATATTTCATCCAGTTGCTGCACAATATACATTTTTCTCAGCAGCCCATGGAACCTTCTCCAAATTGATCATATCTCAGGGCACAAAGCAAGCCTCAGCAAATATAAGAAAATAGAAATAATCCCATGCATTCTATCTGACCATAATGCATTAAAACTAGAAATCAACAACAAAAACAGCTGTAACAAACATACAAATAACTGGAAGCTGAACCACACATTGCTCAATGATCAATGGGTCATTGATGAAGTAAAAGAGGAAATTAAAAGATTCCTGGAAATTAATGGAAATGAAAACATGACCTACCGGAACCTATGGGACATAGCAAAGGCAGTCCTAAGAGAAAAGTTTATAGCCATGAGTGCATATATTGAAAGGTCAGAAAAAATCTCAAATCAATGACCTAATACTACAGCTCAAACTCCTAGAAAAACAAGAACAAGCAAATTCCAAAACAATCAGAAGGAAAGAAATAATTAAAATATTACAGAAATCCAGGAAATAATACAGAAATCCAGGAAATCATCAAAGACTGCTTTGAGAGCCTGTACTCTAATAAATTTGAAAATCTTGAAGAAATGGACAGATTTCTAGATACAACCATCCAAAACTGAACCTATAGGATATTAATCACCTGAATAGATCTATTACACAAAAAGAAATTGAAGCAGCTATCAAGAGCCTCCCAAAAAAGAAAAGTCCAGGATCTGATGGATTTACTGCTGAATTCTATCAGATGTTTAAAGAAGAACTAATACCAACCCTCCTTAAACTGTTCCATGAAATAGAAAGGGAAGGAGCACTGCCTAACTCATTTTATGAAGCCAATACAACACTCATCCCAAAACCAGAGAAAGACACCTCCAGAAAGGAGAACTATAGGTGAATTTCCTTAATGAATATTGATGCAAAAATCCTTTTTAAATAATGGCAAACCGAATCCAACAACACATCAGAAAGATCATATACCATGACCAAGTCAGCTTCATCCTAGGGATGTGGGGGTGGTTCAACATACACAAATCTATAATTGTAATACAGCACATCAATAGAAACAAAGACAAAAACCACTTGATCATCTCAATAGATTGAGAAAAAGCCTTCAACAAGATCCGACAGCACTTCATGATAAAAGCTCTAAGAAAACTAGGAACAGAAAGAAAGCACCTCAACATTGTAAAGGCTATATTTCACAAACCTACAGCCAACATCATCCTTAATGGTGAATAACTAAAACCATTTCCCCTAAAATCAGGAATGAGACAAGGGTGTCCACCATCCCCACTCCTATTCACCTAGTACTGGAATTTCTAGCCAGAGCAATTAAGCAAGAAAAAGAAATAAAAGGAATACAAATAGGTAAAGAAACTCTCAAAATATCCTTATTTGCAGATGATATGATCCTATATCTTAAAGACCAAAAAAAATTCAACCCAAAAACTCTTAGACACCATAAACAGATACAGCAAGACAGTAGGATACAAAATCAACTTACAAAAATCATTAGCTTTTCTATACACCAACAACGAACAAACTGAGAAGGAATATATGGAAACAATTCCAATCACAATAGCCTCAAAAAAAATCAAACACCTAAGAGTAAATTTAACAAGGAATATGAATGACCTCTACAAGGAGAATTACAAACTCCTGAAGAAAGAGATTGAGGAAGACTACAGAAGGTGGAGAGATCTCCCGTGCTCATGGATAAGTAGAATCAACATAGGAAAAATGGACATACTACCAAAAGCAATCTACATGTTTAATGCAATTCCCATCAAAACCCAATGATTTTCATCACAGAGATTGAAAAAATCTACTCTAAAGTTCATTTGGAAACACAAGAGACTGCGAATACCCAGCAAAAAAGAGCAATGCTGGAGGCATCACAATACCCAACTTTGAACTATATTACAAAGCAGTAGCAATAAAAACAGCATGGTACTGGCACAAAAACAGACATGAAGACCAGTGGAACAGAATAGAGGACCCAGATATGAATCCACACAACTATATCCACCTCATTTTTTACAAAGGTGCCAAAAATATATGATGGAGAAAAGACAGCCTCTTCAACAAATGTTGCTGGAAGACGACATGATCCTATACCTTAAAGACCAAAAAACTCTACTCAGAAGCTTCTAGACATCATCAATAGCTATAGCAAGGTAGCAGGATATAAAATCAACATAGAAAAATCATTAGCATTTCTATACACTAACAATGAGCAGACAGAAAAAGAATGTATGAAAACAATTCCATTTACAATAGCCTCAAACAAAATCAAATACCTAGGTGTAAACCTAACAAAAGATGTGAACGACCTCTACAAGGAAAACTATACACTTCTGAAGAAAGAGATTGAGGAAGACTATAGAAAGTGGAGAGATCTCCCATGTTCATGGATTGGTAGAATCAACATAGTAAAAATGTCGATACTCCCCAAAGTAATCTACATGTTTAATGCAATTCCCATCAAAATTCCAATGACATTCATTAAAGAGATTGAAAAATCTACCGTTAAATTTATATGGAAACACAAGAGGCCACGAATAGCCAAGGCAATACTCAGTCAAAAGAACAATGCAGGAGGTATCACGATACCTGACTTCAAACTATATTACAAAGCAATAACAATAAAAACAGCATGGTACTGGCACAAAAACAGACATGAAGACCACTGGAACAGAATAGAGGATCCAGATATGAAGCCACACAACTATAAGCAACTTGTCTTTGACAAAGGAGCTAAAAATATACGATGGAGAAATAGCAGCCTCTTCAACAAAAGCTGCTGGGGAAACTGGTTAGCAGTCTGCAAAAAACTGAAACTACATCCATGTATATCACCCTATACCAAGATTAACTCAAAATGGATCAAGGATCTTAATATCAGACCCCAAACTCTTAAGTTGATACAAGAAAGAGTAGGAAATACTCTGGAGTTAGTAGGTATAGGTAAGAACTTTCTCAATGAAACCCCAGCAGCACAGCAACTAAGAGATAGCATAGATAAATGGGACCTCATAAAACTAAAAAGCTTCTGTTCATCAAAAGAAATGGTCTCTAAACTGAAGAGAACACCCACAGAGTGGGAGAAAATATTTGCCACTATACATCAGACAAAGGACTGATAACCAGAATATACAGGGAACTTAAAAAACTAAATTCTCCCAAAACTAATGAACCAATAAAGAAATGGGCACGTGAACTAAACAGAACTTTCTCAAAAGAAGAAATTCAAATGGCCAGAAAACACATGAAAAAATGCTCACCATCTCTAGCAATAAAGGAAATGCAAATTAAAACCACGCTAAGATTCCACCTCACCCCTGTTAGAATAGCCATCATCAGCAACACCACCAACAACAGGTGTTGGCGAGGATGCGGGATAAAGGAACCCTCTTACACTGTTGGTGGGAATGTAGACTAGTACAACCACTCTGGAAAAAAATTTGGAGGCTACTTAAAGAGCTGGACATCGATCTTCCATTTGATCCAGCAATACCACTCTTGGGGATATACCCAAAAGACTGTTACTCCAGAGGCACCTGCACATCCATGTTTATTGCAGCACTATTCACAATAGCCAAGTTATGGAAACAGCCAAGATGCCCCAGCACTGATGAATGGATTAAGAAATGTGGTATCTATACACAATGGAATTTTATGCAGCCATGAAGAAGAACGAAATGTTATCATTCGCTGGTAAATGGATGGAATTGGAGAACATCATTCTGAGTGAGGTTAGCCTGGCCCAAAAGACCAAAAATCGTATGTTCTCCCTCATATGTGGACATTAGATCAAGGGCAAACACAACAAGGGGATTGGACTTTGAGCACATGATAAAAGCGAGAGCACACAAGGAAGGCGTGAGGATAGGTAAGTCACCTAAAAAACTAGCTAGCATTTGTTGCCGTTAATGCAGAGAAACTAAAGCAGATACCTTAAAGCAACTGAGGCCAATAGGAGAAGGGGACCAGGAACTAGAGAAAAGGTTAGATCAAAAGAATTAACCTAGAAGGTAACACCCACGCACAGGAAATCAATGTGAGTCAGTGCCCTGTATAGCTATCCTTATCTCAACCAGCAAAAACCCTTGTTCCTTCCTATTATTGCTTATACTCTCTCTACAACAAAATTAGAAATAAGGGCAAAATAGTTTCTGCTGGGTATTGAGGGGGGGGAGAGGGAGAGGGCGGAGTGGGTGGTAAGGGAGGGGGTGGGGGCAGGGGGGAGAAATGAACCAAGCCTTGTATGCACATATGAATAATAAAAGAAAAATGAAAAAAAAAAAAAAAACGTTGCTGGAAAAAGTGGTTACCCTTCTGCAAGAAACTGAAGCTAGATCCATGTCTATCACCCTGTACTACTATCAACTCAAAATGGATCAAGGACCTAAATATCAGACCTGAAACTGAAGATACTACAGGAAGGAGCAGGAAACACTCTGGAACAAATAGGTATAGGCAAAGACTTTCTCAATAGAACCCCAGCATCCCAGCTACTCAGAGAAAGGATGAATAAATGGGACTTCATAAAATTAAAAAGCTTCTGCACAACAAAAGAAATGACCACTAAACTTAAAAGACCACCCACAGAGTGGAAGAAAATATTTGCCAGGTTTACATCAGACAAGGAACTGATAACCAGAATATACAGGGAACTTAAGAAACTAAACTCTCCTAAAATCAATGAACCAATTAAGAAATGGGCAACTGAACTAAATAGAACTTTCTCAAAAGAAGAAGTTCAAATGGCCAAAACACATGAAAAAGTGCTCACCATCTCTAGCCATAAAGGAAATGCAAATTAAAACCACACTAAGATTCCACCTCACCCCTGTTAGAATAGCCATCATCAAAAACACCGCCAACAACAAGTGTTGGCAAGGATGTGGGGAAAAAGGAGCCATAATCCACTGCTGGTGGGAATGCAAGCCAGTGCAACCACTCTGGAAAACAATATGGAGGTTTCTTAAAAAACTAAACATAGACCTGCCATATGATTCAGCAATCCCACTCCTAGGGATATACCCAAAGGAATGTGATTCAGGTTACTCCAAAGGCAGCTGCACACCCATGTTTATGCAGCACTATTCACAATAGCCAAGTTATGGAAACAACCAGATGCCCCACTACTGATGAATGGATCAAGAAAATGTGGTATTTATACACAATGGAATTTTACTCAGCCACGAAGAAGAATGAAATGTTATCATTTGCAAGTAAATGGATGAAACTGGAGAACATCATTCTGAACGAGGTCAGCCAGACTCAGAACACCAAAAATCGCATGTTCTCCCTCACATGCAGACTTTAGATCTAGAGCAAATGCAGCAATGTGGTTGGACTTGGATCACATGACAAGGGGAGAGCACATTCGGGAAATATAGGAATAGGTAGAAAACCCAAAACATGAAAGCGTTTGATGTCCCCACTCCAAAGGAACTAATACAGAAGCCTTAAAGCAACAGAGGTTATCATGAGAAGGGGATCAGGAACTCAGTGTAAAGATCAGTTAGAGATGAATCAACATGGGTCGTAACACATGGGTACAACAAAAGCAATGTTAGGAATATTTCTGTATAGCTATCCTCAACTCAACTAGCAAAAACTTCCTTATTATGCTTGTGTCTTTTCTTCAACAAAATTAGTGATAAGGTCAGAATAGGAAGGACCTGCCTGGAACTAAGGGGGGGGAGGGAGGAGAAGGTGGGGGAGGGGACAGGGTGGAGAAATGACCCAATGTATGCACATGTGAATAAATGAATAATTTTTTAAAAAGATATATTGCAAGCACTTATGTACTGTCACAATGCATCCCCATGTACAACTATAATATGCTAGTAAAAAAGGAGACTTTGACTGCAAAAAAAAAAAGTATAGAGTCTGTGTGAATGTGGTCATTTCATTTCCCTGGAATAAATGTCCAAGACCCATTCTTAGGTGTCTGTTTTAAGAAGAGTTCTGTGATGTTCACGGGTCTAGTTTAATAAGAAATCAAGTTTTCCGAAGTGATTGGGCATCTTACATTCCCACCAGCAAAATAGGAGTGGTCTGGTTTCTTCATTGCCTCATTAGCATTTGGTGTTGTCATTAATTTTTACTTTAGCCATTCTGCTGGGTATGTGCTAATATCTCCTGTGGCTTTTGTTTGGATTTCACAAACAACAAATGTAGCTGAGCACCTTCTGTGCTTATCTGTGCCATCTATACGTCCTCCTCACTGTAATGTCCCCATGTCTTTTGCCCACTTTCAAATTCAGTTGTTTGTTTTTACTCATGAGTTTGGAAGGTCTTTTGAATATTCTCTTTTTTTTTTTTTTGAGGCTACATACTTGTTTCTCAGATTAAATATCCAACTTTTTTAATGTGATGCAATCATAATTGATATTTAAATAACAATCCAGACAGAGTACCTTTTGCACACTGGATAATATACAGTCATTTGATATCATGGGTAATAAAATGGTATTTTATTTTTTTTATTATTGTTGTACTGGGGGTACATTGTGACATTTACAAAAGTTCTTACAATATATCATAGTTGAAGTCACCCTCTCATTATTCTTCTTCCCCTACCCCATTCCTGGTTGAATATTCTTGATACTAGTTCTTTGTCAGATGTACATTTGCGAATATTTTCCTGAAGGTTGAGGCATGTCTTTCAGTCTGTTAAAGAGGAGTCTTTTGCAGAGAAAAAGCTTTAATTTCGGGTGAAACCAAATTGTTTTATGTTTTTTCTTGGGAATTGTTAGTGTTGAGTGTAAGAGCTCTTCCTGTACTAACCACTGTTTATCACCTAAGCAAATCAACTAACACGAGGAAAGATTTAATTCTGCTCACAATTTCAAAGGTTTCAGTCATGGTCACTTGGTCCCACTACTCCTGGGCCTGAAGTAAGAGTAGAAATCATAGCAAGAAGTGTGTGGCCTAGCAGAGCTGCTCACTTGTTGGCATGTGGGAAGCAGGCAGAGTAGAAAGCAGAAGATTTACCCTTCAAAGTCACACTTCTGGCGACCTCTTTCGTCCAACCAGGCCCCACCTCCCAACAATGCTATCAAATTATGAATTCATCATTGAACTAATCCATTGATTAGGTCAGAGCCCTCATGATGCAATCACCAGTTGGAGATCAAACCTTGAACACATGAGCCTTTCGGGGGGCACTGCATACCCAAACCAAAACACCACCCCTTGCTCTAGATAACAGATTTTCTACTGTTTTTGTTTCTTAAAGTTTTGTAGTTTAAGTCAATGCTCTGCTTTCACCTAATTTTTGCATCCATTGTGGGTTCATGATTTAGATTGATTTTTTTTTCTTTTTCTTTTCTTTTTTCTTTTTTTTCTTTTTTTGCCTGTGAAGGTCTAATTATTTCAGTACCATTGGTTTAAAAAAAAAAAAAAGGCTGTATGTCCTCCATTGACTTGCCTTTGTACCTTTATGAGAAGTCAGCTGGACATTTTTGCGAATCAAGTTCTCTATTCCACTCCCTTAACTTATGTATCCACCCAACCACCAATGCCACACAATTAACTGCTACAGCTGTGGAGTGAAAGTTAATACTGGACAAAGCGAGTTCTCCTACTTTACTCTTCTTTTCGTAAGGTGAATGCTTTAGTTATTCTAGGACTTCTGCCTTGACATATGAATTGCAGAATAAGCTTGTCACTGTCCACAAAATGTTTGCTGGTATGCTGATAAGAGTTTCATTAAAAACATAGGTCAATTTGGAAAGAACTGACATTTTCCTGTCTGAGGCCTCCAACCCATGATTACAGAACATAACTCCATTCATTCAGAGTTTCCTTAGTTTCTTTTTATCAGTATTGTATAATTTTCAGCAAATAGATCCTAACAGTGCTTTTTTATAACTTTATAATATCCTAAAGAATCTCTGAGATATCATATTATAACCCACTGAGTGCCAGATTCCTCTTCTAAAAGTGTTAATATATTAGTTCATTTAAAAAGGGAAAGCAGATAGAGTGGCTCAACTGGTAGAGTGCCTGCATAGACCCTGAGTTCAAACCCCAGCACCAGCAAAGAAGGAGAGAGAGAGAGAGAGAGATTGAGAGAGAGAGAGAGAGAAAGAGAGAAGCTTCTACAATAGGACTTGCTTCCTTTTTTGACTTCTAACACTTTTTGATGCCCTGACTTAGCTTTTTAAAATGGTCTGGACCAGGGGTGGTAATAGACATCTGTAATCTCAGCACTTGAGGGACTGAAACAGGAAGATCACAAGTTCCAGGCCAGTCCCACTGCACTGCAAGCTCCTGTTTAAATTATTAATTAATAAAAATGCCTGCTAAACACACCAAAGAGGTGTTTTATTTTCATGATTCTGACATTGTCATAAATAAATTCAACAGAGCCGAGTCAACTTTTCCTCCTTGTGCCAAATGTGGTAGGTAGAGCTGAACTGAGTCTGTTTCGATTAGGTGCTGGTAAAATATGATATGTTATATAGATACTGAATTTTGAAGTAATTGAACACTATAACCAAATTTTTCCCTTTAGCAATTGCATAGTGATCGTTATAAACACAACAGCTTTTCTGCTTCAATAGTATGCAGCGGGCACGCTATCTTTCTTAGCTCTCTCATGATTCCAGACTTAGATTACATTCTATGACCATGGAGTGATGCTGTCAGTGACTTAGGATCCATCTGCCTGTTTTCTATTTTCCTTCATTAAATAACCCCACGTGGCTATTTTATATTTCCTGGCGTGATTAATTTATTATTTCATTATCCTTCCTCAATACTGGCCTAAAAGGTATAATTTTGTTCTTTCCTCATCATTCCTCAATTGGTGAACACCTTAAACTAGCTAATCGTTATATGACCTAAACCAAAAACCTGTGTAGTAAGTAATAAAGAGACCCAACTGAAATAGTTTGTAAAAATTAAAAAAATAGAGGAGAGGGAGGAGAAAGAGAGAGAGGACAAGAGAGAGAGGGAAAAGGGGAAAGAGAGAGGGAGAGGGAGCAGAGAGAGAGAGAGAGAGAGAGAGAATCTAGATTCAAACTAAAGTCCCTCTGGCTCTGAGCCTAGGCTTTTTCTTCTACACTATACTATTTTGGGGAGGAGGTATTTTCCAAGCCCGTCAGTGTCCACCAAGGTCTTTTAGCAAATGGGTCTGAGTCCTCTCTGCCAGGAAAAAAAAAAAAAAAGAGAGTGGGATTTAAGACAGAGAAAATCAAGTTTATGGCCCATCCTTAATTATTTCCATCTCTCCCATACCTCCCACCAAGCTTCAAAGACTTTCATTAGAAAGACAGCGAGGAATGTTGAGACCTGCACTTTTCTCTGGTACTGAGCTATTTAGAAGTATCACTAGGGACTAATTTGCGTCTCCTGAGCCCAGTGCTTGGATTGCTCTGAGGAGGTAGGTGAAGATGGCAGGAAAACAGTCTCTCTAGTTCTGCTGCAGGCTTTAACCCCAGTTCTGGAGTCCACAAGTCCACTGCACTGCCTCTCTCCTCCCCACCAGGCTTGCTTCACCAAGTAGAAGTTGTACACAAATGCCCAGAGGCAAGAACTGGGTCCTTGAAACCTACTTCCCTCCATGCTAGAGTACTGGGGTACCAGACTTGTGCTGTTTTCAACCTGAATATTGGTCCTTGTAACTGGGGATTCTCCCTGACACAGAATGTGAAGTTTTATTTAAGATAGGGTGGTATTATCGTGTTTTAGGAGCATTAGATAATGAGGTTGTCTTTGCCCACAGTGGGATTTTTTTCAAATAGTGAAGGCTGGGAAATAACCTCCGAAATAAGGAAGATGTGGGGTTTTTCACTGCAGGGCTGACTAGCTGCAAGGAAGGAAAGAGATTTGGTGAAGCAAAATTTGGAAGCTGCCTTTGCAAATGGGCAGGAGGAGAGGGCTATATGAATGCCATCTTATGGGGAGACCCATAAAGAGCCAAAGGGATGGATTTCTGTTCCAAATTACTTATATGGGTTTTTAACTACATGGTCATATGGTACATCGGTCTGACAGATGGAAGTGGAAATGAAACCTGTTGTCTCGGGGATGGGAATTTTACATTTTTTTAGTGTAATCAGAACATTTCATAGTAAAATATGTTCCTACTGATGAACTAATCCCAACGATCCTATGCTGCCACAGGGCTCTAGTTCTGGGCCAGTTCAGTTCTGTTTATGGTGCAACACCACACTGCATGCATACCCTCACCATCCACCCTCCAAAATGTTTTATGAGAGTGCTTAAAAAAATGGCCACAGACATTCTATCATTTGTCTGCCAGCCTTTCTATTTTCTAATATTTTCTTCTGAAGGAATTGTTTTATCATCTGTTTCTTATTTTCTAGTTCACCGTGACTGGCAGCAAATCTCATCATGGCTGTTATCTGGCAGAGTGACAGCCAGAAGCCAACCCCAAAGTGACCAAATAATTCATTGTAAAAAACTCCCTTTTCTCGGATAGTTGTTCAATGGTACATGGCACAACTCAGAACTGTTACACCATGGTCTGACAGTTTTTGTTAGTGTGAGAGAGTGCACTTGGCCTTCACTAACAGGAGCTACCTGAAGACATGAAATTGGGTCCTGGCCTGAGTTTAGACAATGGCTTCCTCAGAAGCACCAGATGACCTATAATCAAAATATCCAGATGACATAGTCTGAGGGATGCTAGGTACCAGACCCTGAATCTGGCTGATTTATTTATTTACACAAACACTGCCCTTCACGTTTAAAATCCCAATGATTTGAAAGTCCCATTCTGCTGAGTTAAAAACAACAATGCTTATTGAGACTGATCTTGCTTTCAGTAGTACATCACTAGAAACTGGAGCTACATGAAGCATCCATCAAGCCTCATATGAATGACTCAATTTCAATATATAGTTCCCATTTTGATAGGACTGGGGGCAACTCAAAATCATTTCGAGTCTGAGGAGGATGAAAAAGGACATGATGATGCTGGAAGGAGGGAAGGGGAAAGGAAGAAGAGTCTACATGAGCGTAAGTCCCATTCTGCATGTGTGGGGTGTCACTGTCAGACACTGCTGGTTGCTACACCTTGTACAAAACAATTTGACAATACATGCTAATAATTTCAGAAATGTCCGTATATATTGATCTAGTAATCCCACTTCTGGGAATCTATCCAAAGAAAATGTCTAATGTCGCTGAGGAGAAGTAAGAGACAAGACAGTTATTATCTAACTAGCCAGGAATTCAGCTGTATCACTTGATTATACATATGATGTTTAATTTCCAGTGGGACATAAAATCCCAGAAAGTAAGCACAAGCTAAAGAGAGGTATTATGATAGAGCACAGAACATTCTGGTGTTTAGGGAAATGCTCTATTAAAGGGAAAATAGCAGATATCAATTATTCAAAAAGTGGACTCTTCTTTCCAGTTCTTATATGAGGGGAATTTAGGTTATGAGTTCTTATCAATGGAGATATTGTGATTGTAATCTTTTTGTTTGTTTATACCGAGGGTTGAGCCCAAGGCTTTACACATGCTAAGGAAGTAGTCTACCACATTTTTTTGAGACAGAGTTTCTCTTAGTCGTCCAGGCTGGCCTCAAGCTTGCAATTCTCCTGCCTCAGCCTTCCAAGTCTAAATACATCTTTTATTTTTCTTCTTATTTCAGTTCTGAGGGAGCGTTTTAGTACAGAGTAATTTTTAGTTTTTGTCCAATCTATCTGTAAAATGTATGGTTGATTCTTCTATTTTTGTACTTTGGAAGATCTTTTCTACCCATCCCCACAAAAGCTTGTCAAATATTCATTTTTGCTTGTTTTTCTTGCTCCTTCTATCCACCTGTCATATATTGGGAGGTGTGATCCAAAGGCAAGATTATGCTTGCTTACAGTCATGCTAAAAAAACTTTACTGAACAACAATTCCCTTCTCCACTGTTTTATGATATCCCCTCTCCCGTACCCTCATATTGTACATTGCATAAATGTGTGTATATATATATATATGTACATATACATAAATACTTATGTGTGTGCATGTCTTTTCCTAAGATACCAGCCCTGTCATATGGGTCCAGACTTATTCTCATACCTGTTTCATGTTGTTTTAATGACTTGTAATTTCTGATTTGTGTACATATCTGTGCAGGTTAGTTTTCTTTTTCATAATTTCTAGAGTTTGTAAACAATCTTTGTCCAGGATTTTGAAAGAATTTATATGGCAGAAAATAAGAATGGGGTCATTAGCTATTTTCATAAGCTGTTGGAACTTGTCCTCACTATTCTGAACAGTTTTCTACAAGAAGAGATGTTTGTTTGGACACTGGTAATATATCTTTACACCCTGCTAGAATTTGCAGGCTTACAGCTGTATTCTAAGAGACTCTTTTTCCAGTAATGAGGGTGGGAACTAGATTGTTTTCTGTCTGTAACTGACATAGTAACAAGAGAATCCCACACTCTTTGGGATTCTTTCTGACAAGGACAAATTACATTTTGACAACACTCTTGAGTTCACAAAAGGCATTCCCAAACATCAGTTCACTTGGTCTTTGTATCAGCCCCGAGCTGAATGAGCAAGCATTGTCATCTGCTTATAAATGAGGAGACTGAGTCTCAGAGAAGTCAGGCTCGAACTTGAACTCTGTAAGGGCAGACTTGCTTTCACCTTCATTTACTGCCACATCCCCAGCACCAATAAGGTGTTCGATGGTTGTGTGTTGAGCTGCTAAGTCCATAAATGAATGAATAAATAATAAAAAGCCTACTTCCCCTCTCTTTATTTCTGGGTGGTTCTCAAATTCTTCAGGGAGCAACCAGTACTTGAATTTAAAGGAAACTTCTAGTACATCACAAGCTGCAAGATGATGCAAAAGGAAGCAGGTGGTACTGAATGTGTCATGAGCTCCATTACATTCTCCACCAGCAGGATTTGTTTGTCACCTATGACTGCCCACCCTCTCTATGAATGGGCTACGTCTGTTCATTTGATTGCTTGTGTTACTATGAAATTCATGTAATGATAAATACTAGAAGATGGCAAACATTTTACTTTGTCTAACAGCATTAGAGTTTACTCTTTGCTATCTTAAATTGCCTAGCTGGGCAGTAGCTATGTAAGTAGCAGACATTTCAAACCTATTCAGAGAGGGTTCTTACTCCCTCTTGATTCTTCCTCTCTTAAAATTACTGCTTCATGGATCTGGGTCTTGTAGGAACCCAGCACACTCCCATTGGATGCTCAAGAAGGATTGACCATCAAGAAGGATGGGACCACTCAGCCTGGAGTGGGTAGAGTTTAGGGAGGCCAATTGGGTACAACAAACCAAGAGCCAGTGGGATGGGAATTCAGAGAAGGCAGAAGGCAGCCCGTCCAAGCTGGATCTTTGGTTGAGGGGTAATGACACCCACAGAGGCCAAAGCAGGTGATGTGAACTGACTCACTTTCCCCAGCCCTCATCTCTGTCTGTGCCCCCACTGACAGGGACAGGGACTTGGAGCACTTAGTGTAGCCCACAGAACACAAAGGGCAGATGGAAGCACCCAGCAACACTGTGGAACTGAGTTTATCCAAAGTTACCATGAACTCTAAAGAAGAATGAAACCATGTGGTTTGAAGGTAAATGGATGTAATTGGAGGACATCATGTTAGTGAAGTAAGCCAGGCTCAGGAAGACAAAGGCAAAGGCCACATGTTTTTTCTAATATGTGGGAAATAGACAAGCAATATTATGAAAAACAGGTTATGCTAAGGGGAAGTCACTAAGGAGCAGGAGGGTAAAAGAAGAAAGTTGAGGTGAATATGGTTGATGTGCTTACTATGCAAGAATGAACATAGAATTTTTAAACCTGTTGAAATCACCGTAAGAAGGGGAATAAGGTAGAAAGGAAAAAAATAGAGGTGATGAACCAATTCAAGTTATAATACATATATAAATGGAAATGTCACAAGGAAACTGTTTATGTAGCTATCTTTTTTTTATTAAATTTTTATTTTTTTATTATTCATATGCTTGGGTCATTTCTCCCCCCTGCCCCCATCCCCTCCCTTACCACCCACTCTGCCCCCTCCCTCTCCCCCCCACCCCCTCAATACCTGGCAGAAACTGTTTTGCCCTTATCTCTAATTTTGTTGAAGAGAGAGTATAAGCAATAATAGGAAGGACCAAGGGTTTTTGCTGGTTGAGATAAGGATAGCTATACAGGGAGTTGACTTGCATTGATTTCCTGCGCATGTGTGTTACCTTTACTTAAACAAACAAAAATACCTGTTTTCAAAAACAGAACAGGAAGGTATAATTGGTCCTGCCTGGGGGTTGGTACCAATGGGAGGCGGGGAGGATATAAGGAAAGGATGTTGGAGGGTGAATGTACTGGAAATAGTATGTACTCATGTATGAAAATGGAAAACTGAGACATGTTAAAACTATTCCAGGAATGGGGGAAGGGGAAAGTGGGATAAAGGAGAATAGTGGAGGGGTGTATTCAACTATGGCATATTCTAAGAACTTTTGTAAATGCCACAATGCATTCCCCTAGTACAACAATAATATGATAATAATTTTTTTAAAAAGTTACCATGAATTCCTGCACGGAACCCTATCCAGAACACAGGGCCTAAGAAAAGGAAGTTTTCTTAAAAGTGATCTTACTTACACAAAAACTTCCAAAGCTATTAAAATTAAGCGCTGTGCACCTAGGTGTTTAATCAATTTCCTTCACTGAAAGTAATAAATTTATGTGAGATCTCCACTGTCCTGGAAAAATCCAGGCCACACAATCACTTACAGAGCCAATCCACTATGCATGTCAGGCTCTTGGTGATTATACAATTATGCTTAGGATTAGGCTTGATTATGAAAGTGATATTTAGTGATTAACTCTCTGGGAACATTATCTGACTCATGGTATAGAAGATGTGGTATAATAATTATTTTCAACTTATGTCTGCCTGCCTCCATTGTCATTTTTCCTAATAAAGCAGAAAAATAAGATGTTAAACACAAGTAAGAAAAATATAAAACATAAAAATAAGCAAAAATAAAATGTAAACAGAAATAGGCAGTCAGCAAAAGAAAAAAAAATGCTGGAGGGAAGGGGCCAGTTCAACAGCCTTTCTAAAAATGGAATTATTTTATTTTGCCACGGCAATGCCCATAAAAATGATTTTTTCCTTCCAGTGGCTGCAGAGGCAGCTCAAGAAGAAATGGACCAAATCTTAGATTGGGGGTTTAACTGGGAGAAAAATGGCAAGGCTGCATTTTGCACACGAGTATGCACATGCATACACACACACACACACACACACACACACACACACACACGCAACCTTGTGCTTCCAAAGCACGTTATTCACTTGCAGTAAAATGATGAAGAAATGTATCATTTTACTATCTTGTTTTCAGGGCTAAATTCAATGAAAATCTAGTTGAGTTTTAGCCAAATGGCATTTTCATTAATGCAAAATGGAGACTTTTGAAATACCCCTTGTTAACTTTATATCCCTGCATGCACACGAGGGAAAGAGAAGCAGAAAATTATGACAACACCGTGCGTCTGTGAGATGCACAAGATTTTGTATTGATTTGTGATTCGATATGAAGAGCTCCATGCATTGTGAATACAAAGGATGCCCAGGTACTACTACCATTTTTTAAACAATCCTATTCGCGGTAGGAGGAAAATCAATAACTACCAGAATGGTTGGAATTATTTTGGATCCTACAGTAATAGAAGTCTCATACAAACCATAAGAAAAGTGCAGGGTGTATACTATAGGCAGACATTGTCCTCAAACACCTTACCCATACTCACTCATGTAAGTCTTACAACAGTCCTACAAGTTAAGGACTGCTATGACCCAATTTTATAGATAAGGAGACTGAGGTGGAAAGAAGCTAACAAAGTTGTGAACAGAGACAGAACTCCAACCTAGCAATTCCTTCATCACTGCCTCTTAAAGAAGGACTCTGACACTAACTCAAAAATGGAAATGGATTCACTTTGGAAATCAAATGACAAACAGGAACATTTCTGCTTTTCCATCTGAACAAGAATGAAATGAAGAACTGCAAAGTTCATACCCAGTTTTTAAAAAAATAAACTTATAACATTAATTGCTCCTGCACATTTGTGAGTGCCCAAAATCCTGACATAAAAGCTTTAATTTCTATGCAAAGCAGATAGGATGATTGAGTTATAATTAAAATGGTAATTATACCCTTAATGCTTCATATTTGACTTTTCAAAAAATAGTTATGCTCCAAGAAAAGCTATTTAAAGATCAGAGGAAAAATGTTTGAAAATGAATGTATTCAAGACATTTTAAATCTTTTAAAATCCAGTTATTGATTTTTACATGCTTTCAAGTGTAGTCTAAAACATTTTCTTCATTTATTTTGGTCGATGGAAATAATAAAAAATCATTGGAACGTGAAAAGCTTAAGCGAAGGCAATATTCTGGAGGTTGATATTTAATGTGATAAATATTTGAAATGTTGGGGTGAGAGGGAGGGATGTCTCAGCCTCAAAAGAGGCTGAGACCCTCAAAGCCCCACCCAAGGTGGCCCAGGGAAGAGCCAGTTGGCAGAAAGTAACCTTGGGTGGCTTCTGTCTAGCTTCAGAGGGGCCACTCTGAGCTTGAACACTGCAAATATGACATTTCCTTTGATCCTTCATTGACTGTTTAGAATTAAAAAAGAACACCTAAAGCTATAAATCAAATGTCAGGTGCAGCAGTCTAGTGGAACCATATCAATATTTCATGATGTATGGCTTGCCGGAAGGCTCAAGAAACATTAACCATGCCAAAAACGGTATTCAGGATGCCTTACACTTGCTCAGCCATGTGGGGTGCCCCAAGCTGCAGTCAATGAAGGCAGAAGCCCTGCAAACAGTGTGCTTTGGCAGGCGAGCCCCCTGAAGACATTCCTCCTGCCACCTGTACACATCCAGCCAGATGCTATGCTTGGCTTGGATCTGGTCTCCACTTTCTAAGCTGCCCCCAAACTCTTCCTGGAAGCCTTCACCCCAGGATGAGGTGCATCTTGGGGCATGGTAAGATTAAGATTTGCACCAACTCAAATTGTTCCTGGTATCTCCTCCTCTTTTCCATAGAGACTTGTAAGGAGAGGATCTCTGGGGCTCCAAAGAAGGATCACTTAACATACCCTGTTGCTTCATGGTAGAAACTCCCAGAGGAAGATGAGAAAATGTAAGAATGATGAGGACAGGGGGAACACCAGACAAAAAGTAAGGCTATCTACAGAACTAGAGTGTCCTGGAGCTCCATCTTTAGTCTTTCTTGGGTGAATATCACTTTCCCCTTTTATTGTCATTAGGAGGATGAAATATACCTTAGAAAATTTTGTACCAATAGTGAAGTATCCAAGGAGCAGAAGAAGCCCCCAAGTTTACACAGATACCACACATATAGTGAGCCAGGCAGGGAGTCCCCTAAGGAAGAATTAGTTCCTCAGGACCCTCTTGGCCTCCCCATCTTGGAAGGAGTCTCTGCTGCTTCTGCTTACATGCATGGATTGCCAGAGATGCCTTTGGAGGAAACTTTTTTGTCCAAGTGGAGCAGGTGGGCTTCACACCTGGGAAATCTAAGACTAAGTTTTTAAAAGTCTGAACCA
The DNA here is from genome assembly GCF_047511655.1 of Castor canadensis. NCBI lineage: Eukaryota > Metazoa > Chordata > Mammalia > Rodentia > Castoridae > Castor > Castor canadensis. Next base: position 94,202,180 of record NC_133400.1, read on the forward strand.
TGTGCAGCTGTGCTTACAGACCCTACTGTGAGACCCTGAATAAGCAGGTCGGGGAGGTGGACAGAGTCAGTCACAGCAGGGAGGAAGGGAGCACAGCCAGAATGCCCAGGTGGGGCCTTGGGGAAGAGGATGTTCAGGAGACAGGCAGTGAGGAGGTGTGAGGAGGGTGTGGCCAGAGAAGAAAGAGTTCCTTCAGGAAGCTGGGTTCAGATGCAGCCCACCAGCAGGAGGAAGAAGGAATTGATGCTGGAGTACAGGCTGGATGAGCAAGGGCTGGCAGTCAAGCACCTCAGCCTATGTTGTCTGGATTTTCTTCCCGTGTGGGGCTTTCTCCAGGGTCTCCCAGTGGAAGTGTCAACACATGTGGCAGCAGTGGTCTCCTCATCTGTTCTTTCTGTGTGAATGAGGCAAAAAGATCCCAGATAAACGGGCACAGTATACATGGGGGACAATGGCATTGCTGAAGGGGCAAGCATCAGGAAGAAAAACCACTGCTCAGTTTTGCAGAGGAATGGGTTTAGATTGCAGCTGTGCAACATGTGGGCAAGCCTCTCTAGGTATGATTTTCATGATGACTGTAATAGTTAGTTCTAGAGCGGAAGGGGAAGAGGTGGCCCAAAATGAGAATCTGAAATGTCAGGTGCATAAATGAGTAAATCCTACCACAGCAATCCTAAATTACCCAGTACCTAAGTCTGAAGGGCTCCTGAGCTCTCTCATCATCATACGATTTGCTTTTCACAGATTGCCTTTCCTTTCTTCATCAAGAGCTGATGCTAGAAATTGCCCTGCAGAATGTTCCAAATGACTGCTTTTCAGACCTAGTAAATTTCAGAAATATTACCAGTTAGCAAAAGACATGCTATGAATCTTTAGCATTGCCAGTTGACTGGAGAAATGAGTCGAGAGACAGCACCGATAGCCACGGGCACTTTAGAATATCTACCATCTCAGAAAGAAAGTTAAATGGAAAGCACATTTTGTGAAAGCTTTGCATAACGGGAGTTTGGCCTCTGCAGCTGAAGGCCCCTCTGATGGACTGACTGGTGGCTTTCTTTGCTGTGCAGTGGCTGTGGTTCCCCCATCCTCCCTGGACATTAGCAGAGTTAACTGTTTGTGTTCTGTTTGGGTTGTGCTTCTCCTGTCATCACAGGAAGCAGTGACTCACGGTGGCAAATGTTGGTGCCTTTTGCTAACAGGGAATCTTGTCACAAAGATAAACCCACACGTGAAAAAGGTAACTGTTCATGAGTTGGAGAAACACTTTTTATAATGCTTCTACTTTGATGCTGAATGTTGGGAACCCAGGAGGACCATGGAAAAGACCTGCTTATCCATGTTAGAGTCCTAGCCAACAGCTGGGCACTGCCAAGAGGAAAGACATAAGAGCTGGCATGGATGCATAAAGGGTCATTCCCCTATGTCCTTCTCCCCAAAGCTGGCTGTCCCCTGTGGGGCCACCCCTGCACAAGTAGGACACCAAAGATCCTGCATCTCTCCTGTGCACTCCCACCTCCACCTACCTGGCCTGATACCTGGCACTCATCAAAGGCTCATGAAATATGCCAATGTGGAAGAATTGGAGGAATGACTTCAGCTTTAGCATTGAACATAAAGGTTGGAAAAATCCTAAAGAACTTCTGCTTCTATTCAAATAAAATGGTGAGAAAACCTCAGGATCACATCTTCCTTTCTTCCCAAGTCCTGCCACCCTACCATCTTCACTCCCTCCATAATCTATACGAAGAAGATAATTAAACAGCTAGGAGACAATGCTACAAGACACACAGCAGAAAAACTAGGGGTCCAAGGACAAGGAGCTCATTCTGGAGACAATGAACGCACCGGCTCACTCTTCATGGCATCCAGGGGCCTCCAGATCACATCAGACGGTTTAAATGGGAGCCTCTATGGAGGCTTTGATCTATCTCAGTTTTGAACCCTGATTGCCACCATCAGCCATGTGACTCTCAGCAAGTTATTCACCTGTCTATGCTTTTTTTCCCCTCCTTTGCAAATGAGAAAAGGTTAAATGCCAACCCTTGAAGGGTTATTGTGACAATTAAATTAGAGAATGTATGTAAAGTACTTATCATGGTGCCTGGCATAAAACAATAAGCAGTTGACAAACTTAGCTGTTTTAATGATCACTAGAGAAACGAGTAGTCAGAAGAGATGCCAACATCATGGGTTAGGTGAGTTTTGAGAACTGTTTAAGACAAAACAGAGTTTAAATCACAGCAGCAAAACCGAACCTGCCATGACTGGTCTCAGGCCAACCTGGAAACTGGCCAAGGCTCACCCTGACCTGAAGGTGTGAGTGGCCAGTTTCCTGTGGATCAGTGCCTTGACTCCTGGAAGAAGTTAATTCTATTGCTTTCACTTCTATAGAGTGCAGAATGCAAAATGCAGCAGCCCACCACATCCCAGAAGAAACTACTTCCATCCCTGGGTCTTGGGTGGGTGCAAAGTCAGACAGTCTTCTCGCCACCCCAGATACAGATAACTTCAGAGAGGGTGCAAAGCAGAAGGAAGAGATCAATGCATCACAAAAGCTGCCTGGGAGTTGGGGAGCAGGCAGGCTGCAAAATTATTCTTCTATTCTATTTCACCTCAAAGTCAAATTAGTGATTTTCATACTTTATCTTCACATGAGTTTACTTGAACGACAGATGCTACTCAGAAGAAGAAATTAGATTCTGGTAATTAAAAATGCCATCCAGAGGTCGCGGGTACCACAGAGGATTAAAGCTGCTCACTCGAGTGAGTACAGAAACTCTCAGGGGATTAGGACACCGACTCAATAATTTCTTCCAGTTTCTTAAATTACACTTAAATTCTCAGGAAGTCTTAAGATCTAGCACACTAGTTTCCAAGGGGCTTCATTTAACTGCACTTCCATCATCTCAGGGGAGAGATCTAGTTTGAGGAATAAAAGTCCCCGGTTGTGGTGATGAGGATCTAGGGTTTTCAGAAAAAGAGAAGGACCCGCGTAAGGGAGGAAAGCAGAGGGACAGTGACACGTCCTTTTTCTCATGCAAAGTCTTTATTTGTATCATGGTCATCCTCACTGAGCTTATGTGTCTGAAGATTGAGATGCTCAGATATGCAGAAATCCATTATTAAAAAGGGGTGGTGATGCACGCTTATGGTCCCAGCTACTCGGGAAGTGGAGATAGAAAGATTGTAGCTCAAGGCCAGCCCAAGCAAAGTTAGTGGAAGATCCTATCTGAAAAACAAACTAAAACCAAAAAGAGCTAGGGATTGTGGCTCAAGTCATAGAGCACCTGCTTGGGAAGCGAAATGCCCTAAATTCAATCCCAATATTGCCAAAAAGAAAAAGGAAAGCAAAAGCTTCAGACATCTTTTGTTTTTCATTTTCTGGAAGAATTTGCTCAGGTTTTATTGACACTTCTTCCAGGAAGTGTCTCAAGTACAGCATGTCTGAAAACCCATCCCTACAGAAGCCCTGTCTCCAAGACAAGATGCCTTGGATGGGGCACACACCTATCCCTGCTATTACCACCAAGACTAGATGACCCCTGCCAAAAACCTAATCAAAACCAGCACCAGAAGCAAAAGTATTGCAGTCAGCAGCAACACAAATGCCTGGTGTGAGCATTCAGCCTTTGCAGCAGGTGGACGAGGCAAGAAAGCAGCTCCACAGTCATGTCCAGTGGATCACAGTACTGTCTCTTTAGAGGGCTCACATTCCTCTCTTTACAGAAGCGTGACCTGAGTGGTTTCTAAGTATTGCCTTTGCATAACTAAGTAAAGGCAACATTTGGATTTAAATTGAGATCCTTATTAACCCCTATAATTATTTGTTTGTTTATTTATTTATTTTTGCAGTACTATGGCTTGAACTCAGGGCCTTCAACCTGAGCCACTCCACCAGCCCTTTTTTTTTTTTGTGAAGGATTTTTCAAGATAAGGTCTTGCAAAATATTTGCCTGGACTGGCTTCAAACTGGGATCCTCTCTGCCTCCTGAGTAGGTAGGATTACAGTCGTGAGCTACCGACACCCGGCCCTTTTATTCTTCAAGTATTATGTTCGCCTTATTTTTCATTTCCTTATAGCCAGATCTGGATTATTGTAGACATCACTTGATAACTGAAATCATCATTTACTCCAAGGCACAAATTTTAGTTATTAGGTTAACACAAATGAAATTTCCATTTCCATGGGTCAAAATATTATCAAAGTAATATTGTTTAACTTAATACTAAATAAGTTCAACCTTTAGTCTCAATTTTTTTATCCAAGGAACTAAAAACTATTTATTGTCCTTAATAGTCCTGTGTACTCTTCCCCTAAGCCACGTCTGCTAGAAAGCGACAGTAGAGAGGCAGGGGATTGGAATTGGGGTTGGGTCAGCACCTACAGCGCTAAGAAGCCAGCCTACCGTTTCCTCCCACTTCTCATTCTCCCCTTTTCAGCTTTTCTCTGTCATGCAGGAGTACCAAGAGAACTAGCCCTTAATTAGACACAGTGGCATCCTCCATGCCTGGGACAGTGCGCTCTTCCTAAGTATCTTCTCAGTCAACTCATCAATTAATTGGTGTCATCTCCTTTGACTTCCATGCCCATAGAATTGGGAGACTGAGCTAAGTTGGTTCTTCTGTCTTCTTTCTCTTCTGGTCTTTCATTCAAGAAAGGTTATTAAGTCATCCATACAGGCACACAGACAGAACAGGAGTGGCTTTTCCCCATTGATCCCGATAGCCCCATAGTTTATCAGGAGTGTTTAATCTCTGATGCAGACAGTGTGCCATTTGAGGCTGCTAATCTAAAACTGGCAAACGTCAGCATCTGGGAGGGTCTCACCACAAGGCATTATGGACTCAGAAATCATTCCACTGTGTAAAGGTAAACATCTTCATGTTTCTTACCCAGCATGAAAACTAAACCATATCTGATTTTTACCTTCCATAGTGCTTGCTCCAAAATTGCCCCCCATTAAACTTTTGCTGATTGAATGGATGAATGAATGAATGAATGAATGAACAAGTTAAGCAGCAAGAAATTGTAGAGACTCAGTGAAGTCAAGGACTGAGAACCAGGTCAAAGTGAAGCCTGAAAGGTAGGAGCTAATCAAGGAAACACACCAAGTAATAGAGAAATGTATACCTATTACTGAGTGAAAATACCAACCTGAAAAGGCTACATACTATAGGATTCTGCCTATACTACAGTCTGGAAGAAGCAGAAGTAGGAAGACAGAAAAAATAATCAGTGGTTGCCAGGGATTAAGGGCAGTGAGGGAAGGGTAGGCAGAGCACAGAGAATTTTTAGAGCATGATACTGTAATTGTGGGCAGATGTTGTTATACATTTGTCTAAATCCATTAAATGTACAGGGCCAAGAATGAACCCTCATGTAAACTATGGACTCTGGGTGGTGATGGTGTGACGAGGCAGATCCATTGACTGTAACAAATGCACACCCTGGTGCAGGAAGGTGAGAATGGGGGTGGTTGTGCATGTGTGGGGGCAGGAGGTATATTGAACCTAAAATTGCCCGAGCATATAGTCTCTTGGAAAACTTAGGTGCCTGAGAGTATCATACCAGAGCTATCAGCATAAAATTCAATAACAGGAAACAAGACCACAAGGAATGCTGTATGAGTTCTTAAGATTGTCTGATATTCACTTTAGACTCTAACTAATCACTCTAGTATTTGATCAGCCAAACTAAAGAATCCTAGGGAGGAGAAGAGGATGAGAGAAAGAGAGAGAGAGAGAGAGAGAGAAGGAGGGAGGGAGAGAAACATCAAAGATTTGTCTGTGTAAGTTTGATTTTCTTGACAATTTATGTTAAATATTAGCATTTAATACTCTGTGTTTAATAACATATATAAGCTCTTCTGTTTATGCCAGTTTCCATTCTAAAAACCCATCTGTTCAATTGTAACTTATCCCATATGAAAGACAACTATCACCCTCTGTTGGTAGCAGCCAGAGTTGATAACTTTTGCTTGGTCACTTCATTTTTATCATAGACATATGAATGTTCAAAACATTAAATCACTTGCATATTTGAATTTTAATGCCGTTAAATAAATAAGTCAATTCTTTCATTTTGTTATCTTTAAGATCAATGCACAGTCTCTTAAACAATGCATCAATCTCTTAACCTCTTAAATCACTGTTATAATGTTGTAAACACTCAGTAACCAAAGTAACGAGGAAGCGTCTCAGACATCCTCAATATTTTACCAAGAATTGGGGGCTTACTAACCAGTACTGATGTTCTCTGGCATTTGGGAAATATCACTAAGAGCCAGTGGTTTTTAAATAGGAGATGACACACTAGTCTGGCGATAGAGTGGAATTCAGCTCCATGAACACTGATTCCGTGAGCATATCAGAAACCTAGCAATGAGAGTGATAACATTTTACAGGTGCATACTGCTTTACTGCCTACTAAATGCCTCGCTTACATTTTGCCTCCTTTAACATAGTGACCACATCAAAGTAACAAAACAGGTGTTATTATGTACTTTGTGTATGAGGAAAAAGCAAGCCTCAAAAAAGAGATAAAGTATTGCCCAAAGCCACAAAAATAGTACGCAACAGAACTACTCACACAGGTGCATTCTGATTTCAATTTCCAAATGCCTTTTCAGTAAATATTTACGGAGCACTTGTTAAGGCACTAGGAATTTACCAATGAAGAAAACACAGTTGCTACCCTCAGGGAAGCACCTAAACTCTTATTTCGAATAAGCATTCAGTAAATATTTATCAAGTGGGTGAACAAGTTATAGTTTGTGATGGGTAGCATAAGAAAGTTATTCTTGATATATTGGAGGCACACAGGTGAGAAGAGAATTAATGAGTGGAGAAGGTAGCATCTGCCTGAGGCAGACCCTCAGGGACTGGAGATGGGGCTGAGGTAACATAAGGAGGCAAATGGGCGTACCCAGGACAGGCAGGGCCCAGCCATGGAATTGGGTTCTGTAAACGAAAATGCTGGGAGTGGCTAAGCTGTAGGGATAAGGAGGGGAAATGTGGAAGAACCACTCCATAGCATGAGAGCCTTCATTAATGGGTTTAATCCACAAATGACATCACTACATTTGAAAAAATTTTAATCTATTGGCAAAATTAAGAGGTTTAGAAATAAGATAGATAAGAAGCAGAGAGATAGTAAAGATGCTGCTCTAAACTGGGAGTGGTGGTTCACACCTGTAATCCAAGCTGCTCAGGAGGTAGAGATCAATCAGGAGGATTATGATTCAAAGCCAGTCTAGGCAAAAAATTAACAAGACCCCCATCTTAACAAGCCAGGCATGGTGGCATGTGTGCCTATACTCTTAGCTGTTTGGGAGGCCACTGGTAGGAGGATCCTCATCCAAGACTACCTCAGGCAAAAATAAAAGATCCTACCTGAAAAATAACTAAAGCAAACAGTGTTGGTAGAGTGGTTCAGTTGGTAGAGCACCTGCCTAACAAGTGTGAGGTTCCAAGTTCAAACCCAGTACCCCAAAATTGCTACTCTACTAGTTCTTTTGAGAAAAAAAAAATCCCCAAAGCACCAAGAAAAGGAGGAATCTTCTTCAGACACCTGGGAGGCACAGAGCATAACAATCAAGTAAGACATATACCATTCCTCCTGACAGGATGAGAAAAGTATACAGCATGACTGAGGGAAAAGGGAAAAAGAGGAAAGCCCCTCCACTTTCGTAGTCAGCCTGCCCCAGGACCCAGACTATGGGGAGGTAATTCTTTTTTTATTGTTGTGCTGGGTGGGGGTACATTGTGTCATTTATAAATGTTCTTACAAGATATCAAGTATATCATCCTTAAATTCACCCCTTCCACCTTCCTCCTTTATCCTCTCTTGGGGAGGTAATTTAAATGTGTCATGGGGTTGCTAAGTGGTCATCGTGGTCAAGTAGGCCAAGGTGCTAAATTCTGAGTAGCAACCAAGTCTTTATTCACTTGGTAACAAGGTGTCACAAGAAGGCAAAGGCAGCCCCGGGTCAACCATTGTCCTGCTCCCCCTCCAGAAACAGCACCAGACAACTGGAATCCTCTCATTATCAAGGAGTCCCAAACAAAAGCCCTTTGGAGGCCACAAAGAGGGGCAGGGGGAAGGCTAAGTGTGAGGGGCACAAAGGAGACAAGGCACAGTTGAATGAGTAAGTGACTGAATGTTCCATTTTCTGCAATCTCAAGTGTGAGAGAGAGAAAAAATGACTACCAGAGGAAAATGACCCTGGGAATAGGTGTTTTGGAGAACCACCAAGGAGGCATCTATTTGCATTTCTAGACCATAGTGGAATGTGCTTCTCAACTCTGAAGCAAGCAGAGAATTGGCATAGTTGAGAGGAAGGTCAAGTTTGTATGTTGGTTTCCTGTGCTACTGGAATAAATCACAAAAGTCCTCCCTACCCAAAGTTTCACCACCCTAAGTGTCAGTTACCCCCCCCATGAGTAATGGTCTGAATCTATTAAACAGGAACTTCCAGAAATAAACAATTTCTCAGTTGTAAATACTTTATACTGCTGTATATTATTATAATTATTCTATTTTATTACCAGTTATCATTGCTAATCTCTTATTGTGCCTCATTTATAAATTAAACCTTATCATAGGTATATGAGAGAATGTGGTACTATCTGTGGTTTTGGACACCCACTGGAGGCCTTGGAACATGTTCCACCATGGGTAAGACAGGCAACTGTACCACCACTGACTGGGTTTGAACAGATTAAGAAATTTATTATCTCATAGTTCTGGATCCCAGAACTAGAATGGAAGAAGCATCAGGATTGGCTGCTTCAAGCTTCTCTCTTGGCTTCTGGTGGTAGCTGGTAATCCTTTTTCCCTTGGCTTGTGGGTGCATCCTCCAGTCTCTGCCTCTATTGTCACACGGTGTCCTCCAGGGTGCGCCAGTGTTTATAGATTAGGGACCGTAGGCCTGAGCAAGGGGAAAAAGATGACCAACAGGTGCCAGTAGCACACACAGGCTGTACTGGACCACACTTTGACAGGTTTGCATGCATGGCTGTCCCTCTTGGTGTGAGATTGTCTGAAAGGCTTACAGCAAGGGAGGCACCCGGGCTCTGGGGGAGATTGGGATCAGAGAAGAGTGTCACCATCTAGATGACATCACTCAGCAGACTAGCAGGGAGTCTCTGGGTTGAAGTTCTCATTCCCAAATGGGGTCTTATAGCTACAAGGCCCTATCTTCTCAATGGGTAACAGCTATATGATAAGGTGCAACCAGGTATGAAAAGCAAGCATGCACTAAATGGTTAAAAATCTGTTTGTTTGTTAGAGATCAGGGCAAAATAGTTTCTGCCTGGTAGCGAGGGGGTAGGGGGGGAGAGGGAGGGGGTGGGGGAAGAGGGAGGGGGTGGGGGGAAGGGGGGAGAAATGACCCAAACATTGTATGCACATATGAATAAAAGAAATAAATAATAAAAAAATCTGTTTGAGCTATTTTTTAAAAATAATTGTATCTGTGAAAACTTGACTCTGGCTGTGTCAGGTTTTTGATAAAAATAAACCTAGGGGCTGATACACTGAGGTCACTTGGCTGTTTTGTGAAACAGCACTCAAGTCTTCCTCTCCATTCTATTATAAAGACACCAGTCACTGGATTTAAGGCTTGCTCTAAGGCCAGGATAATTTCATTTCTCTATCCTTTATCAATTGCATATGCAAATCCCCTAGAGTAGCCCCAGCTATCAGAGAAATGTTCCAAAAACCCCTGTGGATACCCAAGACCCCACATACTACCAAACCTTGTGTATATCATGATTTTCCTACACATACATACCTATGATAAAGTTTAATTTATGCATTTGGCATAGTAAAAGTAGCCACAATTACTAACAACCAAATAAAACAATTAAAATAATATACTGTAATAAAAGCTACTTAAACATTAAGAACTGTTTTCAGGAATTGTCCATTTACAAGTTTTAGGCCTTGGTCAGAAGAGTGCTTGTCAATGAAGGAGGAGGAGAGTCATTCTCTGAGAACAAAGAGAAGAGCCATTGGGCTGGAGAGAATCAAAGAAAATGAAAATGTTTGAGACCAGTGTCCTGAAGAGTCCAACAGAGTCATTAGGTCAGAATTTAGTCAGAATCAGGAAAATGCATCTGGTGCAATCACTTCATTTGAAAGATGACAAAGAAGCCAAAAGGCACTACCTTGCTAAAGTCAGACACAGGGATGGCTGAAATGATTGCCAGTCAACACTAAGGAATCCTTTAAGGTTAGAGGTACTAAACTGAAAATGTCCAAAAAATTTCACAGTCAGTAAATATGTTGTGAATGGAAAGATGCTAAATACAGACAACCCCAAGCAAACTTGGAGATAACTGTCTCTTGACCACCTCCCACTTGTCTCCCCAACATTTAAAACAAAGAATTTGACCTTTGTGCACAAATCACCACAGGAAGATCTCCATGCACCAAACCAACATTCAATATGTCTCCCACCAATTAGATGTCTCAGTTTGGTAGTTGTCTGAAAAGGCATCAAATGTATTACAGATGTACCAATAATCAATAATCTTTTAAATTGTTCTATGTGATATATTATAAGCCATCTCTATTTCAAAATAAAAACAAGCCACAGAAAAGGAAATACTTAGTTTGATTTTTCTCCCTCCTCCAAGGAAGAAATATAGTTTCCTACCCTCTTTGTTTTTAGTTTTATACATGTATCTGCCTTTTGTATTTCAAGGGACTTGATCAGCAGAGTCTCAAAACTCACTTGAGCAGCTGGAATTGAACTCTAGAATATCACTATAATGAGAACATGTTTCAGGTAGCTCCTGATCCAAGGATGATAAGATGCTAGTGAAGCAAACTTGATCCTAAGCCACACTTGGAAGCCAAGCCCCAACAGTGTCCTAACCCCCCAAACTTCAGACTCTTAAGTAAATAATTAATGCCTGTTGATGAAGCCATTGAATTTTAGCATGGTTTGTTACACAGCAAGTACTTCCTAATTCACTACACAAAGGCCACTTTTTTGCTACTAAAGTCAGTGATTAACATAGTTTTAAAGAAGTTGTAGTTCTCCATGTAAGATGACAGATGATTTCTCTGAAGAATGTCTTAAAATGATGAATTAAATAATTTATAATTGTTTCATATTTTAAACTTAATAACTCTAAAAAATCAAAACTTCTTAATGAGTCCCTTCACATACTTTGCTGCTCCTTATCTCTAAATAAGCAAGAATTCTGAAGACAAAACCAATCCTATCAATATACTTAGATGAAGAAACAAGGGCCCATGGAAATTCCATGTCCCAGACTTAGGCTGTCTGCAAACCCAGAGATCTTCTTATCTCCTGTTCATGGTGATTTCTTTTAATGTTTCCTAAATTATATCATAGATCTACCAGGTGTACTAATCCCAATATTTTTAACGAAATTTTGATGGCCTGTCTGGTACCCAAGCGGCTTTAGGAGACTGAAAAAGCACATCAATTCATTTCAACACATTCAGCTCGGGGTGCAAATGCACGTCCTCCACATAACTTCCTGTGCCAAACTGTCTCACCTTTTTTCAAGATTTTGTAGCACCTTGAAGGTCATGTCTTGGTTTTCACTTTGCTGATTTTTCTCACTCCCATGTCACATTCATGGTCCCCAGCCCCTGTCACTCAGCCAGGCAACAGTTACAAATGTCACTGTGTCAAGCTCTGCACTATACACTATGGCAAGATCCCAAACAGGGAGACATTGTCCCCTGTTTGTCAATGACCTTCCAGGGACATTGAAATTTAAACAGTTAAAACAAGGTGAGCACACATAAGGAAGACATTCAACCTGTTTTCTCCAGAAAAGAATATAAGCCATTCCAGCACACACAGGTTATTTGCCACATTGCCAGTGACTCCACTCTGGCTACACACTGAAATCTGCATTTAAAAACAGAGATGGCCTCATCCCCAGCCATCCTGTTATACTTGGTCTAGGTTGGGTCCTTGGCACTGGAATGTTTTTCAATTCCCCCAGGAGAATAAAATTTTCAGGCAGGATTAAGAACAATCACTTGAATTTGTGAGTACACAAGGTTGTCAGAATTGGGCAGAGCTGATTAGGAATGGCTTTGTAATAGAGGAAAATCTTGACCCAGTGAAGGATTTGATTTGGCTGGAATTTCATCAAAGATACAATAATGAGCTCAACAAAGCTTTGACAATGGAAGGCAGAGACAAGAAAGCAAATTCCATTGGTTATCATCTCTGGATGGGGGTAGTGAGATAGCACTGGGAAAGGAATAAGCTGGGTGATCAGTTCTACCTGGTCATTAATGAGAAATAGCTTGAAGAGTTTGCTGTCTTCTATTAGCCTCAGTTTCTCCCACTGTACAATATAATGTAAATCTTACAGACTTATCTCTCCAGATAAGCCAAAGGACCCATCAGCTATGTTTGCAAACAATTTTATCCACCTAAAATGTGTTAGCTGTGGGCAGCAAAAATAAGAAATTATTGCTCATTCTGATAACAACTAAAAATAAGTGACAAACGATGTCACTCCTGCCAGGTCCTATTGCATTCTCAACTTTTCCAGGGCTTCTATTCTTACACACACTCTGCTGTTGATAAATTTCAGCACACCAGCATCCAGTTGACATCAGAAATGGAATCTCTCCTAATAGAACACCACTCTGACTGAGGGAGATACCAAACACACTTAACTGATGCTATTGGCCATGGTTCATCTTCTAAGGGAGAAAAGTTAAATTCCTGTTATCTTGAATAATCTATTTCTGCTCCTCTGCAGCTGATTTTCAGCCCTTTCCCCTCCCTTCACCATCCCGCCTGAGGGAATTCTCCTTCAAGGGAGATCTTCTGAGCCAGCTCTGAGTTTGTCTTTGTTTGCACTCCTTCCCCAGACAACACAAGCATCAGCCCTTCCCCTCCATGCCCCTGACCTCCCTAAATCACAGATGCTGTCTTTTGTTTTGCATTTATGTTGTGAGAAAGGCATTGCCCTGTTGACATGGTGAGACTCATCGGTTTGTAACGTCTGTTCTACAGGCTGCAAAGCCATCTGGACTTTCTGCGGAAAAGGTTGGACATGGTTTTAGGCAAGATTTTTATCACATCTGACAGGAAAAAAAGTCTTGAATGCATTACCATCTTGCAAGGTTGGTGTCAGATTTTTTTCCACTTGTCAGTTGCAAAACAAAGCTGGAAAAAAAAAAAAGATGACAAACAAAAGGAGTGGAATGAAGATGTACCTCTTCAGAGAAGCTTTGTTGAAGGGAGCAGAGTGTAAACAAAAGATAAATTAGTTTTGGTTTTATCACAAACTGGACAGACTTCCACTGGTTATAATAGTTCGGCATTTCCAAGCTTTTCCCTTAAAATGCAAAAAAAGAAAAAACCTGGGCTGCTCATAACAAAGACAGATTTTCTTTCTAAAATCTATTAACAGTTTTTCAAACACACAAAAGAAAGAAGGGAGTAAAACAGACCACATGAAAGTGAAAATGCCTAAAAACAAACTCTCTCTCTCCCTCTCTCTCTCTCTCTCTCTCATCTCTATTTCTCATGCACTTTTCTTAAAGGGTTCAACTTTTCAGTGAAAGAATTCTAGGTATCTTAGCAACATAAGACTTAGGTTTTTCTCCTCACAAGTTATTGAATGGAGGCAAGATGGCGTTCCGGTGTCAGTGTCCCCTTAAAAAGGAGTCTGTTTGGAGAGTAGGCTGTACTTAGCCGCTTGCACCTCAGCCTCTCTGCTTCTTGTCATGGTGCCTTGTGGCAAGTGAGTTGACAGTAGCAATTGCCTTGGCTCCTGAGACTGGAAACCCGAATTGTTTTCTAGAAAGCACAAGGTCATTAGCCACCACTATGGATTGAATTTTGGGCAGTGAAGAAGATACAGAACCCAGCAAGATCTCATTGTTACAGGTCCAGAGGATGGGCACAGACATTTTTGATTCCTTGTGCAATATGATAAGAACAAAAGACCTACCTAATGTATGAGAAAAAAATACAGAGTCTCTGCATGTTGATTTGGGAAGATGTCTTTAGAGAGAAGGACCTGATATGAAAGTGTTTGTCTTAATATGGAAGATAAGTAGGCTTCACATTGAAGTGATGACTATAGAGTCTATAAAAATAGTTTGTGTAATTTTTTCTAAACATTTGCTTCAACAAGCATTTACTTGTGTCTTCTACTCTGTTCCTATGCCTTGTGGGAGTTTAAAACAAAATGCTTCTTGACCTCAAGGTGCACTTACTTTAGTTGGAATTCTCTTTTGATCATATTGGAAAACACAGGACGGGTCACATATATTCACAGGAAAACTAAATGCTGTCATATTTCTTAGTACACAGCATAGATGAGTGCTTTTGGCCTTGGAAGGAAGTATCACAGTACTGGCTGAAGTTAGAGGAAAATGCCCAGGCAAGCATTGGTAATGAACAGAGTGAGGAACACAGTGAGACACAGACAAAAACAGAAGGCTTGACCCCACTTGTGAGCGGGAGGGAAAGGTGCAAACACCCAAGAGAAGCTGAGAAAGTGAAGACAATCTAGTGTCCAGGTTTGGAAATGCCTAAGTCTTCAGATAGGACTCAATTCATGTGAAAGGGGTGAAAAGAAGGCAGGTCTGGAAAGTCTTCTGCACATAAGGCAGCCTCTTCTCTCAAGGTTCCCAGCTGGAATAAGAAAGATGAAGGCTATCCACAAGGATGACTGGAGATGAATGAATCATTGTCCTATGTGACTTCTCCAGTGTAAGGAAGACCATTGTGTCCACCTCTAATGGAATGCCCATCACCAGCCTGTACCCATATCCTGGTGTCCTTGCAGCACGGAGGGATAGGGAAGGGCCTGCCACCAGCCAGAAGCAGACACTGACCACCTTCCTGTGTCAGATAGCTAAGCAGATTCATGATGCAGAAGGCTCAGCTTCTTGATATACCCCCTGAGCATAGAGGCACCCCTCTGTAGACACTGAGAGGCTGTGAGGGCCCCATGGTTTACACCCCTTTGCATTGTTTCCCAGGGTATCTCACAAGCTGGTCCTTATGACTCAGAGAGAGACTGGAAGATTCAGCAGCATGGATGGAAATAAGGGTGCTCTGTCCTTCCTTCCAGTTCCTAAGGGCACTCATTAATGCATGTGACAAAGCCAGAAAGCTTAAAGGCCATGCCTGGTAGAAAACAAAATAACTCCTCTTTTGTTGAAGAGAAAAAGCTCTTAATGGGAATTTATAATGTAGTTCTGTTCTTAGGTCCAAGTATCTTTGGCCAGAGTTGACAATTCCCAAGGATGACTGTCCCACAGAGCTTTCCTATGTGAGACAAGATGACACTGAGTCTTGTGGAAGGTTGACACACTGGTCACCTTAAAATGATTGATATACAAGGTCATCAAGGCATTAAGAAGTCATCTTCCCTGTCCCCACTTTCCGAGCAGCTGGACACCTGCATAACAGAGACAAGGTCAAGTACACCTGACACTTAAGCACTATGGTGGCAGTACTGTTGGCGATATCAAAGTCTTGAGGAAGTTGGTGAAGGTGTAGAGAAACCATATTCTGTATGTACAGTGGGAATGGCCAGACAGCACCAGGAAATAAGAAGTGTATCTTTGGCAGCAGAATCTGACACACCACAGAACAGAAACCAAGGCACTGCCCAAATCAGTTTTGGTCCTCACCCATCTCACTGCTCTTCCTTGGCCTACTCACTATCTACTCCAAAGGATTTAGCTCATACTCCACCAGAATACACCTGAAGGAGCCAGCCTCATTTCACATATGTTCTAAACAAATTTAAAATATCATTCAGCTGAAATGAACTGGCTACCACATTATTTGTGATCCTTACTTTTTTCAAGATTTTATTGAGTTCTGCGATCAGGAAGAGCCCTTGCTAAATGCAGGTGCTTTTACTGCAGTAGGGGGCATCAAATATATAAATAAGCAATCGAATTAAAGATATGACATTCGAGAAGGGAACAAAACACCACACGGGTGACACTTGTTTTGGTGTGAGGAGGAAATGTGAACCACAGCCAAAAGAATGTCATTTTTGGCAGACGTGGGTAGACAGCAATGTGTCTCTCTCCTCTGCTCTAGCCATGACTCCTGGAAATTCTCAATGATGGCCCCACCCTAGTTTTATTGGCAAGTCAGATGCATTGTTTGGAATTCTTTTGCCATTTTAATGTACTCACTCTCCTCTCCAGAGTCTGTCTCCAAGGGAAAGAAAGCAGATTAAGGAGTGAAATCATGAAACAAAGGGGTCTGAGAGATTCTCCTTCATGTCATCTGGAAACCAGTATGAGGCTGACCTTGACAGTGGTTTTGCAAAACAGATGTTAGCATTCCTTATTATTTAGACAATAACTGAAAACAAATACTACTTTCTTTATGGAACAACTATTTCCAATGGGAATTTTTTTCTCTGAAATGCTTCCTCTTGTTTATGTCTTTCTCTATCGAGATGAAGGCAAACAACCATGAATCAGCCCCAAACTGAGGGCCTCATCTGTTACCAACATCATATGAGTATGCTAATGAGAATTTAAAGATTCTAATTAAACCCAGACTCAAAATATCTTCCTGAGCAGATCAGAAAGCATCAGTTTACAAAAAATATATATTTCATCTGTATTTCATCTTTCAATGCCATTCTTAGTTTATTTCCTATGCTTTTATAGTATTCCAAGTTAAAGTTGGTTAAAGCAGTAACTACTGCTAATACGTATGAAAATATTTGTGACTATTTGACAATTTAGGAAACTGAATAACTGCAAACTTACTTACTCAACAGGTAGAACAGACATCTGTGCACACAACCCTTAAATTCTCAATTACTTAAGACACTGAACATGGGATCTCTTATCTTATGCTTATCTGAATTAGCAAAATCCTTGGAAGGCATATCAGACACTGTAGTCAAAAGCCCAGATGTTGGAGCTCAAATACAAACATCAGAATTTGAATTCTAACTGTACCCCCAACAAGATGACAGTTCAGTCAGTGAGTCAGCTTCCCTCTGTGTTGGTCACCTCATTGGTATAATGGAGGGACAAAACCTGGTTTCTGGGGAAGCCTAGCATCTGCAGGCATTGTCAAGATCAATGTCTTTCCCTCTTACCGGGAGCTGCTGCTCATAAATAACACATGAACTGGAGCTCTCTTTGGCCATCTACTCTTTGCTACAGGTGCTGCTGAACTGAGTAATGACTGGGCTAATTCACAAAATAAATAGTGAAAAGCAGAGAGTAGAATCTATTTGTCAGACTCAGGGGGAGAAAGCAGGTCAGCTCCTGACATTGAAAAACCTTTGTCACCCATATAGCATCAGCTATACATGTACAACTTTGTTTCCACTTTTGCTATATTCAGATCCTCTATTTTAAAAACATTAATTTCTTCATTTTCCCTAGGCTGTTTCTTTATTGTAACTAATCAGGTAGAATTAAAACATGCTAGCAAAACAAGACTAAAATACCTTAATGCCTACAAAATTGAAATTTTAAAATGCTATCAACCAACAGCCTAAACCTTGCCCATTCTCATCCATCCCATTATACATGTTGAAGAATTTTCTTATCCTCAGGCCAAGGGTTCTCTTGTTCAGTAAACAATCTACCCAAATTGGAGAAACTAGAGTGATGGTACATTCCAGCTCAACTTCTGGGTTAGTTAGACTGGTTGGGGCACATTCACGGGAATGATGACCAGGCAGTCTTCCTCCAGGGGCTGAATTTGGTGGGAGTCCGTTGTCACCCAGTAGCACTGTGCAGGGTGTGACCTGCATAGGCCAAAGAGATGGAAGAGAGCCTTAGCCATGGAGTCCAGCACATGGAATCAAGACACTGGCCCTGAAGGAGGGAGGAGGGGGCAAGAACCAGAGAAGATGGTACTGATGACCAAAGTGACATTGAACAAGATGGACTAATATAATAGTTCACACAAAAGACACTTGAGAACACCGAGTTCTTCCCGTTTTCCAACCTAGGAAGTGGGATTTGCCCCTGCCTCCTAGTCTATCCAGCTCAACAGCCGCTGGTCTGATCTTGGCTTCCTGATTTTGAGGACAGAGGCCTCTCCACCTGCCTACTTCCCTTTCATTCGCTTATATCCCTCCAAGGTTTGGGCAATCACTATGAAACTTCTGTGTGCATTAGAATTCCCTGAGCTGTACCTTCAGAGCCCTGATTCAATTCAGGTGACCAGAGAAGGGCATATAGATCCACAGACACCTCTAGGTGGCTCTGATGCAGGTGGCTGTCTGCCTGTTTCAGGAAGTTGGCAGTCATTTGCTTTCCTAAACTGCTACAGTGAAGAGGATCATAGACCCCAAACTTGTGCAAAACGCAGAATTTGAAGTGCCTCACTTCTTATCAGCATGAGTGCATTTACTTTCAGTAGTCTGCACACTCACTCTGTCGAAAGATGTTAAGTGGTATCCCACCTTTCCCCGGCTCTCCTTTACCACAGCATCTCTGGCAGCAACTCCATGGGGTCTGAACGAACTTGGGTGAGTCCTGGATCCACAACTTACTATCTGTGGGCTCTTGGCAAGGAATTTCATTTTTCTCAGCCTCAGCCTGGTCATCTGCAAAACAGGTTAGTAGCTGTAATTCCTCTGAGGAACAAAATGTAGATTGACAGGAATGATACACCTTGGTTGCACAGAATAACTCTGTGTACTGAGACCTTGAGAAATGCCAGCTACCGTTTATAACACAATGTGTTTTATTTTCCTCTTTCATATTATAGGCTTTTTTATATAGTGGACCTTGTCTTATTTATCTCCATATTTCATTAGTGCCTTGCTCAATAAATTTTGATTGATTTCCCCCCAAGGGACCAGTATAGAGATGAAATAAAAGCAGAAATGCTTGAGATATAATTTCACCAGTATGGCTTCTCCCCCTGGCCATCCTGGAGACAGCACAGCCTGTCCACAGGAATTGACTCTGACACCTTTTCAATCCCTCCCAACTTCCCTTCAGGGAGGTCTTCAGAGGCAGCATGTGCACACACAAATGTCTCCAAGGTTAGTGCACATCTGGTTGGGGCACAATGTGTGCATTTGCTAGATATTGTGATTGCAAAGATGAGGAAGACTGAATTCTTACCCTGGGGCGTCTAGTGTGATGAGGACAATGTGCATGTCAATAGTCACAAAATAATGTGACCTGAGCTGTGAAAGGAGAGGATGGAGCATGTACAGAAAACAGCATGTAGAGGTAAAAAGTAGCTTATACCATGGGACAGTGGAACTTCAAATAGCATTTATTTAGTACTTAGATGTGTTGTTGTCTAAGACATTTGTCTCTAAACTAAAAATGATAATAATAAATTTAAAGGCAATAAAAGGTCAAACAAGGAATTTAAGTGGCGAGCATTTCCTCACCAAGAAACTGACCGATGTTTTCACTAATAATGCCTAAATGGAGTGCCTGATATGCATATAATTTCCTCTAAGCTTAGCTTTGGATCCAAGCACCTGTGTCCGAGGTTGTTGAGTGAAAGTCAAATACATTGCTCTGAGTTTCTCACGATTCAACTTATTTTTCAAGCTCTTTTAAAATGAGCTACACCCTGAGTGCAGTTGTAGAGACTGAATCACAGGGCCAGCTGTGTAGTCAGACAGAGTTAACCCTGCTGAAGGAAAATTCAAGCAAGCCACTTAACATACTGAAAATATTTCAGAAAAGGTTAGTTTAATATGTGCCTTCTGAAAAGCACCCACCCCTGCTTAATCATATGAAAACATATTCTTTAAACAGCTTACTACTGAGAAAGCTTTCATTTCACTGATGATGAAAACAAGTATAAGGTGTTTCTATATTTTTTCTAGGAAACCTGATGTTTGCACAAGGCTGAACAAAAGCAACAATAGCTGATATTTGAGTACTAGACACTACAGCACAGTGCTAGGTACTGTATTAAGCATCTTAGGTACACTACTTCATTTGACCCTATGTGATGGAGACACTGTTTCTACTTGAGAGATGAACTAAATAATGCTCATCACATCACATAGCAGTTAAGTCAGGATTTGAATCTGGATTGCATGACTTCAGAATACCCATTTTGAAGCCCTAGGCTGTATTATCTCTTGTAATAGAGTAATGATATTACTTGGTGATATCTATGTTAGTCACCACTGCTGTATAACAAACCACCAAAATTTAGTGGCTTAAATGAGTAGGATCATGAATTTTGCTCATAAACCCACCATGTGGGCAGGGCTCAGCAGGGATGGCTTATCTCCTTCCACATGGCATCAGACAGAATGGTTCAACAGAAGGGTGGCAAGGAGCTGAAGACTCACCTCCCAGAAGAGTCTCCAGTAGAGGCAGGTGTAGCTGTGGCTTCAGGTTCTCTCCATGGGTTTCCCAAGAGAACAAGACTCACAGGAGTGGCCTTGTATAACCTCACTCACTCAGAAGTCACACCCCACCAGCCTCTCACCACTCTGTTGGTTGGGACGGTCACTGAGGAGTGAACACAAAGCCCACTGCTGGATGGGAGGCATAAAAGAGTCACTGGTGGGATGAGAGAAGCTGATGAGTCATCTTCTGGAAAAATGCAATCTGCCAAAATGTAGTAACTCCAAGCCTCAGAGTCCATGGTACATCCAACCAGAATATTCTGAATGAGGACATAGTCAGGGAAAGACCTTTAAGAAGCCATACACAGTCTTGTGCTGTTACCTACCAATTATGGTACTATTAATGCTTCCTAAAATAAACACCTGTCTGTCTCTTGGTGGTGTAGCATGTTATCCTGCCTTTAAAAAAAAATACATTTTCCAGAAATGTTCTGTGTTAATGTTGTCAGCATAGGTCTCTCTGCCATGATTCAGAACCTGAGACTCCAGGAGTCATTATTATGATGCCTCTTGCAGATGAGGAACCCATGGCTCAGAGATGCTAATTGCCTTGGTGGTTACACAGTTGGGAGAAAATGTTGTCAGAATTCAACCAGGTCTGATCCCACATGTAGGGCTTTTCCCACTACACCACGGCTGTGATAAAGGGTTTTCATTTTTCCTGGCTTCATCCAAATTCATTTACTGCCCTCTAGGTCATTTGAGATTGAGTATAATTGAATAATCAAATAATTTGAATTATTTAGTTGGACAGTGGTTTTGTAATTGTCAGCAAATAGGATTCATACCAATACATATAGTCTGCCTTTCTCATGGTAAGAGGAAGGAATATTAAGATGGAAGTTTGGGAAGATTGTCTTCCATTTTCTCTGATTATCTCCAAGGCCCTGGTTTGCTGCCTGGCTGGGTGAATTTTCTAGCAGCCTTTCTCCTGCCTCCCCAGTTCTGGAAGCAGCACCCATTCGGGAAGAGCAGGAGCCTGTCATGTGATAGCTAGGACATGCTCTACTTCCAGAGCACTTGACCCTCATTCCCTCTACTGCCTGCCCTCCTAAGCCCCTTCTCCATCCCCCTGGATATGCCACCCCTGTGCTGTAAAACAAAATTCAAAGCAGAAAACAGCAGTGGAGAATGTGTCAATATTGGGTCCTAAAGTCAGTCTTGCCCCACCCGTATGCAAATCTAACCTTTTTGAGATTTCAGCATTATAAACCCAAAGACAGGATTTCACCAGGAAAATATTTACTAAAGGATTTCTTTCTTATAATCTATTGATTTTAATATCCCTACCACTTTGGCGGAATGTCAATTTTACCCCGAGGACTGTGTTTGCAAATTTGAACACATTGTATTTATTTATGCCATTCAAAATATTAGTGTTGGGAATGAATAAAGTTTGAGTCTTGCAATGCTCCCATTTAAAGTTTATTTTTCCAATATGAATACTGGTAATTTGCCATAGTCATTGGGGCCAAGAGGCAAAAATTTGAGCAATAAAAAGCAGAAGCAAATGTAGCATTTTGTTTCATTTTTCCATTAACTACAGTAACTAACGCACAACTTATTAAATATGGGGTGACTCCCACACCTAACCTTCAGATCTGAAGTACCTGATTATCGTTATCATTTAATGAGAAGCCAAATTCTCTCTCTTCTGACAGTTTCTGTTCCAAATGTCCAGCCTTTACCAATTTGGGCAATAGTAGCTTCAACAGTGGGTATCTCGGAGCTCTGTGCATCAGGCTTTGGAAGTGACTCTGGATTCTCTAGACTCCTCGTCCCCGCCATCAACCCAACTGCCAACATCTGCCCCGGTAGAAGCCAGCAGCGCCTCATCAGATTTCACAGGGAAGATACGCTGCCTTTCCCCCAGCAGTGTAAACGGTGCCCTGGGAGGCCATGGATGACTGTGGAAGACACATCAACCCTCCGTGCTACCAAGGGACGCTTTTGCAAGCATTTCCTAAATTGCTAAATCACTAACAATAATGAGTACAGCTGGATGTCTCTCTTTTTCATATTTAACAAAGAATTTATATTGCAAATGACTCTTCTGTTGATTATTCGGGCTTTTTGGAGCAGGTTTACAGTCTCCCTGAGGAGAGCTTTCTGTATTGCAAGGCAGCAGCTTGCCTGCCTCTGTCCAGCTTCTCAGCCCCTCCCCCAGCTCTCACTTGGTCACTGTTGAGGCAGGGTGACAGACAGTCACCCATGCCTCCTGTCTGGAGGGACCTCAGCCTGGGACCCTTAGTGTTCTTCCCCACTGGATCTGGACCAGACCATGGAAGAATCTGTAGGATTCTCCTCCCTCCCCTAGGCACTCAAGGACTGGAGTTAGAGTCTACAGATGGACAGCCTTTTAAATTTAAAAGGATGTATAGTATATGGTCAGATTTGTGTCCTGAGGCCTTAAAAACTCCACCTCAGAGGAGCAGCAGACAGTGGGTTGAGACTGATTGCCACACTCAGGATTCAGACAAGACAACTCCATTTCTGCCCCAACTACTTGTTTGCTTTGAAACTTTGGCCACATTGGACGCCAGTGGCTCATGCTTACAATCCAAGCTACTCAGGAGGCCAAAAAAGGGGGGATTATGGATCCAGATCAGCCTGTGCAAAACAATTTGGAAGACCCCATCTCAATGGAAAAAAATCTGGGAACGGTGGTACATGCCTGTCATTCCAGGTATAGTATGTAGCATAAAATAGGAGGATTGTAGTCCAGGCCAGCCAGGCAAAAAGTGAAACACTATCTCCAAAATAACCAGAGCAAAAAGGGAAACCCTATCTCAAAAATAACCAAAGTAAAAAAAGGCTGGAAGCATAGCTCAAGCAGTAGAGTGCCTGCCTACAAACACAAAACCCTGAGTTCTCTTCAGCACTTAAGAAAAAGCTTTGGCCAAGTTACTAACCATTTCTAAACTTTAATTTCTGCATGGATGCAATGGGGTTAGTAATCCCTGAGGACCCAGTTGTTGGTAATGCAGTGATAGATCAGCAGTCCCCCTCCAGAGTTCTCAGTAAGAATACAGACTGGAAATGGCGATGTGCTGCCACCACTGGTGATGGGAACAGTCACAAGCAGCAAGGTACAGTCCTACTAAAATGCACTGGTCTTCCTAGGCCAGTGACTGTCCTCACAATCCAGCTTGCTATGGATTTACCTGCTTTTATAACCCCTGCCAATTTAGGTTGCATGACTCCTTCAAAGCCCAAGAGATCCTCTCTCCTCCAGCGAGTTTACTTACCACCCACCTCCAGATGCTACCCAAAGGTAGTCTCCCTCCTGTAAATACCTGTGCAACTCCACCAGTAAGCCACGTGGAGGACAGGCACTATGGGCTGCCTACAATGTAGTTAATTTACATGATCACTAACAAAAATAGGAACAAAGGCAGCTCCTTAACCATGAAATGACTTGTAAGGATTAACGAAAAAGGCACTTAAAGCCTTCAGCAAGCATGTGTAAGTAGTAAACTTTCAGCGATGTTTGATATATAATTACCACTAACCAATACAGATACAATTAAAATCTTAACCACTTGTCCACAAGGGCTACAGCATATCACACATGTACGACACAAATAGGACGGAGGCAGAAAGATAACTATACAGCTGTGCCAAGAAAGGGTATAGCTTCTACATGCTATGAAGAAGGATGAGGAACACCCAGGGCTCTGACATTTGGAAACCTTTTAAAGAAGCTGGCATTCCAGCTTTGTAGAGACAGAGCTCAGGTGTGTCTACCTTTTGTGATTCGAGTTCAAAGTTCAAAGGGACAGACACATAATATAAGCATCATAGTTGCTACCACAGAACTTCAGATATAGACACTACAAAAGAACTCCTAAATGAAGGTATATAGGTTGCTCATAATATACAGTGAGATGTCTATGTCCTCAAGGTCAAGATTAATGTAAGCCATTAATACGATATAACCTGGCCCACATGCTCCAAAAGGATTCTTTAAATTAAGTAGTTTGGTGCTAAATTTGGATATATTTATACATTCTAGGAGATTAAATGAACTCCCTGCAGCCCTGTAAGTATACCTTGGAATTTGAATTTACAAAATTAATCAGACACAAACTTGTTTCAGAGCACTTGAGCTGCTTCTACCATAAACCAAGAGCCAGGTGGAGAAAAAAAATCAAGTTATTGCAAGGCCTGATTAGTTGCATTTGCTGTAACCAAAGTTGACTGTATATATTAAGTCCCATGTGATTAAAACATTAAAAATTCCTCGTGTTAAATTAAACAAGTATGTCTCTCCCTATATGAATTCTAAGTTTCTGTCTCACTTCTAACCCCCATGTAATCAAGAACAATGTCATTTACATACAGAAATTCACGCTGAAAAACTACATACAGCTGCAATCATATATGTGATTTAATTAAAAACCCATCACTTAAAATAGCTGCACTGCAGAGACAGCAGGCAAGAAGGGTTTTCTTTGGGAAAGGGAGGGATGCAGAGCAGAAAAGCTTGAAGGCTTAGCTTCTCTACACTTTTCCAAAGCCAATTTTTACTTCTCAGACTCCTGCAAGTCTGTAAGAAGACAACATGGACCTGAAGAACAAGTTTCTCTTCCTGCTGAGCATGAGTATTTATGAGTTCTCTTCCTTTAACTTGTAAATAACAGGAAAACTAAGGGTCATAGCTCAATGCATAAATATTTGATAAAATTATCCCTCACAAAAAACATGTTTAAAGTGACTTGGGGTTATTAGCAAGATGGCTGTGTTTGAACAAGCACAAGGTATTGTAGATCTATAAAGAACACTTACAAACCAAAGTGGGCTGGGTGCAGTGGCACACACCTGCAGTCCCAGTATTCAGGAGACTGAGACAGAATGATACTTGAGCCCAGGAGTTTGAGGCCAGCCTGAACAACACAGAGAGCCCCATGTCAAATAAAAAAAGGGAAGAAAGGAAGGGAGGAAGGAAGGGAGGGAAGGAGGGAGGGAGAGAGAGAGGGAGGAAGCAAGGAAGGGCCCTGAAAGGATGAAAAGAATCCATAACGAGCATGACCCCACCCAACCCATTCTGAGGTCATTTCTCAGAGACAGAGATGAATGACTTAAGAGTAGTAAGTTATTAGTGGAGGTGAATTGCTCCCACCTGCCAGGATCTTAACAAGGAAGGGAAGATCCAGATATGACAGCCCACAGGCAAGACTTGTTAAAGTAGTCATAGGAAATAACACTGGCTAAATATCAAAGATAAACCTTAACAAGCCAACTGAAAATCTCTCTTTGTTTTAATTAGGTCACCACCCAAAGTAAGAAAAGTTTTTAAATCTTTGAGATTTTTTCTTCTTATATTTATCTTTATAGAACATTGAGAATCATGTTTAATATAAATCTTATAGACCCCTCAAAATTTTTTAAAGATAGAGAGAAAAGGATTACAGAGGAGAGATTTTTTTTTTTTTAATGCCCTAGTGGAGCTGCCTGGGTTCAGAGATGAAGAGAGAGAAGACAGCCAACGCCTTAACACCAAGTCCTCTCCAGGACTCTGACCTGGAAAACAGACTCTGGGGTGACTATGGTCTCTGTGTACCTCTCAGGGCTGCTTCTGAGCTGCAGTTGAACATGGTGTGAGGCTCAGTTTGTCTTTCATCAAGGATAATTTTGCACCAAAAACAAGTCTCTAGAAGCACTCCAACTCTCCTCTTCCTACTGGTCCAATATCAACTATCACAAAGAAAATAAATACATGATGCTTCATCTGTTTCCTATGGCATATTTGAACCCACACTCAGTGACAAACAGCAATTAGATGTTCCATAAATGAAGGCTCAATACTGGTTTCTTTCATATTCAAAAGGTTTATGAGCAGCCAACAAAAAAGTGGAGAGGATCTGATCCTTGCTATCTGCAGGCCCCCACACACCTCTCATATGAATCTGTTCATTTGGTTGGAGAAGATAAGATTGCCATCTGGACCTCCATACGCGTCAGGTCAGCTGTGGATCAGCTCATCATGGATCCAGCACACTTATCAAGTCATTGGAAGAACTCATGTTATTATGAGTTATTGTGCGAAGTCATTGGCTCTTCATAATAAGTTACAAGACTGTGCACTATTTGCTTTTTGAAATTTTGATTATTGGGTTTTATTTGCCTTTTTATAGTGGATTCCTCCCCACCAATAAGGCTGTTTCTGTAACCAAATCAGTGACTTAATATGAACGAGATCATGCAGTTCACAGCAAGAGGATAAATCACAGCTTCTGGCTCTCGTAGCCCCACCCTGGGGATCTCTGCCTTTAGCTTGGTAAGAAGGGAATAGAGAGATGAGAGAATTAGAAACAGAGGGAGAGAAGGAAGGAAAAAGAGAAAGAATCAAAGACATAAACATGGAGTATATCTTCAGAGTTTTAGAGCCCACACCAAAAATCAGTAAACAACATTTCCTCCAACACTCAGAGGACAGCCCTGGTCCACCTCAATGACAGGGAGCAAGGAGATGTCACATGTCAAGTATGAAAGGAATATACCAATATTGACAAATACTCACCATCCCTGCAACCCCTGAAGTCCCCATGTTTTTGGATCTAATCCATGAGGTGAAAGAATGAGTAGTACAGTATATCCTGTAATCACCAGACTAAAGCATAACATGGTATCAGAAAGGATATTGATCAGGTCACACTGTGTTTTGTGTGTGTTATGGATGAATATTTGTGTCCCCCCAAAATTTGTGTGTCAGAGCTCCAACTCCTAGTGTGGCAATATTTAGAGTAAAGAAGTCAGTCATGAAGTTTAATTAGGTCACGAGGATGGGGTCCTGAACCAATAGCATTTGTGTCCTTGTAAGAAGAGACACCATGAGCTCACTCTCTCCCTGAACCTAGGAAGTAATATTGTCAGCACTGTGGCCCTGAAGGACAAAGAATCAAACCAAAGAGGATTATTCTCAAGCCTTAAGATCAAACAGAATTTTCCCTGCTAGGTTTTAGACTTGCTTGGGACCAATTACCTCTTTCTTCCTAGTTTTCTCTTTTGGAATGGGAATGTCCATTCTATGCCCGTCTTATCATTGTATTTAGGAAGCACATAACTTGTTTGCTTTCACAAGTTCACAGCTAGAGAGGAATTTTGCCTCAAAATGAATCATACCTGGAGTCTCACCCACACCTGATTTAAGTGCTATTCAATTGAGAATTTTGGACTTCAAACATTGATGCTAGTATAAATTAAGACTTTGGGGCCAGTTGGGATGAAAAAACTGCATTTTGCCATTTAAGAAGGACTTGATGAGGAGGTTGCAAAATAGTATGGACTGAATGTTTATGCTGCCCCCAAATTCATATGCTGAAGCCCTAATTGACAATATGACTGTATCTGTAGTCATGGTTAAATGAAGTTTCAGAGTGGGGCCCTGATTCCAAGGGTTAGTCTCCACCAGAGATCTAGCTTTTGCTCTCTCCACACACACAAGAAGAGGCCATGTGAATACACAGCAAAACGGCAGTGCAAACAAGCTCAGACACCTTGATCTGGACTTCCAGTCTTTAGAACTATAAGCCACACACTCCGTAGTATTCTGCTATGCCACCCAACCACACAAACACAATATGTTACAGTTGGAGAAAATGGTGAGAATAAGGAAGAAAAATTATCAATTTTTTCCTGAGATTTTTACTCTTTAGACAGCCATTGATACGTCCTTTTAATTCACCCCTGAAAATTTCATCTGTTCATACACTTGATCATCCATTCAAGATGTGCACCATCATTGACGACAGCCGTGACCACATACAGTGCTGTAACCGGACAGAATGGGTTCTGCTCTTAGTGAGTGCAAAGCTGATAAGCACAACCAGAAGATAATAGAATGGAGAAAGGTTTATTACCTGTAGCAGGTAGGGGGAGCCCTAGAGTTATTCCAAAAGCAGTGCCCTCCTCCAACAAAGGAAGCTGGGGATTTTATTCAGAAAGCCTGTACACAGTCATGTCAGAAAGCACATTGGGGCAGGCACATTCCTAA
Source organism: Castor canadensis (assembly GCF_047511655.1). Taxonomy (NCBI): domain Eukaryota; kingdom Metazoa; phylum Chordata; class Mammalia; order Rodentia; family Castoridae; genus Castor; species Castor canadensis. The sequence continues at coordinate 94,230,540 of NC_133400.1, forward strand.
GCATGCCCGGTTTCAAGTACACATTAACGAGCATGCTCAGTTTAAGGTCATAGTTCAAGAAGGAAATATGTCAGACATATGCCTGGGCATGCTTAGCTCAAGGTCATGGAGCACATGCTCAAAAGGTTAAAATGGCAGACAGGAACATTTCTAGGCATGTTCAGCTTCTTTTACTCAAAAAGATGTTAGCTGAAACCAAAGCAAAGGACATTTCAAAGTACATTAATGTAGGAGTTTGCCCTAAGGGCACCTGCCCCACCTAGCTGCTAACAGTGTTATGACAAGACCAAGAAAGTCCAAAACTAACACAAGCCATGCTCCCCACAAATGTGCAAGATTAAGTTGAGGTTATGTCATTAAAAACAGGAAACTGCTAGGAAATCATGCAAGATAAAATATAAATAAATCCTAACATGGGTGTTATTGGCATTCTAAACACAGAGGACTGCAGAAATGAGAGAAGACCTCTGAATACTGAAACAAGAAGCATTTTCTGCCCAAGACAGGATTTAAGCGACCAGAGGGATACATAACAGATTAAGAAACGAGTTAGGGAGTTGGTGGCGTGCATGTGTTTTGGGAGGGTGAAGGACCTCATCCTGGATGGTCACAGTTATTGCTAACTGGACCTGGCCTCCCCCAGGACTGAGTGGGTAATGCCAGGAACAGTGATCTTACAGCTACCAGCTTTGTCTCGGGCCTCCCAGAGGCAGCTGAGTGGGAGAAACTCGCCACCAGCACTCTCACTATGTCGCTTTGCTCAGTTTGAGGCCATCTCTGCTAGCTCAAGTTCCCTGTCACTCTGAACAGCTCAGTCTACCTGAAGTCCCATTGGCCCTTGAGCTTTGCCAAGTGAAGTGAGTCAAGGAACTCTTCATCTGTGGAAATGCTAAAATCCAAACCAAATGTGATTTGTTCTGCTTCAGCATTTCCTTAAATGACTCCATTAGGGATGTCTGTGGCTCAGGCCTAATTAGCTCATAATGGGTGCAAAGCATCCTGGGATGCAGGCCTGGAGGGCATGCAGGGACCCTGGGGCCTCTGTGTGTGCAGTCTGGCCCTCTGCAGGATGACAGTGCACATTTGGTCATGTCCCATTACAAACAGTGCTGTTTAAATCCAGAAGGAGCTAAACCCATGACAGGTCTTGATGACAGAAAAAATCCTGCTTTTCTCTCAGTTATCTGGTCACCTGAGTTCAGCATGGAGGGAAGTCAAATTGTGGAGTTTAGATCCTCTGTCTGCCACATCTGCTCATGTAATTTTGGTTATATTGCTTTAATGAAAGGGATAACATTAATGCTTTCCATGTTAGGATTAAGCAGAACAATACATACACAGGGCCCAGTACCACGCCTGGCACATAGCAAGTCTCTGCTACTCTGTTTGGGTGTTTTCTGGTCCTAAGTGAAGGAGAGGGGTCTTTAGGTTTCCAAAATGAAGTTGGGTTTTTCATATTCCATGTAATTAATCCAAAGTTTGGAGATATCTTATTCTCAGGGCCTAAGAGATCTCCCTATGTGACAAATTCTTGTCACCCTTGGACATGGGAAACTTCATCTTAGAAAGAAGAAAGGACAATTAAAAAGTACCATTTAGAATAACTCTAAGGAACACATGATACCCAGGAATCACATATACAAACTTCAGAAAGGGATTTTGGAAGAACCACATGTGGTTCTGCCCTTGAAGCACTTAAGGTCTTAAGGAATGGTGATTAAGAAGCATGAGCAGTTAGAAACCGAGTCCAGAGATGGCAGGACAAAGGATAGGCCATGTGAAGCACCTCTGCTCACAGAATGTCATCACAACCTCTGGGGGAGGGGGAGAGGTAGTCACCTCCTGTGATCAAAGCTTCTGGCAGTAGAACAGAAAATAGATTTTCTCTCATTTACTGAAATACTGTGAAGCTGTCCAGAAGGAAGAGAGCCAAATTCATCCTCTTATCTGAGAAGTGGAAGTTTGCAAAAGAAAATATAGCAAATCCCACTCTTTCTTCAAGTCCATCTCAAAGATCAACCTCAGACAGAGCATTTCTGGATCCTCTGGCCAGGTGGGAACCTGCAGGGGACAGTGGAAACACATGTCCCAGGCTCAGTGTTATGGATATAACATCATCCAGTTCCCCAGACCTGTCCAAAACCTCAAGCTCCAATACTTTACAGAGCACAGAATCCCATGTGTCTCTGGGTTCCAGGTCAGGGTTGCCCCCATAAAATATTCTGAGCTCCTGGAATATTTGCCCCTCTGGAGAGGCCCAGCAACCATGTGAAGGAAAAGCTGGTGGCCCCATGCCTGTCATATGGTTGCTTGGATCATCTCTTCACTGACAGGCTGACTTTTCCAAAACTCAAAGTCATCACTGAGCCCTTCTGGGTCTCTCTGTCAGCTTCAGGCTCTCTGCACTCCTGGAAGAAGGAGCTCTACAGGTAAACCTACCCTTGGGTCCCCTCCTAGTTCCAGCTCAGAACTCAGTTCCAGGTTCTCAATGGGGAACAGGTTGTGTGGGATGACCTCTACTCTCTGGCATCCCAGTTTGAGGCAGGGATGTGATTTGTCATCAGACCTTGTCTTAAATGGAGATGGCATCACCCATCTTGGTGGTGATGAGATCTGTTATAGAGGTTTCTGTCTACTCTCTGTCCATGTGGACACTCACTCATGACCACAACGATGTGATTTGGGCACCCAAGGTAAAAGTCAGATCAATCCCTTCCTCATTGCTCAAATTAAGAGATGAACTCCTCCAGAACAAATAAAAACTAACCACATTCATACCCTGGTGGCCCCCAAAAGACACATCCAGTCCTGTGACTGATGTATTTGGGGGAAAATGTCTTAGCAGGTGTAATCAAGTTAAAGATTTTGACATTTGCTCATCCTAGATTTTCCATGAAGGTCCTGAGTCTAATGACAAATGTCCTGATGAGAGACAGGTGAGGAAAAGGCACAGATGGAGGAGAGAAGGTCACATGAAGAGAGAAGCAGAGATGCAACCATGCAGCCAAAACCCTAGGAATGCCTGGCGCCACCAGAGCAGAAAAGGCAGGAAGGGTCTTCCTCTACACCTCCGGAGGGAGCACAGCCCTGCTGACATCTTGGGCTTGGGCTTCAGACTCCAGACCTGTGAGAGAATGAATTCCTGATGTTTTAAGCCCCGAGTTGTGTTTACTTTCTCTGCAGCCCCAGGGCATAGCACAGAAGGTGTCTGGGGATGTAGGCTGCTCTCTCTGGACTTCAGTTTCCAGGACATAAAAAGATTGGTTCAACCAACCTCAGGGATTAGTCTTTAAAACCCTGTGGCTCTCTGGCAAACACCTAGAGGGGATTGCCTCATATTAAGCAGCTTGAGTGAGAGGAAGAGATGGACAGAGTCCCAAGTATATAACCATCCCTGAAAAGTCAGTGTTCACCCTACTCAATTTCACCCAGCATTGTACCCACTGAGGGGAAGCCAATTTGTGAAGCAGCAATACATTACAGGGTTTCCATAATTATTGTGGCACCTGCCACAATAGCTCCAACAGCCAGGGAAAAGCCCTTGAATCCTAGAATCTGAGCTTGAAAGAGGCAGCCCTGGGCCCTCGCTGCTGCCCACCATTTATCACTGAAGGATTAGGAGGAAAAAAGATGCTGGGTTATTTTTGTGGCAGTGTTTTGTTTCCTGGAGGCAGCCCTGTTTTCATATGACATGTTTTATTGCATACAAATGAAGTTTTTATAACTATCTCTCTCATATATTTATCAGAAACCTGTCCATATCTACATCAATGCCTGCACGATATCAAAATGCACCTGGTAGAGACATGAACATCTAGTTCGTTAAAAAAGAAAATGAACTGTTTGCTCACTTTATGGAGACGTTAATGGTTTAATGTGGTCACACAAAGACTTAGTCAATACCTTGGTGACTGGGGGAAATAATGATAATATGGTAATGATAAGAGTAACAGTTACAGGCATCATTGTGAGTCCTTAGTCAGTGTGGAGCACTGTGCTAAGCGTTTAAAAAGCATTAATTCATCCAATCCTCACAAAAACGCCGTCAGATGGAAATTAAGAGGATTACCTTGTAAATTAGGAAATTGGGGCTCAGAGGTTTTGAATGATTTGCCAGACCTCATAGGCTGCAGAACTGGGACTCTAACTAGGTTTCCCTGCTCCAAGGCCTGTGAAAGTCATACCACCCATGCTGCCTCCAGTAAAAAGTCATGACAATCCATATTTAGGAAGAGGCTCTATCTCAGCCACAGGACCTGGAGGACCTGGAGGACCTGGAGGACCTGGAGGACCTGGAGGAAGGGGGCAGGCACAGAGACACACTTTTTGGGTTGCACCAGCTTTGTTACTATATATGTACTGTTTCAACAGAGAAGTGGGTTGGCCTTTGGGCAGGTTAATAAGGGATTAAGTTACATTAAGTTAGGTTAGTGTGCCTGCATTTGTGTGTGTATGCATGTGTTTGCATGCACACGTGTGCATTGTGTATTGGAAGTACATGTGTGTTTGTGTGTACATGCAATGCTTGTGTGCAGGCTATGTGCACTGTGTGATGTGTGTGTTTGCTCGCATGTGTACATGTCTGCATTTGCAGGAAGGTAGAGAAGGGGCTGTGAGGAGCTATAGTGAGCAGTTCACCAGGGGGTGTATCCCGTGATGTGCCAGCCACCCTTAAAACTGGTCTGTGATGCTGAGAAGAAAGTGGTAGCTAATCTTCTTAGGATTCTTCTAATCAAGTCCTACCTGACAGACTACTCTGAGCCTGCCCCTGAAAGGGACAAGGACAGGGAGGAATTGCACATCTCCATGCAGGCACAGGTCTGGATTTCTGCCAAGAACAATGCTGGGAATTAATTCCTCACAATCAACTTCTTCCTAAGGCCATGGGGAAGATCAAGACAGACAGCAGGCACGTGCATGTGGTCATGGGGCATTCTGTTCTGTGATGGGCACTTCTGTACACTCACATGGGGACATGGCCGAGGAGAGGGAATGTGAGAGCCAGATGTCCACTCATTACTTCTGCTCAGCACCTCAAAAAGCCTTGGTGCTTGTGTTTTTCAGGAATTTGCTGACTCTGTGTTCCAGCTGGTCACACAGAAGTTCCGAGAGCTTACAGTTGGCCTGACATCAGTGCACGCCCGCCACAAAGCACTGGCAGGAATTGTCATGACCAAAGGTAACAGCCTCTTCCATTTCCTGTGGAAATTTTTATCTCCAAAGAAAAGAATTTAGTGTTTACCTGGTCTTGGGAACTAAAGGATACTCTCTAGCACGCAAAGATGTGTTGTAGTTTTATATATCTATAAAATGGAAGGATCAGTATACTGCAGAGGGATCAGTATACTACACGGAGATCAGAATGCTAAAAGAGAGCTCAGTGACCAATATTATCACCAGGAACAACCATATTGACAATGGTGGTATAATTAGCTTGCCAAATCAAGTTTCTCTCGATTTCCATGAACAATCTGAAAAGACCTGTCTGGTCTACTTCCATTTGGTTTTTGCCCACACCTTGTTTTCAAGAAGAATCAGTGCTGGTATTGTTAAAGCTGAAATCTAAGGCCAGATCAGGCCACCAAATAAGTCACTTGAGACTGATAGGTAAGGAGATTCCCTCCTCCCTTGTCACCGCTAATGAATTTAAGACTAGGGGCTGATGCCATTGTTTGTACAGAACATATGTGTCCCCACATATGTTTGGACCCAGGGAAGGAAGATGGAGCCAACTTGGATGAGGGAAGCCAGGGGTGGAGATGACCTTCCAAGGTTGCTGGTTGTCAGAGTATCTGATTCCCATGACCAAACAGCATCCATGAGCCTGTCTCTGTGCAGACTTCACACATGCACTATCACTGGTGGGAAGCTATGAGAAGTGGGGGAGGTGGAAAACTAAGAGGACTTGAAAGAACACAGGTACCCAGGGGAACAAAGAGGACCCAGAGGGACAAAAGGGAATGCAAAGGAAACACTAGGGAGTAGGGAACCCAGAGAAGACACAGGGGGCCTCAGAGAGTACAAAAAGGAACACACAAGGGACACAGAGATCACAGAGTTTATATGAGCACATAGAACACAGGGGACCCAAAAGGATAAAGGGAACACAGAAGGGACACAGAGGAACTACAGTGAGAAGCAAAGTATGTAGAGAAATATGAGACACACGGGACACAGAGGAATAGTAGGGGAACACAAAGAGATGCAGGGGACATGGGGAAACACAGAGGACTACACAGAGACAAGGAGGCACATTTCAGAGACTCTGCCATCTGAGAGTTCAGCATCTTTCTTGCTGGAGTATAAACTACCTGGTGGAAATCCCTCCTTCCTGCCAAGATTCTTCAACCCAGACATTGAATTCCATCCTAGAAAACAAAAACAGCCTAATCAGGAAGGAAATAGTCAAACCCAGTGGAATGTCACCTCTTCAATAAGCCAGGTTGGGAGAAAATGAAGATTCATTTTGAGGATCAAATTCATGAAAACGTCTCATTTCTAACCTGTATTAACTAACAAGCTGGTTATTTGAATTCAACTATTGGGGGGGCAGTACTGGAGTATGAACTCAGAGCCTCATACTTGCTACACATGTGCTCTACCACCTGAGCCATGCCCCCACTCCTTTTTTTGCTTTAGTTATTTTTCAGATAGGGTCACTTGTTTTTATCAAAGGCCAGCCTCAGGCCGCAATCCTGCTACCTACAGCCTCCCTTATAGCTAGGACCATAGCTGCACACCACTACATACAGCTTATTGATTAAGATGGGGTCTCACTAACTTTTTATCTAGGCTGACCTTGAACTGAGATCCTCCAGATCTCTCCCTCCTGAGTAGCTATGATTGCAGGCATAAGCCACAAAACCTGACCTTGTATTCAACTGTTTTTATTTCCAGTTTTGCATGAGTATGTAATGATCGATTAGAGAATGATTTTCATAAAGTAAAAAACAATTTGGGGGTAATTAAAGTTTCATAACCACACATGGCTCTGCATGTGTAAGCAAAGTCTGGGGCTAACAAGGACCATCTACCTGAATGCCAAAAATATTTACACTAAAAAACAAAAGATCAGATGATTGGCATATGTGTCTGCTGTTCTAGACCCCAGGGGACCTCTCCAATACTCAAGATCAGTGGAACAGGAACAAAATTCCCAGGACTGTCTTAGACATGCCACAAGGGCATGTGATTTTAGCCTTATTCCGATTTGGACACCTTAGTAAAATGGAAATAGCAATGCCTGCTCACAATGTCATTTGTTGAGTAAGATAAAGTGCATCAAATCCTTTGAAAGGTGAAAATTGCTTTATACACACAGCATCCTGTACTGAGCTAAAGCAATTCAGTTTTGTCAATGGTGTCATTGTATGTGGTGGCATGCCCCCTTGCCTTGGCCACTAACAGTTGCCCTCCTTTTACATTTGAGGACATTCACCTCTGTAGAAGAGGAAATACTCTTAACTGAGGGCTTAGTTCACCTCAACCAAGATCATTACTGCTGCCTGTGACCTTCTTCTATCCAGCCAGCAACCGTTAGTTGGATTCTTCTATCCACTGGGCACCATTCTGCATGCCAAGGGATGAAAGAAAGACATAATTCCCCACACTGGGTATAATAATCACTGAGGGAGCAGTAAGGGTCGTTCAGGCCAAGAGCGTGATTCTAGCCCTAGAGTGCTTAGGTTTGAATCCCAGCTCCCCATGCAACTAGTTCTGTGACCCTAAACCAGTCACTTAGCCTCTCTAGGAGTCAGTTTTCTCACCTTTAAAATGGGGATAATTTGAGGAATAACTGTCTAATAGGATTATTTTGAAGGTTAAATGTGTTTATGTAGATAAAGCACTTAGAAGTAGACCTAACCCATAATAAGAAGTATACATTAGTTACTAGTAGCAATGGTACTTTTGTATTCACAAATTATTTGAGTGCCAACCATTCTAGGTTCTAGAGAACAAACAAGAAGTAAAATATACCAAGTGCCTACCCTTGTGAATCATATATAGTTGGAAAAAGGCATTAAGAACAATTTAAATCCAGTACAAAAAGAATTCTAAAAGAGTTTTGTATACAAAGCTGTAGGACCAGTCAAGCAAAACTTTGGTAAATTAAAAAAATATATAGTGCCACGTCAATTTCTGCCACAGATTCCAGGATAATTCAGTGTGAATTAGCATCTTGATCTGCAAGGAAGAGGGGAAGAGAATGAGTGAAGAAGGAGAGGAAGCAACCACTGCTACTTTTTATTGTGAAATATCCTTCTGACCCCAACAGCATAAGTCACTATGACTTGGCAAGTCGTTTTTCAACATATCCTAGCTCTAAAGCTGTGATTGTCCAATGTCTGTCTACTTTTCTGGAAAACTCAACACTGGCAGGTTTTGGAAGATACTCTCAGAGTTCACATGGAAAACAGTAATATTTTACAAAGGCTTGTGGGAAAATGCTACTCTAAGTTGCCAGTGTATACACTATTTTATATGCAGGCAAGTTGTTCATTTATACAAACTTAGTTTATTATGTGAGAGTGAGACTTCACAATCAGTCATCTATAAACACTGGAGAATAAACTGCTGAAATTTGCTTTACTGTTATAAAGGGACTATTTACTAGAAATGCTAATTTATCTAGGCACCAGTGGCTCACACCTGGAATCCTAGCTACTCAGGAGGATCGCGGTTCGAAGCCAGCTGGGCAAATAGTTCAGGAGACCCCATCTCAAAAAACTCTTAACAGAAATAGGGCTGGTGGAGTGGCTCAAAGTGAAGGCCCTGAATTCAAGCCCCAGTACCACAGGGAAAAGAAATGAAATATTGATTTAGAAAAGCTTAGGAAGAAATGTGTACAATAAAGACTAGGAATATTTGTAAATATTCATTTGCTTAAAGTTAATGTGCCTTGTAACTTCATTCTACTTCAGATATTCAAGCAAATGCCTAAAGAACGCTAAGACTCAATGTGTTGCTCTAGTTGCTCCATGTATTATAATGCAATAAAAAAAACTTATTCTGAAATAAAACATAATTCAATTTGTACCTTCCATTTGTAGGTAAGATGCCAACTCATTTGTATCAATTAGCTCATGGAAAGTTCTTTCCATTAATGAGGTAGAGACCATTTTTAGCTATTATGAGAAAGACTATTCCATATATATACATATATATACACACATATATATACATATATATATAAACAGAATGATTTTTAAATTTTTTCTAATTAATGAAGTCATGTGGTAATCATTCAGATAGGAAAGAACTTATGAAAACCAATATTTTCTAGTTCCCTTGCTCACTTTTCCTCACTCTCTGAGGCAGCTATTTCTACCCAATTATTAATTTTGTTTATGGTACTAAATACTCTATTGATTCTACATTTGGACATCTGCTAACTCACACTATTACAGTCTGATGCCTCTTCATTTTCCATTTTTGTATTTGTAATTTTTGTAATTTATTTAATCTACATAACCTTTGTTTCATGGTCTATCAAAGTTAGATGCCACAGCTTCACTTCCTTTTATGTAAATGGAGGATGAAAACCCACCCTTTTCCGTACTAGCTCAATTTTCTCAATTATATTTTTAATACCATGATATTTATATTCTATTCTATACCCATAATTAAGTCTTCTATGTTTTGAGCAATTCTAAGAGTTGAAAACCACCAAACAGATCAGGATGCTGTAAACAGAATCATCAATTGCATTGAATTCCCCAGCAGCAGAGCTCTCCCCTTAGAGAGAACATCCATCGTATCCAGGCCACATAGATTCTCCTCACTTCCATCACTAGCTCAGAACCAACCATATCACACTTAAGTTTGATTCATGTTTACAGCTAGACTTTCTTTTCATTAACATGCATTAATGTACAAGGGTGTTTCGTTGTGATTCCAGCTAGATTTTCCATATTAGGAAAGTCCAGCTAAATTCTTTTTTCTTGCTGAAAACTAAATGAGGAAAGAGGATCCTTTAACACATTTGCTAAGTCATACAGCCTCCAAGTCACAAGTGTCCTCAGAATCACCCACTTCTTTCCCTAACAACCCCAGCAGGACCTTTGCCCCAGGACCATTGCTTCTAGCCTAGACCCACTGTCTAGGATCAATGCCTTCCTTCTGCTGTGACAGAGTGCATCCTCAAAAACATCCTTTTAAAATGTGTGGGGGAGGGCCCACCTCTGTAATCCCAGCTACTCGGGAGTCAGAGACAGGAGGATCACAGCAAAACACAAGACTGTCTGAAAACAGAAATAACTAAAGCAAAAAGGGCTGGAGCATGCTTGAATGGTAGAATAATAAACAAAGTCCTGAGCTTAAACCCCAAGTGCTGCCAGAAACATGCACTTGGGAGATGAATTTGACAATAATACCTTGTGTGACTCTCATCCGACCTTCATAGCTGTGTGAGGTGAGGTACACTGAAAGTTAATGAAGTAGTGCAGTTTCCACAAGAAAGTCATTCTTGAAGGAGCTGTCCATAATGGCAATTTTCACTTATAAGAAAATGTGTCATTCTAATAGCATGTTGACATACATTAATTGGTTCAACTGACATAACCCTAGGAGAGACACTAGAAAACTTTTTTCCTAGTTGTTTCATAGATTTAGAACATTTTACGTAAAAAAAAGTCGTGCATCTTCACCCCCAGATCTTGATGCTTCAAAAACAACCTGGGTCCTGAAGAATGAGAATTCAACAATTCCACATTTTCGCTCTGACCTTCTCCTTACCCTCATGACTTTAGGAAGTTCACTTAGTAAGGATGTCAGGGTTTGTTTTTAAACCTTCCATTTCCTAGCCTGTCCTGCAAAACATTCAGAAATGATGTTTTTTACTCCCCACTTAAGCTAACATACAGCTTTAGTCACTCCCCAAATTTCGTGGACTTACACGAAAGAAGAAGATGCACAAACAGCCTGGTAAAGTTGAAATTCACGAAAACCATTGAGAATGTGAAACACTCTGAGCAAAGTGTCCAGGCCTGGCTTATTGGGAAAAATATAAAGTGCCAATTAATTCAACAATGGAACACACTCTGAACCTAAAGTGAAAACATGAAGTCTGCCTGCATGGTCCACACTACACTTCCAGCTTGAATAAAGAATCATGTTAGTGTGTTGAACCAGATAAAGCTGATATTTAAATGCTATTTGCCCATTGCCCTTGATTAATCATGACAGTTTAATACATACAGTGGAAACTTCTCATTTCATTATACCATGAGTAGTTGCAGACATTCACCTTCACAGAGCCCAGCAGAATCAAGATGTAAGTAGTTTATTTCCCCAAATATCTCAAAACCTCTTTCTTTCCATTTTCTTCCCTAAATGACGAGAAATCACTTTGATCTTAAAATTAAGCAGAGTCTTTTTATTTATTTTCAGTCAGGCATGAGGAAGATAAGCTGAAACAAAAGAACTGGACAAAAAAAAATACAGCAGAAGTGTCATGCCATGACAAAAGATGGTAAATTGTCCTCTGGATTTTAAGGACTTGATCTTAATGATTGCTAAGTGAAGACAAAGAAATGTGAAGCTGATGATATGTCACCATGATCTGTTCAGACAGGTGCATTAAGATTCACAGAAGCCAGCTTCATGGAGCAATAGAGTACCGATGCACAACTGTTTTTAAATCTTTGGTTGGAACCACTAAGTTTAGACTACAAACTGCAGGAAAGATTTTACCATCCTTATGACTGAACCCTGGATGGCTTGAATGCTGACCCATTCACACTAAAACACCTCCTTAAAATACAAGAAAAGAAAATCAGTCCCTGACACCCTACTCTCGTAGAGACAATTTCATCTAGAATAATTTAAAAGGTGTCTATTTAAAAAAAAAACCTTCAAAGGTAAATTAGCTAAAGAGAGGAACACTAACCCTGACCATGAGCTAAATCCTCACAAAATGCCTTCATTTATTCCTTCTCAGTAAGGAAGTGTTTAGAGGAAAACACATTTTTTAAAATGGAGAAAGAAAATACTTCTGCTGCCCTCTTTTGAGATCAGGTTCTCCCACTGAAGCTGTTCAAACACTTCTGCATTTTTCTGATCATTAACTCATAACTAAGCATTCAATTTTAGCTGCAATCTAATTGCCTAAAAGCCTTCCCTAGGTAAGAAAATCTAACACTGTAGCTAAAAGCAACAAAACTAACCTCATGTTTTTTCTAGTCTCTTAAACTGTGATCCCTATTTTAAATGGAAACATAACACTAAGTTTGTTGGTGAAAGAGAAAAAAGCAAAAGAAATGATACTAACATCCATTGACAGATATTTGGGATGCTTAAACCATGTTATCTTGTTCAACAAGCTAAAATATTCACCCTAACTATATACAATCAGTTCCAATGTCTGGTAAATCATGTTTATGGAGGGAGGGAAAGAGGGAAGGAAGGAAGGAAGAGAAGGAGAGAGGGAGGGAGGAGGGAAGGAAAGGAAGAAAAGGGAAGGAAGGAGCAAGTTTCAGAAAATTACTAAGCATTACCTATTAGCAGGAGGAGTAATTATCATTGTCTGGGCCCCCTACTGTGTGGCTGGAGGTACCGTAAAATATTCTAAAGAGTTTGGGCTAATTAATGAATAAATGTGAAACTGGGTAAAACTATAGCCCTTTGAAGTATCTGTGGACTTTCAAATACTTGCACTTGAGGTCATGGTTGTTCATACTCCTTTCTTACCTAGTTGACTCTATATTTAAAATTTTTTCCATCCACATTAGGTGATGATATTGAAAGGGGTGCTCTGTAATAAATATTGGAGGAGGAAATGGGGCGGGTCTAGTCACCTCTGTATTGGAATTTGAGGTAATTCGCACTAAGGAAATCCAGGGTCTCATGGTTTAACTCAGTATGCTAGTCAGCTTTCTATCATTCCAATAAATACCTGAGATAATCAAATTACAAAGAGAAAAAGACTGTTTTGGCACACAATTTAGGATATTCTGGTCCATAATCCATTTTCCCTGTTGCTTTTAGATTTGAAGCAAAGCAGCACATCACAGCAGGGTCATGTGGCAGAAGAATCACTCCCCTCATAGTCAGGGAGCAAATAGAGGAAGAAACTAGAGAAACTAGAGTCCCTCAGTCTCAATCCCCTTCAAGGATACACCCCCAATGACCTAAAGGCCTCCCACCAGGCCCCACCTCTAAATGTTTCCACCACCTCCAAGTAGTGCCAAACCAAGGATCAAGCCTTTAACACATGGGCCTTTGGGGGATGTTACAGATCCAAACTGCAGCACGCAGCAAAACTGAGGCCTGTTTGCTTCTTCACCAATGCCTTACCACCAAAATTACGACAGAGTCTTAGCTTTGGTGTCAACTGATCGTGGTCAGCTATAAGAATGTGTCAGTACAAAGTCAGTACAGGAAGAGAGGGGAGGAGAGAAGTCACAATGGTAGGCTATGGGGGTGGCCTCCGGTGGTAGGTCAATGTATACCTGCATCATTGGGCTATTAACCAAGGACAAGTGTTTTAACTAACCAGCCAAATTTAAGCAAAAGTAGCTCACACAGCTCTGTCAAGAAAAAGATAGAGGTCTTAGGAGGTTGACAGAGGGACACAGGTCAGAAGGAACAGAACTCATAGGCCCTAAAAGAGAATTTCCCTTTGAACTATTTCAAATATGATCCCATATCTAGCTTCTTTAAAGCAGAGAATAAGAACAGAGAGCAAAAATGAGAATATCAAGTGGTTGCTTACAGATAGAGAAAGTACTGTCAGTTAAAATATTTAGCCCATGAATTATTTATGAGCTGTGGCTTTGCACTCTCATTATTTCTGGTTTTAGCACCAGCAAGGAGATCTTGTCAGTCATCCTTGGTGCACAAAAGAAAAGATTTTTCATCGATCAGACCAGGTGTTTCATATTTTGCTCCTTTGATATAAAAGAATGAGTTACTAATGGGGCGAAGAGCATACTCAGCCCAATCCAAACAGGGAGATAAATAGATTTTTCAGCCTGTTAATTGCAAAGAGTTTGTATCGTTCGACTTCTTTCTTGGAGGTAGGATGAGGGCATTGAGTATGTTTACTAAATGTGAAATTACCACCTTTGTATCCAGGGAAACCCTTTACAATGTTGATGTTTGTGGATATAAGTTAAAACCTCTTCATAAGCTAGTCTGGTCACCTTACATCATTTAATGTATGTCATATACTACCTTGAAATTTATGCATCCTTCAAGTTGTATCAATTAGGAATCCATCTGATAGCACAAAATTAGATAGCTGATTACCAATGTCTTAATTAGTCTCACATAAACAATAAGCTGAACAGTGGTGGCAAGCTCAATTCAAATCCTTGATGGTTTCAGTGTTTTCAACACCCTGACTTTCTCATGACTCCTGCAGGTCCCCCTGGTCAGCAAGTAGTGCCAAGCATCCACATTGTTTCTGGATGGTGCTAGGTGCCTTTCGCTAACCTGCATCTTTACATGCATGTACACATACGATCAACGTGTACACCCAGCCTTCACAGTGGTCACAGTTGTCTGACACAGGCAACTCAGTGGCTGTCAACCTGCTGAAGACAGCAAACCTCATCCCTCATCAGGGTTTCATATGAATCTGTGTCTACAAACAAGCCCAAGTCATTTTATAAGGAAAAGAATGAATAGTGTTAAAATAACAGAATCATTTGTTTTTAGCATTCTCAAATCCAATACTCCTTCATATGGGCCCCATTAAGACCTTGGAGCAATTGGACCCAACATCTTTTAAAAAAAAAAAAAAAGAAAAGAAAGAAAGAAAACATGTTTAAAATATTTTTTTTACTTAAACATTCAGTAACATTTATTTAATATAGTATAGAAAATTTGGAATATATATTGAGATATCAAGGAAAATATGAGGAGGTAATATTGTGCTTTAAGCTGCATAATCTCAACTCTACACCTTCAGCTTCACTCTACCTCCAGGGAACTCAGGCCAGGCTTGGAACAGTTTGCTGCTTTTCTCTGTTGTCTCAGTTTCTCCATGCTTTTCTGCCCACCTGTTTTGTGATTTCCTATGCTCTTCCTCTCAGGAGCCACCATGTTTTCTTAGTAGGGCTCCTGACAAAGGAGCTGGTGCTCATATGGATTGACAGTCTCAGCAATCCAAAAGGGGTGGGGGATGAGCATGCCCTATGGAAGCATTTTTTTTTCTTTTTGAAGAAAATTAATGAGTATGTGACTATCCTATTTATTCTAACAATAAGGTGCTTAGAAATCCAGGCTTTCACAGCTTGTTCACAAAATCAGCCTCAGCATTGGTTGATTATTCACTGGTAAGATGATCACTATCTTTTGAGACACTGATAAGGGGGCAAATGCCACTAAGTGCCTGCAGATACACACAGAATACTCAATACCCTTGAGTCTGTTGAGTGTCATATGTGTGCAAGTCTCAATGTCAGAGAATCTGCTTCTCAAGGCTAATGATTTCTTTTCCCAAATTACTTACCTAAAACTCTACTTCAGTTAATAGCACTAGTTTTCAAACTCTATCCACATGATATCCTACAGCCAATTGGAAAAAATTAAAATTCTGCATCTGTTTTTTTCATATGCCTGTGTTCCTCAAATTCACCTGACCATAAGCATAACCCAAAAATACTGTTTAAAAGACAGCTTTTCAGGAAACTCCCAAGAACTTGTTTATTCAACAGTTTGGGGGTGGCATGCTGCCAGGAAGTGGCGTTAGCACTTGTAGTTTTAGCAATAACCAAGGGATTCTTCTGATTAGACAAATTTAAGGGAAAAAAGTCAAGAACATGGTTGATTTCTTTTATACAAGGACTACTAGTTCTTACAGAGTTTGTGAAAGCAACATGGCAGGCTGGGTTGCCATCTTCTTCTCGGGAGAAGTCCCTGAGAAGAAGGCAGATGGTACTGTTAGTGCCACTTGCCAGGGGCCACTACATCTGACCACAGAGTCCCTCTGCATCCAACCCACCACTCCCTCCATGCAGCCTGCTTCATCTGGCAAATGTCTATGCACCATTCAGTCAGGACAAAAATTCTTTGTCTCTCCCTTTCTTCAATGGACTGAACTTCTGTGATCACCCTCCACCCTCTTCTCAGTTGTCCTCACATCTGTTATTGCCCTAATCCTACTAAATTCCCTCTTTCTTACCATGCCTGCTTATTTCCCTGGCCTGTGAGTATGTGCTGATGACACAGGCTTTGGGACCTACAAACATTGGGAAAATTTCGCAACCCCACTTTCTTTTGAAGCACTCAAATATATGTTGGATGGATGGATGGATGGGCAGATGGATGAAAATTAAAAATATGTCCTTGATGTAAGTAAGGACTCTTCTTAAATTTTTATTTGAGCATATATCTTAGTGCCATGGTCAGATTTATTTATAAGATATCCTTGAATGTTCTTCTTCAACTGCTCCAAACAAACCCTCTTTTTCTGGGTATGGTGGAGCATGCCTGTTATCATAGCTACTTGGGAGAAGTAGATAGAAAGATCTCTGTCTGAGGCCAACCACCCAGGCAAAAGTGAGACTCTATGTGAAAAGCAAACTTAAAAGCAAAAGGACTAGTGGTGTGGCTCAAGTAGTAGTGTACCTGCCTAGCAAACACAAGGCTCTGAGTTCAAACCACAGTACCACCAAAATAACAGCAACAAAAAAGAACATATAGCTTGTAGTCAATCTAAGTAATAATAGAAAGCACAGCTTTTAACATTGTTCTAATAGAAGTCATAGAAAAAAGCCTTGTTGCTCATAGAGAAACAAATATGACTATAAGGGAATTGAAATTTCCAGCTAGAAATTATGAGATCTAAATTTTTTTAACTTTGTGTGATTTTTTTAGCCCTTAATAACTTTTTTCATACAAGACAATGGAAAGTAGTCAAATTTACTTGACCAAAGTCCCGAGGAGTAAGAAACAGAGCCTATTGGATTCTGCCTACCAACCGCATATTATTACTTGATACTTTGTAGATGTATCATCTTTCATAGAGAAATGCACAAAACACTGACCCATAACTTAGTCCATTTGCAACATTTAGAGAATTAGAGCCTGTGGCATATTAGTGTCTTCTAACTTCTGGGTGACGATCATTCAAAACCCTAGTGGGAAAAAAAAATCTCCTGTCAAAAGCAAAATTGTTTTCTTTCAGTGTTAGCCCAGTCATGCCCCTATCAGACCAGACATGGATAAAACAGGCACTTTTAAATCCATACATTAGATCTAATTAGAGGAAATTTAGAGAATGGAAGCAGAAACTTAAAAGAGAAAAGAACTTACTTGCAGGGAAAAATTGAAAAATAAAACATAGATGTTAGTCAAATAATGACTAGAGGTGGGATTGCAAGCAGATTATGATATTCTCTGCAAATGTTCAGAGAATATGAACCACGAGGAGACTGGGAGCTCTTACAGACAAAATTTGAGTAATACAATGAAATTGTGCAGAAGTTCGGTTAGACTAAATACTGGCAAAAGTTTCCTAGTGCTAAAAGCCAATAAATTCTGGAAGAGTCTTCCTCAAGGGAAGTGTGCAAACCCTATTACTTGAGTCATTAAACTCCACAGACATAGTATAGAAAACAAGGAGTTGGAATAAATTATATACCACCCCCTTGGGACAGTCCTCTTGTGTAACAAAAATCATTTCTTTCTGCCTCTAATTTCTAAAATTTTGAGATTTATTTCTTTGATGCAGGTTGACATACTTTAGCTTTGGATTTATTCTTAAAAACTTGGTAATGTATTCTGCCTACCACCAGAATGCATGCCTCCAGAATCAGGTATAAAATAAGGAAGCTTGTATTCAAATAGTTGAAACAAGGAAAGAACTGCTTAATTCCAGTTAAATAAATAAAAGTGCATTCCTGGAGATGTTCTGGAGTTAGGTAGGGGGATAGTGTGCTAAAAAGATGGCCAATGTCTTTGTTCATTTGTACAACTTTAATTAGGTACTTGAGAATGGGTAATCGATGAACAAGAGAAATGTACTTATCACAGGAAAGGGAAGCAGGAAAGTCCAAGATCAAGGTGCAGACAGGTTCAGCATCCGGGAGGGCCCCAGTCTGCCTCCAAGGTGGCACTTGGTCATATGTCCTCCAGAGAGAAGGGATGCTCTGTCCTCACGCAGTAAAAAGAATGGAAGAGTAAGAGGGACCTACATAGTCTGTAGCCATCTCATAAGAGGAACACTATCAAGTCATTACAATGGAGCCTTCATGACCTAATAACTTCCCAAAGGTCACACCTTGATATTTTGCAATGGGAATTATGTTTCAACATGAAATTTGGACAGCCACAAACATGCAAGCCATCCACCTACATCAGATGTAGGCCAGCTTGATAGGAAGCCAGCCTGTCATCTTCTGTCATAATACATTTAAATAGCAAGTGTTCAAAAACAGGTAGCTATTATTACCATCCCTACTTCATAAATAGCTTGTATAGGTATAACCACTAATGGGGGACAAAGTTTTAAAACTTTTTCCTTAGTATACATAACTGAAGCTTTGTTACAAGCACTGAGAAGTGAGTTACCTGGATGTTACCTAATTTGTATTACTTACATATATTCTAATGATATTTAAAAGCATTTGCTTTAGATGCTTTTAAAAAAAATCCATCTTCATTACATGCTATGAAAACCTAGTCTCAGTAGATTTAAGATCTCACATGGTTTTAGTATGCCACCCGTAAGCCTCATAAGTTGCTTCAAAAGTAAGACATCTGTAGTTAGTAATGGGGTACTCATGCTGTTAAATGTTATCCCCTGACAAATTCCCTTTCATCCAGAAAGGACATTACCACACACACACACACACACACACACACACACACACACACATACACACACAGAGGAGCGCTTCTATTTAGTCTTAATGTTTATTTATTCCTTATTTATAAACATCTCTCTTGATAATAGGTATTATTTGTCACAGTTGTTAAGTTCCAGTCTTCTAAATGAGAAGATCTATTATTTATGTAATTTTAGTTGTAATTTTATTGTTTTAATATTTAAAATTGATTATATATCACATCAAAAAGTATCCAAAAGTATAAAGTGAAAGCCTGCTTGCCTTTGACCCATCTCCTATCTGCCTTTTCCCATCCCTCCCACCTCAAATGTAATCACCTTTATTTTCTTGGATACTGTTGGGAAAGGCCAACGGCCACCAGCCTGAACATCGTCACACTTTCCTGTGGATAAGGGAAGAACTTAGGGCTGTGACCACTCTTGGTCTGCAACCTTTGTTAGAGCAGTGTTTGCAACAAGCAAGCTTGAAGGATGAGGTACTGTCTCCCTGTGGGACAAAGGCAGGATGGCTCACCTACCCCTTACTAGGAAATGGAGAGTTCCCCTAGGTCCCTGTCACTCAGCTACAACCAAGACCCACTTTGTGTGCATCATCTGCTGAGACTGAGGGCAGAGGCAGGGAGCAAGGGTTAGAAAGCCAAAATGGAGCTTCTTATACTGCCTGCTGTGCTGTAATAGCATCCTTTGTCTCTGACCTGGAAGTCCTGTGTCTTCTACCAACATCTATAAAACAGGCTAACGTTAGCATATGCACAGGGTAAATTTGCAGACCCTAAAAGATACCTTCCAGAGTTTCTTAATGTGTATACAAGGAAATGCATATATATTCTTATCTTCCTTTTATCAATACATAAGGCAGGATATCATACATGTTCTCTGTATCTCGCCTTTCTTCACTTAACAATATATCCTAGGAATCTTTCCCACACAGAATTTTTAAGATTCTAATGTAGAGTGGATATTTTTAACCTCCTTAGTGTCTTTAATAGCTATTAATATCTTTAATATATTTAAAGATATCTTTAATCTCTATTGCTGGACACTAGGTTATTTGTATTATTTTGCTATTACAAACATTGCTGTAGTAAATGATTTTACACATGGATAGTTTTCAAACATACACAAATATATATAAGATCAATTTCCAAAAGTGGAATTGCTGGAGCAAAGAGTATGTGCATTTCCAAAATCGGATTGATGTTGCTAAATTGTCCTTCAAACGTTTTCTACCATTATATATTTCTGTCCACCATTTATAAAAGTAGATGTCTTCTCACCACCTTTTCAATTGTACCTTTCAATTTAATACATGAAGAATTGTATCTCATTGTATTTTCATTTCATTGGTTTTCATTTAATTGACTATTTTCCCACATACTTAAGAACCATTTGTTTTCTTTCTCTGAACTAGTTTACTTTTTTCTCATTACTCTGTTAGTGTATTTTTTTTATTTCTAGAAGTCCTTTATATAGTAGAGAAATAAGTGTTTTGTCTATGACATAAATTGAAATTTTCTAGTTTTCTTCAAGATGTTTTTCTATATAGAAATAGTTTTTCACTTGAAATTAAAATTCTTCTTGCATTGAACTTAGAGTCAGAATTAGAAAGTCCCTTCATCCACCAGTTTCATAAAGAAATTATCTCTTGTTCTCTTCAAAGGCATATACATCTTTTTTAATCAGTCAAAGTCCATAATTTACTTAAGATTCACTCTCAGTTTTGTACATTCTATGCATTTGGACAAATAAAACAGCATGTATCCACCATTACTGCATCTTCCAGTGGTTTCACTGCTCTACAAATCCTCTCTACTCCATCTGGTCAACCTTTCCCCAGCAACCCACAGCAACCACTGATTTTTTTCTGTCCCCATAGTTTTGTCCTTTCCAAAATGCTGTGTAGTTAGAATCACAAGTATGTATGTAGCCTTTTCAGATTAGCTTCTTCTATGTACTAATAAGCACTTAGGTTTTCTCCATGTCTTTTTGTGGTTTGATAATTCATTTCTCCTTAGTGCTGAGTAATATTCTGTTATCCAGATGGACCACAGGTGATTCATCCATTTTACCTACTAAAGGACATCATGCTTACATCTAAAATCTTGGAAATTTTGAATACAGCAGTTATAAACATTCATGTTAAGTTCATTTTTTACACCTAAGTCTTGGATTCATTTGGCATTTACCCTGATGCATGGAGTAAAATAAAGATGCAACTATATTTTTCGGATAATTCTTCAGTTACAAGGTGATTGGAGATATTCTCTTTATCCTGTGCTAAATTCGTGTGGGTATCTGGGTCAATTTCTGAACTCTCTGCTTTATTTTACTTACCTCACTTCATGCATCAGAACCACAGTGGCTTGCTAGTGAGCCTTTGCAGCCTGCATGGTATCTACTAGGGTTTATCTCCCAGCATTGGTCTTCTTTTTCAGAATTCTCTGTTTCCCTATAGCATCGGCTTTCATGGTCCAAAAAAGAAATAAACTATACCGTTGACCCAGGCATCTTGGTCCGAAACAAAGCACTATTGCTGTTAATAAAAATAACATTAACCTATAAATCAACATGGAGAGAATTCATCTTCCTATCTAGGAATACAGCATGTCTTTTCTGTTCGCTCAAATATTGTTGGAGTTCTTCAGCAGGGCTTTAAAGTTTTCTCCCTATAGTTCTTTCTCATTGCTTGTTAAACCTATTCCTATTACCTTGTTTGTTGTTATTATAAATGGAGTTGTTTTTCCTTTATAGTTTCTCTCTAGTTGTTGTGTATATATATATATATGAAAACTATTGATTTCTGTATATTAACTTTGTTCTCCATCACCTTATTGAGCTCGCTTATTGTTTCTAGCAGTATTTCAACTGGATTCTCTTGAGATTTCCACATATGCAATCACAGCATGCTGAGACAGTGCTTATGTTACCTGCTCCTTTCCAATTACTACACTTCTGACTTCTTTCTCTTGCTGTGTTGGGTAATAGCTTCAGCAGATGTTAAATAACAGAGCTATAGAGGGCATTCTGGTATTTTCCTGAGTAGTAGAAATCCCTCCAGTATTTCCCTATCAAGCATGATTCGTGTGTGTATATAAAATCACATTGGAAAAATCCCTTTATTCTACTTTATTGAGTTTTTATCTAAAGTCTGATGGTTGGATTTTACCTGATGCCTTTTCAGTGTTTGCGATTATGATCATGTTTTGTATTGCATTTTTAATATAATCTATTTTCACATTTCTGGCATAAGCCTGCCTTGTAGTGAAATGCTGTGCTATCATTTTCCTATGCTGCTTGATGGATAAAATTTTATTTTGAATTTTTTAATATTCCTAACTGAAAGTCCTCTGCAGTTTTCTTTCTTGTGTAGTCTCAGCGAGGTGGATATTTTTAATAATATGGGCATTTCATAACAACAACAGCTTAAAGGCTTTCCTTACTTTTATGTGCACCAAAACTCTGTAAATAGCATTGAAATCATCTACTATTTATTGAAAGGTCAGTGGATCCCACAAAACTAACTGGGATTGGTACTTGGGTGGGAAAGGAGCTCTTTGATTGTTTTTCTACTTACTTTATAAAAATTAGTATGTTTATATTTTCTAAGACCAGTTCTCATGCTGTTATAGGATATTAGTTTTGCTCTCATGTTGGTTTTATGCCATTTTATGAGAAAAGAAATGACCTGATCAATAGTGATGCTTCTACATAAATGTGCATTTTATGGGTTATACCAGTATTATTTAAAGGATATTAACACATCAGGGTAGGTGCTATCGGCTGCACACCCAGGCCCACTCCTGGCTCCAGCCTCCTTCCCCACCTGTCCCAAGTGCTGGCTGGGAGCATCTCAAGCTGCAGCCTTCTCCAGAGATGACCTTGGCCAACAGAAGCCAGCATGCCTGGAAATGCCCACCATTGATGAGTAACTGGCACTGAGTCAAAACTCTCAGTACCCTTGCCTCAAGTCAGGACAATGACTTTTTTGTCAGGCCAGTCTTGGTCTAGACTTTAGCAAAAACTCCTCCTTACCCAGCTTCTTCCTCTGCTCCACCCTCATTCCTGGATCTCTAGATAAATCACTGTCAAAGAATCCCCAACTCAGCTTCTGCTTCCAGTTAGCCTGATCTGAGGCACATTAGTTTCCCAAAGCGTCATTAATGGAGTCTATGAGCACTTGTAAGTACACACAGCTTTGCAGTCCCGTCGTAATGTCCATTCACTGACATCCCCAGGACTCTAAGGTCTCTACATTGAGAACCAAAGTGTCAAAAGGAAAATCTAAAAAATTTCTGTGCGGCAACAAGCTGTCCCATTACACCACTCTGAATACCTTTAATTCACACATAGGCGCTAACAGTCACAAGACGAGAAGAATAATTCTTACTTCAACACAGAAAAGGGATCTTTATCTGATGAGGGGCGAGGATGACAGCACCCCACAGTACTGATGGCCCTCACTAGGATAATTTGTATCTTCCCACTAGACAGGAAGGTTAAGAAAACAATTGTCCAGTTAAATGCTAGTTAATGAAGATTTTGTTCCTAATCTTTTTTAATTTTTTGGCTTGTATTTTTCAGTTGCGATTCAGCTCCATTTTCCAACTCATAAAACTGATGATGCCATTGAGTCACTCTCTGTGAGCTTTCAGGGGAGAAATAATGACAAAACTTCTGACCTCTCCTCTTCTCCAAATTAAGACTGCCAGCCTTGAATTTGGCTGTTCCTCATAGCAACATTTATAGTTTTATTTTTTAATATGTAATTCTCGAGCATATGTTTTGACTTCTACCTTTCCCCATCCTCTCTTTTAATTTCCCAGTCTTATTGATTCATTCATCATAGTCTTCTCTCTGAATCCACCCCACACACACACTTGTCCAGGCCTGCTGGTGTTTCCCAAGTCCTCACTGTACAATGTCCAGACTGTAAACTGTTGCAGTGGCCTCCCACCTGTTATCCCAACCTTCTCTCTCTGCTCATCCAGTCCCTCCATGCTGCACTCACATACGACAACAATGTCTCTGTCCTGCTCAAAAAGTTCTTCAACAAGTCTCCATTGTCTAGTATGTAAGATTTAATATCTTCAGGGTGGCATTCAAGATTCTGTATTCAATTGCCACCTGAAATTTAAGCTTCAAACCCATCACTTCCCTATACAAATTTCCCACTGGTACCAAAATAGGCTTATCATTGTCTCCCAAAAATGCGCCTGCATCTTCCTCTGTCCACACCTTTGGCCATTGTGTACCTTCTACCTGGCATACCTCCTATACCACATGGCCATACACCAAAAGCTTCCTAAATATAAGTCAATCTCTCCTCTCTCTCTCTCTCTCTCTCTCTCTCTCTCTCTCTGTCATTCTAGTGACATTCTTTGTGAAGTACATATGAGCTATTTATCATACAACATTTTATTTTGAAGACACTCTGTCTTTGCATTGTTTCCCTAAACACATGCTAAAGGGCAGGACTGTGTCTTATGTCCCCTATGTTACTGAGCATGGTGCTGGCCCATAGGAGGGAGGATTGATGAAAATGGAATAAGCAAATAATGCATTTCTTGAGCCACATAATTTACAGAATATAGCAGAGCCTGGAGTCAAGCAGAGTTGAGAATTAATGAGGGATGAAGAGAAAGCAGTTTCCCTTTTGTCTACAGCTCTAATTTCCACAGGAAATTCTCCAAAGGAGAATCAGGTCAGGGGGTTCAGAAGCCACAGTAGCCACCCTTTCAGAGTTGTCTAGGTTACACTACATGTGCACCAGCCATCTGAATACTGGAATACGGCAAGATATTATTACAAATGTTAGTTTCTATTACTCTAAATGCCTACTTTAAAGCTGGAATCTGGGATATGTTTTCTCCATCAATAAGGCAGCCTCACTGAGTATTTCTCAACAACCCATGGGTCAAGTTAACTATTTCAGGTAGAAAATGGCTCCTGGGGACCATGGGAGAGGTGAGTGAGCAGCTGGCTTGCCTTCCTTCCTGTAGCTTTAGCTCCTGCTGACAAATGATTGCTAACTCTACCTCTGGGACCCCCCAACTAGAAGGCAGCCTACCAGAGAACTGTTGATCCATGAGATGCCAGACCCCAGGAAAGGGTGACAGCTGCATTTGTAGTTGTTTTAAGCTTCTCCTAAGGAAATAAAATACAAAAAGCTTGGTTGTATGCTATTTTTTCTTTTATCAAAGTGGTATAGTGGCTGACATGGTGGCTAAACATGTCCAGTTGTTCTCTGTGACCACCAAGAAGCCAAATTCCACCACTGGGGAAGGGTTAGTGTAAGGACAGCATGACCAGGACTTCTAAGTTTTTTTCAGAAGTTGAAATCACCAAGAGAAGTCAGAGGAAAGCGATGGAAGTGAGGGGGGAGGGGACAGCACTGTGAAGAAGAAGTCAGGAAGCCCAGCTGCTGGGGCTTTTTGGAACAGAAGAGGAGGCAGTGTGGCTAGCAGCTGAGGAGGCCCAGTGAATGCATATGGAAGGTTTGCATCCATTGTTCCCTTCCTTCATTCCTCAGTCTTCCATCTGGTCTCTCTTATAGCTGCATATTTCTCCCTTTTTTCCCTCTCTGCTCCCCTTTTTAATATCCAAAAAAAGATCCAAACTGGGAAGAAAGGGGGAAGCAAGAAGGGCCAGTTGATACTTGGGCTCAAAGTTAAGTTTTCAAGGGAGAAAATTTCAAGATAGGAGAACAAGTACATATAAAATAATTAGGATGTGCCCAGCATCATTTACATTTGGGGAAGCAAATCTTATTAAAAATTGAAAGTCTGTTTTGCTATGCCCTCAATTTGCATTTTGTCTCTTCAAAGAAATGATTGATTTACCAGAGAATGCAAGAGAGTGGGATATGATCAGCTGCTAAACCATCCTCTTTACTGACCACAGAATCCAAAATCCTTCAAACAGTAGCTTACTAAAATATGTAACAAGGTATCCCCTTGACTTTCAGTTACAAAATCTAGAAAATTGGATTTGTTTTTGTCAGCAACACAGACTGGATTGTCCCAGGCAGTACGTCTAATTACACAGACTCCTAGGGAGTCCCTTATTAGAATAGTTTGGGAAAATTCTGGTTCCTGCCCTCAAGGAATTCACCATCTAAGTAAAGAGAAAATACGTGTGTACTTATGGATTCATGAGAGCAGGAAAAAGAATAAGCTTTGATTTGTAGTCTTCTAGGATCTCCTCAAACAAAGCGATTGTTATCATATTTTTAAATAGTTAAGTCTGGAGGATGTTTTTGAAGTTTTCTTTGTTTTGTTTGATTTCTAGTATTGCAAAGAACCATTTTTACTAACAAGATTCTTTTAACTATGACCAAAATGAAACTTAACCTTGTGAAAAGTAAACCATGGAGCATCCAATGCTTTTTCATGTTAATAAAAACAATCTATCCAACTCCTGTCCTGAAAGTTGATCCTAACAAGAGAAAAGGTAAAACCTCAGACCAGTTAGAGGGGACAGATAGGGAATCTCTAAGCAGTAGCTGGTACTGCTGTCATTTTATGATTGGGACCTGGGATCCAGAGAACCCTAAAAATTGCCCCATTAGTAAATCTGACCTCAAAAGTCTCTGTTCTTGCTGTGAATAAAAGACATTTAAATAATAGCAATAATGATAACTTAAGATATTTTGCAAGTTTGTCTCTTGCCAGCCTAATAGACTTGTTAGAACTCGTTCAGTTGGTCACATATGGCCAGAAGCAAACAAAAGTCCAGTTTCACAGTTCTAGAAATCAACCCATGAAAATATATGATTTTCAAGTTTTCTAAGCCCTATGGACCAGCTCCTGTGAGACCTTCTAGAAAGATCAGGAAGGAGGGAATTGACTCTAGGCTACTCGCTCTGTACATTCCATGAAGGTGGGAAGGAGCTGTGGCCTCTCAGACATGTAAAGTGCTGAAAGAGAAACAGTGTCATTACTTGCTACCTCCCATCCATCCTCTGGTGCACAGGGGCAATGGAAAGCCTGGTGACATTGAATTTGAAATTTCATTCACTTTCATTGCTAATAATGATTTGCATATCATTCTTAGATATAAGTTTCAGGAAGTACAAAATTCATCACAGAGTTATGTTGCTCCTAAAACACAGCCCAGGAACAAAGCCATGGCCAAGTCTAGACCCTGAGCAATTACTGTGAGCACAACACAAAGTTCCTGCCCAAGGCTGTGGCCAACAGCATGGGCTTGGTGTGCAAATGGTTATATACCCATAAGCACTCAATCTACCTGTGCTGATCGCTCACTGCTGGTGAGATAGCTACCCCTGAACAGGAACAAGTGGAAAAGGCGCTGCAACCATCAGACACCCCTCCACAGGCCCCAGTACCAGCATGTGAAATGTGACTCAGGAAGGGAACATGTTTAGAGGTTGGCCCTGCCACCTCTTCACAGGCTTTCCCCCCTCTGCAGCCTGAGCAGCAGCTTCCACAGTCATATTCGGCTTCCAACCAGTGCTATAAGGCACAGATTGCCGTGTGTGACACTCATACCCCTGACCTTCCAAACCACTGGGCCTTGACTTATAAATATTGGCTTGAACTGCAGAGCAAACCCTGCAGGTGACACATGAATGGCAGGTGTCCCCACACCATGCAGGAGTATGCCCCATGAAACATGTATTTGGAATGGAAGGCCACCTGGATTAAGCTGTTTACCTGGTTTCTTTGTGCTGAGGGAAGGTGAAGGAGTGTGTGTAGGCCCCATGTGTGCACAAATATCTCTCCCCATAATTTGGGTTGCACCTCCATGAAAAATACAGCTAGGTCTACAGGGCAGACCCAGGCTTGGGGAGCCCTTCTTTTGCTTTCACCTATGTATAACACTTTCCATCAGCCAATCTTTCAATGAAGATGCAACCATTAACTTGGAGGACGTGGGCAGGTGGCAGAACTTCTGGGGCAGCTAAAGGCCCTTCCTCTTCCCCTTTAGGATCTCAGCAGGAAATCCTACAGCTGTCCAGTTCCTCCTCCTCCAAGGCTGAACTGGGCTCTAGCCCTATGTCAATTCTTTGGTGGCAGGCTACCACCCCATCTGTATTATGCCCATCTTTTCCAAGCCTCCTGCACAAAGGTGGGGAAAATACAAACTCCCAATTACTCATCAGATAAATAATCAGCTCGTCAGATATAGCTAAGGGGGCAAAACTCAAGAGTCAGCATGCTGATCTTGGTCTAGAGAAGTCAACAGAGGTCTCAGAATGACAGTTGTTGGCCCAGCTGCCTTCCAGGGTACAGCATAAAAGGCATACCACGAACAAGGGGAGATTCTACAAGCAGTACTTTGCATGACTTTCACAAATCCCACAACAAACATAGCAAACTGCATTGTGCATGTCAGCCTGCTGAACCTCAAGGCTGGTGTATATGGGAGAGTTGACAAGGATACATGCAGTGGGTCTCCCAGCCATGGAATGGGGTTTGTGAAATCCAAGCTGTTATGACCATCCTCTATGTCCCCTAGGCTTGGATACCAGGCAGGCACAGGTCATCGTCCTGTCCTCGGGGACCAAGTGCATCAGCGGTGAGCACATCAGTGACCAGGGACTGGTGGTCAATGACTGCCATGCTGAGATTGTGGCCAGGAGAGCATTTCTTCACTTCCTCTACGCACAACTGGAACTGCACCTAAGGTAAATGGGCCCCTGGCGTGGGCTGCATGGTCTCCCAGGGATTGCAGCTCCTTGATGGGTTTGTTGACACACCTAGGCTGGTCAGCAGCCACTGAACAGAAGAGAGACCCTCATCCCCACTTGATTTCCTACATAGGGTGAGCATATGGCTATGTGCCATAAGCATCTATTTTTATTCAGATTTGAGGCTTCCTTGAGCACTACACAGACCAGTAAAATGTTGAAATACCAGGTATCTTCCTCAGTATCCAATGTCTCTCTCCAGGAAACACCCTATTTGCCTATGGGTAAATACACACACACCTCCACACAGATGCCTGCACATATGCGCGCACCCTGGGACATGCCCTGTCACAGTTCATTCCATTTATTCTTTCAGTTAAAACATTCAGGGTTCACTACCACATCCCACAAACAAAAGCTTCCTCACGAGGCTCAGGTGCCTCTAGAGTCAAGGAAACCACAGGGCCCAGCCAGCCTGGATTTTAAGTGCCATCCACGCTCAACAAGGTATTTCTCCAGTCAGCTAGCTACTCAAACTCCAAACGCCAGTGGAACCAGGAGACAATCCAGCCCCAAGGCCAAGAACACAGAGGAACTCCCCAAAAGGAAATAGCCACCCAGTTTTGGTACCTTCACTGTGGGTCTAAATAAAGGCAGTATTATTCTCACCACAGTCCTCCAGTTATTAAACCCAGGTCCAGCAAGGGAGGAGGAGAGAAGAGAGGGAGCAGGGAAGAGAGGAGGAAGAAAGAGGGAGGGAGCAAGAGAGGCAGGAAGGAAGAAAGGAAGGGAGAAAGGAAGGAAAGGAGGGAGGAAGGAAGAAAAGGAGGAAGGAAGGAAGGGAGGGAGGGAGGGAGGGAGGAAGAAAGGAAGGAAGGAAGGAAGGAGGGAAAACATTGTGTTGATTGAATCAAAAGTGTGTTCAGTTATAAGGCAGGGTGACTTAGATCAATGCACTTGCTTCCTAGTAAACTTTCATTTCATCCCTGGAAAGGTGTCAGGTCGAAGTTGACATCTCTGCTCAATTTTAGCAAATTGTGTCCACTTCAGATGTGGCCCACAGATCAGCATTTCTGCAGAAGAGAAGGAGTCCTTCTTTCCTTATCAGCCTTGTTTCAGAATTTCTCATCCAAGGAAATTTCTTATAGAACTCAGGATTTCTGCAAGACTGACCAGGGCCATCTCTCAAATGCCAGGCTCATAGACAGGCTGCCATTTTACTTCTTGTCCCCAGTCCTCCATCTGCAGTTAACAGGCTCAGTTTCCACTGGAGAAGTCCCAGGCAAGTAGCTCTTGCAAATGACACAGTGACCACTTTGACATTGGTGCTTAGTACCTTCCAGCCCTCATCCTCCTTGGGGAGGTCACCCTGTCCTGACTTCAGTTCTCCCCACACCTCCACATTCCCAAATATGTTGCAATCACTAGACCTTGTCTTCAGGGAAGGTAACTAAAGTGGCAGTGAGGGTTTTGTGGTGTTGCCTGTTTCCTGGCCCCACCTGCAGATGCATTTTAATAAGGCCATTCAGACCCTAAGAAATGTGCTCCAACAGTGGAATTTCCAGTGTTCTCATGGCAGGAAGAGGCAGACTGTCACAGATGGGCTGACATCCCTGTCTAAGACATGAGCAGAAACGCAGGTGGATTTGAGTGTATGACGTCTCCGATGCATTCCTGGACTGAGCTATTTAGTCACAGTGCTTTGATTGCTGTGGGTCTCTTTGCCAGAACGTTCCTGCCTTGCATCTTCCAGCTGCCTTTTCTTATCCTTCTAAGTGGTATTCTTCAAATTCACTAAAAGTGGAATCTCAGGGGGGACTTTAGTGAGTGACTCATTCAGGCCCATTAGCATGTGCAGAAGCCACACAAAGGGAAGAAAGGCCCAAATATATGCCAAACAGACTCAGATAAAAGCAATACCTTAATACACTCAATTAATTTTTATCTGAGCCTCTGAGCGGCAGGCAGCAGCCTGATATATTGCCACATCAGTTCCAGGAGTCCTGCCGACAGGCTGAACGTAGGGGAACAGACCTGGAAACCTCTCAAAATGTGGGAATATCCAACTGCTCAACCGGAAATATTTCCGAGTACCCTAGTTCCTGTTTGTGTCATAGAAGGCAATCAGGCCAATGTTTGCCAGAAGCTGGCTGTGTGCCCAGTGCTATGCCTCCTGCTGGGAGGAATTCAAAGACAACAGCACCCCATCCCTGCACTGCAAATGCCAGCAAGATGAAGCAAGGTTTGCATCACTGCAAACCATGCTCCACAGCTGGGAGACCCGGATGGAGCTCTGGAGGAGGCTCCATTGTCCCCAAGGGGTATGCCTGAGTAAAGAGAGGGCAGGTCGCAGCTAAGGAGCTGTTAGGCACTTCAAAGATTTCCTGGGGAGACAATGTCTGTTCTGCCGCCTATGATGACATCTCAGGACCCAGCACCACAGAATCCATCACCAGTGGGGCAGAATATGTAGAAACAGCAAGACTAGCAGAAAGTAGACTGCCAGAAACCAAGGAAAACAGAATCTGGGCAAGGAAAAGCAGCCACGTTGGTTCAATGCCCACTGCAGGGTCTCCCCACCTCAAGGAAGGGGAAGCCCTTAGGTTTGAGTTTTAGGGCTGCAACGGGGAGAGTTTCCTGGAGCAAAAGATCCAGTTATCCCTTCAAGATTCAGGAGCTTTATTTATTCCAGATTCGCCCTGGATCATAGTTGGATGCAAAAAAAAAGCAGATTTGCCCTGTTTACTGTTTTCATCTAGTCCTTCTGGTGCCCAAGCCCAGCTCCACCTTTAAAGTCCCTTTCCCTCTTCAATACACACAAGTGTGGCCCACTAAGGCTCTGTCCAGTCAACAGTCCACCGCGAGATACTGCCATGAAGAGTGTTTGCTAATCCACAGAATTGCGGTTTTATAAATGGTAACTGCTGGCTTTGTAAAAGATAAACCTAAAATGTAAACGTTACGGGAGGGGGAGAATGGCACGCTCTTCACTGGCTGTGATTGCTTTCACGTGGTTTCATTGCAATCTGGTCCTGCAAGGGGCAAACACGGTCTGAGTAGAGGGGATAAAAAAGAAAAACTGGGGAACAACTCTAGGAAACAGAACAAAATGATTCGCCTGGTTGGAAGGTTTGGGGTTTGGTTTGCAGTAAATGACCCGCGTCTTCATTGTGTCCCCAGCAAGAGGCGCGAGGACTCGGAGCGGTCCATCTTCGTGCGTTTAAAGGAGGGAGGCTACAGACTTCGAGAAAACATCCTCTTCCATCTCTACGTGAGCACGTCCCCCTGCGGGGACGCCAGGCTCAACTCCCCCTACGAAATCACCACTGACGGTAAGAGACCGCACATTTGCTTTTTGTAAACTGTGCCAAGCTGGACTAGGTCCCAGGCTAGCTTGGCCCAGGCGCCCCGTGCGTGCAGCGGGCCATGGCTCTAAGACGCTGGAAGGAGATCACAGTTCCAAATTAGCTAGGTAATCATAACTCCAAAATCTTAGCCTGAGATGCCCAGATCATGGCGGAAAAGTAGTTTGCATCTAAAATTAGCTATTTAATTGCCATAGTTCTCTGCTTTGTTTTAATAGGACAGACAGTCCCTACCTCCCAGGCTGGAAAATGGAAGGGAGAGGGCAAATGAGAATTACATAGGGTGGAAGAAAAGTCAAACTGGCTCTGCAAAAACTGCTTTTACTTACAATTTTGGGGAGAATGAAGGTAGTGGGGAGTGAGGTTCTGCAAAAGTGCCACCCAGGTTAAGGGCGCACTCCCATTGCTGAGCCCCTCGGCAGGTCTGTCCAGCCAGAGTGTTTCAATGGAGGAGTCACAAGAAGCAACCATGCACTTTCACCCCTCCCAGTCACCTTCCATCAGCAAACACTGGTAACACTGTGTGTTCCAGGGTTAGAGGACAGGGTGGGTTTTCCCTTTGGTGTTGCTGATGGCTTCTTCCTCATAAAACAGAACGTGTCAAGGGCTCACTCCTCCTCACCTTACAAAATTCTATGTGGGACTTGCATACATATTGTACATACATGAGTATATGTATAAGTGTATACAACACACACACACACACACACACATTTCCAAGTCTAGGAAAAATCTTCCTATGTAGACAAAAAAAATAAGTATGTGTGTAGGGGGTATATATATTGAAATATATAAGGAAATATAAATATATAAATATATAAGGAAATAAAATTAGTATGCCAAAGAGAAAAAATTTAATATATGTATATGTATTTCTTCACCCAGATATGATATTTTGTGGTTTTCATTCTATCAAAATATTTAAATATTTATAAAAAATTAAAACATATATATGTATATGTATATATATATGTATATGTATATATGCACACACACACACACACATGATATACCATGACAGATCTAGCTCTAATAAGGATTGAAACATCAGCAAGTATATTCTGTGCTCTGAGGAAATCCCCAGTAGAAACACATTGGATAATGCCCCATTATTAAGGGTGGCTTTGGCCTTCGATTTTCCTCATATGGGCAGCTACACTTCTGTTCTAATTACCAAGGCCAGGAAAAATGAACATTTATTGAGTGTCTGCTGTGTTCCAGGCTTGTGATGAGGGTCTCCACCAAAGAGAAAGAAGACATAGGGGAGAAAGTAGTGTTTCTTAACCTGACGTCAGTTTAGCTGTTTCTCTAACCCTCAGACTGGAACTCCTTTCTCCTTTGTGACAACTTTCCTCGAACTCCATGGCTTTCTCCTTTGGAGATTGTTGGTGGGAATTCTCCATAAGGCCATTCTCAGGGACATTTTCACATCCTTTGGAAAGCAAATGGGAGAATCAGGTGGAATTGAGAGTTTAAAAAGGGAACCCATTAACTATCAGAAATTTTTTAAGGAATTGTTCCCAGAAGGGTAAGAGGGCTAGAGAGAGATACCCAGAGCTACCCCAGAGGGAAGTGGGCACAGGACAGACCCTGTAAGATCACACAGGCTATTGCTTCTCTACTGTGTAGCTTTCTGAAACAGAAAGAAGGAAAATATTTCCTTGGAAATGTCCCCCCAGCTGGATCTACATAATAGCAACCTGCTCAATAAAATCATGAAATTTGATCCGTTTCCCAACAGACGGCTACTAGGAATTATCTTTCCATTTTCTCTGGAAAAGTTTGGCATTACAAAGACTCAGCCTAAGAGTCCTCAGACTGAGGAAGGAAAAATCCTTGGAGACATTTGGGACTAGCCCTACTTTATCCAGCTTCCTCCTTGGCCCATGTGTCCCCAGCAGGAGTCCGGAAAAAGCTGAGTGAGGACTGCAAGAACCTTGGCCATGCCTGAGGCTTCCTGGTCTCCCCTGGGGACAGTTCTGGCTCATTGGGTTTCCCATGTCTCTGTACATCAAGCACCAACTGTGGCTGATCCAGCCCTCAGTTTCAACTTCTAATGTCGGTGGTTTAGAAAACAAACAAATACATCCACAGTGGCCCCCTGAGGTGCACTTTCAGACACAGATGTCTTTTATTTCATGGTGCTTTTAAGAAGTGGCAGGTGCTGGTGGAAGAAAAAAAAAAATAAAGCATTTCCCCCACATTTTTGCTGCAGATATGTCAGGCAAGAGAGTGCTGCTACTGCCTGCTTTCTGCCTCTAAATTAGGCTGATATCTCCTGACTCTTCCCACCTGGCGAGTTCAGAGAAGGCAGGCACACAGCAACTTGGTAAACTGTACTCCTCAGCCAAAAGCCATACATTGCTTTCCCCTTATTCACCCAGTAAAGGCAAGAAAAGCCAAATGGCTACTCTCTTCTGCTTGGAAGGAGCCTTCAGAGACTGCCTAGCATCTCTCGCACCAACTAAGGAAGGCAGCAGAACAGCTTCTGCAATTCCCACCTTAAAGTAATTTACTGAGCAGTGCTTTACAAGAAAAGAGTGAGCAGTTCTCCTGCTGCTCACTTATGCAGGTTTTTCATTGTTACCCTTTAAGAAGAGTCAGATTGCTAGATAAGGGAATGCAAGTGACAAGGTCTTTGCTTTGAGAGGCTCCTGCCAGGGCCAACCAGAGGGCAGAGCCTATGGTGACAAGGCCCCTGCAGAAAGACTTAGATGGAGAAGCTGGGAAAACTCCCATCTACCTAGTCCCAGAGGTCTGCAGCCAGCACCATTAACCCTCCGCAGATTCACCTGTAGAGACCCCAGGCTCACTGGACCACCAGCCCAGGTCCACGCTCCTAAACAAAGCCCTGGAATCCATGTTCTCTGGACCTGCTGTCTCCCAAAGATCACCTGTAATATCATTCTGCCCACAAATGCAGAGGCTGCAGGGCACAGATACCCTGTCCATTCCACTGAGTGCTCATCAAGGGCCTAAGCTCATTCCAAACCAAAGGAAGCTGTGGACTGCAGCTCTCAGTCTTCCCAAGGTTCTCTCTGCCTCCTCACCCACTATCAGCATAGCGCCTGCTCTGGCCTGATCACTTTGCTTGTTTGTTCGTTTGTTTGTTCCTCACTTCTGCATTTGGTCTACACAGAGCTATCATACATCTCACGGGGCCTGACACATGCTAAACTTTATCAAGCCACAGTTGTACTAGAATTGCCTCCCCACACTGTGTTTCTCTCTAGCCCCTTCCCCCTCCCTCTTTCATGCACACATGTGCATAAGCACACATGCACACACAAACACACATGCATAGCAAGATGCACACACACAAACACTCAACAGGCTCTGAATGTCAATGTCCACAAAGAAAGCTACCACATGTCCACGTCTAAGAGAAATCCAGAACTTTAAAGCGGTAACATAGATCATCCCCTGCCCTTTTATGCAGAGCATAATAAAAAAATTTTTCTGAAGTTTTAAACAATCATTAAAACAAGTATTACATAACCAGATGACCTGTGAGAGACCCGAGCCTCACTTGGAATTTCTAGGAACATATTTCCAACTCCCCACAAGGTGCAGAGTGACAGCCTTCCATCAGAGACCTTTCTGGCCTCACAGCTGTTTTGACAGCTCAGAAAGTTTATGGGTTCCCTGACCCTATGGGTCAAAGTCTACTAGATGATCCCAACTCCCTGAGGCCAGGTTCAGGGGTTCTGGGTCCAAAAGACAACATGAGGACACTGGTGTTACCACTGAGCCCCAGTCTCCTGGGAGGCCTGTAGCTGCAGAAATTCTCAGTTTCTCAGTTCTGTTTTTTCCACCAAATCACTTATCTTAACAGATCAAAACGTCTCCATCCCTTGTATCAGTGCCAATTAGTCCATGATGCTTTGAGAGAAATACTGACTGCAAGCTTAGGAATGTATTCAATTCAGTTGTTTCCAAAGCAGGTTTGTCTATCAGCATCACCTAAGAAGCTTTTTAGATTCAGGTCCCTCCAGACTCCCTTTGACCAAGGTGCATGAGGGAGGAGTGGGGTCTAAGGATTGGGAGTATTCTGAATGTTAGTTATATTTTGAGCCACTGGATTTAAACCCCCTTAATGGTCTTCCACCTGTATTGGGCACTTATTTCTTGGTGGCTGAGTGGAGAGATCTGGGGAAGAGGAGAGTCTGGCAGTGTGTCTGCAAAGGCCAGGCAGAGCTCTGCGCAAGATCCCTGACCTGCTGTACACTGGGCAGGAGGAAGAGGCTTCTTCTGGTCCATCACACGCACTGTGAGGGAAAGCTGCTTTAGCAACAGCCTTTGAAAATGGTGGTCACTGATCTCACACAACCCAGAACCACTCCACTTATCTCAGGTAACTCAAAACTGCTAAATCCTATGACTTCCTCCTGGACTCAGAGAGGCCACAGTCAGTCAAAATGGAGACAAATGCCTAAAAGTTATTTCTTCACAACCAGGTCAACATGCTTTGTGTTCCTAGGTCAGAGCTGGGATTCTGATGACTGTCCTTAAGATACTTAAGGACACCAGCTTCCACCAAGGAGTGATGAGGCTCCCTCCAGCCTCTCAGAAAGCAACCTTATTTCCTTAATGGCTCTGGAGGCCTGGGCTAGAACTGAGGCCATTCTGGTAAGATCCTAAATTTAAGAGAATATAAAGATCCAGAGCACCTCACTGCAGCTGATTAGCCTATCTTCCTCCCAAATTACCAACATCACTGCATATGGCCTGATTTTTAAATAATCTGGTAAATTCAGTTCCCACTATCATTTTCCAAGAAGTTAACAGATAAAATTCCCCGATGTATCTCCCACAAGATGCCATGAAAAAACAGCAGAATCATACATACATATATATATATGATTTCATGGTAAATGCCTAGTACACTCATTCTAAACCAGAACATTTATTACATAGCACAATTTAGGAAACTAAGACAAATTCCATAAGAAGTAAGGGAATCTACATCTCAGTTCCTTATATTCTTATCTGCAAATTTCCTACTAAGTTACAGAAATATGCAATATATGATAATTTTCATGCATTGTAAGATAATAAATTTTAATGATTTATAATTTGACATCACCATACAATAAGGTTAGGATCACCTACATGACAACATGGCAAAAATTGTAGATTTTATTACTATAATAAATAATGGATTGCCTCATAGATATATACCTATCTTAAGACAGTTTGAAAATGTGATGTTTATTTAATGTTTAAAGATATTTTCTTTCTTTCTTATACCTTTGTGGATTTTTTTTTTTGGCTTTCAGTTCTCTCTCTCTCTCTCTCTCTCTCTCTCTCTCTCCCTTATGCCATCGTAGCAACCATGCATTGCTCTTTAGATAAATCCTTAGCTCCCTAGAGGATTTATTTACTTAATTATCATTTATTGTCATCTTTTGACTCTTCCCTAAAAAAACAAAATATTCACTTGGAGTAGTTTTCTAAAACATATTGCTACTCTAAGTCACCTTAATGTCAATCCCAGAAGGTATGGACATTAGGTTATAATCATGATAATGAAGAGTTCAATGATTTGGACTATCAAAATTGGAATGCAATGTTCCAGTGGATTTGGGACATTTATACACGACAAGCAGCATCTTAACGTTCCATAGCCCCACCATCTGAGACATACTATAAATCCACTAAAGATTAAGTTCAGTCCCCAGAAGTCTCTAGTTAGATTTGGCATTTCTACTTGAAGAGGCATTTTCAACTCCCTCCTGCCTCTTGCAATTAACCAAGAAGGAGTCAGAGGAAGCGGGTTCTAGGAGTTCATCAGCTCTTCAACTCGCCCTGGGACTGATCAAGCTCATCAGGGAGTGTGCTAGAGAAGGCAGCTGGAGACTTAACTGCTCCAAAATTAAGACTCTCGGGGATGTCTCACACACCTGGCTCTTGAGGTAAAATTAATCTAGTCTAAACACTTTGGGTTGACTCCTAGAAACCATTGTTAATTCAAGCCAGACTTCCCATTGTCTTGACCTTAACAGATGGTAGGAATTTAGAAAGACTTTACAATACAATGAGCAACTTTGGACACTTAAAAGATGACATGATAGTTGACACATAGGGAGAGTATGAGAACACTACAATGCAAATAGAGGAGAGTAAGTACCATATTCCCTGAGAAACTACCTCCCAACTGAGGAGGTTAGGGAGTAAAGTCCCTAACATTGGGGAAATATTGTAGAAGCTGTGAGATATGCTGGCTCCTCCACTCCCCATTCTGCTTGCCACAGAAAGCTGATATTTAACAAATACTCCACCTGGAAGACATAAAAACTCAGGTTAAACTCAAGGTTTGTTCAAGCATTTTTTGAGTCATATGAATTATTTTATGTTTAATTTGTCATCACCATCATCATCATTGTCATCACATCTACATTATCACCATCATACTAATAATCATTGTCAACACCGTTATCCTCATCACCATACTCACCATTACCCATCATCATTGCCATATCCACAATCATGCCACCATGATACTCATCATTACCAGCAGCGGTAGTGTCACCATCATTCTCACCACCTCTATCAACATCACTGTCCTTATCACCACTGTCATCACCATTACTGTCTGCACCGTCATCGTTATCACACTATCAGCATTGTCATACAATTCCCAGTGCCAATCCCAGAGAGAATGTCATTCTACCTGGGGAGTTATGGGCACTTGTTTTCCCCTTGGTTCTTCCTTCTAAGGATCACTTACAGACAAACCCAACTTGGATCTCATTAGGTATCTGGTGAGTTCTAGGGTGAAAAAGCTGTCTGAAACACCCCCAAAAGTTTCTTTCTCCAGGAAGTGCAGCAACCCTTCTTCCCAAAAGATAGCCTTTAGGTACTATGAAAGTGTGCTGAAAGAACTTCGGCTCTTAGAACCAATAAGAAAGCACCCTGGAAATTAATCTCTGTAGGAGAAAGTTCCCATAAAAACTCAAGTGTCTACTATTCAGCACTTTATAGAGCAAATGAAGGAGAAACTCTATCTACACACCTTCCAAAACTTAAACAGAAACTTTTTCAAGAAAGTGTTCAGCATTCATCTATCTTATTGTATGTATGTAAATGTTGGAATCACTGTGCTCTTTTATGCATAATTTGTATGCAAAGGAGTTAACCATTTCTCTAGTACAATATAATCCAGACTTAATACACAAAATCTTTTTAAAGAAAGAAAATAAATAAATGTAAGGGTCAAAACCCACCCAGCACCTTTTCCTATATGGTCTAAAAGATAAGCATGGTTTTGCAGTTTTTAAATGGTGGAAAAAGGTGAAAATAATAATACAGACATCCCTCAGTATTCATGGGAAACTGGCTCCCAAACTCCCCACAGATACAAAAATCCAAGGATACTCAAGTCCCTTGCATAAAATGATGTAGTATTTGCATTTATATAACTTATGCATGTCCTCCCATAAGCTCTCAATCATCTCCGGATTACTTGTAATACCTACTACAATGTAAATAGCTGTTTTGCTGCCATGTTTAGGGAATAAGTCAGTATAGATACAAACTTTTTCCAAATATTTTTTATCTTTGGTTGATTGAATCCACAAATGCATAGCTGGTAGACAGGGAGGACCAGCTGCATTTTGTGATGTGTAAAAATTATATGTTCAATTATATGTTCAAGTTTCAGTGCACAACAAGGCTCATTCATTGACCTGTCATCCAAGGCTGCTTTTGTGCTTCTGTGGCAGAGTTGGGCAATGGTAACAGGACAGTATGGCCTGCAAAGTTTCTGAGATGTTTACTCTCTGCCCTTCATAGCACAATCAGCTGACCCAGGGAAAGCAGCATTGTGCAGGACCCCAGCTCTTAACCATGTCACTCTTGAAATAAGGAAATTCCTCCCACTCTGGCATTTACTTCCAAAACCTGCCCCCTTGTTCAGCTCCCTCCAAGGCCCTCTGACATGGTCTCTGTCAGTTCCCTCCTCCTCTCTCACGTCTCAAATCCACAGCAAACCCACAGAACCCTTGTGTCTCTTCACAAGTGTCCCTGCCACCTCTCACCACCACCTCTTCTTTCCTAGTGAACAGCAGCAAACACATCGTCAGGAAGTTCCGAGGGCACCTGCGCACCAAGATTGAGTCCGGGGAGGGGACAGTCCCTGTCCGGGGCCCCAGCTCAGTACAGACATGGGACGGCATCCTGCTAGGGGAGCAGCTAGTCACAATGTCCTGCACAGACAAGATCGCCAGGTAAGAGCCTCATTACCTATCTACTTCCAAAAGTCGGTTGTGGTCCTCTGTGAGAATGACAAACAGAAGGCTCCAAGCCATTTCATGGTCCTGAATGAAGTCAGAGAAACACATCACATACCATTAAGAGGCTAGATGCCTAAGGCAGTGCCTGTCTTCAATGACCAAGGCACATTTTTCATTCCATGTCCTTGAGGCAAAAGTGCCTTGAGCAAGCAAGTTCCTAGCAATGTCAAGTTCCTGCTGCAAACACATAAAATACCTGGTCATTGTTAAGTCCAGCTACAGAACTGATTGAGAAGCAAAGGCAGCATTTGAAATAAGGCCACTTACTTTACACTAAAGCCTGACAATTGCCTAAGGAAAGACATTAACCTTCAGCTAAGTGGGACTCTGCTGTTCTCCTATTTCCCAAAGATACCTTCCTTTTAGGAGAATTTTCAAAAGTCTCCTCTACTGGTCTCAGAGACCAGGTTGAACAAGAGGAGGAGGAATTTGCAGACAGGGCAGCCCCCTCTCAGCCCCCTCACAAGGCACCTGCTATTTGGAAGGAGGCTCCAAGCTAGCCTAAACCACACCACTTTCCTCAAACTCATTGTGATGCCCAAGACCCACCCTCCATCCACCACCAACCTCAAGTCAAAGTTTGGAAAATAGTTGTAGGGTACGCTTTGGCAGGAGGCGGAACAGCAGCTTAAGTTTTTCTGAAAGAGCCATACACTCCCCCAAAGCCACTCATGACAATAACAACATGATAAGGTGGTCATAAAAAACCTGGGCAAAGGGCCAGGTGTGGTAGTGCACAGCTGTGGTCTCAGCTACTCAGGAGGTGGAGGTAGGAGGCTCTCAGTCAGAGGCTAGTCCAGGCAAAGTTAACACAAGACCCTATCTAAAAATCAGACTAAAAGCAAAAGGCCTGGGGATGTGGCACCAGTGGTAGAGCACCTGCCTAGCAAGAGTGAGGCCATCAGTTCAGTCTCCAGTACTGCAAAGGAAAAAAAAAAAAAACTAGGTAAAAAGTGAATCTAATGATCATTTGGAAACTTTGATAAATGTATTAATCTATAGTTGATAAGCCAAATAAAAACAGAGCGTTTTATGCAAATACGGTCTCTAAGCAAGGATACGCCTCCAAATTCTAATGACATTGGTGCCCCTAAACCACCTACATAGACATATTTGTGGCTGAAACTAGTCAGGTGATGAGGTTAGTCTCACAGGATGCGAAGGGAGAAGGGTTGGGGAAGAGGGGAAAAATGGCCTAAGGACCCAGGAGGGCTGGTGGAGTGGCTCAAGTGGTAGAGCACCTGCCTAGCAAGCATGAGGCCCTGAGTTCAAACCCCAGTACCATAAAAAAATAAAATAAGGACCCAGGAAAACCCAATGACATCACCTAAGGCAATTGCAAGCTAATACAGAAAGCATTTTGTACCTG
Source organism: Castor canadensis (assembly GCF_047511655.1). Classification (NCBI taxonomy): domain Eukaryota; kingdom Metazoa; phylum Chordata; class Mammalia; order Rodentia; family Castoridae; genus Castor; species Castor canadensis. The sequence goes on from NC_133400.1 coordinate 94,272,013, forward strand.
TGAGGTCCTCAGCTTCCCACCACCACTACAGAATCTGGGGATTGAAAATGGGGGTGGGCAAAGCTGTCTCCTGTAATCCCAGTTAAAATGCAATCACCCCCAAGTACCTATACAAAACTAGGCACATCTTATATGCTCGACAAATATTTGTGGATGAACTGAATGGATTTATTTACTTATTATGACCTCAAGGACTGGTCCACTGGCTGCTTTTCATCTGGAGAGGGGAACGCAAAGCCCAGGGGTGAAGAGAATTTAGTTGTGTATGAGGTCCAAGGCAGGAACATCAGGCAATGCCAGGAAGTGCAGAACCCAGGGAAAAAGCCAGCATCCCAGCTCCCAGGAGGGAAGAGGGTGCCTTTCGGGACTTCTTCCTTCTACCCCTGTCTCAGGCTCCACCCCTCGGCTGCCTGTTGGAGGCTTCCTGGGGCTACAGGGCAGAGAAAACATCAGCCCCTGACAGCAGTGATTCCAGATTCTCATGGGAAATTACCAAGTGACTACAGGAAAAAATGGCGCCATTTACATCCGTGGCTTTGATTGCTCCTGGTTCAGTATAGTAAGGAGATGACTTAATGACAGTAAATCAAAGCACTGAATTCTGTATCAAAGGGAGCAGCCCATAGTCACCAAATAGCTCATCTTTCAGAAGAAAATGCATTCCTCCTTTGTAATGTTTTCATCTATGCATGGAGTGAAAGGGGGAAAAAAGCAGCAATATTCACTTTAACAGAAATTCTCTTGGTACCCTAAGATAGCATTTGGGTTTCTAAATTAACTCTCTGACTCCCAGAAAAATGAAGTTAACACTACAGAAATGAAATTTTGTTGTCTCTGGGATCTTAAGCATCAATAGACAGTAAATTAAACACGGTTACAAAACCTGCCCTGTGTTTGTTGTTGGAGGTCTCTCAATGGTAATGCTCTAAAGTCAGGTCTTTCTCTTTTTAATAAAATCACCTTGAAAAATAAAAGTCCACGTTGCATCCCCTCCAGGGATTTTTAAATGGTGTCTTACATGGAGGAAGATTCTAGACTGTGTTGTAAAGAGAAATAAAAGTTGTAACGTCCCTGGCTCTAACCAGAAGAAATGAGAACTCTCCCTGAATTTGCCTGGGAATTAATCCACATGTGCAAGTATGTTCAAAGTCAGTAGTTTCATCCTCTCTTCCCATTCACCTAGTTCCTTTTCCCCAGATCTGGTGACCAGGTAGTTAGAGATGGGATAGAGGGGTACAATGGAGAAGGGGGAGATACCCAGTAGGAGCTTGAAGATGTCTCCTCACTCCTTCAATCTGTCACCTCAAAGCCCATCTCCCCACCTTCCACTTTCTATGCTTTCTGTTCTGCCTCCTCACTCTTTTGCTTTCTCTCATCACTCCTCCACCCTCTGTTCTCTCCATTATCTCTGTCTCTGCCTCCATGTCTCCCTGTCTCCCTCTTTGTATCTGTCTCCCTTTGTCTCTTTCCCTCTGTCATTCCTCTTTCTCCCTCTGGCTCTCTCTTTCTCTCTCTCTTTCTCTCTCTCTCTTTCTCTTTCTCTTTCTCCTTCTCCCCTTTCCCTCCCTCCCTCTCTCCCTCTCTGTCTCTCTCTCTCCCTCTCATCCTCCTATCTGGCTGAGCATCTCACCTTAGCTCCACTCACACTCTGAAGAGTTTTTGAGGCTCTCCACTAACTGGCCTCTTCCCCCCTGTGTCACCCACTGTGCCCCCGCTCCCTGCCTAGCTGTAGGGTCATTCTTTTAGGGTCCCACCCCATTACCCACCTTGTCTCCTGCACTGGAATGGCAGGGATGTGTTTGCTTCTGCATCTCAGCTCTGACCTTCAAGAGATCGTTGGTGCCACTTCATTTGCATGGTGTCTGTCACAGTGAGATGCACATGATAGCCCGTGATAAACAGTGACTGTTGGTAATGATGATGAGGACAGGGCAATGGTGACCATGGCGATGACAGAAATAATGCACCAGCTCTGAACAGTCCTGTCTGGGTCAGGCAAAAGCAATTGGCATTGAAACACATCCTTTGGCATGGCAGTCCTTGTGCCTCTGCCATAATCAGACCCTGAGCATGAGATAAGGATGCAAATGCCGAGCACGAGCTATTTTAGAACAGGGGCACATTTGCCATTTTTGAGCAGGAGCATATGTTATGCTAATGACTCAAGTCCATAAGCATCTGTAATATGCATTATTTGTACAAAGGCTTCACAAAGAGACCATCTGATAATGTATGTGTTCATCTGTTTTCTATCCTGTACAGAAACAAAAATTCAACCTCGGGCTTAAATAATGTTCAAAATAAAGGATTTTCATACACAAATGCAGATGAAACATTGTAACTCAATGAATTCATGACACTCAAGGCTCTTTGGAGAATGGAGCTCTGAGGACACAAAGACATAGAAGTCACAGTCTATAAAACGGTGGGAGGACACACTAGGCTGTAAAAACTATAACCATGATACACAGTACCCAGTATAATACCAGCATGTGGGAAAGAGCTAGGTCCTCAAGAGCTAATTATTAAGTTTTCAAGCAGTTTTAAAAGTCATTATTAAAAGTTAAATTACTTAAACTTACAACTAAATAAATTATATTAAGATGAAGGTACTCAAAACCCATCACTTGGACTGGAGGTATAGCTCAGTGGTAATCCACTGACCTAGCATCCCCCCAAAATAAAACCCTTATTACCTCCACTACTCTTACTAGTATTTATGCTTGTGAGCAAGGAAACACTGTAAAGTAATCTGCTGCTGCCCAAACTTCTTTTATTTCCTCCCAAATCTGTAGTCAGTGACTTCATACTGGTAGCTCAAAAATTGCTGTGGTAATAGTGTTTACACCATGAAAACAGGCAAAAACTACAAATGTAAGCTTTTTTTTTTTTCTTTTGAGAGCCAATTGTTAAAGCATATCATCAGAGACTGTAACAAGTGTACTGAGTCTAGAAATAACACATGTGGAGCTAGCTGTGCGGTCTCATGTGTCCTCAGGAGCCCTTCATTCCTCATTACAATTTATTCCTCCCTCCAAAATCTCACCTGAGGGACAGCAACCACGTCTTAATCTACATAATACATTCAGTGTCTGACATGTCAATACCTGCATATAACAGGCACCATGAGTGTTTATGGGAGAAGCAAAGAGAGATGGAAAGGAGAATGGAAAAAGGAATGATGAAAGACTGGGGCATTACAAAGGCAATAACAGCTTTTAATCCCTCTGCAGCCTGTGTCTGTACCCCTTTGCTAAGTTGAAAGGGAGTTTATAAAGGTTGGAGACACTAGACTAGGACTGGAGAGGACTAACACCTTTATTTCTCTTGCCACTGGCTACACTTGCTTCAGGAACCAACCATCAATTAGTAGATGGACACTACTGAGACCCATACATAAAAGACATTCTTATCACTGTGGGGAGACCCAAGGTGAAGGGAAAGGCTCTGACTCTTATCATTATTCTGTCTCATTCAGTGGTCAGTAGACGCTTCCTGGTTGAACAAACAAATGAATGAAACCTATTCTTTCATCAGAACAGCCAAACTGTAAAATGGAACAGGTGTATTATAGAATTCAATGTGGGAACTAAAATTTTAGAAGACTCTAATCTTTCCAGCAAGACAAAAAAAAATTTGTGCTTCCCATAGATTTTAGGAATGTATCTATAATTCACAACCCAAAGATTTCATTTCTAAGAAAATAAAATTCTTATCCTAAATGATATTTAGTAATTTAGAAATTTCTCTATTAATAGATGTAGTTCCATTTAAGCACCATGAAGAAATGTTCATTCCCTACAATTTCATGTTTTAAAATGAACGAAATTGTGTTTTTAATAAAGTTAGGGAAAGTATCTCCACTGGAGAAATCTGCAATTCTCTTTGCAAATCCCCTTTGATATCAACGAAAAATGAACTGAAGGCTGTTGAATCCAAAGATTCAAACAACACAGCTACATTATTTCCCACCTACAAATCAAAAGTAATGGACAGGTATCACCTTTTTGGAGCTATAATGCCTTAGTAATAATATTTCTACATAACAACAGGCATTCTTCTGAGTACAGAATTTTATGAATAACAACTGATTGCATTTTACAGTGTCAATGGTAAGATCAGCTTACAGGAAAACGTGAAAATGTTACAGAACGTCTGAGATTTTTACAGTGGTTTATAATGAGCCATAAAACATAGCAAAGAAAATCTTTCTCACCTTTCCTTACACAGCATCTAATGTTCTAAGTGTTTTTCCCTCTGTCCTCTGTACATGGACTCTGGACTTTCTCTAGAACTCCTGTGGAGACCGCCATTCAGTCTGCAGGGCATAGCAAGTAAGTGTCAAGGGAGTATGATGATAAGTCTGACTGTGTGCCTCCCCAGTGGTCCTGATTCTTTGTCAAGGAATGAAAGCCTCGTCGTAAGCAGAGCAATCTCTCTGGTGACTAGTGTCATGACTCTTTTTCATGAAACCTTAACATTTTTCTAGGAATCATTTAACGACTTAACTTCTCATCATAACAGAGTCAGCCCACCTTCCTCCATCCTTATGTAATTTTCCTCACTATTCAAAAAAGTTCTGGAACCATCACTAAGCCAGCTTTCCCCTGCTCCATCTGAAACACTGTCTTGACCTTTGACGAACCATAATGCCAGCTCTGGTTACTTCTCAGCTACTTGCTGGGCCCCAGTAGAGAAGGCTAAGGATTGTCTCCACCTGATAGGAATCTTTTCTTCTTTAGCTGTTTTTCTGTTTACACCTTGTCTCCCTGAGAGATGCCCACTAGGAAGCAAAAGCCATTCCCTACCTCAGCTCTCAGAGAAGTGTCTGAGTATCATAGGGGCTTAGGTGCACACTCATTTGAGGATTATGTAACCACTTGGAGATATAAAGGGATCTTGAAAAGATGCCAGGTCCCCAGACCAGCCCAGAAGCAATGGATGGAAGTGCAGCTTCATAACTTGATTGGTGATTCAAGAAGAGGAAAGGCTTTCTAACATGAAAACACACAGATCTAGAGCCTTGTCCTCCAGGAGACCCAGAGGTCCCAAAGAAGAGACCACATTTGCTATTCACTGAAGCTGATCAGAATGATGGATAAAGAAAGGGAGAAGAAAAGTCTCTTCCTGCAGAGCAGAGGCTGTGAAAGACTGGATTTGAGCTTAGGCCAGGGACAGGCCACAGCGCTTACCTGCCAGAATAAGAGCCAATGCAGAGGGCTGAAACTACAAGATTTCTTAGTCCTCTTCCCTGATGGTATATCAGAGAACAGCAGGTGTCACAGAGGTTGGAGGATAAGGGATGGCGGGGTGGCACCTGGACCCAGGACACTGAACACAGAAGAGGCCCTTCCTGCAATGCCAACTCTGTACAGTGTTTTAAATTTCTTTACATGGACCCAGTTTTCAAGGTGACTCATGTGTAACAGGACAGATGCTGTTATATCAATGTCAGTATTATTAATTTCACTTCACAGATTTGGGAGCTGAAGCTCTGTGAAATGCATGTGACTGGCTCGGGTTGCACTACTTCTTAGCAAGAAGCTGGGAGCCTGTCATCTCTCACTTTGCTTAAGCACCTGGTCACCTCCACACATAGGTCCCCAAGGTGTCACACAAACTCAATCATAAATGCCTCAGTGAAATCTAAGACACACTTGGGTATCTGCTTTGTTGAAGGCTCCATTAAGAATACAGTCCCCTTTCTGGGGCACACAGGCGTGTCTTCGTCTTGCATGAGTAAGGTGGCACCATCCTTTAAAAGCAATTTTACAGTAGAGATTGGACATGTTCTGCCTCACTGTCACCCAAAGCTGGAAGCCCCAAACTGGGCAGATCAGACACAGGAAGCATTCTGGGAGGGCAAGAGTCTTTGCTTTTTCTTTGATGGGAAAAGGACTGCCCTGAAGCCTGGAGTAGGGATGTGCCTGATAAGTTTTTTCCTTCAAAAATAATTTTTATATTGAACAGAACAGAAAACAAAATCAGATTCCTTTTGTTTGGAACAGAGCCCTCAAAATTACCAGGAAAATGTTTGGGCCATGAAAGTCTTTTGAAAGTGAAATTTCCTTTCTAGGTTTCTCAGTCTAAAAGAAATTTTCATTGAAATCCTGGTGCTAAATACAACCTTCAAAATAAAAGCTAGTTCAAAAGTTCTAAGTGGGAAGGAAGGATGAGCCCCCTTGTGAGTGAACTGGCTTTGTAGAGAAGACAAAACCAAGTCCCTGGGGCCACAGTCCATTCTTAATGCACCTGTTAGCTATTTTTTTTGTTTTGTTTTGTTTTTTAATGAGCTGAGCATGGTCCACCTGCAATCCCAGCACTAGGGAGGCAGAGGCAGGAGCTGAAAGTTTGAGTCCAGCCTAGGCTACATATCAAGACCCTGCTCAAAAAACCAAGGGCTAGAGATGTAACTTAGTGGTAGATTTCTTAGCTAGCATGAGTAAGGCTCTGGGTTCAATCTCCAGCATCACAAAAAGAAAAAAAAAATACCCTCAGGTAAAAGAGGATATCAAAGAATAACCTGACAAATTTCCTGCTGAAATAACAGTTGAAAATGAATGGTATCCCACGTTTAAAGGTTCCCCTCATTAAAAAGTAAAACATAAGAAAGAAAAATTAGGAAAAAAAAAAAAAGAAGCAAAAAGAAGTAGGAACCAATACTCCAACCGTCATAGAAAACAATGGTCAACTATTGCTATATTCCGTTACTCTTTTTTCTTAGGCTTACATTTTCTCCTGTTGCTGGGATTTTGCAATGCATGCCAGTTTGCTCACATGCTGTTACTTAACGCTATAACCATGCCTCTTTTTTAAAAATAACGAGCACTTTAATGCATGCATGATATTATGCCTAATAGTTATGCCATTAGCTGGTAAGTTCTTTCTAGCTTAATGTCTGGGATGTTTCCAAATGATTGCTACCGTGAATAGCGTTTCTAATAATACATCTACAAAAGCCTTTTTCTAAATTTCAGAATTCTTTCTTAGGACATATTCTGAAAAATGATATGATAGAACCCACTCGTGGTAGAGGGTAAACATAGGATTAAGTTAAGGATGGCAAGTGTAGGTTCATTCCCCATTCAGGTGACCTCTAAGGTGAACTTGTAAAACAGAGGCAGAGGAAGTTTGGGGACTAGCCATACGATGACAGAGGCAGAGATTAGAGTGATGTGGTCACAAACAAGGAACACCAAAAATTGCTAGCAGCTGGAACAGGAAAGGAAGGATCCAGAGCTTCCAGGCACAAGGCCTTGCCAAAACCTTGATTCCAGATTTTTGACCTACAGAATCAAAAGAGAAAACATTCCTGTTGTTTTGAGCCATGCTGCTTGTGATTATTTGTTATGGAAAACTTCAGAAACTAATACAGTATTATGAGAGAAATTGCTCATTTACCTTAACTCTTTGGAAAATCATGGAATCTGATAAAATATGTTTCTTAAAATCCCATGACTAATATCACCCTCAAAGTCTGAATGAATCTATAGAAAATGGGTTGTTTCACCTTGTCAATGAAAATTTGACCTTGAAAACCACAAAATAAGGTTTGAGTAAGCACACACTCAACCAGCCCTGTCTTGCTATGGAACACGGAACAGACCTCAGCAAAGAAAATTGTCACCTGTCACCTTCCTGGACATGTGGTCTGTTCTGTGGCTCTACGAAGCCACAGAAACAGTCTATTAAACTCTTGCCAACAGGCAAAAACCACAGTCTCCTTAAAGAACAAGGAAAACCAGAATGGTGTTTTTTGCTTTTGTCTCTAAGAAACAAAAGTTGAGTGGCAAATAAAAATCTAAATCTTCTGGAACTAATGCTCTTTTAGATATGGTTTCCAATTTTAAGTACCTGTGCCTGATTATTGATCACCACATGTCTTTAAATGAATAGATTAAAACTTTCTCCATAAAGACGAACTATAAAAAAATGATAGCTGCTCTCTGGAGAATGAGGCACTGTCTGATTGCTAAACTTAGATTCTGATTGTGAAGAGTGAGCTCTCTTTCCAAGCAGAGATCTGCTGCTCAACATCCTCCTAAAGTGAGCCTCCCTCCTCCTTTCTGCACATAGCCCACCTAGGAGGAAATTCTGACATCATTTCTCCTTAGTTTATTGGCAGGTACCTTATCTTTAAAGTGTTACCATCTCTACAGAAGTCAAATGCATGTTACTCATTTTCCTCATCTCGAAATATAGGTCTTTTTTAAACAACTGCTCCTCATATGCATTCAACCCCAAATTTTCGGTTTGGATCACAAACATTTTTAACCTCTTCTTTCATTAGACTGCATCATTTCATGATGAAAGTAGTCAGTGATCAATTTGATGATGATTATCAAATTTAAAAGCAATAACAGCAAGTCAGAAATGGTGCTGCATCTGCCTCCCTGTTACTCTCCCTGTAAAGTGGACAGAGTGGCTGGCTCTTTCCCACCTCAGACACAGTGGACAGCCCTATCCTCCCAGGATTTTACCCAGGTGTGTGCAGGCAACACAGGGAAGAGAAGCCTGATTCTGCAAAACAAAACTGGCGATTGGATCAGAAACACTACAAAGGTGAAAAGAATACAAGAGAAATGGCCAAGCATGGATCTAAGACAACTTCATAGATGACTTTCAGACCTCATGGACTCCAACTAAACATACTGCTGAGGGAGGGGTTTCTAGGGCAATAGCAAGGGTCTTGATGCCTGGGGCAAGTCACTAGGCAGTTAGTATAGTGAAGACTCCACATAGGAGAAGAGTAGAGGAATGGCCCCTGAAAACAGGCAGGAATAGCAACACTTATATCACACAAAGTAGACTTCAATCTTACATTGGTCAAATGAGACAAAGAAGGACATTTCATACTAATAAAGGTTAAATACATCAAAAGGAACTAACAATTATCAACCTTTATGCACCCACTGTGAGTGCACCCAATTTCATCAAACATACATTGAAGGACTTAAAAGCACACACAGACTCCAACACAGTGGTAGTGGGAGACTTTAATACCCCCTATCATCAATAGATTGATCGTCCAAACAAAAAATCAGGAGACCAGGAGAGCAGGGTGGGGTCATCTAGGGACGCAGTGCTGAGGAGGCAGGTGACATGTGCCACAGGTGGTCAGGCAGGCAACCAGGCCATCATATCTGTTTGAATATACCATAATTTACTTAACCAATTCCCTACTAAGAGGCAACCAGAGTAGTTCCAGGGTTTTTTGGTTTTGTTTTGTCTCATTTGTTTGCTTTGCAACTGCAAGCATCTTTCTATAACTCTCCTTATACATATATCCTGACACCTTATTGATAGGTACCTGTGGGTTGAATTCCTAGCAAAGACATTGTTGAGTCAAAGAATATCAGTCATCTCTTTTACTTAGGAAAGATATTAGTAGAGTGGAAATGGAATGGCAAGTGTCTCTGGCTTGGCATTATTGCCTGTCTTTATAAAAGTGTGGGGGAGGGGTGATGACCCCAGATGGAAAATAAAGTTGGGGGCCTATGTGTCACACATGAAGACTGTGAATCATCACCCCTCTTCCCCTCAATGTGGGCTTCACACACATTAGGCCAAACATGGTAGTTCCTTCCAGTACCGGGCAAATTTGTCCACAGAAGAGGACAAAGAAAGTTTACTTGTCAAGGTGCTTAAAGGCTTTGCTATAGATTTCACCACAATTTTAGTTACACCTTTTCTCAGGGTCAACTGGAGGTGATGAAAACAATAAGTAGCAAGACAAACTGTCCAAAATATACAAGGAAAATTGTTATTCTCTGTCTTATATATAAGGCACACAACTGTTGTTAACAGTCTTGTGTATAGTCTATCCTAAAAGGAATTTCACAATTGTTCCTATTGTAACTTGGAGGACACAGTTTGAACTCAGCAAGGAGATTGCATCTCTGGCTAAAGGAAGACAGTCTTTTCCAAGATTTTTTTCCCCACTTCTCTGTGGTATTTCAATGATTGACAAACAGACAAAAATATATTTATTTAAGGATTATCTATATTGAAAACTAGACCTGGGATTTTTTTGTCTGTCAACACTGCAGTAATATCAGCTATTTGAACAAAAGGAGAGATATTTTTCCATTCAATCCTGAATGCTCAGAATTCTCCAGCTTATATTCAGAAAGACATTTGGTTTTATTGATCATGTTGGCTGAATAAGTTTAAACTCCAATAGCCAGGCAAGGAGAAGGTTGATTTTCTTTTTATTGTAAAGGTTATTAAGAAGAAACCAGATATAGAAGTTATTTGTCCTTAAACCATCCTGTGGAATCAGAACCACACAAGTATGTTCCAGAAGTTTTGTTCAAAACCAATACTTTGATGGTCTCAAGAACTATGATCTATCTGCTGTGAATGTTAATTTTATTTTTAAAGATATGGCTTGTTTCAAGAAAGCGCTTTGTTATCAGTGGAGAAATGTATATTTTCCCGCTTTTAATTGATAAGAAATTTTGAAATTCCACCAGCAGTCTGAGAATTAATAGGCCCCACTTGGATTGTCTGCAACCCAGAACCCTTTGCTATAAACGATAACTCTCTCCGCCCACTTTCCCAGCATTCTTGCCTACAAACAATGATCTTTTCTTGGTGTACTTTTACACCATCTTCACATCTGAAACAGAGGTTTCTAAAACACTAAATGATATCCATTTTGTTAAATTTCTCCTCCACTTTTCTGCCTGTCTTCTGGTTTCAGATTTAAGGGAATGAACCAAATCCCTCAAAACCATTAGCATTGTTCCTTCAAAGAAAGTCTCAGCTACCACAAAGTCCTCCCCTGGGTTTTGTAGACATTCTATAACCTATCAGTGAAAAGTGAGGAAGAGAGAACCATGGTTAGCGTGTTAGATTGTTCTGGTGAAAACACAAGTTTAGGCAGAAACAGTATTGCCTAATGGAGGGGCTTCTTTCAGATGTGCCCTTTCTCTCAGAACCTTTTGATATTTACCCTTTGACACGATTCGATGTAGACAAGGACTGCCTTCTCCTTGCTTTTGGAGAGCAACGCTGTGACTTATAGAAATGACCACAATATTTTCTTTAATGAAGTTATGCAAATCTGATAGACTAAAGTAAATGTTTCATAAAACCAATGACTGTTTAAATTGTAGGACTAAATTGTTTGTATATAAATATTACCTTTTATATTCCATTTGAGTTTTATGTAGATGAGCACATTACTTTAATGGCCTGCATTTTCGGAGGGAGTGTGGGAGAGTTGCTCCCTGAAATTCTCGCCAGCCAGATGGCTGCCTTTTCTTGCATGAGATTAAAAGATGCTTCTATTCGCCGTGATGCTTCTGAGGCAAATTAATATCACTGGCTAAATTGCTTGTGTTTTCGGAATAAAATTTAAAGAGAACTTTTAAAGCAATCGGTGTCACAGGTTCTCAGAGCAGATTGCTCTCCAGGTAGAAAGACATTCGGTAATTAATGGAAAGAATTCTGTGTTAATTGACTGCTTCGGGAAGGAAGATATAATGACTCCTTATTAATCATGAAAAGAGATGTACAGCACGGAGGCCCCACAATAATTGCTCCAACCGTGGAGAAATGTTAATTAATGAAAAGAACAATCATGGAAAGAATTAGCTGTATAAAGCTTGCCGTGGATGGAGGTTGGGTTTTAGATACATTATTTAGAGTGAAAACCACAAAATGTTGCCTGAAATAGCAAATATGTGCAACCTCTTACCACCCAAATTTAGGGGCAGGAAAATCTTTCAGGGCTCCTGGCATTTTTGCTTGAAGAAGCAAAAACATTCATCCAGAACTGTATTTTTTTCAAAGAAAATGGCTTTAGATTCATCTCTGATCTGGCCTTCTAAAGTCAAAATCATCCCCAGATGAGAACAAGGTCATTTATTAATGTCCTTTAATTTCAACCCTGGAGGTCATTCTGACTGCTGAGGACAAAGGGAGTGGAAGATGGTATTTTCCCCAAATTGAAATAAATTCAATTCCTGATATCTCTCAGCTGATATAAAGAAAAATTCAGATTCACTTTGAGGGGCAGCTGTCTTTTTTAAAGATTCTAATTTTAAGTCCCTGAGAGAACATTCCACTTCCTCTCTCTCTAACGACTCATTTTCCAGAAAAGGAAGCCAACTTTATTAACATGGAGAAGCGCTGTTGGAGCTCAGTCCCCTGGCGACCAAGAAGCTCACAGTCATTAGTGGCCACAGGCCAAAGCTGTCCTGATGGTTCTGCCATGTCTGGGGAGCTCCCCGGCCAGTCCTTCCCCAACTCTGTGTGATGGGAAAAGGGACACCTTGAGGACGAGGTAGCTAAAAGGCACAAAGGCTCCAACATTGCACACAACAACCAGGTTCCCTGTCTGCTGTCCCTGAGGGAATCCCACTGACTTGCCCTGGCTTTTCCTTGCAGGTGGAATGTCCTGGGATTACAGGGTGCTCTCCTCTGTCACTTCATTGAGCCTGTGTACCTCCACAGCATCGTCGTGGGAAGCCTGCACCACACGGGCCATCTCTCCCGGGTCATGAGCCACAGGACGGAGGACATCGGCCAGCTGCCCACCTCATACCGGCACAACCAACCTCTCCTCAGTGGTAAGGAAACATCACCCTGGAGGGACCTGCCACCTCCTTCCTGTCGGCAGCCCATGGCACTGGCCTTTGGGCAGATCATACTTACTTTGGTTAATAACTATTTAAAACTTAACGAGCAAAATTGCAACAATCCAAAGACAGACCTAAAAGAGACAAAAGGATACAGTGTATCTCTGAATAGAGGAATAAGCAACATTTTAGCATGAATTCATGTGGGACCAATCATACATTACTATGTGGTTTTTTATTTGTTCTGTTCTGGGGTTTTGGTGGTACTGGGGTTTGAACTCGGGGCCTCAAGCTTGCTCTCTGTGACTGGGCCACTCCACCAGCCTCACTGTGTAGTTTTGACTGCAGTGTCTAAAGTAGCCAATATAAACAAAGACCCTCAATGACGTGTGTGCAGCAGGTCCCCGGCATCTGCCTTGATGCTATTCTACAGGAGGCCTTGCAGAGGAGCAAGCAGGGGGGTGACAGATGCAAAGAGAAGGAAGGTGGCAACCAGGCCCAGAAGGCCAGCTGGAGTGGGTCCCAAAGTGTGTAGGAAGCGTGCCTCAGAGGCAGCAAGGTGACTCTGCAAGCACTGATCTGGCCACAGCTCTTGCTTCCCACAGAGCCCAGGTGTCTTTAGAGACCTGGAAAACTTCAGCTCACCTGGTGCACAGCTGGTTGTGAGGGTTATGGGTCACACAGCTGAGGAAACACATTGGAAGTCATGCAGTTTTGTGCACACTAGAAAGTAGCCAGTAAGAAGTCTCAAAGGGTTTTGGAAAGGTGACCTTTATCTTCTGTGATCTTCCACAATAAGGGGCCTTCCAAGTTGATGGGAGTTGACTGAAGCTGAGAGAGGAAGTGTGTGAGGTTTTAACTGTATTTCATCAGTCTCGTGGTGGATACCTGGAGGAAAACTGTAGATCTTTGAGTTGGTTCCTTGGCTGGGGCAGGTGAACTGATTGGAGCAAAATCAGGCAGGTGCAGTGGAAACAGCAGAACTCTGGTGCAGAGAGCAGCTTAATCTAGAATCCAGGAGAGAGGGGACAAAAACCACAGGCTTTGCTCCTTCAGTCTGAACCCAAATGCTTGAAAGAGATAATAGTAAGATGAAACAGCCATTTTGACATTGCAGCTGGGAGTAATTGGACTGAGATTTATTCCCAGAGATCTAAAATTATTCTACAATAGAAGATCAGGGGTAAAATCGAGGGTGGTGGGAGCAGTATATGGAAGGAAATGAAATAATTCGTGCAAAATGCATAATTATGCTAAGCAAAGCGTCTAAGAAGATAACCTCTCACAAAAGTGCGTCCACTTATTCATTTATTCTGCCATATTCACCACTTAAAAATTGAGCACCTTCTATGTATTTTTGTGGAAAATAAGATCACAGATCGAAAAGTTAAAATAGAGAAGGTAAAAGAAGGGTGCTCCCCAATACATCCCTGAATGGTGACTGTATCCCAATTCCTTCACATATTAAAATTTCAGATTTTTAGACCAGATATGGTGATGTGTATCTATAATCTCAAAGGAGAATCTTCACTCAAGGCCACTCCAGAGTAAAAGTGTGAAATTCTTTCTGAAAATCAAAGTAAGAGCAAAAGGACTGAGGAATGGCTCAAGTGGTAGAGTTGCTAGAGAGCAACTCCAGTTGCTCAAACCCCAGTACTGCCAAAATAATAATAATAATAATAAATTCCAGGCTTTTTTAAACATACAAGACCTTCTGCCTAAGAGTCTGAGATCCTGTTACCTTTTGTCAGCAGTGGACAGAGTTTTGTGGCACTCTGTCATTCTACTAAAAACTAATTCATAAGAGGACTGGCTTTACTCTGTGCTCAAATCCATGGGACCTAGTTAGATTACAGAAGCTTGCAAATGTTGCAGTAAAGGAGAACTTATAGTCGATGTTAGTAATCCTCAGTGAGGCTATTTGAAAGAGGTAGGAATGTTAAATAGCTAACAGCTTTACCTTTCTTTACTGTACCATAAGGGTGAGCTAGGGTGGAAGGGGTGGTTTCTTCGCTACCATCCACCATCCTTAGGGTTGAGTTAATATTAATAAGGCAGGGTCACACCTACATACAAGTGGGGACTTAACTTCAGTGTGCTTGCTGCCATTGTTTGTTGTGGCATCCCCATCTCCCTACTTCTGCTGCCAGCTTTGGCTGTCCCCTCACCCTCAACACAGAGAGTGTAATGAGATTTCCTGTGTTGGGCAGAGTTAGTTCAGCTCACAGGTCCAAGCCATAAAAAGCTGGATCCAGTCTATAGGTATGCCTAAAGCTGCAGAGTCTCCAGGATCCAAACTTAGCTTCTGAGAAATGAATGATCTCTGGGTGGTTTTCTTGGTGGTAGAGAGAGATGACTACCCAGAGGGGCCTGATCTGATTGGTGCACTTATTATAAAGTTCAAAAGCTTCTTCAGAGAATGGCGCTATTATTTATCGAAAGAAGATAATGCTTCTTGAATAAGTATTCTCTCTTAATGTCAAGTTTATGTTATATTGCATTAGATCCTCAAATGAACCAGCAACAAGTAGTATTATCTCTGTTTTTTAAAAGTCAAAAGAGACTCACATAAATTCAATAACTTTCTTAAGATGCTTTATAAACTTGCTCAATAGGGACCAGGAATTTGAACTCAGATCTGATTGATTTAAATAGTAAATTCTTTCAGCATACCACATTGTGTCCCACAGCAACATAGTGCAATTGTTTAGAAGTCTATTTTTAAAACCATAAAATTAATAATGCAAAACAAGACTAGCTGAAGAGGTGGCAACATCGAACTAATGGTGAATTGGCGTGGGAGCAGTAAACCAACCCACTGAAGCTTGTAAAACTCTTAGCTGCCCGCTTTTCTCCCAATCCTTGAGATAAGAGTCGGGACTCATCCACGGCCAAGTGCAAAACTCAAGGTCTAGAAAATTGTATTTATTTTTTTAAATGGTCAAATATTTCATCAATTCTGATTTTTAAAAAAATCACTTTGGGGAAAATATCCCTTTTTCTTGCTTTCATTCTTCCTTTTTTCCTTTCTCCTGTTGTTTCTTAAAACTACTTATTGTGGTTAATAGTAACTCTGGGTAAGACCTAGAATGATTAGGTTAGAACCAGAGGCAAATGTTCCCATATTGGAGACCTCAAAATATGGTGTAGCTCTTAGTTTTATTTTTAAGTTAAACTTAAGAGAATTTTCATTCATTTTGATTGGTTCAATTCTCTCTTTTTCTGTGCCCTGGATCTTTGAGTTGTCCTCATTCTTCTTTGTTCATCTACTAGTGACAAATAGTTCAAACTCCGAAAGTACAAAGAAATAGAAAATACAACTACAACCATCCTTACTGAACTTCAAGGAAGTGGTTATTATCCATCCTTTGGGTACCAGCACATCATTTCCTGGGCATCTATTCTTCTTCTGTTCTCATCTGGGAATATGTTAACATAAATAAAATAGGAATTTTTTTTAATTTCAAGTGTAAATGCAGTGAATTTTTTAAAAATTTGAAAAATTCAGTACCACTTGACATTGTTGAGTGCTATAAAAGCAAAGCACTTAAGATACCTATTCAATCCCCTCCCCCAGGTGACGTCTGCCTGTACCACCAGCAGTGTGGTCTGACTAAGCATTTCTACCTGTACTTATGTGCTTGTTTAGAATATGGTTTTTATTTTGTAGAGGTGCAAATAAGCCTACAGCTTGATATCTCACCTGCATGCAAGTTCTAAACATTAACTGCATTACTCTTAATAGACATTTAAAATTTAACCATGCAAATTTTGTTTTTTTTTTGTTTTTTTTTTCTTTTTTTTTTTTCTTTTATTATTCATATGTGCATACAAGGCTTGGTTCATTTCTCCCCCCTGCCCCCACCCCCTCCCTTACCACCCACTCCACCCCCTCCCGCTCCCCCCCCTCAATACCCAGCAGAAACTATTTTCCCCTTATCTCTAATTTTGTTGTAGAGACAGTATAAGCATTAATAGGAAGGAACAAGGGGTTTTGCTGGTTGAGATAAGGATAGCTATACAGGGCATTGACTCACATTGATTTCCTGTTAACCATGCAAATTTTGAAAGGAAGTGATTAGAACTACTTGCAAAATAATAAAAAGGGTTGAGGTCTTGCATAAAGATAATAATAAAAAGACACTCAAACAAGCAAATGAGTTGTGCTTGAAGCTTTCCTCAAGGTCAGTTTGCAGAATTGTCTTAAAGATGAAGCGCATGCATTAGTAGAATGAAGCCTGCAATTTAGAAATGACAAAATCAGTTCTGGGTTAAAAAGAGCAGCCAAGCTGAAAAGGATACCCTTATTAACCCAGTCATAGGGCGTATATTAATGTTCTCCAAAGACATACTTGGAAAACTGCACAGCCCAGGCTAACCCATGGCTAGCTTCAACCAAAACCCCGCATTGAGGCTGTCTAGAGTCCTGAATCCTTCAGCAAATGCTGCATCATTGCCTGTGAACAGCTACCCCAAAAAAGTCCTCCCTTCATCCTTCTTACGAATTCAATAAGGTAAAAAAATAATGGTGAGAATGGTAATCAATAAAAATCTGTGCTTTGACAACACCACCAACAACAGGTGTTGGCGAGGATGCGGGGGAAAAAGGAACCCTCTTACACTGCTGGTGGGAATGTAAACTAGTACAACCACTCTGGAAAAAAATTTGGAGGCTACTTAAAAAGCTAAACATTGATCTACCATTTGATCCAGCAATACCACTCTTGGGGATATACCCAAAAGACTGTGATACAGGTTACTCCAGAGGCACCTGCACACCCATGTTTATTGCGGCCCTATTCACAATAGCCAAGTTATGGAAACAACCAAGATGCCCCACCACTGACGAATGGATTAAGAAAATGTGGTATTTATACACAATGGAATTTTATGCAGCCATGAAGAAGAACGAAATGTTATCATTCGCTGGTAAATGGATGGAATTGGAGAACATCATTCTGAGTGAGGTTAGCCTGGCCCAAAAGACCAAAAATCGTTATGTTCTCACTCATATTCGGACATTAGATCAAGGGCAAACACAACAAGGGGATTGGACTATGAGCACATGATAAAAGCGAGAGCACACAAGGGAGGGGTGAGGATAGGTAAGACACCTAAAAAACTAGCTAGCATTTGTTGCCCTCAACGCAGAGAAACTAAAGCAGATACCTTAAAAGCAACTGAGGCCAATAGGAAAAGGGGACCAGGAACTAAAGAAAAGGTTAGATCAAAAAGAATTAACCTAGAAGGTAACACCCACGCACAGGAAATCAATGTGAGTCAGCTCCCTGTATAGCTGTCCTTATCTCAACCAGCAAAAACCCTTATTCCTTCCTATTATTGTTTATACTCTCTCTACAACAAAATTAGAAATAAGGGCAAAATAGTTTCTGCTGGGTATTGAGGGGGTGGGGGGGAGAGGGAGGGGGCGGAGTGGGTGGTAAGGGAGGGGGTGGGGGCAGGGGGGAGAAATGACCCAAGCCTTGTATGCACATATGAATAATAAAAGGAAAAAAAATTAAATGAGAAAAAAAATCTGTGCTTTGAATACTCACCTTTTTAGGAAAAAAAGTGACATGATATAAAAAGTGGATTTGACAGCTTGTTATACCAAGCTGAGGATATATGCTTCAGTGAGCTTTCAAACTCAAGACTAATTTTTTTCATCAAGAAAAAGATAACAACAAAGTGATTTGGGGATAGGATAAACTCTTTGTTCATGTTAATGGCATGTTTAATAGATACTTTTTCAACCTTGAACTTTCCAAGTCCACACTAAAGATAAAGCTATGATTATTTTTTACAGCCCATGGTCAGGTCTTGGCAATAAACATGAAAATGGAGAGATGTGCCCAGAGAACTAACTGATCTCTGGAACCATGAGTTGTTTAAGACTCTTGGTTTATGTTCATGTGATGAGTATTACTATATTGATGATAAAATACAACAGAACATCAGCTGTCTTTCTTCGCAGTGCATGCTGTCCTAAAACAATAAAAATGAATTGCCTGTTTATCTAGAAGCCCTTTCAGACATCTGTGTTTCACAGAAACTTAATTAATCAGAAAGAAGTTTGACACTTATCAAAATGTTCACCAATAGAAGACTGTAAATGTTGTTCAATACCATCTATTTTTTCCATTCTAGGAATATCTGCTTCCATTTATATTCCTATTTTGTGTGAGTCCAGATTTTCAAAATACTGTCACACTAAGATGAGGAATCTCATATGACATGTCAGATCTCTTTAATTCAAGGGAAATTTCTAAAATTATCGATCACGAATAGTAGTTTGCAAAATAACCCAGTGAGATCATAGTAAATATTTTGTTTTAGGTTATTTTTACATTATAACAAATAAAGATAAGTGATGGAGTGGCGAATTTTGTAAATGTTTTATATAAAATGCATGAGCTTTAAAAAGTATTTGAAGCCACACGTGGTCATTCGCACCTGCAATTCGAGCACTTTGGAGGCTGAGGCAGGAGGATCATGAGATCCTGTGTCAAAACAAATAATTTTTTTTGAGCAGGCTGTTTTGGCTGATTGTCAATAGTCCAAGGAAAATAATCCCACTGTTGATATATTTAATTTGTCCAAATCAATGGGTTTATCAACATAATCCAGGCATTCATTAAATCATCCAACAAATTTATATTGATTTCTTATAATGCATCAGGCACAATCCTACTGAGGTGACAACATGAGCAGAGAGCTGAAGGAACAAAAAAAATGAAGTATGGAGAGAAAATAGAAAGAGAAGAGGGTAGAAGAAATGGGAGAAGGGTTTCCAAGAAAATTTCAGGAAACAGGCAGGGCTGCAGTTACATCTGGGGATAAGAAGGTGGGAGAGAAAAGGGCTTTTTGAGAAAGGCTGCTGTGGGCTTGGTGACACCTCCCAGTGTTTGAGAGACACAAAGATAAGAACTCAAGTTCATTTGAAATTACCCAGATCTAAAACTGCTTGGCCTTTAAGGGGTTACATAAGTAGCCGTAGGGTAAATAAGGCAAGAGACAGATGATAAGATGTCTTAAAAGTCATCTAGTTCCACCCCTTAGCAGGTAGCAAGTTTCCTGTCACAATGAGCTGGCACCTAACTGGGTAAAGGGGGTCTGGCATCATACGAACAGGTGTGGAAAATAACAGTACACTACAGCTCACCTGCCGTGGAAATTTAGCATCTTTTGAAGGATCTTGTGAGCATTTCAAACTATATGGAATGTAAACCACAATCTCTCATCCTCATGAATGAGATCATGATCCTATTGAGTCTACAAATAGTCTTTAGAAATCAGTGGTGTTGGGGGAATATAAGCTCTCCTGAGAAGACAAGACTCCTTGGCCTCACTGTCCTGGGACGTTGCTGCTACGTGAACAGACTCTCACAGAACACTCGTGGATGGTGCTGCCATTATGGGGGCTGTCAACCATCAAGTCAGGTGAAAGAAAGCAGGGGACAAGCTGAAGGGGGCTATTATTTAAATACCCAGAGAACGTGTAAAGACAATCTGACTGCAGACAGGACTGACTGTCCACCCTCAATCCTGCCACACTATCTCCAGACTTCATACTAGGTTTCATACATTCTCCATTGAAGTGCTCTATTAGGACAAGACAGTAGCTATGAAATTACTAGCAATTATGATGACATTATGTTAGTGACAATGAATAAAATGGCATTAATATAGCCTTAGTAGTGAGGTAACCCAAATCCATAAATTCACATTAAATTTACTAATTCTACTTCAATTAAGTGTGTGTGTGTGTGTGTGTGTGTGTGTGTGTGTGTGTGTGTGTGTGTGAAAGAGAGAGCGAGAGCTCACAGGGTACCTAGCAGTACATAAATTTCAAAGGTTCCTTCTATCCCTGCAATTTTATGATTCTATGCCTGGAAGCACGCATACTACTCCATTCATTTTGCAAAATTAAATATAATGCTCTCCTGTATTACAGGCTTGCCTCACTTCATGTAAAAACTTACATCCCTGCAATATCTTCTGTAAATTTAATTTGGGGAAAGTGAATTATATTTTAAATATAGTAGGCTCACTGGCTATTTAAAGACATGCTGCAATGTCTTACTTACATGTCTTTTAAAAAAATAAAAGGAAAATAAGGGCATCTTTAGAGCAAGGCATCTCTATTTAGCTATGTGGGTCAAAATAAAAGTCAGTTTCATGGATGAATTACAGATTCTCTCTTTGCTCTTAGGCGATGATAGGAGCAACAGTAGTGTCACAGTGACAGTAGGGCTCCTAGTGACAGCGGTAATAATCAAATGCTGGTGGGAGGGAGGAGGAGGAGCAGCAGTAGGTTAATTAACTTATCGGAGGTTACACTGCTAGTAAGTCACAGAACTGATATTTGGCCTTGCTCTGTTTCTACAGCCCACCCTCTTAGCACGATTATGTGCACTGAAATGACAGCCAGACAACCTCACTGAACCACTCTCTCCCTATTAGTCAACCTGGCCAAATATTTGTGTCAAAGGCTGGTAGAGACGAGCATGTTCTCCTACAGATTTACTTTAGAGTAAGATACACTCCAAAAAATCCCTAAAAAACTATTAACCCATATATCATGCAATATGTTATGAATTAATAAATGTCAACATATCTCTGTGTTAGGTATCAGACTACTCTGAATAGGAAACTTATTGGGTAGGGATAGAATTATTTCCAAAACTGCTTGGAAAAAAAAAAAAAGAGAGAGACTAGATCCTATTCTTTACCAGATTACAGCTTTTCAGGGACTCCATCTTTCCCTCACCTTTTCCTGGGCTTTCTACACAAGTTTCCAAATCCAAGATCGCCCTTGACTGAGGGAGACCTCCTTCAGATAGCAGCATGTGCTGTGGTGCTCTCTGCTTCTCTTGGTCACTTTCCACCACCAGCCTGTCTGCACAAGAAATGTTCTCGTGGGCAGCTGTGCCACAGTACCAGGCCACTGCCTTCCCTAAGAGGAGTCTCACTAACGGCACAAAGGGAGGGAAAGTGAACACGGCCCAGAAGAAGTCTTAAACTCTCTCACCTACTCCAAGAAGTGGCACTCAAAGTGTAGGATTACTCTAAGAAGTGAATCCAGAGTGAAGGATCACTCCAGGAAGTGATGCCCAGAGTGTGGGATGACTTGTTGGATGTAAGGTTACTATAAATTATTACCGTATTTGGAGAAAGAATCCTTGCAGATGTGATTCAATTAAGGCTCATGAGATGGAAAGATGGTGTGAGTCATCTCAGAGTTGCCTACATGCAATCACACTGGTGCTTATAAGAAGAAGGTACTGGGAGATTTGACACCAACAGTAAAGGCCGTGTAAAAATAGAAGCAGAGATTGCAGTGGCCACAAACCAACCAATGCCTGTAGCCACCAGGAGCTAGAAAACCAGGAAGGAATTCCCCTACAAAGCCTCCAGAAGGAGCTCAGTCTGCTGACACTTGATTGCAGATTTCTGACTCTAGCATTCTGAGAGGGTAAATCACTATTTTAAGCCACCAAGTTTAAAGCAATTGTTACAGCAGCCTCAGAAACTGAATACAATGCTACATTATTAAAGTATAGTTTCTCTACATATGGAGACCATATTAAATTCTGCAGTGTGTTCTTGTTACAAAACAATTCATGAAAGGCAACATTCATTAAAGGCCAAAGGTTGCAGGGTTCATATTGGGTTAATTTTATTTTTGATTTGTTTTAGTTTCTGGATGTCAACGGCTAAATTCACAGAATCTTTGCTTAAGGTGGTCTGCAGTAGCCTATGTAAGTAACATGGTACTGGACCCCAGAAATAAACTAATCCATGTATTCACAGAGCTGAGTTTCTGAGTATTACTTTCTTCTTGAAGCAATTGGCACAATGCTGGTGTCTTTCACGTTCAAACCACAAAAGCTCTTACCTAAATCTTAACCAGGACTAGGGCCCCACGTCAGCTAACAGATTCTGATCTGATGGTGTCCTTCTGTGGAGGGAGGTTTTGAAATAATCTCCATAAGGCACTTAATGCTGTGATCTGGAGACAGGAAGTAATAATGTACTTTCTGCATGCATTGAATTATTAAATGCATGCTGATGTGTTATCTTAAAACATCATAAAAGGAGTCTGAGCTGGGTACATCTGTGACTATTGTGAATTGTGTCCTTGTGCCTTGATTTTTATCATCAATCTTTTCATATCCCTTCAGGAAGAATGACTTAAGACCTTCTGTCATTTCACAAATCCTAGCCATACAGAGGGAAAAAATTAAGTACAAACCAGACTTTTATTTCTAGGCCTGAGAGGATATGTCTTCATTTTATCCAGCACCATCTAAAAGTGTAAGCACAAGGGAAGTTGAGGCAAGAGGATCTCAAGTTCAAAGCCAGCCTTTGCTACATAGTGAGACCCTGTCTCAAATAAATAAATAAACAGCAATAACAAAAAAGCTAACCCAAAAAAACAGCACCCAGAGATTACCTTCTCATGACTGCAGCTGGTCTCTCCTACCAAAGGAGAATACAGTGTTAGACTGATGTGAATGTTCTGCATGATTATTGTGTGTTTCACTGTACATTGGTAAATTTGCATATTAAATTCAAGTGAGTCTGGTACATGGTTCCATCATCTTGGGCAATCATTAATTATAGTAATGTCAAAAATTGTTCTACTAGGGCTGGGGATATAGCTCAAGTGGTAGAGTGCCAATTTAGTAAGTGCAAAGCCCTGAGTTCAAACCCCAGTATCACAAAAAAAAAATTGTTCTGCTGGAAAGAATATTTAGTAAACATTCCAGTGCTGTCTCTATACGGTTGGTGAATTAAAAAAAAAAAAAAAGAAAGAAAGAACGAGGGGAGGGGTCAAATGGGAGAAAAGATTGTCATTCTGTCAGGTTGTTTTGGGAAGTATTTTTTGCTTGAAAAGGACTGAAGGGAGATAATTCTTAAACTAAAGGCTCACGTATGAATGGACAATAATGTCTCCCACAGAGACCTTAAGGGCATATGTAAAACAAATAAACGAATGTAAAAATGTTTTATGTTTGTTGACTGATTACCATTCCCTGGA